>NW_027361727.1:1595000-3007500 GCF_039654945.1 Dendrobates tinctorius | reverse complement strand
GGAGGAAAAAGAATACTGAGTTGCATCCATCAAACACCATACCTACTGTAAAGCATGGTGGTGGAAACATCATGCTTTGGGGCTGTTTCTCTGCAAAGGGGCCAGGACGACTGATCCGGGTACATGAAAGAATGAATGGGGCCATGTATCGTGAGATTTTGAGTGCAAACCTCCTTCCATCAGCAAGGGCATTGAAGATGAAACGTGGCTGGGTCTTTCAACATGACAATGATCCAAAGCACACCGCCAGGGCAACGAAGGAGTGGCTTCGTAAGAAGCATTTCAAGGTCCTGGAGTGGCCTAGCCAGTCTCCAGATCTCAACCCTATAGAAAACCTTTGGAGGGAGTTGAAAGTCCGTGTTGCCAAGCGAAAAGCCAAAAACATCACTGCTCTAGAGGAGATCTGCATGGAGGAATGGGCCAACATACCAACAACAGTGTGTGGCAACCTTGTGAAGACTTACAGAAAACGTTTGACCTCTGTCATTGCCAACAAAGGATATATCACAAAGTATTGAGATGAAATTTTGTTTCTGACCAAATACTTATTTTCCACCATAATATGCAAATAAAATGAAAAAAAAACAGACAATGTGATTTTCTGGATTTTTTTTTCTCAGTTTGTCTCCCATAGTTGAGGTCTACCTATGATGTAAATTACAGACGCCTCTCATCTTTTTAAGTGGTGGAACTTGCACTATTGCTGACTGACTAAATACTTTTTTTCCCCACTGTAAATACTTAGTATGCAGTAAGCTCCCCATAGTGAAAAGTGCAGGAAGGAAGAACTGTATAGCACAAATCTATTAAAATCAGGTTCTTATTTACATTATGTGCTATATTTGTAACCTGCAGTACCATTTTTTACCACTACTATAGACACAACCAATAATGTCCATAAATACTAATGAAGCAGCGCCCCCCTCCAATCATCCTGCCTACTTGTCATGCAATTCTTGAAAAATTGGTGAAATTTGTAGAATTTTTTTTTTTCTTTTTGTCTTGGGAAATGCAAGAGTAATTGCCAATTCTGGAAATAATGATATCTTTGAACGCTGGGCAGTTTGTTGAGTTTGATTAATAATCTGTTGCATTCGGGAAGCCTAATGTCACATTAAGAATGCGATGGTGATGATGACCGCGTCTCTTCATTCAGATCGTGCCTTATTGCCGGGGAACGTTCTTTCTCCTTCCCTCATTCCTCCTAATTTGTCCACGGCTTGAAGTGGCATTTTATATTTGTGTCCTAGCGATATGGGAGGTATTGACAAATTAATCATTTATCAATACTTGGTTCCTGCCCGCAATTATGTATATAAATGTTTCTATTCTGCAATGAGAAACTTCATTTATTCCGCAGACAGAGATTTCAGGATACCCTCCGGCCCCCGCCGTTGGCCGCATTTTAATTTAGAATGAATCTCTTGGCTAGAACACCAGATCGTGTTCAGATATCGATCTGCGGCTGATAAGTGATGGAGAAGATAAACGTCCCCAGCCGGAGTGGGAACATATTAGCATGCAGCTGCTTCATACACAATGGCTGCAGTCGTCGTATATGCAGAGACAATTCATCGCATGCTTTCTATAGATTCCCTATAAAATGTCAATGAGGAAATCCTGCTGTAATTTATAGGTGAATAGTGTATAAATGACAGAATCCAGGACAACCCCAATATCCAAACATCTAGTATCCACTTATCATTAGAAAACTTGAATACTGTGACTTAATAGCAAAGTCATCTTCACATCATGTTTGGTTAAGTTATGTTTGTCACTCTTCAGTCTAGGGTATTCTCCTCTACTGTGTAAGATGTGTCCCCCTTCCTATTTAGGTTGTTTACGTTCCTCTATGGATCGTGTTTACACTTCTGTGGGATATTTGTCTCAAATTCTGAACAATGTCTGCACTGTCTCTGGGTCAAACTTTTCCCGTGTTAAGCTCTTGTTATGGTTTGGCCCTCAGTCCCTGGATTATTATTGTTACTTTTATCCCCTGTGTGGTTCCCGCTCTGTCTCCCCCCCCCCCCCCCTTGTGTGGTTCCCGCTCTGTCTCCCCCCCCCCCCTTGTGTGGTTCCCGCTCTGTCTCCCCCCCCCCCTTGTGTGGTTCCCGCTCTGTCTCCCCCCCCCCCCCCTTGTGTGGTTCCCGCTCTGTCTCCCCCCCCTTGTGTGGTTCCCGCTCTGTCCCCCCCCCCTTGTGTGGTTCCTGCTCTGTCTCCCCCCCGTGTGGTTCCCGCTCTGCCCCCCCCCCTTGTGTGGTTCCTTGGTTCCCGCTCTGTGTCCCCCCCCTTGTGTGGTTCCCGCTCTGTCTTCCCCCCCCTGTGTGGTTCCCGCTCTGTCTCTTCCCTCTTGTGTGGTTCCCGCTCTGTCCCCCCCTTCTGTGGTTCCCGCTCTGTCCCTTCCCCCCTTGTGTGGTTCCCGCTCTGTCCCTTCCCCCCTTGTGTGGTTCCCGCTCTGTCTCCCCCCCCTTGTGTGGTTCCCGCTCTGTCTCCCCCCCCTTGTGTGGTTCCCGCTCTGTCTCCCCCCCCTTGTGTGGTTCCCGCTCTGTCTCCCCCCCCCCCTTGTGTGGTTCCCGCTCTGTCTCCCCCCCCTTATGTGGTTCCCGCTCTGTCTCTTCCCCCCTTGTGTGGTTCCCGCTCTGTCTCTTCCCCCCTTGTGTGGTTCCCGCTCTGTCTCTTCCCCCCTTGTGTGGTTCCCGCTCTGTCTCTTCCCCCCTTGTGTGGTTCCCGCTCTGTCTCTTCCCCCCTTGTGTGGTTCCCGCTCTGTCTCTTCCCCCCTTGTGTGGTTCCCGCTCTGTCTCTTCCCCCCTTGTGTGGTTCCCGCTCTGTCTCTTCCCCCCCTTGTGTGGTTCCCGCTCTGTCTCTTCCCCCCTTGTGTGGTTCCCGCTCTGTCTCTTCCCCCCCTTGTGTGGTTCCTGCTCTCTTCCCCCCTTGTGTGGTTCCCGCTCTGTCTCCCCCTCCCTTGTGTGGTTCCCGCTCTGTCTCCCCCTCCCTTGTGTGGTCCCGCTCTGTCTCCCCCCACCGTGTGGCTCCCGCTCTGTCTCCCCCCCACCATGTGGCTCCCTCTCTGTCCCTCCCATGTGGCTCCCGCTCTGTCACCCTTCCCCGTGTGGCTTGATCCATATAGTATAATGGGCCCTATATACAGGGTGGGCCATTTATAAGGTTCGACCTGGGTGGGCCATTTATATGGATACACCTAAACAAAATGGGAATGGTTTGTGATATCAACTTCCTTTTTGTGGCACATTAGTATATGGGAGGGGGAAAACTTTTCAAGATGGGTGGTGACCTTGGTGGCCATTTTAAAGTCGGCCCACCCAGGTGTATATGTATAAATGGCCCACCAAGGTGTATCCATATAAATGGCCCACCCTGTAGTTCTTTATACAGTATAATGGGCACCAAATGTTACTCCATTCAGTATAATGGGCCCCAAATAGTGCTCCATACAGTATAATGGGCCCCATATAGTCCTCTATACAGTGTAATGTGCCCCATATAGTCCTCTATACCAGGGTTCCCCAACTCCAGTCTTCAAGGCCCACCAACAGATCATGTTTTCAGGATTTCCATAGTATTGCTCAGGTGATAATTGCTTCACCTGTGCAATACAAAGGAAATCCTGAAAACATGATCTATTGGTGGGCCTTGAGGACTGGAGTTGGGGAACCCTGCTCAATACAGTATAGTGGGCCCCATATGGTTCTCTATACAGTATAATGGGCCCCATATATTGCTCCATACAAAGAAGATAAATAATCAACTATGCCTCTCTTGCTTATCCCCCCCCCAACTGCTTTGGTCTCCTCGGCATCTTCTGACCCTCTGCACTGCTCGGCACAGAGGGTGTGCAGTAGTGACGTCACCGCACCCTCTGTGTTGAGACGTCACAGAGAACAGAAGCAGAAGGGGAATGATGGGAGAAGGAGCCTCAGCTGGCGGCTCCCTCTCCCATCATTGTCGTCAACTGTATTTGCATCCAGGGTGCCAAAACATTTGAAGTTACGATGTGAAAGGAGGCGGGGGGTGGACCCAGTGCCAGTGCCGCACCAGGCCCCCCAAACTCAAGGGTCCTATGGTGTACCAGTGTCCCCAATAGTGACTTGGCAACCCCTCCATTTGTCCGGGGCTCTGGAACTGGCCGGGGTGGTGACGCCGACCCCCGAGTCCAATGTTTTTACATTCACATATTTTTGCTCCATTTTCAGTTGTATGTTCTTTTTCTATGGAATAATCCTACACCTTACTCTAGATTGTTGTGAATTCGCTTTCTGGCCTACCTCTGGTTACTAGTGAAGGTAGTGGAGCTGGTTATATTGACAGAGGGGTTGCGAGTTCTCTTTCCGGTCTCCCTCTGGTGGTTACTGGAGATAATGGAGCTGATCTAATTAACAGAGGCCTGCCACCTGATAATGAGGAGGACGATTGGACATCTGGAGTTTCTGACTGGATTTAAGACAGCCGACTCCCTCTAACCCTGCTGGTGATTTTTTCCTGCCTCCTGAGGTCTTTGTTTCCAGCTCAGTCCCTGCATGCTCAGCTAAGTGTTCTTTTGCTATTGTTCACGTTTGATCTGGTTTTGTCTATTTCAGTTTTGTGTGGTCAGCCAGCTCCGGCTGGGGCTGCGCTGAATCTCCATCCATATGTTACTGCTTCTGCCAGTTTGTTTTTGTCCCTTATTAGATTGGCCTCTTTTTGCTCTGCTTTCAGAATATACACCAGAGTGCTGATATAGTGGGCGAAGTCGAGTGACTTCAGTATTTTTCTATAAGACGTGTTGGATATTTTTTGCAGGGTTTTTTGCGTGATTGCAGACAATGTCTTTCCTTTCTTGTCCTGTCTAGTTAGTTTGGGCCCCATCGTTTGCTCAGTCTATTTTCCTACCTGCGTTTGTGTTTTCATCTTGTCTCTCCAACAATATATGTTTGGGGGCTATCTATTCCTTTGGGGTCTGCTCTGGGGCAGTTTAGATTTCCCTTTTCTTGTTTTAGGCTTATTTAGTTCTCTGGCTGTGACGAGGCGTCTAGGATCATCGTAGGCACGCTCCACGGCTACTGCTAGTTGTGTGGATAGGATCAGGGGTCTGCAATCTGCTTAGTTACCAACCTCTCTGGTTTTCTGTGGCTTAGTTTGGTCTTGCTCTCCTCCTTGGTGACCCAATCATAACACTAGATACTATAACTTGCAAAACTAAAATAATATAATAAAGCCCCCTCCAGCTGCACTGTTTGATTCGTGGACAATCGATGTACCTTATTCTGCAATGTACATGTCTTTCCAGCTGAATTATGCCGAGACGAGACTGAGCCAGCTGGAGAACTGTCATTGTGAGAAGACCTGTCAGGTTCAAGGTGTGATCTACAGGGACCGGGACTCCTGGGTAGATGACGACCATTGCAGGAACTGTACGTGTAAGGTGAGATGACCTGGGCCTCCTAATACCTTTCTTTTTTTTTTTCGGGGTGACTGAACTCCTCATGCTGAGAAATTCCACATTTTCTAACATTCTGCAAGTGCTGAGGGAAATTACCATCCATTATGTGCTACACGCCGTTCCCTCCCTGAAATGTGTTGTAGCATTTGTAATAATTATATCCTTGAGAAATAGAGAATTTCCAGGAATTCAGCTTATCGACTGGCGGTTGGCAGCCCCGCTGAATCCCTCTATAAAGAAAATGAAAGGATTCAGCAATGAATTATAATGAAGGGAAGCAATTGGTAACAGCGCAGTCTACACACGTGGGTAGTACAAAGCCTGGAAAATAAAGAGGGAGCAGTGTATGTATGTGGCGGTGCGACATTATATTATCTGTATGAGGGTCTCATAGGAAGCTATTAAATGGTAGACCCCCTAACTTACAGCAAAGTCTTCCTATGACCAGTGCTGCCCACTGTTGTACAAATATTGTTTCTTTAATCTACCATTTCTATTGTTTCTAGAATGGCGCTATTGAATGCCGACATATATTGTGTCCCCCGGTCAACTGCTCTCCGGAATATTTACCCATCCATGTCCCTGGTCAATGTTGCAAGATCTGCCGACGTAAGTCATCTATTTTTTATTTTCGTCTTTTTTGTTTTAGATTTTCTTATTTATATCATGGTGCATAAAGGGCAGTATTATAATGGTCATATTCTTGTCGAACTATGGTGTATCATCACCCGTCATCTGATAAGGACCCGTGTATTTATTTGTTACTTGATGGACGGAGCTTGAATAAGACATTTTTTTTGGCGGTGCACTCTTATTTGCCATATATTGCCATGCACTATATGCACTTTGTGATAATTTACAAATTTAATGCATGTATTTCTTGATATTGCATAGGTTCTGATTGTACAGCAATCCTTTGTTATCCATGCGGTGTGCGGTTTCCGCACGTTATTGTCCACTTTCCCCCCATTTGTATCTGGATTTGTCTTAACAATAAAAATTATTGATTTTACTTTGGACTTATAGTCGCTTTTTTGGAGCTTTGCTCAGTGTTTTCTCTTGGTAGATTGCGATTGTCCTTATTGTCCATTCATTTGTGTCTGCTATTGAATTATCATGTTGATTTCTTAATATTTAAAATGCAGATATTTGTCAAAGGTATTTTTATTAATTGTACATAGGGGGCAGTATTATAGTAGTTATATTCTTGTACATAGGAGCAGTATTATAGTAGTTATATTCTTGTACATAGGGGGCAGTATTATAGTAGGTATATTCTTGTACATAGGGGGCAGTATTATAGTAGTTATATTCTTGTGCATAGGGAGCAATATTATAGTAGTTATATTCTTGTACATAGGAGCAGTATTATAGTAGTTATATTCTTGTACATAGGGGGTAGTATTATAGTAGTTATATTCTTGTACAAAGGGGGCAGTATTATAGTAGGTATATTCTTGTACATAGGGGCAGTATTATAGTAGTTATATCCTTGTACATAGGGGCAGTATTATAGTAGTTATATTCTTGTGCATAGGGAGCAATATTATAGTAGTTATATTCTTGTACATAGGAGCAGTATTATAGTAGTTATATCCTTGTACATAAGGGCAGTATTATAGTAGTTATATTCTTGTATATAGGAGCAGTATTATAGTAGTTATATTCTTGTATATAGGAGCAGTATTATAGTAGTTATATCCTTGTACATAGGGGCAGTATTATAGTAGTTATATTCTTGTACATAGGGGCAGTATTATAGTAGTTATATTCTTGTACATATGGGCAGTATTATAGTAGTTATATCCTTGTACATAGGGGGCAGTATTATAGTAGTTATATTCTTGTACATAGGGGGCAGTATTATAGTAGTTATATTCTTGTACATAGGGAGCAGTATTATAGTAGTTATATTCTTGTACATAGGGAGCAGTATTATAGTAGTTATATTCTTGTACATAGGGGCAGTATTATAGTAGTTATATTCTTGTACATAGGGGCAGTATTATAGTAGTTATATTCTTGTACATAGGGGCAGTATTATAGTAGTTATATTCTTGTATATAGGAGCAGTATTATAGTAGTTATATTCTTGTATATAGGGGCAGTATTATAGTGGTTATATTCTTGTATATAGGAGCAGTATTATAGTAGTTATATCCTTGTACATAGGGGCAGTATTATAGTAGTTATATTCTTGTACATAGGGGGCAGTATTATAGTAGTTATATTCTTGTACATAGGGAGCAGTATTATAGTAGTTATATTCTTGTACATAGGGAGCAGTATTATAGTAGTTATATTCTTGTACATAGGGAGCAGTATTATAGTAGTTATATTCTTGTACATAGGGGCAGTATTATAGTAGTTATATTCTTGTACATAGGGGCAGTATTATAGTAGTTATATTCTTGTACATAGGGGCAGTATTATAGTAGTTATATTCTTGTATATAGGGGCAGTATTATAGTAGTTATATTCTTGTATATAGGGGCAGTATTATAGTAGTTATATTCTTGTATATAGGAGCAGTATTATAGTAGTTATATCCTTGTACATAGGGGCAGTATTATAGTAGTTATATTCTTGTACATAGGGGCAGTATTATAGTAGTAATATTCTTGTACATATGGGCAGTATTATAGTAGTTATATCCTTGTACATAGGGGGCAGTATTATAGTAGTTATATTCTTGTACATAGGGGGTAGTATTATAGTAGTTATATTCTTGTACATAGGGGGAAGTATTATAGTAGTTATATTCTTGTACATAGGGGGTAGTATTATAGTAGTTATATTCTTGTACATAGGGGGAAGTATTATAGTAGTTATATCCTTGTACATAGGGGCAGTATTATAGTAGTTATATTCTTGTACATAGGGGCAGTATTATAGTAGTTATATTCTTGTACATATGGGCAGTATTATAGAAGTTATATCCTTGTACATAGGGGGCAGTATTATAGTAGTTATATTCTTGTACATAGGGGGCAGTATTATAGTAGTTATATTCTTGTACATAGGGAGCAGTATTATAGTAGTTATATTCTTGTACATAGGGAGCAGTATTATAGTAGTTATATTCTTGTACATAGGGAGCAGTATTATAGTAGTTATATTCTTGTACATAGGGGCAGTATTATAGTAGTTATATTCTTGTACATAGGGGCAGTATTATAGTAGTTATATTCTTGTACATAGGGGCAGTATTATAGTAGTTATATTCTTGTATATAGGGGCAGTATTATAGTAGTTATATTCTTGTATATAGGGGCAGTATTATAGTAGTTATATTCTTGTATATAGGAGCAGTATTATAGTAGTTATATCCTTGTACATAGGGGCAGTATTATAGTAGTTATATTCTTGTACATAGGGGCAGTATTATAGTAGTAATATTCTTGTACATATGGGCAGTATTATAGTAGTTATATCCTTGTACATAGGGGGCAGTATTATAGTAGTTATATTCTTGTACATAGGGGGCAGTATTATAGTAGTTATATTCTTGTACATAGGGAGCAGTATTATAGTAGTTATATTCTTGTACATAGGGAGCAGTTTTATAGTAGTTATATTCTTGTACATAGGGAGCAGTATTATAGTAGTTATATTCTTGTAGATAGGGGCAGTATTATAGTAGTTATATTCTTGTACATAGGGGCAATATTATAGTAGTTATATTCTTGTACATAGGGGCAATATTATAGTAGTTATATTCTTGTACATAGGAGCAGTATTATAGTAGTTATATTCTTGTACATAGGGGCAGTATTATAGTAGTTATATTCTTGTAGATAGGGAGCAGTATTATAGTAGTTATATTCTTGTAGATAGGGGCAGTATTATAGTAGTTATATTCTTTTACATAGGGGCAGTATTATAGTAGTTATATTCTTGTTCATAGGGGCAGTATTATAGTAGTTATATTCTTGTTCATAGGGGCAGTATTATAGTAGTTATATTCTTGTACATAGGGGCAGTATTATAGTAGTTATATTCTTGTACATAGGAGCACTATTATAGTAGTTATATTCTTGCACATAGGGGCAGTATTATAGTAGTTATATTCTTGTACATAGGAGCAGTATTATAGTAGTTATATTCTTGTACATAGGGGCAGTATTATAGTAGTTATATTCTTGTACATAGGGGCAGTATTATAGTAGTTATATTCTTGTACATAGGGGCAGTGTTATAGTAGTTATATTCTTGTACATAGGGGCGGTTTTATAGTAGTTATATTCTTTTACATAGGGGCGGTATTATAGTAGTTATATTCTTGTACATAGAGGCAGTATTATTGTAGTTATATTTTTGTACATAGGGGGCAGTATTATAGTAGTTATATTCTTGTACATAGCGCAGTATTATAGTAGTTATATTCTTGTACATAGGGGCTGTATTATAGTAGATATATTCTTGTACATAGGGGGCAGTATTATAGTAGTTATATTCTTGTACATAGGGGCAGTATTATAGTAGTTATATTCTTGTATATAGGAGCAGTATTATAGTAGTTATATTCTTGTACATAGGAGCAGTATTATAGTAGGTATATTCTTGTACATAGGAGCAGTATTATAGTAGTTATATTCTTGTACCTAGGGGGCAGTATTATAGTAGTTATATTCTTGTACATAGGGGCAGTATTATAGTAGTTATATTCTTGTACCTAGGGGGCAGTATTATAGTAGTTATATTCTTGTACATAGGGGCAGTATTATAGTAGTTATATTCTTGTACATAGGGGCAGTATTATAGTAGTTATATTCTTGTACATAGGAGCAGTATTATAATAGTTATATTCTTGTACATAGGGGCAGTATTATAGTAGTTATATTCTTGTACATAGGGGGCAGTATTATAGTAGTTATATTCTTGTACATAGGGGCAGTATTATAGTAGTTATATTCTTGTACATAGGGGCAGTATTATAGTAGTTATATTCTTGTACATAGGGGGCAGTATTATAGTAGTTATATTCTTGTACATAGGGGGCAGTATTATAGTAGTTATATTCTTGTACATAGGGGGCAGTATTATAGTAGCTATATTTTTGTATGCAACATTATTTTGTTTCTGCTCCATATTAAAAGCGGTGACTTGAGTTTTTCTGTGTGTACAGAGGTTTCTGCTCCTCCTGTGTTCTCTGCCTGTCTATGTGGTTTGGTACATTAGATGTCGGACATGTTTTACATGCTTCAGTCAGTGTTCTCTCTTCGGGGTCTTTCCTGGATAGCATTGCGCCTGTTTGATCATCCATCATCTGGAGTTTTATGCTTCGCAGGCTGTATTCTGCGTTAGACATCGTGATCTTTCCCAAAGGGCTTCAGAAACATGATTACATGGTGTAGATTTTATAGTCCGCCATCGCTCCTTATGTATTGTAGAGGATTAGGTGCCGTAGTCTCTGCAGTCAGGGCGATCTATGGTGTTTTTTTTTTTCTTCTGATTGTCAGTTCTGGGCTCAGGGACCTTGAAATACTGGGTTACTAGGTTATAGTATAACTTCATCCATATTAACCTTCATTCTGGAGCAATGGGAAACTGAAAAATCCGACTTTCCCGAAAACTAAATAGAATATAATGGCTGACGTAATATAGAAAAGGTCAATCCAAAATATCTACTGGGGATCTTCGGATTTTGGATTTTACTTTTTATAGCAAATACCAATAACTGTTATTAATATATACTACTTCTGTAATATGTTATATTATCCTCCTGTGAGATATCATATTTTTCTTATATTAAAAATATCTCGGTTCCTGCATTTTTTACCTATATAATTTTTTTTCCTCCAGTGAATATCTGCTCTCAGCAACATTTACTTTCCCGTGACATTCCCACATGAATGAACCAGCAAATAAAATGATCCTGTAATTGTATAAATGTATCACAGACCTCGAGATGTAATAATAGTTTTTTTTTATGATCTGTGAAAATTAAAGATCCTAGAATTTAAGTAAGTTGTTTTAAAAAATCTCAGCTGAAATTGGAGAGAGTATTACGGTCTGCTGAGCGAGCTGCACCTTCCTGTGTATGAGGCAGGGAGCACACGGACCTTAAAGGGGTTGTCTATAATCCAGATCCATTATTACAGTAGGGTACGGGAGGGATGCCGGATTATATGACACCTGGTGATGGGCGCCATTGGGAACACCAACAAGCCATAATTGGGTGTAGGGCACCTCATTGAAGCCGGCTCTAATAGAATAAAAATATAATGAGGGAGAGTCCTCATTTTGCCTACCCTTCTATTATCCACAGTATACAGCCCCCACCCATTGTACTTCAGGACATCCAGGTGTATTACAGGTGGTCCATGAATGAGTGCCGTAAGGATTAATTTTCAGGAATGGATACCTCCTAGTTGCTTACTGCCTCCACTCCACCTCACTGGTTGCTTGACATTAAGGGTGATGTACAAAATCCATCAAAGATCTGGTCTTCATACTTGATTAAATAGAGGAAAAATTTATTTAGAATAAAAGTTACAATTAAAAAGGATACGTAAGGTTATATGTCATGATAAGTTAAAAATTCCCCTGCGAGGGAATATGTTTCTAAGCACTGTGTTCTTTAAAGTTATAAATTTCAATAAAACCATTTTGAAACTAAAAAGGATACGTAAATTAAATTTGTATGCGGGATCCCTATGTATATGATATAGGGATCTGACATTTTGCAGTATTTAAAGGGTTGTCCACTTCTAGGACAACACCTTCTCAATCTGAATGTTTGCCCCGTTAAAATAAAACCACTTATGGTCACCTCCAATGCTGGCACTATTCCGGTGGTGTTGCCACTCGCTTTCCCAGTGCTCACATGATATTATGTCACACTAGCCCTGCACCCTCGCCCAGCACCCTCGCCCGGCACCCTCGCCCTGCTAGCACCCTTGCCCTGCTGGCCCTGCACCCTTGCCCTGCTAGCACCCTTGCCCTGGTAGCCCTGCACCCTTGCCCTGGTAGCCCTGCACCCTTGCCCTGGTAGCCCTGCACCCTTGCCCTGCTAGCCCTGCACCCTCGCCCTGCTAGCCCTGCACCCTCGCCCTGCTAGCCCTGCACCCTCGCCCTGCTAGCCCTGCACCCTCGCCCTGCTAGCCCTGCACCCTCGCCCTGCTAGCCCTGCACCCTCGCCCTGCTAGCACCCTCGACCTGCACCCTCGCCCTGCTAGCACCCTCACCCTGCTAGCCCTGCACCCTCGCCCTGCACCCTCGCCCTGCTAGCACCCTCGCCCTGCTAGCCTTGTACCCTTGCCCTGCTAGCCCTGCACCCTCGCCCTGCTAGCACCCTTGCCCTGCTAGCCCTGCACCCTCGCCCTGCTAGCCCTGCACCCTCGCCTTGCTAGCCCTGCACCCTCGCCTTGCTAGCCCTGCACCCTCGCCTTGCTAGCCCTGCACCCTCGCCTTGCTAGCCCTGCACCCTCGCCCTGCACCCTCGCCCTGCTAGCACCCTCGCCCTGCTAGCCTTGTACCCTTGCCCTGCTAGCCCTGCACCCTCGCCCTGCTAGCACCCTTGCCCTGCTAGCCCTGCACCCTCGCCCTGCTAGCCCTGCACCCTCGCCTTGCTAGCCCTGCACCCTCGCCTTGCTAGCCCTGCACCCTCGCCTTGCTAGCCCTGCACCCTCGCCTTGCTAGCCCTGCACCCTCGCCTTGCTAGCCCTGCACCCTCGCCTTGCTAGCCCTGCACCCTCGCCTTGCTAGCCCTGCACCCTCGCCCTGCTAGCCCGGCACCCTCGCCCTGATGGCACCCTCGCCCTGCACCCTCGCCCTGATGGCACCCTCGCCCTGATAGCACCCTCGCCCTGCTAGGCCTGCACCCTTGCCCTGCTAGGCCTGCACCCTCGCCCTGCTAGGCCTGCACCCTCGCCTTGCTAGCCCTGCACCCTCGCCCTGCTAGCACCCTCGCCCTGCACCCTCGCCCTGATAGCACCCTCGCCCTGCTAGCCCTGCACCCTCGCCCTGATAGCACCCTCGCCCTGCTAGCCCTGCACCCTCGCCCTGATAGCGCCCTGCACCCTCGCCCTGATAGCGCCCTGCACCCTCGCCCTGATAGCCCTGCACCCTCGCCCTGCACCTTCGCCCTGCTAGCCCTGCACCCTCGCCCTGCTAGCCCTGCACCCTCGCCCTGCTAGGCCTGCACCCTCGCCCTGCTAGGCCTGCACCCTCGCCCTGCTAGGCCTGCACCCTCGCCCTGCTAGGCCTGCACCCTCGCCCTGCTAGGCCTGCACCCTCGCCCTGCTAGCCCTGCACCCTCGCCTTGCTAGCCCTGCACCCTCGCCCTGCTAGCACCCTCGCCCTGCACCCTCGCCCTGCTAGCACCCTCGCCCTGCTAGGCCTGCACCCTCGCCCTGATAGCGCCCTGCACCCTCGCCCTGATAGCGCCCTGCACCCTCGCCCTGATAGCGCCCTGCACCCTCGCCCTGATAGCGCCCTGCACCCTCGCCCTGATAGCGCCCTGCACCCTCGCCCTGATAGCGCCCTGCACCCTCGCCCTGATAGCGCCCTGCACCCTCGCCCTGATAGCGCCCTGCACCCTCGCCCTGATAGCGCCCTGCACCCTCGCCCTGATAGCGCCCTGCACCCTCGCCCTGATAGCGCCCTGCACCCTCGCCCTGATAGCGCCCTGCACCCTCGCCCTGCTAGCCCTGCACCCTCGCCCTGCACCTTCGCCCTGCTAGCCCTGCACCTTCGCCCTGCTAGCCCTGCACCTTCGCCCTGCTTGCCCTGCACCTTCGCCCTGCTTGCCCTGCACCTTCGCCCTGCTTGCCCTGCACCTTCGCCCTGCTAGCCCTGCACCCTCGCCCTGCTAGCCCTGCACCCTCGCCTTGCTAGCCCTGCACCCTCGCCCTGCTAGCACCCTCGCCCTGCACACTCGCCCTGATAGCACCCTCGCCCTGCTAAGCCTGCACCCTCGCCCTGATAGCGCCCTGCACCCTCGCCCTGATAGCGCCCTGCACCCTCGCCCTGATAGCGCCCTGCACCCTCGCCCTGATAGCGCCCTGCACCCTCGCCCTGATAGCCCTGCACCCTCGCCCTGATAGCCCTGCACCCTCGCCCTGCTAGCCCTGCACCCTCGCCCTGCACCTTCGCCCTGCTAGCCCTGCACCTTCGCCCTGCTAGCCCTGCACCTTCGCCCTGCTAGCCCTGCACCTTCGCCCTGCTTGCCCTGCACCTTCGCCCTGCTTGCCCTGAACCTTCGCCCTGCTAGCCCTGCACCTTCGCCCTGCTAGCCCTGCACCCTCATAATGGTTGCCATGGCGACGCTGATGTCATCATAGGTTGCAAGCCCCGTCGCTCATTATGATGTCATAATGGTTGACTATGGAATGGAGGATGTGTGATGGGTATATGGGCACGGGACTATGGGATTGACGATATGTATGACCGGTATATGGGCACGGGACTATGGGATGGAGGATGTGTGATGGGTATATGGGCACTGGACTATGGGATGGAGGATATGTATGATGGGTATATGGGCACGGGACTATGGGATGGAGGATGTGTGATGGGTATATGGGCATGGGACTATGGGATGGAGGATGTGTGATGGGTATATGGGCACTCGACTATGGGATGGAGGATGTGTGATGGGTATATGGGCACTCGACTATGGGATGGAGGATGTGTGTGATGGGTATATGGGCACGGGACTATGGGATGGAGGATAATTATAATTTGTTATAACTAACCACAGTTAGTTATTATGCCCGAGGCAGCATCGGGCTCTTCAGCTAGTAATTTATATAAGGAGCGCAGCTCAAATACTGACAAACCTGCTGATGGATTATCTCTAGGAGATGGAAGTATATTACAAGTGACAGCTCCTAAGCGGCACATTGTCATCTATACCTGTTAATTGAAAGGCACCAACAATGGTAGGATTATTGTAAAATCAGACTGCCTAAAATGGAGATAGATGTATACCGTCATGTCTGAAAGTGTTAGCATCATTGAAATTGTTCCAGAAAACAAAGTATTTCTCCCAGAAAATTATTGCAATTTCACATGTTTTGTTATAACAAAACATGTAATTGCAATAATTTTCTGGGAGAGTTAATTAATTTCCTATTCTTTTCCATCTGCCGTCTCTTCACCTGTATGTAGAATCAAGGATGAAGATAGCGTATAGTATCATAAGGCTGCACAATTAGACTACATGAAAGGGTTGTTTTTAGGCTGTAACTATGGAGACACACATAGTCCCTGAAATAAGTATTCAACAAGTCACCAATTTTCTTAGTAAATATATTTTCTAAAGGTGCTATTGACATGAAATAGATAACGTTAACAACAACCCATCCAATCCACACAGGCAAATAAATCACCATGAATGTCCATAAATTAAGTTTTGTGTAAAAATGAGAAATGACACAGGAAAAAGTATTGAACACATGAAGAAAGAGAGGTGCAAGAAGACATGGAAAGTCCTGACACCAGCTGAAATCTATCCGTAATTAGAAAGCAATCCTGCCACTTAGCAAAAAAATATCAGCTGGTTCAACTGTTGGCCTACAAACAGGTGTCTTATTACCAAGGTGCCACACAAGAAGCAACTCCAGCTGGGCAAAACCATTGAGCTGTTTCAAGACCTTTGCAACCTTATTGTTACAAAACATACTGATGGCATTGGCTACAGAAAAATTTCTAAATTATTGAAGGTTCCTGTGAGCACTATTGAGGCCATAATCCAGAAGTGGAAATAACATAATTTCCCCATAGGCTGTCTACAACCAGATGCTCCCCATAAGATTTCTGTCATGCCCGCTATATCTGCTATGCTGCAAGATCCCTGAAGCAATGTGCACGCGCGCCTCATGTCTGTTATGCTGCAAGATCCCTGGAGCAGTGTGCACGTCCACCTCAAGTCTGCTATGCTGCGGGATCCCTGGAGCAGTGTGCCTGCGTGCCTTGTGACTGCTGTGCTGCGTGGCTCCTGGGGCAGTGTGTATGCGCGCGCGTGCCTCATGGCTGCACGCCGTTGCTGTGTGCGCGCCCGTCTCTGCTCTGCCTGCTGTGGTTGTCTCTGTGGTCCTGGAGACCCTGATCATGTGAACTTTCCTATGGTCCAGCACAGTCTGATCCAGCTATCCTCTCTATGGTCTTGGAGTACTCGCCCATGTGATCCACTCTATGATCCTGGAGGATCTGAACCAGAAGTCCTTCCCTGGTCCTGATCCGGAAGTGCAGGTGCTATGGTGCTTTATCAGACCGCCCCTTCCTATGGTCGGGGCTGAGTATCGTGTTGCCTCCCTGCATGGCTGCTTGGTCTGCTCGGTCGCTCCCTGTATTCTGTGCCCCTGCACTTTGCCCTATTGTGCGTCTCTGCACACGCTCTGTGCTTGCACTCTGCCTCTTGTCCTGTGCCATGTCTTTTGTGGTCCTTTGTGCCATGTTTTGTCTCTGTCATGCTTGGACTTGTAGTCCTTCCTGTGTTCTCTGCCTTTGCCTGCTTTGCCATGTTTTGTCTATGCTATGCTTTCCTTGTACTGCTTCCACTTCCCTGTTTCTGCCTGGTCTTCCGTGTTCTGATCTAGGGTGCTCTGTTGTGCCTCCTGGCACACCCACCATTCCTCGGCTCTGACCTATGGTGCTTCTCAAGCACATTTCCAGGCTAGTCTCAAGGTTCTTCCTTGACCCGGCTTTGGCGTACGCTCCGCTGCTAGCCCTGTTCTCTGCCTGGTGCTCTGTTGTGCCTCCTGGCACACGCACCATCTCTGCTCTCTGACCTATGGTGCTCTCTTGCACATTTCCAGGCTAGTCTCAAGGCTCTGCCTTGACCCGGCTCTGGGCTTCGGCCTACGCTCCGCTGCTAGCTCTGTCTCTACCCGGCTCTGGGCTCTAGCATACACTCCGCTTCTCTTCTCTTGTACCCGGCTCTGTGCTACTGCCTACGTTCCGTTCCTTGCTCTGTACCTTGCCTCGCTTTGCCTTGTTTCTTCGCGTGCCCTTTGCACGCGCCTGGCCTTCCTAGCCTCCTGTCTGTGCCTCAGCCGTGCCGCCCTAACCGTGCCCGCCTGCTTGTGCCTCAGCCGTGCTCGTCGGCCAGTGACAGCTGTGTCGCCTGTTATGCCTCATCCGGGCTCGCCTCAGTCTTGCCCGTCTGTCTGTGCCGCAGCCCGACCAGCTAGCCAGTGCCCCAGCCGTGCTCTCTGTGCTTCCTTGCAACCACGCTATCTGTGCACTGTGCATTGCGTGCTCTCTAACACACGCGCCGGCCCTAGCCTGCTTCTTGGCATACCTCCCCGTGCTTCTCTAAAGTACGCGCAGGTCTTGCCATGTACCCTGTCGTGCCCTCTTGCACGTACAGGTCCTAGCCTATACCCTGGCGTGCCTCCTAGCTCGCACCCTGCCTTGAACCCTGGCTTGCCTGCCGGATTCCCGAAACCTGCCGACCGCTGCCAGAGGTCTGGAACCAGATGACTGTGGCCTGATGTCCGGAGCTGATTTCCGTAGCCTGATGCCTGGATCCTGTCGGTCGTTGCCAGGAGTCCGGAGTCCGATGCCATCGCACCCTGCCTTGGACCCTGGCGTGTCTCCGAGCACGCACCCTGTCTTGCACCCTGGCGTGTCTCCTACCACGCACCCTGTCTTGGACCCTGGCGTGTCTCCTAGCACGCATCCTTCCGTGAAACCCTGTTGTGTCTCCTAGCACATACCCTGCCTTGGATCCTGGTATGTTTTCAAGCACGTGTTATGCCTTGAACATTTGGCGTGCCCTTGCACGCACTTTGCTGTGTTTCTCTATTTATGCCTTGCACCTGGTTAAAGCTTGAAACCACGTTTATTGAAGAAACCCAGTGACCTCGCTTTATGTTTTGCATCCTGCTCGTCCTGCTGCCAGACACTCACTAGTATCTCCCTGAGCCGGCCGTCTGGTCCCAGCAGTCGTGGTGGCTCACCCCCTTGGTCTTGCCCCTGACGCTCCCTGTATAGGGGGTGGTTCCTCACTAGGTCAGCTCGCCCTAGGTGGGTGGGTGCCACGGCCCAGACGGTCCACTCAAAAAATCGGCTCGGCAGAAGCTGAGTCCGTCACAATTTCAGACATGGAAGTGAAAATAATTATCAAGAGTTGTCCAAGAGCCAAGGACCTCCTGTGGGGAGCTACACAAAGACTTGGAAACAGTAGATACAATTGTTTTCAAATCAAACTAGAAGTAATGCCCTCCACTTCCACTGCCTGTATGCACGCTCATCCTGCAGCCACCATGGCTTGTATGCACGCTCACCACGCAAAACTCCTTTGCTGATCAAATAGCATGTTCAAGCACATTTAAAGTTTGCTCAACAACATTTAGACAAGCCTGTGAAATACTGGGAGAATGTAGTCTGGTCAGATGGGACCAAAAGTGAACTCTTTGGATGCAATAATTCACACCATGTTTAGAGGCCAAAAGGCACTGCATATCACCCCAAGAACATCATACCAACAGTGAAGTTTGAAGGTGGGAACATCATGATGTGGTGCTGTTTTTCAGCCTACGGCACTGACAAACTTCTTGCAATTGAAGTAGGATGAATGGACAATGTACTAAGACATTCTTGATAAAAATCTTCTGTCAGGATGATCAAGAGGAAACAAGGGTGGACATTTCAGCAAGACAATGGTCTGAAACAGACAGCCAAGGAAACGCTCAATTGGTTTCAGAGAAAGAAAATAAAGCTGCTAGAATGGCCGAGTCAATCACCGGACCTGAATCCAATAGAAAATGTGTGGAAGCAGCTGAAGCTTAGATTTCATAGAAGGAGCCCACGGAATATTTAGAACGTGAAGAGTGTTTTGTGTGGAAGAATGAGCCAAAATCACACATGAGCAATGCCTACAACTAGTTTCTCATACAGGAACCTCTTGTTGCTGTCATCACCAACACGTGCTTTTGTACGAAGTATGAAGTATTCTTCAATAAATGTGTTCAATACTTTTTCCCTGTGTCATTTCTCATTATTACACCTACAGTTGTGCTCAAAAGTTTATATACCCCACCAGAATATTTGCTTTCTTGGCCTTTTTTCAGAGAATATGAATGATAACACCACAACGTTTTCTTCTTTCATGGTTAGTGGTTAGGTGAATCCATTTATTGTCAAACTATTGTTTTTTTTTTCTCTTTTTAAATCGTAATGACAACCCAAAACATCCAAATGACCCTGATCAAAAGTTCACATACCCCATTTTTTAATACCATGTATTGCCCCCTCTAACATCAATGACAGCTTGAAGTCTTTTGTGGCAGTTGTGCATTTTTTAAAACTTTTACGACACTTAGGCTACTTTTACACTTGCGGTTTTTTGTGCTGCGCACCGTGCGCAGTGCAAATGCACATAAAAAACGCATCATGCGTTTGTGTGCGTTTTTTTGCGCATGGTTTTTTAAAAAAGCATGCTTTTTTTGCGCTCATGTGCGCATTACCATGCGCACGTCAGCGCACCCATAGACTATAATGTGTTTTTAGGTGAATTTTGTGCACATTGCGTGCGCATTCGTTTTTTTGAGACAAGTCGGACGCACAAAAAATGCAACAGGGTGCATTTTGTGCGTCCGGACGCACACTAAAAAAAACGCACGCGCGTACAAACGCATGTGTATGCGCACCCATGTATAGTATAGGAAACAAACGCATGCTTTTTTAGCGCAAAAAAACGCAAGTGTGAAACCAGCCTTAGGGAACATTTTCTGTCCATATTTTCGGTTCATATGCACGGACTGATGATTGGCTGTACAATATCGCAGTTGTACTACTCTGATCCATTTTTTTGGATCACATTAGCCCATGAAACTCAATGGCTGATTAAAGAAAACAACCAAGGCAAACAAGAGTCTGTGTTAGGAATTCAAAATTACCCTAGAGCGTGCACCACTGTGATGAATTCGGCAGTGTCAGTTCTCTGGTCTAGTTTCTAAGATATTTTTAGACCATAATAATAGATGTCCCCATTGACTTCAGTAGATTGAGGGTTCAGGTGTAGCCAAGACTACATTTAAAAGCAATCGTATTTGCCTACGAGCAACAGAGATGCCCGAAAAAATATCCAATGCAATAATACCATATAATATTTGAAATTGGTAGCCATCATATCTCCCCTACCTTTGTCATTGCCATGTGTCATCTAATTGAAGAAGGTTATATGGTGAGGAGGAAATCTGTAGAGAAGGGCTTGGGGCAAAAATAACAATGGATAACTAAGACGTGGTCGAGATGATCGCACACTGATGTGACGAACAGCAGACCGCTGTCACCAAATTGTGACGGACAGAGCAGCCTGGGCCACCAATATGTGACTATCCCACCACTGACACGGGTTTGTCAGCGGACGGAGGGATGCGACACACTGCCGGCACACGGCTATCACAGGCACAGTGGGGGCTTATCTTAGTTATCTCAACACTGGCACCATGTGACCAAAATATACAGCAAGCTAATCTCGCTCTAACAATTTACCGCAGGGGGTTATTTTGGATGCCCCACCACTGCTAACAACCTTCCAAGAACTGCGGGGATTTATGTATATTCCACTTTCTCAGTTCCACTTCGGAACTCGCTGCTCTCCAGCGCCCCCCTTACCCTCAGGTCAGTCAGGGAACTGCACCTAGGATAATTAGTCGCCGGACGGGCTGCTTGTTGTGCACGGCCAATTAGACTACTGCAGTAAGGGAATTATCAATGCTGTGGCCTCAACCACTCAATCCAGCAATATAAGCCCCTTCCGGACTGCCAACCAGCCTAACCAACCGCAAACGCCACGCTGCCACCAGCTCCTGGTTTCTCCACTTAAGTTATAGACTTAATGGAGGGGTTCGAAGCCAACCCGAACAGTAGCGTAATTATCTAAAAAAGGTGCATAGTTCGTTTCTTAGAGCATGGAGACAGAGCTAATAGATTTTATCACTTATTCCCAAATGGGCAGTGATTGCATAGATAAAAGTTGCTATAAATTGAGACATCAAATATGTACAATACAAATATAACATAAAGGGATTAAAAAGACAGAAAGTAACACTCACATGTGCTTAGTCGGTATCAGGCAGACCATGTGGGGGGAGAAGGCGGAGCCACACGTCTCCACTCATCTGCACGTCTTGTCAGCACGGACTCTGTAGCTCCAACTGACTTTAATTTGATAGGGAATACCTTATAGTCCAGGGTCTGTGACCTCACGAAATGGGTGGTCTGGTGAGGTCCAACCCCCCTTTCTCTAAGTTATGGTTTGGCTACAAAACTTAGAATAACTATATCTAAGCGAGAAAAACCCGTACCAACACACATAGGGCATAATTGTTTGTGATTTAACGAATCAAATCCAATAACACCAAGCATGCCATAATTAAGACACTCCATTTGGGAGCAATCCATATCTCAGTTTCTGGAAAGGTTATAACTGTGAAAATTAGGAATTAGAAAGCTGGCCTCATGCCCTTCGTAGAAATGTAAATTTTATATCTCTGTCACGAGCGCAGTGCCCGATAGGCTTCTTTAATATTTCCTATTGTTTCATTCAGTCACATGTTTCACACAAAGGAATGCTTTCCCTTAACTACTCCACATTCCTTTCTCCAACAGGAAATGGATGGTATACTTTTACCAACAGGCAGAGGGCTGTAAAGGAGGGGGGAAAGTGCTGACAGTTTACAATGTCCTCAGTAGTGTGAAATGGGAGATTTCTAGAAGGTTCTAGAAATATCATACTATGGTTCATGTTTAAAGCTCATCTTTGACCCTTCAAAAACTTTCATAATAATCATTCAGCTAAGCATTCTGATGCTTGTTCTCCAAGACTTCAAGGTTTTGTCTTCATAATATTGGCCTTTCAATGTGCCTGAGGGCGGCTCCACGCTCTGCTGCTTTATTCTGGGAGCAACATTTGATTGACATATTGTGTGCCATAAACTAGAATTATTAACAGTGTGCTTTTATTTCTATAATGTACCTGATTTTATTTGCAACATGGGTTCTGAGCATTAATGGAATTTTATAAAGGAACCATAGATAGACACGTAAAGGAAATTCTCCAACCATGTGGTTCTTGAGGGGTGTTTAAAAGTAATACATAATCCCGGGTTTCGGCACCATAAAAAAAAATGCATAAGAAAAATCTCATGGCAAGAAAAAAATCCCTATAATGTCATTTTGTATTACACCTAATGCTTTATTACATGGACAACCCTTCATGAATGGAGCCAGGACATAATGGGGTTTTCTCAAATCCCATTTTCCATGACATCATGTAATGTCAAGTTATGTTTGAATACCTAGTCTATCATTTCCAAATGGGAATTTTGACTTCAGATAACTTAAAGCGACACCTCCCCTTATTTATCGTACCTGCAAGGGTCCAGGAGATATTTCTCGTTTCTTTGACATGGTCTCATACACTGAGCTCACTCATACATTGAGCCTCACTCCCGTCTTCGCTAAGGGGTAGATTGAAGGAATTGTGTTATTATATTTCAGTGCTGCTATTAATTTTGCTAAACTGCAAAGTAGCTCTCCTCCAGAAGAATGAAAACGGTCTGTCTAATGCCCCCTGTTACAGCTTGCTACTCTTGGATCTCCAACATTGATCCTATGAGGTAGGATAGCTGGCCAAACCAGAAGCCTCCACAACCATTTTGCAGCTCTTGCCTCTCATCAGTGCAGAACATGAGACTGATTTCCTGGGGCAAGAGGCCTTTGAACCCTAGACATGATTTCACTGGAAGCCGATTGCTTAAAGATGCAGATACCTTTAATTAATGATGAAGAGTAATGGCCAAATCAGTGGCCACATTGATTTTGTCTTCTGACATGCTGGATTCAGTTGACTTTTTGACCTTGCAGTGCCACCGACTGGACCGACCTCTAAATCTTTTTTTTGCCGTCTCAATTTAAAGTTTCTTTGTAACCCTCCTTTTGGGAAATTCAAAAAGACGATGAGGCTTTTGCAATTCATCCTGGGGTCTTTACGTAAATGTATATCTTGGTCTCTGTTTCTAGGTGGCACTCCTTAGAGAAAATCTGGAAACTGGTTCTGCATTGATGATACTTTCAGGAAGATTTATGCAAAAGACTCCCTTTCAAAAAGAATTTTTTTTTTTTTTCATTTAATGTTAGCTTTTTAGTTGTAGTTTCATTATGTGGTGGCTCAACTTCAGATGTTTATTTTTCTGAGCAGGTTTACTTGTACAAGGTGAGCAATAGTCAGCATTCCCCAACATGTGTCCCCAGCTATCGTGAAACCACAGGTCCGGGTATGCCATGACATGGAGTTCTAGCTTTGAAAAAACTGTACTGGAGTTTTGACAAATGGTAATGAACATCTTCCTCAATCCTAGGAGAGTCCAAACAATGGTCTTTAGTGTATCTACTCCATCAGTCGTGTTGATTGTATATAGTTAATTGGAACCATTGGAGTGGTGGGCCATTGTTCTTCAAACTCTACTATAATTCTTCTGCAGTTCTTTGGCTCCTTGGAAACATCTGATAATGAAAACATTCAAAGATTTCTTTGGTGATGGGATGAAGAACTCTCTCTAATTCTCATGTATGGCTGAGGACTATAGAAATGCTTCCTATGAGAATATTCCATTGTAAAGCTTTGGAGCATACACTGTATGTAAACTGACGTCCAGAAAGCAAAGATAGGAAGGGCAGCAAAACGAGTGACTCAAGTTATAAATTGTAATGTCTTCTGTTATGTTGTGTTTTCTCCGCACTACAGCCAAATGCATATATGGTGGAAAAGTCCTGGCGGAAGGTCAGAAGATCCTGACTACAACGTGCAAAGAATGTAAAGTAAGTTCAACTATTTTTTGCTTGTCTTCTCACTTCCTTTTCTGGCTGGACAGGCATGTGACCACTGCAGCCAGTGATTGTCTGCTACGGTCACATACCTGTATGGCCAGAACAGGATGTACGGAGGAGACCTGATCTGTACATCCTGAAAATGATGTATGGAAGTGCGGCCGCTGCACCCAATAACCGTTCATAAGTTTAGTTTTTTGCACGTTGATGTTATTTTTATTTTTTGCAGACCTCCCCCCTAATAATTTACAGAAATTGATTGTATAATGAATAATGGTAACGTCTCAGTGACTGCCTCGTTATATATTAATGGAGTCGTTTCTTCTACTGGGCTCTCCTACCCCTCCGGCCGTTCCTTGGTTAACGTCTTGAAGTGCATTGTAATTAACCTTCGCTTAGAATTGCGAAATGTGTTTGGTTTTTGGTGATTCAATGTCACCGCGGCTCGGATGGAAACAGTGTTGTAAATGACTTGTCAGAATTTGCATAAATCTCATTGAAATGTTTGCGCTCTTGGAAATTTTACACAAAGGGTTAAAATGAGAGACCCTTTTTGATTACTTATTTTTTTTTTTTATAGACGTGCAGGATGGGAATTAATAAGACATCAAAGTGCTATCTGGATATGCACCAATGATGTATTTTATAGGGACAGCCCTGGATGGGGACCCCGTCATCTGGGGCCAAATGGCCATTTTAACTCTTTTTTTCATTTTGTTTGACTCCCAGTGTTGTCAGTCTCCACAATCAACACAATGCTAGTCATTGCTAATTCACATGACCACGTAGTCAATGTTCACAGACATGTAAAGCTGTTAGTTTTGGGTCGACCGATCCATGGTGGGCCGGTACTTGCTGATCCATAACATGGACCGGAAAATATATCCCCTATGCAGCTGTGTGAATTAGCCCTAATGAGGTGGACTAGGGTAAATGCATGCAAGGACATCCTGAAACAGAAATTGGTTTTACATTGTGTCCCCATACTCTATTCATCCATATCAAAACTCCTACATGTCCTGGTGGTCTAGTGGTTCGCATTAATCCACTGTGGCGAGTTTTAGCAGCGCCTCTCTTGCGCATGGGTTGTGACTGGTATTGCAGCTGTGTTATAAAAGAAAGTAAGACTAAGCTGCAATGCTAAGCACGACCCGGGAAGAGTTTTTTTTACATATAGGGGACTTATTAATTTTTGTTATTTTATTTTTTTTTAAATAAATTTGACATCTGTGACATTTTAAATGTTTTTATCGGTGGGGTCTCGGTGCTCAGATCCTCTCCTGTCGCAGGAACAAAGGGTCTCCGTGTTAATTTCAGCATATTTCGATATTGGTGGGGATCTCTAGTAAAGGCTATGTTCAGCTTCACATTTTTTTATGTTTATTTTCCTCCTAAGTGCAAAGTTATGCAATTTTCTAAATAGCCTTGATTAAAAATTCACTACCATTTTGCTACTGTACAGTCTGTAAGTCCTTTATCTAGCTCCTGCTCGGCTCTCTGGTCTCCCCCCTTTTTTTTATATACATGGCAGAAAGGAGAGGGAAGGGTTTGTTTGTACACACATCTCCACATTATGGAGAGGGGAGAAAGTATCTCAGGGAGGGCAGTGAAAAAACAGGGCGTAAATAAGGAGGAACGCAATTGGAGAGCACGTTAGTACAGGATAGAAGCTGTGCTGATATCTTGGCTCCTGAATACCTGAGCACACTGGATGCACATAGAGCTCACATCCAGCCTATATTACTGGGAAGCACACTCCCAGAAGATACCAATCTTGGATCAGGATGAATACTGTATCGTAAGGTCTGAAAATGAATAAAAACTGAAACTTTGCAAATTATTACCTAAGCCACTAACTTGGGGAATTTTTTTTTTCCTTGTTAAAGGTGTTCATGGCCTCTAATTGCTGCCCTTTTTATTCTCCTTGAGAGCGCGCGAGTCCTCAATGGAGCATCTTACCGCTTTGATTTTAGTTTCGGGCTCTTCCTCCACCGCGTGTGAAATAAGCCTCCGTGGTTACAATGGGGGGATCTCTCTCCGTTACACTTCTTGTAAGCCTGTGATTATTTTCTCTGCCAGATAGGAGTCCGCTCTCGCACTGAATGGCAGCGCTGTCGATTAAAGACGCTGTGACCTTTCCGTGTTGTCACAATGCGCCGCACGCAGCTCTATTAATACAGATAATATCATTATTTGCTTACAGAATGGCGCTTTACAGAAGGCAGCCGAGCCCTGTCCGCCATTGAACTGCACAGAAGAGGATCGAATTCTTCCGGAGAACGAGTGCTGTTTTGTTTGCCGAGGTGAGGAGTTTGTGAACAATGTCTTTTTCTTTGTACTTTTTGTTCTGACGCCATTTGTCTGTATCCACTATATGCCTCATGGAACTTTAGAAATTGGTAGCTACACAGGAAGCCTTAGATAACCTGGGACCGATCCGGTCAATGCCAAATTTTTGCTTTTTTATTACATTTTTTGGATCACAAATGGTGACATTTTGGTTACTTTTTCAAGAGTTATTATTTTTATTATTATTTATTTATATAGCACCATTGATTCCATGGTGCTGTACATGAGAAGGGGTTACATACAAATTACAGATATCACTTACAGTAAACAAATCTTACAATGACAGACTGATATAGAGGGGAGAGAGGACCCTGCCCTTTCGGGCTTACATGCTACAGGATGGTGGAGAAGAAGACAGTAGGTTGGGGGGTTGCAGCAGTTCTGGTGTTGGTTGAGGTGATATCACCGGTAGTGGTGAGAGAGAAGGGGGAAGCGGGGTCATTGCAGGCTGTAGGCTTTCTTGAAGAGGAGGGTTTTCAGGTTCCGTCTGAAGGATCCGAATGTGGTTGATAGTCGGACTTGTTGGGGCAAAGAATTCCAGAAAATAGGGGCAGTTCGGGAGAAGTCTTGGAGGCGGTTGGGTGAGGAGCGAATAAGTGTGGAGGAGAGGAGGAGGTTTTGGGATGACCGGCGATTACGTGAGGGAAGGTATCGGGAGATTAGTTCAGAGACATATGGAGGAGACAGGTTATAGATGGCCTTGTAGGTCAGTATTAGTAATTTGAACTGGATATGCTGAGGGAATGGGAGCCAGTGAAGAGATTTGCAGAGGGAAGAAGCGGAGGAGTAGTGAGGAGAGAGATGAATTAATCGGGCAGCAGAGTTAAGCATGGACTGGAGAGGTGTGAGGGTGTTAGCAGGGAGACCACAGAAAAGGATGTTGCAGTAGTCAAGGCGGGAGATGATGAGGGCGTGCACAAGCCTTTTAGTAGATTGCGGGTTGAGGAAAGGACGGGTTCTGGAAATATTTTTGAGCTGGAGGCGAGAGGAGGTAGAAAGAGCTTGGATGTGTGGTTTGAAGCACAGGGCTACTCAAGGATTACTCCGAGGCAGCGGACTTCCGGTACTGGGGAAAACGTGATGTCATTAATTGTGATACATAGGTCAGGCAAGGAAGATCTGTGAGATGGAGAAGAGTTTATTTTCTTCCAAAACTTTTGTTTTTCCTCTTAAAGTAACATTTTAGGTAAAACTCTAAAGCGTGAGCCAATATTGTGATCTCGGTTCTTCTGTGTAGCCTTTTGCACGTGACCTTCTTCACCTGTGTTTTGCCCAAAGGAAATGGCAAATAGGGTCTATTTTTTCCCCCCCTAGAAACGTCACCAGTTTTTTTTTTTTTTTGTGGTGTCTGTGCCTGGTATTACTGCTTTTCTCTTTTCTGTTCATAGAACCTGGAGACAAACTTTATACTGTTACTTGCAAAAATATCTACAAATACCTGTACTGTATGTGGGGGGCCTACTTTACTGTATGTGGGGGGCATAAGTGGGGCAAGCAATAGTTGTTAAAACCGTTGGACAACATTACCTATATACCGCTCACGTTACTATGTCTCTTGAATTATGAGACCTTTGTACAAGATATCAAGAAGCAGCATGAGTCTAATATCAATGAACTAAAATAAAATGGGTACCTTCCACTTTAAGACGTATGTAACATCCCTAAATCTTGTACTTATCGCCAGTAGGACGGATTTTACTTTGCTTTTCCAGAAGTGGACTTTTTGACTTTTATGGAAGGGGGGTTGTGAGCATGCTCGGTGGTCTGTGCAGAGATCACTGCTCTGGAAGGGAGAAATTAACCTCTTTTAAAGACAATTTATCACTTATGTTGGAATAATTGAAACTGGATAGTAGTATACATATTTTTCTTTTCTAATCTCTTGGTACATGAACATTGAGGCATCCGTCTTGTCTGCGCTTCTGTTAACCACATTTAGAGAGAAACGTTACAGTGTGACTTCTATAGGAGAGCTTTATGGGCATGCTCTGTGATCTGTACGGAGGTCATTGCGCAGAGAGGGGGGAGGAGGTGAGCTGTGACATCTCCTATTGTGAATGGTGGATTTCTGTCATGTATACATAACTGTTATATGTCAAAGTAATCCTGCCTTTCCTGACTGCTGAGCATCGTCTACTTTTGAGACTCAGTCAGCTTGAAAACTGCAAGATTTCAGGATATTTTTTAAAGCTGTACATGATAAGCATTGAAGGATCCCTAACCATAAGTCAGACCTGCTGTTAGGTTTCTGCATAGATTACAGCTGATCACTCAAGAACTCATCATTAAGGGTTCACTTTCCCTGCAGCACCCCCACAGGTGAGACGAAGTATTGCACAGTTTAAACTCTTTACTCTGGACAATAGTCAGAGATTCAGCACAGGGAATCTAATGGAGAAAAAAAGCGCCTTGAAGGGGAGATCTGATTAATGTAAGGCATTTTTTTTATTGTATTTTTTCTGAAAATAAATAACAAATAAAACTGAATTAAAAAGCAACAGACATAGAAAATATAAATAAGTTGTCCTTTATGTTGCCTCACCGGCCATCACTGACTTCTAATGAACAGGCACCTTTGCTCCGCAGCTCCGATATTAATCTTGGTTAAGAGTCTGTTTTACCTGTTGTTGTGATTCCGCCTCAGTAATTGAACCCAGGAGTCGCCCGAACAAGATTATATTGCTCCTGTTTTGTGTCTTTATCAGACAATTAATCTCGTTTTGCTGCCAAATTTGTCACTGGAAATATAGATCTGAGACCAAGGGAAAAAAATATATATCAGTGGCCGATGGGACAAATTGAGAAACATTTCTGGGGAGGATTAAAGTAATTTATATAGAATAATCTGAATCACAAAGACCGTGGGGCAGAGCAGAAAGATGATGGCCGGGGAGAAGTGACAGCTGCAGTTCTAACCCAAAAACTGGTCCCAAGTGGTTGTCACTTCCCAATGGAACACTTAATTTTATATTTGCTGCCCCAAACTACATGCAGCAAGGATCAAGGCCAAGCTGCCCGATTGCAGCCAGGTATATCTGTCTCTGAAAGGCGTTGGTTTTTGAAGAAAACATAGTTTAAAGGGAACCTGTCAGGTCCGATAACGCAATTACCTGCAGATATAGGGTTAATCTGCAGGTTAGGAAGGTGCCCGGACACGGTACTGAAAGTCCGGCACCAGCGGGAAAACTAACTTATTTTCTCCCAGGAGCCGCCGGCTTTCAGTCATACAGATGTGCTGCTGATGCTAGTTCCCCAATCACAGCACTGAGAGCGGGGGCTGTAAGCGTGTCCTGGCACTGATTGACAACTTGCTCTGCACTGATGAGTCGGCTGTCAATCAGTCTTGGGGCGTGCTGTGAGCGGTGACTGTAATTGCTCCGTGCATGCCTGCATCACTGAAAGCCGGAGGCTCCTGAGAAAAATAGCTAATTTCCCTCAGTGGTCCCTTGGGTGACGGTGGAAAGTCGAGACTTTGTGCAATGGATCAAAGACCTGATTTCTGGACCGTGATCCTTGCAGCAAGTTTTGTTGTTGTAAGTCCTACTCAAGGCCCCATACACATTAGATGGCAGCCTCTCCCGATTCCTCCATGTACTTGAACACTTATCTCTTGTAAAAAAAAATATATAAATAAAACATCATCGGCCAATCAGAATTTCATCATGATGGACCCTTCTCTCCTCTGACATTATTTATTGGGGGAGAGTTAGGGGGTCCTAATGTACATTAGACTGATGACTTTTATCTAATGTTAAATGTCTGGGGGGCTCTAGAAAGTGTGCCAAAAATAAGTTGGGACCCTCAGCAATTAAGTTTAATCTGCAGGGAAGCAGTGGTGTAACGTGAAGCTCATGGGCCCCAATGGCAAAGCTCCAACAGGGCCCCCAATCATCGCAAGTCTTTAATAGCATTGGTCTTTTCATGTAGTCCAAAGGGGCCTTTTGAGACCCCCTAGGCTCCAGTGCTCAGGTGCACATGCAACCCTTGCACCTATTGTAGTTACGCCCCTAAGGGGAACATTGTGCCAAGCGAATAATGACAGATGGCCGACAGCAGTACACAGTATTTCAGGAGATGATTGTGCCTATCCCGTGTGCGCACTGATGTTGCTGGGTGCAGAACTGTTTGTGACAAGGGCTTTATCCTGTTATGGGAAGGCCGTAGGCTGTGCGTTACGTTGGAAAGGGACACAATCCCCCCCCCCACAGCACAGAGTATTTTAGGAGACCAATCTGGTAAGAAAGATTTGAAGTTCACCTCATGGGAGGTTACGGTTCAGTGACTACATAGCAGGGTCTTTAGCAGCACAGAGTATTTCAGGAGAGGACCATACACATCTTTGTGGGAGGTAAGTGATTTATTGAGAATTCCATAAGGGAAAGAGCAGGGCCTCCAGCAGCACAGAGGTTTTCAGGAGACGGTTGTACTGATCTTAGGGGAAGTTACTGAGTGTCGTGTAGCGCAAGGAGCAGGATCACAGCAGCACAGAGTATTTTGAGAGAGGACTTTGTTGAGAGACTGACATCTATAAGGGAAGGAATGTGGTCCCAGCAGCACAGAGCATTTCAGGAGAAAAGTATGCCATTCTTTTGGGAGGTGACGTGGATAAAGGAACAAGGTTCCCAGCAGCACAGAGTATTTCTTTTGTAAATTTACTGTATATTGTTTTTATCTGTAAGGAACTGAATCCATGCAGTCTGTTAGTAAATTCGCTGGTGTCGTCATTCTGGGTCACACTTTCCTTTTTTGGGGGGTCGCCCGTTCACTAGCTTCTATCTCCCCGACGTACCTCTTTATAACTGAATATTTTTCTTTTGATTCTGTGAGAATAAACCTCGACTTATAACAGACGGCTCAAGCACCATTTCCTGTTTTCACAACACAGATCCTGACGTTCTGTCCAGCGGATAAACCTTGGGGGAGCCTCAGCCCGAATCCTAACCGGAAGAATTAACGGCCCACTCCGCAGCAGAGGCTTGGATGTCACTCTTCGGCTAGGCCACCCAAGATACCTGGTGGACTCAAATTCAATGATTTTTTTTAACTTTTCCTTTTTTTTTTTTACTTTTTATCATTTCCATATATTGCGTAGGAATGTCTAAATCTACACATTCCAATTTATGGGACTCCAACTCCTAATATCCATTGTGGCTGGCAGAGGATGCTGGGTCTTATAGTTCTATATCATCTCTAGTGTCGCACGATGCCTCCAGCTTGTCTACACCAACTACAGAGAGACTAAACCACTAGTGACAATTACAAGAACTTGACATTTTCTCAGGTTGTTGCAACTTTTTTTTTTTGTTTGTTTGTTTCTTTTTACAACAATGGATGAGGACACCTATAAAGATCGGTAAATGTCACCGCCAAAAATGCCACCTCCATGGCACACCAATGGAAAATTAAAGGCTTCCTGAGCCACACAGGACTCTTATCTTCTATCACTTTTTTTTTTCCCCAGGAAACTTTCCTGATACATTGTAACAATCTGAGATTTTATTTATTTACTTTTTTTGTTGTTGTTTATGGAATGTTCTTAGTTTTAGACTTCATTTATTTCATTGTGGAATTGCAATTTTGTACAAGTTTGTAACAAATAAAGATTAAGGTAAAGTGATATTTCCGCTTTGGGTCTGTGTCACTGTAGCCAGGATGGATGTTGTATATGGGACAGAAGGGCCCTTATTGGGCAAAGAGGGGGAAAGAGGCCGGAAATTCTGACGAATAGGGAGAAAAATAATGTAAGGACACTGATGAGGAAACAAATAGAAAACTCTGTGGCATGGAAAAATTAAATATCAATTACAATGTTGCATTTTTGCAAACTTTTTAAGCCACATTTCCATTATTTCATTGCCACCGGAGCTGAATTTTTGAGACATATTTAGTTTTATATTAGAACATCCTTTAATAGAAAGTCTTTATCCTTGATGAAAATTAATTAAAAAAAGAAAAAAATAATCTCAATTTACACGTCTACCTTAAATTAAGTTGTAAGTAAGGAAGGCCTTTCAACCTTTATTACTCATAGGTGCTACTTTAAAGCAATATTTAAAAAAAAAAAAAAATAGGGTTAACGCCACTTTTTTTTAATAATAGAAAGGCAAAGAAAAATTGTGAAATCCTGAGCGTCTTTCAATTTGTATGTTAAGCAGTTTCCGGCTCTTTGATGGATTTGGATCACCTGCTTACTCAGATTGTCAGGGTAGGTGGACGGATTAAACTCAATAAATATCAAAGAGAGGTAATAAAAGAACCCGGGATCCATCGGCCCGACTAAGATGGCCGCTGGGATGGGGCACAGAACGGAGCGAATGAGCAAGGATGTTATCGCCATCACTGTTAGAATCCTATACGTTGGATTTTAGGGTAATTTTGGTCAATAACGTAATATTATTTGTTCCTAAAATCCTGCTTAAGAAGAAAAGCAAGAATTGTATTCAGTATCAAAAAAGCTGCATAAAAGACAAGGATTTCAGGATTTCATCCCAACAGTAAGAGTCTTTAAGGTGGATGATTCCTACACAATGGGCTAAATTCTGCATGATAAATCCCTAAGAAAATGTACTTATCCACCCCATAATAAAGAGAATGGCCCCGATTCATTGCTCACACTTGTCTTGATGAGGGGATGGGCTGGAGTCAGACGTCCCTGATTCATGAAGAGTTGTGGCCAGCTTAGCATGCTCAAAATGGTGGAAGGTCTTCTCTTGAAGGGAATGTCCATCCTAGGGCTACAAGTCCGCAGTCACTCAGTGAGGATTGTCCAGTGCTGGCAGCAGGTGCGTGAGTGCAAGTATGTGATTTTCATACAAGCGCTCACTTGCCGACTAGACGTGCACGGCCCTGCTCAGTGTATGTGTATTGAGCAAGGCTACAGTCATGGCCAAAAGTTTAGAGAATGACACAAATATTATATTTTCACATGATCTGCTGGCCTCTGGTTTTTATGTGTGTTTGTCAGATGTTTTTATCACATACAGAAATATAATTGCAATCATATTATGAGTAACAAAAGGTTATATTGACAGTTAGAATGAGTTAATGCAGCAAGTCAATATTTGCAGTGTTGACCCTTCTTCAGGACCTCAGCAATTCTCCCTGGCATGCTCTCCATCAACTTCTGGATCAAATCCTGACTGATAGCAGTCCATTCTTGCAAAATCAATGCTTTTATTTTGTCTGAATTTGAAGGTTTTTGTTTGTCCACTCGTCTCTTGATGATTGACCACAAGTTCTCAATGGGATTAAGATCTGGGGAGTTTCCAGGCCATGGTCCCAAAATCTCTATGTTTTGTTCCCTGAGCCATTTAGTTATCACCTTTGCTTTATGGCAAGGTGCTCCATCATGTTGAAAAAGGCATTGTTGATCGCCAAACTGCTCTTGGACGGTTGGGAGAAGTTGCTCTTGGAGGACATTCTGGTACCATTCTTTATTCATGGCTGTGTTTTTAGGCAAGACTGAGAGAGAGCCCATTCCCTTGGCTGAGAAGCAACCCCACAGATGAATGGTTTCAGGATGCTTGACAGTTGGCATGAGACAAGACTGGTGGTAGCGCTCACCTGGTCTTCTCCGAATAAGCCGTTTTTCAGATGTCCCAAACAATCGAAAAGGGGATTCATCAGAGAAAATGACTTTACCCCAGTCCTCAGCAGTCCACTTCCTGTACTTCTTGCAGAATATCAGTCTGTCCATGATGTTTTTTTCTGGAGAGAAGTGGCTTCTTTGCTGCCCTCCTTGAGACCAGGCCTTGCTCCAAGAGTCTCCGCCTCACAGTGCGTGCAGATGCACTCACACCTGCCTGCTGCCATTCCTGAGCAAGCTCTGCACTGCTGGTAGCCCGATCCCGCAGCTGATACACTTATAAGAGACGGTCCTGGCGCTTGCTGGTCTTTCTTGGGCGCCCTGGAGCCTTTTTGGCAACAAGGGAACCTCTCTCCTTGAAGTTCTTGATGATACGATAGATTGTTGACTGAGGTGCAATCTTTCTAGCTGCGATACTCTTCCCTGTTAGGCCATTTTTGTGCAGTGCAAAGATGACTGCACGTGTTTCTTCAGAGGTAACCATGGTTAACAGAAGAGAAACAATGATGCCAAGCACCAGCCTCCTTTTAAAGTGTCCAGTGGTGTCATTCTTACTTAATCATGACAGATTGATCTCCAGCCCTGTCCTCATCAACACCCACACCTGTGTTAATGGAGCAATCACTGAAACGATGTTAGCTGGTCCTTTTAAGGCAGGGCTGCAATGATGTTGAAATGTGTTTTGGGGGATAAAGTTCATTTTCTAGGCAAATATTGACTTTGCAAGTAATTGCTGTTAAGCTGATCACTCTTTATAACATTTTGGAGTATATGCAAATTGCCATTAGAAAAAATGAAGCAGTAGACTTTGTAAAAATTAATATTTGTGTCATTCTCTAAACTTTTGGCCATGACTGTAGGCATGACTAGTCTGAATGTGGCTGGGACAATGCAGACCGCATACTTGTAGTCATATGACCGCCCACGAATGGGCACAAAGAATCTTCGCAGTGCGCGGTCACACAGCGTGACTGCAGATTTGTAGCCAAGGTCGCACAACCCCTACATATGATAAGTACCATGAATCTGTGCAAAAAAAAAAAAAAAAAATATATATATATATATATATATATATATATATATATATATATATATATATATATATATATATATATATATATAATGCGAAAACAAAAGCGGCAAAGATTAAAATAGTGCACAACCGTATAGAGAAAGTAATTTGAAAAATGTATTAAATAACAAATCAATAAAGACTAACAAAAACAAAAAATATACACAAAGTAGGGGTGGATATAATCATCCAAAATAAGCCCCTATTTATAGATGATCATATCCACCCCTACATCATTTGTGTATATTTTTAAAGGTTTTTAATTTTGTCTTTATCAATTTGTTATTTAATACATTTTTCAAATTACTTTCTCTATACGGTTGTGCACTATTTTCATCTGTGCAGCTTTTGTCTTCCCTTTATACATGGAAAAATCAGACCACGCACACCCGACCCCTGGTGATACGTAGGTCAGTATTTGTAATAGGGCCTCGGTCATGTTGTAGATCCTGATGTTAAAGGAATCATCAGTAATTATCATCAGAATTGGGCCTATTATTTAAATCGACATAAGAAAACATTAAGTTGTGTGTTATTCCGTCATACATGACTGGGAAGTTACTGGTTTCCTAACACGGCTGAAGTGCGGACAGAAGAACATTCCCCTCCATCATTGATTGTGTACTGATGAGAATAGAGCGAAAGAAAAAAAAAAGCACTGATCTTTCCACCCTGAATACCACTTCTAGTCTCCAGAAATCCCAGTAGATGTGTCAAGGGTTATTAGATTCTGCTGCTTGTCAGTACTGGTAAATAAGGAATGTTGTTTTCTTAGAAGCACCGACTCCGTGCATGCCGGCCAGATTCAGTGCTCAAATGAATCCCTATATGTAAAAAAAAAAAGCAAGAAAACAAAAATACGACGTGAAATAAAACAAGGATCAAAATTTCATTGTGAAAAAATGTAGTAAAATGGGGAAAAATTTTATTTCCGAAACAAAATCAAGTAAATTTGAAATAAACAAATAAAACCTGAAAGAGACATAAATGCACACTAACTATTGTATCAATTAAAAATAAATGAAATACAGATAAATGATAAAGATAAAGAATGTGCGAGAAGATGGATCAGATTTACCGGTTTGTCTCTTTTTCTGGTGGCAATGTTTTGTGTTTCTGAATGAACACCGTTTTATTAGGGAGGTGGAAATAGTAAAAAATTATCTTTAATGAATATCACGCTGTGACTGTACGTGATTGGGGAGAAAAGGGCCCTGCACCGTCCATAGAGCTGGGACATTAACTATCTCTGCTCCCAAGGGTACCTCTAAAGGTGAGGAGGTTTGGGCCACCAGCCTTACTGTACTATTGTACTACCCTCAGTTGTCCCCTCCCCGTCCCCCAGGAGGCCTGGGACAGATATGTTAGTGTATAAACACGTAAGACAAACAGTGTTAACAAAAATCAGCTTACAAACAAAAACACTCGCCAAGGGTAGAGAGGAATAAAAGGAAGGATAGGAAGGTACAAACTAAATGGGAATAGGATAATGGAGAAAACATACATCCAGAAATGGCAAACAAAAATCCCCAGCAGCAACTACAAACTCCAGCTTCAGCACATCAACTCCAGCAAGCCAGGAAGTAAACTTTCACAGGCAGGGATGAGAAGGTCTGGCCAAGTTTTAGAGCAAGGAAATGAGCAGGTCAGGAGCAGCTGTGAGATGGAGCTGCATGTCTCTAACCAGCATAGAAAGAGTCGTTAACCTCTTTGGTGCCAAAGGAAACAAAGTCCATTTTGTATGAGGAACAAATACACAGGCTAAATGGAAGATCTGCGATTCACAATACGCAAGATCTCCCAGGAGGACGTGACACACTCGTGACTATGGAACCATCATTCAGTTTCCGGACATGAGCGCACCCCTGATGTCTGCCATAGGTGTTTATAAAACATTCCAGTTCACATCATTTATAAATGGTTACAAAATATTTTTGGATTTTTTTTTTTGTTATTGCTCAGATTTTTACAGGTTTATCACAGTGCAGTGATTAGAGACTCGATACAATGGAAAATAAACTCAAATCTTTATTTCCTTTTTGCAGCCATTTATATAGCAAAGAATGATCCAACAAGAACCAAAGAAAACTTTAATACTCTGCATTTATAAGATGCACATAAGGGGCTAAAATCACCGACTCCCAACAGGAAAATTATTCTACTGTAATCGGAAGCGAGTCTGGGTAGATGTCAAATTGAATTGATGGGGGTAATAGACTAGAAATATTTGCTCAGGGGGCCACAGAGTGGGAATTGGTAAAACTGCAGGGGAGGGAAAGAGGAGCCACCTGAACCAATGATGAGACAAGGGTGTGTCCTAAACTCCCGTAGACTCTCTTATAAGGACTACATTAATGACAATTGTATTAACCCTTCTATGACTGCATCTGTTTAATGAGAAACTGTCTCATAGCATCTGCTTCTGTGAGTGGACGGTTGGTTAATCCCTATTAATAAAATACTGTAGTTTATTAATAGGGATCGATATGACATAAATGACGCAGATGAAGAAGAAAGAATGGACTACATTGTTTTTCTAATATATACAAAGTAGATTGTAAAATAATGGACTATTAGAGCTGGAATATTTTATAAAATTCTAGAAGAAAAAGGCAGGTTAGCGAATACTCTCTTTATTTCTTCCCATGTATTTATAGGGATGCTTTTCTTGAATTTCTTATCCCATCTTTTACTCTTATTCTATGTTTACCTTTTTTATCCATTTATTTACCTTGTTTTCCTAATTTTCCATATGCCCTATTAAACTTTCCCTCCTACCTTCACACAACTCTTCCCTATCTTTATTTTTATTTTATCTTTTATCTCTTTAATTATTGGTTAATATGTATTGTTAAATTAATAAATAAAAGATATTGGGGGAAAAATAAATGAAAGAATGGACCGAATTAGTTATCCGTTTTTTATGAGATATTTGTGGTCATTTGCCGTAAAAGAAAACATTTGGACCTTGTTGTATCATCTTGATTTAGTTTTAGAATGTTACGTGAAACTGAAATATTTTTTTTCTTCTTATTTACGTGTGAATGGCAAGTTACAGAACTTGACAAATGGGAAAATTCCTGGACTTAGACTGATATGTGTACTAAAAATATGCACAGTTTGAACTTGATTTCAAGCCATGGCAGAAGTATTGCTTGCTGAAAATGATGGAATGTCCCAGCACATATAATGCTGGCAGAATGCTGATGAAGATGAGCTACCTAGTGAATGGCAAGTTATAGAATTTAATAAATCTGAAAATTGCTGACTGATGTGCACTAATAATATGCACAGTTTGGACTTGTTGTGCAGGACAAGAGCAGCGAGAACATATTTTACTATGGGTTTTATGTGAAAGAACTGATTTAAGTTTTTCCTTCTAACCTGCTGAGATAAGATTTCTTTTTTCTTTTCTTTGCAGGACATGACTTTTGTGCAGACGGATATCAGTGCGGAGAAAACTCTGAGTGCAGAAACTGGATCACAAAAGCCACATGTGAATGTCGGAACGGGTTTGTCCCCATTCAAGGTGACCCGACCTATTGTGAAGGTAGGAATCCAAACTTATCTGATATAATGAATGTCTATATTTACTGCGTGACACATACTTATCCCGCAGTCAGGACCTGAGAGGCGGCAAATACTTGTGCCGGATGATTGTGTATATATTTGTAGAAAATGATAGTGCCGGGAGAATCCAAAAATAAATTGGATGTTAAACCCGGAGAGAAATGTCGATGCTCTTCTTGCACTTGTAGAAGTGGAATTGAATATCTCTTCTTGGGAGGTCTGTCTTCTTTCAATAGTCTAATATCTCGGTTTATGCCGGTACCTGTGTAATTACCGGGGAGGTCACCGCATACACAAAGATGGTTGTGACCGAGTGCCGGAGACAAAAACTATAATTGGACTTTTCTTCTATTAACTTGTAGCATTGGGAACCGAGATGTGGTTCCGTCAGTAATAACAGGAAGACTAGTTCTGAGAATGGTTTGTATCTGCACCGATAGGCCGAAACATTAGAGAAACTCACGGGTGATGGAAGTAACATTAATTATCTGGCAACAATGGCCCCTATCGGGGTGGGACACATTGGGCTCCAAGTGACCAGCCCGTTCCTGAAGGTTGATGTGTTGAAAGTTGGAAAAATGGTTTTGTGTAAACAAGACATGTGCTGCCAAGAACAATGGTAGTCTGTGTGCAGTGAACAGACTACCGGTGGCTGTTTAGTGCCAGCGGTCGGCTGGTGTAAACGGGACCTCTATGATCTGAGCGACCGTGACATTGTGGGATTTTCTTGGTATCAAGTGGGAAGTACCTACTAAAAGTGGTGTAATGAAGGGCAATCGGTGAATTGACGACAGGGTCTTGAGTGTCCAAAGCTCATTGAGTGACGGTTAGCCTTACCTTGTACAATCCCTTAGAGATACTGTAACACAGTACTGAGAAAGTTACTGCTGGCTGTAAGGTATCAGAACATATAGCATATACTATCACAACTTGCTTAGCATGACCAGTCAAGAGGGCCCATGACAACCCCTGTCCACTATTGAGCGTGCCTACAAATGGGCACGTGAGGATTAGTACTGGAGCATTGACAATGGACGTAGACTGATGTGAAGAATCGCGTCTTCTTTTTATCACATGGACGATTGGGTCTCTGTGTCACCAGGAGAAGAGATGGCACCAAAATGCATTATTGGAGGAAGACGGACTGGCAGGGGCAGAGTGATGGGCAATGTTCTGCTGGGAAACCTTGGGTCCTGGCATTCATGATGTGACACATACCACCTGCCTAGCATTATCTAGGTACACTCCATGGCACCATAATGCCCCCTGCCAAGTGGAAACAAATGATTTAGGAATGGTTTGCGGAAGATGAGAAAGAATTGAGGACCAGCCTCCAAATAAAAGCGTCCGTAATATATGTTGGAAAGTTGTACACACTTGTAGAGGTCCTGTACAGCCCATGTCCTGGCTGGTCAGAGCTGATATGGCTGCATAAGGGGATCTGCATAATGTTGATGGGAAGTTGTAATATTATAGGTGGTCTGTGTATATAATGTGTCATGTTATCATTCTGGATAATCCTCTGGAATTGACAATGAAGCAACGTTATCTGCATTGGTTATTTTTTCACTGAAGGTCAAAAGATTTGTAGGAGAAGCGAACAACTGATGACTGATAAGCCAGATCTCAGATCATTCTTTTTATTGCAGGTCTGCTAGATCTTCGATTGTTAGACCTTTGTTTTCATTCTTGCCTTCCTTCTTACCTTACACTATCTCCTATCATCCCTGCGTCTTTCTATTGCTTTCCATTCTTTCCATTCCCCATTCATTTCTTTACGATCTTTCTTTCTTTACGTTCTCCATTCTTTATCTTTAAATATTTCTACTCTCCAGAAATGTCATCCTTCCCTCTATTCTTTTCTTTTTGTGAACCCTTGTTCCTTTTCTTCTTCTTAGCCTTTCTTCTTTTTTACCTTATCAATGTCAATTAAATTCGTCTTTCAAAATCTCTATTTCTTTCTTCCTTCCATCCCTCCAGTTCATAACAACCTTCAATACGTTTTTCTTTAATTACCACCCTGCAGTCCTCTATTCCTTCTTACCCTCCATTTTCTTACCCTTCATTCCTTCCCTCCAAATACTCCAGTTCTTTTTTCCTTCCTCTCCAACTTACAGTCCCTTACTTTATTTTTTTCCTGTCTTTCCATCCTTCCTTCCTTCCTTCCTTCACACCTTCCTTCCTTCCTTCCTTCCTTCACACCTTCCTTCCTTCACACCTTCCTTACTTCACACCTTCCTTACTTCACACTTTCCTTCCCATCTTTCTTCCTTTCTTTCTTACCACCCTCCTTCCTTTTCTTCTCACCCTCCAGTCCTTTCTTCCTTCTCACACTCCAGTGTTTTCTTCCTTCTCACCCTCCAGTCATTGCTTCTCATCCTCCAGTCCTTTCTTCCTTCTCCCCCTCCAGTCCTTTCTTCCTTCTCTCCCTCCAGTCCTTTCTTCCTTCTCTCCCTCCAGTCCTTTCTTCCTTCTCTCCCTCCAGTCCTTTCTTCCTTCTCACCCTCCAGTCCTTTCTTCCTTCTCACCCTCCAGTCCTTTCTTCCTTCTCACCCTCCAGTCCTTTCTTCCTTCTCACCCTCCAGTCCTTTCTTCCTTCTCACCCTCCAGTCCTTTCTTCCTTCTCACCCTCCAATCCTTTCTTCCTTCTCACCCTCCAGTCATTTCTTCCTTCACACCCTCCAGTTTTTTCTTCCTTCTCACCCTCCAGTCATTTCTTCCTTCTCACACTCCAGTGATTTCTTCCTTCTCACCCTCCTAGTCATTTCTTCCTTCTCACCCTCCAGTCATTTCTTCCTTCTCACTCTCCAGTCCTTTGTTCCTTCTCACCCCTCAGTCCTTTGTTCCTTCTCACACTCCAGTGATTTCTTCCTTCTCACACTCCAGTCCTTTCTTCCTTCTCACCCTCCAGTCATTTCTTCCTTCTCACCCTCCAGTCCTTTCTTCCTTCTCACCTTTCATTTTTTTCTTCCTTCTCACCCTCCAGTCCTTTCTTCCTTCTCACCCTCCAGTCATTTCTTCCTTCTCACCCTCCAGTCCTTTCTTCCTTCTCACCTTTCAGTTTTTTCTTCCTTCTCACCCTCCAGTCCTTTCTTCCTTCTCACCTTTCAGTTTTTTCTTCCTTCTCACCCCCAGCCCGTTCTTCATTCTCGCTCTCCAGTCCTTTTTCTTCTCACCCTCCAGTCATTTCTTCCTTCTCACCCTCCAGTCCTTTCTTCCTTCTCACCCGCCAGTCCTTTCTTCCTTCTCACCCTCCAGTCCTTTCTTGCTTCTCACTCTCCAGTCCTTTGTTCTTTCTCACCCTCCAGTCCTTTCTTCCTTCTCACTCTCCAGTCGTTTGTTTCTTCTCACCCTTCAGTCCTTTGTGCCTTCTCACTCTCCAGTGATTTCTTCCTTCTCACCCTCCTAGTCATTTCTTCCTTCTCACCCTCCAGTCATTTCTTCCTTCACATCCTCGAGTTTTTCCTTACTTCTCACCCTCAAGTCATTTCTTCCTTCTCATCCTCCAGTCATTTCTTCCTTCTCACCCTCCAGTCAATTCTTCTTTCACACCCTCTAGTCCTTTCTTCCTTCTCACCCTCCTGTCCGTTCTTCCTTCTCACTCTCCAATCCTTTCTTCCTTCTCACTCACCAATCCTTTCTTCCTTCTCACCATCCAGTCATTTCTTCCTTCTCACCATCCAGTCATTTATTCCTTCTCACCCTCCAGTCATTTCTTCCTTCACATCCTCCAGTTTTTCCTTCCTTCTCACCCTCAAGTCATTTCTTCCTTCTCACCCTCAAGTCATTTCTTCCTTCTCATCCTCCAGTCATTTCTTCCTTTTCATCCTCCAGTCATTTCTTCCTTCTCATCCTCCAGTCATTTCTTCTTTCACACCCTCCAGTCCTTTCTTCCTTCTCACCCTCCAGTCCTTTCTTCCTTCTCACCCTCCAGTCCGTTCTTCCTTCTCACCCTCCAGTCCGTTCTTCCTTCTCACCCTCCAGTCCGTTCTTCCTTCTCACCCTCCAGTCCGTTCTTCCTTCTCACCCTCCAGTCCGTTCTTCCTTCTCACCCTCCAGTCCGTTCTTCCTTCTCACCCCCCAGTCCGTTCTTCCTTCTCACTCTCCAATCCTTTCTTCCTTCTCACCCTCCAGTCATTTCTTCCTTCTCACCCTCCAGTCCTTTCTTCCTTCTCACCCTCCAGTCCTTTCTTCCTTCTCACTCTCCAGTCCTTTCTTCCTTCTCACCATCCAGTCATTTCTTCTTTCTCACCATCCAGTCATTTCTTCCTTCTCACCATCCAGTCATTTCTTCCTTCACATCCTCCAGTTTTTCCTTCCTTCTCACCCTCAAGTCATTTCTTCCTTCTCACCCTCCAGTCATTTCTTCCTTCTCACCCCCAGCCCGTTCTTCATTCTCGCTCTCCAGTCCTTTCTTCCTTCTCACCCTCCAGTCCTTTCTTCCTTCTCACCCTCCAGTCATTTCTTCCTTCTCACCCGCCAGTCATTTCTTCTTTCTCACCCCCAGCCCGTTATTCATTCTCGCTCTCCAGTCCTTTTTCTTCTCACCCTCCAGTCCTTTTTCTTCTCACCCTCCAGTCCTTTTTCTGCTCACCCTCCAGTCCTTTTTCTGCTCACCCTCCAGTCCATTCTTCCTTCTCACCCTCTAGTCATTTCTTCCTTTTCACCCTCCAGCCCTTTCTTGTCACTCTTCAGTTTTTTCTTCCTTCTCACCCCCAGCCCGTTCTTCATTCTCGCTCTCCAGTCCTTTTTCTTCTCACCCTCCAGTCCTTTTTCTTCTTCTCACCCTCCAGTCCTTTTTCTTCTTCTCACCCTCCAGTCCTTTTTCTTCTTCTCACCCTCCAGTCCTTTTTCTTCTTCTCACCCTCCAGTCCTTTTTCTTCTTCTCACCCTCGAGTCCGTTCTTCCTTTTCACCCTCCAGTCCTTTCTTCCTTGTCACCCTCCAGTCCTTTCTTCCTTTTCACCCTCCAGTCCTTTCTTCCTTTTCACCCTCCAGTCCTTTCTTCCTTTTCACCCTCCAGTCCTTTCTTCCTTTTAACCCTCCAGTCCTTCCTTACTTTCCATCCTCTAGCCCTTTAATCCTTGCTTGGTATTATCTCTCTTCTTTCTTACCTTTTTTTCCTTTCTTCTATTGCACCCACCTTCCCTTCCCTCTCTCCTCTTTCCTTTCTTCCTTCCCACCAATTCGTCCTTTTCCCATTCCACCATATATTGCTTTCTTTTTTTTCCAGCCCTTCATTCCTTTCATCCTCTCCACACCCCATTTCCCCCTTTGTCTTCCACACCCTGTTCCTTCCATCTATTTTTTTTCCCTTTTTCCCACCTTTACCCTTCAAGCCCTCCATGTATTTCTTTTTATAGTTGTTTTTTTTTTGCCTTTTATGTGTTGTATTCTGCAGAACTTCGTATGTCACATACTTCATAGACTTTGTTTCAGGAATTGTGACCTCTTTCTTACTGCTACTATCTGACACCTTCTCTTTCTACAAAGTGATCTTGAATATACTGTATTTAGCCCCACAACTCTCTTTGAGTGTTTGCCTTGAGTATATACATAAGGGTCCATTCCTCAATGGGGTAGCCGTATCTCTGTGTACAGCTCAGTCTATTTCTTGAGTGTCTTGTATTATGCCATTTTTTGCATCTTAAGGTACTGTCACACTTAGCGATGTACCAGCGATCCCGACCAGCGATATGACGTGGTCAGGATCGCTGGTACATCGCTAAGTGGTCGCTAGTGAGCTGCCACACAGGCAGATCTCACCAGCGACATCGCTGGGGTCGGGGGTCGCTACTTACCTGTCACACTAGGCGATCCTGTGTCCTCCCGCCCGGCTCCATGCTCGTCTCTCCACAGGAAGCTGACGACGAGAAGCGCTCCTGAACTTTCTCGCGCGATCAGCGATAAGCAGCGGGGGAGCCGGTCGCTGGTAAGTATCAGACACAGAGATATCGCTAGCAATATCGCTATAACGTCACAAGTTATAGCGATATTGCTAGCGATATCGCTTAGTGTGACAGGCCCTTTACCCAGAGAAAAGTCTTTGTTTTCAAGATACTTACAGTGGTGGTTCCCAATTGGGAAGATAAAGGCTGAATAGAATTTTATTTCCTGAGCCGATTGACTACAACACACAATGGGTTCATGCGGACAAATTATTTATGATTACAGCACATGAATGGGAATTCTCTCTAATTAATGAGAATTAATGGCAGAGAGTTTTGTGGCTGGAGCGTTTTTCACAATACAGATGTGCCAGAAAGCCTCCTGCACCAACTGCCAGGGAAGAAATATATTCCCGAATGTGTCAGAAAATGATCCGCCGTGTACACGTCTACTGCACCAGACCAAATATAGATGAAGGACATTGTGTCACACAATTGCCCCATGTGGCTTCCTTCGCTGAGCTCCTTGGTTTCATTGTTCTGTCTAATTATCCCTCGACACCGCAGCATTCTGTGCCCGGAGAACAGAATAGGGAAATTGTATCACTGGGTCACAGCTTTAAAAAGGAGCCTGTAAAAAATACATTTACAACCATTTTACTGCCTTAATTGATCTGAAGTTCAGCCAATTTCATTATCAAGTATACAACTCTAATGCATATCCATGGTTACAGACTACAAACGAGTCCTGTGTAGTCTGCTCAACAGTTACAGTTGTGGCCAAAAGTATTGACACCCCTGCAATTCTGTCAGATAATACTCAGTTTCTTCCTGAAAATGATTGCAAACACAAATTCTTTGGTATTATTATCTTCATTTAATTTGTCTTAAATGAAAAAACACAAAAGAGAATGAAGCAAAAAGCAAAACATTGATCTTTTCACACAAAACTCCAAAAATGGGCCAGACAAAAGTATTGGCACCCTCAGCCTAATACTTGGTTGCACAACCTTTAGCCAAAATAACTGCGACCAACCGCTTCCGGTAACCATCAATGAGTTTCTTACAATGCTCTGCTGGAATTTTAGACCATTCATCTTTGGCAAACTGCTCCAGGTCCCTGATATTTGAAGGGTGCCTTCTCGAAACTGCCATTTTTAGATCTCTCCACAGGTGTTCTATGGGATTCAGGTCTGGACTCATTGCTGGCCACCTTAGAAGTCCCCAGTGCTTTCTCTCAAACCATTTTCTAGTGCTTTTTGAAGTGTGTTTTGGGTCATTGTCCTGCTGGAAGACCCGTGACCTCTGAGGGAGACCCAGCTTTCTCACACTGGGCCCTACATTATGCTGCAAAATTTGTCGGTAGTCTTCAGACTTCATAATGCCATGCACACGGTCAAGCAATCCAGTGCCAGAGGCAGCAAAGCAACCCCAAAACATCAGGGAACCTCCGCCATGTTTGACTGTAGGGACCGTGTTCTTTTCTTTGAATGCCTCTTTTTTTCTCCTGTAAACTCTATGTTGATGCCTTTGCCCAAAAAGCTCTACTTTTGTCTCATCTGACCAGAGAACATTCTTCCAAAACGTTGTAGGCTTTTTCAGGTAAGTTTTGGCAAACTGCAGCCTGGCTTTTTTATGTCTCGGGGTAAGAAGTGGGGTCTTCCTGGGTCTCCTACCATACAGTCCCTTTTAATTCAGACGCCGAAGGATAGTATGGGTTGACACTGTTGTACTCTCGGACTGCAGGGCAGCTTGAACTTGTTTGGATGTTAGTTGAGGTTCTTTATCCAACATCCGCACAATCTTGCGTTGAAATCTTTTGTCAATTTTTCTTTCCCGTCCACATCTAGGGAGGTTAGCCACAGTGCCATGGGCTTTAAACTTCTTGATGACACTGCGCACGGTAGACACAGGAACATTCAGGTCTTTGGAGATTGACTTGTAGCCTTGAGATTGCTCATGCTTCCTCACAGTTTGGTTTCTCAAGTCCTCAGACAGTTCTTTGGTCTTCTTTCTTTTCTCCATGCCTAATGTAGTACACACAAGGACACAGGACAGAGGTTGAGTCAACTTTAATCCATGTCAACTGGCTGCAAGTGTGATTTAGTTATTGCCAACACCTGTTAGCTGCCACAGGTAAGTTACAGGTGCTGTTAATTACACAAATTAGAGAAGCATCACATGATTTTTCGAACAGTGCCAATACTTTTGTCCACCCTCTTTTATGTTTGGTGTGGAATTATATCCAATTTGGCTTTAGGACAATTCTTTTTGTGTTTTTTCATTTAAGACAAATTAAATGAAGATAATAATATCAAAGAATTTGTGTTTGCAATCATTTTCAGGAAGAAACTGAGTATTATCTGACAGAATTGCAGGGGTGTCAATACTTTTGGCCACATCTGTATGTCTTACTATTTTAGCAGTCTTTTCTTCTGCTGTGTCCATGGTCCCAACAGTCCCAGATGTTGGGAGTTGCATTTTTTGCAATAGCTTCAGAAGCCATAAATTGGGGAACATGAGGGCCACAAGGACACATGTATGATCTGACGATGATCAAAGTCTGTAACCAGTGTAGGGATTCATGCTCTTTGGCAGCAGGTACACACAGAGATCCAGTTCCTATATCCAAACAGTCAGCGGTTTATTAAACGTCAATAAATGACCAATGCTCAGAAATGAAAACCGCCTTTTATTGGCACAAAGTTGTGGCAAAATAAGTAAAAACGTTCACGTAGCAGATATGGGTTCACCTGTTTAGAATAATGTCCACTCTCTCTCCCAATGGTAGAGACCGGCTTGCACAAAAAAGCCCAACACAGAAAGCTCTGCGTCTGCTTAACTGCCTTATAAGGCACCTGGAAAGCCTGAAATGGAGATATGGGGGGACCAGTCCCACTCAATCTCTTCTGGTCGTTCCTAAAACTCTAACTCCAAATCCTGTCCCATTAAAAACTTCTCCGTAATCTATTGATGCTGGAACTTTATCTCTGGGGCTTACATCACTGAGGCTAGCTTCCTCTGTGATAGATACCTCATTGGGGTACCAATATCATCATCAGGTGGGAATTCTGGTTACATCTACTCTCCCTCTTTTCCTGGAGGTTTCCATTTCCCTTCCTCTCCCATGGCTTCTCAAACATTTTATACTGAGTCCCTACCTGCCAGAATGATGCCTCGCTTGTAGTCAAATTTTTCAAATTTATCACTTTTAGTCAAACAAGGAGTTTGGCACCCATGCAGTTGGCTTGCAAGTACAAAATTTCACACTCCACCCCCATTGATGCATTGTCGTCAAGCAGTTCAAGGTCGCAGTGAGTTCCTGGCCCATCAGCTGGCTAACTAGATAGATAAAGCATCCAAGAGCTGCTTTGACATTTTGATTGATACTGCATGTTCCTAAGCAGAGCGCAACAGTCAAGATGAGTATTTTATCCTCTGCTCTGCTCTGGATAGGCAGCAACCGACATTAAAAAGCTCTTCGTATGATGAAGTGAGTTTTGTCATCTCGGTCGCTGCCTATGCAGATCACTACAGTCGATAAAAAACTCGTATAGACTTGCTGTGCTCTGCATAGACAGTAACTGAGGTGACAAAGTCTGTACTGTGCTCTACCACAGCTTCCCATCTCTTCTCTCACTTGCAATTTTTTGAGAGGAGAGAAAGAGACCTGCTGAGAGAGCTGTCACAAATTTCCAAAGTGTCCCTGTAAAAAACAAAACTATATAATAATCTCTTTACATACTTTTTGTAACCCTAGCTAGACATTGGCCTACAGTTAGGAATAGGACTAAGATTAGGGTTAGAGTTAGGGCTTAGCTAGACTTTGTCTTCAGGTTAGGAGTAGGGTTAGGATTAGCATTAGAGCTAGACTTTGGCTTAGAGCTAGGGATAGGAGTAGGGCTGGGATAAGGGATAGAGCTAGGTTTTAACTAGACTTTTGCTTATTGCTAGAGTTAAGATTAGGGTTTGAGTTAGGGTCTAGTTAGACTTAGTTTTAGGGTTATGGATAGGAGTAGAGTTAGGATTAGGGTTAACGCAAGGGTTTAACTAGACTTTAGTTTAGTATTTGGTCTAAGAGTAGGGTTAGGAACAGGATTAGGGATAGAACTAGGTTTAGTTAGACTTTGGCTTAGAGTTAGGGATAGGAGTAGGGTTAGGATTAGGGATAGACTTTGGTTTAGGGTTAGAGTTGGGGTTTAGCTAGATTTTGTTTTAGAGTTTCTTATCACTATTTAGCTAGGCTTTGGTTTAGGATTAGGGATAAGAGTAGGGTTATGATTAGAGTTGGAGCTAGGGTTTAGCTAGACTTTGGCTTAGAATTAGGGATAAGAGTAGGGTTAGGGAAAGGATTAGGGTTAGCTAGACTTTGATTTAGAGATAAGGATTGGAGTAGGATTTAGGTGAAGACTAGGGTTAGGATTAGGGTTTAGGTAGACTTTGGCTTAGGATTAGGGTTAGAGCTAGGATTTGGCTAGGCTTTGGTGTAGGGTTTGGAGTAGGGTTAGGATTACAGTTAGAGCTAGGGTTTAGCTATGCTTTGGTTTAGGAATAGGGACAGGAGTAAGGTTAGAAATAGGGTTAGGTTTAGGGCTATAGTAATAAAATTGTTAAATTTAAATTGTCATATAAATATTGCAATGTATAACTTTATTTTTTTACATTTTATGTCGGATTCAACAAAAAAGCAGAAAATAGCTAAATTGTCAAAGGGCAAACCATAATTACATCAGTGCTTTCCTAAAATGCAATACATTTTCTTGGGGAATAAAGGGTTCAGTACTGAACTGGTGGAAGGCGGTCAGGTTCAGGGTAGGATAATACCTGCTTTGCACCCGGGTGGTGGCAGCTTGCACTACACCAAAGGATAAAACCAAAAATATTGAGGGACACTGCCCCTTTAAAATAGAAACTATCCCTTTATTTATGTTAAACCGCTAATAATGCAATAGTTTACATGAGTGAAGTCCGTGACTTTCATGGCTGGGTGTTTTTTTTTTTCTCATTCTTCCATGGTGTGACTGCATCACAGAGGGAACATTGAATTGTGTCGGGGAGCGGCGTAATTCTGTATGACGGAGGTTAATTGGCTCGTTACAAGTGTCATGTATCTCACACGGCTCACTTGACTCCAGTCACTTGGATTAATAATTCCTTTGTTCGTTTCTCTTCTGTATATCGTGGTGATGTATACATTCTGTCCATACCGCCATTTATCCCTCTTCCTTCATACTGCCCCTGCCGTGGATGGAGCAGAGCTGGGTTTGCTCTTTTTGGCAGAACTTGTGCAGATATGATATAACGTGTTATCAAACAACTGTCTACCCGGGGTCCAGTCTGTACATTTGCGCTTACACGTCCTTCTTTTGCAATTGACCTGTCAAGTTTGAGTATTTTTTTTTATTATTTAAAGAAACCGTACAAGAACATGGCCCCAGAACTGCTTCTCTGGAAACCATAATTACAATATCTTAATAAAGTTCGAAATAATGCCGCTATATAAATCCCTAATTAAGTGGAAAAGTAATCATGTAAATTAGTGCAGTGCCAAAATAGTATTTTGATACTGCTGTCAAATAATAAAACCATAATTCAGAAAAAAAATTAAAATTAATTCCATCAGGATACAAACTGAATGCCGCATAAAGTGAGAGCAACATTAACACCGCAAAGTGTTTGTTATCAAGCAATGCTGAAATATGACCGCCTTACACTGCTGAAATGTTTCTACACATTGTCCATCTGCGTTTATAGATTACTTCCATACAGTAGACTTGTACTAATATTACTATCTTACAGTGCTCAAATAATACTGCCATACAATGCTCCCATAATACTGCTATATAGTAAACAAATATTACTACCATTCAATGCTCTATTTAGACTGCAATACAGTTCTCAATTAATATTATCATACTGTACTTCAATAATACTGCCATATAGTGCTTCAATAACACTTCTATGTAATGTACTAATACTACACTACAGTGCTCCAATAAGATCATACAATACTGTACTTCAATAATACTGCCATGTAGTGCTTCAATAACAATTCCATGTCGTTTACTAATACTACACTACAGTACTCCAAAAAGATCATACCACTCTTAAATATTACTACCATATAGTAATGAAATATTACGACCATACTATGCTTCAATAATACTGCCAAAGTGTCCCAAAAGTATTGCCATACATTATTACTATCTCAGAATACTTGAGTACTACCATATAGTACCAAAAAAACACTGCAATACAGTGTTCAATAATACTTTCATGTAGTGGACTAATACTACACTATAGTTCTCCAATTATAATAACATACAATTCTTAAATATTACTGCCATAAAGTGCTGAAAAAATACTACCATACTGTGCTTTAATACTACTGCCAAACAGTGTCCCAATAATACTACCAGTGCTACAATATTATCTCACAATGGTTAACTATCCTGCAGTACTCAAATAACAGTGCCATACAGTGCTTAAATAATACTTCAGTACTGTGCTTCAATAATTTCAGTGACCCAATAATATTACCATACAATGCGCAAATAACAAATACCACAGTATAGTGCACTAATGATGCTACTATACGGTGCTGAAATAGCATATAGCACTCGACTACTGCCATACCGTGCTTCAAAATTACTGCCATACAATGCTCCAATAATATTACCATACAGTGATTAAAGAATGCTAACATACAGTGCTCCAATAATAATACCAAATAGTGGACCAATTTTACAGTTCAGTGCACTAATAATAGTATCATACGGTACTGAAATGCTTCAATAATGCCATAAAGTACTCCAGTCATACTACTATGCGGTGTACAATATTACACCAATATTACTGTCATTCAGTGTTCAAAAACTATCATACAGTGCTCCCATAATACTGCTATATGATGAACAAATATTATTACCATTCAATGCTCTGATACAAATACTACAGTATAGTGAACCAATAATACTGCCATATAGCATGCAATTGTTGCTACCAATAACACTGCTATAGTACTCAAGTAATACTGCAATATTGTACTAAAATAATGTTGACATACAGTGCAGTGCTACAGTAAAACTATGATAAAATGCTCAAAAAATACTGCCATATGGTGCTCATATCAGTAAGAAAAATAATTTTAAGACGACCTTTGTATATGAACAGTATATGCGCCTTTTGCTGTTTAATAGTTTATTATGCTGTCACTGTTCTGATGATGGGGGTGTGCATTATCTGACAGAATTGCAGGGGTGTCAATACTTTTGGCCACATCTGTATGTCTTACTATTTTAGCAGTCTTTTCTTCTGCTGTGTCCATGGTCCCAACAGTCCCAGATGTTGGGAGTTGCATTTTTTGCAATAGCTTCAGAAGCCATAAATTGGGGAACATGAGGGCCACAAGGACACATGTATGATCTGACGATGATCAAAGTCTGTAACCAGTGTAGGGATTCATGCTCTTTGGCAGCAGGTACACACAGAGATCCAGTTCCTATATCCAAACAGTCAGCGGTTTATTAAACGTCAATAAATGACCAATGCTCAGAAATGAAAACCGCCTTTTATTGGCACAAAGTTGTGGCAAAATAAGTAAAAACGTTCACGTAGCAGATATGGGTTCACCTGTTTAGAATAATGTCCACTCTCTCTCCCAATGGTAGAGACCGGCTTGCACAAAAAAGCCCAACACAGAAAGCTCTGCGTCTGCTTAACTGCCTTATAAGGCACCTGGAAAGCCTGAAATGGAGATATGGGGGGACCAGTCCCACTCAATCTCTTCTGGTCGTTCCTAAAACTCTAACTCCAAATCCTGTCCCATTAAAAACTTCTCCGTAATCTATTGATGCTGGAACTTTATCTCTGGGGCTTACATCACTGAGGCTAGCTTCCTCTGTGATAGATACCTCATTGGGGTACCAATATCATCATCAGGTGGGAATTCTGGTTACATCTACTCTCCCTCTTTTCCTGGAGGTTTCCATTTCCCTTCCTCTCCCATGGCTTCTCAAACATTTTATACTGAGTCCCTACCTGCCAGAATGATGCCTCGCTTGTAGTCAAATTTTTCAAATTTATCACTTTTAGTCAAACAAGGAGTTTGGCACCCATGCAGTTGGCTTGCAAGTACAAAATTTCACACTCCACCCCCATTGATGCATTGTCGTCAAGCAGTTCAAGGTCGCAGTGAGTTCCTGGCCCATCAGCTGGCTAACTAGATAGATAAAGCATCCAAGAGCTGCTTTGACATTTTGATTGATACTGCATGTTCCTAAGCAGAGCGCAACAGTCAAGATGAGTATTTTATCCTCTGCTCTGCTCTGGATAGGCAGCAACCGACATTAAAAAGCTCTTCGTATGATGAAGTGAGTTTTGTCATCTCGGTCGCTGCCTATGCAGATCACTACAGTCGATAAAAAACTCGTATAGACTTGCTGTGCTCTGCATAGACAGTAACTGAGGTGACAAAGTCTGTACTGTGCTCTACCACAGCTTCCCATCTCTTCTCTCACTTGCAATTTTTTGAGAGGAGAGAAAGAGACCTGCTGAGAGAGCTGTCACAAATTTCCAAAGTGTCCCTGTAAAAAACAAAACTATATAATAATCTCTTTACATACTTTTTGTAACCCTAGCTAGACATTGGCCTACAGTTAGGAATAGGACTAAGATTAGGGTTAGAGTTAGGGCTTAGCTAGACTTTGTCTTCAGGTTAGGAGTAGGGTTAGGATTAGCATTAGAGCTAGACTTTGGCTTAGAGCTAGGGATAGGAGTAGGGCTGGGATAAGGGATAGAGCTAGGTTTTAACTAGACTTTTGCTTATTGCTAGAGTTAAGATTAGGGTTTGAGTTAGGGTCTAGTTAGACTTAGTTTTAGGGTTATGGATAGGAGTAGAGTTAGGATTAGGGTTAACGCAAGGGTTTAACTAGACTTTAGTTTAGTATTTGGTCTAAGAGTAGGGTTAGGAACAGGATTAGGGATAGAACTAGGTTTAGTTAGACTTTGGCTTAGAGTTAGGGATAGGAGTAGGGTTAGGATTAGGGATAGACTTTGGTTTAGGGTTAGAGTTGGGGTTTAGCTAGATTTTGTTTTAGAGTTTCTTATCACTATTTAGCTAGGCTTTGGTTTAGGATTAGGGATAAGAGTAGGGTTATGATTAGAGTTGGAGCTAGGGTTTAGCTAGACTTTGGCTTAGAATTAGGGATAAGAGTAGGGTTAGGGAAAGGATTAGGGTTAGCTAGACTTTGATTTAGAGATAAGGATTGGAGTAGGATTTAGGTGAAGACTAGGGTTAGGATTAGGGTTTAGGTAGACTTTGGCTTAGGATTAGGGTTAGAGCTAGGATTTGGCTAGGCTTTGGTGTAGGGTTTGGAGTAGGGTTAGGATTACAGTTAGAGCTAGGGTTTAGCTATGCTTTGGTTTAGGAATAGGGACAGGAGTAAGGTTAGAAATAGGGTTAGGTTTAGGGCTATAGTAATAAAATTGTTAAATTTAAATTGTCATATAAATATTGCAATGTATAACTTTATTTTTTTACATTTTATGTCGGATTCAACAAAAAAGCAGAAAATAGCTAAATTGTCAAAGGGCAAACCATAATTACATCAGTGCTTTCCTAAAATGCAATACATTTTCTTGGGGAATAAAGGGTTCAGTACTGAACTGGTGGAAGGCGGTCAGGTTCAGGGTAGGATAATACCTGCTTTGCACCCGGGTGGTGGCAGCTTGCACTACACCAAAGGATAAAACCAAAAATATTGAGGGACACTGCCCCTTTAAAATAGAAACTATCCCTTTATTTATGTTAAACCGCTAATAATGCAATAGTTTACATGAGTGAAGTCCGTGACTTTCATGGCTGGGTGTTTTTTTTTTTCTCATTCTTCCATGGTGTGACTGCATCACAGAGGGAACATTGAATTGTGTCGGGGAGCGGCGTAATTCTGTATGACGGAGGTTAATTGGCTCGTTACAAGTGTCATGTATCTCACACGGCTCACTTGACTCCAGTCACTTGGATTAATAATTCCTTTGTTCGTTTCTCTTCTGTATATCGTGGTGATGTATACATTCTGTCCATACCGCCATTTATCCCTCTTCCTTCATACTGCCCCTGCCGTGGATGGAGCAGAGCTGGGTTTGCTCTTTTTGGCAGAACTTGTGCAGATATGATATAACGTGTTATCAAACAACTGTCTACCCGGGGTCCAGTCTGTACATTTGCGCTTACACGTCCTTCTTTTGCAATTGACCTGTCAAGTTTGAGTATTTTTTTTTATTATTTAAAGAAACCGTACAAGAACATGGCCCCAGAACTGCTTCTCTGGAAACCATAATTACAATATCTTAATAAAGTTCGAAATAATGCCGCTATATAAATCCCTAATTAAGTGGAAAAGTAATCATGTAAATTAGTGCAGTGCCAAAATAGTATTTTGATACTGCTGTCAAATAATAAAACCATAATTCAGAAAAAAAATTAAAATTAATTCCATCAGGATACAAACTGAATGCCGCATAAAGTGAGAGCAACATTAACACCGCAAAGTGTTTGTTATCAAGCAATGCTGAAATATGACCGCCTTACACTGCTGAAATGTTTCTACACATTGTCCATCTGCGTTTATAGATTACTTCCATACAGTAGACTTGTACTAATATTACTATCTTACAGTGCTCAAATAATACTGCCATACAATGCTCCCATAATACTGCTATATAGTAAACAAATATTACTACCATTCAATGCTCTATTTAGACTGCAATACAGTTCTCAATTAATATTATCATACTGTACTTCAATAATACTGCCATATAGTGCTTCAATAACACTTCTATGTAATGTACTAATACTACACTACAGTGCTCCAATAAGATCATACAATACTGTACTTCAATAATACTGCCATGTAGTGCTTCAATAACAATTCCATGTCGTTTACTAATACTACACTACAGTACTCCAAAAAGATCATACCACTCTTAAATATTACTACCATATAGTAATGAAATATTACGACCATACTATGCTTCAATAATACTGCCAAAGTGTCCCAAAAGTATTGCCATACATTATTACTATCTCAGAATACTTGAGTACTACCATATAGTACCAAAAAAACACTGCAATACAGTGTTCAATAATACTTTCATGTAGTGGACTAATACTACACTATAGTTCTCCAATTATAATAACATACAATTCTTAAATATTACTGCCATAAAGTGCTGAAAAAATACTACCATACTGTGCTTTAATACTACTGCCAAACAGTGTCCCAATAATACTACCAGTGCTACAATATTATCTCACAATGGTTAACTATCCTGCAGTACTCAAATAACAGTGCCATACAGTGCTTAAATAATACTTCAGTACTGTGCTTCAATAATTTCAGTGACCCAATAATATTACCATACAATGCACAAATAACAAATACCACAGTATAGTGCACTAATGATGCTACTATACGGTGCTGAAATAGCATATAGCACTCGACTACTGCCATACCGTGCTTCAAAATTACTGCCATACAATGCTCCAATAATATTACCATACAGTGATTAAAGAATGCTAACATACAGTGCTCCAATAATAATACCAAATAGTGGACCAATTTTACAGTTCAGTGCACTAATAATAGTATCATACGGTACTGAAATGCTTCAATAATGCCATAAAGTACTCCAGTCATACTACTATGCGGTGTACAATATTACACCAATATTACTGTCATTCAGTGTTCAAAAACTATCATACAGTGCTCCCATAATACTGCTATATGATGAACAAATATTATTACCATTCAATGCTCTGATACAAATACTACAGTATAGTGAACCAATAATACTGCCATATAGCACGCAATTGTTGCTACCAATAACACTGCTATAGTACTCAAGTAATACTGCAATATTGTACTAAAATAATGTTGACATACAGTGCAGTGCTACAGTAAAACTATGATAAAATGCTCAAAAAATACTGCCATATGGTGCTCATATCAGTAAGAAAAATAATTTTAAGACGACCTTTGTATATGAACAGTATATGCGCCTTTTGCTGTTTAATAGTTTATTATGCTGTCACTGTTCTGATGATGGGGGTGTGCAACCTTTACCGTTGGGCCTCTGTGTGCAATTGCCCCTGGCACCAAGATGTTCTCCAGCACTGTATGCTCTGTGTGTGCAAACAATGCGAGTCTATAATTCACTGCCCAAATAAGATTGTTAGATACCGCACAATGTGTAATAATACCGCCATACTGTGTAAAAATAAATATATAAATAAAATAAAACCAATGTTTTGTGTTGTGGAGGATCCAGGACAATTCCCTATTTTGCCCCCCTCGCTGTAATCCTGCCTCACACGTACGGTGCTGAGCAGAAGAGCAGATCCCTCCCTCCTACCTGCAGCATCTGCCGCTTCTGTGCCGTCCTGCGCTCCACAGATTACATCTCCCATCCCCGTGTACGGAGAGCTTACAGAGTGCGCTGGTTCTTATTTCTGAATTACACCAGATACAATCTCATGCAATTGAAACCTTTGAAATGGCACCTTGACTGCTGGAAAGGAAACTGTCAGTAAAAGAATTTAGCAGAGCGCCTGCCGCTGAGCGCCCGCCGGTAATTATGTGTGATGGCAAATAAGTAGCGAGAGTTTTGGAGAGATGGAGCGGGGGGGGGAGGGCGACAAATTTTGCATCGGTTACATGGGAGGTATGGTATGAAGAGCTCCATATCGGGGGTGGACATATCATTGAGGTCCAAGGGGTACAGGGGCGCCACTGCCACCTCCAAAGTGGGAGGAATTGTGCATTATGATGGGTTGTTGGACTGGGAAGGGCCCATATACTGTTCTTGCACTAGGGCCCTTCTTTTCTGTGTGTGTCCGCCAGTGCTCCATATTTTATCCAACAGCCATGCACAGATGTAGCAGAGCCGAATGTGTCACCTGATGGTGAAGAGTTCTCCTTACACAGTGGAATAACAAACTCCGCTCTGCTACATCTGGATCTTTACAGCTTAAATGAACCTGATCTAGAACAAGCGCTGCCATCTCACTGTTCCGGCTACATTCCCACGTAGCCTTTCCATCGCGGACCTCACGCAGCGCCGATGCCGCAGCAATATCCGCAGCAGCATATTCTCACCAATTGACACTGCAGAGATTTTTTCTTTTGCAGCTCGTGCATTAGATTTCTAAAAACCTCATGCACTTTGCCAACAGTGTAAAATGCAACAGATCTTCTGCAAGTGAATCTGCGGTGCAAAATCTGCTACTTTTTTGCTCTTCGGAAACTTTAACTTAATAGCTACTAAATCTTTACAAATCTTTCGTTATTGGCAACGCAGCGAGCACTTTCTTTGTATTTTCATGACCTTCAGCTTGATCTCGCGCCCTCGAGACATAAAGGACGAACACTCAGTAGGAAGATCGATCTTGTGCAGCCTAGATAGGTCCACCAAGATCTTCTCCGCCGTTGCTGGTCTCCCTCTTCACCTTGTTCCTTCCATTCTTCCGACCATGATGTCCTTCGCCACTGATTGCTCTCTCTGTATGATGTGTCCAAAGTAGGAAAGTCATATCTCGATGATCCTTGCTTCCATTGACATTTCTGACTTGATCGATCTTGTGCAAGCCTAGATAGGTCCACCAGGGTCTTCTCCGCCGTTGCTGGTCTTCCTCGTCACTTTGCTTCTTCCATTCTTCCACCCGTGATATCCTTCTCCGGTGATTGCTCTCTCTGTATGATGTGTCCAAAGTAGGAAAGTCGTAGTTGGTCATCCTTGCTTCCAGTGACATGTCCGGTTTGATTTGTTCCAAAATTGATTTGTTTGTTCTTCCTCCCATCCGTGGTCTTGATAACACCCTTTCCCAGCACCACATTAACCATACGATCTCTAGTCCATGCATGGAGCATGAATTGCATGTGGCACCTTTCTCTCAATTATCACATACAAGTTGTCTTTTAAGAAAAAACTTTTCCTAAATTTGGCTTTTTGGATGTTAAATCATGGGTTATTTTTCCTTTTTTTTAACCAAAGGTCAACACTTCCCTTTCTCCCCACACTCAATAAGTTTCATAACCCGTTACTTTGTTTGCCCCTGGACAGGGCACTTCTCCTCCTCAGATCTGAGATAGTTCTGGCCCATCAGTCATGATCGAAAAGGCCAGATTGCTCAATCATCATTATGACTTTTACCTTCTCCTTCCAACAGTGGATGTAAAGGAGTAAATTCTCACCTGTCCCAGAGAAGTCATTATTTCGGGAGACAGAAGAGGGGCCCCTGTACGAGAACATTATATTGGCCCTTTACAGTCCAAAACCTCATCATAATGCACAGTTCCTCCTGCCTTGGAAGTTTTGTCCGCCCCTTACCTCTTGGTCCTCTTTGCAGCTGCACAGGTTGCACCAATGGTGTGTCCCCCTCTTTATCCCTGAATTTGGTTTTCGGGGTCTTGTGCCCTCTATGTACCCTTCTGTTCCTGATCCGATGTGAATTTATGATTTAAAAATGACTTAGCAGTAAAAATGGCAAAACTATTGTTGTGCAGAAATTAAGATCCACGGTGTAATGTGACTGCGCCGAAGATGAATGTGGCCGATCGTGCCCCGGTACTTTCATATTTCATGACTGTAATCCGGGCATGCTTGTTAAATGGTGAGACGATGGATATCAGCCTCGCGTTTCTCATCTCCGGCTCGGCGGGCTTGATGACTGAAGTCAGGAGAGGACTTGTGCCGTGGAGCGGTCCATCCATCAGTCCCAAATAATGAGCGTTTGATTAAAAAAAATATCTGGGTGAAATATTGGGGAGTTCAGGCTCAGCAGATGTTGTCCTTGGTGGGATCTGAACCCAGGACCCCAGTGATGAAAGGCAACATTAATAATTGGGTTTCCTTAAAAAATGTTGCACCGTTTCCCTTCAGTAGCCTCTGTGTTGCATTGTATATTGCTGGCTGCACAATGAGTCAACAGAGAATCCTTCAGTGAGTTTGTTCTTATGAGTCCAACCGGAGAGTTTGTAACTCTTTTCTCTGTCTTTTTCTGAGCTCCTCTGAGCTGATGCGTGGCCATAGACCACATCAAAGTTGAATGTGCAGCTGGGGGGGGGGAAGCGGTTGGAAAAGCAAAAGAGCGCAACGCTTTTAATGAAACTGGATTGCAAATATGATTTGTAGCCACAAATACATGCATTTAAGTAAAAAAAATAAATAAAAAGTCATCTGATTGGAAATGTATCTATAGGTGGAATTCGTATTATTACGGACTGTTCTCCATCACATACAGAACATTTAAAACCGTTTGCTCAAGTTTAAAAAAAGCAGAAACATTTTCACATACCCCTGTGGGGAATTGAATATCTCTGAATGGACATTGTGTAATACCTCATTTCACCTGTGGTGGCGCTGCAGGGAAAATTAACACTTGCTTGCCAGGTTTCTTCCAAAAATTGCATCTGATCATGAAGGGAAGGGGTTAAATAAGAAATTCAGCTCTATGTAAAGCTAATGCAGAGGAAATCGGAGGTGTCGCCCATTGCAGAGAATAAGAACGGGGATCTTACGGGTTGCTATAGTAACCTCTCCAATTTCCACAAAAGCCTCATTCAGTATACATGGTCTTAAAGGGGTTGTCCAAACTAAGGGCGGTATAAGAAATAGTAATAAAAAACATATACTCGTCTCCCATATCAGCGTCTCCCTCCAGTCTCCTGGCAACAACTTTCTAGAGTGGATCATGTGACCGCTGCAGCCAGTCAGTCGCTGCTGATTAACTGCAGCCTTCAGTTTTCATCCAAACAGGAAGATGCATGCAATGTGTAAAGGGGTCCTGTCACTCACTAAAAGCATTCATTTTTTTTTACCTGGTGTAATTGCTGCTGTTCTCCTGAATCCGGCATTGTTTTTCTTTTGTTCCTGCTCCTCCCCATTCCTGAGCTATGGCCTCCTGTTTCTTGTGTATAAATCTATTCTTGTTAACCAATTGGGTGCGGTCTTAAAGAAAAGAGCCGAGAGCCACTCCCCCTTGACTAACAAGACAATATTTACATACAGGGAAGAGAGGGCCGTATCTCAGGAACAGAGAGGAGCAGGATTCAGGAAAGCGGCGGCATTTACACCTGGTAAATGGATACATGTTTATGGCAGGTGATACGTTCTTCTCTTTAATCTGCTGAAAACAGAAGAGAGTTATGAATATTAAAACATAATACACAAAAGAGGTCAAATGTAGCACAGCGGCGTCTCACAGCCAATGTGGAAACTAGTACAGCAGGAAAAACTATTACATCTATAATAATAAATGCCCTATGCAGTTTCCGGTTGTAACAACTTCCGTCCAGTTGTAACCGGTGACGTCACCGCACACCTCTTTCCATGTTAACCCTCAACACACCACTCCTCCTCAACACACACACTCCTCTCACCTTTCACCATCTCCACTCACGTCCACTCACTCTTTCACTCCACATACGACCCTTTCTCTCACTCCGTCTCTCATACTCACGCCGTCATCGCCGCTGATCCACGATCCCCGACATCTTCTTCCGCCGGCGCCATCCTGGATCCAGACGTCCTCCACGCCGGCGACATGTTCTTGCGGCGACGCCATTTTGGATCGGCGAAATCCCGCGATACTCAAGATGGCGTCACCGCAAGAACATGTCGCCGGCGTGGAGGACATCGGGATCCAAAATGGCGTCGGCGAAATCTCGCGAGATTTCGCCGACGCCATTTTGGATCTCGACGGCATCCACGCCGGCGACATGTTCCTGCGGCGACGCTATTTTGGATCGGCGAAATCCTGCGATGCTCAAGATGGCGTCGCCGCAAGAACATGTCGCCGGCGAGGACGACGTCGGGATCCAAAATGGCGTCGGCGAAAACTCGCGAGATTTCGCCGACGCCATTTTGGATCCCGACGTCGTCCACGCCGGCGACATGTTCTTCTGGCGGCGCCATCTTGACTATCGCGGGATTTCATGATACTCAAGATGGCGTCGCCGCAAGAACATGTCGCCGGCGTGGACAACGTCTGGATCCAGGATGGCGCCGGCGGAAGAAGATGTCGGGGATCGTGGAGCAGCGGCGATGACGGCGTGAGTATGAGAGACGGAGTGAGAGAAGGGGTCGTATGTGGAGTGAAAGAGTGAGTGGAGATGGTGAAAGGTGAGAGGAGTGTGTGTGTTGAGGGTTAACATGGCAAGAGGTGTGATGCTATCACATCCTCCCGATGCGATGGCATCGGGCCATAATCTAGTTCATTATAATGTCACCTAACGGGAATGTGCCAGCACATTATGATTCTCCCACAGCACCACCACTGGAGAAATAAGGTATAACAATGTAACAAATGACTTACGGTAATTCCCAGTTTGACAGATATAGGAAATATCAATAATATCCTTAAAATACAAGTGCTTCTCATAAAATTAGAATATCATCAAAAAGTTAATTTATTCCAGTTCTTCAATACAAAAAGTGAAATTCATATATTATGTAGAGTCATTACACACAGAGTACTGTATTTCACGTGTTTATTTCTGTTAATGTTGATGATTATGGCTTACAGCCAATGAAAACCCAAAAGTCATTATCTCAGTAAATTAGAATAATTAACAAAAAACAACTGCAAAGGCTTCCTAAGTGTTTATAAAGGCTTCCTAAGTGTTTATAAAGGTCCTTTAGTCTGTTTCAGCAGCTCCACAATCATGGGGAAGACTGCTGACTTGACAGATGTCTAGAAGCCAGTCATTGACACACTCCACAAAAGGTCATTGCTAAAGAAGCCGGCTGTTTACACAGTGCTGCATCCAAGAATATTAATGGAAAGTTGAGTGGAAGGAAAAAGTGTGGTAGAAAAAGGTGCACAAGCAACCGGGATAACCACAGCCTTGGAAGGATTGTTAAGAAAAGGCCATTCAAAAATTTGGGGGAGATTCACATGGAGTGGACTGCTGCTGGAGTCATTGCTTCAAGAGCCACCAAACACAGACGTATCAGGACATGGGCTACAAGTGTCACATTCCTTGTGTCAGCCACTCATGACCAATAGACAACGTCAGAAGCATCTTACCTGGGCCAAGGAGGAAAAGAACTGGACAATTGCTCAGTGGTCCAAGGTGTTGTTTTCAGATGAAAATAAATTTTGCATTTCATTTGGAAATCAAGGTCCCAGAATCTGGAGGAAGAGTGGAGAGGCCACAATCCAAGCTGCTGGAGGTCTTCACAATCAGTGATGGTTTGGGGAGCCATGTCATCTGCTGGTGTAGGTCCACTGTGTTTTATCAAGACCAAAGTCAGCGCAGCCATCTACCAGGACATTTTAGAGCACTTCATGCTTCTCTCTGCCGACAAGCTTTTTGGAGATGGAAATGTCATTCTCCAGCAGGACTTGGCCCCTGTCCACACTGCCAAAAGTACCAATACCTGGTGTACACACAACAGTATCACTGTGCTTGATTGGCAGCAAACTCGCCTGACCTTAACCCCATAGAGAATCTATGGAGTATTGTCAAGAGGAAGATGAGACACCAGACCCAACAATGCAGATGAGCTGAAGGCTGCTATCAAAGCAACCTGGGCTTCCATATCCCCTCAGCAGTGCCACAGGCTGATCGCCTCCATGCCACGCTGCATTGATGCAGTAATTGATGCAAAAGGAGCCCCGACCAAGTATTGACGGCATTTACTGAGCATATATTTCAGTAGGCCAACAATTTGGTTTTTAACCCCTTACTGCCATTAGACAGTATAGTAGTCCAATGGCAGAACCCTCGCTTTGATGTGGGCTCCAGCAGTGAGCCTGCATCAAAGCCCGGACACCGACGCCTATTAACTAGTTAAATGCCGCTGCCAAACTCTTCAGAATTGAGAGTCCTCAGTGGTTGATACCTTTTGACAGCGGCATTTAACAAGCACAATACATGCGCCGCTGACCCCCGTCATGTGATCAGGGGTCATCAGTTCGTCGGCATAACAACCAGAGGTTTCTTTGAGACCTCTATGGTTGTTGATGCAGGATTGCTATGAGCGCCACCCTGTGGTCGGCTCTAATAGCAATGCAGTAATTCTGCTACATAGAGGCGATCTGAACATCACCTCTATGTAGCAGAGGTAATCGTGCTATGGCAGCTTCTAGCCTCCTGTGGAGGCTATTGAAGCATGCCAAAAGTAAAAAAAAAAAATTGTTTTAAAAATATAAAAAAATAAAACTTTAAATCATCCCCTTTCGCCCCATTAAAAATAAAACAATAAAAAAAAAATCACACATACACATTTTTGGTATCGCCGCGTTCAGAATTGCCCGATTTATGAATAAAAAAAGGAATAACCTGCTCGCTAAATGGCGTAATAGCTAATACTCCACATTTTTTAATGTGTTTTTTGCACTTTTTATTCAGGGTGCAGTTGGGCCCATTTGGTCTTGTAAACTGCGGAGTCTGTTCACATGGCATGCATTTTGATGGCGCTGGGCAGCCCGCCTGAGCTAATAGAAGGGCGTCACTACTAGGCTGGCCTGGATACTGTGCATGGACATAGTGTGAACAGCGCCGCATACAAGTTTTTTATTGTGCATTAACATACCAGGCAACCACCCCCTCCATGTATTGCTAGGCTGTGAGCGGTTGTCTCATCGGTATTCTTGCACCTGTGTTGCCATCTTAATTATATGGGTCCACTGCATCCTGATAGTGCATTTGTCTGGAGGCCTGGACAGGTAAACCTTTTTGCTCTTTTGCTGCATTTAGTGAACCTAGTAAAAAAGCCAAACAAAAAACAAGTGTGGGATTGCACTTTTTTTGCAGTTTCACGGCACTTTGAATTTTGTTCCCGTTTTTGAGTACACGACATGCTAAAACCAATGATGTCGATCAAACGTACCACTCGTCCCACAAAAAATAAGCCCTCATACGGCCATATTGACGGAAAAATAAAAAGGGAAGGAGGAAACCGAAAAACGAAAATGCAAAACTGAAAAAAGCTCTGAAGGGGTTAAAATCAATTTTCACACTGGTGTTTAAAGTATTCTAATTTACTGAGATAATGACTTTTGGGTTTTCATTGGCTGTAAGCCATAATCAACATTAACAGGAATAAACATGTGAAATAGATCACTCTGTATGTAATGACTCTATATAATATGAGTTTCACTTTTTGTGCTGAAGAACTGAAATAAATTAAGTTTTTGATGATATTCTAATTTTGTGAGAAGCACTTGTATATACAGTACAGAACAAACGTTTGGACACACACACCTTCTCATTCAAAGAGTTTTCTTTTTTTTCATGACTATGAAAATTGTAGATTCACTCTGAAGGCATCAAAACTATGAATTAACACATGTGGAACTATATAATTAACAAAAAAGTGTGAAACAACTGAAAATATGTCTTATATTCTACGTTCTTCAAAGTAGCCACCTTTTGCTTTGATTACTGCTTTGCACACTCTTGGCATTCTCTTGATGAGCTTCAAGAGGTAGTCACCGGAAATGGTCTTCCAACAGTCTTGAAGGAGTTCTCAGAGATGCTTAGCAATTGTTGACCCTTTTGCCTTCACTCTGCGATCCAGCTCACCCCAAACCATCTCGATTGGGTTCAGATCTGGCATAGCACCCCATCACTCTCCTTCTTGCTGAAATAGCCCTTACACAGCCTGGAGGTGAGTTTGGGGTCATTGTCCTGTTGAAAAATAAATGATGGTCCAACTAAACGCAAACCGGATGGAATAGCATGCCGCTGCAAGATGCTGTGGTAGCCATGCTGGTTCTGTATGCCTTCAAATTTGAATAAATTCCCAACAGTGTCACAAGCAAAGCACCCCCACACCATCACACCTCCTCCTCCATTCTTCACGGTGGGAACCAGGCATGTAGAGTCCATCCGTTCACCTTTTCAGCGTTGCACAAAGACACAGTCGTTGGAGCCAAAGATCTCAAATTTGGACTCATCAGAACAAAGCACAGATTTCCACTGGTCTAATGTCCATTCCTTGTGTTCTTTAGCCCAAACAAGGCTCTTCTGCTTCTTGCCGGTCCTTAGCAGTGGTTTCCTAGCAGCTATTTTACCATGAAGGCGTGCTGCACAAAGTCTCCTCTTAACAGTTGTTGTAGAGATTTGTCTGCTGCTAGAACTCTGTGTGGCATTGACCTGGTCTCTAATCTGAGCTGCTGTTAACCTGCGATTTCTGAGGCTGGTAACTCGGATGAACTTATCCTCCGCAGCAGAGGTGACTCTTGGTCTTCCTTTCCTGGGGCGGTCCTCATGTGAGCCAGTTTCTTTGTAGCGCTTGTTCGTTTTTGCCACTGCACTTGGGGACACTTTCAAAGTTTTCCCAATTTTTCGGACTGACCGACCTTCATTTCTTAAAGGAATGATGGCCACTCGTTTTTCTTTACTTAGCTGCTTTTTTCTTGCCATAATACAAATTCTAACAGTCTATTCAGTAGGACTATCAGCTGTGTATCCACCAGACTTCTGCACAACACAACTGATGGTCCCAACCCCATTTATAAGGCAAGAAATCCCACTTATTAAACCTGACAGGGCAGACCTGTGAAGTGAAAACCATTTCTGGTGACTACCTCTTGAAGCTCATCAAGTGAAAGCCAAGAGTTTGCAAAGCAGTAATCAAAGCAAAAGGTGGCTACTTTGAAGAACCTGGAATATAAGACATATTTTCAGTTGTTTCACACTTTTTTGTTAATTAGATAATTCCACATGTGTTAATTCATAGTATTGATGCCTTCAGAGTGAATCTACAATTTTTATAGTCATGAAAACAAAGAAAACTCTTTGGAAGTGTGTCCAAAGTTTTGGTCTGTACTGTATATACAGTATGTAGTTTTATTGTGAGTACACTTCAGCCAGGGGTGGATTAAGGGTAGCCAGGGCCCCGGGCTGTTCAGACTCTGTGGGCCCCCCTTCGGGCAGGAAGGGGTTAAATACTGAGGTACAAAAACTCTGCAAATACGCAACGTGTGCACGAGGCCTCACAAATACTGAGGTAAAAAACACCAAATGCTCAGCGTGTCCATGAGGCCTTACAAATACTGAGTGAAAAACTCACCAAATACTCAGCGTGTGCACAAGGCCTTATAAATACTGAGGTAAAAACTCACCAAATACTCAGCGTGTGCACAAGGCCTTACAAATACTGGAAGGCTTCCACCCAACATCTATTCCTTACTCACCTGTACCTAACATCGAAACCAGCTAATAGTCTGCAATCACCTGCTGACCTGGACCCATGACCTGTCAGACAAGTTACTTCACATGAGTCACACAGAGGCTTCTGCTTCATGAGCTTCCCCAGATAGAAGAAGCAGCCTCCGATGTGCAGCCTGTGGCCGGATACACAGGAAGAGATGCTCCTTGTCACAGGCTGTGCCCAACATGTCAGCAGAGGGGTTATCTCCATAGACAAGTCGCCGTCTCCTTACACACTGGACACGACGCTGCATCTGGCGACGAACAAGCGCACATTGCGCAATGTTAGTCATGTCCCAGATGTTCAGCATGTGGAGGACCAAGGGGGGACCAAAAAAGACCCCAGGATTAGAACAGGAGTATGGGAAAGTGGACGGCGGTCGGAGGTGCAGGGTTTATATAGGGGTCGGAGTAAGTAAATATATATATGCGGGCAGCGCACACATGCACAATCCTCAGGTTGTATAACTTTCAACTGGTCAAAACATTTCTCTCAGTAGGCCAAGAAAGAAATGTGGCAGGAATAAAGTACACCTCATAGTAACTTATGTGTGAGGCAGAGGTGACAAGACCCGCCATCTCGTGCCCACCTTACTAGAGGTGCCCACTGCCCACATATAACAAAGTTGATTGAAACAGATGAATTCCACTATGATGATTGGTTACCGCCCGCCCGACCACACCCATGTCCATGCCCCAACCACACCCATTTAGCACTGCTGATCACACTGACTGGTACTGAGGGCACAGTGGCTGGTACTGTGGGCACACTGACTGGTACTGAGGAAAAGAAAGAAAGAACAGAGAAAGAAAGGAGAGAGAAAGAAAGAACAGTGAGAATGAAAGAAGAAAGAAAGAGAGAAACAGAGAGAGAAAGGAAGAAAGAACAGAGAGAAAGACGGGACAGAAAGAAAGAACAGAGAGAAAAAAAGAAAGAGGAGAAAGAAAGAACAGAGAGGGAGAGAAAAAAAAGGGGAAAGAAAGAACAGAGAGAAAGAAAGAGGGGAAAGAAAGAACAGAGAGGGAGAGAGAAAGAGAGGAAAGAAGGAACAAAGAGTAGGAAAGAAAGAGAAAGAAAGAGGTGAAAGAACAAAGAGAAAAAAAGAAAGAAAGTGGAAAGAAAGAACAGAGAGGGAGAGAGAAAGAAAGAGGGGAAAGAAAGAACAGAAAGTGAATGAAAGAAAGAACAGAGAGAAAGAAAGAAAGAAAGACAAGGAAAGAGGGGAAAGAAAGATTCACATTGGGCTCACATTGTAGTGCCCACCTGAGCTTCCTGGGGCAGGACTTATCATGATCCACTCACATGGCCGACATCCCTGAGTCCAAGGCGATCCCGCTGTCGGAGGAGGACATGGTGATGATCTGAAGCATCCCCTAAAGTGCCTCCATGGTTCAGTCACAATCTCCTCCAGTCAGCTTGCAGCACGTCACTTCCGATGGAATGTCATGTGCGAGTTTTCAAGTGCTCCTCGAGGCTCCGACGTATACTCCTTTGTCCGCGGGGAAAGTAAGCTCCCGGTCGGGGCAGTGGGGCAGACTCTCAAAATCAGGGACGTTTGGGAGGTGTGAATGCTCCCCATCATACACCTTGCACACGCATGGCTCTGCACACCTCATACATACACGGTTCCGCTTTGTATGCCTCATACACACGGCTTTGCTCCGTACACCTCGCACACACGGCTCCACTCAGTACACACATGGCTCCACTCCGTAAACGTTGTACACATGCGGCTCTGCTCCGTACACCTTATACACACGTGGCCATGCCCTGTACACCTTGTACACACATGGCTCTTCTCCGTAAACCTTGTAGACATGCGGCTTTGCTCCATACACCTCGTACATACGTGGCTCCGCTCCGTAAACACACGGCTGAGCTCTGTACACTTTGTACACACAGGGCTCCATTCCGTACACCTCATACACACGCGGCTCCGCTCCGTACACCTCGTACACACACGCGGCTTCGCTCCGTACACACAGGCGGCTTCGCTCAGCACACCTCGTACACACACGCGGCTTCGCTCCATACACACATGCGACTTCACTTCCGTACACCTCGTACACACACGCAGCTTTGCTCTGTACACCTCGTACACACACACGGCTCTGCTCCGTACACGCATGACTCCACTCCGTACACCTCGCACGCGCGTAGCTCCGCTCCGTACACCTCGCACGCGCGCAGCTCTGCTCCGTACACCTCGCACATTCGCAGCTCTGCTCCGTACACGTCGAACACTCGCAGCTCCGCTCCGTACACCTCGCACATTCGTGGCTCCGCTCCATACACCTCGCACATGCGCAGCTCCGCTCCGTGCACATGCGCAGCTCTGTACACCTCGCACACGCGCGGCTCTGCTCTGTACACCTCGCACACGCGCGGCTCTGCTCTGTACACCTCGCACACGCGCGGCTCTGCTCTGTACACCTCGCACACGCGCGGCTCTGCTCTGTACACCTCGCACACGCGCGGCTCTGCTCTGTACACCTCGCACACGCGGCTCTGCTCTGTACACCTCGCACACGCGCGGCTCTGCTCTTTACACCTCGCACACGCGCGGCTCTGCTCTGTACACCTCGCACACGCGCGGCTCTGCTCTGTACACCTCGCACACACACGCAGCTACTTCCACCCTGTAAACCCCTACTGACCCCACACATAATTCCCTCATCCAGCACCATGACAACCAGCACAGCATAGTCCCGCATACAATACATTGAGGGCTGTGTGCACAGGACCTGTGATGAGGTCACAGGAGGGGAGGAGTCAGGTGTCACATGATCAGGGGCCTCTGACTGAAGCCCCTGATCATGTAACCCCTGACTCCTCCCCTCCTGTGATCTCATCACAGGTCCTGTGTGCAAAGAGCAGGGATTTATCAGTGAGGGGCTGGTGCTGCGGTGGCCGGTGGGTCTGGGAGGGAGGAAGGGGTTGGTACATGGGGGGGGTATGGCGTTATGGTGGCGGATTATAATGGGGCAATTTTCCTTGGGTTGGTGGGCCCCCCACACCACTGGGCCCTGGGCTACCGCCCAGATTGACCTCATTATAATCCACCACTGACTTCAACTGTAAGAAACAGAATCTAAAAATAAAATCCAGAAAATCACATTGTAGGATTTTTACATAATTAATTTGCATTTTATTGCATAAAATACGTATTTGATACAAACCTCTCATTCCTTTAAACTTCACAAACACTTGCTACTTTGTGTTGCGAAATCACTAACAATCCCAATAAAGTACATGTAAAGAAGCACTCCCATCAAAGTTTTTATCCTCTTAAAGGGAACCTGTCAGCAGGTTTTATCCAGTTTACGTAACGGTCAGCACCTGTATGCCGACATATACAACATTTTAGAATGCGCTTTCCGTAAAAGTAAAAATAGCTTTTATTGTAATCGCCTATGGGGAGTATATATATGTGTGTGTGTGTGTGTGTGTGTGTATATATATATATATATATATGTATATATATATATATTTGAATGTGTGTGTGTGTGTCACCATCCAATCACGAAGCATCTTTCATTTCACTGGAGCTGTTTAAAAGAAGCTGAGCTGTGATTGGTTGCTATAAGCAACAGTTTTCTCACTCCACGACAACACCTCAGCATCCAGTGACCGGGTGGGAGAAATCTAGCATCCCCGGAAACATAAGCTCCGAGCCATTTTCTGTCCCCCAGAAAGGAGCAGCGAGCATATGACAGAAATGAATCACCCCCTCCTTGCCCATATCCACATCACACATCCTCCATCCATAGGCACATCTTTCCTCTTAAAGGGTTCATTATTATGGAAGTCAGGGCAAATCCATCCAGCACTTTGGTTTTGACCCCAGGGTCTCTTAAAGGGATCCCTGGTATGGAAGTTACGACCGTTCCACTCAGCGCTCTGATTCTGACCCCAGGCTCTCTTAAAGGGATCATTGGTATGGAAGTCAGGGCAATTCCACTCAGCGCTCTGGTTCTGACCCCCAAGGCCCTTTTAAAGGGATCCTCAGTGTGGAAATGAGGGCAAATCCACTCTGCGCTTTGGTACTGACCCCAGGCCTCTCTTAAATGGATCTCCGGTATGGAAGTTAGGGTAAATTCCTCAGCGCTCTGATTATCACCCCAGGCTTCTATTAAAGGAATCATTGGTATGAAAGTCAGGGCAAATCCACTCAGCACACTGGTTCTGATGCCAGGCCTCTCTTAAAAGGATCCCCTGTATGGATAGTTAGGACCGTTCCACTCAGCGCTCTAGTTCTGACCCCAGGCTGACGGGATGATGTGGGATATTAGGGGTAGTAGTCCGGTGGCTCTGGCTGATGGGATGATGTGGGATATTAGGGGTAGTAGTCCGGTGGCTCTGGCTGACGGGATGATGTGGGATATTAGGGGTAGTAGTCCGGTGGCTCTGGCTGATGGGATGATGTGGGATATTAGGAGTAGTAGTCCGGTGGCTATGACTGACGGGATGATGTGGGATATTAGGAGTAGTAGTCCGGTGGATCTAGCTGACGGGATGATGTGGGATATAAGTAGTCCGGTGGCTCTGGCTGATGGGATGATGTGGGATATTATGGGTAGTAGTCCGGTGGCTCTGGCTGATGGGATGATGTGGGATATTAGGGGTAGTAGTCCGGTGGCTCTGGCTGATGGGATGATGTGGGATATTATGGGTAGTAGTCCGGTGGCTCTGGCTGATGGGATGATGTGGGATATTAGGGGTAGTAGTCCGGTGGCTCTGGCTGATGGGATGATGTGGGATATTAGGGGTAGTAGTCCGGTGGCTCTGGCTGATGGGATGATGTGGGATATTATGGGTAGTAGTCCGGTGGCTCTGGCTGATGGGATGATGTGGGATATTAGGGGTAGTAGTCCGGTGGCTCTGGCTGATGGGATGATGTGGGATATTATGGGTAGTAGTCCGGTGGCTCTGGCTGATGGGATGATGTGGGATATTAGGGGTAGTAGTCCGGTGGCTCTTGCTGACGGGATGATGTGGGATATTAGGGGTAGTAGTCCGGTGGCTCTTGCTGACGGGATGATGTGGGATATTAGGAGTAGTAGTCCGGTGGCTCTGGCTGATGGGATGATGTGGGATATTAGGGGTAGTAGTCCGGTGGCTCTGGCTGACGGGATGATGTGGGATATTATGGGTAGTAGTTCGGTGGCTCTGGCTGACGGGATGATGTGGGATATTAGGGGTAGTAGTCCGGTGGCTCTGGCTGATGGGATGATGTGGGATATTAGGGGTAGTAGTCCGGTGGCTCTGGCTGATGGGATGATGTGGGATATTAGGGGTAGTAGTCCGGTGGCTCTGGCTGATGGGATGATGTGGGATATTATGGGTAGTAGTCCGGTGGCTCTGGCTGATGGGATGATGTGGGATATTATGGGTAGTAGTCCGGTGGCTCTGGCTGATGGGATGATGTGGGATATTAGGGGTAGTAGTCCGGTGGCTCTGGCTGATGGGATGATGTGGGATATTAGGGGTAGTAGTCCGGTGGCTCTTGCTGATGGGATGATGTGGGATATTAGGGGTAGTAGTCCGGTGGCTCTGGCTGATGGGATGATGTGGGATATTAGGGGGAGTAGTCCGGTGGCTCTGGCTGATGGGATGATGTGGGATATTATGGGTAGTAGTCCGGTGGCTCTGGCTGATGGGATGATGTGGGATATTAGGGGTAGTAGTCCGGTGGCTCTGGCTGACGGGATGATGTGGGATATTATAGTGAATGTGGCTATGCGGAGTGGGCGGGGCTATACACTCAACTTTATATATATAGATATAATCATTATAATTTGTTATAACTAAATGTAGTTAGTTACTATGCCTGGGCAGCGCCGGGCTCTTCAGCTGATATATATATATATATATATATATATTAATTTGTAGGGATGTGATTGGATATTATTAATGGGAAAGTCTTGCAAACTGGAAATGAACTCATCCGTTACTTTGTAATGCCTTATTTCTCCAGTGGTGGCACTGTAGGAATTTCAAACACTTGCTGCAGATTACAGCTGATCCTTGTGGATGCCATTAGCAGGACACTGTTCAAAATTCCCCCAAAATAGTGATGAGGCTTAAAAAAGTGTAGCCCCCTTTTGTACGTCTCTGCGGTCTTGAGATGTATCACAGGTTCTGCTGTTCATTTCTGACTGGGGAGTTTCCTCCTCCTAATCATGATTTAATGTCCATTTACAACTTTCCTTTAGTGCTTCTGCTATTGTAAGCTTTTTATGGCTGGTAGAGACCCACTCGAGATAAAAACCTGAAGCAACTATTTACCCATGTGAAATCAATATTAAGTGTAGTGGTCTCCTAGTGCAGCGCTCCTCTCTTCCGGCCCCCGCTGCATTATATATAACTCCCAGCTGTCGCTCCTCTACCTCATGGGGAAAGCAAACGAGAAAAAAAGAGCAAGAAACATAAACAAGGAATTATGGAAAGTACATAAAACACATTATCATATCATATATACATGAGGATTAGAACCACTTAGCCTCAGTCCTTGAATAAAAGACGATGGGGTCAAGATCCTCACCAGGATAATCACTCGTATCATAGAGAGGAGCTGGGAGAGAACAGAAAAGGCTGGGATGAAATATAATAGACAAGACTGGTCCATTATAGCCTTAGAATATGAGAGGGATTGTACCATTGTTATAGGAAAGCTTCAGATTTCCATTTAGTATTCTTTTTTTTTTTTTCAACCCTCAGTCAATCAGAATCTTTGTTCCTTTCCCGTCCATGATAAGCCGATGATGAGCATTATAGAATTATAGAATTTCCCCATGGTGGGACGATTAAAGGATTATCTTATAGGAGATTCCGGAACTTTACAGACCTGGGTTTTGTTTATGTGCAGCTGTGTCTTGGTGGTCGACATCACTGCTGGAATTTCTCTGCTGCGAGAGGGGAAGAGAGTGCTACTCTGTAACAATTTGGATGTGAAACAGTTTTGGGGAATATTCTTTGGAAAATAATGGTAACAATAAAAGGAAATGGCTAATCTTGACTTGAGTTGTTTTATTTTATGAGTTGTGTTAAGTTTTTTTTTTTTTTTCAAAGTTTTCCACCTTTTATTTAGAATCTGTTTGAGGGACCCTTTAAATCGTAATAGTGTCATCCGTTGTTTTGATGGATAGCGTTCGTACCAGCGTTATTCTATCGGTCGGTGTTATTCTGGTTCAGCATGCACGAGTTGCCTCCGAGAATCGGATGGTTCAGTAAAAAAAAATTGGAACACGCACGGACTGACTTCATGGAGAAGGTGGAGAAACTTTTTTTTTCTTACTCTCCACCTTCGAGACAGTCAGATCGAGCTCTGATCAGAGTCTGATTGTCATGATCTGACCGTTTTTCTCGGATGGAGAGAAAACACCCATTTGACCCTAGCCTAATAGAAAGATGTTAGATCCTGGGCAAATTACTCTTAGACTCTGGTTTTGGACCATGTAGAGTTAATCATGCAACCTTTACATCACGTGGCAATCATTTTCTCCATGTTTCAGTGTGGAGTTACTCGTGGGTGGTCTACTGTGCTACTTTTTTGTGTCAATGATTATGTAGTTTCTTTGATGTTTTCTGATGGTTCTTCTAAAGTTACCGTATATGAATCAAATCTTGACAAGGTCAAATCTGTTGTCGCGAGACAATAGTCTGATGACTTGCATAGGAGAGCGTATGTGTCTACTTTGCCTACGTATGATGCATAGATGAGTGGACATAAAGGGTCATTGTGCACGAGAAGGTCATTGGATGAAAATGTGACTGACAGTTGTCCACTATCATATCATCCTTCGTGTTTTTTTGCTCTTGCTCGATTGTTACTTTGCGTTTAAGATAGCTTTTTTATGTCCATATGATAGTGTGAAGTTCATCTAGAGCAGTGTTCCCAAACTCTGGTACTCAAGAGCCACCAACAGGTCATGTTTTCAGGATTTCCTTAGTATTGTCAAGCTGGTAACTGGAGTACCTGCAGAGACAATAATTCCATCACTTGTGCAATACAAAGGAAACACTGAAAACAAGATGTGTTGGTGGCTCTTGAGGACCGGAGTTGGGGAACACTGATCTAGAGTAATCCACTTCAATGATCCAATTACAACACGGATAGGCATGTTAAACAAATCTGTTGCTCCTAGGCAATGGTCTGATGACTTCTGTACTAGAGTGTTTGTGTCTAATTTGCCTACGTATGATGCCTGGATGAGTGGTGAAGAAATGTCATTGTGGACAGCAATGGTCATTGTGGACAGGAAGGGTGCTTGTGGATTTGCAGACATAAAAGGTCTTTACGGACATGTAGGGTCATTGCGGTTATGAAGGATCATTGCGGTTATGAAGGATCATTGCAGACATGAAGGTTCATTGCAGTCATGAAGGAGTATTGCGTACATGGAGGGTCATTGCGGATGTGGCGGAGCATTGTGGATGAGAAGAAGCATTGCAGAAGATGCAGGTCATTGCACCCATGGAGGAGCATTGTGAATGTGCAGGTGCATTTTGGATGAGAAGGAACACTGTGGACGAGAATGAGCATTGCAAAAGATGCAGGTCATTGCACCCATGGTTGGAGCATTGTGGATGTGGAGGTGCATTGTGGATGAGAAGGAACATTGTGGACGAGAAGGAGCATTGCAGAAGATGCAGGTCAATGCACCCGTGGTTGGAGCATTGTGGATGTGGAGGTACATTGTGGATGAGAAGGAACATTGTGGACGAGAATGAGCATTGCAGAAGATGCAGGTCATTGCACCCATGGTTGGAGCATTGTGGATGTGGAGGTGCATTGTGGATGAGAAGGAACATTGTGGACGAGAAGGAGCATTGCAGAAGATGCAGGTCATTGCACCCATGGTTGGAGCATTGTGGATGTGGAGGTGCATTGTGGATGAGAAGGAACATTGTGGACGAGAAGGAGCATTGCAGAAGATGCAGGTCAATGCACCCGTGGTTGGAGCATTGTGGATGTGGAGGTACATTGTGGATGAGAAGGAACATTGTGGACGAGAAGGAGCATTGCGGAAGATGCAGGTCATTGCACCCGTGGAGGAGCACTGTGAATGTGCATTGTGGACAAGAAGGAGCATTGCGGAAGATGCAGGTCATTGCACCCGTGGAGGAGCATTGTGCACGAGAAGGAGCATTGTGAACGTGGAGGAGCATTGTGGACGAGAAGAAGCATTGTGGAAGTTGCAGGTCATTGTGAAAGTTGAGGGTCACTGCAGAAGTTGCAGGTCATTGCAGAAGTTGAGGGTGTTTGTGGATATAGAGGGTCTTTATGGATTTGATGGAGCATTTTGGAACTGGAGGGTCATTGCGGTTAAGTAGGAACATTGCAGACAAGGAGAGTCATTGCTGCCGTGGAGGGTCATTTTGGATCTGGAGGGTCATTGAGGTCAATACAGAGCATTTTTGACATAAAAGGTTCATTTGGAGGTGTAAGTCATTGAAGACTTTGCAGATGTGGAGGTTCATTAAAGACACGGAGGATCAGTTTTTGGACAATTTTCAGTCACATTTTCATCCATTCTCAAACATACGTTGCTCTTGATCAGGCTTTTCTTTGGTTTCCGGTCGGAGTCTTTTTGATGCCCGAGCGATCGGATGACCTGCATCCAGAGTAGTCTACATCAATTCTCCAATTAGAACATGGATGGTAACGTTAAGCCATGCACAGAGAGGGGAATACAATAAAAAATGGATGAATTTTCGTCAGGGAAGGGCTGCGCTTCTCATTCAGGTTGACAGTTTAAAAGGCTTCATTTTAACAACAGGAGAATCCTCTTTCTCGCTATAAAATCCATAGATTTTATGACCCTCTCTATCTCCCTCTGTCACACTCAGCACACAGCTTTAATTAATGTATTTTACTCTTCCATTGATGAATATCCGCTAATGTATCGTCAAACCATGGATCACAGACACCGGGAGTAAATCACTTACCGAGAATGATCGCAGACAATTGCTTCACTGACCTTTATATTTCTATTACTTTCCTCCATTGTCTGTTTACTGCTGCAAACCAAAATGAGATCCAACCTAATATGTTATAAATATCCATAACGTGTAATTTGGGGGGTCAAATAAAACATTTAGAAGGAATCATGCAACAATTGTGTATGTTTCGTGTCACAAAGAAATGGACAAATATTTAAATCGTTGCCCAACATTTTATAACTATTCAAAAATTTGGACTAATTTTGAGGTCGATGTGGCTCATCTAAACTCTGACACATAAGCTTTGTGTTTGGCACAAAAAATTAGATCAACAAGCTAATGTAACTGGCCAAAATATGGAGTAATTAAATATTAAGCGATCAGTCTTTGGAAGGTTTTTCTTCATCAGGTCCTCGAACATTCACCACCTGTAACCCTGAATCTATCCTGTGTAAGGATGTGGACATGCTGCTCACATTTCCCTCTTGAAGAGACAAGTTCATTGTTATGTGATGTGCTGTATTGTGATATAATGTGAATTGTGTTAATGATACGTAGTGTGGATTGTGATATGGTAATGCATAATGTATAGTATAGGATGTTAGTAATGTAAGCTAAGATGTAGATAAATTACTGTAGTATAGGTAGTAGTGACGATAGGGTAAGTTGGGATAGAGTTAATGTTTGGGACTAGCCCATAGGGGGTGGGGTTAGTGTTAGGAAAAGTGACTGTGTTCCTGTTAGTTAGTTAGTCATGAAATAATTTAGAGTGAAAAGGGAGCAGTACTGTCTGTTGGGTGATCCACAGTAAGAGGAGACCAAAAGCTAAGGCTAGCGAGATCCTGAAGAGAAGTGACTGATGAGATAGAGTGGCCTTCTGGAGAAGTGTCATTCGAGTGGACACTGAGTCACGAACTCCACAGCTTGTAACTCAGAAGGTAACGGGCCTAAACAGGACTGAGTACATGGGACTAGTAGGGGTTCCGAGCGGTAGATCCAAGGCGCCAGTTGTGGAAGAAGCAGGATGCGGAACTGAGCAAGTAAGGAGACTTGTTAATCAGGGCTGCACCGTTAAAGCTGGGTTGTGGCAAAGTAGGACGAAACGGTGTTCTTCACCGGCCCTGGAATAGTCTACAGTGGAAGGATACTGTGTAGAAGTGTAAAAGAAAAATGCTTCATACTGTAGCCTAAACGGGCAAAGTGATATGTTTACACTTCTCATAAACTGAAGATTTTTTAGTACCCAATTGTATGGGACTGGACTAAAATGTCGCTCATCTGAGCAAATGAAAGGCTAGAACTTGGGTCATTGGAATGGAGACTTGGTGGAGAAGCGTAGTCTTACTGCAGGGTTGATGTTTCAGTGGTGGACAGGAGGTCCAAAGTGGCAACTTGTGGCCTATGAGGAAGTGTTGAAGAAGTTATCTGTGGGATTGTGCACTAACCTTAAAGATAAAGATGGCTCTCCTGTGGATGGTGTAATCACGAACTGGACAGTGAGCTAAGAATTGATCAGTAACGGTCTGTGGTTGTATAGAGTTTTGGGAGCTAGGCCTACAAGAGTCCAATGCTGGCTTCCATATGCATGGTCATGGTTGTTCTCACAGCCTTAAATGACTCAATCAGCCTGTTTGGGAACTTGTGTGTCTGAAAGTGGGTTACGTAAATTGGAAGCTGTAGTCTTCTCCTGTAGAAGGATGGAGAGAATTTTTTTTTTTGTGCTGTAGATCTGGTTGCCCAATAGACTTAAAATGTGGCTTAAATACATGACTGTGGGCTCTGTTGAGAAGACAATGGCCATGCATGGTGGTTTAGCTAGAACCTTAGTGACGAGCTATCGTTGTGGTGGAGACTTGGACTTCTTATGGTCGTGGTGCTCAAGGTGAAACTCTTGAGATTCAGGAAACCATGATACTTAGGTTAAGCCCTTATAGGCTGAAACAAAATGCAGAGACAGGACTGAGGATGTGCCGAGTATCTATAGAGCAGGGTCTGGAGGTGGAGGGACAGTGTCTACACAACCTGTGCGTGTTAAAGTAGCAGCACCATCCTATTGTCCACCACTGTGTTTGCAGTCATGTTCAGTAAAGATGAACTGATACAATTATTTTGATCAGTGCTTGTCATCTTTCTTCGGGAATCCATACTATCACGCCAAGTAGAAAAACCCTTAGCTGCTATGAGAAAAAAATACACAATATGGAGAAATTCTTTGTGCTCCTCTTATTACACCTACAAGGGCTTTTTTGACCTCACAATCTACATTAATATGGAAGTCTCTGTGGCAATTTTTGCCCCTTCATCCAGAAGGGAGTTTGTGGAGTTGGACCCTAATTTTGGGGAGAGGCCAGGGACACAATCTTCATTTTAGTTCATCCCAAAGGCGTTGGATAGGGTTGAGGTCTCTGACGGATGCAGCCAACAAACTCTCCCTCCATGTCTTGATGGACCTTGAGCACTGGGCATAGTCATGGGGAAGGGAAAATGGTCTTCCCCAAACTGTGCCCACAAATCTGGAGTCCACAATTGTCATTTCAGACTTCTCCTCCACCATTGTCCTCCTCCACCATTGTCCTCCTCCACCAACCTGAACAGTGCCGTCAGGCGGGTAACGTTCTTTGGGCATTTTATCCCTATGTGGTATTTGTAGTTTGATACCTTTGTTATTTCTTGTGCCCATGTATAAGCAGTTACTGCGCTACTTTTTCTTTTAACTAGTTACATCATCAATAACTCGGTGATGTCACTCGTCCATACTGAACGCCTTTACAGTGTGCAAGTTACATATTCCATCGGACAATTGTATTGACGTACGACAGTCCCCTGTATGGTTGCCCTTGGAACCTCTGTCAATAGCAAGGTCTCCATTACTAGTAAATGGTTAGTTACCCTGATGAACACCATAAATTGAATCTGGCTGCATTATAGATGATTATTCTGACAGTTTTCTCTTAATGGCGTCTCATGTGCTCCAATATATTTATACATTTTCCTACATCAGTCTATTACTCTTCTTCAATTAAAATCCCACCCGGGCGCCAAAACATTTGCAAAGCTACGATGACACGAGATGTTGGCGACTCTCCATTAAACCTTGCTGCGATCGCACACCTTTCAGCTCGCTCTGCGCTTTTTTTTATTTGGCTGCTCAGAGATGCTTATTTTTATCCCGTAAAAGCAAATTAAACTCTTCTTATCTTTACTGGGCACAATTTACTGTAAAATTCCCATTACAGAGCTCAGAAATCTCGCACTCTGAATAGCAGTCAGGTTTCCAGTTATCAGTCCTCTCCATTCTCAGAAATGCTGAATATAAGAGGAGAAGGGCTTGCAATTGATAGGGCGCCTCGAAGCGCCGTCCTCGTAAGGGATTTTACCGCACACGTCATCATTTTTCTATAATAAACCAATATACCACTTACTACTTAGAATCTGATACAGATATGTGCAGCCTAAAGAAGTATAAAAATGTAGAACTCTTTTTTTTCTCTATACCGAATATAATTATAGGAAATTTTCATTCTGCAAAAATTTCCAGCCTCTTGAGGAAAGCAGGAATCTTTCATTCCCCAATTTGAAAATACGTCCAAAAGTGAGGTGCTGATCAATGTCCTAATGAGTCCTTTTAAGAGTTCTGCATTTTTATTTCCTGAGCTCTAAATCCCCAACATACAGCTATAGAAATAAATGTAACATTCAGCTTGCCTGCTGTCACCACCAGGGGGAGCTCTCTGAAGAAAGGTTTATTATAACACTTCTGTGTGCACCTAAACTCCCCCTAGTGGCTGCTGCAGGTAAGCACCTCCAACTATTGTGAAATCAGTGTGCTAGGACCCCCATTAGATGTTTTGCTCTGAATCGCTATCTCCATTATTCCCATAGATAATTTATGGAGCGACAGCGTAAGTTTGCAACCATGTCAATTTATTCAATCCTTAAACCATTGGAAGAGCCTTGCGATTGTGGCGGTCCCAGGGATCGAACCATTATGATCATAGGTGATAAATGTACTTTGTCGAAATACCCCTTTAAATGTCTTTCACTTGATTGCCCTTTTAATACTATGGTTGTATGAAGGGAAGCCAGGAATTTGGAGCTCTGTATCCAAAAAATGGAACGTAAAGAGAATCTGTTACCAGGTTTTTCCTATCCCTTCTGAGAGAAGTATAATGTAGGGGCTGAGACACTGACTCCAGTGATGTCACTTACTGGGCTGCTTGCTGCAATTTTGATAAAATCGCTGTTTTTTCTGCTGCAGTTCTCTGAATGCTCAGCTCTGTACAACCCCGCCCATACCACGGATTGGTTGTCTTCATTGTACACTCTGCATAGGCAGAAAGCTGCCAATCAGTGGTGTGGATGGGGGTCACGATTATGGAAGGACTACATGACAGCAGGTTTACTAGTCATCTAGAGATAATTTCCTGCTGATTAAAAGAGATTTTTATTAAAACTGCAGCAATCAGCCCAGTAAGTGATGCATTGCTGGAATCAGGGTCTCTGTCTCTACATTATACTGCTGTCAGATTAGGAGCCAAAAACCTGTTGACAAATTCCCTTTAGTGATGGATTAACCCCTCTTTGGAGAAAGGTTTAATGATTAGGAAATTACCTTTTTCACTTTCTTACACGACATCTTACAGGGTTCTCGGCACCTGGCAGTTGACCTAGAACTTGTAGTCGTGATCTTTTATTTACTGGTGATGCTTTTAGCATTAATATTAAGAAGGTTGTATGAGAATTTCTGCCTCAGAATGAGGAATATTAATGGAAAGTGAGAGAAGTGGGGGGTCCTAGACGGAGGATTTGTATAGATGACGATGTCACATTAAGGAATTTTCAAAGCTGATAACTTAGTGGTTGATGAATATGAAAATATAGGCAATGAAAACCAGTTACAATGTATATATTCTGTTGGGGTTTTTTTTCACTTGGAAGGTGGAAAATGACAAAAAAAAAAATTTGTTTGAAGCCAGAGTCATATGTTTGGCTTCTCGTGTCAATCAGATCTATAACTGGATGCCATTTTTCGGAAGAAGGAGATACATTGATATTCTTGGACGTTGACCTCACCATATTGGCAGCGTAAAGACATAAATCGACAATGTTACCGGATTCCGTTCTCATATAAAAAGGAAAGATCTAGTTGGGATTAGGCTGTTAATTGCACCATGTATTTGGGTTGCATCTAGAATCAATCTTGGGCTCGCTGGTTGCCCTAGAGCAAATTATTGATAGTCCACCCTCCATCCTTGTGATTGTTGATCCTTGTTTAATTATGGTCATAAGAACTTATCAATAGGGTTATTTTTCATCATCCAATATGAAATAGACCCCAGTGACTGGATCCAAAATCACCTCCAAATGGGGTGTCCATGCCTGGGCCCACCAGAAGATGTGATGGTACCCGAGTGAGTCAGTCTAATCCTGGCATCATGGGCTGGACACGATGTATCGCTCAGTGTAGACTGTCTAGATGATGACTAGTCATGAGCGAGTATACTCGTTGCCCGGGTTTCCCGTGGTCTCCGAGCATTTTGGCGTGCTCGGAGATTAAGTTTTCGTCGCCTCAGTTTCATGATTTGCGACTGCTAGACAGCTTGAATACTTATGTGGAATGCCTGTTTGTTAGGGAATTCCCACATGTATTCAGCCTGTCTACATCTCGCAACTCATGCAGCTGAGACAAGGAAAACTAAATCTCCGAGCACGCCAAAAAACTTTACTGTCCAGATTTCCAGGTCATTGTCCCCAGAATAGTCCCTTATTGGCCGTTAGGCTATTGATGATGTATGTTTGTGGAGAAACGGGGTCCAGGTCAGAAAAAGCCCATCAGAATAAGATACAGTGATAGGAATCGGGAGAGAGGTCAGGTTCACGCCAAAGTTTGGTACAGAGATACAATGGGCAGAACAAAATGTAACCACAGCCAAATAAAACGCCAGAAAAGCACTGGAAAACAGACCAGGAAACTTGCAGTCCCATGTAATTACCTATAGTCTGAGTGTTCCTTCCTACAGTAGTCCTGGTGGTCATTATCAACAGTCATGAGACTATTGTGCTCGCTGATGCCACCGAAGATGGCCAACAAATCTTATGAGACGTCTTATTATACAAAGCCAATAAAGCTAGAAGTATAACTTATTGGAATATGTAAGTACCTTCCTCAGAGAGGGAGAGGACTCAAACTCCAGTGCCACTTCTTGGAATGGCAATCCCAAAAGCCAATATCGACCCCTCAAAGGACTTTTCACATGACTTAGGATAAGAAGCCCAAACTAGCTACTTCATTTGTACACACATGTTTCAGGGTGTTTGCCCCTCATCATTGCAAAGCAGGAGATCTGAGTTGGCTCGGTGACAGGCTTCTGACAGAGGAGCTAAGGGGTAAAGTTAGATGATACCATATTCAAATTCCCAGAAGGCGTTGTATTGCCTGCAACACGCCCTACGCCAATTTAGCTCTCTCTACAAATAAAAACTTTACCATTATAACTTATTGGCTGAGACATTTCTTTTAGTCTTGAGGTCACCAAGTTTTAGGAGTTTCATAAGCATCTTCCAGTAAAATAGTTGTGTTGAGCCACCAAAAAAAGGAAAATGTTTAGGGAGAGCATGTTCTAACATGGTTTGCCCCTTTAGGGTTTCGCTCTGTGCAATGGTCACCACTGGTCACATCCATCTACCGGCCGCCTCCATTCACTGAGCACTCTGCAGACACGTAGTAATAAACTCCAGCACAACCTATAAGGACAATGTTCAATCACGCTAGAATCTATCAGAAATGCCAGGACCGATGGTGACTATTCAGGCTCTGGTGTTTTATTAAACGTGACCCTCCTGCCTGGAGAATCACTTTAATTATAGGTAATGCCGACTTAGCCACATGATCTTTTATAGCTGAAGAGCGGCTTTGTGCCTTGTACTTCTGCTTTATGTGATGTGAATAAAGCTATTATTATCTACAATCTGTGTAGCATTACATACAGTGTGAAATCTGAACCTCCACTATTAGTAGCAATAAATGGTCTGGACAGGACTGGAGCCACATATTTGATTGGGGGATGGGGGGGGGTTAATGTACATTCATCATCCTGGTCAAATAACACCACCATACAGTACCTACAGGACCAATGCAATAACTGTGCTTAATGGATAGGTGTCGAGCAAAGAGAGTTATACAGTACCCTAACAATAGTGGCATCTAGTGCCCAAACAGTGCCATATAGTCACCTCAAACGCATGTGGTGCCCAAACAGTGCCATATAGTCACCTCAAACGCATGTGGTGCCCAAACAGTGCCATATAGTCACCTCAAATGCATGTGGTGCCCAAACAGTGCCATATAGTCACCTCACACGCATGTAGTGCCCAAACTGTGCCATTTAGTCACCTCACACGCATGTAGTGCCCAAACTGTGCCATATAGTCACCTCACACGCATGTAGTGCCCAAACAGTGCCATATAGTCACCTCACACGCATGTAGTGCCCAAACAGTGCCATATAGTCACCTCACACGTGTTTAGTGCTCAAACAGTGCCGTATAGTTACCTCACACGCATGTAGTGCCCAAACTGTGCCATTTAGTTACCTCACACGCATGTAGTGCCCAAACTGTGCCATATAGTCACCTCACACGCATGTAGTGCCCAAACAGTGCCATATAGTCACCTCACACGCATGTAGTGCCCAAACAGTGCCATATAGTCACCTGACACAATGCTGTTCGGTACCAGGACCATATATTATCTACATACCTAAATAACGCTGCATTACGGTTCCCATACAATAGAGATAAATCTACTACATAATATCACCGAATAGTGCCTACATAACAGTGCCATTAATCCTCTGAATCATACTGCTGTACATTGCCTAAATAGCTGTACGTTGAAAATGCCAGATACTAATGGCAGAGTAGTTAGAAAAAATATCATTGAGTGTCTATGTAATAGTGCCACACAAAAAAACATTAAATAATACTGCTATACTGTTCTAAATTAAGTGCCTATATATTCTCTATACTGTGTAGTCAGCGACTGTATATTCTATATACTGCATGTTCATTGCCTATATATTCTCTATACTGCATATTCAGTGCCTATATATTCTATATACTGCATGTTCATTGCCTATATATTCTGTATACTGCATATTCAGTGCTATATATTCTCTATACTGCATATTCAGTGCCTATATATTCTCTATACTGCATATTCAGTGCCTATATATTCTATATACTGCATGTTCATTACCTATATATTCTGTATACTGTATATTCAGTGCCTATATATTCTCTATACTGCATATTCAATGCCTATATATTCTATATACTGCATGTTCATTGCCTATATATTCTCTATACTGTATATTCAGTGCCTATATATTCTTTACTAGATGGTGGCCCGATTCTAACGCATCGGGTATTCTAGAATATATATGCAGTTTATTTTTTAAGATTTAATAATAATGCAATAATGCACCCCCCAATCCTGATATGTATGGTTCTCTCACCCCCAATTCTGATATGTATGGTTCTCTCACCCCCAATCCTGATATGCATGCTACCCCTCAACCTCCTATCCTGGTATGCATGGTCCCCTGACCCCCCAATCCTGGAATGCATGGTCCTCTCACCCCCCAATCCTGGTATGCATGGTCCTTTCACCTCTCTTTCCTGGTATGCATGGTCCTCTTACCCCCCTTTCGGGGTATGCATGGTCCCCTCACCCCCCAATCCTGGTATGCATGGTCCTCACCCCCCAATCCTGGTATGCATGGTCCCCTCACCCCCCTATCCTGGTATGCATGGTCCCCTCACCCCCCTTTCTTGGTATGCATGGTCCCCTCACCCCCCTTTGCTGGTATGCATGGTCCCCTCACCCCCTATCCTGGTATGCATGGTCCCTTCACCCCCCTTTCCTGATATGCATGGTCCCCTCACCCCCCAGTCCTGGTATGCATGGTATCCTCACCCCCCTTTCCTGGTATGCATGGTCCCCTCACCCCCCTTTCCTGATATGCATGGTCCCCTCACCCCCCAATCCTGGTATGCATGGTCCTCTTACCCCCCTTTTGGGGTATGCATGGTCCCCTCACCCCCCAGTCCTGGTATGCATGGTCCTCTCACCCTCCAATCCTGGTATGCATGGTCCCCTCACCCCCCTTTCTTGGTATGCATGGTCCGCTCACCCCCCTTTGCTGGTATGCATGGTCCCCTCACCCCCCTTTCGTGGTATGCATGGTCCCCTCACCCCCCTATCCTGGTATGCATGGTCCCCTCACCCCCCTTTCTTGGTATGCATGGTCCGCTCACCCCCCTTTGCTGGTATGCATGGTCCTCTCACCCCCTATCCTGGTATGCATAGTCCCCTCACCCCCCTATCCTGGTATGCATGGTCCCCTTACCCCCCTTTGCTGGTATGCATGGTCCTCTCACACCCTAATCCTGGTATGTATGCTCACCGTCACCCCCCTTTCCTGGTATGTATGGTCCCCTCACCCCCTATCCTGGTATGCATGGTCCCTTCACCCCCCTTTCCTGATATGCATGGTCCCCTCACCCCCCAGTCCTGGTATGCATGGTATCCTCACCCCCCTTTCCTGGTATGCATGGTCCCCTCACCCCCCTTTCCTGATATGCATGGTCCCCTCACCCCCCAATTCTGGTATGCATGGCCCTCTTACCCCCCTTTTGGGGTGTGCATGGTCCCCTCACCCCCCAGTCCTGGTATGCATGATCCTCTCACCCTCCAATCCTGGTATGCATGGTCCCCTCACCCCCCTTTCTTGATATGCATGGTCCGCTCACCCCCCTTTGCTGGTATGCATGGTCCCCTCACCCCCCTTTCGTGGTATGCATGGTCCCCTCACCCCCCTATCCTGGTATGCATGGTCCCCTCACCCCCCTTTCTTGGTATGCATGGTTCGCTCACCCCCCTTTGCTGGTATGCATGGTCCTCTCACCCCCTATCCTGGTATGCATAGTCCCCTCACCCCCCTATCCTGGTATGCATGGTCCCCTCACCCCCCTTTGCTGGTATGCATGGTCCTCTCACACCCTAATCCTGGTATGTATGCTCACCGTCACCCCCTTTCCTGGTATGTATGGTCCCCTCACCCCCTATCCTGGTATGCATGGTCCCTTCACCCCCCTTTCCTGATATGCATGGTCCCCTCACCCCCCAGTCCTGGTATGCATGGTATCCTCACCCCCCTTTCCTGGTATGCATGGTCCCCTCACCCCCCTTTCCTGATATGCATGGTCCCCTCACCCCCCAATTCTGGTATGCATGGTCCTCTTACCCCCCTTTTGGGGTATGCATGGTCCCCTCACCCCCCAGTCCTGGTATGCATGGTCCTCTCACCCTCCAATCCTGATATGCATGGTCCCCTCACCCCCCTTTCTTGGTATGCATGGTCCTCTCACCCCCCTTTCGTGGTATGCATGGTCCCCTCACCCCCCTTTCGTGGTATGCATGGTCCCCTCACCCCCCTATCCTGGTATGCATGGTCCCCTCACCCCCTTATCCTGGTATGCATGGTCCCCTCACCCCCCAATCCTGGTATGCATGGTCCCCTCATCCCCCCATTCCTGGTATGCATGGTCCCCTCACCCCCCAATCCTGGTATGCATGGTCCCCTCACCCCCCTATCCTGGTATGCATGGTCCCCTCACCCCCCAATCCTGGTATGCATAGTTCCCTCACCCCCTTTCCTGGTATGCATTGTCCCCTCACCCCCCTTTCCTGGTATGCATGGTCCCCTCACCCCCCTTTCCGTGTAGGCTCTCTGTCCATGACCAATCAGCAACGCGGCCCTGTAGCCGCTACCAATCACTGCCGCGGCCCTGTACAAAAATATTAAAAAATAAAAAAAAGTTATTCTCACCTTCCGACGGCCTCCTGTCTTCTTTCCACGCGCCCGGCCTCGCGTTCCCAGTAATGCTTTGCGGCTTAGACCGCTGATGACGTCGGTCTTCTTTCTCGCTCTCGCGAGAGTGACGTCATCAGCGGCCTGGTGGCCGCGACCAGTCAGCGGCAGGCGCAGCTTACTGTTACAAACAGCTCCGCCTGTCACTGATTGGTTGCAGCCTGGCGGCCGCGACCAATCACCGGCCAGCAATCTCGGTTACAGACAGACACGATAAGGCGTTTATATACTGTATATTCAGTGCTTATATATTCTGTATACTGTATAGTCAGCGCCTATATATTATCTATACTGTATATTCAGTGCCTATATATTCTCTATACTGTATAGTCAGTGCCTATATATTCTTTATACTGTATAGTCAGTGCCTATATATTCTCTATACTGTATATTCAGCGCCTATATATTCTCTATACGGTAAATTCAGTGCCAATATTTCTCTATACTGTATATTCAGTGCCTATATATTCTCTACACTGTATATTCAGTGCCTATATATTCTCTATACTGTATATTCAGTGCCTATATATTCTCTATACTGTAAATTCAGTGCCTATATATTCTCTATACTGTATATTCAGTGCCAATATTTCTCTATACTGTATATTCAGTGCCTATATATTCTCTATACTGTATATTCAGTGCCTATATATTCTCTACACTGTATATTCAGTGCCTATATATTCTCTATACTGTATATTCAGTGCCAATATTTCTCTATACTGTAAATTCAGTGCCTATATATTCTCTACACTGTATATTCAGTGCCAATATTTCTCTATACTGTATATTCAGTGCCTATATATTCTCTATACTGTATATTCAGTGCCAATATTTCTCTATACTGTATATTCAGTGCCTATATATTCTCTACACTGTATATTCAGTGCCTATATATTCTCTATACTGTATATTCAGTGCCTATATATTCTCTATACTGTATATTCAGTGCCTATATATTCTCTATACTGTATATTCAGTGCCTATATATTCTCTATACTGTATATTCAGCGCCTATATATTCTCTATACGGTAAATTCAGTGCCAATATTTCTCTATACTGTATATTCAGTGCCTATATATTCTCTATACTGTAAATTCAGTGCCTATATATTCTCTATACTGTATATTCAGTGCCTGTATATTCTCTACACTGTATTGTCAGCTCCTATATATTATCTATGCTGTATATTCAGTGCCTATATATTCTCTATACTGTATATTCAGTGCCTATATATTCTCTATACTGTATATTCAGTGCCTATATATTCTCTATACTGTAAATTCAGTGCCTATATATTCTCTATACTGTAAATTCAGTGCCTATATATTCTCTATACTGTAAATTCAGTGCCTATATATTCTCTATACTGTATATTCAGTGCCTGTATATTCTCTACACTGTATTGTCAGCTCCTATATATTATCTATGCTGTATATTCAGTGCCTATATATTCTCTATACTGTATAGTCAGTGCCTATATATTCTCTATACTCTAAATTCAGTGCCTATATATTCTCTATACTGTATATTCAGTGCCTGTATATTCTCTACACTGTATTGTCAGCTCCTATATATTATCTATGCTGTATATTCAGTGCCTATATATTCTCTATACTGTATAGTCAGCGCCTATATATTCTCTATACTGTATATTCAGTGCTTATATATTCTGTATACTGTATATTCTTTATACTGTATATTGAGTGCCTATATATTCTCTATTCTGCATATTCAGTCTTAATATATTATGCATGCCATGTACAGCGCTTATATATTTTTTTTGTTATATATTTAATGCCTGAATTAGTGCTCTACAGTTCCCAAATAATAGTGCTGTCCAGTGGTTGCATAGTACTGCCATTACAGGTCTTGATAATAGTGCCATACATACACTGCCTACTGAGCCGTCACACAATGGCAAATTAATACTGCCATGCTGTGCCTAAATAACAATGCATTGCCATTCCCAAATAATATTACCATATGGTACCTGTATTACACCGCCATACAGTCTGCAACAAAATGTTATGAAGATTTAATGCTCCTGCAACAATGTAAAATCGAGATCTATAGTGTAGGAGGGAAGATTGGGAATACCAGAGTTGTAGCAAGGTAGTAAAGACCCCTAATTTAAGGAGACATTGGGGCATTTGTCCCATTTTATCATGCTGAAATCCCATTCTCGACCTCTATCTGGCCATGTCAGCTGCCGCTAACGTCTCAGAGCTGCTCTTGGTGCCAGTGGCATAATTTGAATTTGTTGTCTTTAAAAGGACATTCTCATCTCCAAGATCCCATCCCAATATGTAGTAGTTGTAATAATATTAGCAAATACCTCCAATTAGAATTGTAGTTCTTTCCTCATGTGCAGGCATTGCAGGACCTTAGGTATCCATGGTTACGACCACTAGCAAATAGCCAACTGTCATATCAGTGGTCGTAACCATGGATACCCAAGGTTCTGCAATGTCCTGCACATGAGCAATGAGACACATCGAATCAGAAAACCTATACTACATTCAATTCTAATTGGAAGTATTTGCTGATATTATTATTATTACACCTACTACATATTGGGATAGGATCTTGGAGATGGGAAAACCCCTTTAATGCAAAATCTCTAAGGACCCAACTATCAAGGGTCTTTGTATTATTTTGGGCCCCCCTAGGCTCCAGGACCTGGGTGAGACTGCAGCCCCTGTACTGACTTGCTTTGCCCCTGCCAGTCGAGGCCCATTACGGATAGTAAATCTGCCCCATTTTTGTGCCTTTTCTACAAACCGCCGCTCCGTGTTTACCATGGAGTGACAAGCGGGGACACATGTCATTGTGCTGTATGACTGTGTTTTATGGCAGCTCGCTATTTTATAAGTGTGGCAGTGATGGTGTCCAGCTCCATTTATTGCCTATAACTCAGGTCCAATTGAGTCGTGCCGGCGACTCGGAGGATACATTTGATCTCTCGGCACTGACGATGATGCTTCCAGTGATGTCAGCTCGGCCTCTTGTCTCCATCTGTCTGCTGTCTCCTGAGTTACCGTATCTCACTTCTTCCCTTTACTCCGAGATTTATTCAACTCTTCAATTTCTAAGATGAACATGGCGTTCACAAATGGAATCACAGACGATTCCTCATCCTCCCATTACTCTGAAATCCGGAGCGGTGTCTGCTGCGGCGGTGGCGGCGTTACTAAATGGGATTTATCCTCTGTGTTATGCTTTGGCTCGTAGTATGTGATTCCGCAGCCATAGGTGGTGCATACTGAGCTGATCGAAAACAGCATCAATATCAATTACTCTCTTCATTTTTTCAATACATGTCTGATCGCTAAATTAAATAGTCTGCATTCCCGGCCCCACACCCTATTTTGACTACTTATGTGCACTCAGCTGTATCGGGCCTACATGCCATAGTACATACTGTAGTCATGTGTCCATCAGGTTCATCCGAGGGACAGGAAAGCATAGTACAAAGTTTAGCTACCTCCATAATGCAAAAATCCAGTCTGCGCCAAAGAGCAGATTTCTTTCTCCTGATTCCGACTGTTGATCAACTGGATCAACATTCAGAGCCAAAATTTTACATTTTTGTAAGTATTTATTTTCTTAAAAAAAAATATAAAGCAAATATTTTCTGACATTGTTGGGGGTTTTCACTATGACCGGCTCTTGAGATAGACTATTCCACAGATCAATAGTTCTCATGGTGAAGAAGCCTTGTATCCTCTGGAGATTGAACCTATTTTTCTCCAGGTGGAGAGAGCGCCCCCTTGTCTTTTGTGTGGTTTTTTTTCACATGAAACAGCTTTTGATCAAACTTTTTGTATGGACTGTTTACAAGTCATGTCCACCTTAGTCGCCTTCTTCTCAGGACTAAACAAATGTAATTCTTATCAGCTTTCTTAATAGCAAAGGTTCTCCATGCCCCATATTAGTTTTGTGGCTCTTACTTGTACCATTTCTAGCTCCCGAGCTTCCTCTTTTCCATGAGCTAGTGCTCAGAACTGAACTACATATTCCAAATGAGGTCTCACTACAACGCTTTGTGTAGCTGTAGTGTTACACCCCTGTCCCACAAGTCCATGCCTCCTTTAATACATGACAATACCCTGCTGGCTTTAGAAGCATCTGATTGATATTCCATTCTGTTATATTGGTATCATGATGAAGAAGGGGACATAGTTTTTGTAACAATTGTGTTGTTGGATATCTCGGGGCCAGTGCTCCTGCCCTGTTCCGAGCACTGGGGATGCTCCAGTTATCCCTGCTGGTTGGATTACTTCTAATGGTGAAGACGCCGGGGCCATGTACCTTGCGGAGCTTATGAATCTGCCCCAACTCTATTCCCTTCCCCCCTGCCAGGGAAGAAGGGAGTAGTAGTGTATGGAAATACACAAACCAAACTAGCTAGAGAAGACGTACATCGATAAACGAAAATACCAATCATACAAATATGCTCTCACAAACCACAGAGGAGAACACCGGGGAGTGATGCAAGGGATAAACCAAAGCAGGAGAAGAAGAGGATTTGCAGACAACCAAAACCAAGCAACGGTCTTTAGCTAAATCCACCAAACCCCTATTCAAACAACAAAAGTCCTCCAATTCCTGAATCAGGCAGCATGAAGCTAACTCTGGCAATGCTTGCTTGCCAGAGGTGAGTATATATAGGAGAGGGGAGAGGCCAACACTGAACAGCTGAGACCATCACAGCAGCAAAGCTTCCAGAAGCTCTCAAGTGAACAGATTAACCCCTGCACTGCTAGAAGAAACCTGCACTGTTTAATATGAAGGTCAAGTGCTTCTAATCAGTGCAGGAGTTGGAGAAATTAGGCAGCTCGGTCTTCTGACTCCTCTCTGTTGTGGTAAACCCGTGACAGTTTTTACACAGAGCGCCGCAGCAGAGAGAAGGAAAAAGATAGTCTGAACAAGCATTGAGTGACAAAGAGAGGTGTAATGCTACACAAAATAATCTTGGGTCTGAATGCAGCTTTAGTGGTGGCTGGAGTATGAGTAGGAGTGAAGGAAATCATTCTGCACATTAATGTTTCTTTCTCAAACCAATGTGCATTTTCCCATCTGAGAGCAACTAACGCTTCTCACAAAGAATGTGTGAAACCAGCCTAATGGTAAAACTGAACATCGACTTGATGCAGGACGGAGCGATGACTGTCCGTGCCGGCAGCTCCTGGTCTCCATACAAGACATCATTATAAGGCATGGAGCATAAGTGTCATTACCAGGTGACAAGTTGCAGCCGCTGAATTGACTGCTCGCACAGTCACACTGACCAATGAGGCGATGATTGCTGCCTTGTGTCTCATCATCATTATTATTGACTCCGCAGCCCAATTAGCACCGACTCCATGATATCTCCTGGCTGCTGGCTAATTTATGTGCTGCCAGATATGATCAGGATGTTCATTATGATCTTCCCTCTCTCAATCCTAAACTCGGGCCTTTGCATCTCCTTCACCTGAGTCCGTGTTTCAATTATGCAGAAATTTATGTATTATTTCTGCTTGAGAATTAAATACGGTAAGTGACGCACGATTACAGAAGAGCGAACCGGGCTGCAGTCTGTCTCACTTTAGAGGAGGCGGAAAAAGCCAGTTCTTTTTTCTTTGGTTTCTTCTTATTTTTTTTTCTTTTTCCTTATTTTCCTTTATTCCATATTTTGTATTCTTCTTTTATTCCATTTTTTTCAACCTTTCCTTTTTCCTCATGCCTTTTTCTTCCTCATTCCTCTTATACATCTTTTCTTCTGTCACTTTTAACTTCTTTATTCTTATTTTTCTTTTTTTTGCTTTGTTCTCATTTTTATTCTTCCTTTTACATATTTCTCCATCTGTCTTCCTTTTGTTTGTAATTCTTTTTTGATCTTTCTTCTTAATGTTCATTTCGTCTTCCATCAACATTTTATTCCGCATTTTCCTCTGTCTTACTTCATTTCTTTTCTTTTTTTCTCCTTATCCTTTTTTCTCCTCCTTTTTATCCTACTCATTCTTCTTCTCCTCCTCCCTCCTGTATCCTCCTCTTCCCTCTTCTCTCACCCAGCCTCCTCCTCTTTCTACTTCCTTCCTCCTTCCTCTTCCTCTCTACTCCTGTTCCATCCTCATTCCTCCTCTTCTTTCTTCCCTCTTCTTATCTTTTCTTCTCATTCTCCTCCTCTTGTCTTTCTTTTGTCTTCTCCTCCCTTCGTCTTTCATCTTCTCCTCATCATTCCTTCTGTTCGTCTCATCTTTCTTTCATCATCTACTCCTCTTGTCTTTCATCTTTTCCTCTTCTCATCTTTGTTTTATCTTCTCTCTTCATCTTTCTTTCTTCTTCTCCTCATTCCTTCTGTACCTGTCATCTTTCTTTCATCATCTCCTCCTCTTTTTCCTCCTCCTCATGTCTTTCTGTGGTTTTCTCCTCATCATTCCTTCTGCACTGTCATCTTTCTTTCATCGGATCCGGGTGAAGTGTCACTTGATGCGCTGCTGATGGAGACTGACATCCAGATGGTTTACTTGAAAACTTTATTTTAACAGGTTTTTAAAGTCATTGGATTAGGTTTTGTCCTGATGAAGAGGTCCTGCGTTGACCTCGTTGACTTTAAAAACCTCTTAAAATAAAGTTTTCAAGTAAACCATCTGGTTGTCAGTCTCCATCAGCAGAACATAAAGTGACACTTCACCCGGATTCGTTTACCCAAGTGCTTTCGGACCCGTGTCCTGCAGCAGCTGATTTATATGAAATGCATGTTGCTTAGGTGCAACTTCACCAGGTGAGCAGATCCACCTTCCTGCATTTCCACGACCTTATTCACGCTCATTTGTCTCTCAGTTTCTGCACTTCTTTCTTTCATCATCTCCTTCTCTTCATTCCTCCTCTCATCTTTCTTTGGTCTTCTCCTCCTCTTGTGTTTCTTTCATCTTGTCTTCCTTCGCTCGTCTCTCTGTCATCTTTTCCTCCACCACTTCTTCCTCCCCCTCCCATGGCTCCCAATTATCTCTGATTTGGTCTCCTAATAATGATCACAAAATTACAAGACAATAAATGACTTGATTATAATTAGCAAACTAATTCATGAAGTCTCAGTTTATTGACTGTCGGTCATTCCCTCCTTTCACCCGACTGCTGACTATTTTTCAATCTGCGTACAGTAATATCCAAGATAAATTTCACACATTCTATCATCCATTACAATCTGGAAAGTCTGGTAATCCATCATTTGCTTCGTAAAACTGCGCTATAACGTGACCTGTTCACGCAAATTCCTTTTTTATCCTTTTTCTTTAGTGCTGTAACAGAAAGGTCAACAAATTCCCTACAAATCGGTCTAAAATAAAAAGTAGATGTGTGTACAGAGCTGTAGAGAAGCATTGCTTTCAGGTGGACATGTGGCATTGTATAGTGCAGAGTTATAGGAACAGATTTTGGGTCATTTTAATTAAAAATATTTCTTTGTCAGCTCATCCTACAAATTGAACTTCCATATACAAGGTCGCACATGGCGGATATAAGACAATTGAGGCTGAACTCCGACTACGGATCCGGAGTTCTGCATTGTAGCCTGTGGCTCTGTGATATGAAATTCGTACATCAGCAAAACAACAGCAAAATGAATAGATCTCTAATTGCAACTCTTCTTCCTGGTATTTTAACTTTTAAATAATATTTTTTTTTCTTACTTTTCCCTAATTAGTGGGCCGAATAGACTCTGCCTCCGAGTAGTGTCACGTTGACCCATTTCACCCTGGAGATATTCATCTGAGCTCGGATTTCTTAGGGTACCGTTACACTTAGCAATGCACCAGCGATCCCGACAACGATATGGATCGCTGGTGCATCGCTAAGTGGTCGCTAGTGAGCTGCCACACTGGCAGATCTCACCAGCGACATCGCAGGGGTCGGGGGTCGTTACTTACCTGTCAGACGCGGCGATCCTGACGTCCTCCCGCCCGGCTCCACGCGTCGCTCGTCGGCGCCACAGGAAGCCCAGCAGGAAGTGCCCGACGAGAAATGATCCAGGACGTTCTCACGCGATCAGCGATAAGCAGCGGGGGAGCCGGTCGCAGGTACTGTAAGTATCAGACATAGCGATATCGCTAGCAATATCGCTGCTACGTCACAAAATCGGTGACTTTACAGCGATATTGCTAGCGATATCGCTATGTGTAACGGGGGCTTTACTGTCTCTCTGAATGAGCGGACCTGAGCGAGGTTAATTAGATGATGTAAAACAATCCATTTTACATGAGTTAATTAATTCAGATCCCTGTTAATTCAATCAAAAAATCAGTAGGAATACAAGAGCCGGCACTGATCTCCCGGATGAGCTGGGTCAGGTTGACATCTCTCCTACGCAGGAATCGAATGCGTCGCCCATCGTTGCTGTGAGAGCCGCTAATTATAATTTAGCACAAAGCACATTTTGTCTCCATGAAATGATGAGATTTCATACAATGTGGCATAAAGATCTATGGAGATAAACTAGAAAGTTCTGGGCCCCACATTACATTTTTAAATGCCCCCACCAATTTATTAGCTCCCTACAGCCTCTTAGGAGTATATGAAGCTGCTGTGTACGGATCAGAAGACCTGTGACCAGTTTGGACATTGTGGTCCAGTCTAAAACCATGGATTTCAACCTCATGGAACAAGCCTTAGAGATGGGGCCCATTTTTAGGCTAAGTTGCTGAAAAAACCTACGAACATAGTTGTTCTGCCATATGTGCTCTCTGAGATGTGTTAAAGAGGACCTGTCACCAAATCAAATGTCACTTGTGTTTGGTCTTATTTTATTCCCACTGTTCCCATGAGTATACCGCTTTTTATTTTTTTTAAATCTGCCGTACGGTTCCCGAGATATGGGCCTTTTAAGTTAGTGCTAATTTTTACGGGCATTAGCAAGGGTTTGGTGCTCATAGGTTAATTTTGCAGGTCAACTTAAAGACACGCCCCCAGGGAATCCTGTGAGCCATGCCCCCTTCTAAAGACCACACAAATGTGAAACTAAATAAAAAGGCCCATATCTCTGGAACCATATGGCAGATTTAAAAAAAATAAAAAATGGAATAATCAGGGGAGCAACGTAATTAAAACAACAGCAAGAATTGCCCACTTTTGGCCTGGTGACAGGCCCCCTTTAAGTTTACATATAGGCCCAATATAGCATGCTGATATGCCCACAAAATAAAATTAAGATCCCAGAAGATTCCTAGATTTTTTTGGAACAGGATCCTCAGTTGATTTATCGTTCACTTCAATTAAGGTCTTGATGCCGAGCATTATTTATGGTGGAAGCATAGAGGGGTAAGAAATATCCTATAGCAAGTAGTATAACTGATACTGGGGTCTCCTTTTGTGTAATGGGGAGGGTTTTGGGACCTTACAGACACCAGATCATGAATGTGACTGCTACCTCTGCACTGCCTATGGCTGCAACAAGAGCAGTATGGTGGCAATGCGGGAATACAAAAGTGAGTGAAAGATGTGCCTGGAAATATGGAAGTCAGGAAGGAATAAAGGCAGAAAAAGCTGGATGGAAGTGACTGAATTCAAGAGGGTGATTCAAGGACTACATGTTTTATCAGGGTTAAGTGCCCTTTAAGTCGTCTTGGTGCCAACATCGGTCATCAGCGGAGTCGGCCTTTGTTTCCGATACGTTTGAAGCAAGATCAGAGGATAAAATCTTAGTCAAAAAGATATAATGTGTAATTAAATCCATAATGAACCATTGCTAAAAATATCCTCAAAACAACATGTTTACAAGCGAAGAGAACGACAATTAAATCCGGGTTTTATTTACATGATAATTACTTTATATGTTAAAGTTAAAGAGCAAAACCACCAAATGTAACATTAAATTAGATTGGGAGTATAAAAGTATTACTAGAGGGCAAAACATTGGCGTTATTTATGCATTGTATAATGGTATTAATTATCGATGCATTGTATAGCAGTACTATTGGTATTTGTGCATTGTATAGTGGTATTATTAGTTTTTTATCTGCATTGTTTATCGGTATTATTCATTTTCATTATTTGTGTATTGTATTGCTGTATTATTAGTTTTTGTGTCCATTGTATTGCGGTATTATTAGTTATTTAGGCATTGTACAGCGATATTATTAGTATTTGTGAATTGTATAGTGGTATTAGTATTTATGCATAGTTTAGCGGTATTATTAGTATTTGTGCATTGTGTAGTTGTATTAGTTGTGCACTGTACAGTTGTATTAGTTATTTATGCACTGTATAGCATAGCAGTATTATTAGTATATGTGCATTGTATAGCGGTAGTATTAGTTTTGTGTGCATTGTATAGCGGTATTAGTTATTTATGTGCTGTATATTATATATATATTATCAGTATTTGTCCATTGTATAGTGGTATTATTAGTTATTTATGCATTACATAGCAATATTATTATTTGTGCATTGTAAAGCAATATTATTAGTTATTCGTGCATTGTATAGTTGTATTATTAGTTATTTATGCATTGTATGGTGGTATTATTAGTTATTTGTGCATTTCATAGCAGGATTAGTTATCTGTGTATTGTATAGCACTATTTTTTTTTCTTCAGGGCTTTTGTATACATCACTGTCCGATGATATTATTTTGGCTTCTTTTATTTAGCTCTATGCGAATTAACATAGTGGCATTATTAATTAACACTTTATGGGATATGGCAGAATTACTTGAGTAGAAAATCATAATAATGAGGTCATTATGCAGTGTTTTCTGCCACTGCTGCTGGTTTCTATGTCACATCAACAGAGCTGCAGGCAGTCACCTATGTAGGTGGCAAGAACAGCTCAGAGCTTACCGATTGGCTGCAGTAATGTTGACGTGACAGCGCTGCAGACAATAATAGACACCGGGAGCAGCGGTGGAGACTTTACGCTGGACCTGGGGAGGTTGAGTGTAACGGAGTTTGTTTTTTAACTACTATCTGAGCTTATAGGAAAATCTTTTTTTTTTTTAAGTGGTTAGGTTTGCAGGAAAAGGATGAATGGACACAGTAAATTTAGTAGAGGCCACTGGATCCATGGTTACATTTTGGCTTCCTATTCTTTATGAAGATAGTCCCAAGATGCCGTTGTCACCCGGTTGTTTTTAACTGAGTTTTTTGTTTTTATTTTCCCTTGAACCACAAAATCAATTAATAAAAAACCCCCATCGATGTGTCGCACGTCCTCCCCACAATACACAACGCATTACTGAACCAAAGATCTAACGCTTGTGTGCGGCACGTGGACGTCTGCGGGATTCTCGCCGCCGCTCCGCGCTTTTTAAAGTTGTGTTTGAACAACGATCAGAGGACGAGTTTCCTGGTGGTTTGTGATCCACGATCGGGAGGAGATAGCTGGATGTCTTAGAGTAGCGAGAAGTCTGCCGAGAAACCGCCGGATAGCGTGAAGATTCAGCTGCAAGATAATCTTTAATTGAAAACATGAAAATCGCCGCCGTTATCTGACTTTAATTTTTTCGCTTATTACGAATACATTTGTGAAAAAATAAGGTCGTTTCCTAAGAAATGTATAATCTTCTCTTATCTGTGACAATGTCGCCATTCTGGAAAATAGTGTCCTTTTTTTTACAAAGCTCGATTGTTTGCCACATGGCGAGACGAGTAAGCCCAGTAAGGAGATTATGGAAGAAGAATACGGACAAGATACAAAAATGTTTTAGGACTTGTCTTTGACTTGATGTCCACCATTTAGTCCTAGCCTAATGGGCTGGCTTTAGTGGTGCAGAGGTAGGAGACACCCGGCCTGGATCATTGATGTTTGAGGGGCCAAAGCCCTTATGCAGCAAATATGGCCAAGTTCACACGTCCATAGCACATGGTCAAGCTCGGATCCCAATACTCCGCTGGACCATGGGTCTTCAGACCTGAACCAGTTTCCTCATATATGTCTTAAAGGCTGTTAGTTGAGGTTTGGAGATGAGGCAGTCAGACAATCCAAGCTGGACCATGCATTATGCGTGACCAATGGTCTTAATGTATCAATTATGCTGCAAAAGTTGCAAAAAGCGCAGAAACCCTTGGACAGTTATGGCTCCAATAAGCCGCGTTCCTATTCCATCTACTGTTCTTCTATACTTAGTGTTAGACTTGGCGCCATTCTCCATTGACCTTACATATCTCATTACTATTTTTAATGGGACTCAAGTGCTAAGGTGCCATTCATCTCTGGTCCTAGGTTTCTGTATTGTTGATCATGCCTATCTGATTGCCATTTTTCAGTGTCTGCCCACCATTGCCCAACCATAATATTATTTATGGATCAATTGTGTTTGGATTAACTTTCTGGATCCCCAATGTTCTGTTTTCTTAGAATCCATTAATCTTTGACTCCAAGGAGTCATTTTCTTAGCTTAGATTGGAGAGTGAGAACTCATGGATGTCCTAGGATGTGAGTCCATGGACCCCAGTGCTACAGTACCGATGATGGGCGCCACAGGCCTCACTAGCCCCTCTTTTTGGCTGATCGGTTGAGGTCCCCATGTGTCCTTTGCACTTGGTCCTATTTCTGGTGTGAGCATTTTATACAGTGATGTAGAGCAAGCTTCCATTCTTCTTTTCACCTCCGTTTGCGTCTCTCAGTCAATCCTTCATCTTGAGCGCTCTATCTGCCCTGAACATAAATAACCAAGAAACTCTGCCGGACAGGTTGACTTTTTATTCCAGCGTTCGCAAAATAAATGATCTCCAGCTCAGTGAGACACAAGGAGTCGCCAAGAAAGCATTAATCTCATAATCTGGTGTGAAGGTCAGGCTCACCAGAATGCCGTAGAGCCGCCGGTGACCCGTCCTCTTCCATATTCTACAATATTAGCACCGGAGCCAAAATATCGATACAGTAATGGAAAGGTCAAGCTGTAAATGGCTTTATTTAATTTTTGATATATTAATTTAGAACACGATGATGTTAAGAACCTGAAGGACAAAGAGGGTTTAATTCCAGAAGTGTTGAAAATGTTAAAATTCACTTTTTCTGTATATTTCAGAAAAAAAAAATCCATCCAGGAAATGTTGATCAAGCTGTATGTCATGGGTCTGGATTCAAGCCCTTGAGCCTGTGCTTTGTGGTTGGTTTCTCTGTCCGCCAAACCACAGCAGATACACTCTTTCCCTGGCTGCTTAGTTTCTGTTATTCTCCATTGTTTTCAGGCTAAAAGGTATTTTCATTTACTCATTTGTCTGCCCTATCACTTTTTGGGTGCAGCTTTTTATATACTTTCCCCTTTGCTGGTATTTCCTGCTGGTGATAGTCTCATTTGTCTTCCCTAACAAGCCCCCCTCCCCCCAAAAAAAAAGAAAAGCAAAAAATGAGCATATACTCTACCCCAAGTAAATGATATAATAGTACATGTAAATTACATAAGGTACTTAGTTAATGCTATGTTGATAAAAAAAAATAAATGAAAGCCACCCCACGAACATCAAGGTACACCCATCAGGACAGTTTTAACCTGTCTTTAGTATTAAAACCTTATCATGTGTCAACAGTATGAATAAGGGCCAAACAGGACAGGGCCCGACCGAGACACCTATCCATGGGAAGCTAGACAGATGGAAAAACAGAAAAAAACACGAGACAGGTTAGGGCCAGTCCGTCCTGATAGGTACACCTTGACGTTGGTAGGATGGCCTTTATGATTTTTTGATCAAATTAGCATTAACTAAGTGTCTTATGTCATTTGCATAAACTATTACTGTTTACGGATTTACTTGCTGTAGGGTATATGCTCATTTTTGTTTGTTTCTTCTTGGGTTTTGTCAGTAGGCAGAAAGCTACCAGTCAGTGGTGGGGGCGGGGTTACCCAACAGGAGGACTACGTGGCATGAGACAACTAGTCCCCTGCTGATCAAACAGTGGTTTTATTAAAACTACAGCAATCAGCCCAGTAAGTGACACATCGCTGGAATCAGGATCTCTGTCCCTACATCATGCTGATTTCAGGTTAAATAGTAAAAATTTGCTGAAAAATTCCCTTTAAGTAAAAAAAGTGAAAAATCAATGGTAGTCAAAGTGCCTTAGAAAGCTGCGGCCCAGCACTGTAGTGCTGCACGTGGAGTTAATAACCAGTCGTGCAGTGAATACAGTCAGCGCATTATGGTGAAAAAAAGTAATTTATTGGCTATTGGCTGGGAAGGCAGTTTTTGAAGTAATTTGTTTTCCCAAATCGAGGAGTTTAGCGGAGCCGTCGTCCGTTTCAATGTAGAGTTGTCACTCTTGACAGTTCTGTTTAGCGTGTAAAACACTCCGATAAGTGGAATATGGACACATTACTATTTACTCCAAGCATTGCTGTGTCAGCTTCTATTACATATGAAAGTGTTCAGAGACGCATGGAAATAGCGTAAGATGTCACTTATGAGTGAGGCACGATATATATGGGTCATGGGACAAGTCAGTGTAGACTGAAAATGGATAAAATAGAAAAACTAAGCCCATGTTATACCAGCATGGTTCATAAAACAATGTATGGGCAGCTATAGAACTTATACGGGCACATGTTAATAAACAAGGAAGATGCTCAGGTTATACCAATTGTATATATATCGACAGTGGATATAAAAAGTCTACATACTTTTTATTTGTCATGTAATAGAAATCCTAACAAAGAATCAATTCAGAACTTTTTCCACCTATAAAATCACCCATAATCTGTGCAAATCAATTTATAAATAAAATAATTACGGTAAACTGAAATAATGCATAAGTGCAAACACAGAATTACCAATCACATTTATACTTATAGCTCTGGCAAAAATTAAGACCACTGCACAATTTTATAAAAATCCTCTTCTCTCCATGTCTGACAACCATTCCAGTGTCAGTTGAATTCCAACCACAGTGCACCTCATTCTACTTAATGTGCTTCTGATTAGGTGATCACCTGAACCAAACCTTATTTAACAAATGAAAGTATAAAAGAAACCCTGCTGTGGTGTTCACAATCTTCTTGCAATAGGACAAGCTGGATGGCAAAACAAGTGCTAGTAATATCCCAAAAGTAATAGGAATGAAAAAATAACTTTTAACCATGCCAAAGGAGTTGAAAAGTCTTGAGTGAGGAAAAGAAGGGCTCAATTCTGGCTTTAATAGCAGAGGGATACAGTGAGCGTTATGTTGCCTCCATCCTTAAAATTTCTAAGAAGGCAGTCCATTACAACAAGGTCAAGCAGCAGACATTGGGGACAATAAAGCTACAGACCGGCAGGGTACGAAAACGACTCTCCACTGATCAGGATGACCGTCATTTTATTCGAATGTCACTCAGCAACCGCAGGATGACATCAAGTGACCTACAAACGGAATGGCAGCTGGGGGGGAAGTGCACGGCAAGAACAGTTCGTAACAGGCTCCTAGAGGCAGGGCTCAAGTCATATAAAGGTAGAAAAAAGCCTTTCATCAATGAGAAACAAAGGAGAGCCAGGCTGAAGTTTGCCAAAGACCATAAGGATTGGACCATAGAGGACTGGAGTAAGGTAATCTTCTCTGATTAGTCTAATTTTCAGCTTTGCCCAGCACCTGGTGGTCTTTTGGTTAGATGGAGACCTGGAGAGGCATACAAGCCACAGTGTCTTGCACCCACTGTGAAATTTGGTGGAGGATCGGTGATGATCTGGGGATGCTTCAGCAAGGCTGGAAGTGGGCAGGTTAATCTTTGCAAAGGACGTATGAATCAAGCCGCATACAAGGTTATCCTGGAAAAACAGTTGATTCCTTCTGCTCGGGCAATGTTCCCCAACTCTGAGGACTGGTTTTTCCAGCAGGACAATGCGTCATGCCACACAGCTAGGTCAATCAATGTGTGGATGAAGGACCACCACATCAAATCCCTGTCATGGCCAGCCCAATCTCCAGACCTGAACCCCATTGAAAACCTCTGGAATGTAATCGAGCGGAAGATGGTCACAAGCCATCAAACAAAGAAGAATTGCTTACATTATTGTACCAGGAGTGGCATAAGGTCACCCAGAAGCAGGGTGAGAGACTGGTGGAAAGCAGCCAAGACACAGGAAAGCTGGGATTACAAATCATGGTTATTCCACAAAATATTGATTTCTGAACTCTTCCTGAGTTAAAACATTAGTATTGTTGTTTCTAAATGATTATGAACTTGTTTTCTTAGCATTATTTTTGAGGTCTGCAAGCGCTGCATTTTTTTTGTTCTTTTGACCATTTCTCATTTTCTGAAAATAAATACAAAATTTAGTGCTTAGAAATTCGAAGACATGTTGTCAGTAGTTTATGGAATAAAAGAGCAATTTAAACTTTAGTCAAAAATATATCTATAAAGAGAAAAATCAGACAAACTGAAAATTTTGCAGTGGTCTCTTAATTTTTGCCAGAGCTGTATTTTACATATGGTAATAGTTGGTGCACTGCTGCCATCATTTACAGTTTTGACATCATTGCTGTTCTAGGTGGATTTTACTGATATTTTTTTTAGGTGCATTTTGCATGAAACACTAGTGTAAACCGCTAACAACACAGCAAAGGGATCTCATTACTGAAAGTTATTAGCCAGGAGAAGGGTATAACAAATATTTCTCAGGCTTTAGATGCCATGGAACACAGTGAAGATGTCATCAAGAAGTGGCTTAAATTTATCACAACAATATTACCAAATACTGGACGTCGCTCAGAAATTGATGAAAAAAGAAGAAAATTAGTCTGAGAAGCTGCCAAGGGGACAATTGCAACATTAAAGGAGCTGCAGGAATTTCTGTCCAGTCCTGATTGTGTGCTGTATGTGACAGCAATCTCCAGTATGCTTCATATGTCTCGCCTGTGGAGTATGGTTCCAAGAAAGAAGCCTTTTCTTGCAAAGTAAAACATCCAATCCCAGCTATGTTTTGCCAAAATCTACTTTAAGTCTGCTAAAAACATGTGGGAAAACATGTTATAGTCGGATGAGATCAAGGTGGAAATTTCTCGGCAAAATTCTAAAAGGTATGTTTGGTGCAAAGCCAACACTGCACCAAAAGAACACCATACCCACAGTGAAACATGGTGGAGGCAGCATCATGTTTTGGAACTATTTTTCAATATTTGGAAATGATGCTTCACACTAGGCGGAGGGAATTATGAAAAGTTCCAAATATAGATTAATTGTGCATCAAAACTTTCAGGCCACATGGAAGATAAAGTGGAAGTTCATCTTTCAGCACGACAATTACCTTAAGTGACCTACAAATAAACTAAAGAACGGCTTTGCTGTGTGTACATACTGTAGGGATTCGACTCGCTTAGGTGCAGCGGGAGACAAACATGAGGCACGTTCCTTTAAAATTTCACCAGGTTTATTACTCCATAAACCATAGACAGCATAACACTGAAATGTAACCTTCACTTCAGGCAAAGGAACAGAAATGTCCGTGGCTTCAGACTCGGACTGAGAGTCTCAGCACATGCTGGGAGCTGTAGTCCTCCCCATATACACTCTCTGTAGTGTCCCACCTGGACACATGGAAGTCTGTCCACACTCAGACAGACTCCCTCCACACTCTCTCACATGTGCCAAACACCTCAATTACATAGCCCTGTAACCACACCCACAGGTGATCACATGACTATGACATCACTAAACGTTGTATAGACACACACAGGCTTCCCTGACCCAGTGTAACAGAAAGATCAGCAGTACCTCTGCTGATCAATACACCCTGGAGCCTGCATCCCAAGGCCACCCACCTTGAGACCCATAATGGTCCTTTAGGACCCTGCTCCTGTTACCACACTGAATGTGCCTGTACACCCGTCCTGGGACACCCACGCAGTGCCCCCTAGCTGACATAGTGGTAACTACACCACATACCTCCCCCCTCTGTTCAAACTTGTGGGGTTGAACACATGACATCACCCAGGGATCTTGAGACCTGGCACCCATGTCACCTTGCCCTACCAGTCGGGAGGACCATCTCCGTCTGTTTCGGTAGTCATACTGCATATTTACGTTAGGCCTCCCCTGCCCCCAGCGGTCAGTATCTCGGCCTTGGGCCTTCCCGTCAACGTCCGTTAGTGTGACCAGACACTCTTTAGTCTCCGCCTGTCTGCAGTGTGCTCCATCACGTGACCTTTCTCTCTCTGACTGGCTCTCCCAGTTCGCACGGTCATGAGTCCCACGTCCAGCTGGGCCAACTGGCTGGTCTGAGTCTGACCCTCTGTCACTATGTCCACCACCGGGTCTCGTGCCTATGTTACTACGATTAGAACGGCCACTTGCGGACTCTCGACGTTCTTGCCTTCGACTACCTGTCCTTTCATTCCTTGGATGATCCCTTCGGGTCCTTACACCTTGGGTTGGAGGTGGACGCCACCTGACGTTCTCTATCTGCTCATTCATCTGCAGTCGATCCTGTCTTAGCTGCTCAATCTCCTTCAGGAACGCTACCCAATATTCCAGGAGCATGCGAAGCTTCCCAAAGCTTTCCACCGAACCAACCACAATGACAGGAACCATGTCATCTTCAATAACGACTTGGATTTCACCAGCAGGTGGGATCCTCACTCTCTTCACACAGGATCGATTCACCATCTCCTGCATCACCTTTCCAAGTCTGCCAACGACTTTCCCCACCAGATTTCTGGGTACCGGAATTATGTCTTCCACAAAGCCCAGCCGACTTTGTGCTTCCCTTGCAAGCTCCAGACGTCGAGCGGCTTTCCTATTACGCTCCACGAGCATCTGTTTCGTGCGGAGACATTGTAGGTGCATCTCCTTCAGGACAGCCACCCTTCTCTCTGTGTCTTCCGTTTCTGCCAGTATCACCAACTGGTCTGTTTCTGGTGCCCAGCTCACACTATAGGCCTTTACTGCCTTTTTAAAGGTCTCATGCACACCTTCGCTGGCACACGCTTCTCGCACGTCTTCGGGTACCTCCATCACGCACTTGAAGGTCATGGACTTGCTCTCATCCTGGACAGATGGCTCTGGGTTCCCCACGGACACTTCCCTCAAGGTATCTGCCAAGACCGGGTGACTGTCTTGTGCAGCTCTTGGCTCACCATCTTCCTGAGATTTACAGTCTTCAGGACCCTTTTCCAAGATGGGCTTTGGCAGTTCTGCCTTGCTATCAGTCGGGCACGGCCGCTGTACGTCTTCACCCATCCACTTCTTCTGCAGAAGACCTTTTACTACTCCACTGAGTTCTTGCAGAACTTTATCTCGCTCCTCTGCCAGGTAGCGACGCTGATCCTCTCTCCTGAGAATCTCCTGTTGATGCTTCTCTTGGGCCTCTCTGAGCACCTCCATATCTTCCAACAGGGTCTTGTTCATGGTTTTACATGCTGACAGGTGACCTCTGAGCTCAGAGACTTCCTTCTCCAGCTCATCCACTCTGTGCTCAGCTGCTTGCCTTAGGAATCTTTCCCGTTCGACATGTTCTGTTACAGTCTCCTTTATCAGCTGTATCTCATGATCTTGTTCTCTTTTGGCCAGCACGTGTCTCACCACTACCTCTTTAATTATATCATCAAAGGGTACCACTGGGTCAGTCACACCAGTCGAGTGAACCCTCCAGTTACCGTCCAGCACCAATGTGTCTAGTCCAGTAGTCTCATCTCCCAGCCCACCATCTGTCTTATCACGAGACGTCAGGTCCGTCAGTTGGGCAGATGTACTTCTTCCTCTGGTCAGTTCTACCTCTGACCTGTCCATGTCAGGAGCCGTCACTGTCTCAGTGTCTGCTGGCCCCACAGTCGAAGCATCTCCATCATCCGACCAAATGTCATCAAACAAAAGAAAGTCCCGGCCCCTCTCCCAGGCATAGACTAAGTCCCGTGGTATTCCTCTACCTTGGCACTCACCACCTTTGGTCCCCTCAAACACTACTGTGTCTACTGCGTAGTTCACCGTGACCCCGTGTTTACAGCGAACCCTGACGTTTTTCTCGGTCAGAGAGAAAACGAGAGGCGTTCCTGTCAGAGTCACCTGACTCTCTGAGTCCAGCCGACCAAAGGCTCCTTCCCGGTGCAGCATCACTGTACACATCTGTGGCCCATCATTACTACCCGGAAAGGATATTCCACATTCTGAAAAAGACCTGCACATACACTGCGGTACTCCAGACATACCTACTGAGTCACCCAGTGCTGTCACTTCTTCACACTTGGCCACTTTCTGGACCACCACCCCACTTTGGGTTGCCACTCCAATTTGGGTCACCGCCCCCTTTTGGGACCCCACCCCTTTTTGGGTCACCACTCCAACTTGGGTCACCGCCCCCTTTTGGGACTCCACCCCTTTTTGGGTTACCACTCCAATTTGGGTCACCGCCCCCTTTTGGGTCACCGCCCCCTTTTGGGTCACCGCCCCCTTTTGGGATTTCCCCATGTCCGTCCTGCAGAACCTCTTAGGCCACAGTTCACACAGTACAGTTTGTCTTTTGACGATACCACACAAGTCTTTGCTGGCACCACCACAGCTCCTGCTGTCACTGATCACTGGCACCTCCGGCTGCTGTTCACACACATACACAGCGGCTGGTGTCACTGCAGCTCCTGCTGCGCCATCTTCGTGGACCCGCCGATCCACCGGAAGCCGCTTGTCACCTTCGTAACCCCGCCGGGTTACTGGAAGCCGCTTGTCACCCTCAAAGATAAAAAAGCCACAAAAGTGCGCCCATAGGGCCTTACCAGTGCAGGTATAATGGGTTATGCAGCAATGATACAGGGTACTCACCCTTAATAGTTGTGTAAAGCCACAACTACTGTATCCGCTTAGTCACATGCAATAAAGCTGCAGCAGGATGGTGTAGACAGACACCGTCTGCTACCAATGCTCCCAGGGCAGATCCCAAAAAAGGAAAAACACCAGGACCCTGTGCTGCGAGACCTTCGTGACCCCACTGAGCCACAGCAAGCACCTTCAGGTTTTGCAGAGGAAAAGAAAAAAAAAACAAAAACACATGCACAGTCTCTCATGTCCTGTCCGTGTGCTGTTCAGGACGTACCGTCTCCGCCTGAGACCGTCCAACACACAGGCGCACACCGGGTGCTATTCAGGGAGCAGCCCTCCTCCCAGGGTTTCCCAACACACCGGTCTCACCAGGTCCAGGGGCTCAGCGGGTGCTCTTCAGGACATCCGTCTCCGCCTGAGACTGCCCAACACACGCCTCACCAGGTCCAAGGTCATAGCACGTGTTCCAGGGATCCGATTCCTCTCCCAGAACCTCCCAACACTGACCCTCCAGGACCTTGCTCACTGACCCCTCCAGGGACACAGTCTCTCACTGACCCTGGTCAGTGCAACACAGACTCCTGTCTGTTACCTGTGTCGGCCACACAGGTTCTCGGATGCCTCTTCTCCTCAGAGGTATCCCACAAATATTAATACAGTCACTTTCTCTGACCTCGGTCAGTATTACTCACGGTTGTCAGACCGTCTGCTCTCCTGGCTCAGAATCGCCAGCACTGCCACACGTGCTTCTGGGAATCGCTGCCCGCGTTCTCCACCAATTGTAGGGATGTGACTCGCTCAGGTGCAGCGGGAGACAAACATGAGGCACGTTCCTTTAAAATTTCACCAGGTTTATTACTCCATAAACCATAGACAGCATAACACTGAAATGTAACCTTCACTTCAGGCAAAGGAACAGAAATGTCCGTGGCTTCAGACTCGGACTGAGAGTCTCAGCACATGCTGGGAGCTGTAGTCCTCCCCATATACACTCTCTGTAGTGTCCCACCTGGACACATGGAAGTCTGTCCACACACAGACAGACTCCCTCCACACTCTCTCACATGTGCCAAACACCTCAATTACATAGCCCTGTAACCACACCCACAGGTGATCACATGACTATGACATCACTAAACGTTGTATAGACACACACAGGCTTCCCTGACCCAGTGTAACAGAAAGATCAGCAGTACCTCTGCTGATCAATACACCCTGGAGCCTGCATCCCAAGGCCACCCACCTTGAGACCCATAATGGTCCTTTAGGACCCTGCTCCTGTTACCACACTGAATGTGCCTGTACACCCGTCCTGGGACACCCACGCAGCGCCCCCTAGCTGACATAGTGGTAACTACACCACAATACGCAAATATGAAGATGCCCGGTTGAGGCAGCACCTTTGTGAGTGAATGCTCTCTTCCATCCAGCGTGTGGTGTATACAATGTGTATCCGGTTTAGGTTTCCAGCTGTAATGTGTGCGGTGGTTACAGCAGATACTCCTACGCTCATGATCGCTGCAGCCCCTTCTAACAGATGAGCATTGTTCATTAATTAAAAATAAAGATTGCTGGATAATTTACAGCGTCTTCCCTTTGTAGAATATTTATAGGTGAACATTCTACTTCTGATTTATAGAGGACAAACATTTGTGGCTATTTATGAAGCAGCAAAACAGATTTCTTTCTTTTTTATTTTTTTTTAATAAAGTTTCTGTGTCTTGTAGCAGAAATAATGCACCTTATTCATTTGGAGAGAAGGGTGTGATGGAAAACATGGTGCCCGGCATCACTGCCCATGATTTACATTTTACAATTCATCTATCTTCTATGCATTGTATCATTCTATTTATATGAATTAATCAGGGTCATATCTATATTTGTCGTACTTTATCTATTATCTATCGGTCTGTCTGTCTATCTATCATCTATCTATTATCTATCTATCATCCATCTATATCTATTATCTCTATCTATATCTATCTATCTGTCTATATCTATATTTATGTATTATCTATCATCTATCAATATCTATCTATTATCTATATCTATCTATATCTGTCTGTCTATTATCTATCATCTCTCTATTATCTATTTATCTACTATCTATCTATTATCTATCTATTATACATCTATTATCTATTACCTATATATAATCTATCATTTATCTTTCAAGGGATATCCCCTTGAGAAAACTGCGTGTGTGGTCAGCGAAACGCGTGCTGGGGTGACATCTGGCATGGGGTCCCCGCTCTTAACCCCTTATTGACTGGTAAGCTTTCCCCTTTTTACCAAATATACTAAATACAATATCACTAAAGCGTCACCGATTTTGTGACACAGCAGCAATATTGTTAGCGATATCGCTGTGTGTGATACTTACCTCCGACCGGCTCCCCCGCTGGTTATCACTGATGGCGCGAGAACGTCCTGGGCCGTTTCTCGCCGGCGGCTTCCTGCTGGCGCCGACGAGCGACGCGTGGACGCGGGCGGGAGGACGTCTTCATCGCCGCGTCTGACAGGTAAGTAACGACCGCTGACCACTGCTGCATCGCTGGTGAGATCTTCCTGTTTGGCAGCTCGCTAGCGACCATTTAGCGATGCACCAGCGATCCTGACGGCGTCATATCGTTGTCGGGATCGCTGGTGCATTGCTAAATGTGACGGGACCCTATTTATTGGCTGAGATTGACTTGTACTTTGTTATGGGAATTATTAGGGGTGCTTTTATCTGGTACCTTCCCATGGTATTTGGACCTGCAGGAAATTGACAATTTTTGTCTTATAAAGGGATCCATTACCAGGGAATTGGTGGATACTTTTTGAGGGGGGTTTTACCCCTGTATCTTTTTGTACGTTCCTGGAATCATGTTTGACTCCAATATTATATATTTTAAAATGTGTTTTGGTCTTTAATAAATTTTGTAATATTTTCTACCGTATACTCCTGGGTCTCTTGTATTTTCTTTTTTTTTTTTTTGGTGAGAGCTTTGTGGGTGAGAGTGATACTTTTATATTGGATTCTGTAGTGCCTGGACAACCAGTGCAATGGCTGGCACAGGGTGGAGGCATTGGTGTAGCGGCTGGAGAGAAATATGACCCTGGCTGCTGCATTCAGGACAGATTGGAGAGGGGAGAGTTTAGTAAGAGGGAGACTGATTAGAAGAGAATTGCAATAATCCAAACAAGAAGGAATCGGAGCAACAGTCAGTGATTTTGCAGGGTCAAACGTAAGAAAAGAACAGATTCTCAAGATATTTTAAAGGTGCAGATGACATGAACTAGCGAGTGAGCTGATAAAGGAAAAGAAGGAAAGTTCTGAGCCAAATAGAGAATAGACAGACAAGACAGCGAGCATTCTGCTTGGGAGTTATGGTAGAAACACCCACAGAAATGGCAAGCTTGGGTTTAGGTATCTAGCGTATGGATAGCACATGAACTTCTGCTAGACTTAAGGCTCATTCAGAAGTCCATGAAAATCGGTCTGAGCACGGACTGGCCATGGAGCTACCAATCCGAACGAGATAGTCTCATAGATGTACATGAAGCTGTCACACTCTGGCCAGGAGACCCGCAGTCTGACCTTGGACCAATGTGCATGTGCGTGTGAATGAGCCCTTGGATGAATGCGACGTTTGTGAATATTTCTGTGTGGTCTTATTCACTGTTCACATATCCAGGTTGTAGTATAAGTCCTGAGCAGATCCTGGCTGTACCGTGCACAGACTGCGGCGGACATATATGAAGCCCTGGTTTACCTTCCCTCTGCAGTGATGCATGGCAGATATAAGCAATCTATAAATCTATTCCTCCCGTCCAAAGTTAACGAGGCTAAAATAAAAAAAAACACAACAGGGAGATGGATTTGGTGAAATGTGTAAATGTTGTATTATTCTGACTGCATCCGAAATTGTATAAATAATCACAATAAAGCAAAGGCTTTTCTTAAAGACACAGAGTCCTAAAATAACAGTTAAGAAAAATGTTTAGGGACTTGTCTGTGGTACAGTAAGTCACCACACTATGCAGATGTTTTGATTTTAAAGGAACACTCCATATGAAGCTGACCCTCAATGTTAGTCCTAGTTCATGTCTTGAGGTGGCGAAGCATGGCACAGATGTAAAGGGCGGATATGTTGATCTACCCATGGAGTGATTTTTTTTTTTCAAGAACTGAAGAATGACACGCACCTTTAATTATAATCGGATGCTCTTGATGTTAGAGCATTTCCCATTTAGAGAAGGTGTAGGGTAGTAGTCACACACAGACATTGGTTCAACCGCTTTGCTCACAAGGAGTCACTTGCTATCTTTTTCTAATAATACTGATGTTGAGTAATTGCCCTGTGTATTGCTTCTTGTTTGTATATCACTTAATGGTTACACAGCCTCACATCAGGCAATGAGCTTGATGGTTACACAGACTCACATCATGTAATGAGTGTCAAAGTTGCACAGTCTCACATCAGGCAATGATCTTGATGGTTACATGGTCTCACATGAAGCAATGATCTTGTTGGTTGCACTATCTCACATAAGGCACTGAGTTTGCTAGTTACACAGTCTTACATTATGCAGTGATCTTGATGGTTACACTATCTCACATTAGGCAATGAGTTTTATAGTTACACTGTCTTACATTATGCAGTGAGCTTAGTTACATAGGTTGAAAAAAGAGTAAGTTCTATCAAACTCAACCTTTCTCCACCAGTCTTACTTTTTTTTTTGTTAAATTATCTAAATTGTACAATGTTATGTGTACTGAGGAAATCATCCAGTCCTTTTTTAAAAGCTGTTATAGTATCGGCCATAACTACCTCCTGTGATGGCCATTCCAGTCTGACTGCTCTAACTGTAAAGAACCCTTTCCTGTTTAGCTGTTGGAATCGCCTTTTCTCCACCCGTAATGAGTGCCCCCTGGTCCTTAGTATGGTCTTTGGAAGGAATAAGTCATGTGCCAGTGTTTTGTACTGGCCACACATATATTTATACGTATACATGAGATCTCCTCTGAGTCATCTTTTTTTCTAAGGTAAACAAGCCCAACATTTCCAACCTCTAATCCATATGGAAGGCCTTCCATCCCTTGTAATAATCTAGTTGCCCATCTTTGAAATGACTTTAATTTCTGAATCTCCTTTTTTAAAATGTGGAGCCCAAAACTGGATCCCATAATCTAGATGTGGCCTCACCAGCGATTTATAGAGGGGGTAACAACACGTTGGGATTATGGGATTTTATCCCTCTTTTTATACACCCTATAATCTTGTTTGCTTTTGCAACCGCTGCTTGACATTGAGTGCTGCTGCTCAGTTTACTTGTAGCCAGAATACCCAAAATGGTTACACAGACTCACATGAGGCAGTGAGCTTCATGGTTACACATTCTCACAGGCAATAAGCTTGATGGTTATATATTCTCGCATATGACGGAGGTAGACAATTCTTATTGACCTTGATGGTTTTACAGTTTCGACTCTTGCGAGAGTCTGCTGGCCAACACGTCTCCTCTGCACAACTCACACTCTAGCGATTTACCCTTCATAATTACAATAACTCCTAGCTGTCTCTGGCGTGGCACTCCTCTTCGCACACATCACATCTCTGGTGGGGACCCTTCTCTTCTACTAGCGGTATGTCAGACCATTAAACCACTGCCCACTGACACCCTGCATACAGCATGTGGTGCGTCACACATTTGCAGCAAGTTGCTTTAACTGTTCACGGTGCATTGTCGCCTCATCCTGCATTCTCTGTGGCGCACCTGCACAGCTCCATTGCGGGCCACGTTTCTCCGTTGGCTTTCAACCAATTTACTGGCAACGGAACTTGCAGCAAATCTCCAATCTGTCAATTGTAAAAGACAGAAAGTTAATCTGCATCTGGGAAAGCTGGAAAAGAACCATTGTAGGGTCATTGAAGAAAAACGTATAACATGTAGCTAATAAATGAACGATCGCTGGGAGTCCCCTTACCTGTGAAAAGAGGTGCTGAAAATGCAGGTGTGGCAGAGCTGATTTAGTCATGTCATGCTTCTGTGTTGTACTATGATTAGTTTGAGGGTTAAACATACAGAAGAATTTCCTGCATCCATTAAAAAAGATGCTAAATATCACATTGGAAGGTGATAAATGAGTAACTTAGCTCTGCTACATGTGCAATCGTTCCTGCAGGTACCATTCTGCAAAGTGAACATCTGCCTCTGATTCTCCAGGGACAGAAGACAGGACATCAATGGAAAGTTTGCGCTTCCGGCCTCCTCGCTCTTGTCACGTGTTCCCGTGTAAATAAAACCGTTCCTTTGATCAGGATCGCTGGCTGCCATAGTAACATCATGTCTATACATCTGCCATATCCGAAATCACAGGGTTGTTACCAACCACCATCTGCGCACTGTCAGAACGGGATTCCTATCATATTCTTTTAATGCAATATGTCATTTTTTGCATTTTTTTCATTTTTTTGGAGGGGGGAAGTTTTATCAAGGTGAGATTCCAAAAAAACTAAAGCCGATTGCTCCGCAAATGATTGCAGTCCATTGTTCCCTGTTATCAGGTGTTCGGGTCTGGGAGGAGCCTTAAGGGGCACTTACGTTGCAAGTTAGTATTGTGCTGTATTGAAAAAAACGGACCAATGCGCAGATGAGCGATTTTTTTTTTTTCCACTGAGCGAATCTGCATGTCTCAAAAATCACAGCATGCATTTGTTTCTTCCATAAGTCGGATGAGTATCACCCATTCGGGTCGATGCGTGCTCAAAAAAAAAAAAAAATCAGATGCCAAAAAATGGATTGTACACAAATGACAAGTGAGACAAAAAAAAATCATCCTATTTTTATAGATGAAACTCTGAACGATTTTTTACACGTTCGTGTGACCCTGTCCGCACATGTTGCTCCTAACCATTGTGAAAGTGATATTGAAAAACTTGGCACACAAAAAAGAATCAAGATGTTTTATTTCCGGGTATAAATCCACAGTAAATGCATTACATTTCGGTCAAACTATTGCTCTTCATCAGATGCCCGTGTATGGAGCAAATTAATACATGGTGAAAAATGGTTCCTAATCGTCTACATATATACTTGTCAACATGAACTATGCATAGAAGATAAAGCCTTTATGCAAACAAATATTATTTATTGATGTTTGTAAATATACTGTATCTTTTATGTATAGTTCATATTTACAAGTACATATGTAGACAATCGGGAACCATTTTTCACTACGTATTTTCTTCTCTACATACTGTATATATACTTGTCTTTATGAACTATACATAGAAGATAAAGCATATTTGCAAACCTCAAATAATAATATGCTTTATCTTCTATGTATGCTTCATATTGAAATATACAGTTGTGCTCAAAAGTTTACATACCCCGGCAGAATTTTTGCTTTCTTGGCCTTTTTTTCAGAGAATATGAATGAAAACACCAAAACTTTTTCTCCGCTCATGGTTAGTGGTTGGGTGACACCAATTATTGTCAAACTACTGTGTTTTCTCTCTTTAAATCATAATGACAACCCAAAACTTCCAAATGACCCTGATCAATAGTTCACACCCCCCATTTCTTAATACCGTGTATTGCCTCCTCTTACATCAATGACAGCTTGAAGTCTTTTGTGGTAGTTGTGGATGAGGTTCTTTATTTTCTCAGATGGTAAAGCTGCCCACTCTTTTTGGCAAAAAGCCTCCAGTTCCTGTAAATTCCTGGGCTGTCTGTGTAAATTCCTTTGTGGAGGAAATCACATGGGTGGATCTGAACCTGTGTTGATACCTAGAAGCAAGTTAAGACAGCAGCACCCTATATAGAGATCTCACATTCAGCATATATTACTGGGAGAGACACTCCTATAATAGAAAATGTGAAGCTTGGATCCGGCAGCAGACTGCAAAAATGAAGGTGTGAGAATGAACGAAGAAATAAAGATTGCAGACTGAAGCTTACTGATGCATGTGAAAGATTTTCATTCATCCGTAAAAAATGATTCTAGCTTAATATTGCCATAAAAGTAGTATCATATATAAACAATACTACCATGCAGTGCATAAGTAATGGTACAGAGTAGTGAATAGGAATGTCATATAACGCTTACATAGAGGTAACACCTTGTACACTTTCTCATTACTTATAATAGTGCCACATCATGCACATGGAGTGCCCACCAGGGCAGTGGGGATACTCTGTACCAGGCCGGTTCTTAAGGGGATGTGTCACGGCAGCAGTGACCCGGTCCGTGGCCCTTGGACATCCAATGAAAATGATGATAAAAGGGAATAATGTTTATATGATATAATTCATGACGCCACCTCTGGTACTCGGCAGGTAAGGTGTTAGCCAACGCTGCACATTCAGTCCACTGGGGTAGTTATTGATGCCGCAGACTTGACACAGCTCTCCACAGGCAGTGCAGTTCCCCAGGGCAGTTCTGGTGTAATAGATGGTGTAATAGATGGTAATGATGGTGGTTGTAGTGCAGGGCATGTGAGGCAGTAAAAAATTGGAGGACACAGCAGGGTGCAGTCTTCACAGATTTTACTCACAGTTCTGAGGTTACAATCCCCAGCCGGGGTGCTGTGTCCTTAGGGTCCTTGGCCTGTCAGCTCCAAGGTAAATTGGGATACACTGTATCAGAACCCCCTTTCAGATGTTCCCTTCCTGGCCGTCTCACTACGCTGACTACCAACTCTCCTGCCCTGTGTCTTCACACACAGTGTCCCAAGCCAGCAGACTCAGATTTTGTCGGGCGACATTGGTCAGACCCCTGGATCCTATATGTCTACCTTTTCAGCGAATGTGTGTGGATGTGGCTGTAGCACTTGCAATGCCTACCGCCTCTGGATTGCTAGCTGAGTCCTTAGTTTCTCCACTAGCTGGGGCCGGTCCCCTCACCACGACCTGGTCCCTCCACCTGACTACGTCAGCGTGGATACGGGCCCCATGGATGGACTGCTCACTATCCGTGCCCCTAGGACCTCTTCTTCCTCTACTTCAGGAGTTTCTCCCTTTCTCTCTCTTCACTCTGGAAACAAGCGGCACTCCGCTTCAATCTCCTCATGTGACTCCTTCACCGACTGTCTGTCTCCTACATCTCCCTCCAACAGACTGCCCTCTGACTCCCAGACCACAGCTTACCAAACTCTGACTCCTCCCCTTGTAAATTTCACCGCCCACACCCTCTACACAGCTCTCCCCATCGACTGAGAGATCTGATGTTGGATGCAAGTGTGTGGGTTCTGGGTGATGTCCCCTCCTTACCTGAGAGTAGAATACCACACCTCTGGATGACGTGCAGTACATCTGTGGTGACTGAACCCTCTGGGGCGCCACACACACACTGATTCCTTACTCAATATAACGATGCAATGGAAGCGTAAGTGTGCACAATGCTGCACAGATTGTACATTCATAATGTGGTGCCCACATAATGGCGCCATACAATAAACACACAATGGTTCACGCAATATTGCCATAAAATACTATACATACTAGTAGAAACAGATACCACATAACCTAACTGCTCAATAAAATACACAAAAGCAAACAGATCTCTGCCATACATTGTGCTGCCATACTACAGTACCAGTATAATAATACCGTAAGTGTTAAGAGGGTGTCACGTCCCCGTGGAGTTAGATGGTCACATCAGGTAATGAATCGCTTATCTTCTTTAGAGATGGTGTTATTTGTATCCCATATTATTTTCCGCTGGTGCTGAAGAGGTTAACAACCCTTTCTTTGCTGGTCAGAAACATGAAGCTTCATTTCAGCTGCTTCTGATCTGATCATTACTTCTTTCTATATAAACTGGTAAGACTGTCTTGTCCCTGCTGGTGAAAGATTCATCTTCCTGTGCTGTGTGCTAAAGCTAAGTGGTTGGAGTAGAGTTGTTGTAGTAGTGATCTGTGGTTTGCTGTAGTTCTTGTGTGTTTATCTCCTGGTCCCTGTTTCCATTTAGTTTCTCCATTCTCACTCACAGGGTTACAAGACGCTGACACCTTTCTACAAACTGACTTAAATATCAGATCTCTAGTGAGCGAAAAGTGCAGCGCCATCCCCCTGGGGGGCTCCGCAGATGGTTGACTTTCCGCCTCTTTCCATTATTTGACGGATTGTTGTTTGTAGAGCACACCACACAATGTAGGAGAAGAATGGCACAGTGGATGGAGGCTACGTTCCTCCTGCAGCCGTGAATTAGATGATTATATAGAAAGCTATGGACACCGCATGCATTCATTAGGAGCAGAGCGGCCGTACCGGGAGCAGAGGCTGATGACCGGCCTCCTGCAGTCAGTTGTCACACACAGATCAGTGGAATAGATTTATAGATTTCTTATTTCTGGCTTCATCACTGCAGAGGGAGGGTAAAGCCTCATACATTGCAGCTGCAGTCTGTGCATTGTACAGCGGTTTATACCGCAGCCTGGACGTGTGAACGCTCTGCACAGTAATGTCTGTGACTGTCCATGTGCTGAAATCCCTAAATCCATGTGTATGCAGCCAAAGCAGCCGCGCTTATATGAAATCTCCATCAATAGATCGATGATGGATGGATAGATTAATAAATGATAGATAAGTGGATGGATAGATGGATAATAGTTGATAGATGATGGATAGATGATGGATGGATATATGACACATGGACAGATGTGTGACTGTCCATGTGCCTAAATCCATGTGTATGCAGCCAGAACAGCCGCACGTATATGAAGTCTCCATACATAGATGAATAGATATTAGATAGATAATAGATAGATAAATAATAGATAGTTGATAGATACATCTATGATAGATGATGGATGGATGAACAGATGATGGATGGATATGACACATGGATAGATGATGGATGACAGATAATGGATGAATAGATAGATGAAAGAAACAAAAACTGGAAGCAGTAATCTAAAGTTAGTGTAAATTATAGAACTCCACTAGCCACATGGGCCATTATAGCCCTAATTTGCCCTGTTTTTTAGTGCTGCTTCAACTTTTTGCTTCTCCTTTTGGATAAAATATTTAGGCTTACTGTGCGCTGCTGAGATCAGGATAAAGTCACCACATGAGAAACTTTTAACTCTTTATTTCCGACGCGTTTCAAAGTGAAAAACCACTTCTTCAGGGGATAACATGTCATCCCCTGAAGAAGTGGTTTTTCACTTTGAAACGCGTCGGGAATAAAGAGTTAAAAGTTTCTCATGTGGTGACTTTATCCTGATCTCAGCAGCGCACAGTAAGCCTAAATATTTTATCCAAAAGGAGCTATATTGGCGGTCACGGTTGTGAACCTCGGGCGTGCAGCAGGCTGACATTGATTTACATGCTTTTATCCGCTCTGGGAAAGGTGAGTAGATTCCATTTGAATTTATTCCATCTTCCACTCAGATAAGACCCTATTGCGCTTTTTCTTTCCTTAGTTTATCCTAACTTTTTGCTTCTGCTATTCAGGTTCGGCTTGCACCTGGGACGCTTTGCACCCACATTTGCTCTTTTTTGATGTATAGCTGATGTTGTTTTTTTTTTCCTTTTTCCTATATAGGTAGATGATAGATTGATAGGTGATGGATATGATAAATATGAGAGATGGATATTAGATCGATATGATACAGAGAGACAGATATGGAGATGGGTGTGTGATAGATACTGTAGAGAAGTAGATACAAGAGATACAAGAGATATGAGAAATGGTTCAATAAGAGGGAATCCAGGAGGCCGATGTGATGTATAGATGATAGGAGGTCCATACATGACAGATTCCATATTGATTTATCTAATATCTATCTGTAGCTTCTTACATAGGAGGGATAGTTATAGAGATAGATAATGTGTATGTGCGTACAGTAAATAGTTATGAGAAAAAGAGCGACATGATGATAAACAGAAGGTAGATAATAAATAGATGAGATTTCTATGCTATTTCATTGTTTTTTGTTTCATGAATATGATTCCGGATCTGCAGTGATCACTGACACCAGTAGCAGAACTGAAGGAGAAATGCAGTTGGACCAACCAGTGCACACGTACGCCAGAAACGCGTCAGCCTATGCATCGCGTATATTTGCGTCTTTAATGGGTTTACAATGCAATCTGTGATTTCCCGGCATGCCGCAGATGCGCCTCCTCGTTCTCTATCGTATTGTTGGCAGTAGTGCGCTTTTCCGCATTCTTGCATGGCGTTTCCGTGCAGCCCTCTAATAGCAGAAGGATCGTAATATTTCATCAAACCGCCGTTAATAGCGACTCCAGGTGTTTTCCTTTAACGACTTGCATGCTCCTTACTGTGCAAAAAATGAGCTGCGAGCGCCCAAGGTGCATTAATTACACCCCTCCGCCTCGTCCGCCGCGCTCGTTACCATAGTCTTCGCAGTTAAACGGCCTCCCTTTTATCACCCGAGCCGCGGCCTTTTATCGTTTCGTCAGAGCCTTTTCAGTTTTTCTTTATCACCATGTGCGGAGAGTTATAGATACATATACATTCCGCTAATTAGCCGCCGCGCTTTTGTTTTTTTCTTCTTTCCGCAGAATTTATGTTTCTAGAGAAGCATCCGTCAGGCGGCCGCCACATAATTACCACCTCCTAATGACGCCTCCAGTCAATGGGAAGAGCGTTACTAAGAGGAAATAATTCGCCATGGCGTTAACTAGAAGACTAATGGCTATAAGGAAGCGCATTGAGTGCGCTTACTATGTCCCGACATTGCAGTGAGCGAGAGCCTCGTTGGGGGGCGCTAAGTTAATTTTACTCTTTAATTAACACTTTCTTCGTTTTCCTTGGGGGAATTAATGAAAATGGAGACAATGGCGCCTATATATAACCGCGCCAAAGACAGCTGTCACATCTCGGCGGAGAGATACATGGGCGACTCCAGGCTCCCGTCATCCACATTTACCCTATTCCAATTGTAGGATAGCACATTATTACGGTCCAGCCACCTGCAGATCATCTCCTTATCATGGACAAGTGGTGATATAGTTCTAAAAATTTGTAACCAACACTTCTGTATCGGGAGGTGAAATAAGAAGCGATTGGATGGAAGTTCTAGAACAGAATCTGTGGAGTCTTTAGTCCCTGGACTCAGATATAAGGAAATTCACGAAGCGAAAAGTCCTAACATGCGGGAGCGTTCTGATAACAGAGAGGGTGTGCGGCTGCAGGTGCCCTGTGGCTGCCTCGGATGGTGCCAGCTATGGCAGTCTATATTGCGCTGCTGATAATTTAAGATGGAAAGCAACACTGAATTTGGTTTATCATTTATTCCTGATCTACATGCATTTTAGGTGCGGCCAGGACTGTTAGTTTCTATTATTGTCTAGCGATGGTTTTCCCTTTTTTTTTTCCCATCAGCTTCATGGTTTTAAGTAAGGGCGGGTTTATATCACCCCACTTGCACCATTAAACAACCACTATTTGGCTACTTGTTTCCCCTCCAGTAATTGTTCTGTGGAGATAGAATATCATTGTTCTTGGCAGCACATTTTTTTTTTTTCACAGGGCGATGTGCTGCCAAGACTGATAATTTTTAGGCAAGCCTAAAAATAATTTCCCAATGAATAAATATTCTGCTTGTTCATCAGACGTACTCTGCATGATCATCGGGAAGCGATTATTCCTAGAACATGGTCACAATAATCGACCAGTGCTAATCCCAATCAGCATTAGGGCTCGAGCACACGATAGATTTTCTCGCACGTGTTCTATCCAGTGTCGGACTGACATTGGGCCCACTGTTCAGCTACATGCAAAACTAACCTGACCGTAGAGTGCAAATTTAATTTTGCTTCTAGGTAATATTAACTTGGCTAACTTGTTTAATGAACGATTAGATTATACCTTTTTCTGCAAATTGTGAATCTAGTGTAATAGCACTACTCATTAGCAATTCTTCACAGGGGCGGCCTACCGGAGGATTCCCCTGTTCTCCTGTGGGCCTGTCCGAGCTTGGTTCCATGTGTGGTTTTCATAGGTAGCACACCTATCATGGGGTTGTGCACATGTCCAGTATTTTCACGAACCAAGCGGTACATGGAATAAAGTCGGAGACACGTCGGATTTTCATCCAATTGTCTGATCAAAATGAGAAATGCAAATCTATGGGTCCGATTTTTACAGACTGAATGGGGAAGATGAAGAAACTTTTTTTTTCTCTCCACGTCCAATAAAAATTGATGCTCTGATCAAAATAATCGGACCATTTTTCTCGGATGTGGAGACATCGGTCGTGTGAACCTTCCCTTAAAATTAGTATCTTGTAGGGCGATGTGACAAATCTATTACACAGCGAGCGCCCCTGTGATACATTTGCTGCATCTTCAGATTTCTTAGGCGGAGATTACACCGTCTAACCAATAGTAAATGTCAGAAAATATTTCTTTTTCTTTATTTTATTTCTTGTGTTGAACTTTTTTTAGGTCGTTTAAGAAAAAAAAACATTTTCAGAACACTGTCTGCTTTGGGTCTGAGTGTTTTTTTTTTTCTTTTCTGCCATTTTTTTCTTTAGACTTATGTTAGATTTGTCATTATTCATTCACAATGCCGTTTGCTCTAGTATATTTTTCTAGCATTTCTCCTATAGATTTCTCTGTGGAGCTTAAAAAAATGGCTGAAAACTCTTCAAAATGTAATGAATTGAAAAACTGAAAACTGGCCAAAAAAGTGTACACAATAAAAATAATAATACTAATATATATATATATATATATATATATATATATATATATATATATATATTGCTGTGGCAATAATTAAGAGTCCACTTTCAAATGTTTAGTTTGTCTGATTTTTCTCTTTATAAGTATATTTTTGAGTAAAATGTAAATTGTTGTTTTAGTCTATAAATGTCTGACAACATGTCTCAGAATTTCCAAGCACTAAATTTTTGTATCTTTTTTCTGACAAAGAAAAATGGTCAAAATTAAAAACGAAAATAAAACAGCGCTTTCAGACCTCAAATAATGCAAAGAAAACAAGTTCATAATCATTTAGAAATAACAATACTAATTTTTTAACTCAGGAAGAGTTCAGAAATCAATATTTTGTGGAATAACCATGAATTTTAATCACAGCTTTCATGCGTCTTGGCTGCTTTACACCAGTTTTTCACACTTATTCTGCTGCAAAAATGTAAGCAGTTCTTCTTTGTTTGATGGCTTGTGATTATCCGTCATCCTCTTGATTACATTCCAGAGGTTTTCAATGGGGTTCAGGTGTGGAGAATGGGCTGCCCATGACAGGGATTTGATGTGGTGGTCTCTTCATTTTTTCCAGAGCTCCTGAAAATTCATGGCATTATTGATGAGCAACAAAAAAAAGTGGTTTGTCATCTGAATATCACATTGGGACTTGGGAGAGTGTTTAATAAAAGAATAATAATGTCTGTAAAGTGCTGTGGTATTAATGGCGCTATATAAATTAGTAAAATAAATAAATAAATATTCCAGTAATCTGGCATTGATGGGACCTGAAAACAATCTACTGCAATTCTGGAATTTTCTGTTTTACCCTGAGATTATACATTAGTTTGTTGTTCTGTATAAGAAAACTTTCTGGACGACTGGATGCCAGACTAATGGAATTTAAAATATACATATATATGCATACAGCTCTGGCAAAAATTAAGAGACCACTGCAAAGTTTTATAAAAATCAGCTTCTCTCCATGTCTGACAGCCATTCCATTCCAGTGCTAGTTGAATTCCAACCAGAGTACACCTCATTCTACTTAATGTGCTTCTGATTAGGTGATCACCTGAACCAAATCTTATTTAACAAAGGAAAGTATAAAAACCCTGCTGTGGTGTTCACAATCCTCTTGCAATAGGACAAGCTGGATGGCAAAACAAGTGCTAGTAATATCCCAAAAGTAATAGGAAAAGAAGGGCTCAATTCTGGCATTACTATTAGAGGGATACAGTGAGCGTCATGTTGCCGAAATCCTTAAAATTTCTAAGACGGCAGTCCATTACAACAAGGTCAAGCATTAGACATTGGGGACAACAAAGCTACAGACCAGCAGAGGGCGAAAACGTCTCTCCACGGACCATGATGACCGTCATCTTATTCGAATGTCACTCAGCAACCGCAGGATGACATCAAGTGACCTACAAAAGGAATGGCAAATGGCAGGTGAGGTGAAGTGCACGGCAAGAACAGTTCGTAACAGGCTCCTAGAGGCAGGGCTCAAGTCATGTAAAGCTAGAGAAAAGCCTTTCATCAATGAGAAGCAAAGGAGAGCCAGGGTGAAGTTTGCCAAAGACCATAAGGATTGGACCATAGAGGACTGGAGTAAGGTAATTTTCAGCTTTGCCCAGCACCTGGTCGTCTAATCGTTAGACGGAGACCTGGAGAGGCGTACAAGCCACAGTGTCTTGCACCCACTGTGAAATTTGGTGGAGGATCGGTGATGATCTGGGGATGCTTCAGCAAGGTTGGAACTGGGCAGGTTCATCTGTGCAAAGGACGTATGAATCAAGCTGCATACAAGGTTATCCTGGAAAAAACATTGATTTCTTCTGCTCGGGCAATGTTCCCCAACTATGAGGACGTTTTTCCAGCAGAACAATGCGCCATGCCACACAGCTAGGTCAATCAATGTGTGGATGAAGGACCACCACATCAAATCCCTGTCATGGCCACCCCAGTCTCCAGACCTGAACCCCATTGAAAACCTCTTGGATGTAATCAAGAGGAAGATGGATAGTCACAAGCCATCAAACAAAGAAGAATTGCTTACATTATTGTACCAGGAGTGGCATAAGGTCACGCAGAAGCAGGGTGAGAGACTGGTGGAAAGCAGCCAAGACGCAGGAAAGCTGTGATTAACAATCATGGTTATTCCACAAAATATTGATTTCTGAACTCTTCCTGAGTTAAAAGATTAGTATTGTTGTTTCTAAATGATTATGAACTTGTTTTCTTAGCATTATTTCAGGTCTGCAAGCACTCTGCATTTTTTGTTATTTTGACCTTTTCTCATTTTCTGAAAATAAATACAAAATTTAATGCTTGGAAATTTGGAGACGTCAGTAGTTTATGGAATAAAAGAGCAATTTACATTTTACTCAAAAATATATCTATAAAGACAAAAATCAGACAAACTGAAAATTTTGCTGTGGTCTCAATTGTTACCAGAGATGTACAGTTGTGGCCAAAAGTATTGACACCCCTGCAATTCTGTCAGATAATGCTCAGTTTCTTCCTGAAAATGATTGCAAACACAAATTCTTTGGTATTATTATCTTCATTTAATTCGTCTTAAATGAAAAAACACAAAAGAGAATGAAGCAAAAAAGCAAAACATTGATCATTTCACACAAAACTCCAAAAATGGGCCAGAAAAAAGTATTGGCACCCTCAGCCTAATACTTGGTTGCACAACCTTTAGCCAAAATAACTGCGACCAACCGCTTCCGGTAACCATCAATGAGTTTCTTACAATGCTCTGCTGGAATTTTAGACCATTCTTCTTTGGCAAACTGCTCCAGGTCCCTGATATTTGAAGGGTGCCTTCTCCAAACTGCCATTTTTAGATCTCTCCGCAGATGTTCTATGGAATTCAGGTCTGGACTCATTGCTGGCCACCTTAGAAGTCTCCAGTGCTTTCTCTCAAACCATTTTCTAGTGCTTTTTGAAGTGTGATTTGGGTCATTGTCCTGCTGGAAGACCCATGACCTCTGAGGGAGACCCAGCTTTCTCACACTGGGCCCTACATTATTCTGCAAAATTTGTTGGTAGTCTTCAGACTTCATAATGCCATGTACAGTCATGGCCAAAAGTTTTGAGAATGACACAAATATTAATTTTTACAACGTCTACTGCTTCATTTTTTCTAATGGCAATTTGCATATACTCCAGAATGTTATAAAGAGTGATCAGCTTAACAGCAATTACTTGCAAAGTCAATATTTGCCTAGAAAATGAACTTTATCCCCAAAAACACATTTCAACATCATTGCAGCCCTGCCTTAAAAGGACCAGCTAACATCGTTTCAGTGATTGCTCCATTAACACAGGTGTGGGTGTTGATGAGGACAGGGCTGGAGATCAATCTGTCATGATTAAGTAAGAATGACACCACTGGACACTTTAAAAGGAGGCTGGTGCTTGGCATCATTGTTTCTCTTCTGTTAACCATGGTTATCTCTAAAGAAACACATGCAGTCATCATTGCACTGCACAAAAATGGCCTAACAGGGAAGAGTATCGCAGCTAGAAAGATTGCACCTCAGTCAACAATCTATCTCATCATCAAGAACTTCAAGGAGAGAGGTTCCCTTGTTGCCAAAAAGGCTCCAGGGCGCCCAAGAAAGACCAGCAAGCGCCAGGACCGTCTCTTAAAAGTGTTTCAGCTGCGGGAGCGGGCTACCAGCAGTGCAGAGCTTGCTCAGGAATGGCAGCAGGCAGGTGTGAGTGCATCTGCACGCACTGTGAGGCGGAGACTCTTGGAGCAAGGCCTGGTCTCAAGGAGGGCAGCAAAGAAGCCACTTCTCTCCAGGAAAAACATCATGGACAGACTGATATTCTGCAAGAGGTACAGGGAGTGGACTGCAGAGGACTGGGGTAAAGTCATTTTCTCTGATGAATCCCCTTTTCGATTGTTTGGGACATCTGGAAAACGGCTTATTCGGAGAAGACCAGGTGAGCGCTACCACCAGTCTTGTCTCATGCCAACTGTCAAGCATCCTGAAACCATTCATGTGTGGGGTTGCTTCTCAGCCAAGGGAATGGGCTCTCTCTCAGTCTTGCCTAAAAACACAGCCATGAATAAAGAATGGTACCAGAATGTCCTCCAAGAGCAACTTCTCCCAACCGTCCAAGAGCAGTTTGGCGATCAACAATGCCTTTTTCAACATGATGGAGCACCTTGCCATAAAGCAAAGGTGATAACTAAATGGATCAGGGAACAAAACATAGAGATTTTGGGACCATGGCCTGGAAACTCCCCAGATCTTAATCCCATTGAGAACTTGTGGTCAATCATCAAGAGACGAGTGGACAAACAAAAACCTTCAAATTCAGACAAAATAAAAGCATTGATTTTGCAAGAATTGGACTGCTATCAGTCAGGATTTGATCCAGAAGTTGATTGAGAGCATGCCAGGGAGAATTGCTGAGGTCCTGAAGAAGAAGGGTCAACACTGCAAATATTGACTTGCTGCATTACCTCATTCTAGCTGTCAATCTAACCTTTTGCTACTCATAATATGATTGCAATTATATTTCTGTATGTGATAAAAACATCTGACAAACACACATAAAAACCAGAGGCCAGCAGATCATGTGAAAATATAATATTTGTGTCATTCTCAAAACTTTTGGCCATGACTGTACACGGTCAAGCAATCCAGCGCCAGAGGCAGCAAAGCAACCCCAAAACATCAGGGAACCTCCGCCATGTTTGACTGTAGGGACCGTGTTCTTTTCTTTGAATGCCTTTTTTTCTCCTGTAAACTCTATGTTGATGCCTTTGCCCAAAAAGCTCTACTTTTGTCTCATCTGACCAGAGAACATTCTTCCAAAACGTTTTAGGCTTTTTCAGGTAAGTTTTGGCAAACTCCAGCCTGGCTTTTTTATGTCTCGGGGTAAGAAGTGGGGTCTTCCTGGGTCTCCTACCATCCAGTCCCTTTTCATTCAGACGCCGACGGATAGTACGGGTTGACACTGTTGTACCCTCGGACTGCAGGGCAGCTTGAACTTGTTTGGATGTTAGTCGATGTTCTTTATCCAACATCCGCACAATCTTGCGTTGAAATCTCTCGTCAATTTTTCTTTTCCGTCCACATCTAGGGAGGTTAGCCACAGTGCCATGGGCTTTAAACTTCTTGATGACACTGCGCACGGTAGACACAGGAACATTCAGGTCTTTGGAGATGGACTTGTAGCCTTGAGATTGCTCATGCTTCCTCACAATTTGGTTTCTCAAGTCCTCAGACAGTTCTTTGGTCTTCTTTCTTTTCTCCATGCTCAATGTGGTACACACAAGGACACAGGACAGAGGTTGAGTCAACTTTAATCCATGTCAACTGGCTGCAAGTGTGATTTAGTTATTTCCAACACCTGTTAGGTGCCACAGGTAAGTTACAGGTGCTGTTAATTACACAAATTAGAGAGGCATCACATGATTTTTCGAACAGTGCCAATACTTTTGTCCACCCTCTTTTTTTATGTTTGGTGTGGAATTATATCCAATTTGGCTTTAGGACAATTCTTTTTGTGTTTTTTAATTTAAGACAAATTAAATGAAGATAATAACAAAGAATTTGTGTTTTCAATCATTTTCAGGAAGAAACTGAGTATTATCTGACAGAATTGCAGGGGTGTCAATACTTTTGGCCACAACTGTATATATATTTCTGGAGCCTTCGTTGTCTACATTACACACCTGGAGTAGTTTTAGCAGCTTTATATTGCACAAGACGTTCAGATGTCACATTTGGAGGGGATATCTACTCTGCTTATTAGCATAAAAGTGAAAAGAGCTTGTTCCTGACCTCGCAACACTATATATATATACACTCACTGGCCACTTTATTAGGTACACCATGCTAGTAAGGGGTTGGACACCCTTTTGCCTTCAGAACTGCCTCAATTCTTCGTGGCAGAGATTCAACAAGGTGCTGGAAGCATTCCTCAGAGATTTTGGACCATATTGACATGATGGCATCACACAGTTGGCGCAGATTTGTCGGCTGCACATCCCTGATGCGAATCTCCCGTTCCACCACATCCCAAAGATGCTCTATTGGATTGAGATCTGGTGACTGAGGAGGCCATTTGAGTACAGTGAACTCATTGTCATGTTCAAGAAACCAATCTGAGATGATTCGAGCTTTATGACATGGCGCATTATCCTGCTGAAAGTAGCCATCAGATGTTGGGTACATTGTGGTCATAAAGGGATGGACATGGTCAGCAACAATACTCAGGTAGGCTGTGGCGTTGCAACGATGCTCAATTGGTACCAAGGGGCCCAAAGAGTGCCCAGAAAAAATTCCCCACACCATGACACCACCACCACCAGCCTGAACCGTTGATACAAGGCAGGATGGATCCATGCTTTCATGTTGTTTACGCCAAATTCTGACCCTACCATCCGAATGTCGCAGCAGAAATCGAGACTCATCAGACCAGGCAACGTTTTTCCAATCTTCTACTGTCCAATTTCGATGAGCTTGTGCAAATTGTAGCCTCAGTTTCCTGTTCTTAGCTGAGAGGAGTGGTACCCAGTGTGGTCTTCTGCTGCTGTAGCCCATCTGCCTCAAAGTTCGACGCACTGTGCGTTCAGAGATGCTCTTCTGCCTACCTTGGTTGTAACGGGTGGCAATTTGAGTCACTGTTGCCTTTCTATCAGCTCGAACCAGTCTGCCCATTCTCCTCTGACCTCTGGCATCAACAAGGCATTTCCGGCCACAGAACTGCCGCTCACTGGATTTTTTTTCTTTTTCGGACCATTCTCTGTAAACCCTAGAGATGGTTGTGCGTGAAAATCCCAGTAGATCAGCAGTTTCTGAAATACTCAGACCAGCCCTTCTGGCACCAACAATCTTGCCACGTTCAAAGGCACTCAAATCACCTTTCTTCCCCATACTGATGCTCGGTTTGAACTGCAGGAGATTGTCTTGACCATGTCTACATGCCTAAATGCACTGAGTTGCCGCCATGTGATTGGCTGATTAGAAATTAAGTCTTAACACACAGTTGGACAGGTGTACCTAATAAAGTGGCCAGTGAGTGTATATATATATATATATATATATATACACACTACGTGAGAAAGTGATTGAGATAAGTACTACAATTGCAATTCTCATTGCCCCCCCCTCTCCAAAATGTTAAATTTTTTTAAAAGTAAGGAAAATTATAGAATGGCTCATCCAGAGCCTCCTGATTTATGAATAGAATGAAAGAAACAAAGTAACTGCTGTTCGCCGGGGATATTTATTTTTTGCTTTATTTTTGGGGTAATGCCCCATTAAATCTTCACAATTCCACCAGTTCATACAATTTGATCTTAGGCAAAAACAGATAATATGTAACTGATGTTAATGACCTGTTTTATTAAGAACACGAAGCGAGGAGAACGCAGGAGCGGCATTGTAGTTAATATCATATTCTGTGTAACAATTTAAAGAATTCCGGCTAAAATGTAAGTTTATGTCCTGGATCAGATCGTGTTCCAATGGAAATGTATCCGATCAATGATAGTGCCAAGTTTTGTGAATACTAGACCTGCAGGACTGATGGAGAAAAACTGATGCTGTGAAGAGAGCGCCCATCATCAGTTATGTGTCACCAGTTTTGCCACCCCATCTGAGAGAATCATAATATAAGGACAGAGACCCTGATTCCTGCTATGTATCACTTACTTTACCGAGTGCTGCAATTTTTTCTGCTGCAGATCTAGCAGTTCTTTAATGCTGAGCTCTGTATAACCCAGCCCACATCATTGATTGGCTGCTTTCTTGTACACTGTGCATAGGCAGAAAGCTACCAATTCATCGTTGGGGGGTGGCGTGGTTGGACTACCTTGCAGCAAGTTTACTAGTCCCATAGTGATAATATCCTGGGGAGAAAACTTTATAAAAACTGCAGCAAGCAGCCCAGTAAGTGATACATCACTGGAATCAGAGTCTCTGCCCCTACATCATGAGTAGGTGATAAAATTTGGTGACTGATAAAGGGACTTAAGTACTGGAACATCCTGTTGCAATTATTCTGTAGCAGCATGCCCTGCTTATTCAGTGTCTGCACAGACTTTAGTATAAATTTAGGTACCACGTTATTGACTAGGCGGGGTTAGAATCCATATTTTCTTCCTCTGTGATCTGCTTATTTACATTCCAAGGGGACATTGCTTTTCCTTTAAGTCACCGAAAGCTTGGTGGTCACCTTAAGGAGATACTTTACCCTATACTCACGGGAGGGACTGCACAGCCATCTGCCCCTTTGCATTATAAGATGACGTTGGGGTGTGTCTGTCCACAAGCTGTTTGCTGACTGTTTCCAGCAACGACCAGAAGAATAGTGAAAATAGCTAAATGTGATGCTATATCTGGCGGGTAAAAGGGATTAATTCTGCAACTATTATTATTTGCGAAATTGCATTTCATGCATTTTCCTTACTAGCAGAGCGAGACTTAAATGTGAAGTCTTGTTGCGTGACCTCCTCCCGCCGCGGAGCCGCTCTTATCGGTTTTCCATTAATCATCGTCGTACATCAGCGTGTGATCTACAGCGCAAACAGATTGTGTAAAGTGTACGCAGCACCTGCTGCACGTCTGCCCTTTACCGCGCGGCTGAGAAAACAGAAGCGCAAAATACCAATGTAATACCTGCGAAATTAAACTGTCCTGTAAAGATCGGCGCGGCGTCTCCGCCCCTCATGTGTAATGCATGCGCTGGAATCCCATCATTTACATGGACGTTGGGGCTGATTGGATTTCAGATAGAAATATAATTAAGAAAGACAACTTTTCCCATAAACCGAAATATTTATGAAGTGTATTTATACCAAAAGTTTCACCACCTCCTTCCCTCTATGTGTTGTACAGAAGGGGAGGTTGGGGCTTAATTTAAAGTGCATGTTGGCATTCAGGGGGCGACAATTATACATTTACTGTAGGAGTCACACAGCGGCTGCCATACAGCGAGAACCTAATAATCATCTGCCTATAATAATTACTGTATTCTCAGTTAGATGGGACAAACTAGTGGGTTGTGCTCTCAAAGCCTGAGAAAACAATTCAGTATGTAGCATGACAGCTTCTTATTAATCGTAGGCATATCTATATATTGCATGTACGGATATAGGGAGCATTACATGGGGCCACAGAGGCAGGGGCGGACATACTGCCGGTGCAAGCTGTGCAGTCACAGGGGTCCGAGATATAAGGGGTGACTTCAACTTCCAGAGCAGGGGGAATTGTGCATTATGAGGATCTATGGGGACTGCAGAGGGCCCCTATATTGTTCTTGCACAGGGGCCCCTCTTCTGTCTGTGTCCGCTCCTTGTGATCCACCAACAAGCCCTATGCAGCAATCCCTTCCTGCACCCCAGTGTGCACGTACGTCACCAACACTGCGCGTGTATGGGGCAGGCTCAGAAGATGAGCACCACTCCACCCAAGGCAGGTGCTGGCAGTCTTATACAGCCTGCACCTGCCTCTGACAGCAGCAATCAAAGCCAGCTGTGAAACTGTCAATCTCTGAGATCGGCATGTAAATGGTTACATATTCCGACGCCTACTGTCTCCTTCCCCGTGACAACATTTTAGGGTACTGATGAGCTGCTATGGCAGCCGGGGTTCTTCTGGATACCCCCATCGCTGCCATCTTGGCATCCTGTGGCTGGACTTTATAAAATAATATAAGTGCAGCTCTGTTCTTCACATCTCTGGTATCGCAGTATATCGTGCCCGTGATTAAATGATCACAGGTTTAAAATGGGAACTAAAAAAAGTGAAAATAAATAAAAACTGTTTTAAAAAATAGTAAGAAATGTAACAGTTTGAATCCCCTTTTTCCAATTCAATAAAAGAAAAATAAAAAAAAAGCAAAGTAAACATATTTGGTTTCATCGCAATCATAGACGGCTGTACTATGCAAATAGGAAATGAACCACTATAAACAGTTAACCGTGTAATGGAAAATTATTTACGGTAAATGCCAGAGATTATCTTTTAATTGTTTTCAGTTACTGCACCCCCCCCCAAAAAAAATGAAATAAAAATGGATCAAAAGATCACACAAACCCCAAAATTGTACCAGCTCTGCCCACAATAAACAAGCCCTCACTCCGCTCCGTTGATGGAAAAAATAAGAAAAAGTCACAGGTTTTAAAATAATGGCAACACAAAACAAAGACAAAAATATATACGGTATCTATTTGTTTACAAACTTTTGAATTATTTAAACTATCAAGTTCTTAAAACCAAACAAAAAATAATACAAAACCTAAGATAGAAACCAAGCATAAAAGCCATCCATCAAGGCGTGCCCAAATCGGGACAGTCCTATACTGTCTCTATTATAAAAACCTTACCATGTGTCAATGTGAACAACCGAAGGACCGATGCCTGACTATGGACACCCAGCCATGGGAAGCTATAGAACTGCAATGTTCAGCTCAAAGAAAAGGAGGTCACATCCTTGATGGAACAGAGTACGAAAACCTAAAGAAAAAAAACAAGAAAAATGAGCCGGAGTATAAGTTGGTATACATGCAACGTGTAGGAGCTTGTTCACACTGGCCATTAAACAGAAAAATCCTAAGATAGAAACAAAATGAGCATATGCCTTGCTGTAAGTAAATAGTAATAGTATGTGTAAATAACATAGGGCACTAAAAAAAAAAAGAAAGAAGTAAAAGCCATCCCACCGCGACAAGGTGTACCCCAATCAGGACGGTCCTATCATGTCACTAATATTAAACAATACAAGTTTTGGTATCAATATAATAATACCGACCCGGAGAACCGCGTCCCTTGGTCATTTTTACTGCACAATGAGCCTGAAAAAAAACAGAACCCAAAAACAAGTGTCAGAATCGTGGGGTTTTGATTGTTCATTATTCGTTAAAGTGAACGGTGTCCGTCCAAACTGCAACTCTAAAAAAAACAAGTCCTCTGATGGCTATAATAATGGGGAAAAAAAAAGAAAATAAAGAAAAATGCTGGCTATTGGAAGAAGAGGAGGAGAAAAACAAAAGATCAAAATTGAAAAATTGCCTGAATTTAAAAGGATTTGATACCCTTCCAAGACCACCAGTCACCTATTCCAGAACTGGAGGGGTCAGTGTTTATTTAACCCCATCTTCCCATACCATAATGGAGAGACTGGACTTGGATCATCTGATTGCTGGATAATGGTTCTTTGCAGTAGAATCAGCTGCAATCTGCAATCCCCGTGTCTTCTTGGGATGTTCCTCCTCAATTCTCCAGAATCACATTAATATTTACTTTATGTAATATGTATCAAGTTAGACAAAATGTATCTGTTCCCCCATCGTCCCGGCTCATCCAGCACATTGTGTCCATGCTCCATCCTGGACTGTTACATCTGTGCACTTGTTATTCTCCATGTTACACATAAAACTTTAATTAGAAGCAAATTGAAAAGAAAAAAGATACCGATGCTGAGACGGCAGAGGAGCCCGATCTGTGCACAATCACATTTCCCATAGAGGAGACGGGGTCACCCTGAACGGCGCCCCCCATAGATGCACTAAATGATGCATTAGCTTCCTCTGTGCTGTAGTACATGACGTGTTAGGCCTGTTTCACACATCCGTTTTTCCCCATCAGTCAAAATCCGCCGTTTTGCAAAAAAAACGGACTCGCCATTTTTCTTGGCGGATCCGTTTTTTCCCCATTGACTTGTATTAACGGCGGATCTTGACGGATGGTCATCCGTTCAATCCATTTTTTTACGGATCCGCCAAGATTTTGCCGTCCGCTGAGCGGACAAGACGGACATTGAAACGTTTTCCCCGGCTGGATCCGCATTTTCTAAATCTAACCCTAAACTCAATTCTGGTGTGAGAAAAAAAAAATTCATTCTCTCTCCTTTAAAATTCTTCCTTCAACGGATCCGTTAAAACAACGGCCCGGTGCCAAACGTTGTGGTCAGTACAGGAACGGATCCGTTTTCCGCCATTTTAGCGGATTTTAACTGAGGCAAAAAACTGATGAGTGAAACAGGCCATAGTAAATTCTTTGAATACATCGATTCCCTCACCGTCTTTGCTGCTGTTTCCCCTCTGTAGCATCAATAGGCAGCCATAAAGCTATGGTTTTTTTTTAAGGAGACGATGACAAAGCTGAAACCTTGTGCTGAACGCCATTCACTTCACCATTAACGTGCCGCGTACAACTGACTAACAAAGAGGTGACGGGGGCCGCACGTTCTCAAGGTTGTGGGTTCTGTTGTTACCATGGATATGTAGTAGAACTAAACACAATGGAACGTGACCAGCGCAGGAAAAATCCACTGCTCGTTACGTTACAATCATATACACAGGGTGTAATCAGCTACAACAACAGAGTCAAGATTTATACATTGTCTTTGTTTCCAGGGGGATCTGGTCCGTTCACCAGGTGCAAGACCCTCTGCAAATCGAAGACAGAACAGCATTCCAGGGTGGATCAATGATGAATCTATAAATATTTGCTCATTTCAATGTCCGACTGCAACATTGTGTCTCCCCAAGTCGTCCTATCACAGCACAATGTATATACTCTATATGAGCAAAATAATGTGGAACCATTCCCCCTCCAGGAGCTTCTCTCACCTCCCATTCTATATCTATAGACACTAATATGGAGTTGCCCCTGTGCAGATATAGCGGCTCCCACTCTTCTGGGAATGATTTCTATTGGATTTTGGAAGGGTCTGCGGGAATTTTTGCCCCTTCATCCAGAGGAGCATTTTGGGGGGGTTAGATCCTGATGTTGGGGGGAGACCGGGTACGCAATCTCCGTTCTTGGATGGGGCCGAGGTCCGGGCTCTGTGCTGCTGCTCATGTTTTCCTCCCTCCATGTCTGTATGGACCTTGTGCTCTGGGCACTGTCATGGGGAACGGAAAAGGGTCTCCCCCCCCCCCCCCCCCCCCAAACTGTCCCCACAGAGCTGTAATTGTTCACAATGTCTTGATTAAGATTTCCTTTCACTGGGGCTTATGGTCCGAGGCTGCCCCATGATAACAGCCCGTAGCGTTATCCCCTTCCACCATCTATACAGCGGGCACAATGCAGTCAGGGCGTAACGTTCTCCTGGAGTCACCAAACCCAGACTCCTCCATCAGATGTCAGATAGAGGAGTGTGATTTGTCACTGCAAAGAACACGTCTCCTCCAGAGTCCAGTGGTGGCGGCTTTACACCACTCCATCCGACGCTCGGCATTGTGCTTGGTGATGTACGGCTGCATGCAGCTGCTTGGCCATGACACTCCCGGCGGGGGCGCAGTGCTTGTGCTGATGTTATACCAGAGGAGGTCTGTACTCTGCAGTTATGGGGCCAGCAGAGCGGTGGTGACTTTTCTGCCCTCTGCTCCTCATCACTCAGTGACCCCGTTCTGTAATGTGACGGGGTCTCCACTTCATGGCTAAGTTGCTGCGGTTCCTTCCATGTCTAAATATCACTCATAGGTGATAGGGAAGATTTAAGAAGAAATGTCATGAACTGACTTGTTACCCCAGTGGCTCCTATTACAGGACCGCACTGGTGTCGGTGAGCTCTGCATCACCGGCCGTATCTGTCACATGGTAGTAACAGCAGGCGGCATGGCGGGGCGGTTGTTATACGCCTGGGGCAGCGAGAATGAAGAAGAAACCTAAATTCAGTGTACATATTGTTCAGGTTTCCCACCTTAATGGACCACCATTGATCAATACTGCTGGCTATAGATGTGCAGAAGTTGCTGCAGCTCCGAGATGACACTATTGCTTGTACAAACGATATGTGATGGTGGAGGGGCGCTGATGCAGAAAACCAAGAGCTTCATGCTACATTGACATGTCCACCATTGCCCATTTTTTGGAATTTCATTAAGAACCTGCGCAATGCACTTCACAACCACTAGGTGGCCACACATAGCCACTTACAGCATAAACTTCTCCCGACAGAGTATCAAGAAATCATGTTCTCTGTAAAAGCTGGAAATCTCGCTTCTCATCTTAAGATATGTTTAGCCAGGAGTAAAGGTAAAGAAGGACACATCTGTTGAAGTTGTAATAAAATCTGGACCCCACTAGCTCCAACCTCCTGCAACTGAGTAGCCATTAAAAGTCTAAGATCTATATAGAATGTTATGCTGGTATATAGGTTGCCCCCTTGTGGTGACTAAAGATTTTAACCTATAACATGACATATCATCGGCTGAAGCACATTTCGCATTGGGCTCTTTCTAACGCCTCTTCTCTCCTCTATGTGATAAAAGTTGCACCAATTCTTTTTTATTTATTTTTTTTACATGTAAAGATGTAGCAGAGTCCAGTATGTTAATCACTACAATTTAATATAACTTCTCCAGCACCGATATTCTCATTCTGCCTTCCTGCTTCTCACGAGACACGATTAATATCCCGGAATCTGCAATTAAAGGGACCTTCGGCAGTCAGATTTGAAGATGACGGGGGTGACCTTGAAGAATGCGACATCACTTAGCATTCTAATAGAATTCGTGCCTAAGTGCTTGTATAGGAAGCAATGGGAGATTTGTAGAATTAACCATTTATCAACCGCACTGGGATGACAGTAAATGTGTTTAGAAGCTCAGGGATGGGTGGATGGAGACAGCAACAAGGCTGTACTAGATTAAGGAATTAAAGGAGACTTCCGAAATTTAAAGGAACGCCCCAACACGCAAGGTTATACCGAATGTAGGGTGTGAAGGGACAGAAGATAATGTGGATCCGAAAAACTTTAGAGAGAGGATCCTGGTGCCCTGCACAAAACGTAGCAAGGTGCAGAAAAAATGAGGGATGGTGAGAATGATGGTAGTGCTCATCTTGGGGTTGTGTATGGACACCTTTAAGAGCCTTAGAATCCATGGTTGCTACAGTGTAGCTTGAGGAAAAAGTCTTCCATCTAGCAACTGTAACAATGCTACTCACGAGCGAACTGAGGTATCACAGGAACAGTTTCTATGTAAAGTAAGAATGGTTAATTGCACTCCTTATAAACCACATCACAGGAAACTGAAATGAAGCCCTTGTCCAGCCCCAAGTACAACATAAAGCAACAAGTCCATACAATAGTGCTGGCTAGCTCGCCTGGCTTAAGCCCCCGTCACACACAGCGATCTCGCTAGCGAGATCGCTGCTGAGTCACAAGTTTTGTGACGCAACAACGATCTCACCAGCGAGATCGCTGTGTGTGACACTGACCTGCGACCGGCCGCCCTGCCGGGTATCGCTGATTGTCCTGGAATGGCCAGGACATTTTTTTGATCGCTGGTCTCCTGCTAGCCAGCACGCATCGCTGAGTGTGACAGGCAGGAGACGTGCGTCGCTTGTTACCCCCGTGTCCCTGTCCTGATCGCTGGTGAAGCTGCCTGTTTGACAGCTCACCAGCGATCCTGACAAGGTCATATTGTTGTCGGGATCGCTGGTGCGTCGCTATGTGTGACGGGGCCCTTAGAGTCCAGCTTCTGAGTCCTTTAGCACAGGCACTCAGTCCAGGAGATCTGCACACCTCCATACACACAGACATGTGTGAGGCAAACAGCTCTTTACAAAGTGAACCATGCCCAGGGGTGTAGATATGGTGGGCAGTCATCTCCCCCAACTTTTCAGCTGCTCATAATCAAACTGTCATGGCCGATTAACCCCTTTTAGTCCTGTGTTTGTGCTAAAGCATTTCTCTCAGGTTCACCTCCGATCCACTGTGTGTCCTACAGCCTCCTTACACAAGTCACTTTTGTAGTGGAGAGATTATGGGGCTTGTGGGAATGAAGAATACTCAATGGCATAAAATGAAGGGATTTTTTTTTATTACATCAACGCGTTTCGGCACTGGTCCCATGGCTGGCAGAAAAATTCTTCCAAATAGCAATTCACTTTAGTATAGAGGTGACGATACCTGGGCTGCACTTGCGGAAACGAAGAAGCCTCCATGGTATAAAATTAAGGTTTTTTTTATTACTCCCGACGCGTTTCGGCACAGAACTAGAATCTTTTTCAAGGTAAAAAAACCCAAAAGATTCTTCTTTTCTGCACACCCAGTTGTTATCTGGAAGAATTTTTCATCCAGCCATGGGTCCGGCGCCGAATGCGATTGTGTAATAAAAAAGTTTTAATTTTATACCATCGAGGATTTTTCATTTCCACCAGCGCAGCCCAGGTGCCGAAACATCTCCACTAAAGTGAGACATCACTAGGGCAGTGTGAACAGTTAGCCATTTATGTTGATGTTTAGCAAGCAGGAAAATTGGAAAGTGGAAGGATCTGATGGCAGCTCTCCTCCCTCCCCATCCTCCCGCCTCTACATAGAACCTTATCAGCACCAACTGTCATCTATCTCAGTAATGTTACAATGTGTCTTCACTGAATACAGATTGTACCTGAGAATTGAGGATTCTAAGAATGAAAGATCAGTCCAGAAGGAGATAGAAGCAGAATTCTCTAATAAGATATATTACAAAGTTGCTTATTTTCATGTGTACTATTGATTTAGGAAATAAAAATTAAAACAACAGTTACTCTAAGTGTAGAGAACCATTTCTCGGAAGCTTGGCATCACAACCCCCTTTACATTTTGGATTTCCTCCCTTTTTAGTGAATGTCTCTAAACTGTTAGGTGAGAGATTTATTCTCCTGTTTCCTAAATGGAAGCAAATGCACAAGAGACATGAAGTCAGCAGGGACCGAGATATGGCCCGGGGAGGTAATGGGAGACCCCCATGGTCTGTGATGTTGCCTCCCTGCTGAGCCCTCCATCCCCCCACATTTCACTCACCAGAATTGATGTTCTAAAGTATTTCTTTCTTTATAGATTTTTTTACTTTTATATTAAATGCCCCTTATAGAAAAAAAAAATGGCAAAAATTCCATTACTCCAGCATCTGAGGATCATCCAATCCCGATAATCCAGCATAATCTGTATTACGGTATCTTCTAAGGACCTTCTGCTTGTGCACAAAAACCATAAATGTTCTTTTTTTTTTTTCTGAGAGTTCTTGATGACATTGAATTTTAAAGTTTATTAGCAGCAGAAGTTTTATTTATAGAGATTTGATTCGGAAACGAATATGCTATAAGAGGAAATTCAGTTCAGGTCCTGAGCGCTCCTTTCACAGGACACCCTTAATAAAGCATTGTGGGATACACATTGTTCACAATGTAATACACTTCACCGATAAACAAATATTCCCATACCATAACCAATAAAATCCTGAAGCAAAGCTCCAAATACCCTGCACAGACATGAAACTGTGATAAAATCCTGCTTTCTTGCAGCCACCACCAGGGGGAGCTAACTGCATGCACTTTATACATTGAATTTAATAGGTATACATGTTGTATACAGTGAGCTCCCCCTAGTGGTGACTGCAGACAGCTAGAAATCACTTGGTTAAAGGTTTATTTCCATAATAAAATGAATAATAATATTAATCTTTATTTATATAGCGCCAACATATTCCGCAGCGCTTTACAGTTTAACAGTTTCAAAACAAAGTCATAAGTAACAACGCTAACAATACAATAATTAAAGCAAAATAAGACGACCCTGCTCTTGAGAGCTTACAATCTACAATGAGGTGAGGGAGATACAGAGTACAGGTGTGTATTTACAATGGTGTATTTACAATGAAGGTCCAGCCATCTTGCGGGAGTGAAGGATGGATGGAGATAGTGAATGGGCTACACACGCACACTTACACAGAGAATGACTTTGATTAGTGAATGTGATAGGCCGCTCTGAACAGGTGTGTTTTGAGGGAGCGCCTAAAACTATGCAAATTGTGGATAGTCCTGATTTCTTGGGGTAGAGCATTCCAGAGGATAGGAGCAGCACGGGAGAAGTCTTGGAGTCGGGAGTGGGAGGTACGGATTAGTGCAGAGGTTAGTCGAAAGTCGTTTGCAGAGCGCAGCGATCGGCTAGGCCGATAGACAGAAATGAGAGAAGAGATGTAAGGGGGTGCCGCACTGTGGAGAGCTTTGTGGGTGAGAACAAGTACTTTGAATTGGATCCTATAATGAATGGGCAGCCAATGTAAGGACTGGCGAAGAGCGGACGCGTCCGAGTACCGATTACCCAGATGGACGATCCTTGCCGCTGCATTAAGTATGGACTGGAGAGGGGATAGTCGAGTGACGGGGAGGCCAATTAATAGAGCGTTGCAGTAATCCAGGCGAGAGTGGATCAATGCAACAGTGAGGGTTTTTGTTGTTTCCATAGTGAGAAAAGGGCGGATTCTAGAGATGTTCTTTTGGTGTAAGCGGCAAGAGCGGGCAAGGGATTGTATATGGGATGTGAAGGAGAGATTGGTGTCAAACATGACACCCAGACAGCGCGCCTGCTGCCGGGGTGTTATTGTGGTACCACCCACGGAGAGGGAAATGTTAGATTTAGGGAGGTTAGTAGACGGCGGGAGCAGAAGTAGTTCAGTTTTGGAGAGGTTGAGTTTCAGATAGAGAGCGGACATGATATTGGAGACTGCGGACAGACAGTCACTGGCGTTCTGTAGTACAGCGGGGGTAAGGTCGGGGGAAGACGTGTATAGTTGTGTGTCATCAGCATAAAGATGGTACTGAAAGCCAAATCTGCTGATGGTCTGTCCAATTGGGGCCGTGTAGAGAGAGAAAAGAAGGGGGCCAAGGACTGAGCCCTGAGGTACCCCGACAGCAAGAGGAAGAGGAGATGACGTGGAGCCAGAGAACAAAACACTGAAGGAGCGGTCAGAGAGATAGGAAGAGAACCAGGAGAGTGCAGTGTCCTTAATGCCTAGTGACTGGAGCCTAGAGAGTAGGAGATGGTGGTCAACAGTATCGAAAGCTGCAGATAGGTCAAGAAGAATGAGCAGAGAGTGGTCACCGTTACGTTTTGCTGTGAGAAGGTCATTGGTCACTTTGATGAGTGCAGTTTCAGTCGAATGTAGGGGGCGGAAGCCGGACTGTGAAGGGTCTAGAAGGGAGTGAATGGAGAGGTAACCGGTAAGGCGGGAGTAAACTAGGCGTTCCAAAAGTTTAGAGATGAAGGGGAGATTGGAGACTGGTCTGTAGTTGTTTGTGCAGGATGGGTCGAGAGCAGGTTTCTCTAGTAATGGAGTAACAATGGCGTGTTTGAAGGAGGATGGGAAAATGCCCGAGGAGAGGGAGAGATTAAAGATTGTAGTTAGGTGGGTTGTGACGACTAGAGAGAGACTGGAGGAGATGTGAGGGAATGGGGTCGGTAGTGCATGTAGTCGGACGAGAAGAAGAGAGGAGTCTGGAGACTTCTTCTTCTGTGATGGGATCAAATGTGGAGAGTGAGCCAGGGGAGATGCAGGAAGGGATGGGAGTCACAGCACTTGGTGGTTGGGAGCAGATTTCTTGACGGATATTATCTATTTTTTCTGTAAAGTGGTGTCGGGGTCGTAAACGACAATAAATCCTCATTCACCAGTCATTCCAAATCATTGTGCGAGCGCAAAACATCTGGTACCAATTAAGAATGACTCAGACACGCAGCTGATTCAGTCTTAGCTAATGTCCCGCATCCACACCTGTCAGGAGCAGTACAACAACTGGCTTTATTTACAAATACACAATACTATATTGAGTGTTAGGGGAAGGCGTGCATTAGGCGGGGTTTATGCAGTATACATCTAGTGTCCAGTCTCTCTCTGATTTGTCAAAAAGTCTCCCGATGGTTACTTCTTCTTCACATTCCTGAGTTATCTTTTTTTAGGAGAAATGAAACTTAACTTAACTCTTTAGACACTGAATTTAAGTGAAAGTGAACACTGGCAGCCATCTTTAATACAGTTACATTTGCATTAGCAAGCAATTAGGAAAAACTTATTGTTTCACAGTATAAAAGTTATATAAGAAAATATATTTTCACCTTGACAATCCCCCCTAAACACTAAGTTTTTCCCTTAATGAAAGATCCTTCGAGACTGTCCATGCGATGGGAAAAGGGGAGGTGGATTTCTTCATCCAGACACCTCAGAAGCTCTCCCCTAGCGAGAGGCCTCCAGGCAGCTGAACCCTTCACTAACCTCACATGGAGTTCTCCCGCTGTCCCTAAACTAAGTCTCTTAACATCATCTGAGAATGGGGGGTTTTGTCTACTCTCTTGAGGGGAATATACTTAGGGATCTCCCCTAGATCAGTACCATCGTACTCTGGTGGGTCTACTTCTTGATTGAGGAAGGTGCCAGTCGGAGTTGCTTTGGCAATAACCTTTTTATACAAGGGAATAACACAACAAAGAGTTATCGATCCAATTACAAGGAGGGCAATCAGTACTATACAAGCTTGTTGAAGGAATCCCTTGAGTCCACCCAACCAGCCGGAAAAGAAAGATGTGTCTACTCCAGCATTAGTTTTCAATTCTGCTGCTAACCCAGTTATCTTTTTAAGGGCTATCATGGTTTTTCCATTCACTCCAGAGTTCTGAGGGATATAGGTACAACACTCCTCTCCCACCATCCCACAAACTCCTCCTTTCTCAGCTAATATCATATCAAGGGCTAGTCGATTTTGGAGTGTCATTCTAGTGTTAGGGCCCAATTCTTCAACTATACCTTGGAAGGCATCTTGGCTGAAATTGACAAACCTTTGTTCACTGTAATATATGTAATTGATCCATTCAACATTTTTATTAATCTGCACCTGTGGGATTATAGAAGCAAAGCCAGCATAGATCTGGTTCTGGGCTTTAAATTGGTCAGGCACCCCCCTTGGCACTCCAATAGCATCAATATATACTAGTGGATCTTCTTCATAACTCATATGGAGCTGATCGAGGCTTCTCCTTTTCCTGGTAGGTTCATCAGGTATCTTTGGATCCCAGGGTAGAATCTTGAACTGCATAGCTAGTTTAACAAGGGTGCATTGGCCTGTCCAGGCATTTGGCAACCTAGGACGGAGCTTACCATCTCCACATAACCAATAAATGTCATACATATATTGTGTATGTTTGATTAACAAGTCAGTATCTAGAGAACTATTCTCTTTGCAGAAACCTGTCTCGAAGATCCTTACTGGTGTACCTGTGGTGTCGTGGGAATTATAGCAGGTGTAATTGTCAGCTAATACAGTTACTTCTCCTGGGACCTTTAGTTTGGGTTCCTTATGAATTAGTGGGACGTAATCTGGGCAATCAGTGGGCTTCAAACCTTTCAACAAATTCATGACACAGGCAGTGGTGTTGTCATCAGGGAAAAGCAATGCATGTGTGTATAGGTGTGTATTCGCAGCAGCACAAGCAATACATCCTACAGAGATATTCTGGACTTTTACATTGTACCTCACCCATTCTAACCACAAATTTTTCCTTGGGGCTGTTTGTGTTTCTATGGAGAAAACCTCTTGCCAACTGAGACCTGGAATGGGGATCACTTCATTAACTACATTTTGCAAACGCTCACCTGGGCCTATTTTAGGTGTACTGGTAACGGGGGCCTTGGTTGGTCTGAAGCTAATATCCTGAAGCCGTATATGGCCTAAATACGCATAAGGTCCAGCACTAAATACATAATTATAATGCCTTCCTAGTACGAACGTCTGCAGATCAGCAGATTGAGGGCTTTCAAGATTTAGGAGAAGGGGGTGACAGCTTCTACCCCATTTACAGCCCCTAAATGGTTGCAGAAGGGCTGTTAGATGCATTCTCTCACGAAGACTCCTACCCGTCCCATCCTTGGGGAACATGGCTTCGCTAGGTTTATATCCCCAATCATTCCCCGTACTCCAGGCAGCATCTGTCCAATAATGACAATTATTGTTGTCTTGTCTGGTAACACACATATAGAACTGGATGATCCCCTCTACCACCCGTTCAGTCTCAAGGCACTTGACTACATCACAGAAATCAAATCGCCAGATATTCACCGGGGCTGTCAGGTTTACCCAGAGAATAAAGGGACCAGAATTCTTATTTACAATAGGGGCCGAAGAGGTAGGGGCGAGGATTGCCCCCAGTCCCAAGGTCAAAAACAACAGCAACATTTCCCTTCAGTCACTACTGTGACTAAACACTGGTTCGGTCTCTTTTACAGTGTGAAGCATGAATCCAGGTGCTCTTTCCTTCAAGTTTTACTGCAGTGGGGGTGACCAGGATCACCGTGTGGGGTCCTTCAAATCTCGGCTGGAGACAATCTCTGCGCACAAACTTTTTCACATACACCAGGTCTCCTGGCACAAAGTCATGGACCACGTCACCTGTGGATTCTGGAAGAGAAGCAGAAACTGTAGAGTGGGTGTTAGACAGTTCCTTAGACAATGCAATCACAAATTGTACAACTTTATCATTTGTCTCAGACAACTCTTGTGGCCTAATGTCTCCTATTTTAGGTGGAGCACCAAAAAGAATCTCAAAGGGAGTCAGGCCGTGTTTTCCCTGTGGGGTGTGTCTGATATGGTATAGGACCACGGGGAGCAAATCTGGCCATGGGAGTGGGTGGTCCTGGCTCATTTTAAGCAACTGGGTCTTAATTGTGGAGTTCATTCTCTCAACTTTGGCTGAACTGGAGGGGTGATAGGGGGTGTGCAGACCCAAATCTGTCCCTAACATGTGCCACAATTCCTCGTAGACATTGGCAGTGAAGGCTGGGCCTTGATCTGATTCAACAACTTCGGGAATTCCAAATCTGCACGAAATTTCAGTGATGAGCTTCTTAGCTGTAGTTTTGGCAGTCATGTTGGTCACTGAGTAGGCTTCGGGCCATCCTGAGAACATATCCACAGCCACTAGGATGTACTCATACTTTCCTGACTTGGGCATCTGAATATGATCAACCTGGATTCTCTGCCAAGGGTAGTCTGGTTTGGCAAGATGCTGAAGTGGAACCTTGGCGGTGGCTGTTGGGTTACAGATGGCACAGACTGGGCAGGCTCTTGAGTAGGCTGTGACAGTGGTAGAGATTCCTGGGGCCCAGTAGAGCTTCTTGATACAGGCCAGAGCTTGGTTCTTTCCTCGATGAGTTGATCCATGAGCCCATGCTGCAACGGCTGGATACATTCTTTTGGGTAGACAGGGTTTCCCATCCACCTTATAGAGTCTAGGAAATTGGTATTGTCCGGCAGAACTACGATTCCCATGAATGGCTCCTGCAGCTTCCCACTGCTTCTTTTCTTCTTTAGAGGTCAACTTTTGTTCTTCCCACAATCTCTCTTCAGGTGGTCGGGCTGGCTTCCAGACAGATCCGGTGGCAGGGTATTCCATTTCCATGTCTTCTATCAACTCCCTCTTCTTTCTTCGGGCTTCGGACTTCTCAAAGTCTCGTTCTTCTTCGGCTTGGGTAGCTTCTTTGGTTGCCTGTTCTCTTGTTTGTGCTCTGGTAAGCACAGGCATCACAGGTGTATCAGTGCCTTCCCAACAGGGTTTTTCTGGTGCTGTTTCTTCTTCTTCCCACTTTGCTGAGACATTCTTTATGGCAGCAGCTTTGGCAGCTTGATCTGCTAAATGGTTTCCTCTAGTCTCCTTCGAATTGACTTTCCCGTGAGCTTTGACCTTGATCACCGCAATTTGTACAGGTAGCTCCAATGCCTTCATCAGGGCTTTAATCCTTAGTGCATGTTTAACAGGGGTTCCTGTAGCCGTAATGAACCCTCGGGACTTCCACAGGAATCCAAAATCGTGACAGATTCCATAGCCGTATCTTGAGTCAGTGTAGACATTGGCCGTCTTCCCTTCTGCTAGATAACATGCTTGTTGTAGGGCCACAAGTTCGGCTTCTTGAGCCGAAAGGTGAGGTGGCAAGGCTTCAGCCAGAAGGACTTCTGTTTCAGTGGTGACCGCATATCCAGTGTGGAACTTGCCATAAGAGTCTGCAAATCGAGATCCATCAGTCCATAGTTGCAAATCAGGGTTGAGAAGTTCTTGAGTTACCACATTTTGTGGTGCAGAGGCTTCTTGTTCCAGTGCTTTTACACAGTCATGCGGGTCATCAGGTGACCTCCTGTCTGGTAAATCCTTATACCCGTCAGGGAACTCCCCCCTAGAATGTGGAAGCAAAGTGGCTGGGTTGATGGTAGTACATTTCTGGAAGGTGATGTTGGAGGGCAGAAGTAGAGAGCACTGAAGTCTGAGATGTCTTTGGCTCGTTAGATGCTTAGGAGATGTTTGTTGGAGGACAGCAGAGAGATCATGTCCAGCTTGAATGACCAAGTCATGACCAAGTGCTATGTCAGCAGACTTATCCAGAAGAACATGGGCTGCATGCACAGCCTTGAGGCAGGAAGGAGCAGTTCTGGCAACAGGGTCTAGCCTGGCTGAGTAGTAGGCCAGAGGACGGAAACGATCAGCATGTTTCTGTGCCAGCACACCAGAGGCATGTCCTTCAGATTCTGAAACAAAGAGATGAAATGGCTGAGTGTAGTCAGGGAGACCCAGAGCAGGGGCGCTGACAACAGCTTCCTTGAGAGCCAGGAAACAGTCCTTTTGCTGAGCATAGATATACGGATTTTCAGCATGATCCCAGTCCGGTCCTCCAGTCTTGAGGCAATCATACAAAGGTTGCATGAGTCTTGAAGCATCCGGAATCCACTGTCTGCAGTAGGTAATGAGTCCTAAGAAAGACTGCATAGCAGAGTATGTCTTTGGATAAGGGATATCCTCGATTGCATGTTTTCTGTCCTCGGTGAGGTGTCTCGAGCCTTGAGAGATGCAGTGTCCGAGGAAGACGACTTTCTCTTTGCACCACTGGACCTTGGCCTTTGAGACTTTGCAGTTGGCAGAATGAAGAAAAAGGAGCAAGGACTCAGAAGCAGCAAACAGATTCTCTTCAGTTCCACAGAGGAGTAGGTCATCAACATACTGGAGAAGCGTGACATGAAGATTCTGTAACACCCACGGATCCAGGGTCATCTTCATAGCATGAGTGAACTGGTTAGGGGAGTTCTGGGCACCCTGTGGTGTCCTGGTCCAGGTCAGCTGAGATCCTTGAAACGTGAAGGCAAATAAAAACTGTGAGTCTTCATGAAGCGGGACACTGAAGAAAGCATTAGCCAGGTCAATAACGGTGAAGAGTGTTGCTGAAGTAGGCACTTGAGAAAGCAAGGTGTTTGGGTTGGGTACCACAGGAGTTTCCAAGATGGTGGCTGAATTGACTGCTCTGAGGTCCTGTACAAGTCTGTACTTCGGAGGGTCTCCAGGAGCTGTCTTCTTCTTCACTGGAAACAGGGGTGTGTTACAGGGTGAAACACATCTGATTAGCACTCCAGAATGTAAGAGGGAGGTAATCTGAACTCCAAGGCTCCGCTCTTGGGCAGCCTTAAGCGGATACTGAGGTAGTCTGGGGTATGGGTGCCCAGGTTTGAGGTGGACTTTTACTGGAGGCACTTTGAGCAGACCCACATCCTCAGGTCCAGTTGACCACAGAGTGGTAGGTAGATTGGGCAAATCCGGGGAAGGTGTCGTTTGCAGAGTCATCATCATCAGAGGGAAAGCCTTAAGGACACAACGATCTTCAGTGCCTTGTTGTGAGGCAGGATCTTGTAATTGCAATTCCATCCCTTGATCACCGAAGATGATGGTAGCGTGAAGCCTTTGAAGGAGGTCAGCTCCTAGAAGGTTGACGGGGCAGGTTTCAGACACCAGAAATTTGGCAAAGACACCAGAGAATGGGCCAGCTGGGACGGGAACAGTGAGTGGTGATGAGGTTTGTTGACCTTCAACTCCAATACATGTGAGGAAATCTGAAGACAGGGAGATTGTAGGAGGCAGCTGAGATGAAGAGATAACAGAGGTGGCCGCCCCAGTGTCCACTAAGAACTTGAGAGGTTGATTGTCCACTTCCAGGGTCACTGTACCACAAGACGAGGAAGTACAGGTGGCGGGAAAAGTGGGCACCGGTTGGCCTGAACTTCATGAGTGTGGAGGATGAAGAGGTCTCTGAGGGTGCCCCCTGCGAGGACAACTTCTTCTCATATGACCAGGGCTGGCACACTCCCAACACAGAGGTCTCCCTTGGTCATCACGAACTGGTCTGTCCCTGTAGTTTTGGCCCTGGGACCCTCTCGGCCTCAAGCGTGGTGATCCATACCGATCCTGAGCCTGATACACCATAACAGGTACTTCTGAGGCTTCTGCCATATACATGGCTGGTTTCTTCTTGCCTTTGTCCTTCTGTGCTTCCTTCTCTGCTTCCTTTTCTGCTTCTTTTTCTTCCCTTTGAAGCATTTTCTGATAACTCTTCACAACAGTGAGGGCCTGTTTTAGGGGACCATCAGGTAATTCGGGACGAAGCTTCATGACCTTATCCTTCAGTGGATCTTCCAGACCATCAATAAAAGCACGGACCAACAAGGCTGCCTGCGTCTTCACATGAGTTGAATAACCCAAGTCTTCAAACTGCATAGTTAGTCTGGCAGCGTATTTCTCCACAGCTTCACCAGATTCTTGTTGTATATCCTGTATTGATCCTGCTTCGTCACAGAGACGATCCTGGGCCCACTTTGTGAGTTGAGCGATAAACTCCTTTCCAGACTTGAACTTGTTGAGAGGTCCTGCTTTAGTGGGGTCCAATTCCTTCATGATGGTGGGGAGAAAATATTCGGAGGCTTTGATTGAGGTGATGCCTGATAGATCAGACCATGTAGCCCCGTAGATGCTCCTAGTCTGTTCCAGTTTCCTTACATACTGCATGGGAAATTTGTCCGGGTCAGGTAACTTGTTAACAATAGCATCAATTTGTACCGGAGTGAAGGGTTTGTATTTCAGCTTCAGCCCTTCTTCTTCTTCGTCATGTGTCACTGCCTCATCCTTCGGGGCAGTTGGGGGTGCTGTGGGTATTACCTCATCCAGGGGCTTTATACCTGTGTGCATCAGTGGTATCATGTATTCAGCTACCAAGGGCATGATGCCCTCTAATCCGGATTCATGGTAACAGACGATCCTAACTTCTTGTAAATCGAGATCTGGGGTTGATTGGAGACAATTCTTGATGACTTCAACATGTTCCTTCATACAGGGGCCCAGTGGGTATCCAAAGAGTCCTGAAGATATCAATGGTATAGCCAAAGTTCTACGAGGAAGTGTATCTCTCCCTAGCCGTCCTGCAAAGATAAGCACTGTCTGTAAGGCGGTCTGCAATATTGTACGGCAATGCTCGGGTGTCCTGTAATCATATATAGGGCCTGCAGTGTGTAACACTATATCACAGGGCAAATTCCCTCCCTGGGTGGACATAGCGTCTCCTGGATGCAAGGGGCCATAATTGGTAAGGTAGGCCTGACACTCTTGGGTTATGGCTGGGCCTCCCTTTTTAGCTATCTGTTGGGCCAAACCACCTCTATGCGACAGGGTAGAGTTAGCTGGGTTCACTATGGCTCCTACCTGGTGGGTAACTATGTCCCCATACCCCACTGAGAAAAGAACCTGGGAGCCCTGAGGTGTGATGTAATAGCGTGAATGACAGGGGAACCAGATTTCAGGGTCATGGGGCAACCTAGAGGATTTGTTGAGAGGGGTAGGTAGTGGGCTCCTTCCGGGCCGGGGGGATTCGAACGGACCTAATAGCAGTGGCGGGGCAGGGGGAATTGTAGCAACCTGATTGTCAGAATCTTCTGATCCCTCATCATCTCCGATAGCTTGGCGCCTCATACGCATTACGGACCGGAAAGCCGTACTGCCGGTCAGGGCATCAAGAGTGAAGGGACCTTGACCAGGTGTATTTACAAATATCACAGTGGGTTGCACCGGGAGACTAGGCCCAGAGGCCGGAACAGAAACAGGAACATTAGAGGTGGGAACAGCATCGGTCGGTGCCGGAGGTTTCTCAGGAAGTGGTGGTCCCTGATAGTACTCGCCGGAAAGTGTTACCAGCGGACATAGTGGCTGGGGAGGAATTCCGGGTGCACCAAGATGGCTGCCGGTGGAGGCGTGGCATGCCCCACTTCCGTCCATGGTCTGGGCGGAACCCCAAGGACGGCCCGCCCCACACACACGGCAGGTTTCCACCCAGGTTGGATTCTGCACGCCACAAACAGGACACACCCACGCTTCTGGAGAGCTCGTCTTGTCGCCATTATAGGGCGGTGGTTGGGACTGCATTTTCATCATCAGTGGCACGGCGGCCATTTTACAATCTATAAGATCACAGTTCAAAGGCATTTTATAACCAAACACAGGTTCCGCATTGTCTGTTCCTCCTTCCCCATCAATCTCTTTCCATCCTTCATTCTTCAAGCCTCGCGCAACTCGCAGATGAGCTTGTGCTTGTTCTAACAATCCTTTATCTTTCAACATGCCTCGTTTGTTCTCTATGAGATTATGCCACATAGCCGGCTGTAATCTCCCTGATGAGGGCAATCCTACATGCTTATACAATCTCTCAACATTCTTGACTGCCTTCTTGCCTTCCCGTGACGCTACTATTGCCTTGACCTCCACAGCATCCTCATCTAACTTGTGGGGCACAGACTTCTTCTGCTTTAAGATACGCAGCATGACTCTTACAGAATACTATGGTTCTCTGCAGAAAAACCACTGGTAGCGATATCAACACTGATGTTCCACAGTACGGAGCCTCACGTTCGACGTACTAGGAAAAGAGCCTCGCGCTCAATATTTCCTTTCCCTAACCTTGAACAGCAGTGATTAACAGATTATCCTGCCACGATATTCCAACAGTCGGGAGGCGGTCTCCTAGTGAGAGCCCTCCACAGAAATACAGGTGGTCCCTTCTCGGGACGTCTTAATTACCTAGCTGGTACAATATCACAGAGGCTGCGTCTCCTATCCCTTCCTCTAAGTTGCCCCACAATCTGCAACTAGCTCAATTTATCACTCCACTTCACTACTAGACAATAGTCACGGGTAGGGTGGTTAAATGGAGTACAATGACCGGTGGAGGAGGTGTGGTGTACACGAGGACGCGCAGAATGCGACGTCTCTCAGTTGCTGGTTCAGAGCGTGGCACAGGATCGCACTCAGTCTCACCACTCGACCGGTCACCCCTCAGACCCAAGGAGACCACAGACAAACCAATAACGGCTGAGACACTAGCAAGTGTGACACATACAGTGTATATGATCTCACTTACCGTGTTTTGGAGGGTGATCAGTCCTCGAGGTCAGCCACTACAGGTATCATCCACAGACATCCAGGCATGGGTCCAGAAGAGCCTCGGATCACTGTCCACGCCCCCCGTTGGGCTCCAAATTGTCGGGGTCGTAAACGACAATAAATCCTCATTCACCAGTCATTCCAAATCATTGTGCGAGCGCAAAACATCTGGTACCAATTAAGAATGACTCAGACACGCAGCTGATTCAGTCTTAGCTAATGTCCCGCATCCACACCTGTCAGGAGCAGTACAACAACTGGCTTTATTTACAAATACACAATACTATATTGAGTGTTAGGGGAAGGCGTGCATTGGGCGGGGTTTATGCAGTATACATCTAGTGTCCAGTCTCTCTCTGATTCGTCAAAAAGTCTCCCGATGGTTACTTCTTCTTCACATTCCTGAGTTATCTTTTTTTAGGAGAAATGAAACTTAACTTAACTCTTTAGACACTGAATTTAAGTGAAAGTGAACACTGGCAGCCATCTTTAATACAGTTACATTTGCATTAGCAAGCAATTAGGAAAAACTTATTGTTTCACAGTATAAAAGTATAAAAGTTATATAAGAAAATATATTTTCACCTTGACAGTGGGAGGCCAGGTCATCAGCACAAATGTCTGTGATAGGGGCTTGTGCTTTTGGCCTGAGGAGGGAGTGAAAAGTGTCAAAAAGTTTCTTGGGGTTGTTGGCTAGTGAGGAGATCAGGGTGGTGAAGTAGGTCTGTTTGGCAAGGTGAAGGGCAGCGTTATAGGTTCTTAACATAAATTTGAAGTGTATGAAGTCTTCTGGTGTGCGGGTTTTTCTCCATAGGCGTTCAGCACTCCTGGAGCATCGCTGGAGAAGTTGAGTTTGCGATGTGTGCCAGGGCTGTTTACTCTGTGTTTGGAGGTTCTGAGGGTGAGGGGAGCTACTTGGTCAAGGGTGCTTCTAAGAGTGTCATTGTAGTGATGAACAGCCAGATTAGGACAGGAAAGAGAGGAGATTAGGGACAGAGATGAGTGTAGGGAGTCTGAAAGTGTCTGAGGGTTAATAGCTTGTAGATTTCTGACTGTGTGGTAGGTAGGAATGAGCTGGGGTGGGCGAGGATTTATGAGCGAGAAGGAGAGAATGTTGTGGTCAGAGAGTGGAAGCAGTGAGTTGTTTAGGTGGGAGATTGAACAGAGCCGGCAGAAGACCAGATCAAGGGTGTTACCGTCCTTATGTGTCTCAGAGGTTGAAAGCTGTGAGAGGCCTAGAGAGGTGGTTAGTGATAGAAGCTGGGATGCAGATGTGGAATTAGGGCTGTTAATGGGGATGTTGAAGTCTCCCAGGATGAAAAGTGGTCAAGGAAGTGGGTGGGTGAGCCTGGGGGCCGGTATATGACCGCTACCCTGAGGGAGAGGGGACGGAAGAGCCTCATGGTGTGGAGCTCAAAAGAAGGGAATAAGAGTGATGGGACTGGGGGGATGACCTGGAAAGTGCATTGTGGGGACAGGAGTATGCCAACTCCACCACCAGGTCTGTTTGTGGGTCTCGGGGAGTGAGAGAATTGTAAGCCACCGTAGGAAATGGCAGCAGGAGAGACAGTGTCAGAATCCTGAATCCAGGTTTCAGTGAGGGCCAACAGATTAAGAGAGTTGTTCAGAAAGTAGTTGTGTAGGAAAGGAAGCTTGTTACAAGCAGACCGTGGATTCCAGAGGGCACAATTAAAAGATTGAGATGAGGGAGTGCAAGTAATGTTAATCAGATTATTGTGGTTTCGATATGAGGTAGGGTAAAGGTTGAGGTTGGGGGATGGTGGACCAGGGTTGGGGGAGATGTCCACTGAAATCAGTAGGAGAAGGAAGATAAAGAGCCAATAGTTGTTGGAATTGTAAGTAGTTTTTTTCTGCGATGTGTTTGGGCAAGATGGGCTGAGGTTTCTCAGGAAGGTGAGGAGTGTGTGGGAGCTGTACATGGGAGAAAGAAGTATAGAGGGGCTGATGTGTATGAGTCGTGATGGAGGGGGGATAGGGTGATGAATGTGGATGGCAAGGGAACACAGGAGGATAAAAATAAAGCACATGGTTAAAGGGGATGGCAAAGTGTGGGTTAGCTGACTCCTGCCCTGACTAACTGCCATGTATAACTGCCGTTTTGCTGGATGCTTATCTTCTGTGATGCTTACTGCCGTTTTGCTGGATGCTTATCTTCTGTGATGCTTACTGCCGTTTTGCTGGATGCTTATCTTCTGTGATGCTTACTGCCGTTTTGCTGGATGCTTATCTTCTGTGATGCTTACTGCCGTTTTGCTGGATGCTTATCTTCTGTGATGCTTACTGCCGTTTTGCTGGATGCTTATCTTCTGTGATGCTTACTGCCGTTTTGCTGGATGCTTATCTTCTGTGATGCTTTGCTTATGGGATGCTTGCGTGCTGTACCCCACACTGCGTGCTTCCCCTTAGCAACTACTACATATATAGGCCACACTACAGGGTCAGGAGAGAGGGATTGTGGGAGCTGGTTGGGTATAATTTGGCAGCTGGGGCCAGCACACCAGGGGATGGTTAGATGATCAAAGGCACTAGACCAAGATGTGGCAATATGCTATAGCACCTTCCACCTGAGTAGATCTAGAAAGGCCCCAGTCACAGATCTAAAGCAGTAAGTATTACATACAGTGCAACAAATGAACTATACCAAAGCTTTAGCAAGCACATTTAAATATGCAGCAAAATTGTAAAGCAGCAGAAGTATGGAGTTGTACCATTTGGATATATTACAGCAGAGAATAGAGGCAGCAGAGGTGGGAAGTTGTATCATTCAGGCTGCTTGCTAGCATTGAATGGAGTAAATACATGCAGGGTGGCTCAGTTGATTACCTGTGTGAAGAGAGAAGAAATAGATCAGAACCTGGATTGGTGGAGGTGCAATCACTGAGACTTCCTCCAATCCCGAGAACGGGAAACTAAGGAGTCAAAACAGCGTGAAGGCTACGCATATGTGTCACCGATCCATTACTCCTCTATGCCAGAGATGGCCTAGTGCAATGATCAGCTTTTTCATGAACGGACCTCAACCTATTGACATTTTATCAACTATACCTTTAATGGCAAGAATATCTCCCTAACTGGGAGAGAAAAAGGAGTGAAAAAAAATCAAAACGTAAAAAAAAAAGTTAACTAAGCTTAAAATAGTTAAAATTAAAGATAAAAAAGAAAAAAATAGGAATTCTGCATTTTTTCTATCCCCTCTAAAAATTGAATAAAAACATTGACTGCATTATATGTATCCCCAAAAGGTGCCATCAACAATGTCCATCCATACTGCAAAAAAACTGACCCCCATCATATTAAGGGTCTAGCACAATTTGTAGAGGTTCACTTTAAGATGTTCTGTACTGGCGGAAGCTGAGAAAGTAGAAGAAAAGTTTCTGAGAAGTTTGGCAAGTGTCGGAGTCGCAGGACACGAGATCATTGAGGATGAATGCATCCATTGCCAATTGTGTTGTGTGAATATCATTTCTCTGTAATCGGAGAGCCGCGGATGCAGGCTCGAGACTTGCGGACTCAGGTAAATTGAAATCTCTGCACCGAGTTTACGAGAGAAAAATATATAATGACATTTTGTGTTCTTCCCGAGATAACAGCCCCATGAATATACAGCGGCTGCGACGGCGGCAGAACACGGAGACGTCCTTTGTTGCTGTATAGAGTCATCAGTGACATAATGAAGGGCGTCTAATCTAAGCAGGGGGGAAGACAAATGGGCCGCCATTCTCTCCTGCCCGATAGATTTACACTGGGATAGAAGAGAGTGCACAGTATAAATGGCTGTGGTGCCCGGCGTCCCTGAGCCTTCCCTTATCACACCTCTCTGACAAAAATGAATTAGCCCCAAGAAACCACATCTAAGAAAGTTTCATTTCAAGGAGATTGGAAAATGCAAACGTCGGAATTCTGCAAATCCTTCCTAATCCTGAATTGTTTCTGCTGTGTACAAAGCTCATCTCATCCTTCATTTGTACATTGTAAATTAAAACAACGTCCCACAACCAAATGCACAAATCCCTCAAGGAATTACTTCATCTTGGCTTTACTGGTGTAGAAAGGATAACTACAAGTTTAAAAAACACCATATATCATACTCCAGAGCTGCCCTCACTATTCTGCTGGTGCAGTCACTGTGTACATATATTACATTACTGATCCTGAGTTACATCCTGTATTATACTCCAGAGCTGCACTCACTATTCTGCTGGTGCAGTCACTGTGTACATATATTACATTACTGATCCTGAGTTACATCCTGTATTATACCCCAGTGCTGCACTCACTATTCTGCTGGTGCAGTCACTGTGTACATACATTACTGATCCTGAGTTACATCCTGTATTATACTCCAGAGCTGCACTCACTATTCTGCTGGTGCAGTCACTGTGTACATACATTACTAATCCTGAGTTACATCCTGTATTATACCCCAGAGCTGCACTCACTATTCTGCTGGTGCAGTCACTGTGTACATAGATTACATTACTAATCCTGAGTTACATCCTGTATTATACCCCAGAGCTGCACTCACTATTCTGCTGGTGCAGTCACTGTGTACATATATTACATTACTGATCCTGAGTTACATCCTGTATTATACCCCAGAGCTGCACTCACTATTCTGCTGGTGCAGTCACTGTGTACATATATTACATTACTGATCCTGAGTTACATCCTGTATTATACTCCAGAGCTGCACTCACTATTCTGCTGGTGCAGTCACTGTGTACATACATTACTGATCCTGAGTTACATCCTGTATTATACTCCAGAGCTGCACTCACTATTCTGCTGGTGCAGTCACTGTGTACATACATTACATTACTGATCCTGAGTTACATCCTGTATTATACTCCAGAGCTGCACTCACTATTCTGCTGGTGCAGTCACTGTGTACATACATTACTGATCCTGAGTTACATCCTGTATTATACTCCAGAGCTGCACTCACTATTCTGCTGGTGCAGTCACTGTGTACATACATTACATTACTGATCCTGAGTTACATCCTGTATTATATTCCAGAGCTGCACTCACTATTCTGCTGGTGCAGTCACTGTGTACATACATTACTGATCCTGAGTTACATCCTGTATTATACTCCAGAGCTGCACTCACTATTCTGCTGGTGCAGTCACTGTGTACATACATTACATTACTGATCCTGAGTTACATCCTGTATTATACTCCAGAGCTGCACTCACTATTCTGCTGGTGCAGTCACTGTGTACATACATTACTGATCCTGAGTTACATCCTGTATTATACTCCAGAGCTGCACTCACTATTCTGCTGGTGCAGTCACTGTGTACATACATTACATTACTGATCCTGAGTTACATCCTGTATTATATTCCAGAGCTGCACCCACTATTCTGCTGGTGCAGTCACTGTGTACATACATTACTTTACTGATCCTGAGTTACATCCTGTATTATACCCCAGTGCTGCACTCACTATTCTGCTGGTGTAGTCCCTGTGTACATACATTACATTACTGATCCTGAGTTACATCTTGTATTAGGCTGTGTGCACACGCTGCGGATTTTGCTGCGGTTCCGCAGCGGTTTTGGCCGCTGCGGACCCGCAGCAGTTTTTGCTGCGGTGTACAGTACCATGATTCCCTATGGGAATCAAAAACCGCAGTGCAGACGGTGCGGAATTTTCCGCGCGGATTATCTGCGGTTTTCAATCCGCAGAAAGAATTGACATGTCAATTCTTTCTGCGGATTCTCCTGCGGTTTGCCATCTCCTCTATTGAGGAGATGAAAAACCGCAGGGCAAAACCGCAGAGCAATCCGCAGGTAAAACCGCAGGTCTTTTGACCTGCGGTTTCACCTGTGGATTTTACAAAATCCGCGCGGATGAATCCGCACCTAATCCGCAGCGTGTGCACACAGCCTTATACTCCAGAGCTGCACTCACTATTCTGCTGGTGTAGTCACTGTGTACATACATTACATTACTGATCCTGTACTGATCCTGATACCCCAATACTGAGCTGCTGATGCCGTATGTGCCCCTATTACTATACCTGATACCCCAATACTGAGCCGCTGCTGTGGTATGTGTCCCTACTAATGCACCTGATACCCCAATACTGAGCCTCTGCTGCTGTATATGTCCCTATTACTGCACCTGATACCCCAATGCTGAGCCGCTGCTGCCGTATGTGTCCCTATTACTGCACTTGATACCCCAATGCTGAGCCGCTGCTGCTGTATGTGTCCCTATTACTGCACCTGATACCCCCTATACACACACAGCTCTGCTCCACACCCCCTATACACACAGAGCTCTGCTACGTACACCTTGTACACATGCGGCTCTGTTCCGTACACCTTGTACACACGCACCTCTGCTACGTACACGCGCGCCTCTGCTACGTACACGCTGTACACACGCGCCTCTGCTACGTACACGCTGTACACACGCACCTCTGCTACATACACGCTGTACAAATGCGGCTCCACTCCGTACACCTTGTACACACCTGGCTCCGCTCTGTGCACTTGTACACACGCAGCTCTGCTCCCTACACCCCGTACACACTCGGCTCTGCTCCGTACAAGCTGTACACATGCGGCTCTGCTCCGTACACGCTGTACACACACGGCTCTGCTCCGCACATCCCGTACACACGCGGCTCCGCACCATACACCTCGTACACATACGGCTCCAATCCGTACACATTGCACACACGGCTCTGCTCTGTACACCCCGACCCGTACACACTTGGCTCTGCTCCGTACACAAACGGCTCTGCTCACCCCATACACACGTGGCTCCACTCCTCTGTACACCTCATACATGCATATCTCTGCTCCGTACACCTTCTACACACACGGCTCCGCTCTGTACACCTCATACACACACAGCTCTGCTACATCCACCCTGTAAACCCCTCCTGAGCCCACACAGAAACTTACCTCACCTCATCCAGCACCATGACAACCAGCACAGCAGAGCCCTGCAACGCTCAAGCCCCTGATCATGTGACCCCTGACTCCGCCCCTCCCGTGACCTCATCACAGGTCCTGTGCGCACAGAATAGCCCAGGACGACATTGCTGGCTGTGAGGTGGGGGGCGCACTGCTGGCGCCGGGGCCCCCCACCGCCTTCTCGGGGGCCCATAGCGGCTGGGCGGCAGAGTAGGGAGATCGATTCTCCCTGCTCTGCCGCAGAATGTAACTGTATGGGCACGCTGTGCACGCCCGTACAGTTACAGTAGCGTAGCTCTGGTGGGCCCCCTCAGAGCTCGGGGCGACCGCCCCCTCTGCCCCCCCCGGTAGCTACGCTACTGGGGTAACGTAAAAGAGAAGGAGCTAACCTCAGCGATAAAGGACCTAATTCTACACCTATCACATCCGAGCGACTCAGTGGGGAACACTACAACTACACAATCAGCGAGTTTACACAAAGACGCCTTCTAGGCGCTCACATAGATCAGGAGACTAGGCAAAAAATCTGGAACAATGATTATGTTGACATATGGTCGCTGTTATCAGCTGACCAACAAACAGTAGAATTAACGAACGGGGTTATGATAGGAATAGACCAAAAATAGCATTAACTATGAACAATTGGCTTCAGGCCTTCGCAATATTGGGCTGTATTATGGGCCAGAAGCATCCGGAACGCTGCTCCGAATTATTTATATATCAAGACACGATATATAGTTCATACAAATCGCATGGCGGTTCAGCCTGCCGTCGGTATGACGAGGAGTTCCACAGGCGGCTGGCCCTACAGCCCGATCTAGGCTGGGGAGTTAACGCGACAGACGTGTGGCTGCGTCTCATGCTGTCGAAGAAGCAGCCCCACTTTTCAGCTACGACCACTAATTACTCCGCAGCCGCAGGTCAAAACTCAGTGGTCGTACGAAAGCCCGGGGCCCGCTGGCCGTTTAATGAGGGAAACTGCCGTTTCCACGCGCTCTGCAAATTCAGACACGATTGCTCAGCTTGCGGGGGGGGCATCCAGCATCACGGTGCACTCGACAGCCATACAAAGCGACTGCAAGGCAGAACCCCAGTGAGCGCAAACGCGATAGCCCCCTGGCTAGATCTCTACCCCAATAAAAATGCAGCACATCAACTGCTATCAGGTTTTACAGACGGGTTTTTTATCCCTTCCAAGTTTACAAGAACGCCAACCGTATCTTAAAATCTGCTTGTGAATTCCCTGAAATCCTAAGACAAAAAATACAAAAGGAGGTGGAATTAGGTAGAATATCAGGCCCCTTTCAATCACTGCCCTTCAAAAATATCAGAATATCGCCATTAGGTATTATCCCAAAAAAGGAACCCGGTAAATACCGCCTAAGCCATCATTTGTCTCATCCAAAGGGTGAATCTGTTAATGACGCCATCTCCCCAGAAGAAGCGTCTGTCACATACACGTCCTTTTGTATTTTTTGTCTTAGGATTTCAGGGAATTCACAAGCAGAGGGGTATCAGAGGCCTCCAATGGAAACAGGTGTTCAAAGAAATGGTTGACATTTCAAGGGGGGCAAAGCGCCCGGTGATAATGGTGGTACACACGGGTGGCAATGATCTTTGCAAGCAAAAGGTGGCGGAGCTGTTTAAATGGATGACAACGGATATAGAATGACTCCCCTGTTTATTCACAAATATGATACTGGTGTGGTCAGAGATGATACCACGGGCTGTCTGGCGAGGTGCAAGAGATAAAAACGCCATAGAGCGCACAAGGAGGAAATTCAACGCCCGGATGGGAAAATTTGTGAAAGGAAAAGGCGGTATCGTAATTCGTCACCACCATCTGCAAACGGGATAACACAAGACTATTAAGACCGGACGGAGTTCACCTGACGGACATTGGCCTCGATATTTCTCTGACTGATTTACATGAGGGGGTTGAACAGGCCCTATCGCTGATGGGTGGGGGTCGGAGTCCCGTGTAGGTTATACACAGGATCCTCCGTGGCGGTAGAAGCAGAGGAGGGCAAAGGTTCGTAACCGCTCGTTGGGCCAACTTGCCTGTCGAATGCGGACAGGATCTCGGCACGAGCCGCCCGTTACGAAGTGTAATTGCCTTTCTCTGATTATGTAATTAATAAACTGTGACCGACCTGTTCAACCCACCTAGGATTGTCTGTGTTTCATTATGAGGGAGGGGGGAAGGCACTGGTTACGACATTAGTACTGTGTGTGTGTAATGTATTAGTACTGTGTGTGTGTAATGTATTAGTACTGTGTGTGTAATGTATTAGTACTGTGTGTGTAATGTATTAGTACTGTGTGTGTGTAATGTATTAGTGCTGTGTGTGTAATGTATTAGTACTGTGTGTGTGTAATGTATTAGTACTGTGTGTGTGTAATGTATTAGTACTGTGTGTGTAATGTATTAGTGTTGTATGTGTGTAATGTATTAGTGCTGTGTGTGTGTAATGTATTAGTACTGTGTGTGTAATGTATTAGTGTTGTATGTGTGTAATGTATTAGTACTGTGTGTAATGTATTAGTACTGTGTGTGTGTAATGTATTAGTACTGTGTGTGTGTAATGTATTAGTGCTGTGTGTGTAATGTATTAGTACTGTGTGTGTGTAATGTATTAGTACTGTGTGTGTGTAATGTATTAGTACTGTGTGTGTAATGTATTAGTACTGTGTGTGTAATGTATTAGTACTGTGTGTGTGTAATGTATTAGTACTGTGTGTGTAATGTATTAGTACTGTGTGTGTAATGTATTAGTACTGTGTGTGTGTAATGTATTAGTACTGTGTGTGTAATGTATTAGTACTGTGTGTGTAATGTATTAGTACTGTGTGTGTGTAATGTATTAGTACTGTGTGTGTAATGTATTAGTACTGTGTGTGTGTAATGTATTAGTACTGTGTGTGTAATGTATTAGTACTGTGTGTGTGTAATGTATTAGTACTGTGTGTGTAATGTATTAGTACTGTGTGTGTGTAATGTATTAGTACTGTGTGTGTGTAATGTGTTAGTGCTGTGTGTGTAATGTATTAGTACTGTGTGTGTAATGTATTAGTACTGTGTGTGTGTAATGTATTAATACTGTGTGTGTGTAATGTGTTAGTGCTGTGTGTGTAATGTATTAGTACTGTGTGTGTAATGTATTAGTACTGTGTGTGTGTAATGTATTAGTACTGTGTGTGTAATGTATTAGTACTGTGTGTGTGTAATGTATTAGTACTGTGTGTGTGTAATGTATTAGTACTGTGTGTGTAATGTATTAGTACTGTGTGTGTGTAATGTATTAGTACTGTGTGTGTAATGTATTAGTACTGTGTGTGTAATGTATTAGTACTGTGTGTGTAATGTATTAGTACTGTGTGTGTGTAATGTATTAGTACTGTGTGTGTGTAATGTATTAGTGCTGTGTGTGTAATGTATTAGTACTGTGTGTGTGTAATGTATTAGTACTGTGTGTGTAATGTATTAGTACTGTGTGTGTGTAATGTATTAGTACTGTGTGTGTAATGTATTAGTACTGTGTGTGTAATGTATTAGTACTGTGTGTGTGTAATGTATTAGTACTGTGTGTGTAATGTATTAGTACTGTGTGTGTAATGTATTAGTACTGTGTGTGTAATGTATTAGTACTGTGTGTGTGTAATGTATTAGTACTGTGTGTGTAATGTATTAGTACTGTGTGTGTGTAATGTATTAGTACTGTGTGTGTAATGTATTAGTACTGTGTGTGTGTAATGTATTAGTACTGTGTGTGTGTAATGTGTTAGTGCTGTGTGTGTAATGTATTAGTACTGTGTGTGTAATGTATTAGTACTGTGTGTGTAATGTATTAGTACTGTGTGTGTGTAATGTATTAATACTGTGTGTGTGTAATGTGTTAGTGCTGTGTGTGTAATGTATTAGTACTGTGTGTGTAATGTATTAGTACTGTGTGTGTAATGTATTAGTACTGTGTGTGTAATGTATTAGTACTGTGTGTGTGTAATGTATTAGTACTGTGTGTGTGTAATGTATTAGTACTGTGTGTGTAATGTATTAGTACTGTGTGTGTGTAATGTATTAGTACTGTGTGTGTAATGTATTAGTACTGTGTGTGTAATGTATTAGTACTGTGTGTGTAATGTATTAGTACTGTGTGTGTGTAATGTGTTAGTGCTGTGTGTGTAATGTATTAGTACTGTGTGTGTAATGTATTAGTACTGTGTGTGTAATGTATTAGTACTGTGTGTGTAATGTATTAGTACTGTGTGTGTAATGTATTAGTACTGTGTGTGTGTAATGTATTAGTACTGTGTGTGTAATGTATTAGTACTGTGTGTGTGTAATGTATTAGTACTGTGTGTGTGTAATGTATTAGTACTGTGTGTGTAATGTATTAGTACTGTGTGTGTGTAATGTATTAGTACTGTGTGTGTAATGTATTAGTACTGTGTGTAATGTATTAGTACTGTGTGTGTAATGTATTAGTACTGTGTGTGTAATGTATTAGTACTGTGTGTGTGTAATGTATTAGTACTGTGTGTGTGTAATGTATTAGTACTGTGTGTGTAATGTATTAGTACTGTGTGTGTAATGTATTAGTACTGTGTGTGTAATGTATTAGTGCTGTGTGTAATGTATTAGTACTGTGTGTGTAATGTATTAGTACTGTGTGTGTGTAATGTATTAGTACTGTGTGTGTAATGTATTAGTACTGTGTGTGTGTAATGTATTAGTACTGTGTGTGTAATGTATTAGTACTGTGTGTGTGTAATGTATTAGTACTGTGTGTGTAATGTATTAGTACTGTGTGTGTGTAATGTATTAGTACTGTGTGTGTAATGTATTAGTACTGTGTGTGTGTAATGTATTAGTACTGTGTGTGTGTAATGTATTAGTGCTGTGTGTGTAATGTATTAGTACTGTGTGTGTAATGTATTAGTACTGTGTGTGTGTAATGTATTAGTACTGTGTGTGTGTAATGTATTAGTGCTGTGTGTGTAATGTATTAGTACTGTGTGTGTGTAATGTATTAGTACTGTGTGTGTAATGTATTAGTACTGTGTGTGTGTAATGTATTAGTACTGTGTGTGTGTAATGTATTAGTACTGTGTGTGTAATGTATTAGTACTGTGTGTGTGTAATGTATTAGTACTGTGTGTGTAATGTATTAGTACTGTGTGTGTGTAATGTATTAGTACTGTGTGTGTGTAATGTATTAGTACTGTGTGTGTGTAATGTATTAGTACTGTGTGTGTAATGTATTAGTACTGTGTGTGTGTAATGTATTAGTACTGTGTGTGTAATGTATTAGTACTGTGTGTGTAATGTATTAGTACTGTGTGTGTGTAATGTATTAGTACTGTGTGTGTAATGTATTAGTACTGTGTGTGTAATGTATTAGTACTGTGTGTGTAATGTATTAGTACTGTGTGTGTAATGTATTAGTACTGTGTGTGTGTAATGTATTAGTACTGTGTGTGTGTAATGTATTAGTGCTGTGTGTGTAATGTATTAGTGCTGTGTGTGTGTAATGTATTAGTACTGTGTGTGTAATGTATTAGTACTGTGTGTGTGTAATGTATTAGTACTGTGTGTGTAATGTATTAGTACTGTGTGTGTAATGTATTAGTACTGTGTGTGTGTAATGTATTAGTACTGTGTGTGTGTAATGTATTAGTACTGTGTGTGTGTAATGTATTAGTACTGTGTGTGTAATGTATTAGTACTGTGTGTGTGTAATGTATTAGTACTGTGTGTGTGTAATGTGTTAGTGCTGTGTGTGTAATGTATTAGTACTGTGTGTGTAATGTATTAGTACTGTGTGTGTAATGTATTAGTACTGTGTGTGTGTAATGTATTAATACTGTGTGTGTGTAATGTATTAGTGCTGTGTGTGTAATGTATTAGTACTGTGTGTGTAATGTATTAGTACTGTGTGTGTGTAATGTATTAGTACTGTGTGTGTAATGTATTAGTACTGTGTGTGTGTAATGTATTAGTACTGTGTGTGTAATGTATTAGTGCTGTGTGTGTAATGTATTAGTACTGTGTGTGTAATGTATTAGTACTGTGTGTGTAATGTATTAGTACTGTGTGTGTGTAATGTATTAGTACTGTGTGTGTGTAATGTATTAGTACTGTGTGTGTAATGTATTAGTACTGTGTGTGTAATGTATTAGTGCTGTGTGTGTGTAATGTATTAGTACTGTGTGTGTAATGTATTAGTACTGTGTGTGTGTAATGTATTAGTACTGTGTGTGTGTAATGTATTAGTACTGTGTGTGTGTAATGTATTAGTACTGTGTGTGTAATGTATTAGTACTGTGTGTGTGTAATGTATTAGTACTGTGTGTGTGTAATGTATTAGTACTGTGTGTGTAATGTATTAGTACTGTGTGTGTAATGTATTAGTACTGTGTGTGTGTAATGTATTAGTACTGTGTGTGTGTAATGTGTTAGTGCTGTGTGTGTAATGTATTAGTACTGTGTGTGTAATGTATTAGTACTGTGTGTGTGTAATGTATTAGTACTGTGTGTGTAATGTATTAGTACTGTGTGTGTGTAATGTATTAGTACTGTGTGTGTGTAATGTATTAGTACTGTGTGTAATGTATTAGTACTGTGTGTGTGTAATGTATTAGTACTGTGTGTGTAATGTATTAGTACTGTGTGTGTAATGTATTAGTACTGTGTGTGTAATGTATTAGTACTGTGTGTGTGTAATGTATTAGTACTGTGTGTGTGTAATGTATTAGTACTGTGTGTGTAATGTATTAGTACTGTGTGTGTAATGTATTAGTACTGTGTGTGTAATGTATTAGTACTGTGTGTGTAATGTATTAGTACTGTGTGTGTGTAATGTATTAGTACTGTGTGTGTAATGTATTAGTACTGTGTGTGTGTAATGTATTAGTACTGTGTGTGTAATGTATTAGTACTGTGTGTGTGTAATGTATTAGTACTGTGTGTGTGTGTAATGTATTAGTACTGTGTGTGTGCAATGTATTAGTACTGTGTGTGTGTGTAATGTATTAGTACTGTGTGTGTAATGTATTAGTACTGTGTGTGTAATGTATTAGTACTGTGTGTGTGTAATGTATTAGTACTGTGTGTGTGTAATGTATTAGTACTGTGTGTGTAATGTATTAGTACTGTGTGTGTGTAATGTATTAGTACTGTGTGTGTAATGTATTAGTACTGTGTGTGTAATGTATTAGTACTGTGTGTAATGTATTAGTACTGTGTGTGTAATGTATTAGTACTGTGTGTGTAATGTATTAGTACTGTGTGTGTGTAATGTATTAGTACTGTGTGTGTGTAATGTATTAGTACTGTGTGTGTGTAATGTATTAGTACTGTGTGTGTAATGTATTAGTACTGTGTGTGTGTAATGTATTAGTACTGTGTGTGTAATGTATTAGTACTGTGTGTGTGTAATGTATTAGTACTGTGTGTGAGTAATGTATTAGTACTGTGTGTGTGTAATGTATTAGTACTGTGTGTGTGTAATGTATTAGTACTGTGTGTGTAATGTATTAGTACTGTGTGTGTGTAATGTATTAGTACTGTGTGTGTGTAATGTATTAGTACTGTGTGTGTGTAATGTATTAGTACTGTGTGTGTGTAATGTATTAGTACTGTGTGTGTGTAATGTATTAGTACTGTGTGTAATGTATTAGTACTGTGTGTGTAATGTATTAGTACTGTGTGTAATGTATTAGTACTGTGTGTGTGTAATGTATTAGTACTGTGTGTGTAATGTATTAGTACTGTGTGTGTGTAATGTATTAGTACTGTGTGTGTGTAATGTATTAGTACTGTGTGTGTGTGTAATGTATTAGTACTGTGTGTGTGTGTAATGTATTAGTACTGTGTGTGTGTGTAATGTATTAGTACTGTATGTGTGTAATGTATTAGTACTGTGTGTGTGTAATGTATTAGTACTGTGTGTGTGTAATGTATTAGTACTGTGTGTGTGTAATGTATTAGTACTGTGTGTGTGTAATGTATTAGTACTGTGTGTAATGTATTAGTACTGTGTGTATGTAATGTATTAGTATTGTGTGTGTAATGTATTAGTACTGTGTGTGTAATGTATTAGTACTGTGTGTAATGTATTAGTACTGTGTGTGGAATGTATTAGTACTATGTGTGTGTAATGTATTAGTACTGTGTGTGTAATGTATTAGTACTGTGTGTGTGTAATGTATTAGTACTGTGTGTGTAATGTATTAGTACTGTGTGTGTGTGTAATGTATTAGTACTGTGTGTGTAATGTATTAGTACTGTGTGTGTGTAATGTATTAGTACTGTGTGTGTAATGTATTAGTACTGTGTGTGTAATGTATTAGTACTGTGTGTGTGTAATGTATTAGTACTGTGTGTGTGTAATGTATTAGTACTGTGTGTGTGTGTAATGTATTAGTACTGTGTGTGTGTAATGTATTAGTACTGTGTGTGTGTAATGTATTAGTACTGTGTGTGTGTAATGTATTAGTACTGTGTGTGTAATGTATTAGTACTGTGTGTGTAATGTATTAGTACTGTGTGTGTGTAATGTATTAGTACTGTGTGTGTAATGTATTAGTACTGTGTGTGTAATGTATTAGTACTGTGTGTGTGTAATGTATTAGTACTGTGTGTGTGTAATGTATTAGTACTGTGTGTGTGTAATGTATTAGTACTGTGTGTGTAATGTATTAGTACTGTGTGTGTGTAATGTATTAGTACTGTGTGTGTGTAATGTATTAGTACTGTGTGTGTAATGTATTAGTACTGTGTGTGTGTAATGTATTAGTACTGTGTGTGTGTAATGTATTAGTACTGTGTGTGTGTAATGTATTAGTACTGTGTGTGTAATGTATTAGTACTGTGTGTGTAATGTATTAGTACTGTGTGTGTGTAATGTATTAGTACTGTGTGTGTAATGTATTAGTACTGTGTGTGTGTAATGTATTAGTACTGTGTGTGTGTAATGTATTAGTACTGTGTGTAATGTATTAGTACTGTGTGTAATGTATTAGTACTGTGTGTGTAATGTATTAGTACTGTGTGTGTGTAATGTATTAGTGCTGTGTGTGTAATGTATTAGTACTGTGTGTAATGTATTAGTACTGTGTGTGTAATGTATTAGTACTGTGTGTAATGTATTAGTACTGTGTGTGTGTAATGTATTAGTACTGTGTGTGTGTAATGTATTAGTACTGTGTGTGTGTAATGTATTAGTAGTGTGTGTGTGTAATGTATTAGTACTGTGTGTGTGTAATGTATTAGTACTGTGTGTGTGTAATGTATTAGTACTGTGTGTGTGTAATGTATTAGTACTGTGTGTGTGTGTAATGTATTAGTACTGTGTGTGTGTAATGTATTAGTAGTGTGTGTGTGTAATGTATTAGTACTGTGTGTGTGTAATGTATTAGTGCTGTGTGTGTGTAATGTATTAGTACTGTGTGTGTGTAATGTATTAGTACTGTGTGTGTGTGTAATGTATTAGTAGTGTGTGTGTGTAATGTATTAGTACTGTGTGTGTGTAATGTATTAGTGCTGTGTGTGTGTAATGTATTAGTACTGTGTGTGTGTAATGTATTAGTAGTGTGTGTGTGTAATATATGAGTACTGTGTGTGTGTAATGTATTAGTACTGTGTGTAATGTATTAGTACTGTGTGTGTGTAATGTATTAGTGCTGTGTGTGTAATGTATGAGTACTGTGTGTGTGTAATGTATTAGTGCTGTGTGTGTAATGTATTAGTACTGTGTGTGTGTAATGTATTAGTACTGTGTGTGTAATGTATTAGTACTGTGTGTGTGTAATGTATTAGTACTGTGTGTGTGTGTGTAATGTATTAGTACTGTATGTGTGTAATGTATTAGTACTGTGTGTGTAATGTATTAGTACTGTGTGTAATGTATTAGTACTGTGTGTGTGTGATGTATTAGTGCTGTGTGTGTGTAATGTATTAGTACTGTGTGTGTAATGTATTAGTACTGTATGTGTGTAATGTATTAGTACTGTGTGTGTGTAATGTATTAGTACTGTGTGTAATGTATTAGTACTGTGTGTGTGTAATGTATTAGTACTGTGTGTGTGTAATGTATTAGTACTGTGTGTGTGTAATGTATTAGTACTGTGTGTGTGTAATGTATTAGTACTGTGTGTAATGTATTAGTACTGTGTGTGTGTAATGTATTAGTATTGTGTGTGTAATGTATTAGTACTGTGTGTGTGTAATGTATTAGTACTGTGTGTAATGTATTAGTACTGTGTGTGTAATGTATTAGTACTGTGTGTGTGTAATGTATTAGTACTGTGTGTGTAATGTATTAGTACTGTGTGTAATGTATTAGTACTGTGTGTGTGTAATGTATTAGTACTGTGTGTGTAATGTATTAGTACTGTGTGTGTAATGTATTAGTACTGTGTGTGTAATGTATTAGTACTGTGTGTGTAATGTATTAGTACTGTGTGTAATGTATTAATACTGTGTGTGTAATGTATTAGTACTGTGTGTGTAATGTATTAGTACTGTGTGTGTAATGTATTAGTACTGTGTGTGTAATGTATTAGTACTGTGTGTAATGTATTAGTGCTGTGTGTGTAATGTATTAGTACTGTGTGTAATGTATTAGTACTGTGTGTAATGTATTAATACTGTGTGTGTAATGTATTAGTACTGTGTGTGTAATGTATTAGTACTGTGTGTGTAATGTATTAGTACTGTGTGTGTAATGTATTAGTACTGTGTGTGTGTAATGTATTAGTATTGTGTGTGTAATGTATTAGTACTGTGTGTGTAATGTATTAGTACTGTGTGTGTAATGTATTAGTACTGTGTGTGTAATGTATTAGTACTGTGTGTGTGTAATGTATGAGTATTGTGTGTGTAATGTATTAGTACTGTGTGTGTAATGTATTAGTACTGTGTGTGTAATGTATTAGTACTGTGTGTAATGTATTAGTACTGTGTGTAATGTATTAGTGCTGTGTGTGTAATGTATTAGTACTGTGTGTAATGTATTAGTACTGTGTGTAATGTATTAGTACTGTGTGTAATGTATTAGTGCTGTGTGTAATGTATTAGTACTGTGTGTAATGTATTAATACTGTGTGTGTGTAATGTATTAGTACTGTGTGTGTAATGTATTAGTACTGTGTGTGTGTAATGTATTCGTACTGTGTGTGTAATGTATTAGTACTGTGTGTGTGTAATGTATTAGTATTGTGTGTGTAATGTATTAGTACTGTGTGTGTAATGTATTAGTACTGTGTGTGTGTGTAATGTATTAGTATTGTGTGTGTAATGTATTAGTGCTGTGTGTGTAATGTATTAGTACTGTGTGTGTAATGTATTAGTACTGTGTGTAATGTATTAGTACTGTGTGTAATGTATTAGTGCTGTGTGTGTAATGTATTAGTACTGTGTGTAATGTATTAGTACTGTGTGTAATGTATTAGTACTGTGTGTAATGTATTAGTACTGTGTATAATGTATTAGTACTGTGTGTAATGTATTAGTGCTGTGTGTAATGTATTAATACTGTGTGTGTAATGTATTAGTACTGTGTGTAATGTATTAGTACTGTGTGTAATGTATTAGTGCTGTGTGTGTAATGTATTAGTACTGTGTGTAATGTATTAGTACTGTGTGTAATGTATTAGTACTGTGTGTAATGTATTAGTACTGTGTATAATGTATTAGTACTGTGTGTAATGTATTAGTACTGTGTGTAATGTATTAATACTGTGTGTGTGTAATGTATTAGTACTGTGTGTGTGTAATGTATTAGTACTGTGTGTGTGTAATGTATTAGTACTGTGTGTGTAATGTATTAGTACTGTGTGTGTAATGTATTAGTACTGTGTGTGTAATGTATTAGTACTGTGTGTGTAATGTATTAGTACTGTGTGTGTGTAATGTATTAGTATTGTGTGTGTAATGTATTAGTACTGTGTGTGTAATGTATTAGTACTGTGTGTGTAATGTATTAGTACTGTGTGTAATGTATTAGTACTGTGTGTAATGTATTAGTACTGTGTGTAATGTATTAGTACTGTGTGTAATGTATTAGTACTGTGTGTGTGTAATGTATTAGTATTGTGTGTGTAATGTATTAGTACTGTGTGTGTAATGTATTAGTACTGTGTGTGTAATGTATTAGTACTGTGTGTGTGTAATGTATTAGTACTGTGTGTAATGTATTAGTGCTGTGTGTGTAATGTATTAGTACTGTGTGTAATGTATTAGTACTGTGTGTGTAATGTATTAGTACTGTGTGTAATGTATTAGTACTGTGTGTAATGTATTAGTACTGTGTGTAATGTATTAGTGCTGTGTGTGTGTAATGTATTAGTACTGTGTGTGTAATGTATTAGTACTGTGTGTGTAATGTATTAGTACTGTGTGTGTAATGTATTAGTACTGTGTGTGTAATGTATTAGTACTGTGTGTAATGTATTAGTACTGTGTGTAATGTATTAGTACTGTGTGTAATGTATTAGTACTGTGTGTGTGTAATGTATTAGTATTGTGTGTGTAATGTATTAGTACTGTGTGTGTAATGTATTAGTACTGTGTGTGTAATGTATTAGTACTGTGTGTGTGTAATGTATTAGTACTGTGTGTAATGTATTAGTGCTGTGTGTGTAATGTATTAGTACTGTGTGTAATGTATTAGTACTGTGTGTAATGTATTAGTACTGTGTGTAATGTATTAGTACTGTGTGTAATGTATTAGTACTGTGTGTGCGTAATGTATTAGTACTGTGTGTGTAATGTATTAGTACTGTGTGTGTAATGTATTAGTACTGTGTGTGTAATGTATTAGTACTGTGTGTAATGTATTAGTACTGTGTGTAATGTATTAGTACTGTGTGTGTGTAATGTATTAGTACTGTGTGTAATGTATTAGTACTGTGTGTGTAATGTATTAGTACTGTGTGTGTAATGTATTAGTACTGTGTGTGTGTAATGTATTAGTACTGTGTGTGTAATGTATTAGTACTGTGTGTGTAATGTATTAGTACTGTGTGTAATGTATTAGTACTGTGTGTAATGTATTAGTACTGTGTGTAATGTATTAGTACTGTGTGTGTAATGTATTAGTGCTGTGTGTGTGTAATGTATTAGTACTGTGTGTAATGTATTAGTACTGTGTGTGTGTAATGTATTAGTACTGTGTGTGTAATGTATTAGTACTGTGTGTAATGTATTAGTACTGTGTGTGTGTAATGTATTAGTATTGTGTGTAATGTATTAGTACTGTGTGTGTAATGTATTAGTACTGTGTGTAATGTATTAGTACTGTGTGTGTAATGTATTAGTACTGTGTGTGTGTGTAATGTATTAGTACTGTGTGTGTGTGTAATGTATTAGTACTGTGTGTGTAATGTATTAGTACTGTGTGTAATGTATTAGTACTGTGTGTGTAATGTATTAGTACTGTGTGTGTAATGTATTAGTACTGTGTGTGTAATGTATTAGTACTGTGTGTGTAATGTATTAGTACTGTGTGTAATGTATTAGTACTGTGTGTGTAATGTATTATTACTGTGTGTGTAATGTATTAGTACTGTGTGTAATGTATTAGTACTGTGTGTGTGTGTAATGTATTAGTATTGTGTGTGTAATGTATTAGTACTGTGTGTGTAATGTATTAGTACTGTGTGTGTAATGTATTAGTACTGTGTGTGTAATGTATTAGTGCTGTGTGTGTGTAATGTATTAGTACTCTGTGTGTGTAATGTATTAGTACTGTGTGTGTAATGTATTAGTACTGTGTGTAATGTATTAGTACTGTGTGTGTAATGTATTAGTACTGTGTGTGTAATGTATTAGTACTGTGTGTGTAATGTATTAGTACTGTGTGTGTAATGTATTAGTACTGTGTGTAATGTATTAGTACTGTGTGTGTGTGTAATGTATTAGTATTGTGTGTGTAATGTATTAGTACTGTGTGTGTAATGTATTAGTACTGTGTGTAATGTATTAGTACTGTGTGTGTAATGTATTAGTATTGTGTGTGTAATGTATTAGTACTGTGTGTGTAATGTATTAGTACTGTGTGTGTAATGTATTAGTACTGTGTGTGTAATGTATTAGTATTGTGTGTGTAATGTATTAGTACTGTGTGTGTAATGTATTAGTATTGTGTGTGTAATGTATTAGTACTGTGTGTGTGTTATGTATTAGTACTGTGTGTGTAATGTATCAGTACTGTGTGTGTAATGTATTAGTACTGTGTGTGTAATGTATTAGTACTGTGTGTGTGTGTAATGTATTAGTACTATGTGTGTGTAATGTATTAGTGCTGTGTGTGTGTAATGTATTAGTGCTGTGTGTGTGTGTAATGTATTAGTACTGTGTGTGTAATGTATTAGTACTGTGTGTGTAATGTATTAGTACTGTGTGTGTGTAATGTATTAGTGCTGTGTGTGTGTAATGTATTAGTACTGTGTGTGTGTAATGTATTAGTACTGTGTGTGTAATGTATTAGTACTGTGTGTGTGTAATGTATTAGTACTGTGTGTAATGTATTAGTGCTGTGTGTGTGTAATGTATTAGTACTGTGTGTGTAATGTATTAGTACTGTGTGTGTAATGTATTAGTACTGTGTGTGTGTAATGTATTAGTGCTGTGTGTGTAATGTATTAGTACTGTGTGTGTAATGTATTAGTACTGTGTGTGTAATGTATTAGTACTGTGTGTGTGTAATGTATTAGTACTGTGTGTAATGTATTAGTACTGTGTGTAATGTATTAGTGCTGTGTGTGTAATGTATTAGTACTGTGTGTAATGTATTAGTGCTGTGTGTGTAATGTATTAGTACTGTGTGTGTAATGTATTAGTACTGTGTGTGTAATGTATTAGTGCTGTGTGTGTGTAATGTATTAGTACTGTGTGTGTAATGTATTAGTGCTGTGTGTGTAATGTATTAGTACTGTGTGTGTAATGTATTAGTACTGTGTGTGTAATGTATTAGTACTGTGTGTGTGTAATGTATTAGTACTGTGTGTAATGTATTAGTACTGTGTGTAATGTATTAGTGCTGTGTGTGTAATGTATTAGTACTGTGTGTAATGTATTAGTGCTGTGTGTGTAATGTATTAGTACTGTGTGTGTAATGTATTAGTACTGTGTGTGTAATGTATTAGTACTGTGTGTGTGTAATGTATTAGTACTGTGTGTAATGTATTAGTACTGTGTGTAATGTATTAGTGCTGTGTGTGTAATGTATTAGTACTGTGTGTGTAATGTATTAGTACTGTGTGTGTAATGTATTAGTACTGTGTGTGTGTAATGTATTAGTGCTGTGTGTAATGTATTAGTACTGTGTGTAATGTATTAGTGCTGTGTGTGTAATGTATTAGTACTGTGTGTAATGTATTAGTACTGTGTGTGTAATGTATTAGTACTGTGTGTAATGTATTAGTACTGTGTGTGTAATGTATTAGTACTGTGTGTAATGTATTAGTACTGTGTGTGTGTAATGTATTAGTACTGTGTGTGTAATGTATTAGTACTGTGTGTGTGTAATGTATTAGTATTGTGTGTGTAATGTATTAGTACTGTGTGTGTAATGTATTAGTACTGTGTGTGTGTGTAATGTATTAGTATTGTGTGTGTAATGTATTAGTGCTGTGTGTGTAATGTATTAGTACTGTGTGTGTAATGTATTAGTACTGTGTGTAATGTATTAGTACTGTGTGTGTGTAATGTATTAGTACTGTGTGTGTGTAATGTATTAGTGCTGTGTGTGTAATGTATTAGTACTGTGTGTAATGTATTAGTACTGTGTGTAATGTATTAGTACTGTGTGTAATGTATTAGTACTGTGTATAATGTATTAGTACTGTGTGTAATGTATTAGTGCTGTGTGTAATGTATTAGTACTGTGTGTAATGTATTAGTACTGTGTGTGTGTAATGTATTAGTACTGTGTGTGTGTAATGTATTAGTACTGTGTGTGTGTAATGTATTAGTACTGTGTGTGTAATGTATTAGTACTGTGTGTGTAATGTATTAGTACTGTGTGTGTAATGTATTAGTACTGTGTGTGTGTAATGTATTAGTATTGTGTGTGTAATGTATTAGTACTGTGTGTGTAATGTATTAGTACTGTGTGTGTAATGTATTAGTACTGTGTGTAATGTATTAGTACTGTGTGTAATGTATTAGTACTGTGTGTAATGTATTAGTACTGTGTGTAATGTATTAGTACTGTGTGTGTGTAATGTATTAGTATTGTGTGTGTAATGTATTAGTACTGTGTGTGTAATGTATTAGTACTGTGTGTGTAATGTATTAGTACTGTGTGTGTGTAATGTATTAGTACTGTGTGTAATGTATTAGTGCTGTGTGTGTAATGTATTAGTACTGTGTGTAATGTATTAGTACTGTGTGTGTAATGTATTAGTACTGTGTGTAATGTATTAGTACTGTGTGTAATGTATTAGTACTGTGTGTAATGTATTAGTGCTGTGTGTGTGTAATGTATTAGTACTGTGTGTGTAATGTATTAGTACTGTGTGTGTAATGTATTAGTGCTGTGTGTGTGTAATGTATTAGTACTGTGTGTAATGTATTAGTACTGTGTGTAATGTATTAGTACTGTGTGTAATGTATTAGTACTGTGTGTGCGTAATGTATTAGTACTGTGTGTGTAATGTATTAGTACTGTGTGTGTAATGTATTAGTACTGTGTGTGTAATGTATTAGTACTGTGTGTAATGTATTAGTACTGTGTGTAATGTATTAGTACTGTGTGTGTGTAATGTATTAGTACTGTGTGTAATGTATTAGTACTGTGTGTGTAATGTATTAGTACTGTGTGTGTAATGTATTAGTACTGTGTGTGTGTAATGTATTAGTACTGTGTGTGTGTAATGTATTAGTACTGTGTGTGTAATGTATTAGTACTGTGTGTAATGTATTAGTACTGTGTGTAATGTATTAGTACTGTGTGTGTGTAATGTATTAGTACTGTGTGTAATGTATTAGTACTGTGTGTGTAATGTATTAGTGCTGTGTGTGTGTAATGTATTAGTACTGTGTGTAATGTATTAGTACTGTGTGTGTGTAATGTATTAGTACTGTGTGTGTAATGTATTAGTACTGTGTGTAATGTATTAGTACTGTGTGTGTGTAATGTATTAGTATTGTGTGTAATGTATTAGTACTGTGTGTGTAATGTATTAGTACTGTGTGTAATGTATTAGTACTGTGTGTGTAATGTATTAGTACTGTGTGTGTGTGTAATGTATTAGTACTGTGTGTGTGTGTAATGTATTAGTACTGTGTGTGTAATGTGTTAGTACTGTGTGTAATGTATTAGTACTGTGTGTGTAATGTATTAGTACTGTGTGTGTAATGTATTAGTACTGTGTGTGTAATGTATTAGTGCTGTGTGTGTGTAATGTATTAGTGCTGTGTGTGTGTAATGTATTAGTACTGTGTGTGTGTAATGTATTAGTACTGTGTGTAATGTATTAGTACTGTGTGTGTAATGTATTATTACTGTGTGTGTAATGTATTAGTACTGTGTGTAATGTATTAGTACTGTGTGTGTGTGTAATGTATTAGTATTGTGTGTGTAATGTATTAGTACTGTGTGTGTAATGTATTAGTACTGTGTGTAATGTATTAGTACTGTGTGTGTAATGTATTAGTGCTGTGTGTGTGTAATGTATTAGTACTGTGTGTGTGTAATGTATTAGTACTGTGTGTGTAATGTATTAGTACTGTGTGTAATGTATTAGTACTGTGTGTGTAATGTATTAGTACTGTGTGTGTAATGTATTAGTACTGTGTGTGTAATGTATTAGTACTGTGTGTGTAATGTATTAGTACTGTGTGTAATGTATTAGTACTGTGTGTGTGTGTAATGTATTAGTATTGTGTGTGTAATGTATTAGTACTGTGTGTGTAATGTATTAGTACTGTGTGTAATGTATTAGTACTGTGTGTGTAATGTATTAGTATTGTGTGTGTAATGTATTAGTACTGTGTGTGTAATGTATTAGTACTGTGTGTGTAATGTATTAGTACTGTGTGTGTAATGTATTAGTATTGTGTGTGTAATGTATTAGTACTGTGTGTGTAATGTATTAGTACTGTGTGTGTAATGTTTTAGTACTGTGTGTAATGTATTAGTACTGTGTGTGTAATGTATTAGTATTGTGTGTGTAATGTATTAGTACTGTGTGTGTGTTATGTATTAGTACTGTGTGTGTAATGTATCAGTACTGTGTGTGTAATGTATTAGTACTGTGTGTGTAATGTATTAGTACTGTGTGTGTGTGTAATGTATTAGTACTATGTGTGTGTAATGTATTAGTGCTGTGTGTGTGTAATGTATTAGTGCTGTGTGTGTGTGTAATGTATTAGTACTGTGTGTGTAATGTATTAGTACTGTGTGTGTAATGTATTAGTACTGTGTGTGTGTAATGTATTAGTGCTGTGTGTGTGTAATGTATTAGTACTGTGTGTGTGTAATGTATTAGTACTGTGTGTGTAATGTATTAGTACTGTGTGTGTGTAATGTATTAGTACTGTGTGTAATGTATTAGTGCTGTGTGTGTGTAATGTATTAGTACTGTGTGTGTAATGTATTAGTACTGTGTGTGTAATGTATTAGTACTGTGTGTGTGTAATGTATTAGTGCTGTGTGTGTGTAATGTATTAGTACTGTGTGTGTGTAATGTATTAGTGCTGTGTGTGTAATGTATTAGTACTGTGTGTGTAATGTATTAGTACTGTGTGTGTAATGTATTAGTACTGTGTGTGTGTAATGTATTAGTACTGTGTGTAATGTATTAGTACTGTGTGTAATGTATTAGTGCTGTGTGTGTAATGTATTAGTACTGTGTGTAATGTATTAGTGCTGTGTGTGTAATGTATTAGTACTGTGTGTGTAATGTATTAGTACTGTGTGTGTAATGTATTAGTACTGTGTGTGTGTAATGTATTAGTACTGTGTGTAATGTATTAGTACTGTGTGTAATGTATTAGTGCTGTGTGTAATGTATTAGTACTGTGTGTAATGTATTAGTACTGTGTGTGTAATGTATTAGTACTGTGTGTAATGTATTAGTACTGTGTGTGTAATGTATTAGTACTGTGTGTAATGTATTAGTACTGTGTGTGTAATGTATTAGTACTGTGTGTGTAATGTATTAGTACTGTGTGTGTGTAATGTATTAGTACTGTGTGTGTAATGTATTAGTACTGTGTGTAATGTATTAGTACTGTGTGTAATGTATTAGTACTGTGTGTGTGTAATGTATTAGTACTGTGTGTGTAATGTATTAGTACTGTGTGTAATGTATTAGTACTGTGTGTGTAATGTATTAGTACTGTGTGTGTGTAATGTATTAGTACTGTGTGTGTAATGTATTAGTACTGTGTGTGTAATGTATTAGTACTGTGTGTGTAATGTATTAGTACTGTGTGTAATGTATTAGTACTGTGTGTAATGTATTAGTACTGTGTGTGTGTAATGTATTAGTACTGTGTGTGTAATGTATTAGTACTGTGTGTAATGTATTAGTACTGTGTGTGTGTAATGTATTAGTACTGTGTGTGTGTAATGTATTAGTACTGTGTGTGTGTAATGTATTAGTACTGTGTGTGTGTAATGTATTAGTACTGTGTGTAATGTATTAGTACTGTGTGTGCTAATGTATTAGTACTGTGTGTGTAATGTATTAGTACTGTGTGTAATGTATTAGTACTGTGTGTGTGTAATGTATTAGTACTGTGTGTAATGTATTAGTACTGTGTGTGTAATGTATTAGTACTGTGTGTGTAATGTATTAGTACTGTGTGTGTGTAATGTATTAGTACTGTGTGTGTGTAATGTATTAGTACTGTGTGTAATGTATTAGTACTGTGTGTGTGTAATGTATTAGTACTGTGTGTGTAATGTATTAGTACTGTGTGTGTAATGTATTAGTACTGTGTGTAATGTATTAGTGCTGTGTGTGTAATGTATTAGTGCTGTGTGTAATGTATTAGTACTGTGTGTGTAATGTATTAGTACTGTGTGTGTGTAATGTATTAGTACTGTGTGTGTGTAATGTATTAGTACTGTGTGTAATGTATTAGTACTGTGTGTGTAATGTATTAGTGCTGTGTGTAATGTATTAGTACTGTGTGTGTAATGTATTAGTGCTGTGTGTAATGTATTAGTACTGTGTGTGTAATGTATTAGTACTGTGTGTGTGTAATGTATTAGTACTGTGTGTGTGTAATGTATTAGTGCTGTGTGTGTAATGTATTAGTGCTGTGTGTAATGTATTAGTACTGTGTGTGTAATGTATTAGTACTGTGTGTGTGTAATGTATTAGTACTGTGTGTAATGTATTAGTACTGTGTGTGTAATGTATTAGTACTGTGTGTGTAATGTATTAGTACTGTGTGTGTAATGTATTAGTACTGTGTGTGTAATGTATTAGTACTGTGTGTAATGTATTAGTACTGTGTGTGTAATGTATTAGTACTGTGTGTGTAATGTATTAGTACTGTGTGTGTAATGTATTAGTACTGTGTGTGTGTAATGTATTAGTACTGTGTGTGTGTAATGTATTAGTATTGTGTGTGTAATGTATTAGTACTGTGTGTAATGTATTAGTACTGTGTGTAATGTATTAGTACTGTGTGTGTAATGTATTAGTACTGTGTGTGTAATGTATTAGTGCTGTGTGTAATGTATTAGTACTGTGTGTGTAATGTATTAGTACTGTGTGTAATGTATTAGTACTGTGTGTAATGTATTAGTACTGTGTGTGTAATGTATTAGTACTGTGTGTGTAATGTATTAGTGCTGTGTGTAATGTATTAGTACTGTGTGTGTAATGTATTAGTACTGTGTGTGTGTAATGTATTAGTACTGTGTGTGTGTAATGTATTAGTATTGTGTGTGTAATGTATTAGTACTGTGTGTAATGTATTAGTACTGTGTGTGTAATGTATTAGTACTGTGTGTAATGTATTAGTACTGTGTGTGTAATGTATTAGTACTGTGTGTGTGTAATGTATTAGTACTGTGTGTGTAATGTATTAGTACTGTGTGTGTGTAATGTATTAGTACTGTGTGTAATGTATTAGTACTGTGTGTGTAATGTATTAGTACTGTGTGTAATGTATTAGTACTGTGTGTAATGTATTAGTACTGTGTGTGTAATGTATTAGTACTGTGTGTGTAATGTATTAGTGCTGTGTGTAATGTATTAGTACTGTGTGTGTAATGTATTAGTACTGTGTGTGTGTAATGTATTAGTACTGTGTGTGTAATGTATTAGTACTGTGTGTGTGTAATGTATTAGTACTGTGTGTGTGTAATGTATTAGTACTGTGTGTAATGTATTAGTACTGTGTGTAATGTATTAGTACTGTGTGTAATGTATTAGTACTGTGTGTGTAATGTATTAGTACTGTGTGTGTAATGTATTAGTGCTGTGTGTAATGTATTAGTACTGTGTGTGTAATGTATTAGTACTGTGTGTAATGTATTAGTACTGTGTGTGTAATGTATTAGTACTGTGTGTGTAATGTATTAGTGCTGTGTGTAATGTATTAGTACTGTGTGTGTAATGTATTAGTACTGTGTGTGTGTAATGTATTAGTACTGTGTGTGTGTAATGTATTAGTACTGTGTGTGTAATGTATTAGTACTGTGTGTGTGTAATGTATTAGTACTGTGTGTGTGTAATGTATTAGTACTGTGTGTGTGTAATGTATTAGTACTGTGTGTAATGTATTAGTACTGTGTGTAATGTATTAGTACTGTGTGTGTAATGTATTAGTACTGTGTGTAATGTATTAGTACTGTGTGTAATGTATTAGTACTGTGTGTGTAATGTATTAGTACTGTGTGTGTGTAATGTATTAGTACTGTGTGTGTGTAATGTATTAGTACTGTGTGTGTGTAATGTATTAGTACTGTGTGTAATGTATTAGTACTGTGTGTAATGTATTAGTACTGTGTGTGTGTAATGTATTAGTACTGTGTGTAATGTATTAGTACTGTGTGTAATGTATTAGTACTGTGTGTGTAATGTATTAGTACTGTGTGTGTAATGTATTAGTACTGTGTGTGTGTAATGTATTAGTACTGTGTGTGTGTAATGTATTAGTACTGTGTGTGTAATGTATTAGTACTGTGTGTAATGTATTAGTACTGTGTGTAATGTATTAGTACTGTGTGTGTAATGTATTAGTACTGTGTGTAATGTATTAGTACTGTGTGTAATGTATTAGTACTGTGTGTGTAATGTATTAGTACTGTGTGTGTAATGTATTAGTACTGTGTGTGTAATGTATTAGTACTGTGTGTGTGTAATGTATTAGTACTGTGTGTGTGTAATGTATTAGTACTGTGTGTAATGTATTAGTACTGTGTGTAATGTATTAGTACTGTGTGTGTAATGTATTAGTACTGTGTGTGTAATGTATTAGTACTGTGTGTGTAATGTATTAGTACTGTGTGTAATGTATTAGTACTGTGTGTGTGTAATGTATTAGTACTGTGTGTAATGTATTAGTACTGTGTGTAATGTATTAGTACTGTGTGTGTAATGTATTAGTACTGTGTGTGTAATGTATTAGTACTGTGTGTGTAATGTATTAGTACTGTGTGTGTAATGTATTAGTACTGTGTGTGTGTAATGTATTAGTACTGTGTGTGTAATGTATTAGTACTGTGTGTGTAATGTATTAGTACTGTGTGTAATGTATTAGTACTGTGTGTGTGTAATGTATTAGTACTGTGTGTGTAATGTATTAGTACTGTGTGTGTAATGTATTAGTACTGTGTGTGTAATGTATTAGTACTGTGTGTAATGTATTAGTACTGTGTGTGTGTAATGTATTAGTACTGTGTGTAATGTATTAGTACTGTGTGTAATGTATTAGTACTGTGTGTGTAATGTATTAGTACTGTGTGTGTAATGTATTAGTACTGTGTGTGTAATGTATTAGTACTGTGTGTGTGTAATGTATTAGTACTGTGTGTGTGTAATGTATTAGTACTGTGTGTGTAATGTATTAGTACTGTGTGTAATGTATTAGTGCTGTGTGTAATGTATTAGTACTGTGTGTGTAATGTATTAGTACTGTGTGTGTAATGTATTAGTGTTGTATGTGTGTAATGTATTAGTACTGTGTGTGTAATGTATTAGTACTGTGTGTGTAATGTATTAGTACTGTGTGTGTGTAATGTATTAGTACTGTGTGTGTAATGTATTAGTACTGTGTGTGTAATGTATTAGTACTGTGTGTGTGTAATGTATTAGTACTGTGTGTGTAATGTATTAGTACTGTGTGTGTAATGTATTAGTACTGTGTGTGTGTAATGTATTAGTACTGTGTGTGTGTAATGTATTAGTACTGTGTGTAATGTATTAGTACTGTGTGTGTAATGTATTAGTACTGTGTGTGTAATGTATTAGTACTGTGTGTGTGTAATGTATTAGTACTGTGTGTAATGTATTAGTACTGTGTGTAATGTATTAGTACTGTGTGTGTAATGTATTAGTACTGTGTGTGTAATGTATTAGTACTGTGTGTGTAATGTATTAGTACTGTGTGTGTGTAATGTATTAGTACTGTGTGTGTGTAATGTATTAGTACTGTGTGTGTAATGTATTAGTACTGTGTGTGTAATGTATTAGTACTGTGTGTGTAATGTATTAGTACTGTGTGTGTGTAATGTATTAGTACTGTGTGTGTGTAATGTATTAGTGCTGTGTGTGTAATGTATTAGTGCTGTGTGTGTAATGTATTAGTACTGTGTGTGTAATGTATTAGTACTGTGTGTGTAATGTATTAGTACTGTGTGTAATGTATTAGTACTGTGTGTGTAATGTATTAGTACTGTGTGTGTAATGTATTAGTACTGTGTGTGTAATGTATTAGTACTGTGTGTGTAATGTATTAGTACTGTGTGTGTAATGTATTAGTACTGTGTGTGTGTAATGTATTAGTACTGTGTGTGTAATGTATTAGTACTGTTTGTGTGTAATGTATTAGTACTGTGTGTGTGTAATGTATTAGTACTGTGTGTGTGTAATGTATTAGTACTGTGTGTGTAATGTATTAGTACTGTGTGTGTGTAATGTATTAGTACTGTGTGTGTGTAATGTATTAGTACTGTTTGTGTGTAATGTATTAGTACTGTGTGTGTGTAATGTATTAGTACTGTGTGTGTAATGTATTAGTACTGTGTGTGTAATGTATTAGTACTGTGTGTGTAATGTATTAGTACTGTGTGTGTAATGTATTAGTACTGTGTGTGTGTAATGTATTAGTACTGTGTGTGTAATGTATTAGTACTGTGTGTGTAATGTATTAGTACTGTGTGTAATGTATTAGTACTGTGTGTGTAATGTATTAGTACTGTGTGTGTAATGTATTAGTACTGTGTGTGTGTAATGTATTAGTACTGTGTGTAATGTATTAGTACTGTGTGTGTGTAATGTATTAGTACTGTGTGTAATGTATTAGTACTGTGTGTGTAATGTATTAGTACTGTGTGTGTAATGTATTAGTACTGTGTGTAATGTATTAGTACTGTGTGTGTAATGTATTAGTACTGTGTGTAATGTATTAGTACTGTGTGTGTAATGTATTAGTACTGTGTGTGTGTAATGTATTAGTACTGTGTGTGTAATGTATTAGTACTGTGTGTGTAATGTATTAGTACTGTGTGTGTAATGTATTAGTACTGTGTGTGTAATGTATTAGTACTGTGTGTGTAATGTATTAGTACTGTGTGTGTGTAATGTATTAGTACTGTGTGTAATGTATTAGTACTGTGTGTGTGTAATGTATTAGTACTGTGTGTAATGTATTAGTACTGTGTGTGTAATGTATTAGTACTGTGTGTGTAATGTATTAGTACTGTGTGTAATGTATTAGTACTGTGTGTGTAATGTATTAGTACTGTGTGTAATGTATTAGTACTGTGTGTGTAATGTATTAGTACTGTGTGTGTAATGTATTAGTACTGTGTGTAATGTATTAGTACTGTGTGTGTGTAATGTATTAGTACTGTGTGTAATGTATTAGTACTGTGTGTGTGTAATGTATTAGTACTGTGTGTAATGTATTAGTACTGTGTGTGTAATGTATTAGTACTGTGTGTGTAATGTATTAGTACTGTGTGTGTAATGTATTAGTACTGTGTGTGTAATGTATTAGTACTGTGTGTGTGTAATGTATTAGTACTGTGTGTAATGTATTAGTACTGTGTGTGTAATGTATTAGTACTGTGTGTAATGTATTAGTACTGTGTGTGTAATGTATTAGTACTGTGTGTGTAATGTATTAGTACTGTGTGTGTAATGTATTAGTACTGTGTGTGTGTAATGTATTAGTACTGTGTGTGTGTAATGTATTAGTACTGTGTGTGTGTAATGTATTAGTACTGTGTGTGTAATGTATTAGTACTGTGTGTGTGTAATGTATTAGTACTGTGTGTGTGTAATGTATTAGTGCTGTGTGTGTGTAATGTATTAGTACTGTGTGTAATGTATTAGTACTGTGTGTGTAATGTATTAGTACTGTGTGTGTAATGTATTAGTACTGTGTGTGTAATGTATTAGTACTGTGTGTAATGTATTAGTACTGTGTGTGTGTAATGTATTAGTGCTGTGTTGTGTGCACACGTCTGTCACTATCTCTAAACACTCATAACAGGAATACTTTTATGAAAGTGAAATCACATTCACATACAGTTTGTTTACTGTAAGTGATATCTGTAATTTGCATGTAACCCCTTCTCATGTACAGCACCATGGAATCAATGGTGCTATATAAATAATTAATACTAATCACATTGTCCATTCGGTGGCAGAGTCTCCTCCTCGGCTCCTGTGTGTGTCTGATGAGCGCTGCCCTGTGATGTGTGAAGTGCACTGTGTTTTCTATCACATACGCAGTGGAAGGATTAATATCAGACACATGTAGAAATGTCTCCTTAGAAATCCTCCTTTGAAGTGATGATGAGCAGTGTAGATGTGTCACTCCATTAAATCAATTCCGATCCTCTTCAGATATCTCCGGCAGCACTCCATTATACCTTTATATCTTTAATGACAGTCTGACTTTACATTCATTTTCCTAATAGGTTTTAACAAGTAACAAATTTACAGCCAATTGCGAGTCTCGTATACGAAAGCCCGGAAATAAAAAGACTGCCGACTCTGAAGATTTCACCTTTTGTGTTCTTCAAGAGGATTAATTCTTCATATTCACTGCACCAAAACTGGTCAAATCCCTTCCAGCGATTCCTGTTCATCCAGCAACAAAGCAAGACATCATTTTATCTCTGAGTATTTAAAGGGCTTGTACAGGATTTAAAAAAAAAACTTGGCTATTGGCTTCTAAAAACAGCGCCACTCTTAACCTCAGGTTGGTTGTGGCATAGCAGCACAGCTCATCAACGTTCCCTTCCATGATGCTATATTCCTGGTGTGATTGGAGTAGAGCGTATTATGTACCTCATGGTATCACATTTTACTACTTAAGTACTAAAAGTCTATTGGTAGGCACGGTATTAATTAAGGAACGCGCCTCTGACTGTGGAGCCCATATGACTAAATCTAGAAAAATACAGTTCAGTCCCCAATTCCCCCCTCTCACCACTTCCCCAGGTGATTCACTAATTGGGATACCCAGCTGTCCAATGGGTTTAAAGGGGAAGGGTCCTATGGCCACACCTAAAGGGGTGAAATCCAGGTGCCTGGGTCAATAACTTCCTTTTTCCTCTGGCTGACCCCTGGAAGAGTACTGCAGTGCGCAGGCGTCGGGAAATGTCAGATAGGTCCGGCGCCTGCGCACTGCAGTATTCTGCTCTGCCCTCAACAGGGCAGAGCAGTGCGCCTGCGCAGGAACCGTGACGGGAAGCAAACAAGAGGACGTCATCGCTAGAAGATGGGAGGACTATGACACCCATCTGACCAAACCGGACCAGGACCGCCCCTGGGTGAGTATAATATAACTCGTTTTTCTTCTCTTTCAGGTTACATCGGGGGCTTATCTACAGCATTACAGAATGCTGTAGATTAACCCCCGGATGGCGATGTTGGCAGCTGATTGTCGAAAAAAGGGGTGACAGATTCCCTTTAAGAAGAATGAGGTGTCCTCTGGTTGGAATTCAACTGACACTGGAATGGAAGTCAGACATGGAGAGAAGCTGATTTTTAAAACTGTGCAGTGATCGCTTAATTTTTGCCAATCTATTGTAGAATATCAGCAGAAATCCCAGGCTCCTAAAAGAAGAGACTTTTTACAGTGTTATTATGCTGGAAATTGCTGTCTAATAGCGTGTCATGATTTTATATTTTTTTCAGTAATCAATGGTACAAATAAGTTACTATATATAATTTTTACCTGCTGTAATTGCTGCTGTTCTCCTGCATCCGGCCATGCTTTTCTTTTGTTCCTGCTCCTCTCTATTCTTGAAATATGGCCTCGTCTTTCCTGTGTATAAATCTAGTCTTGTTATCAAGGGGGCGTAGTCATCAGCTCCTCCTTGTTTTCTTTTTTTCTACCTAAATCTTCAATTACAGTAAGTCCATTCTGGTTTTTCCTTTTCCTAGATATAAATTTGCACCCGTTATCAATCAAACATGTCGCAAGTCCTTTAAATTGTTCATGGAGAAAAAAATAAAACATCTCATTTATGAAGATGAATCTGGGCCAAAGACATTGCCCTATATATTTAGTATCCATGAAGCGCCTACATTGGCCTAGATACGTGCGTTTGATGAATCGGTGCTGGCACAGAGCGAGTCCATCATGTGACCTCATTAATCAGGAGACGGGTGATGAAATGTCTGTTGTTAGATACTTTTGTAGTAGTTTTACTGTAATTGGGGATTTTATTGAGAAATTGGTTTAGAAGAAGATTTTCCTGCAAAACAAAAGTGTAAATACGGGATAAATTGGACCAAAGAACCAATACAGCGAGTGGTGGGGTTTTAGTTTGGGCTCTTGGAACTGTGGGGGCTCTTTGGAGGCAGAGTTGTAATAAAGTAGTGCTAGGGTAGGACTGCAGATCGAACGGGACCCTGGAGAGGTGAGTGTGCATCTGCTTCATCCCATCCCCCTTGGTTGGCAATAACTTGTGTAGTGCTCCCTTCTTTTTGGAAACCTATGTGTGTAGAATTGGCCAAAGGATCCTCAAAAGAGCATTTAGGAGTTCAAAACCACAAGACCCTTATGTCCGGGTGGTACTGTTATTAGGGCTCTAACTTCATTAAATTGATTCTCACCATAATAACCACAGTCCACCTGCTCTTTAAGTCCTAGAATAGGGTTGCACTCTGGTGGACCCTGTTCACCTAGGCATTACAAGGGCAATCATTTCTCTTGAACAGCTTGCCAACCTCTTCATTTGTAAGATAGGAATGTATAATGGACTTATTCCAAAACGTTAACTTATCCTGTATCCGCAGAATAGGAGATAAGTTGCTGATTGCTGGTGGTCCGATCTTTGGGGCCCCTAGCTATCCAAGATCAGGGCTTTAGAACCAGTCTTGAGTGGAGTGGAGGTTCTCATGTTCAATCTTCGCTCCATCTATTGTCTGTGGTACTGATGGAGAAAGCTGAGTCCAGCACTCAACTATTTCTTGCTGTCTTAAAGATCGGCAATTTGCTACTTATTTTGGCCCTTTAAGTCCTTCCCCAGAAAGCCCAGTTTGAATACTAATACCTATTTTGGGTAAGGTTTAAATAAACTGCTCTTCCTTTCAGTCCAGGATGTTTGAGAAAATTCATGACTATTAGTATTTCTCTTGTAGAAGCTCCTCTTTTGGAATTGTTTGTCTGGCCGTGGATTCCTTGGCTTCATGTCGGGGTTGAATGATCTTTTCATTACATGTCAATAAATGTTGAGAAGGTATCACATGATGTTTAGCTATACAGTGGACTGACTTTCCATACGGCACAGAGTTGTTTCGATTCTTAGTGGAATAATAGAATTCCGGAAAAGATCAAACAAGACCAGTGATACGGAGGCAGGAAGGATCTGTGTGTTCGTGTCTTTGTGTATAGTATGTTGCATGCAGGGATGCCATCATTCATCTCGCGTTCCCCTTCTAGAACACTTTCCAATCTTCCAATCGAAAAAGTAGTCACTTAGCAGCACTTAGACGCAGCAATTCTATAGAAATCAGCAGTGAAGAGTCAACACAGTTTGAAGGTTATTCCGATTATTTATACTACAACACCTCTGATGACACAGCTCCAGCAGCGGTTTTCTCTCCCACTGTTTTCCATTGCCAGTGCCAGTTACGTAAGCGATTATTACACATGTATCAGCTGTAATTCCCGTCACCTCCTTGTGCAGAGAACCTGGCTCGTGGAATCTAGCGCTACATTATATACACACTGTGGAAAACCCCGCAGGGCGGGCAGCGGGCCACAGTAACCCACGCATACTTATCAGCCCTCCCAGGTTGTCCTGGTGGCAACTCGTGGAGAAATCTACCAGATTCCTGGCAGGATCTCTCACGAGAGAATTCTACAACAATTATGGGGCAATATTAATGAGGTCCCACTAGCAAGATTCATGGGGTCACCCCAATTGTCAGTATGGGTACTTTAGAGGGGTGCAATCTATGCTGGCGTAAGGGAGCACCATCTGCCGAATGGAGGGGCCGTCATTGGACTGGAAATGGAGACAGATCTTTATATGTTCTTGATTTTTGAGCTTGTGGATAACCTAAGGAGAGGTCATCAATGTCTGATCGGCTGATCCTCTGCTGATCAGCTGTTCCCGGTTTTGGCATTGACCGAAAGCGCTCTGTTGTGGAGCTGCACAGTTGTGATGACTGTATAATGTTCGCGACCGGATACTGCACGTCCGCCATTCAAATCAATAGCGGATGGATGTGCAGTACCCGGCCGCTATTACGTCAACAGAGGTGCAGCTCCGCAACTAAGCAGTTCTGGGTCCCCACCAACTCTAGGAACAGCTGCTTGGTTGGGGTGTTGAGTGTCGCACTCCCATCGATCAAATATTGATGACCTATCCTAAGGATAGGCCATCAGTGTTAAAGTCCCGAGCATTCCCTTTAAACACTGAACAATATAATTACTTGAGAACTGTATAGTGCAATTATTTTAGTTTTGTATTTGGCATTTTAGCATAGTGTGAAATATTGGAGCACTGTATGGTGGAACTATGAGTATTACACTGTCTGATAACTGTATAGTGGAATTATTTGCTCACCGTGGAATTATACGAGCTTTGCTTGGAGGAAATATTTGACCGCTATGTAATGTTATATTTTGGCACTGTTTGGCGACATTATTTGAGCAATATGGAAAGTAAAGATGAACTCGCTATTTCCAAAGAGAAACAGCAGAATTCTGAATACACCAATGGATACAAATGACGGATAAGATATAATGATATGAAAATTGGTAACAAAATATTTACACGTGAACTTTTATTATAGATTATGAACCATGAAATGTTGTGATAAAAGTAGCGAAGCTTTCTGAATACGAACGACCCATCTTCGGCCATAAGGCGGCACCGACTTCTTCCTCCCCGAGTAAAACTTCTGGTAGTTGATAAAGTTCCGTACGTTGGAACAACACGTGAAAGCTTCTCCTGCGGAGTTACGGTTACCTAGTTTCCTTTATTATGTCTTTCTCCTGTTTTTGTGTTTTTAGTTTTTATTACTTTTCTGTTAAAATAACACCAGACAGGTGGAGTATTGAAATCTGAGCACCAGAGCTCAAAACTCACTTTTTGCGTTGATTCTCTATGTCCTATATTCCGTGGCAGGGTAGACATCGTATAGGATGGGACGCGGCTGCCACATTTAAAGGGATAGGCTTGGCAGGAGTAAGTTGTCTATTTTTATAGTTATGCAGTATGCAGGCATGTACCGGCCAGACGGAGGTCGGGTCACAAGGTCATCATTTTTGGCCTTAGTCTGGTGATTGGAGGCCTATGGGGAGCGATAATGTATATTCCAGGAGTCATTGTGGTTTTGTAGTTGAACCAATATGGGAGCTCCAAGAGGTAGTTAAATACCTGGAAGCATGTGCCATTCACACCTCTTGGAAACTTGGGTAGTAGCTGCCATAATGGCGAGCATAGATTTTTACCCAGGTTTTCAGAAGCCAATATGGAATTATTATTATTATTATGAATTTATATAGCGCCATTTATTCCATGGCGCTTTACATGTGAAAAGGGGAAATACAAACAAGTATAATAAACATGTGTAAGACAAGGGACACACAAGTACATAAGGTGAGGGGACCCTGCCCGCGAGGGCTCACAGTCTACAGGGATGGGTGAGGATACAGTAGGAGAGGGTAGAGCAGGTTGTGCGGTGGTTCAGTAGACCGAGGATCATTGCAGGCTGTAGGCTTGTCGGAACAGGTGGGTCTTCAGGTTCTTCTTGAAGGTTTCCGTTGATGGTGAGAGTCTGATGTGTTGCAGCAGAGAGTTCCAGAGTATGGGGGAAGCACGGGAGAAGTCTTGTATGCGGTTGTGGGAAGAAGAGATAAGGGGGGAGTAGAGAAGGAGATCTTGAGATGATCGAAGGTTGCGTGCGGGTAGGTACCTAGAGACCATGTCACAGATGTATGGAGGAGACAGATTGTGGATGGCTTTGTATGTCATGGTTAGGGTTTTGAATTGGAGTCTCTGGGCAATAGGAAGCCAGTGAAGGGCCTGGCATAGGGGGGAGGCTGGGGAATAGCGGGGAGACAGGTGGATTAGTCTGGCAGCAGAGTGTAGGATGGACTGGAGCGGTGCCAGAGTGCTAGAGGGGAGGCCAGAGAGTAGGAGGTTGCAGTAGTCGAGGTGGGAGATGACAAGAGCATGCACTAGTGTTTTTGTGGTTTCGTGGTTGAGGAATGAACGGATCCAGGAAATATATGGTTGAGTTTGAGGCGGCAGGAGGAGACGAGGGCTTGGATATGTGGTTTGAAAGAGAGCGCAGAGTCGAGGATCACCCCAAGGCAACGGGCGTGCGGGACTGGGGAAAGAGAGCAGCCATTGACATTGATGGATAGGTCTGGTGGAGGGGTAGAGTGAGATGGAGGAAAGATGATGAATTCTTTTTTGTCCATGTTCACTTTGAGAAAGCAAGCAGAGAAGAAGGCTGAGATAGCAGACAGACATTGTGGGATTTCATTCAGTAAGAAGGCGAGGTTGGGTCCAGATAGGTAGATCTGCGTGTCATCGGCATAGAGGTGATACTGTAAACCGTGGGATTCTATGAGCTGTCCCAAGCTGAAGGTGTAGATGGAGAATAGTAGGGGTCCTAGGACAGAGCCTTGAGGAACACTGACAGACAGAGGGCGAGGTGAGGAGGTGGTGTGTGAGAGGGAGACACTAAATGTTTGGTCTGTTAGGTATGATGAGATCCAGGATAGGGCCAAGTCTGTGATGACAAGAGATGAGAGAGTCTGTAGCTGGAGGGAATGGTCTACGGTGTCGAAGGCAGAGAACATTTCCAGGAGAAGGAGGACCAGAGTAGTGTCGCTTGCTCTTGGCGGTTAGTAAGTCGTTAGTGACTTTAGTTAGGGCAGTTTCAGTTGAGTGATGCGGTCGGAAGCCAGATTGTAACCGGTCAAAGAGGGAACAGGAGGAGAGGTGGGAGGACAGTTCCAGATATACATTCTGTTCCTGTAGTTTTGAGGCGTAAGGGAGAAGAGATATTGGGCGATAGTTAGACACAGAGGATGGGTCAAGGGAGGGCTTTTTGAGGATGGGTGTGATTGAGGCATGTTTGAAGGATGAGGAAAAGACACCATTTGTAAGTGAAAGGTTGAAGAGGTGTATTAGAGATGGGATGAAGACTGTGGCCAAGTTAGGGATGAGGTGAGACGGGAGTGGGTCGAGGGCACAAGTGGTGAAGTGTGATCTTGACAGAAGGGTGGAGAGCTGATCTTCTGTCATGGTGGAGAAGCTGGCTTTTGCAGAACAGGGCTGAGCGGCTAAGAGGGGCATTGGGAGCTGCGGGCCAAAGTTTTGTCTAATCCTGTCGATCTTCTGCTTAAAGAAGGAGGCAAAGTCTTCAGCAGAAATGAGAGGAGGGGGAGGAGGTGCTGTGGGACGGAGTAGAGAATTGAAAGTGTTGAAGAGCTGTTTAGGGTTGTGAGACAGGGAGGATATGAGAGACGCGAAGTAAGTTTGTTTTGCTGCAGAGAGCGTGGACTGAAAGTTGGCAAGGGACTGCTTGTATGCGCTGAACTTCTCAGTAGAATGGGTTCTCTTCCATCTCCGCTCAGTGGCCCTGGAAACCTGTCTCAGTTCTTTGGTCAGGCTGGTCAGCCAGGGCTGCCTGTTGATTGTTCGAGTTTTGCTCTGCGTGAGGGAGGCAGTCGAATCAAGTGTTGCTGTTATTGTGGTGTTATAAAAAGTGTCAGCAGCATCTGTGTCATGAAGGTAAGCTATGTCTGCAAGAGGGAGAAGGGACTCAGAGAGTGATTGTAAATTGAGGTGTTTGAGATTCCTGTGAGGGTGAGCGAGTTTATGGAGCGGGGATTGCGCAGTAGGAGAGGAGAGGGAAGAGAATTTCAGAAGGTTATGGTCAGCCAATGGGAGGGGTGAGTTATTCAGATTAGTGAGGGAACAGAGACGGGTGAAGATAAGGTCCAGTGTGTGTCCACCTTTGTGAGTGGCCGCAGAGGACCATTGAGTGAGGCCAAGGGAAGCCATGAGCGATAGGTTTAGAGACAGCCGGGGTGGAAGTGTCAATGGGGATGTTGAAGTCGCCCATGATGATGGTGGGGATGTCAGCAGAAAGGAAATGGAGTAGCCAGGTGGTGAAGTGGTCGAGAATGGTGGAGATGGCTAGTTCTGGGGGGCGGTAGATGACAGCCAGTTGGAGGTTGGAGGGCAAATAGATGCGGACGGAGTGCACCTCGAACGAGGGAAGAGTAGCGGAGAGTGGCAGAGGAATTGGGGTAAAGGAGCAGGTATCAGACAGGAGCAAGCCAACTCCTCCACCACGTTTGTTGCTGGGGCGAGGGGTGTGAGAGAAATGGAATCCGCCATAGGAAAGCGTAGCTGGAGAGGCTGTGCCAGAGGGAGTGAGCCAGGTTTCAGTGATGGCGAGGAAGGAGAGTTTGTTGGTGATAAAGAGGTCATGGATAAATGATAGCTTGTTGCAGACAGAGCGTGCGTTCCATAGGGCTCCAGGTAAGGGGGTTGGGGAAGTGCGGGCTGGATGAATGGATATGAGGTTATCATAGTTGTGAAGACGTGTAGAGGATCATGGCAGGGTGATAGAAGTGAGTGTAGGGATGTGTTGAGGAGGGCCAGGATTTGGGGATATGTCGCCAGCAATGAGGAGTAGTAGACAGAGCATTAGAAGGTGGGAGCAGGATAGGACATGATGTGGCCGTGCGTGTCTGGAGAAAAAGGATTGTATGTGGAGGAACAGTTGTGACGAAGTTGTGAGATGGCTGAGGAGGATGGATGGAGAAATGACAAGTTCCTTACTGGGTGGAGGGATTGCAGGAGTTAGGGAGAAATAGAGTAGTATGGGGGTGATAGTAAAAAGATGGCGAAACATTGTTGGAATGTTGCAGATCTATGCTTTCAGCAGACTCATTCAGATTCATTTGGATATACAGCGACCATTGTCCTCATCATCATTAACCTAGAAGACTAAAGGGAAGACCTGAGAGGTCACACAGTACAGCTTAGAGAGAAACTACATGCACATAACACAGCGCCACCTGCTGTCTGATTATTTCAGCCCCACCACAGTATAAGCCTCCAGCTGTTGTATACTCCAGTGTGGGATAACTCCAGCAGTAGAAATGAAGAAAAAAATGAGGTATATTGCAACTCCTGCTTCAAAGCAAACCTTTTAACCTCTTGAGGACCCACTCCGTAACAGCACAGTGAAGGCAGGAGATCTCAGAGGACCTTACAGTTACGGTGCTGTAATTGTGAGGTTATTGCCCTGGTGTAATTTTCTTGTACTCATGGTAATTTACTTGCGTTCATATACTTATATACTGGATATTGATCCGAGAATGTGGGAATAAAATGGTAATAAAAATTAAAAAGAAAAAAAATGATAAAGAAAACGCAGAAAACCACAAACATAATTTTAGATTTAATATCTCCAAGTTGTCCTAGAAAACTTTTACATTTGAGGTGATTGTTAAATGACAAAAAAAACAAAATAGAAATAATATATATATATTTTTATAAATATATCGCCGAACGTGTTGGCACCGTTGAAATTGCTCCAGAAAATGAAGTCGTTTTCTCAGAAAATTATTGCATTTACACATGTTTATTTCCTTTGCGGCCTCAATCTGTTTTCTGTAAACAGTGGAATGATGTGCTTTACCAAAAAGCTCTATCTTGGTCTCATCTGTCTACAAGATGTTTTCCCAAAAGAATTTTAGCTTACTCAGGTACATTTTTGGCAAACTGCAGTGTAACTTTTTTACGTTCCTGTGTCAGCCGTGGGGTCGGTCCTCTTGGGTCTCCTGCCATTCAAATGTGGACCGATAGTTTGCTCTAACACTGATGCACCCTGAACCTGCAGAACAGCTTGAATTTCTATGGGATTTTATTGGGCTTATCTACCATCCGGACTATCCTGCATTGCAATCTTTCCATTAGTTTTTCTCTGCCATCCACGTCCAGTGAGATTAGCTACTGTGCCCTGGGTTGTAATTGTAAACTTCTTGACAAGGTTGCGCACCATGGAAAACAGAACATCAAGATCTCTGGAGATGGACTTGTCACCTTGAGATTGTTGATATTTTTTAACAATTTTGGTTCTCAAATCCTCAGACATTTCTCTCCTCCTCTTTCTGTTCTCCGTGCTTAGTGTGGTACACACAGACACACACAATGCAAAGATTGAGTCAACTTTTCTTCCTTTTTATCTGGTTTCAGGTATGAATTTCTTAATACCCACACCTGTTACTTGCCACAGGTGAGTTTGAACAAGCATCACATGCTTGGAAAAAAAGTTGTTTACCAACAATTTTGTAAAGGTGCCAACAATTTTATCTGGGCCATTTTTTGGAGTTTTATGTGAAATTATGTCCATCTTCCTTTTTCTCTCAGTTTTTTTTGTGTTGTTCCCATACACACAAAGGAAACAAACGAGTATAAAACAAAATATAGGGGAATTGCAATAATTTTCTGGGAAAAATACCTCAATTTCAAGAATACCCACACCTTCAGCCATGTGTGTATATATATATATATATATATATATATATATATATATATGTTAATCTAAACTTTTCCCCAAGGTAGTTGTATGCAAAAATGCACAAAAATTACAGCTAGTCATAAAATTATAATGTCCACCAGTGTGCCGAATAACAAATGTAAAAAAAAATTATTTAATTATTTTAATTATTTTGGTTCTAAAGGACAAAAATGTCTGGGTGTCCAAGGGGATATGTGTCTCCTTTAAATGTTGCAACCCTATGTCTGATAACCAGTTCACCAGAAGATGAGCTACCGCATTGGCGTCTCCTGGAGACTGTTTTATTGCTCGCTAATTGCTCGGAAAGTGACTGATTTAGTCCATCAGTGAGCAGCGGCAATCCCGTCATCATCACTGCTATTTATTAGTTACTTGGTTACAAATTGGAAACATTTCTACGATTGATGGGGCTGATTCCCCCGGCCGAATGGCGCTCAAGTCATTTTTTTTTTATCTTTATCTGCATTTCATTTTTTTTTTTCAAGAGACAGAGATATAGTCCTTCAAAATGCCAACGAGAAAAGGAGCCGAGGGCAACGGGACTCCAGATCAATTATATAAGTAGCTCGCTTCAATTTATCATCTGCTGATAGCATCTGCGTGGATGTGGACGAGTCGCCTAGTCAATATTACAGGACATAGATAGGACGGCGAGAGTGTATGCCGAGCCCAGATAAAGACGAGGAGCCATTCACAAGCCGCAGGGCGCAAGAAAAGGATGTGGGCGCCGCCGTATTGTAATCAGATCATCATTGTCCTAAAAGCAGTGTCTCAAGTTATTGATCTATTTAAATAGTATTCTTCCCGAAAATCCAAAAATTGAGTCATTTTAGGTGCAAGAGCCGGGCTTTCTTCAGTCCTGAATAACAAATCTGCCCAGTAATGCAGGAGGTATATCCGTGCTCCTCCGAAATCCCTGAAAGCTGGATGATTGCGGCAATCACAACATTTATTTTTTTTCAGCGAGGGAAGAAGATCAGTACAGACGTAGGAAACACATAATTACGGTACTCTTTATTTAAAAAAAACACAAAAAACCCCCCCAAAAAACCACATACAATCAACTATGAAAGTTTCAAAGAAGCATGGAAACCAGACTGGAAAGTGACTGACCATGCGCCTCAGGGGTTCCAGTCTACAAAGGGTTGTCCAAACACACCAATGTATCACCTATCCACGGGATCGGTAATAAACTGCAGATGACTGGTGGTCTGATCACTGGGACCACTGCTCTTGTATTCTGATAATTACAGACCCATCTTAAATAGAGCGGAAGTGCATATGCTCGGCCTTCACTCCAATCATTATGTATCGGCAGTGGTGGAACTAAAGTTCAATGGGTCCCCTTGCAAAATTTGGACCTGGGCCCCCATCTGCATGTTTGTCAGATATGAGTCCTTGTAGCATTCCAGATCCTGTGAAGACACACGTGTTGGGCCCCCTCCATATAACAATGTCCTTCATCCTGTAATAATGTTCCCTATCCTTTCCCTTTCCTGTAATAATGTCCCCTATCTTGTCCCCTTTCTATGACAATGTCCTTTATTTTGGGCCCCTTCCAGGTGTAATGTCCTCCTGCCTGAGACTTTCTCCCTTATAATGTCCCCCACCCTGGGCCCTTTCCAATAATAATGTCAACCATCTTGGTATAATGTTTTCATCCTCGGCCACTTCTTGGTAAAATGTCTCCATCCTGGGCCCATTTCTGGTATAATGTCTTCATACTGGACCCCTTCATGGTATAATGTCTTCCTTTCCTAATATAATGTCCTCCGTCCTGTAATAATGTCCCCTATCCTCGCCCTTTCCTGTGTAATAATGTCCACCATCCTGGCCCCTTTCTGTAACAGTGTCTGTTATCCTGGGCCTCTTCCAGGTATAGTGTCCTCCATCCTGGCCCCTTTCTGTAACAGTGTCTCTTATCCTGGGCCTCTTCCAGGTATAATGTCCTCCTGCCTGGGCCCTTTACAATAATAATGTCAACTATCTTGGTATAATGTCACCATCCTGGGCCCCTTCTTGGTCTAATGTCTCCCTTTCCTAGTATAATATCTCCATCCTGGGCCCCTTCCTGGTATAATGTCTCCCTTTCCTGGTATAATGTCTCCATCCTGGGCCCCTTCCTGGTATAATATCTCCTTTTCCTGGTGTAATCTCTCCCTTTCATGGTATATTGTCTCCATCCTGGGCCCCTTCCGGGTATAATGTCTCCCTTTCCTGGTGTAATCTCTCCCTTTCCTAGTATAATATCTCCATCCTGGGCCCCTTCCTGGTATAATGTCTCCCTTTCCTGGTATAATATCTCCATCCTGGGCCCCTTCCTGGTATAATATCTCCCTTTCCTGGTGTAATCTCTCCCTTTCCTGGTATATTGTCTCCATCCTGGACCCCTTCCTGGTATAATGTCTCCCTTTCCTGGTATATTGTCTCCATCCTGGACACCTTCCTGGTATAATATCTCCCTTTCCTGGTGTAATCTCTCCCTTTCATGGTATATTGTCTCCATCCTGGACACCTTCCTGGTATAATATCTCCCTTTCCTGGTGTAATCTCTCCCTTTCCTGGTATATTGTCTCCATCCTGGACCCCTTCCTGGTATAATGTCTCCCTTTCCTGGTATATTGTCTCCATCCTGGGCCCCTTCCTGGTATAATATCTCCCTTTCCTGGTGTAATCTCTCCCTTTCCTGGTATATTGTCTCCATCCTGGACCCCTTCCTGGTATAATGTCTCCCTTTCCTGGTACAATGTCCTCCATCCTTGGCCTTTTTCTGTTGCAATGTCCCACACCTTGGGCTCCTTCCTATAATTATGTCCTCCATCCCGTCCTCCTGCACGGACCTGGTCACAGTCGCACTCTCTGCAACCGCGACTGTTACACCCCTGTGTGTGGATGCGCAGGAGGAAGCACAGTACAGCTCTCGGCTATTTTCAGCAGTTCTTTAGAATATGAACACCGCGAGGTTGACTCTTGTGCACCCCTGCTCCATTCAAGATGAGGTTTTAGCTCCCTGTTCTCAGAGTTCCAGAAGACCATTATCGGGATCCCTGGGGGTCCGAGTGATCAGACCTCCAGTAATTAGTACGTTTTTTACTAGTCCGTTTTTCACATGCGTGTTTTTTTGCAGATAGAACATGTACCCATTATTATGGACGATCACATGTCCACTTTTTTTTGCAAAAATAAAAAAGGAGACGTCTGTTTTTGTTCTGCGTAAAGGATCAAAATCGCCCATACAAGTGTACGGGGCCGTGAAAAAAAAAACGGATAGTGCGTCCCTCCAGGTGCCACCTCAGTATTGGAAGCTTGCATTTTTTTTTTCGATATACTTGAAAAATGGATGAGACACTGATGGTAAAAATGGCCACATGGACCAAAAATGGAGGAGAACTGGATCCAGCGCACGGATGGAAACCATGCGTCAGACGCGGCCGGTGTGGGGTCTGATGTTCTCCGTCAGCTGTGATGGAGCAGGGTCTCTACTTCTCACAGCTCGCAGTACTTGCTGCCTGCATTCCTCTTGCTGCAGGAGATGTGCAGGCTTAACCCTTTAAGTGGCACATAATATAATCATCTGTCATGTTTCTCTAACTTCAGACACCTCAGTATTACCAAAGCCTCCTGCCTCCTCCCCGTCTCCTGATGCTCCCAATTATCCCAGCGCTGATCACATCTGCCATTATCACTGTTTTAACAATGAAACTTGTTTTTTGGCACCTTGTTTATTTCTTGTTAACCCTTTTCTTACTGAATCAATGCAAATGATGTAATTACTATGCATACAGCAGTGATGTGCCAATGTTCAGAGAGGACAGTGACACACTGACACTAAGGGCACAGGATGATGGCACTGATACTAGGGGTACAGGATGATGGCACTTACACTAGGGGTACAGGATAATGGCACGGACACTAGGGGTACAGGATGATGGCACTGACACTAAGGGGTATAAGATAATGACACTGACACTGAGGGTACAGGATAGTAACACTGACACTAAGGGTACAGGATAATGGCACTGACACTTGGGGTACAGGATATGACACTAACACTTGGGGTACAGGTTAATGACACTGACACTTGGGGTACAGGATAATGACGCTGACACTAGGAGTACAGGATAATGACACTGACACTTGGGGTACAGGATAATGACACTGACACTTGGGGTACAGGATAATGACACTGACACTTGGGGTACAGGATAATGACACTGACACTTGGGGTACAGGATAATGACACTGACACTTGGGGGTACAGGATAATGACGCTGACACTAGGAGTACAGGATAATGACACTGACACTTGGGGTACAGGATAATGACACTGACACTTGGGGTACAGGATAATGACACTGACACTTGGGGTACAGGATAATGACACTGACACTTGGGGTACAGGATAATGACACTGACACTTGGGGGTACAGGATAATGACAATGACACTAGGAGTACAGGATAATGACAATGACACTTGGGGTACAGGATAATAGTACTGATACTAGGGGTACAAGATAATGGTACTGATACTAGGGGTACAGGATAATGGCACTGACACCAGGGGTACAGGATAATGGCTCTGACACATGGGGTACAGGATAGTGACTCTGACACTTGGGGTACAGGATAATGACACTGACACTTGGGGTACAGGATAATGACACTGACACTTGGGGTACAGGATAATGGCTCTGACACTTGGGGTACAGGATAATGGCTCTGACACTTGGGGTACAGGATAATGACACTGACACTTGGGGTACAGGATAATGGCACTGACACTTGGGTTACAGGATAATGGCTCTGACACTTGGGGTACAGGATAATGACACTGACACTTGGGGTACAGGATAATGACACTGACACTTGGGGTACAGGATAATGGCACTGACACTTGGGGTACAGGATAATGACGCACTGATTTCTGTGTGATATGTGTAGAATGTGCATGTGATGTGTATATGTGATATGTGTATGACTTGTGTTGCTGTACATATGCATGTCTCCCTTTTTAGGGTCAGGAGTAGCAGCGTTGTATCTCATAGGTATTGTAAATGAACATAAATAAAGCTGAATGTAATAATCTAGGCCTGTTTGATATTGTGCAGCGGGATCGGGAGCTGCCTATGTGTTGGGGCCCCGGTACCGGCCCGTCCACCCTTGCTCATGAACGCTGCGCCGCGCAGGTCTGGGCTGAATGTCTCGGTCATGAAAGCTATTTGAAGCAACCTCCTCCCTGGGGAGATCAGGGAAACGGGAATGTTTGCTTTCATTTTTCTTGGAGGGTTAAGAATGGGATCTGCAGGTGAGAACTGTGACAGCACAATTAAATACACTGCAGGGATTTAAAGTTCCTCGCTGAGTTATCCCATTAAAAGCAGGCGGCCTGCCTCCCATGTTAATGAAACGCAGGGTTGTGTAGCGCAGGCCTGGAATACTGACGAGGATGAGCTGCTGCTGTTTGTGCCGCGGCTTTCCACTTTGTTAGTTTTGGTTTCTCATTAAAACTTTCTCTTTCCCAGTAAACATTTCCATACTATAACTCATCCTCTTCAAAGCTACTCGGCAAATTAACCTAAAAGGGGAAGTATCATCAGAAAGTTGCATCATCTAAATAAAGTTTGAATATAAAGTTTTCCTTTATAGTAATAAGTATCCATTCATCATCATTAGAGGGTGGGGTGTGCACAATCACCTCATCATCACTAAAGAGCACGATGAGCCACCATGTCATCACATTATCATTAGAGGGTGGGGTTGGAAGTCATCTCATTATCACTAAAAGACAGGGTCAGTACAGTTTTCTATCTGGAGAGGACATGGTCAGTAGAATCCCTCTCATCATCAATAGAGGACAGAGTCATTAGACTCCTCATGATCATGAGAGGATGGTATCAGAAGAAACCTCCCACAATGGCAGCACAGGATCAGTAGAATCCCTCATTATCATTACAGGACAGGGTCAGTAGAGTCCTCATGATCATGAGAGGACAGGGTCAGTAGAGTCCTCATGATCATGAGAGGACAGGGTCAGTAGAGTCCTCATGATCATGAGAGGACAGGGTCAGTAGAGTCCTCATGATCATGAGAGGACAGGGTCAGTAGAGTCCTCATGATCATGAGAGGACAGGGTCAGTAGTCTCATTATCAGAGGACAGGGTCAGTAGAGTCCTCATGATCATGAGAGGACAGGGTCAGTAGAGTCCTCATGATCATGAGAGGACAGGGTCAGTAGAGTCCTCATGATCATGAGAGGACAGGGTCAGTAGAGTCCTCATGATCATGAGAGGACAGGGTCAGTAGAGTCCTCATGATCATGAGAGGACAGGGTCAGTAGAGTCCTCATGATCATGAGAGGAAAGGGTCTGTAGTCTCCTCATTATCACTAGATGATATAGTCTGAAGAGTCACCACATTATTGCTAGAGGTCAGGATCAGTAGACTCCTCTCAACAAGAGAGTGGGATTAGCATGATCTTCATATGCTGCAGGAGACATAGACTGACTAGGATAGCAGCAATATTCAGAATGATACAGCTCTGTATATAGATTTCCTAATGCTCCCTGGTTTCGGGGATGAGTGTGGTACTCCATTGCTTCCTGGAGAATATTTTAGCCTTTTAACACATTTCTGACAATTACAGTAACATTAACCCCAACCACTGACCCGAACACTAAACTGTAAACATAATATTAGCACCAGCTGTAATATTGACCTTACCATTTACCCCAACCTGAACGCCATCACTAATGCTAATGTTAACCCTCCCCATTATTCCTAACACTCTTTCGTCAAAGGGAGATGAAAAAGTAGAAAATAACAAGGCCGTTTATTCAGCTTTGACTTTGCGACTGTGATGCTTATAAAGTGTGACCATGAGAACAGGGAAAGGAAAGCGCCCGGGGAGATTTGCTTCCTCCTCACACTCACAGGATCATCTGCCTCCTGATATACTGGGTAACACTGTGAGAATAGAGGACGTGTAAATCAATGGAAGGCGACACTTCATTCCTTCAGAGGGAAAACAGCGCTAAAGATACTTTTACCGACGCTTCTCTCTAATGTCCTGAGAGTCAGAATATGCTGCGTGTAATGTTCTCAGGAACAACTGTGGATTGGAGCCATTTATAGAACCGTCCTTTAATCCGGCATCAAAGTCAACTGGCTGGTGCTGGACAATCAAATAGTATCAGATGCCAATAGCAATGTATCTTAACTCTCTTGTGAGGATGGAGAAGCCAAGCCATGGCAGTAATGTCTGATGGGAATCCTGATGGAACCTATTGACTTTAACGGGTTCCTATTCTGTTCTTGTCATAAAAAAAAACAAAACAAAAAACAAAATGGAAGCCCGTACAAGAACCCCTAAAGCCAGTAAGAGCTTTTTTTGGCCTTTTCTATGGAAAGAAGTGAAGGTATACTTGTAGGCTGTTGAAAGAGTGTGGAAAGTTTTCCTAAGGTTTTACAGCTTCCAGGTATAGAAGGAAGGGCAGCTCTGGAGTACGAACTGCTGCTCTAACCTATAAAATACTGTATAAACTGAGCCAGGGAAGGAAATAAAAGTGTCAAAACTTTTTTTTTTTCTTTTGCTTTGTTGAAGTTGTAGTTGTGTTTGTTTATGTAACAAGTGAATGAGAAGTTTGTTCCTTTTGTGATCATTCTCTGTAACTTTGATAAATATTTACACATTGTATCTGATTGTCTTTGTATCTACAGTGACACAAGACTGGTGGTCATTCTCTGAGATAAAAGTTCTGCAGGAAATGAGGAGGTTACGATAATTCTCGTCTTCTGATGTTTTTCAGATATTGATGAATGCGCTGCCAAAATGCATTACTGCCAAGCCAATACGATGTGCGTAAATTTACCGGGGTCTTACCGATGTGACTGCCTGCCAGGGTACACACGCGTAGATGATTTTTCCTGCACAGGTAAGACAAGAATCTGGTCTATTATATAATAGACAATCTAATAATTCTTGGTTTATTATCCCTGGGATGTGCGAGTTGATATTTGAGGGTATAAGAAGCCAAAAAAGGGTCAAAAAATCTGAAAAAGTTTGAGAAGTTTGCAAAGATTTGGTGCTACCTTATAACCACCTACCTACTTCATCGTTAAACAGGAGAGTCCATTGATTACTCATGTTCTCCTGTTCCCTTAGTTTCTTTATTTTATTTTTTTTGCCAGCAACTTTTTAAAAAAGTTTTTGTATTGTAATTACCAATGTCGGATAGGGCAGGTCCATCCAGAATGGCAAACGCGCTGGGGTTTCTCATCTCCTTAAATAGGTAAAGTTGCAAAGTTCTTGTAAAAAGAGCAACTTTGCATTTACCTCTTACTAAAAATTCTATCTGTTCTCAAGAAAGGAAGTATTTTTTTAATTGTATAGGTCATTGTCTAGGTTACAGGCCAACTCTGCAGCCTTTTAGTGGTGGTTGGTCTCCTAGGCAAAGAGCACAGTGTTAACAAGCTGTACTTTAAAGAGCCTGCAAGTGCTACTCTGAAGCTGGCCACAGTGCTGGATCCAAAACTGGAGCAAAACTGCCGCATCGGAGAGCGTACAGTCATACCGCTTGTCCAAAATGTTACTCTTCCCTGACGAGAAGGAAGCGAGGAGGCAGACAAGCGGTGCACTCTTGCAGAAAGGCAATAGGACAACCCCTTGAAGTCAGAATTGTCTAAAAAGATATATAAAAAGGTATTTATAAACTGGTTAACCCTTAACTGCATCATGTTAAAAATTCATAAAACTTATGACAAGAAAAGACATGGGTTTACTCCTATGAAATAGTTCCCAGATCATATGTTCCTAATTAATTTACTGGTTACAAATCCATCCAATTAAGGTTTGTGCTGGCTGCAGTATAATAGTACTTGGTCTCTTCAAAGGGACACTATCAGCACATAATGACTGTTCAAACCAAGCACAGGTGCTCAATGCACCCTTGGTGTGTCCAGACATTTCAGTTCCCCTCTACCACCACCCATCATCTTAATTGATTGACAGCTCTGGCTTTATAGAGCCAGAAAAGGACGGAGAATGATGGAAAACAAATAGTTGGGAAGGTGCACCGAAATGTTTGGCCACACCAAATGTACGCCGAACGCCTGTGCTTTGTTTGAACAGTCATTCTGTGCTGATAGTTTCCCTTAAAGAACACAAATTGTAGAAATTTATAAAAACAAAGCAAATAAAAAGGGACACCGATACATAAAGGGGACCATTATGATGAGCTATTGGACCGCAGAGGGGGCATATACTATTCCTACAGAGGGGTCTGTTCTGTCTGTGTCCGCCATTGTGCTATGGGGTGAGGACCTGGGTACAGACACTGAATTGGGGATGGTGCACAATGTCTTTGGCTTTCAGACTAGATTGTGGCTCGCGACAGTGTCGTTACATTGTCTTATGTGTCAGTATAATTTTCCTGTGCAGTAACCATCTGATGAATACAATGTATCCACTTCATGAACCGCAAGCAATGCAGAATGCCTGCGCTATAGCTGAGAGCTGCTTACTCTTACTGATTTGCATAAATGACCCTCTTTGCTCACTACATCTCTTATGCTGTTTCAGACGGGGTACAGTCCGCCGAGACCCCCGTGCCTTCTGCTTCCTTCCAGGGCTGGTGCTGCCGTTGCCAAATGCCTGCACTGATATTGTGATTAGTGGTGCATCACCGAAACAGAATTTCTTCTTTTAATTATGTCAGCTCCGTTTAGAGCCCTTCCTGGGGGGATGCTGTTTATGGAGCCACGTTCAGGCTCAGAGCCCCCATCAATGAGAGGCAAAGCATTTTTTTTTTTTGTATTCCTGACTTCTCATTATTTAGCAGCAGCATCATTTGCATGACGTTTGGTGGTCACCTTTTTTTTCAATTGCCCTTGTGGAATGGATCTGGATTTACGAGAGGAAGGATTCAGTTAGAATGCAAATGATGACAGAATTTTGCATGTTCCAGCAGCTCGATTCAAGCTGACTTGGCGTCTGCCGGATATCGGCCACAGACGGATTATACAAACTTTTGTCAGATTGTGCTGTATCTAGAGGAAAAAAATGGCTTCAAGGGCCAACGGAAACATTGGGGAACTCCCCCAAGTAACTTGCACCCAATCAAGAGAAACACTGAGCAGGGGTGTGGCTCTAGGCGGGGCCAAGGGTGTAGTCACTCCTCCACTTAAATATATCAAAGATCCTAAGTGCATAATAAGAAAGATTATCTGTTATGAATGATTCACCGTAGGAGGCAAAAGCAGAAATACAAGCTAAGTCCAGAAAACCAGAGAAGTTGACAACTATCAGATTGCAGACCCCTGAACCTATCAACACAACTAGCAGTAGCCGTGGGGGGTTCCTACGATGCCCTAGACCCCTTGATCACAGCCGGAGAAATACATAGGCCTAAAGAAAGAAAGGGGAAATCTAAACTGCCCCAGAGCAGACCCCAAAGCAATAGGCAGCCCCCAACATATAATGACGGTGAAGCAAGATGAAAATACTAACACAGACAGAAAGACTGAGCAAAGACGGGGCCCCAAAACTACCTAGATAGGAAAGGACAGGAAGGCTGCTGTCTGCAATCTGCCAAAACCCTATCAAAGACATAAGCCAACCAGCTGATATGAAAAAGGACCTGAAGCAGCTAGGCTTCAAAAACTGAATCAGCACTCAGGTATTTTCAGAAGACAGAGCTAAATGAAATCAGCACACCCCAGCAGGGAATGGCAGAAATCCAGAAAAACAAAGTCAAAGCACAAAAGCAAAGGGCCGAGCAGCAAACTTAGCTTTGGAGGAGCAGGAATTCAGACTGGTCTCCAAGGATCCCACAGAGAAATCACCCGCAGGGCAGAAGGGCGTCAGCAGCCTTATATCCAGTCCGTAACTCCACTCAGCCAGTCATAATCATCAGCCTCAGGTGTTTGACAATCAGGCTCACTACCTATCTTTACCAGAAGAGGGAGTTCCTCGGGCCTCAGTAATGAAGGGGAAAATGAACTCACAACAGTACCTCCCCCTTGAGGGGGGGTCACCGAACCCTCAACTACGCCACCAGGGCGATCAGGGTGAGCCCGATGAAAGGCACGCACCAATCGTTTGGCATGAATATCAGAGGCAGAGACCCTGGAATTATCCTCCTGACCATAACCCTTCCACGTAACCAAATACTGGAGTCTCCGTCTAGCCAGACGGGAATCCAGTACTTTCTCTACCTCATACTCCATGTTACCTTCAACCAATACAGGGTCTGGAGGTGCCACCCCCGGAACAACAGGTTCAACAAACCTCTTCAACAAAGATTTATGGAACACATTATGGATTTTAAATGTGACAGGAAGAGCCAAACGAAAAGAGACCGGATTAATAATCTCCACAATCTTGTAAGGTCCAATAAATCTAGGCTTAAACTTAGGAGAAGCCACCTTCATAGCAATATTTTTTGATGATAACCACACCATATCACCAACCTTAAACTGGGGACCAATGGTCCTATGTCGGTTGGAAAACCGCTGGGCCTTCTCCTGGGAGAGAGATAACTTATCCACCACTTGGTCCCAGATCTGGTGCATTCTCTCCACCACAGTGTCAACACTTGGGCAGGCAGAGGGCTCCACCTGCCCTGAAGAAAATCGAGGATGAAACCCAAAGTTACAAAAAAAAGGTGACATCAAAGTGGCAGAACTAGCTCTATTATTCAAAGCAAATTCGGCCAAGGGCAAAAATGAAACCCAATCATCCTGATCAGCGGAAATAAAACATCTCAAATATGACTCCAAGGTCTGGTTTGTTCTCTCTGTCTGCCCATTGGTCTGAGGGTGAAACGCAGAGGAGAAGGACAACTGAATTCCCAGCCTGGAACAGAAAGTTCTCCAAAATCTAGACACAAACTGGACTCCTCTGTCAGATACAATGTTCTCAGGAATCCCGTGCAAACGAACCACCTGTTGTAAAAACAGGGGCACCAACTCAGAGGAAGACGGCAACTTAGGGAGTGGTACAAGATGAACCATCTTAGAGAACCTATCACAAATCACCCAAATAACAGTCATCCTCTGAGAGACAGGCATATCAGAGATGAAATCCATTGAAATATGGGTCCATGGCCTCTTGGGGACAGGCAAAGGCATCAACAACCCACTAGAGCGAGAACACGATTTAGACCGGGAGCACGTCCCACAGGACTGCACAAAATTCCTGACATCACGAGACAAGGAGGGCCACCAAAAAACCGACTCACCAGATCTCTAGTACCAAAAATACCTGGATGACCAGCCAAAGCAGAGCAATGAACTTCAGACATCACTCTCTTCTTCCACTGTTCAGGAACATATAACTTTCCACTGGGACAACCCTCAGGTTTGTCCTCCTGGAACTCTTCCAGAGCACGTCTCAAATCGGGCGAGATGGCAGAAAGAACTACCCCTTCGCCTAAGATGGTAGCAGGCTTGGTCACCACAGGAGAATCAGCAAGGAAGCTCCTAGAGAGGGCGTCTGCCTTGACATTCTTTGTTCCAGGAAGAAAAGAAACCACAAAATCAAAACGTGTAAAAAACAAGGCCCACCTAGCCTGTCTAGGGTTCAAGCGCTTAGCCGACTCTAGGTAAATCAAATTCTTGTGGTCAGTGAGGACCACGACTTGATGCTTAGCTCCCTCCAACCAATGTCTCCACTCCTCAAATGCCCATTTCATGGCCAACAGTTCCCTATTCCCCACATCATAGTTACGTTCAGATGGAGAGAACTTCTGGAAAAGAAAGCACAGGGATTCATTTTAGATGTTACAGGATCCTTTTGGGACAAAACAGCTCCTGCACCAATCTCAGAAGCATCCACCTCTACCTGGAATGGAAGTGAGACATCAGGTTGCCGCAAAACCGGGGCGGAGGTAAATCTTCGCATCAGCTCCTGAAAGGAAGAAACAGCCTCCGGAGACCAATTTATCACATCAGCACCCTTTTTAGTCAAATCAGTCAATGGCTTGGCAATACTAGAAAATTTTGCTATAAATTTCCGATAAAAATTAGCAAAACCCAAAAACTTCTGGAGGGCCTTCAAAGAAGTGGTCTGAACCCAATCGTGAATGGCCTATACCTTGGCCGGGTCCATTCCAATAGTTGACGGGGACAAAACAAATCCCAAAAAAGAAATCCTCTGTACTCCAAAAAGGCATTTAGATCCCTTGACATACAGGGAATTCTCCCTCAAGATCCGGAACACAGTCCGAATATGTTCCACATGAGAATCCCAATCCTTGGAGAAGATCAAAATATCATCCAGATAGATAATCAAAAATTTATCGACGAAATCTCGGAAAATATCGTTCATGAAGCACTGGAAGACAGAAGGGGCATTAGTGAGCCCAAAAGGCATCACCAGGTACTCAAAATGTCCCTCCGGAGTATTAAACGCCGTCTTCCATTCATCCCCATGCTTAATGCGAATAAGATTATACGCCCCCCTGAGGTCAAGCTTGGTAAACCAGCAAGCACCTTTAACTCTGGAGAATAGATCAGAAATCAGGGGTAACGGATACTGATATTTAACAGTAATTTTGTTGAGGGCACGATAATCAATACAAGGTCTTAATGATCCATCCTTTTTGGCAACAAAAAAAAACCCGGCACCTAAGGGTGACGAGGATGGTCTAATATGACCCTTCTCCAACGCCTCCTTAATATAGGATCGCATAGCCTCGTGCTCGGGTACAGATAAATTGAAGAGCCGACCCTTGGGAAATTTACACCCCGGGCTCAGTTCAATTGCACAGTCATAACTCCTATGAGGAGGCAAAGACGCAGACTCATTCTCACTAAATACATCATAAAAGTCCGCCAAATAATCAGGAACATCATGCGACTGAGGAGAGGTGGAAAACACCGGAGCCTCACTAAAGGGCACACCGACAACCCCAACTCACCACAGACACAGATTTCCAATCCAAAACTGGATTATGAATTTGTAACCAGGGAAACCCCAGAACAATAGTATCATGCAGATTATGTAACACCAAAAACCTGCAATTTTCTTAATGGTCTGGGGCGACCCGCATTACCACCTGGGTCCAAAACTGGGGTTTATTTTTAGCCAAAGGAGTAGCATCAATTCCCCTCAAAGGGATAGGCGTCCCCCAACATATAATGACGGTGAAGCAAGATGAAAATACTAACACAGACAGAAAGATAGACAGAGCAAAGACGGGGCCCCAAAACTACCTAGATAGGAAAGGACAGGAAGGCTGCTGTCTGCAATCTGCCAAAACCCTATCAAAGATATAAGCCAAGCAGCTGATATGAAAAAGGCCCTGAAGCAGCTAGGCTTCAAAAACTGAATCAGCACTCAGGTATTTTCAGAAGACAGAGCTAAATGAATTCAGCACACCCCAGCAAGGAATGGCAGAAATCCAGAAAAACAAAGCAAAAACAAAGTCAAAGCAAAAAAGCAAAAGGCCGAGCAGCAAACTTAGCTTTGGAGGAGCAGGAATTCAGACTGGTCTCCAAGGATCCCACAGAGAAATCACCCGCAGGGCAGAATGGCGTCGGCAGCCTTATATCCAGTCCGTAACTCCACTCAGCCAGTCATAATCATCAGCCTCAGGTGTTTGACAATCAGGCTCACTACCTTTCTTTACCAAAAGAGGGAGTTCCTCGGGCCTCAGTAATGAAGGGGAAAATGAACTCGCAACAATTATCACTGCCTCTCTGGTCACATCCAAAGCTGCATTTAAACTTTTGTTAGTCATGATTGGAAACACAACAAAATCTGCAATCTGCTGAACTGTGTACTGGAAACTCAGACATGGCACTGTACAGATAAAATCCAACCGCAGCTTTGAAAGTAACTGGAGGCAAGGATATGATATAAATCTAGGAAAGGATATGATATGTAAAGTGTTTGCGAAGCTTTTGAGCATTATATTAAGATAAGCTGTAAAATGATGTTTGTAGGTGGAGCAGTTTTATAAGGTGGAAGGGTCCTTATGAAAAAGGAGCAACACAGTGGCTCACTGGTTAGTAAGGTGGCTTAGTGGATAGTAGGGTGGCTCAGTGGTTAGTAAGGTGGTTCAGTGGTTAACACTGTGGCTTAGTGGTTAGCTATGGGGCTCAGTGGTTAGCACTGTGGCTCAGTGGTTAGTAAGGTGGCTCAGTGGTTATCATAATGGTTCAGTGGTTATCACTGCCGCTTTGCAGCACTGGAGTCCTAGGTTCAAATTCCACCAAGGACAACATCTGCAAGGAGTTTGTATGTTCTTCCCATGTTTGTGTGGGTTTCCTCTGGGTACTCCGGTTTCCTCCCACACTCTAAAGACATGCTGATGGGGGATTTTGATAATGAGCCCCATTGTGGATGGTGATGATAATGTCTGTAAAGTGCTGGGGAATATGTCAGCGCTATATAAGCAATGCATAATAAATAATAGATCACAGGCTCTTCATCTGCAGCAATGCTCTACACCTCCCTCCCCTGTGCATCCATCATGGATCATCTGCAGCAATGCTCTACACCTCCCTCCCCTGTGCATCCATCATGGATCATCTGCAGCAATGCTCTACACCTCCCTCCCCTGTGCATCCATCATGGATCATCTGCAGCAATGCTCTACACCTCCCTCCCCTGTGCATCCATCATGGATCATCTGCAGCAATGCTCTACACCTCCCTCCCCTGTGCATCCATCATGGATCATCTGCAGCAATGCTCTACACCTCCCTCCCCTGTGCATCCATCATGGATCATCTGCAGCAATGCTCTACACCTCCCTCCCCTGTGCATCCATCATGGATCATCTGCAGCAATGCTCTACACCTCCCTCCCCTGTGCATCCATCATGGATCATCTGCAGCAATGCTCTACACCTCCCTCCCCTGTGCATCCATCATGGATCATCTGCAGCAATGCTCTACACCTCCCTCCCCTGTGCATCCATCATGGATCATCTGCAGCAATGCTCTACACCTCCCTCCCCTGTGCATCCATCATGGATCATCTGCAGCAATGCTCTACACCTTCCTCCACTGTGCATCCATCATGGATCATCTGCAGCAATGCTCTACACCTCCCTCCCCAGTGCATCCATCGTGGACTACCTGCCCACTTTGTATTGATTGTCACACACCTGTGCTGGAGGCAGAGGCCATCTCTGAACCCCTAAGTGGAGGACATTGGACACATTATATCGGCACTTAGGATAATGCAGTTTAGGGCTTGTGATCGGTCTTGTGATCGGTCTCGCAGGAAAGCAGGCAGGAATTCTACTCTTTAATTAGCGGTCAGGTCTCCTTTAAATCTGCTCTGATTTATGGCATTGCACTGTTCGGATTGCAGCAGCAGCCGGAGGTTATAATCTATCAGTTTTTTTTCTGAAGTCCGTTTTCTTACTAAATGTCACTTGGGTTCCTCATAAATCCACCTATAATAATGGAAGGATTACTTACCCCCAACCTGCCGTAATGGAGCCGCAATAATATTGAGATTTGATTTGACATATGAATTATACAGTCAGCGGGCTGAGAGCTTTCCACAATCACTGGGCACTTGTTTTCCTCTTAGTGGTTAGATGAAGGGTTCACAGATGAATGACGCTGGCATTTTTAGAATTTTTTTTCCCTTCATTTTTGTTAATAAAGTTTTTTTTTTTCTTTTTCTTTTCATTTTTTTTTATGTAGCAAAGCTAGTAATGTTTCAAATGTAATCTCTGTGTAATCCAATAATCCTATTAAATACAATGTAACAAAGAGAGTACAGAAATGACCTTACATCTTTAAGGAAACTTAATGCTCAGCGACTGCTGTTACCCATAAAAAAATGAAGTTCTTAGACCTTGATGTTTGTTTTCTGAGCAAAATCAGATTCTGGGAAAGCTGAATGAAAACACTTGTGAAAGCCGTGCGAGGTAATCCTATGTGAGCGAAACACCATGAAGTGTTCTAGGCATGCTCTGTCACATGTGCCGAGGGTATTATAGAGGAGAGGGAGGAGGGGAGCTGTGACATCACCTGTTGTGAATGGTGGATCCTGTACTGTATATAGAGATTATTAGTCATTGTACAGTAGGGGGAAGAGGTGAACTGTGATATCACCTATTATGAATGGTGGATCCTGTGTTATCTACTGTATATAGAGGTGTTATCAGTAATTGTACAGGAAGAGGAGGTGAGCTGTGACATCACCTATTGTGAATGGTGCATCCTAGTTATCTGCTGTATATAGATGCGTTATCATCATTGAACAGGAGGAAGAGGAGGTGAGCTGTGACATCACCTATTGTGAATTGTGCATCCTAGTTATCTGCTGTATATAGAGGCGTTATCAATCATTGAACAGGAGGAGGAGGAGGTGAGCTGTGACATCACCTATTGTGAATGGTGCATCCTGTGTTATCTACTGTTTATAGAGATGTTATTAGTCATTGTACAGGAGGAGGTGAGCTGTGACATCACCTATTGTGAATGGTAGATCCTGGGTTATCTACTATATATAGATATGTTATCAGTTATTGTACAGGAGGGGCAGGAGGTGAGCTGTGACATCACATTGTGAATGTTGGATCCTGTGTTATCTACTGTATATAGAGGTGTTATCAGTCATTGTACAGGAGGAGGAAGTGAGCTGTGACATCACATATTGTGAATGGTTGATCCTGTGTTATCTACTGTATATAGATATGTTATCAGTTATTGTACAGGAGGGGCAGTAGGTGAGCTGTGACATCACTTATTGTGATTGTTGGATCCTGTGTTATCTACTGTATATAAAAGGTGTTATCAGTCATTGTATAGAAGGAGGAGGTGAGCTGTGATATCACGCAAATCCTATGTCATCAGTTATTGTACAGGGAGGAGGTGAGCTGTGACATCACCTATTGTGGATGCTGGATCCTAGTTATCTACTGTATATAGAGGTGTTATCAGTCATTGTACAGGAGGGAGAGGAGGAGAGCTGTGACATCACCTATTGTGAATGCTGGATCCTGGTTATCTGCTGTGTATAGAGGTGTTATCAGTCATTGTACAAAGGGAGGAGGAGGTGAGCTCTGACATCACCTATTGTGAATGGTGGATCATGTGTTATGTTATCTGCTGTATGTAGAGTTATCGGTCATTGTAATCCTTCCTGCAATAAGATGTGTCAGCTTATTGCAAGGCTCAATGGCCAGAAGAAAAACTGCAATACTTCAGGATATTTTGTACATAGTGATATGGAAAAAAAAATGTTTAACATAAAAACTTATTTAAGAAATTGGCCATTTTCTGAAGACACAGATTCTCTTAAGATCTTCTATTACATTATGACCAATGCCATCATGTCACCGGGTGGGCGCAGCACTATGACAGCACTTGAACAAATACAAATTATGGAGCAATGAAGTAGTGATGTGATGTTTATGCAACCCTGGAATATGTGAGAGGTTCCTCGTTCATGGGGCTTGCACTTTCCGTTGGAGGAGCTTCAGATCTGCCTGCTGAGAATCCAACATTACCCTTGACCTATATTTCTTAGGGAAGTTATGGTAATTTATCTGCTGCCTGTGAATTACAATTTTCTCCAACAAAGAGCTGGAATGACGGAGACGCAGAACGTGCGCAGAGCTGCGGTGTAAATGTAATCTAATTATTGACTAATATGTAAATATCACAACCACACAATAACGATACGAGGGTGGGGTGTCAGGGTGAGATCTCCTGAGTTTGGCGAGTGGGTGCACAAAGGATATTAAATGCTAAGGATTTTTTATATATTTAAGACTTCACCTAATGTAAATCTGGGAATAAATGATGTGAGAAGAGTATAAGAAACAGTAGCGGGACGAGGTGTTGATTGTACATTACGGTGATCTTCTCTTGTTAGATTAGAGCTGTATATGACGGAGAGAGAGTTTTCTGTTGTGAGCTCATTTTCGGGTTTGCCTCTGGCTTCTGGTGAGGGTTATGGAGCTGGCTGTGCTGACAGAGGAGTAGTGAGTTCTCTATCTGGCTCCCTCTGTTGGTGAAGGGAGGTAATGAAGCTGATCTAAATGACCGGCCACCTGAGGAAGAGGACTGTGATTGGACATCAGGAGTTTCTGATTGATTTAAGACAGCCGACTCCCTAGTTTCTTGCTGGTGATTTTTCCTGACTGTGGCTCCTGGTTTCCAGTTTGGTTCCTGCCTTCCTAAAGCTAAGTTTTCTCTGCTATTGTTCATATGAGTTTTTGTCTGGTTTACTTAGTTTTTGTGTTCAGCCAGCCCTGGCTGGGACTGGGCTGAATCCCCATTTTGTCTCTGATCAGTTGATCTCTTTTGCTCTGTCTTCAGAATATACCTGAGTGCTGATATAGTGAATTGAAGTCTAGCGACTTCAGGGCCTTTTTCTATCAGACGTGTTGGACATTCTTTTTGGCAGGGTTTTTTGCGTGATTGCAGACAGCAGCTTTTCTTTCCTGTCCTTTCTAGTTAGTGAGGGCCCCATCGTTTGCTCAGCCTATCTTTCTACCTGTGTCTGTGTTTTCATCTTGTTTCACCGACAGTACATGTTGGGGGCTGTCTATTGCTTTGGGGTCTGCTCTGGAGCAGTTTAGATTTTCCCTTTCTTTCTTTAGGCTTATTTAGTTATCCGGCCGTGACGAGGCGTCTAGGACCACCGTAGGCACGCTCCACGGCTACTGCTAGTTGTTGTGGATAGGATCAGGGGTCTGCAATCCCCTAGTTACCAACCTCTCTGGTTTTCTGGGCTTAGCTTGCTTTTTGTTTTTTCCTCCTCGGTGACTCATTCATAACAGTTTTCCCAAAGTTATACTTAAAGAGGTTGTCCAATCTTGGACTTTTATGTCATACTAGCTGAAGAGCCTGGCGTTGCCTGGGCATAGTAACCAAATGTGGTTAGTTATAACAAATCATAATGATTATATTGCACATAAAAACTTTTCACATCATATATTCATCACTACAGATTTGCAACACAAATTTAACTAAACGATTACCCAAGTATTGATAGTATTTTATTTTCAACTCATTCAAGATTTTTGGTTTTTCCTTCCGGTGCAAAGATGAACAGATTTTTGGCAGTTCCAACTCTTGAACAGACCATAAATGTGTTTATTAAACTTTTCAAAATAAGGTACAACAATCCAGAAAGATGATATACATATGAATACACCAGAATATACAGACAGGTAAGATACAACATTGTGAGGGACAAAACAAGCTTGTAATCCTAGACATCTCAAATCAGACACATCATGTCCATTCACATTTTAGTAACCTTTGGACTAATCATTCTGAGATTGTGTAGGAAAAAGGCAGATATTGAGAAATAAAGTCAAGAAGAGGGAAAGAGAAGAGAGAAAGTGGGTAAGAAATGGGGGAAGGGGAGGGGAAACTAAACCAACCTCGGTCCCAGCTACCCTACAAAAATTATGGGAACTCAGTTAACCAGCCCGGAAACCCCGAACTCTCCTTGAATGTCTCCCAGAGGATCCACATTTGTCCCCGCTCGGTCACAGATTCGTCATCTTGAGCCAAGAGCGTCTCCATTCGGTTCACTCTATCCATCTCGGACACCCACTCCACCGCAGACGGAACCCTTGTCGCTCTCCAGTACCGGGGAATAATTGTTCTGGCCGCTACTAAGCAGAACCTCATAATTCCTTTCTTTATGGATGTAATAGACCCGAGAATCAGTGAAAGGAGAGCTATTTGAGGGGATGGCTCACAGTGGACGCCCGTCATCAAGTGAAAGGCTCCAAAAACAGCTTCCCAAAATGGACGTAGAAGACTGCAAGACCACCATATATGAAGCATAGACCCCCTCCTCATTGTCACATCTCCAGCATAAGTTTGAAATTGCAGGATGTATTAACAGAAGCATACAGTCTAGATCACGTGAAGTCATTATTTCCCTCTACTCCTCTTTGGTCAGACCTCATCTGGAATATTGTGTCCAGTTTTGGGCACCACATTTTAAAAAAGACATCAACAAACTGGAGCAAGTTCAGAAAAGAGCGACCAGAATGGTGACCGGTCTGCAAACCCTGTCTTATGAGGAAAGGTTGCAGGATTTGGGAATGTTTAGTTTGCAAAAGAGAAGACTGAGAGGAGACTTAATAGCTGTCTACAAATATCTAAAGGGCTGTCACATTGTAGAAGGATCAACTTTATTCTCATTTGCACAAGGAAAGACTAGAAGCAATGGGATGAAACTGAATGGGAGGAGACACAGATTAGATATTAGAAAAAACTTTTTGACAGAGTGATCAATGAGTGGAACAGGCTGCCACGAGAAGTGATGAGTTCTCCTTCAATGGAAGTCTTCAAACAGAGGCTGGACAGACATCTGACTGGGATGATTTAGCGAATCCTGCGTTGAGCAGGGGGTTGGACCAGATGGCCCAGGAGGTCCCTTCCAACTCTATGATTCTGTGATTTATTTTATGGAGGAGCACAGGACACCTATACCAACGCGTTAATATTTGACCTAATCCTATCCTGTGTGATACTGACTGCTGAGCTGTGTATCTAATCCTATCCTGTGTGATACTGACTGCTGAGCTGTGTATCTAATCCTATCCTGTGTGATACTGACTGCTGAGCTGTGTATCTAATCCTATCCTGTGTGATACTGACTGCTGAGCTGTGTATCTAATCCTATCCTGTGTGATACTGACTGCTGAGCTGTGTATCTATTCCTATCCTGTGTGATACTGACTGCTGAGCCGTGTATCTAATCCTATCCTGTGTGATACTGTGTCTGTGTCTTCAACTCTGCAAGCTTCTATATGGTAACCAGCTTTTCCAATCTCTGCTCTGAATCCACTCCTGTGTCTCCATTCAATGTCAGCAAGCAGTTAATCCTGAATGCTATCTCTGTGTTTTCAACTCTGCAAGCTTCTATATGGTATATAGTTTTTTTTCAACTTACTCTGCTTGTCCCCTTATGTTGTGAGGTCAAGAAACTTTTCAAAGTGCTTTATGATCCATGTAGTGCTGGACATGTGTTTATTTGACCACAACATTGTATTGGGTCCTGGTGTCTCAATTTAGTGTGATTGATTAACGAGAAGAGAGAGAGCCCAAAAAAAAAAAAGTTCTAAGTCTTATCCTCCTATATATTCAGACATAGCTTGGGGATAGCATTTATGCAGGGGGCATTTATGCACACTTTATCCAAGTACAGTTTATCAAAGTACTGGCAGTTATAACATGGCAGTTAGACAGGGCAGGAGACAGGTAAGACATTTATATACATCGACTCCCTGTACATTTGGAGTACAACAAATATATACCATATGCATTTGTGTAATTTTAATCCTGGCCGCTGCATTCACACACATCAACCGCCCTGGCATTAACTCTCTACACTCCATCCACATTGGCCCCTCGCTTCTTTCCTCTCCTATGTATAGCACTCATGCTCTTTTCACGTTGTTAAACTGCACAGATCCAGTCAGTCCCACCATTCAACATCAGAGACGCTCTCACAAATCACTTAACCATCTGCTCACTCTTTCTATCCTCCTTCTCCTAGTCGCAGGAGACATTGCTCCCAACCCTGGTCCCCCATGTTATAGAAAGTCAAACCTCCCGACTGCTACACTCAGAAACCCCTCTAATCTTATTAATATTCCCTGCATGCCATCTGTCTCTCTTAATTGTGCACTTTGGAATTCTCGCTCAGTGTGTAACAAACTCTCCTTCATTCATGACTTTTTCCTTTCTAATTCTCTTAACCTCCTGGCTCTTACTGAAACCTGGATCCAGCAGTCAGACACTACCGCTGCTGCTGCTCTTTCATACGGGGGGCTTCACTTCTCTCATACCCCAAGATCAGACAATAGAGCTGGTGGAGGCGTTGGTCTGCTCCTATCACCAAAATGTACCTTTCAGGTTATCCCTCAAGTACCCTCACTTGTCTTCCCTTCTTTTGAGGTCCATGCCGTCAGACTCTACACCCCCTTCTCCATGCGAGTGGCGGTGGTGTATCGTCCTCCCGGCCCCTCCCATCAGTTCCTGGATCATTTTGCCACTTGGCTTCCACATTTTCTCTCCTGTGACATCCCTACCCTCATCATGGGTGATTTCAACATCCCCATTGCTCTTCCCCTCTCCCCATCTGCTACTCACCTTTTATCTCTAACCTCCTCATTTGGCCTTTCGCAGCTTACTAATTCTCCAACGCATGAAGACGGAAACTCCCTCGACTTGGTCTTCTCTCGTCTTTGTGCAGTGGATGATTTTGCAAACTCCCCTCTCCCGCTCTCTGACCATAATCTTCTTTCATTCTCTATCAAGAACTGCCAGGCTGCTCAGGTCACCCCCACTGTCCAGACTTATAGAAACATACAGGCCATTAACACCCAGAAACTTATGAAGAACTTGCAGTCTTCATTGGCCCCTATCTCCTCCCTCTCATGTCCTGATTCTGCATTGAAGCATTACAATGAAACACTTCAAAGTGCCCTGGATGAATTTGCACCCCCTATAAATAGAACACCACAACGCAGACGGCGACAACCCTGGCACACGGTGCAAACACGTTTCCTGCAGCGGTGCTCCAGGTGCGCCGAACGTCTGTGGAGAAAATCCAATCTACCCGAAGATTTCATCCATTTTAAGTTTATGCTTAGAACATACAACACTGCCCTTCACCTCTCCAAACAAACCTATTTCAACACCCTCATCACCTCACTGTCCAATAACCCGAAACGTCTCTTTGACACTTTTCATTCTCTACTCAATCCAAGAGTACAGGCCCCAACCACGGAGCTCCGAGCTGACGATCTGGCCAATTACTTCAAAGAAAAAATTGACCAGATCCGACAGGAAATTATCTCCCAATCACCTCATACCATGCACTGTCCTCCCTCCCCCACTGCATCGAACTCACTCTCTGATTTTGAACCAGTCACAGAAGAAGTAAGCAGGCTCCTTGCATCTTCTCGCCCAACTACTTGCACCAGTGACCCATTTCCGTCACAGCTCCTTCAGTCCCTTTCCCCTGCTGTCACCCCTCACCTAACTAAAATATTTAACCTCTCTCTCTCTTCTGGTATTTTTCCCTTCTCATTTAAGCATGCCATCATACATCCACTACTTAAAAAACCATCCCTCGACCAAAACTGTGCCGCTAACTATAGACCTGTCTCTAATCTTCCCTTCATCTCTAAACTCCTGGAACGCCTGGTCCACTCCCGTCTTATCCGCTATCTCTCAGAAAACTCTCTTCTCGACCCTCTCCAATCCGGTTTCCGCTCTTTACACTCCACTGAAACTGCCCTCACTAAAGTCTCTAATGATCTGCTAACAGCTAAATCAAATGGTCATTACTCCATGCTAATTCTCTTGGATCTCTCTGCAGCATTCGACACTGTGGATCATCAGCTCCTCCTCACTATGCTCCGTTCCATTGGCCTCAAGGATACTGTTCTCTCCTGGTTCTCCTCCTATCTCTCCGACCGCTCCTTTACTGTATCTTTTGCCGGTTCCTCCTCCTCTCATCTTCCCCTTACTGTTGGGGTTCCTCAAGGATCGGTTCTAGGTCCCCTCCTCTTCTCCTTGTACACTGCCCCTATTGGTCAAACAATCAGTAGATTTGGTTTCCAGTACCATCTCTATGCTGATAACACCCAATTATACGCTTCTTCTCCTGACATCACGCCAGCCTTTCTAGAAAACACTGGCGATTGTCTAAACGCTGTGTCTAATATCATGTCCTCACTATATCTGAAACTGAACCTGTCAAAGACTGAACTCCTGGTGTTTCCTCCCTCTACTAATGTACCTATACCCGACATTGCCATTTCTGTGTGTGGTTCCACTATTACTCCCCAGCAACATGCCCGCTGTCTTGGGGTCATACTTGATTCCGAGCTTTCCTTTGCCCCCCACATTCGATCACTGGCTCGCTCTGCACCTCAAAAACATTTCTAGAATTCGACCTTTTCTTACCTTTGACTCTGCAAAAACTCTTACTGTTTCTCTTATTCATTCTGGTCTCGACTATTGTAACTCTCTTCTAATCGGTCTCCCTCTTACCAAACTCTCCCCCCTCCAATCTGTCTTGAATTCTGCAGCCAGGATCATATTCCTCACCAATCGTTACACTGATGCCTCTACCTTGTGCCAGTCATTACACTGGCTACCCATCCACTCCAGAATTCAGTATAAACTTATTACCCTCACTCACAAAGCCCTCCATAGCTCAGCACCACCCTACATCTCCTCCCTTGTTTCAGTATACCACCCTACCCGCGCCCTCCGTTCTGCTGATGACCTGAGATTAGCATCCTCAATAGTCAGAACCTCCCACTCCCGTCTCCAAGACTTTACACCTGCCGCACCAATTCTTTGGAATGCACTTCCCAGGTCAATACGATTAGTCCCCAATCCCCACAATTTTAAGCGTGTCCTGAAAACGCATTTATTCAGACTGGCCTACCACCCCAACACATTAACCTAATCTATCCCTGTGTGGCAGAGCCAAAAGTTTTACCATAACCAGGTTCCCCGCATCATGTTCCCACATGCTTTATGCATCCATTAGCCCTCTGTGTCTGTACTGTTACACACTTACCCTGATTGTATGGACCAGTCATAATGTTAACTGTTACCACCCACCTTTCGTGTCTCCCTCTTTCCTCACAGACTGTAAGCTTGCGAGCAGGACCCTCTTTCCTCTTGGTACTTGTTATAATCTACTGTATGTGATTATTGTTATGCTGTAATGTCTATTGTCTGTACAAATCCCCTCTGAAATGTAAAGTGCTGCGGAATATGTCGGCGCTATAGAAATAAAATTTATTATTATTATTATTATTACTGACTGCTGAGCCGTGTATCTAATCCTATCCTGAGTGATACTGACTGCTGAGCCGTGTATCTAATCCTATCCTGTGTATATTTGGAGTCACTGTGACATGAGGGAATATTGGGATTATTATTCTGATTTCTAAAATAGCTTCTGTGCAGGGAGAAAAAAATCTACTGACCGTACAATTGTCTAACACAAAGACCAAAAATCCCAGAGATCTCAGTTTCCTTATGTCACGGCATAATGGCGCTGACACTAGGGGTACAGGATAATGGCACTGACACTCAGAGTACAGGATAATGACACTGACACTTGGGGTACAGGATAATGACACTGACACTTGGGGTACAGGATAATGACACTGACACTTTGGGTACAGGATAATGATGCTGACATTTGGGGTACAGGATAATGACATTGACATTTGGGGTACAGGATAATGGCACTGACAGTTGGGGTACAGGATAATGGCACTGACACTCGGGGTCCAAGATAATGACACTGACACTTGGGGTACAGGATAATGACAATGACACTTGGGGTACAGGATAATGACATTAACATTTGGGGTACAGGATAATGGCACTGACAGTTGGGGTACAGGATAATGGCACTGACACTTGGGGTACAGGATAATGACACTGACACTTGGGGTCCAGGATAATGACACTGACACTTGGGGTACAGGATAATGACAATGACACTTGGGGTACAGGATAATGGTACTGCTAATTGAGGTACAGGATAATGGCACTGATACTTGGGGTATAGGATATAATGACACTGACAGTTGGGGTACAGGATGATGACACTGACACTCGGGGTACAGGATAATGACACTGAAACTTGGGGTACAGGATGATGACACTGACACTTGGGGTACAGGATGATGACACTGACACTTGGGGTGCAGGATAATGACACTGACACTCAGGGTACAGGATGATGACACTGACACTTGGGGTACAGGATAATGACACTGACACTCAGGGTACAGGATGATGACACTGACACTTGGGGTGCAGGATAATGACACTGACACTCAGAGTACAGGATAATGACACTGACACTTGGGGTACAGGATAATGACACTGACACTCAGGGTACAGGATAATGACACTGACACTTGGGGTACAGGATAATGACACTGACACTCGGGGTACAGGATAATAACACTGACAACTTGGGGTACAGGATGATGACACTGACACTCAGAGTACAGGATAATGACACTGACACTTGGGGTACAGGATAATGACACTGACACTCAGGGTACAGGATAATGACACTTGCACTCAGGGTACAGGATAATGACACTGACACTTGGGGTACAGGATAATAACACTGACACTTGGGGTACAGGATAATGACACTGACACTCAGGGTACAGGATAATGACACTTGCACTCAGGGTACAGGATAATGACACTGACACTTGGGGTACAGGATAATAACACTGACACTTGGGGTACAGGATGATGACACTGACACTCAGAGTACAGGATACTGACACTTGGGGGTACAGGATAATGACACTGACACTCGGGGTACAGGATAATAACACTGACAACTTGGGGTGCAGGATAATGACGCTGACACTTTGGGTACAGGATAATGATGCTGACATTTGGAGTACAGGATAATGACATTGACATTTGGGGTACAGGATAATGACACTGACACTTGGGGTACAGGATAATGGCACTGACACTTGGGGTACAGGATAATGGCACTGACACTTGGGGTACAGGATAATGACACTGACACTCAGGGTCCAGGAAAATGACACTGACACTTGGGGTACAGGATAATGTCACTGATACTTGAGGTACACGATAATGACACTGACACTTGGGGTACAGGATAATGGCACTGATACTTGAGGTACAGGATAATGGCACTGATACTTGGGGTATAGGATATAATGACACTGACAGTTGGGGTACAGGATGATGACACTGACACTTGGGGTACAGGATAATGGCACTGATACTTGGGGTACAGGATAACGACACTGACACTTGTGGGTAATAGTACGGATTCTGCCAGTGGTAGACACTCTCCATCTTTCGTCAGCAGTCAGTGAGTTAATATTTGAGAAACTGCAGAAAATCCCTTCCAAGGTCACAGAGACAGAAGCATTTGTTCGTTGTCCATCACCCCCTCTCTGCTGGTCGCTGTGCACACAGCTTTCTCAGTAAGTCATAATTTAGTTGTCATTTACAAACTTCCATTTATTCCCTGGGCTGACTTCTACTTTCAGAGATTATCGGCTCTGAGCTCTGTATCAGTGCGGCGGGCAGCTGCTATGGTGGAAAAGTCCAGGACATAAATCACAAGACGGTAGATATGAGGGGTCCGCGTAGATCTACTGTATATACAATACGGGGGGCTGCCGGTGGCATCCGCAGAGCCGATTGCAATGTATGTATCAGTGCGTTCAATATTGCAGCTCATTGACTGGCACTTGCTCCTTATCCGCTGGTGTCTTTAGCTTATTATCATTTTTGTTTCTTTCCCTTTTACGTTTCTCTGCAGCCCCGTGGATTATGACTCTTGATTGCTGCATGTACTTTTGCATTTTTCTTGTTGATTCTACTGTATACATAAGAAATTTATCAACAAAAAAAGTATGAAGATCCCGTTTTGGACTTTTATGCAGTAATATAAAATTCCAACATAATGGGTGTGTTCACTTTTGCAACCATTCATCATGTCCATCACTGATAAAAAATAAATAAGTAAATAAAACAACTATGAAAATAGTTTTGACTAAAAGTATCCTCCCTCCCGTTTTGAGTTTACAGCGCTCATGCTGAGCTCTGTATCCCCATAGTCACATATTCCCGTGTAGGAAGTTAATGGGGTCACGTGTTGCTGTGTTGGGGGTTCGTCTACTTATGTGATGGTTATTAAGTAGATGACGTGATGGGAAACGCCAGGATTGATTTCTCGCAGTTTGTTTGTAGTTGATAACCACGGATGCACATTGGCCTGCGTAGGAGCTGTATGCAGAAAACGGGAGGATGGTAATCAAAACTATTAGTACTAAAGTTGTTCTTTTTTTGCATTGGACGGTGATTGCACGCCTCTTATGTGTTCGTTGATGCACTGTCTGTCCCATTCAGATATGGATGTCCGTAATGACGAGATCTGTGGATTCTTTTATAATGTCCTCCATTGCTTATAGCCATAGAGGCAGAGTGACCTTTAATTTGTCATCCCGGCTGCCTCAGCCGAGTTGTTTTCGGCTTGCAGACGAGGGTTGCACTCGGGGATGCAAATCTGTCTACCGGTGACCGAGCCATACATCTGTGTCAAGCACAAGCTTGTGCTCCTGGTGTCAGGAGGCTGCGTCTTGGCTCTCGATCAGCTCGGTGGTGTTCGCTGCCACGGCACGAGCGAGAGGAAGCCAGAAACTTTGCCGAGTGATTGAAATGCACTGACGCTCGCTCTGGTCCCTCTGTGGCCCGGCAATGAAGCTCAAGGTCCAGTAATAATCGGGGGGGCTGGAAACACACATGGTGCAGAATGAATGGTTGAGATAGAAAAAAAGACCACCATCGGAGAATCCCCCGGATTCTGCTCCCTTTTTCATGCAATAAGTCAGATTCCTGCCCTTCTTTACCCCAATGGGGAAAAAATTCAGACTATATATAATTGCTTTACATTAAAATAGTCTGCAAGTTCCAGGGTCTGAGGATAACGTCTCAGGGGCTTGGTAGCGGTGGTGCACCACTGAGCCAGGGCATAGACATGCCAGGCTAGGCTACAACTGTAGGCAAAATGAGATTGCTGTAGACCCCCCTCAGGCACTGATGATTGGTCATTCCTATTAATGAAAGGGTTGGTCCTATCTAGTAAAGTAATTGCCGGTGGCTATGATTGGTGCGGGGTCATTAATATACAGGAAAAACTTGGACACAAATTGACCAATGTGGCCCTTACATTCATAGAGTGGGTGGAGGTCTGGAGATCTAGCTCCCTTGCTTATGATGTGACGGCATTGCCTAGTATTGATGAAACTGCCCCTTTATAAGGCTGCTCCACTACTTTTATGTTGATGCCCTACCCTAGGGTAAGGGTACCGTTACACTTAGCGATGCACCAGCGATCCCGACAACGATATGGATCGCTGGTGCATCGCTAAGTGGTCGCTAGTGAGCTGCCGCACAGGCAGATCTCACCAGCGACATCGCTGGGGTCGGGGGGTCGCTACTTACCTGTCAGATGCGGCGATCCTGACGTCCTCCCGCCCGCGTCCACGCGTCGCTCGTCGGCGCCACAGGAAGCGCCCGACGAGAAATGATCCAGGACCTTCTCGCGCGACCAGCGATAATCAGCGGGGGAGCCGGTCGGAGGTAAGTATCACACATAGCGATATCGCTGCTACGTCACAAAATCGGTGACTTTACAGCGATATTGCTAGCGATATCGCTATGTGTAACGGGGGCTTAATGTTTGGTACCTTGTGATGATACAGGGCTGCAGGATACTTGCACAAGATAGCTACTTATTTGCTCCATCACTAATGTGCAATTCCTAATTTCCCCTCTGGTGGCGCTGCAGGGAAATTAGACACCTACTGCTCAGTTCTTCCATAGATTATGGCTGATCATTAAAGATCTGATTGAGAGGATCCTGAAATCAACTCGCTCCATTGTCAGAGGACCCTTCTAACAAAAAGGATTGTCCAAGCTGGAGATCTCCGAAAGATTTTATTTATATAAAACTAGAAAAAAAACCTTCAAGACATTGGTTATCTTTCTTAAAGGCACAGTGTCCAATTACCAGTGTTGACCCATTTATAGTATTTATTGTCCAGAGTGACCTTTTGTAAAAAAAAAAAAAAATGACTGCACAAAGCTCTGAAAGTGCTGATTGCAAGGGGCGATACTTCGCTTTTCTTCCGGCTTTATTACCACGGCATTATCTTTCTAAATTTACTCACACAGGTGACAAACAAATTACTGTGGGCAATCGGGTGTGGAGCTAGATTATGTACGACGCGTTTCGGGGTGCTCCTCGACGATCAGTGTCTGATCATTCTCTGGGTTTATGGGCCGGCCTACATGATTGCAGCTCTTGTCCCCAACTTGTGTTTAAGGAGCAGTTAGTGATCGGAGCTCTGCTATGTTAGCAGCTGATGGCGGTCGTGGCTTGTGGTTGTAGTCGCGTCGTGCACCACAGCCTGCTGCACCTGCTTCATCTGATAAAACGTTTCTAGTCTTTTCCTTGGAGCTGCGGTACAACAGATGGTTTAGGAAATGATCCAAACTTGCAGTTTTCTTGTTCTGATGGTGAGTGTCTGTTACCTATTAAAGGGGATTTCTCATTGTCTTTCTTCAGGAGCGCACTGCCTGTTCTTAGGTCAAATCCCTCTTTAGTAACAGACAAGCAGAGACGATAAGAAGACGGTGAGCTGTGACTTTGCTCCCTGTGCTGTGAGCTCCTGTAGCAGAGCAGATAAAGCTGCCAATGTCCCTTTCATACACTGTTTATACACAGTCACTGTTCCTCCATCTCTGATCTCTGCATTGCTTACAACCTGAGCTCCCCCCCACAGTAATTAGTAAAACCCCTGCGCTCAATCTCTGCAAGCCAGCTCCTCTGCAATGTCAAAATCAACTTTTCAGTTCTGCCTATTCCTTCATATAGCTGTAAACTACTTTTACTGAGTCACTGAGGATTTCACAGCCTGCACCATCTCTTGTGTCTAATACTATGGAGAAAGGTCGGCATCTACTGATAGGATTCTAGCTGAGCAGCATCAAACTAGGAGCACAAAATATAACTTTTCATGCTGTTGTCCCTCAGTGGGATCACTTCTTTTTCATTATGCTGTCACTACCATCTCTTCTCTCAGTGTTCTGCTGTCTGTTTGCTCCATCTCTCCTTTTGCGCTAAACTGCTGTCACCTGCATCTCCTCTGTGGCACACATTGTGACTCTGTGGCACTCACTGTGACTCTGAGTTCTTCATCTCCTCTGTGGTTCTCATTGTGCTGCTTGTGAGGGATCTCACAGGGGAAGGTGACGTCGACTTCATTCACTTCGGGCGAGGGGAGAGAAGGACTCACAGGGATCGGCTCTCTGGCGCCAGCACTTGCTCCAGGTCTGTCAGGGAGCGGCACCGAGAGCAAATAGTCACCGAAAAGGCTTCCCTTAAGGTACGAGTTAGTGAGGCGCTCCCAGTGAGGGGGGATATCTATCACCAGTTCAAGGTTGTGAGTTCATTTTCCCCTTCACCATTGAGGTCTGATGAACTCCCTCTTCTGGTGAAGGAAGGTAGTGAGGCTGATTACCAAGCACCTGGGCAGGATGATGATGACTGGGTGACGGGAATTACTGACTGGATATAAGGCAGCCGACACCCTTCTGCCTTGCTGGTGATCTCTCTGAGGGATTCTAGGAGACCAGTCTGATTCCTGCTCCTCAAAAGCTAAGTTTTCTGCTCTACTTTTTGCATTTGTGTTTTGGTTTTGTTTTGCATTGTTTTCCTTGATTTCTGCCATTCCCTGCTGGGGTGAGCTGAATTCCTTTTTGCTCTGTCTTCAGAAAATACCTGAGTACTGATATAGTCTTTTTGAAGCCTAGCGTCTTCAGGGATTTTTTCCCTATCAGCTGTTGGCTCTTGTTTTGATAGGGTTTTGGCCGATTACAGACAGCAGCTTTTCTATCCTGTCCTATAAAGTTAGCTTGGGCCCCATCATTTGCTCAGCCTATCTTTCTATCTGTGTGAGTGTTTTTTCATCTTGCTTCACCGTCATTATATGTTGGCGGCTGCCTATTGCTTTGGGGTCTGCTCTGGGGCAGTTTAGATTTCCTTTTCTGTCTTTAGGCTATGTAGTTCTTCGGCTGTGATCGAGGGGTCTAGGGCACTGTTGGAACCCCCCACGGCTACTGCTAGTTGTTGTTGATAGGTTCAGGGGTCTGCAATCCGATAGCTGCCAACTTCTCTGGTTTTCTGGACTTAGCTAGTATTTCTGTTTTTGCCTCCTACGGTGACTCATTTCATAACAGTTCAGGCTGGGGATATATATTTAAACCTCCCGGCTGTCACTGCCAGATTTCCTCACTAAAACAAAACGGTGTTCTGCCACCAGTTCCTCGTTCGACATAAGCCTTGTCCAACAACAGGCTTATATCGGGTCAGAAACCAACCCTGGTAGCGTACAGTTGACTGTTATGAATGAGTCACCGGAGGAGGAGAAAACAAAAATACAAGCTAAGTCCTTAAAACTGGAGAGGTTGGTAGCTATCAGATTGCAGACCCCTGATCCTATACACCACAACTAACAGTAGCCGTGGGGAGTTCCTACGGTGCCCTAGACCCCTCGTCACAGCCGGAGAACTACATAAGCCTAAAGAAGGAAAGGGGAAATGTAAACTGCCCCAGAGCAGACCCCAAAGCAATAGACAGCCCCCAACATGTATTGTCGGTGAAAAACAGATGAAAACACAAACACAGACAGAAAGACAGGCTGAGCAAACGATGGGGCCCAACTAACTAGATAGGACAGGACAGAAAAGATGCTGGCTGCAATCCGCAAAAAACCCTACCAAAAATGTCCCAACCGTCTGATAGGGAAAAAGGCCCTGAAGTCGCTAGACTTCAAAATCACTATATCAGCACTCAGGTATATTCTGAAAACAGAGCAAATAGATCAACTGATCAGAGACAAAAATGGAATTCAGCCAGTCCCAACCAGGATTGGCTGAATACAAACACTAAGGAAACCAGACAATATCTCATGGAATAATAGCAGGGCAAAAAACTTAGCTTTTAGTAGACAGGAACTTATCTGGATGCAAGAGCTCAGGGCAGAAAGGATCACCAGCAGCCCTGCAGGGCGTCGGCTGCCTTATATCCACTCAGAAATTCCAGATGTCCAATCACACTCCGCCTGCTCAGATGAAAGGTTCTTCCCATCCCAATCAATTTCACTACCTCTCTTCACCAGCAGAGGGAGTTCATCAGACATCAAAGGTGAAGGGGAGAATGATCTCACAACAGTACCTCCCCCTTGAGGAGGGGTCACCGAACCCTCATCCACGCCACCAGGGCGACCAGGATGGGCCCGATGAAAAGCACGAACCAATCTTTCGGCATGAATATCGGATGCAGGGACCAAGAATTATCCTCCTGGCCATAACCATTCCATTTAACCAAATACTGGAGTCTCCGTCTAGCCAGACGAGAGTCCAGTATCTTCTCAACCTCATATTCCACATTACCTTCAACCAATACAGGGTCAGGAGGTGCCACCACAGGAACTACTGGCTCAACAAACCTCTTTAACAGAGACTTATGAAACACGTTATGGATCTTGAATGTAACAGGAAGAGCCAATCGAAAAGAGACCGGATTAAGAATCTCCAAAATCTTGTAAGGTCCAATAAATCTAGGTTTAAACTTTGGAGAAGCCACCTTCATAGAAATATTCTTTGATGACAACCAAACCATATCACCCACCTTAAATCGGGGACCAATGGTCCTATGCCGGTTGGAAAACCGCTGGGCCTTTTCCTGGGAGAGAGACAACTTATCCACCACTTGGTCCCAGATCTGGTGCATTCTCTCCACCACAGTGTCAACACCTGGGCAGGCAGAAGTCTCCACCTGCCCTGAAGAGAATCGAGGATGAAACCCAAAGTTACAAAAAAAAGGTGACATCAAAGTAGCAGAACTAGCTCTATTATTTAAAGCAAATTCGGCCAAGGGCAAAAATGAAACCCAATCATCCTGATCATCAGAAATAAAACATCTCAAATACGACTCCAAAGTCTGGTTTGTTCTCTCCGTCTGCCCATTGGTCTGAGGGTGAAACGCAGAGGAGAAGGACAACTGAATTCCCAGCTTGGAACATAAAGTCCTCCAAAATCTAGAAACAAACTGAACTCCTCTGTCAGATACAATGTTCTCAGGAATCCCGTGCAAGCGAACCACCTGTTGCAAAAACAAGGGCACCAACTCTGAGGAAGATGGCAACTTAGGGAGTGGTACAAGATGGACCATCTTAGAGAATCTATCACAAATCACCCAAATAACAGTCATTCTCTGAGAGACAGGCATATCAGAGATAAAATCCATTGAAATATGGGTCCATGGCCTCCTGGGCACCGGCAAAGGCATCAACAACCCACTAGAGCGAGAACAAGGTTTAGACCGGGAGCAAGTCCCACAGGACTGCCCAAAATTCCTGACATCATGAGACAAGGCGGGCCACCAAAAAGACCGACTCACCAAATCTCTAGTACCAAAAATACCTGGATGACCAGCCAATGCGGAGCAATGAACCTCAGACATCACTCTCTTCCTCCACTGGTCAGGAACATACAATTTTCCAATGGGACAACGCTCAGGTTTGTCCTCCTGAAACTCTTCCAGAACACGTCTCAAATCGGGCGAGATGGCAGAAATAACTACCCCCTCACCTAAGATGGTAGCAGGCTTGGTCACAATAGGAGAATCAGCAAAGAAACTCCTAGAGAGGGCGTCTGCCTTGACATTCTTAGTGCCCAGAAGAAAAGAGACCACAAAATCAAAACGTGTGAAAAACAAGGCCCACCTAGCCTGTCTAGGATTCAAGCTTTTGGCCGACTCCAGGTAAATCAAATTCTTGTGGTCAGTAAGGACCACGACTTGATATTTAGCTCCCTCCAACCAATGTCTCCACTCCTCAAATGCCCATTTCATGGCTAACAGTTCCCGATTCCCCACATCATAGTTACATTCGGATGGGGAGAACTTTCGGGAAAAGAAAGCACAGGGATTCTTTTTAGATGTTACAGGATCTTTTTGGGACAAAACAGCTCCTGCACCAATCTCAGAATCGTCCACCTCTACCTGAAACGGGAGTGAGACATCAGGTTGCCGCAAAACCGGAGCAGAAGTGAACCTTCGCTTCAGCTCCTGAAAGGAAGAAACAGCCTCCGGAGACCAATTCAGCACATCAGCCCCCTTCTTAGTCAAATCAGTCAATGGTTTGGCAATACCAGAAAAATTAGCTATAAAGTTACGATAAAAATTAGCAAAACCCAAAAACTTCTGGAGGGCCTTCAAAGAAGTGGGCTGAACCCAATCATAAATGGCCTGTACCTTGGCCGGGTCCATTTCAATAGTTGACGGAGACAAAATAAATCCCAAAAATGAAATCCTCTGTACCCCAAAAAGGCATTTCGATCCCTTGACATACAGGGAATTCTCCCTCAAAATCCGGAACACAGTCCGAACATGTTCCACATGAGAGTCCCAATCCTTGGAAAAGATCAAAATATCATCCAGATAGATGATCAAAAATTTATCCACAAAGTCTCGGAAAATATCATTCATGAAGCACTGGAAGACAGAAGGGGCATTAGTGAGCCCAAAAGGCATCACCAGGTACTCAAAATGTCCCTCCGGAGTATTAAATGCCGTCTTCCATTCATCCCCCTGCTTAATGTGAATAAGATTATACGCCCTCCTGAGGTCAAGCTTGGTAAACCAGCAAGCACCTTTAACTCTGGAGAATAGATCAGAAATCAGGGGTAACTGATACTGATATTTAACAGTAATTTTGTTAAGGGAACGATAGTCAATACAAGGCCTTAATGAACCATCTTTCTTGGCCACAAAAAAAAACCAGCACCTAAGGGTGAAGAGGATGGTCTAATATGACCCTTCTCCAACGACTCCTTAATATAGGATTGCGATCGTGCCTCGTGCTCGGGTACAGATAAATTGAAAAGTCGACCCTTGGGAAATTTACACCCAGGGCTCAGCTCAATTGCACAGTCATAACTCCTATGAGGAGGCAAAGACGCAGACTCATTCTCACTAAATATATCATAAAAATGAGCCAAATAGTCAGGAACATCATGCGACTGGGGAGAGGTGGAGAAAATAGGAGCGTCACTAAGGGCACACCGACAACCCCAACTCACCACAGACGCAGATTTCCAATCCAAAACTGGATTATGTATTTGCAACCAGGGAAACCCCAGAACGATGGTATCATGCAAATTATGCAACACCAAAAATCTGCAATTTTCTTGATGGTCTGGGGCGACCCGCATTACCACCTGGGTCCAAAACTGAGGTTTATTCTTCGCCAAAGGAGTAGCATCAATACCCCTCAAAGGGATAGGCGTCCGCAGAGGTGTCATAGGAAACCCACAACGTTTAGCAAAATCCAAGTCCATCAGGTTCATAGGTGCTCCCGAATTCACAAAAGCCTTAGCGGAAAATGTGGACAGGGAGCAGATCAGAGTAATTGCCAGAAGAAACTTAGGTTGAACACCACCCACAGCAAATGTGTGTGCAAAACGTTTCTCTCATTTAGGGCAGACAGAAATAATATGAGAGGCATCTCCACAGAAAAAACACAGCTTATTACGCCTTCTGAACTCCTGACGTTGCGCCCTAGACAAAACTCTATCACATTGCATAGGTTCAGACATTTGTTCAACAGGTGGCAACACCTCTCGTGCGGTTTTGCGTTCACGCAAACGCCGATCAACATGAATGGCTAATGACATAGAATCGTCAAGACCAGAGGGAACAGGAAATCCCACCATAGTATCTTTTACGGTTTCTGACAAACCCTTCTGAAAGAGAGCTGCCAAGGCACCATCGTTCCAGGTAGTAAGGACCGCCCACTTTCGGAATTTTTGACAGTACAACTCTGCAGAATCCTGACCCTGGCTCAATGCCAACAGGGCCTTTTCTGCCTGATCAATAGCATTAGGTTCATCATACAACAACCCCAAGGCCTGAAAAAATGCGTCCACATTAGTTAGAATAGGATCATCAGGTTTCAAAGTAAACGCCCAATCCTGGGGATCGCCGCGCAGCAAAGAGATGACAATTTTAACCTGCTGCGCGGAGCTCCCTGATGAGTTAGGCTTCAAGGCAAAAAATAATTTACAATTATTCTTAAAATTCAGAAATTTAGACCGATCCCCAAAAAACACATCAGGAGTAGGGATCTTTGGTTCAGCAGCATGTGAATGAGCAAGATAGGCGGAAATTCCCCGCACTTCAGCAGTAAGCTGCTCCACACGATCAGACAATTGCTTAATCTCCATTGAGAAAAAATTCCCCCTACGGCCTCAGAAAAATAGAGGAAAAAATATACACACACAAAAAAAAAAAAAAATTCTGACACTTTTTTTTTTTTTTTTACAATTCTCTCCTGCTATTGAGTACCCGGAGGAGGAGAAAACAAAAATACAAGCTAAGTCCAGAAAACCGGAGAGGTTGGTAGCTATCGGATTGCAGACCCCTGATCCTATACACCACAACTAACAGTAGCCGTGGGGAGTTCCTACGGTGCCCTAGACCCCTCGTCACAGCCGGAGAACTACATAAGCCTAAAGAAGGAAAGGGGAAATCTAAACTGCCCCAGAGCAGACCCCAAAGCAATAGACAGCCCCCAACATGTATTGTCGGTGAAAAACAGATGAAAACACAAGCACAGACAGAAAGACAGGCTGAGCAAATGATGGGGCCGAACTAACTAGATAGGACAGGACAGAAAAGATGCTGGCTGCAATCCGCAAAAAACCCTAGCAAAAATGTCCCAACCGTCTGATAGGGAAAAAGGCGCTGAAGTCGCTAGACTTCAAAATCACTATATCAGCACTCAGGTATATTCTGAAAACAGAGCAAAGAGATCAACTGATCAGAGACAAAAATGGAATTCAGCCAGTCCCAACCAGGACTGGCTGAATACAAACACTAAGGAAACCAGACAAAATCTCATGGAATAATAGCAGGGCAAAAAACTTAGCTTTTAGTAGACAGGAACTTATCTGGATGCAAGAGCTCAGAGCAGAAAGGATCACCAGCAGCCCTGCAGGGCGTCGGCTGCCTTATATCCACTCAGAAATTCCAGATGTCCAATCACACTCCGCCTGTTTAGATGACAGGTTCTTCCCATCCCAATCAATTTCACTACCTCTCTTCACCAGCAGAGGGAGTTCATCAGACATCAAAGGTGAAGGGGAGAATGAACTCACAACAGGTGACTAACCAAGCATGCGGATGTGGGGATTTGTGAATCGGGATAAAAGAGCAGCCCAAGATTAATGTTATATTTAATCGCTGAAAAGGCACACTAGAGATACAGTGGGGAAAAAAAGTATTTAGTCAGTCAGCAATAGTGCAAGTTCCACCACTTAAAAAGATGAGAGGCGTCTGTAATTTACATCATAGGTAGACCTCAACTATGGGAGACAAACTGAGAAAAAAAAATCCAGAAAATCACATTGTCTGGTTTTTTTTCATTTTATTTGCATATTATGGTGGAAAATAAGTATTTGGTCAGAAACAAGCAATCAAGATTTCTGGCTCTCACAGACCTGTAACTTCTTCTTTAAGAGTCTCCTCTTTCCTCCACTCATTACCTGTAGTAATGGCACCTGTTTAAACTTGTTATCAGTATAAAAAGACACCTGTGCACACCCTCAAACAGTCTGACTCCAAACTCCACTATGGTGAAGACCAAAGAGCTGTCAAAGGACACCAGAAACAAAATTGTATCCCTGCACCAGGCTGGGAAGACTGAATCTGCAATAGCCAACCAGCTTGGAGTGAAGAAATCAACTGTGGGAGCAATAATTAGAAAATGGAAGACATACAAGACCACTGATAATCTCCCTCGATCTGGTGCTCCACGCAAAATCCCACCCCGTGGGGTCAGAATGATCACAAGAACGGTGAACAAAAATCCCAGAACCACGCGGGGGGACCTAGTGAATGAACTGCAGAGAGCTGGGACCAATGTAACAAGGCCTACCATAAGTAACACACTACGCCACCATGGACTCAGATCCTGCAGTGCCAGACGTGTCCCACTGCTTAAGCCTGTACATGTCCGGGCCCGTCTGAAGTTTGCTAGAGAGCATTTGGATGATCCAGAGGAGTTTTGGGAGAATGTCCTATGGTCTGATGAAACCAAACTGGAACTGTTTGGTAGAAACACAACTTGTCGTGTTTGGAGGAAAAAGAATACTGAGTTGCATCCATCAAACACCATACCTACTGTAAAGCATGGTGGTGGAAACATCATGCTTTGGGGCTGTTTCTCTGCAAAGGGGCCAGGACGACTGATCCGGGTACATGAAAGAATGAATGGGGCCATGTATCGTGAGATTTTGAGTGCAAACCTCCTTCCATCAGCAAGGGCATTGAAGATGAAACGTGGCTGGGTCTTTCAACATGACAATGATCCAAAGCACACCGCCAGGGCAACGAAGGAGTGGCTTCGTAAGAAGCATTTCAAGGTCCTGGAGTGGCCTAGCCAGTCTCCAGATCTCAACCCTATAGAAAACCTTTGGAGGGAGTTGAAAGTCCGTGTTGCCAAGCGAAAAGCCAAAAACATCACTGCTCTAGAGGAGATCTGCATGGAGGAATGGGCCAACATACCAACAACAGTGTGTGGCAACCTTGTGAAGACTTACAGAAAACGTTTGACCTCTGTCATTGCCAACAAAGGATATATCACAAAGTATTGAGATGAAATTTTGTTTCTGACCAAATACTTATTTTCCACCATAATATGCAAATAAAATGAAAAAAAAACCAGACAATGTGATTTTCTGGATTTTTTTTTCTCAGTTTGTCTCCCATAGTTGAGGTCTACCTATGATGTAAATTACAGACGCCTCTCATCTTTTTAAGTGGTGGAACTTGCACTATTGCTGACTGACTAAATACTTTTTTTCCCCACTGTATACTGGTATATATTTACAAGAACAATATACAGGTATATAGTCACAAGTGTAGTGCAAGGATAGGGTATAGATAGGTTGCAATTACCGTATTATGTAGCAGGTGACCACAAGGAGGTGCTGATGGATTTCAGATCCAAATCTTAGTTACAGGCTTTCCTGGCTGCGTCAGCTAGCGTATCCTCCGGCCATTAGAAAAACTAAGTCCAAAATGAGGGTCTGCCTTATATCTCCTCTGCTGTTTCCTCCCATACTCTGCTGCCTCCCCTGGGCTGAGCTACCTCCCTTCTCCCATGTCTGAGAATATGATTTTCTGCCCAGAATCGTGGATGGCCCATAACTTTACGCCTGAAACTCTGAGTGGGTCAGTGGCGCCGCCAATGGGTTCCGCTGAAATTTATTTGTGCATAGTAACTAAATATGCCTACTGTATGTAATTCCTGTTAGCTATGCTTTATAACTCCATAATGCAGGGTCCTGGAGGTGGCTAAATAATATGGGCATGTGGGGAAAGGAATGCCGATTCCGATTATGTACTCAGCTAGTCTCAGAGATATTGCATTCTGAAAGGATACAGAAAACCAGTCTAATGCCGGTGCTCCCGAGAATTGTATAGTGTACTATATTATCTTATAAATAAAGTTTTTTTTAAAAAAAGAAACACTTATTGAAGAAAGTTATTTATTTAAAAGGATAAAAAGTAAAAACAAAAAAACAATGCGTTTCGGCTTGAAGAGAGCAAAAGCCTTCATCAGGTTAATTATACATCCATATTGAAACAATAGCCATGTCTTTTTAAACCCTTTTCCCCTCAAGAAAGGGGGGAAAAAAGGAGAGGGAGGCGTGTTAGCTTCTACCATCAATACTATACTTGATTAGCTTACTCCTCTTAATTACACAAATTGGATAAGGGGTATAGTTCACTCAGAGGCAAAAGGGACTATACAATTCTTGGGACCGCCGGCATTAGACTGTTTTTTTGTATCCTTTCACTTCTACCTGCGGATGATTGAGGATCGCCTCATGGACCAGGAGTCGTGCGGCAGACCGACAAACTAGGGCCTTGGTCATGATCCTCCCCCAAGACCAGTATGCTGTTTCTTCCACCTAATTCTGATCCTGCGTGGTGCTGTCCCTTTTGTATTCCCTATCCTCAGGGTATTATATGAAAAAGATATTGCATTCTGTTATTATAGGTAATTTTCTGATTCAATACCTCAGAGCCTGCTGTGACTTGTTGTACACGCTGTCTCCATGTGCTTCAGTCACACATAGGGAGCCAGCTGGCTGCAGCTGCAGATGAGTTCGCACCCTCGTGCTAATTGGTGGGGACCCGAGCTTCAAAGAGTTTCTTCCTAGCTGTTTTAATTAAAGCAAAACATTGCATTGCCTTTTATGGCCTGGGGGAATGCCAAGGTGAGGGCACACTCCAGGAGAGACATCTCCGTCATCCCTCACACTGCTGTCATCGCCATCTCCTCTGTGGCTCTCATTGTTCTGCTGTTATCTCCTTCTGCTCTGTGGCTCTCACTATGACTCTGTTACATCAATCTCCTCTGTGTCTCTCACTTTGTTGCTATAACCTCTATCACCCGTGTGATTCTTGCTGTGACTCTGTAACCTCCATCTTGTCTGTGGCTCTCATTGTTCTGCTGGCTGATGTCACCTCCATCTCCAATCCGGGTCTCACTGTGCTGCTGTCTGTCACCTCCATCTCCTCTGTGGCCCTCACTATGCTGCTGTATGTCACATCCATATCCTCTGTGGCTCTTATTTGTGAATCTGTGATCTCCATCTCCTCTCTGGCTCTCACTGTGTCTCTGTGACCTCCATCTTCTTTGTGGCATTCACTGTGCTGCTGTGATCTCCATCTCCTCTATGGTTGTCACTCTGCTACTGCTTGTCAGCTCCATTTCCTTTGCTGCTCTAAGGTTCATATTGCGTTAGAGCAGTCCGTTCAACGCTACTCTTTTTTCTGATCGCGTTATGCGATCGTGCTAGCGCAGATAGCAGTGACGACCCTACAAAGCTGCAGACCGCGTCCGAGGGTCCATCACAGAATGATGGCACATCGCTAACGCATGCCAATTATGACATGCGTTAGCAAAGCGCTCGGTTATGGCAGTGTATGGGTGCGTTAACGCATCCGTTACATAGCGTTAATGCCGCTATGTAATGGATGCGTTAAACGCAAACCCCTAACGCAATATGAACCTGGCTGTGCTGCTGTGACCTCCATCTCCTCTGTGTCTCTCAATGTGCTGCTGTCAGCTCCATCTCCTCTGTGTCTCTCATTGTGCTGCTGTCAGTTCCATCTCCTCTGTGTCTCTCACTGTGCTGCTGTCAACTCCACCTCCTCTGTGTCTCTCACTATGCTGCAGTCAGTTCCATCTCTGTTGTGAATTCTCTCTCTGGCTTCCCTCTGGTGATTACTGAAGGTAGTGGAGCTGGTCAGATTGACAGAGGGGTTGCGAGTTCTCTTTCTGGGCTCCCTCTGGTGGTTACTGGAGGTAGTAGAGCTGATCTGAGTGACAGAGGCTTGTCACCTGATAATGAGGAAGACGATTGGAGATCTGGGGTTTCTGATTGTGATTTAAGACAGCTGACTCCCTCTATCCCTACTGGTGATTTTCTTCCTGTGCCTTCTGAGGTCTGATGTCTTCTGCTCTGTCCCTGCATGGTTCAGCTAAGTGGTTCGTTTCCTATTCTGTTTGCATTTGATCTGGTTTTGTCTACCTCTGTTTCGTGCGGGTCAGCCAGCTCCGGCTGGGGCTGTGCTGAATCACCGCCCATATGTTACTGCATGTGCCAGTTTGTTTTGTCCCCTGTTATATTGGTCTCTTTTTGCTTTGCTTTCAGAATATACCAGAGTGCTGATATAGTGGGGCGAAGTCGTGCAACTTCAGTGTTTTTTGTGCATCAGACGTGTTGGACTTTTTACAGGGTTTTTTGCGTGATTGCAGACAGTGTCTTTCTTTTCCTGTCCTGTCTAGTCAGTGTGGGCCCCATCGTTTGCTCAGTCTATTTTTCTGCCTGCGTTTGTGTTTTCATCTAGTCTCACTGACAATATATGTTGGGGGCTGTCTATTCCTTTGGGGTCTGCTGCGGGGCAGTTTAGATTTCCCCTTTCGTGCTTTAGGCTTAGTTAGCTCTCCGGCTGTGCCGAGGTGTCTAGGATCATCGTAGGTACGCTCCATGGCTACTGCTAGTTGTGTGGACAGGATCAGGGTCTGCAATCCGCTTAGTTACCAACCTCTCTGGTTTTCTGTGGCTGAGCTTGGACCTGCTAGCCTCCTCGGTGCCCATTCATAACAGAATCACCAGCCTAACTGTAGACTCTAGGGTACTCTAAAGAAGGAAAGAATTTAAAAAAGAAAAAAAAAGTGTCAGAATTTTTTTTTATATATATTTTTTCCTGTTTTTTTTTCTGGGGCTGTAGCAGGATATTTTTTGTCTAAATGGAGACTAAGCAATTGTCTGACCTTTTTGAGCAGCTCGCTGCTGAAGTGCGGGGAATTTCTGCCTATCTCGCTCAATCATCTGCTGTTGAACCAAAAATCCCTACTCCTGATGTGTTTTCTGGGTATCGGTGTAAATTTTTGAATTTTAAGAATAATTGTAAACTATTGCCTTGAAGCCTAACTCATCGGGGAGCTCTGTGCAGCAGGTTAAAATTGTCATCTCTGTTATGATTGAGTCACCGTAGGAGGCAAAAACAGAAATGCTAGCTAAGTCCAGAAAACCAGAGAAGCCGGCAGCCACCGGACCGCAGACCCCCGAACCCACCAACACAACTAGCAGCAGCCACGGGGGGTTCCCACGATGCCCTAGACCCCTCGATCACAGCCGGAGAATCAAACAGGCCCAAAGAAAGAAAGGGGAAATCCAAACTGCCCCAGAGCAGACCCAAAGCAACAGGCAGCCCCCAACACACGACGGCGAAGCAAGATGAAAATACCAACACAGACAGAAAGACAGACCGAGCAAAGACGGAGCCCAAGCCAACCAGATAGAAAAGGACAGGAAGGCCGCTGTCCGCAATCCGAGAAAAACCCCATGAAAATAAGCCAACAGACTGACCGTGAAAAAGGCCCTGAAGACGCTAGGCTTCAAAAAAGCTATGTCAGTACTCAGGAATATTCTGAAGACAGAGCTACAGGCAAAAGGAGATTCAGCTCACCCCAGCAGGGAATGGCAGAATACAGAAAAGCAAGGAAAACAAAAAACAAAACAAAAATGCTAACAGGCAAAACAGAAAACTTAGCTTTAGAGGAGCAGGAATCAGACTGGTGTCCTAGAAGTCCACAGAGAAATCACCCGCAGGGCAGAAGGGCGTCGGCAGCCTTATATCCAGTCCGTGACTCCACTCAGCCAGTCATCCTCATTAGGCTCAGGTGCCTGATAATCAGGCTCATTACCTTCCTTTACCAGAATAGGGAGCTCACCAGACCTCAGTGACGAAGGGGAAAATGAACTCACAACACATCTCCCTGCTGCGCGGCGATCCCCAGGATTGGGCCTTTTCTTTGACACCCGGAGATTCTATTCTGGCTAATGTGGATGCATTCTTTCAAGCCTTGGGGTTGTTGCATGATGAACCTAATGCTATTGATCAAGCTGAGAAAACCTTATTAGCATTGAACCAGAGTCAGGAAGCGGCAGAATTATATTGTCAAAAATTCCGAAAGTGGGCGCTCTTACTAAATGGAATGACGATGCCCTAGCAGCTCTCTTTCGGAAGGTTTTGGCAGAAACCGTAAAAGAAGTTATGGTGGGATTTCCTGTTCCCTCTGGTCTTGACGACTCTATGTCATTGGCCATTCAAATGGATCGGCGTTTACGTGAACGTAAAACTACACGAAAAGCGTTGCCGCCATTCGAACGAACTTCTGAACCCATGCAATGTGATAGGGTTTTCTCTAGGGTGCAACGTCAGGAGTTTAGAAGGCGTAATAAGTTGTGTTTTTTTCTGTGGAGACGCCTCTCATACTATTTCTGTCTGCCCTAAACGAGAAAAGCGTTTTGCGCACACATTTGCAGTGGGCAGTTTATAGCCTAAGTTTCTTCTGGCACTTACTCTGATCTGCTCCCTGTTCACATTTTCCGCTAAGGCTTTCGTGGATTCAGGAGCAGCTCTGAATCTGATGGATTTGGACTTTGCTAAACGTTGTGGTTTTCCCATGATACCCCTGCGGACTCCTATCCCTTTGAGGGGTATTGATGCTACTCCTTTGGCGGAGAATAAACCCCAGTTTTGGACCCAGGTGATAATGCGGGTCACCCCAGACCACCTAGAAAATTGTAACTTTTTGGTGTTGCACAATTTGCATGATACTATTGTTCTGGGTTTTCCCTGGTTGCAAACTCATAATCCAGTTTTAGATTGGAAATCTGTCTCTGTGGTGAGTTGGGGTTGTCAGTGTGTTCTCAGGGACTCTCCTGTTTTCTCCACCTCTCCCCAGTCGCATGTTCCTGACTATTTGGCTGATTTTTCTGATGTATTTAGTGAGAGTAAGTCTGCGTCTTTGCCTCCTCATAGAAGTTATGACTGTGCAGTTGAGTTAATGCCCGGTTGTAAATTTCCCATGGGTCGGCTTTTCAACTTATCGGTACCTGAACATGATGCTATGCGATCTAATATCAAGGAGTTATTGCAGAAGGGTCATAATAGACCATCCTCTTCACCCTTAGGTGCTGGGTTTTTTTTGTGGCCAAGAAAGATGGTTCATTAAGGCCATGTATTGACTATTGTTCCCTTAACAAAATCACTGTTAAATATCAGTACCCGTTACCCCTGATGTCTGATTTATTTTCCAGAGTTAAATGTGCCTGTTGGTTTACCAAGCTTGACCTCAGGGGGGCGTATAATCTTATTCGCATCAAGCACGGGGATGAATGGAAGACGGCGTTTAATACTCCGGAGGGACATTTTGAGTACCTGGTGATGCCTTTTGGGATCACTATTGCCCCTTCTGTCTTCCAATCTTTTATGAACGATATTTTCCGGGACTGTGGATAAGTTTTTGATCATTTATCTGGATGATATTTTGATCTTTTCCAGTGATTGGGATTCTCATGTGGAACATGTCCGGAGTGTGTTCCGGATTTTGAGGGAAAATTCTCTGTGTGTTAAGGGATCGAAGTGCCTCTTTGGTGTACAGAGGATTTCATTTTTGGGATTCATTTTGTCCCCGTCTGCTATTGAAATGGACCCGGCCAAGATACAGGCCATCTATGATTGGGTTCAGCCCACTCCTCCCAGAAGTTTTTGGGTTTTGCTAATTTCTACTGTAAATTTATAAGTAATTTTTGTGGTATTGTTAAACCACTGACTGATTTGACCAAAAAGGGCGCTGATGTGGTGAATTCGTCTCCAGAGGCAGTTTTGGCATTTCAGGAGCTTAAGCGGAGATTCACTTCTGCTCCGTTTCTACGGCAAACTGATGTCTCACTTCCTTTTCAGGTGGAGGTAGATGCTTCTGAGATTGGTGCAGGAGCCATTTTGTCTCAAAGAGATCCAGTGACTTCTAAGAAGAATCCCTGTGCCTTCTTTTCTCGAAAATTCTCCCCATCTGAACGTAACTATGACGTGCGGAATGGGGAATTGTTGGCCATGAAATGGGCATTTGAAGAGTGGAGACATTGGTTGGAGGGAGCTAGACATCAAGTTGCGGTCCTCACCGACCACAAGAATTTGATTTATCTTGAATCAGCCAAACGCTTGAATCCTAGACAGGCTAGGTGGGCCTTGTTTTTCACGCGTTTTAATTTTGTGGTCTCTTTTCTTCCGGGCACTAAGAATGTTAAGGCGGAAGCCCTTTCTAGGAGTTTCTTTGCGGATTCTCTTGATGTGACCGAGCCTACTATCATTCTAAATGAGGGTGTAGTTCTTTCCGCTACCTCACCCGATTTGAGACGTGTCCTGGAGGAATTTCAGGAAGACAAACCTGAACGTTGCCCTATGGGAAAATTGTATGTCCCTGACCAGTGGAGGAAAAGAGTAATGTCTGAAATTCATTGCTCCGTGTTGGCTGGTCATCCAGGTATTTTTGGTACCAGAGATTTGGTGAGTCGGTCTTTTTGGTGGCCTGCCTTATCTCGTGATGTCAGGAATTTTGTGCAGTCCTGTGGGACTTGTTCTCGGTCCAAGCCCTGTTCTCGTTCTAGTGGGTTGTTGATGCCCCTGCCGGTGCCCAAGAGGCCGTGGACCCATATCTCAATGGATTTTATTTCTGATCTTCCTGTCTCTCAGAGAATGACTGTTATCTGGGTGATATGTGATAGATTTTCTAAGATGGTCCATCTTGTACCACTCCCAAAGTTGCCATCTTCTTCTGAGTTGGTGCCCTTGTTTTTGCAACAGGTGGTTCGGTTGCACAGGATTCCTGAGTACATTGTGTCGGACAGAGGAGTCCAGTTTGTTTCCAGATTTTGGAGAGCTTTTTGTTCCAAACTGGGAATTCAGTTATCTTTCTCCTCTGCGTTTCATCCTCAGACAAATGGGCAGACTGAGAGAACAAACCAGACTTTGGAATCCTATTTGAGATGTTTCATATCTGCTGATCAGGATGACTGGGTCTCATTTTTGCCCTTGGCCGAATTTGCGCTAAACAATAGGGCTAGTTCTGCCACTTTGATGTCGCCCTTTTTCTGTAACTTTGGGTTTCATCCTCGATTTTCTTCAGGGCAGGTGGAATCTTTGGCCTGCCCAAGTGTGAATTCTGTGGTAGAGAAAATGCAGCAGATTTGGGACCAAGTGGTGGATAAGTTGTCCCACTCTCAGGAAAAAGCCCAACCGGCATAGGACTATTGGTCCCCGGTTTAAAGTGGGTGATATGGTTTTGTAAGGTAGCGCTGTCATTCAAGTAGGGGATTCTTGCTTGGCAGCCAAATAATCACATCCGGCACTGGTTTTCCATAAAACAGTCTCAGTCTGTGTGGTTTATTCAGGCATCATAAACCTTAACCAGCAACTTAAAGTTCATATTCACAGCATAACGACCTTGACAGAGCTTCACTCTGTCCTCCCTGTGGTCACACAGGTTATACAATGTTCCATACGCAGGCACTTTTCAGCCTCATAGTTATCTCACCCTTCAGGGTTCTACCTCATGACTGTTTCTCCATGCTGCCAACGTCCATTCCCTCCTCTGGGGACTCGCAGACACGTGCAGCCACTACACACAGGCACTTCAGGGAGGCAGGCACATCTCCCAGCGAGACCTTCCAAGTGGACCAACCGTGTTGTGAGTTCATTTTTCCCTTCACCATTGAGGTCTGATGAACTCCCTCCTCTGGTGAAGGAAGGTAGTGAGGCTGATTACCAAACACCTGGGCAGCTAGATGATGACTGGGTGGCTGGAATTGAAGACTGGATATAAGGCTGCCGACGCCCTTCTTCCTGGCTGGTGATTTTCCTGCTGGATTCTTGGAGACCAGTCTGATTCCTGCATCTCAAAGCTAAGTTTTTCTGCTCTTCTTTGTACTCTTCTGTTTTGTTTTTGTTTTGCCTTGTTTTTGGGAGTTCTGCCATCCCCGGCCGGGGGTGAGCTGAACTCCATTTTTGTCTCTGATCTGTTGATATTTTGCTCTGTCTTCAGAATATACCTGAGTGCTGATATAGTCTTTTGAAGCCTAGCGACTTCAGGGCCTGTTTTTCCTATCAGTCGGTTGGCTCATTTTGATAGGGTTTTTGCGGATGGCAGACAGCAGCTTTCCTATCCTGTCCTATGTAGTTAGCTTGGGCCCCATCATTTGCTCAACCTATCTTTCTATCTGTGTTAGTGTTTTCATCTTGCTTCACCGTCATTATATGTTGGGGGCTGCCTATTGCTTTGGGGTCTGCTCTGGGGCAGTTTAGTTTTTCCCCTTTCTGTCTTTAGGCTATATAGTTCTCCGGCTGTGATCGAGGGGTCTAGGGCACCGTAGGAACCCCCCACGGCTACTGCTAGTTGTTGTGGATAGGTTCAGGGGTCTGCAATCCGATAGCTGCCAACCTCTCTGGTTTTTCTGGACTTAGCTGGTATTTTGTTTTTTCCTCCTTCGGTGACTCATCATAACAGAATCACCAGCCATACCGCAGATCCTAGGGTACTCAATAGCAGGAGAGAATTGTAAAAAAAAAAAAAAAGTGTCAGAATTTTTTTTTTTTTTGTGTGCATATTTTTTCCTCTATATCTTTGAGGCTGTAGGGGGAATTTTTCTCTCAACGGAGATGAAGCAATTGTCTGATCGTGTGGAGCAGCTCGCTGCTGAAGTGCGGGGAATTTCCGCCTATCTTGCTCATTCACATGCTGCTGAACCAAAGATTCCTACTCCTGATGTATTTTTGGGGGATCGATCTAAATTCTTGAATTTCAAGAATAATTGTAAATTATTTTTTGCCTTGAAGCCTAACTCGTCGGGGAACTCCGCGCAGCAGGTTAAAATTGTCATCTCTTTGCTGCGCGGCGATCCCTAGGATTGGGCGTTTTCTTTGAAACCTGATGATCCTATTCTGAATAATGTGAACGCATTTTTTCAAGCCTTGGGGTTGTTGTATGATGAACCTAATGCTATTGATCAGGCTGAAAAGACCCTGTTGGCATTAAGCCAGGGTCGGGATTCGGCAGAGTTGTACTGTCAAAAATTCCGAAAGTGGGCGTTCCTTACTACCTGGAATGATGGTGCTTTGGCAGCCCTCTTTCGGAAGGGTTTGTCAGAAACTGTAAAAGATACTATGGTGGGATTTCCTGTTCCCTTTGGTCTTGACGATTCTATGTCATTAGCCATTCAGGTGGATCGGCGTTTACGTGAACGCAAAACTACACGAGAGATGTTACCACCTGTTTAACAAATGTCTGAACCTATGCAATGTGATAGAGTTTTGTCTAGGGCGCAACGTCAGGAGTTCAGAAGGCGTAATAAGCTGTGTTTTTTTTGTGGAGATGCCTCACATATTATTTCTGTCTGCCCTAAACGAGAGAAACGTTGTGCACACACATTTTCTGTGGGTGGTGTTCAACCTAAGTTTCTTCTGGCAATTACTCTGATCTGCTCCCTGTCCACATTTTCCGCCAAGGCTTTTGTGGATTCAGGAGCAGCTCTGAACCTGATGGACTTGGATTTTGCTAAACGTTGTGGATTTCCTTTGACACCTCTGCGGATGCCTATCCCTTTGAGGGGTATTGATGCTACTCCTTTGGCGAAGAATAAACCTCAGTTTTGGACCCAGGTGGTAATGCGGGTTGCCCCAGACCATCAAGAAAATTGTAGATTTTTGGTGTTGCATAATTTGCATGATACCATTGTTCTGGGGTTTCCCTGGTTGCAAATCCATAATCCAGTTCTGGATTGGAAATTTTTGTCTGTGGTGAGTTGGGGTTGTCTGTGTGCCCTTAGTGATGCTCCTGTTTTCTCCACCTCTCCCCAGTCGCATGATGTTCCTGACTATTTGGCTGACTTTTATGATGTATTTAGTGAGAATGAGTCTGCGTCTTTGCCTCCTCATAGGAGTTATGACTGTGCAATTGAGCTGAACCCGGGGTGTAAATTCCCCAAGGGTTGGCTTTTCAATTTATCTGTACCCGAGCACGAGGCTATGCGATCCTATATTAAGGAGGCATTGGAGAAGGGTCATATTAGACCATCCTCTTCACCCTTAGGTGCTGGGTTTTTTTTCGTGGCTAAAAAGGATGGTTCATTAAGGCCTTGTATTGACTATCGTGCCCTCAACAAAATTACTGTTAAACATCAGTATCCGTTACCCCTGATTTCTGATCTATTCTCCAGAGTTAAAGGTGCTTGCTGGTTTACCAAGCTTGACCTCAGGGGGGCGTATAATCTTATTCGCATTTAGCATGGGGATGAATGGAAGACGGCGTTTAATACTCCGGAGGGACATTTTGAGTACCTGGTGATGCCTTTTGGGCTCACTAATGCCCCTTCTGTCTTCCAGTGCTTCATGAACGATATATTCCGAGACTTTGTGGATAAATTTTTGATTATCTATCTGGATGATATTTTGATCTTCTCCAAGAATTGGGACTCTCATGTGGAACATGTTCGGACTGTGTTCCGGATCTTGAGGGAGAATTCCCTGTATGTCAAGGGATCGAAATGCCTTTTTGGGGTACAGAGGATTTCATTTTTGGGATTTATTTTGTCTCCGTCAACTATTGACATGGACCCGGCCAAGGTACAGGCCATTTATGATTGGGTTCAGCCCACTTCTTTGAAGGCCCTCCAGAAGTTTTTGGGTTTTGCTAATTTTTATCGGAAATTTATAGCTAATTTTTCTGGTATTGCCAAGCCATTGACGGATTTGACTAGGAAGGGTGCTGATGTGCTGAATTGTTCTCCGGAGGCTGTTTCTTCCTTTCAGGAGCTGAAGCGAAGATTCACTTCGCTCCGGTTTTGCGGCAACCTGATGTCTCACTCCCGTTTCAGGTGGAGGTGGACGCTTCTGAAATTGGTGCAGGAGCGGTGCTGTCCCAAAAAGATCCTGTGACATCTAAAATGAATCCTTGTGCTTTCGTTTCCTGAAAGTTCTCCCCATCCGAACGTAACTATGATGTGGGGAATCGGGAACTGTTGGCCATGAAATGGGCATTTGAGGAGTGGAGACATTGGTTGGAGGGAGCCAAACACCAAGTCGTGGTCCTTACTGACCACAAGAATTTGATTTACCTGGAGTCGGCCAAGCGCTTGAATCCTAGACAGGCTAGGTGGGCCTTGTTTTTCACACGTTTTGATTTTGTGGTCTCTTTTCTTCCGGGCACTAAGAATGTCAAGGCAGACGCCCTCTCTAGGAGTTTTCTTGCTGATTCTCCTGTTGTGACTAAGCCTGCTACCATCTTAGGCGAGGGGGTAGTTCTTTCTGCCATCTCGCCCGATTTGAGACGTGCTCTGGAAGAGTTTCAGGAGGACAAACCTAAGCGTTGACCCAGTGGAAAGTTGTATGTTCCTGACCAGTGGAGGCAGAGAGTGATGTCTGAAGTTCATTGCTCTGCATTGGCTAGTCATCCAGGTATTTTTGGTACTAGAGATCTGGTGAGTTGGTCTTTTTGATGGCCCGCCTTGTCTCATGATGTCAGGAATTTTGTGCAGTCCTGTGGGACTTGCTCCCGGTCTAAACCTTGTTCTCACTTTAGTGGCTTGTTGATGCCTTTGCCGGTGCCCAGGAGACCATGGACCCATATTTCAATGGATTTTATCTCTGATATGCCTGTCTCTCAGAGAATGACTGTTATTTGGGTGATTTGTGATAGATTCTCTAAGATGGTCCATCTTGTACCACTCCCTAAGTTGCCATCTTCCTCAGAGTTGGTGCCCTTGTTTTTGCAACAGGTGGTTCGCTTGCACGGGATTCCTGAGAACATTGTATCTGACAGAGGAGTTCAGTTTGTGTCTAGATTTTGGAGGACTTTCTGTTCCAAGCTGGGAATTCAGTTGTCCTTCTCCTCTGCGTTTCACCCTCAGACCAATGGGCAGACGGAGAGAACAAACCAGACTTTGGAGTCGTATTTGAGATGTTTTATTTCTGCCGATCTGGATGATTGGGTTTCATTTTTGCCCTTGGCCGAATTTGCTTTAAATAATAGAGCTAGTTCTGCCACTTTGATGTCACCTTTTTTTTGTAACTTTGGTTTTCACCCTCGATTTTCTTCAGGGCAGGTGGAGCCTTCTGCCTGCCCAGGTGTTGACACTGTGGTGGAGAGAATGCACCAGATCTGGGACCAAGTAGTGGATAAGTTGTCTCTCTCCCAGGAAAAGGCCCAGCGGTTTTCCAACCGGCGTAGGACCGTTGGTCCCCAGTTTAAGGTGGGTGATATGGTTTGGTTGTCATCAAAAAATATCGCTGTGAAGGTGGCTTCTCCTAAGTTTAAGCCTAGATTTATTGGACCTTACAAGATTTTGGAGATTATTAATCCGGTCTCTTTTCGGTTGGCTCTTCCTGTCACATTTAAAATTCATAATGTGTTTCATAAGTCCTTGTTGAAGAGGTTTGTTGAACCAGTAGTTCCTGTGGTGGCACCTTCTGACCCTATATTGGTTGAAGGTAACATGGAATATGAGGTAGAGAAGATACTGGATTCCCGTCTGGCCAGACGGAGACTCCAGTATTTGGTTAAGTGGAAGGGTTATGGTCAGGAGGATAATTCCTGGGTCTCTGCCTCTGATATTCATGCCGAAAGATTGGTGCGTGCCTTTCATCGGGCTCACCCGGATCGCCCTGGTGGCATGGATGAGGGTTCGGTGACCCCTCCTCAAGGGGGAGGTACTGTTGTGAGTTCATTTTTCCCTTCACCATTGAGGTCTGATGAACTCCCTCCTCTGGTGAAGGAAGGTAGTGAGGCTGATTACCAAACACCTGGGCAGCTAGATGATGACTGGGTGGCTGGAATTGAGGACTGGATATAAGGCTACCGACGCCCTTCTTCCTGGCTGGTGATTTTCCTGCTGGATTCTTGGAGACCAGTCTGATTCCTGCATCTCAAAGCTAAGTTTTTCTGCTCTTCTTTGTACTCTTCTGTTTTGTTTTTGTTTTGCCTTGTTTTTGGGAGTTCTGCCATCCCCGGCCGGGGGTGAGCTGAACTCCATTTTTGTCTCTGATCTGTTGATATTTTGCTCTGTCTTCAGAATATACCTGAGTGCTGATATAGTCTTTTGAAGTCTAGCGACTTCAGGGCCTGTTTTTCCTATCAGTCGGTTGGCTCATTTTGATAGGGTTTTTGCGAATGGCAGACAGCAGCTTTCCTATCCTGTCCTATGTAGTTAGCTTGGGCCCCATCATTTGCTCAACCTATCTTTCTATCTGTGTTAGTGTTTTCATCTTGCTTCACCGTCATTATATGTTGGGGGCTGCCTATTGCTTTGGGGTCTGCTCTGGGGCAGTTTAGTTTTTCCCCTTTCTGTCTTTAGGCTATATAGTTCTCCGGCTGTGATCGAGGGGTCTAGGGCACCGTAGGAACCCCCCATGGCTACTGCTAGTTGTTGTGGATAGGTTCAGGGGTCTGCAATCCGATAGCTGCCAACCTCTCTGGTTTTTCTGGACTTAGCTGGTATTTTGTTTTTTCCTCCTTCGGTGACTCATCATAACAAAACCGGGTCCTTGCATTCACCGCATGTGACCTACCCTGGCCACCTTATATGGTCCGTAGCCACGCCCACCGGGTCACATGGCTATGACCTCATCACAGGTCCTTGAACGCTTCACACACACTTTGCAATAGCATTCTTAAACACACCCCCTTGGTGGGTTTGTATGTGACTGGGTCCACCCGGACTTCTCCCTGACACATTGAAACAACACGTCAGCAGTAGAGTTGAGCGACTTTTGGTTTTTTAGGGTCGCGTTTCGTTTCGTGAAACCCGACTTTTCCAAAAGTCGGGTCGAGCAAGATCGTCCGATTATAGGGAAAAGTCAGGGTCGTCCCGAAACACGAAACCCAATGTAAGTCAATGGGGAATAAAAGTCGGCAGTGAGAGGAGGACAGGAAACACACCTACAGTGCCCATTTGAATGCCAAAAGCATCAATTCTTCTTACTTAAGCTTGTCAACCTTAATTAACTTCATAATACAAGTTACGCACTGAAAAATGGGGGTTATTTGGCTAAAGTTGTGGGGGGGGGAGGGCTGGCTGCAGGTTTTCATGTGCCCTGGGCGAAAGAGCGCCCCTTTAACACATACCACAACTCATCATGCTCCGATACGGCAGATAAATAGCGGTATAGTACAATGAAAAATACCTCACTTTTTACATCTCATGACGAGGCCCATCTATTTCTCCATACAGAATCATTGGTCCCATATAATGTTTGAAACAGTATATGATGAGCTCCACATAATGCTACAGTATATGTTGGTCCCCATGGATGAAGCTCCACTGTCTTATGGGCCCAAATAATGCTCCAAACATAATGGGCCCCATTTCTAATGCTCTAGTGTATAATGGGCCCTGTAAATGCTGCTCCAGTGTCTGATGTCCACCTTTGGAATGTTCCAGTGTATGGTGGGCCCCATCTATCATTCTCCAGAGTATAGTGCTCCCCAAAAATTGCTGTCCCAACATTGAAAACAATCAAATAAGTCTCCTCGCTAGGGAATCCCTGTACTTGTCTGGACAGGTGCTGTAGCTTGCTTAACAGCTCGCCAGCCGTTCTCACGCCCAGTATGGATTGCACGTGATTGCACAAAGGTTAGAAAGGGTACCGTATCCCTGGATAACATGTATGGATAGCGTACACATTCAAAATATATGTCTCAGGAGGCAGGCTCAGACGGTGTCAGGCCCAGTATGGATTGCACGTGATTGCACAAAGGTTAGAAAGGGTACCGTATCCCTGGATAACATGTATGGATAGCATACACATTCAAAATATATGTCTCAGGAGGCAGGCTCAGACGGTGTCAGGCACAGTATGGATTGCACGTGATTGCACAAAGGTTAGAAAGGGTACCGTATCCCCGGATAACATGTATGGATAGCGTACACATTCAAAATATATGTCTCAGGAGGCAGGCTCAGACGGTGTTAGGCCCAGTATGGATTGCACGTGATTGCACAAAGGTTAGAAAGGGTACCGTATCCCCGGATAACATGTATGGATAGCGTACACATTCAAAATATATGTCTCAGGAGGCAGGCTCAGACGGTGTTAGGCCCAGAATGGATTGCACGTGATTGCACAAAGGTTAGAAAGTGTACCGTATCCCCGGATAACATGTATGGATAGCGTACACATTCAAAATATATGTCTCAGGAGGCAGGCTCAGACGGTGTCAGGCCCAGTATGGATTGCACGTGATTGCACAAAGGTTAGAAAGGGTACCGTATCCCTGGATAACATGTATGGATAGCGTACACATTCAAAATATATGTCTCAGGAGGCAGGCTCAGACGGTGTCAGGCCCAGTATGGATTGCACGTGATTGCACAAAGGTTAGAAAGGGTACCGTATCCCTGGATAACATGTATGGATCGCGTACACATTCAAAATATATGTCTCAGGAGGCAAGCTCAGACGGTGTTAGGCCCAGTATGGATTGCACGTGATTGCACAAAGGTTAGAAAGGGTACCGTATCCCCAGATAACATGTATGGATAGCGTACACATTCAAAATATATGTCTCAGGAGGCAGGCTCAGACGGTGTCAGGCCCAGTATGGATTGCACGTGATTGCACAAAGGTTAGAAAGGGTACCGTATCCCTGGATAACATGTATGGATAGCGTACACATTCAAAATATATGTCTCAGGAGGCAGGCTCAGACGGTGTTAGGCCCAGTATGGATTGCACGTGATTGCACAAAGGTTAGAAAGGGTACCGTGTCCCCGGATAACATGTATGGATAGCGTACACATTCAAAATATATGTCTATACAGCATGAGGCAGGCTCAGACGGTGTTAGGCCCAGTATGGATTGCACGTGATTGCACAAAGGTTAGAAAGGGTACCGTATCCCTGGATAACATGTATGGATAGCGTACACATTCAAAATATATGTCTCAGGAGGCAGGCTCAGACGGTGTCAGGCACAGTATGGATTTGACGGCCCAGATTACACAGCGGAGGAGCAGGGAGAGGTAAAGATTGCAAATGCTGGGGCCCTGCCCAAGCAAGGGGGGCCCACTCGTGGGCGTCGGTACTGGCACTGGGCCCCTCATAGTACAGCGGTGTGTCTGACGGCGGGTGTGCACCACCACCGTCAGAGACACTTGATTGCACTATGAGGGACCCTGTGCCAGTGCCCGCGCCCAAGAGTCGGCCTACCCACCTGTCCAGGGCAACGGCACTCGCACGGTGTCGTGCGGTAGGTGGTGACCCCGGCCATGGGGGGGGAGGCAGCACAGTTAGGGAGTTTTAGAAAGTGGCATATGTTGATGTTGGACATTCAGCTGATGCAAAAGGCGAAATAGGTGAAGTACCAGGAAGAGGTGGACCAAAGCAAGCCATTTTTCTGTCACCCTATGTGTCATCAGGGGAAGGTGGGACAAAATCCTTGGAAACCCATGCGTGGTTCATTTTAATGAAGGTTAGATCATCCACATTTTGGGTTGACAGACGGGTCCTTTTTTCTGTCAGGATTGATCCAGCTGCACTGAAGACTCTTTCCGATAGCACACTTGCAGCTGGGCAAGCGAGCTCCTGTTAGGCATATTGGGCCAATTCAGGCCAGGTGTCCAGTTTAGCGGCCCAATAGTCAAAGGGGAATGACCTGTGTGGGAGAAGATCGATATGGGAGGAAAAGTAGTTTGTAACCATAGTTGACAACTGCTGTCTCCTGTCACTTTCCATCGATGCAGTATTACCAGTTGTGTGAGCGGTATTTGAAAAATCAGTCCACAACATTGTCATGAAACCCCTGTCTCCAACGCCACTTCTGCTGTGTGCACCACGAACACCTCTGCCAAGCTGCCCCCGGCCCGTACGGCTCGTGTGAGAACCATCACCGCTGCTGTGTGCTGGGAATGCCTCAAGCAACCGATTTACCAGAGTTGCTTGTTTATTAGCCAATATTAGGTCAAGGTTCTCCTGTGGCATGATGTTTTGTAATTTGCCTTTATAGCGTGGATCCAGGATGCTGGCCAACCAGTAGTCGTCATCGTTCATCATTTTGGCAATGCGGGGGTCCCTTTTTAGGATCCGCAAGGCATAATCTGACATGTGGGCCAATGTTCCCGGTGTCAATGATGCACTGCGAGTGCTGGGTGGAGGAGCACTTTCTGGCAAATCCACATCCCTCCAGTCACGCACAAACCCTGTACCAGACCTTGCCACGCCAACATTTTCACTTGCCCCACGAGATGCATCCTCCTCCCCTAAGTAATCATCCCCATCATCCTCCTCCTCCTCCTCTTCTTCCTCCACCTCGTCCAGGAGAGGTCCCTGAGCAGACAATGGCTGAATGTCATCAAGGATTCCCTCCTCCTCTTCCTCCTCATCAACATTGGCTGCAGACGCCTGCTCCTTAAGGTGCGTCAAAGTTTGCATGAGCAGACGCATAAGTGGGATGCTCATGCTTAGGATGGCGTCGTCTGCGCTTACCAGCCGTGTGCATTCCTCAAAACACTGAAGGACTTTACAAAGGTCTTTCAGCTTCGACCACTGCACGCCTGTCAACTCCATGTCTGCTCTCAAAGTGCCTGGCCGTGTATCCTCCCACAAATGCATTATGGCCTGCCTCTGCTCGCACAGCCGCTCCACCATGTGCAGGGTGGAGTTCCACCTTGTTGCAATGTCGATAATGAGGCGGTGGTTGGGAAGGTGGAGCAATCGCTGCAGCTTCTGCATACGAACGGAGTGTACAGGCGACCGGCGGATGTGCGCGCACAGTCTTCACACCTTCTGGAGCAGGGCTGTTAACTCCGGATAATTTTTGAGGAAGCACTGCACCACCAGGTTCAAGGTGTGAGCCAAGCAAGGTATGTGGCTGAGTTTTGAAAGGGCTATGGCTGCCACAAAATTACGGCCGTTATCACTAACTACCTTGCCTGCCTCAAGATGTACACTGCCCAGCCATGACTCAGTTTGTCGCTTCAAGTACTCGGCCAGCACCTCGGCGGTGTGTCTGTCGCCCAAACACATCATCTGCAACACAGCCTGCTGACGCTTTCCACTAGCTGCTCGATAGGGGGACACATCATGTGCAACAGTGGCAGCTGCAGATGGAGTGCTCGTACGACTGCGCTCTGTGGACGAGCTTTCGCTTCTGGAGGAGGAGGAGGAGGAGGAGGAGGGTGGAACGCCTACAGCCAACTATTTCCTATACCGTGGGCTAGGCAGCACTGTCCCACCACCGCTGTCCCCTGTGGACCCTGCATCCACCACATTAACCCAGTGCGCAGTGATGGACACGTAACGGCCCTGGCCATGCCGACTGGACCATGCATCATTTGTGAGGTGCACCTTTCCGCTCACTGACTGCTTGAGTGCATGGACAATGCGGTCTTTCACATGATGGTGGAGGGCTGGGATGGCTTTGCGAGAGAAGAAGTGGCAACTGGGTAGGTCATAGCGTGGTACTGCATAGGCCATGAGTTCGCGGAAAGCTGTGCTTTCCACCAACCGAAAGGGCATCATCTCAAACGAGATTAGTTTGGCAATGTGGGCGTTCAAACCCAGTGTACGCGGATGAGAGACTGAGTACTTTCTTGACCTACTCATAGTGTCTGGGAGGGTGAGCTGGACTTGAGAGCTGCATATGGTGGAAGTAGCGGTGGACAGGGCGGACTGAGAGAGGGTTGATGATGGTGATGGAGTTGGTGTTCTTTCTGATGGCCTAGAATCAGTCTTTCGTTGATATAACAGTGGGATTCCCTGACTGCTGTGGCCTTGCAACTACACCTCAACATTTGCTGCTGTGCTAACCGGTGTGCTTACAGTGGGGGAAACAATGTAGCGTTGCTGACTACCTTCGTTGTGATCAGTTGCACATGTGGCACTTGAGGTTTGGTGTTGTGTCCACGCTTGCAAGTGCATGCTGGTTAAATGTCTAAGTATGCAACTGGTATTCAAATTTTTCAGATTTTTCCCTCGTCTAAAGGTCTTTGCGCACTTCTTACAGATAACCTTGGCCTGATCATGAGGATTTTGTTCAAAAAACTGCCACACTGCACTCTTCCTACTTTGGCAGACATTTTGCGGCCTAGCACGCTGTGATCTTTTGACCCTCTGGACAAGCTGTCCAGCAACTCTTTTGATGTTTGGAACCTGTCTTTGGAGTGCTCCGGGCCTGCCAGATAACAGCTATTGCGATGTCGATGTCTGCTGTGGATGCTCCTCATCTGAGCTATTGGAAGCAGCACCCTCTTCCCCCAATGGATGCCAATCTGGGTCAACAACTGGGTCATCCATCACCTCAACTTCTATGTCATGTGCACCTTTCTCTGTGTCACTGTGTATGGTGGTATAGTGTGCGGGAAGGGGCACCTGAGTCTCATCAGGGTCAAAATCTGGCTCTGTACACTGCGAGGACAATGTAGTGCTCTGAGTGAATGTACCAGCAGAATCATCCATCAGCGGCTGTGCATCAGTGCACTCCATGTCAGATTCATCTTGGCCTGGGTAATTCACCATTTGACTTGATAATCCAGGCATGGTATGTGAAAACAGCTCCATGGAGTAATCAGTAGTATGGCCTGCGTCATCCTTCAATCTTGGTTGGGGTGAAGGACACAAGGAAAGGTGTGGTTCATGAACATGAGCCTCCAATGACGACTCAGTGCTTTTACTTTTTACAACTGAAGAAGAGGAGGCGATAGAGCTGGAGGCTGAGTCAGCAATGTAAGACAAAACTTTTTCCTGATGCTCTGCCTTTAAAAGCGGTTTGCCAACTCCTAGAAAACTAAGCGTTCGAGGCCTTATATAGACAGACGATGACGCAGGGTCAGCACCTCCTGCATTTGGTCCTATTTTGCTCTTGCCACTACCATCAGATCCACCACCAACACCATCATTACCAGCTGCCAACCCCCGCCCAATTCCACGGCCTCTTCCACCAGCCTTCCTCATTTTTGGTAGAAATGTAGACAAAATCCAACAAACTATATAGTAATGTAAAACAAGGTACAAGGTGTCTATAGGACAGGGGAGTTTTAGAATTTCTGCACACACTTGTGGACAGTGGACACTTGTGGATTGTGTGCGGCCCACTGATATCTGAGCGCTATGTGACAGGCTCGATGGCACAGCTGCCTGTGACCAAAGTGACGAGAGGATAATGGAGATTTTGAATCTCTGCGCACACTTTTGGACACTGGACACTTGTGGATTGTGTGAGGCCCACTGATATCTGAGCGCTATGTGACAGGCTCGATGGCACAGCTGTGACAAAAGTGACTAGAGGATAAGGGAGATTGGATTGCTTTTAAAAAAGCAGTTTGCGGAGCAGTGGGTAAACAGCAATGCCAGCGTGTCAGGAAGCCTTAAAAGGCAGCCCAACAACCAACACCACTGATACACCACAATATAGCCTCCCCTTGCACTGCACACACAGTGACTTGTGTGTTGTGCAGGCCAAATCGCTAGCAGCAGAAGCAGTTTTTTTGTCTTCTTCCCTGCCTAACGCTCTCCCTACAGAATCAGCAGCAACCTCTCCCTATACTAAGATCGGCAGAAGTAAGATGGCGGTCGGCGTGCACGCCCTTTTATACCCCCTGTGACGCCCACCAAAGCAAGCCAATCACTTGCATGCCCTTCTGAAAGATGGTGGTGACCCGTGCCTAGGTCATCACGTTGCCCACAGTGTCCGTGGATCCTGATTGGCTGAAAAAGAGCGCAAAACAAACTTTTGAAACGCGACTTTGGCGCGTAAGTCGCCGACCTCGTGGCCGACCTCATCCTAGGGTCGGGTTTCGTTTCATGAAACCCGACTTTGCCAAAAGTCGGCGACTTTTGAATTTTTTCGACCCGTTTCGCTCAACTCTACTCAGCAGTAGAGTTGAGCGAAATAGGTCTAAAAAATTCAAAAGTCGCCGACTTTTGGCAAAGTCGGGTTTCATGAAACGAAACCGACCCTAGGATGAGGTCGGCCACGAGGTCGGCGACTTACGCGCCAAAGTCGCGTTTCAAAAGTTTGTTTTGCGCTCTTTTTCAGCCAATCAGGATCCACGGACACTGTGGGCAACGTGATGACCTAGGCACGGGTCACCACCATCTTTCAGAAGGGCATGCAAGTGATTGGCTTGCTTTGGTGGGCGTCACAGGGGGTATAAAAGGGCGTGCACGCCGACCGCCATCTTACTTCTGCTGATCTTAGTATAGGGAGAGGTTGCTGCTGATTCTGTAGGGAGAGCGTTAGGCAGGGAAGAAGACAAAAAAACTGCTTCTGCTGCTAGCGATTTGGCCTGCACAACACACAAGTCACTGTGTGTGCAGTGCAAGGGGAGGCTATATTGTGGTGTATCAGTGGTGTTGGTTGTTGGGCTGCTTTTTAAGGCTTCCTGACACGCTGGCATTGCTGTTTACCCACTGCTCCGCAAACTGCTTTTTTAAAAGCAATCCAATCTCCCTTATCCTCTAGTCACTTTTGTCACAGCTGTGCCATCGAGCCTGTCACATAGCGCTCAGATATCAGTGGGCCTCACACAATCCACAAGTGTCCAGTGTCCAAAAGTGTGCGCAGAGATTCAAAATCTCCATTATCCTCTCGTCACTTTGGTCACAGGCAGCTGTGCCATCGAGCGTGTCACATAGCGCTCAGATATCAGTGGGCCTCACACAATCCACAAGTGTCCAGTGTCCAAAAGTGTGCGCAGAGATTCAAAATCTCCATTATCCTCTCGTCACTTTTGTCACAGGCAGCTGTGCCATCGAGCCTGTCACATAGCGCTCAGATATCAGTGGGCCTCACACAATCCAAAAGTGTCCACTGTCCACAAGTGTGTGCAGAAATTCTAAATCTCCCCTGTCCTATAGACACCTTGTACCTTGTTTTACATTACTATATAGTTTGTTGGATTTTGTCTACATTTCTACCAAAAATGAGGAAGGCTGGTGGAAGAGGCCGTGGAATTGGGCGGGGGTTGGCAGCTGGTAATGATGGTGTTGGTGGTGGATCTGATGGTAGTGGCAAGAGCAAAATAGGACCGAATGCAGGAGGTGCTGACCCTGCGTCATCGTCTGGCTACATAAGGCCTCGAACGCTTAGTTTTCTAGGAGTTGGCAAACCGCTTTTAAAGCCAGAGCATCAGGAAAAAGTTTTGTCTTACATTGCTGACTCAGCCTCCAGCTCTATCGCCTCCTCTTCTTCAGTTGTAAAAAGTAAAAGCACTGAGTCGTCATTGGAGGCTCATGTTCATGAACCACACCTTTCCTTGTGTCCTTCACCCCAACCAAGATTGAAGGATGACGCAGGCCATACTACTGATTACTCCATGGAGCTGTTTTCACATACCATGCCTGGATTATCAAGTCAAATGGTGAATTACCCAGGCCAAGATGAATCTGACATGGAGTGCACTGATGCACAGCCGCTGATGGATGATTCTGCTGGTACATTCACTCAGAGCACTACATTGTCCTCGCAGTGTACAGAGCCAGATTTTGACCCTGATGAGACTCAGGTGCCCCTTCCCGCACACTATACCACCATACACGGTGACACAGAGAAAGGTGCACATGACATAGAAGAGGAGGTGATGGATGACCCAGTTGTTGACCCAGATTGGCATCCATTGGGGGAAGAGGGTGCTGCTTCCAATAGCTCAGATGAGGAGCATCCACAGCAGACATTGACATCGCAACAGCTGTTATCTGGCAGGCCCGGAGCACTCCAAAGACAGGTTCCAAACATCAAAAGAGTTGCTGGACAGCTTGTCCAGAGGGTCAAAAGATCACAGCGTGCTAGGCCGCAAAATGTCTGCCAAAGTAGGAAGAGTGCAGTGTGGCAGTTTTTTGAACAAAATCCTCATGATCAGGCCAAGGTTATCTGTAAGAAGTGCGCAAAGACCTTTAGCCGAGGGAAAAATCTGAAAAATTTGAATACCAGTTGCATGCTTAGACATTTAACCAGCATGCACTTGCAAGCGTGGACACAACACCAAACCTCAAGTGCCACATGTGCAACTGATCACAACGAAGGTAGTCAGCAACGCTACATTGTTTCCCCCACTGTAAGCCCACCGGTTAGCACAGCAGCAAATGTTGAGGTGTCGTTGCAAGACCACAGCAGTCAGGGAATCCCACTGTTATATCAACGAAAGACTGATTCTAGGCCATCAGAAAGAACAACAACTCCATCACCATCATCAACCCTCTCTCAGCCCGCCCTGTCCACCGCTACTTCCACCATATGCAGCTCTCAAGTCCAGCTCACCCTCCCAGACACTATGAGTAGGTCAAGAAAGTACTCAGTCTCTCATCCGCGTACACTGGGTTTGAACGCCCACATTGCCAAACTAATCTCGTTTGAGATGATGCCCTTTCGGTTGGTGGAAAGCACAGCTTTCCGCGAACTCATGGCCTATGCAGTACCATGCTATGACCTTCCCAGTCGCCACTTCTTCTCTCGCAAAGCCATCCCAGCCCTCCACCATCATGTGAAAGACCGCATTGTCCATGCACTCAAGCAGTCAGTGAGCGGAAAGGTGCACCTCACAACTGATGCATGGTCCAGTCGGCATGGCCAGGGCCGTTACGTGTCCATCACTGCGCACTGGGTTAATGTGGTGGATGAGGGTCCACAGGGGACTGCGGTGGTGGGACAGTGCTGCCTAGCCCACGGTATAGGAAACAGTTGGCTGTAGGCGTTCGACCCTCCTCCTCCTCCTCCTCCTCCAGAAGCGAAAGCTCGTCCACAGAGCGCAGTCGTACGAGCACTCCATCTGCAGCTGCCACTGTTGCACACGATGTGTCCCCCTATCGAGCAGCTAGTGGAAAGCGTCAGCAGGCTGTGTTGCAGATGATGTGTTTGGGCGACAGACACACCGCCGAGGTGCTGGCCGAGTACTTGAAGAGACAAACTGAGTCATGGCTGGGCAGTGTACATCTTGAGGCAGGCAAGGTAGTTAGTGATAACGGCCGTAATTTTGTGGCAGCCATAGCCCTTTCAAAACTCAGCCACATACCTTGCTTGGCTCACACCTTGAACCTGGTGGTGCAGTGCTTCCTCAAAAATTATCCGGAGTTAACAGCCCTGCTCCAGAAGGTGCGAAGACTGTGCGCGCACATCCGCCGGTCGCCTGTACACTCCGTTCGTATGCAGAAGCTGCAGCGATTGCTCCACCTTCCCAACCACCGCCTCATTATCGACATTGCAACAAGGTGGAACTCCACCCTGCACATGGTGGAGCGGCTGTGCGAGCAGAGGCAGGCCATAATGCATTTGTGGGAGGATACACGGCCAGGCACTTTGAGAGCAGACATGGAGTTGACAGGCGTGCAGTGGTCGAAGCTGAAAGACCTTTGTAAAGTCATTCAGTGTTTTGAGGAATGCACACGGCTGGTAAGCGCAGACGACGCCATCCTAAGCATGAGCATCCCACTTATGCGTCTGCTCATGCAAACTTTGACGCACCTTAAGGAGCAGGCGTCTGCAGCCAATGTTGATGAGGAGGAAGAGGAGGAGGGAATCCTTGATGACATTCAGCCATTGTCTGCTCAGGGACCTCTCCTGGACGAGGTGGAGGAAGAAGAGGAGGAGGAGGAGGAGGATGATGGGGATGATTACTTAGGGGAGGAGGATGCATCTCATGGGGCAAGTGAAAATGTTGGCGTGGCAAGGTCTGGTACAGGGTTTGTGCGTGACTGGAGGGATGTGGATTTGCCAGAAAGTGCTCCTCCACCCAGCACTCGCAGTGCATCATTGACACCGGGAACATTGGCCCACATGTCAGATTATGCCTTGCGGATCCTAAAAAGGGACCCCCGCATTGCCAAAATGATGAACGATGACGACTACTGGTTGGCCAGCATCCTGGATCCACGCTATAAAGGCAAATTACAAAACATCATGCCACAGGAGAACCTTGATCTAATATTGGCTAATAAACAAGCAACTCTGGTAAATCGGTTGCTTGAGGCATTCCCAGCACACAGCAGCGGTGATGGTTCTCACACGAGCCGTACGGGCCGGGGGCAGCTTGGCAGAGGTGTTCGTGGTGCACACAGCAGAAGTGGCGTTGGAGACAGGGGTTTCATGACAATGTTGTGGACTGATTTTTCAAATACCGCTCACACAACTGGTAATACTGCATCGATGGAAAGTGACAGGAGACAGCAGTTGTCAACTATGGTTACAAGCTACTTTTCCTCCCATATCGATGTTCTCCCACACAGGTCATTCCCCTTTGACTATTGGGCCGCTAAACTGGACACCTGGCCTGAATTGGCCCAATATGCCTAACAGGAGCTCGCTTGCCCAGCTGCAAGTGTGCTATCGGAAAGAGTCTTCAGTGCAGCTGGATCAATCCTGACAGAAAAAAGGACCCGTCTGTCAACCCAAAATGTGGATGATCTAACCTTCATTAAAATGAACCACGCATGGGTTTCCAAGGATTTTGTCCCACCTTCCCCTGATGACACATAGGGTGACAGAAAAATGGCTTGCTTTGGTCCACCTCTTCCTGGTACTTCACCTATTTCGCCTTTTGCATCAGCTGAATGTCCAACATCAACATATGCCACTTTCTAAAACTCCCTAACTGTGCTGCCTCCCCCCCCATGGCCGGGGTCACCACCTACCGCACGACACCGTGCGAGTGCCGTTGCCCTGGACAGGTGGGTAGGCCGACTCTTGGGCGCGGGCACTGGCACAGGGTCCCTCATAGTGCAATCAAGTGTCTCTGACGGTGGTGGTGCACACCCGCCTTCAGACACACCGCTGTACTATGAGGGGCCCAGTGCCAGTACCGACGCCCACGAGTGGGCCCCCCTTGCTTGGGCAGGGCCCCAGCATTTGCAATCTTTACCTCTCCCTGCTCCTCCGCTGTGTAATCTGGGCCGTCAAATCCATACTGTGCCTGACACCGTCTGAGCCTGCCTCCTGAGACATATATTTTGAATGTGTACGCTATCCATACATGTTATCCAGGGATACGGTACCCTTTCTAACCTTTGTGCAATCACGTGCAATCCATACTGGGCCTAACACCGTCTGAGCCTGCCTCCTGAGGCATATATTTTGAATGTGTACGCTATCCATACATGTTAGCCAGGGATACGGTACCCTTTCTAACCTTTGTGCAATCACGTGCAATCCATACTGGGCCTGACACCGTCTGAGACTGCCTCCTGAGACATATATTTTGAATGTGTACGCTATCCATACATGTTATCCGGGGATACGGTATCCTTTCTAACCTTTGTGCAATCACGTGCAATCCATACTGGGCCTAACACCGTCTGAGCCTGCCTCCTGAGACATATATTTTGAATGTGTACGCTATCCATACATGTTATCCAGGGATACGGTACCCTTTCTAACCTTTGTGCAATCACGTGCAATCCATACTGGGCCTAACACCGTCTGAGCCTGCCTCCTGAGACATATATTTTGAATGTGTACGCTATCCATACATGTTATCCGGGGATACGGTACCCTTTCTAACCTTTGTGCAATCACGTGCAATCCATACTGGGCCTAACACCGTCTGAGCCTGCCTCCTGAGACATATATTTTGAATGTGTACGCTATCCATACATGTTATCCGGGGATACGGTACCCTTTCTAACCTTTGTGCAATCACGTGCAATCCATACTGGGCCTAACACCGTCTGAGCCTGCCTCCTGAGACATATATTTTGAATGTGTACGCTATCCATACATGTTATCCGGGGATACGGTACCCTTTCTAACCTTTGTGCAATCACGTGCAATCCATACTGTGCCTGACACCGTCTGAGCCTGCCTCCTGAGACATATATTTTGAATGTGTACGCTATCCATACATGTTATCCAGGGATACGGTACCCTTTCTAACCTTTGTGCAATCACGTGCAATCCATACTGGGCCTGACACCGTCTGAGCCTGCCTCCTGAGACATATATTTTGAATGTGTACGCTATCCATACATGTTATCCAGGGATACGGTACCCTTTCTAACCTTTGTGCAATCACGTGCAATCCATACTGGGTGTGAGAACGGCTGGCGAGCTGTTAAGCAAGCTAAAGCACCTGTCCAGACAAGTACAGGGATTCCCTAGCGAGGAGACTTATTTGATTGTTTTCAATGTTGGGACAGCAATTTTTGGGGAGCACTATACTCTGGAGAATGATAGATGGGGCCCACCATACACTGGAACATTCCAAAGGTGGACATCAGACACTGGAGCAGCATTTACAGGGCCCATTATACACTAGAGCATTAGAAATGGGGCCCATTATGTTTGGAGCATTATTTGGGCCCATAAGACAGTGGAGCTTCATCCATGGGGACCAACATATACTGTAGCATTATGTGGAGCTCATCATATACTGTTTCTAACATTATATGGGACCAATGATTCTGTATGGAGAAATAGATGGGCCTCGTCATGAGATGTAAAAAGTGAGGTATTTTTCATTGTACTATACCGCTATTTATCTGCCGTATCGGAGCATGATGAGTTGTGGTATGTGTTAAAGGGGCGCTCTTTCGCCCAGGGCACATAAAACCTGCAGCCAGCCCTCCCCCCCCCCACAACTTTAGCCAAATAACCCCCATTTTTCAGTGCGTAACTTGTATTATGAAGTTAATTAAGGTTGACAAGCTTAAGTAAGAAGAATTGATGCTTTTGGCATTCAAATGGGCACTGTAGGTGTGTTTCCTGTCCTCCTCTCACTGCCGACTTTTATTCCCCATTGACTTACATTGGGTTTCGTGTTTCGGGACGACCCCGACTTTTCCCTATAATCGGACGATCTTGCTCGACCCGACTTTTGGAAAAGTCGGGTTTCACGAAACGAAACGCGACCCTAAAAAAACAAAAGTCGCTCAACTCTAGTCAGCAGTATCACTGCTGATCAACACCCACATAAGTCTCCATCTCAAGGTCACCCACCTTGAGATGCATAATGGTCATTCATGGCTCTGCCATTCATCCTCTCTCCTAGGACATCCACACAGCACCCCCTAGCGGACACAGTGGTCACTACACCACATTTTGGTTGTCTTCAAAGAATATTCCTATGAAGGTTGCATCTCCAAAATTCAAGCCAAGATTCATTGGACCTTATAAGATTTTGGAAATCCTTAGTCCCGTTTCTTTCCGTTTGTCTCTTCTAGTTATGTTTAAGATTCATAATGTGGTCTATAAATCCTTGTTGAAGAGGTTTGTAGAGCCAGTGGTTCCCATGGCAGCGCCTCCTGACCCTGTATTGGTTAAAGGTAATTTGGAGTATGAGGTAGAGAAAATATTGGATTCTCATTTGGCTAGACAGAGACTCCAGTACTTGGTCAAATGGAAGGGTTATGGCCAGGAGGATAATTCTTGTGTCTCTGCTTCTGACATTCATGCCTAAAGATTGGTTCGTGCTTTTCACCGGGCCCATCCTGACCAGCCTGTTGGCGTGGATGATGGTTCGGTGACCCTCCTCAAGGGGGGTACTGTTGTGAATTCTCTCTCTGGCTTCCCTCTGGTGATTACTGAAGGTAGTGGAGCTGGTCAGATTGACAGAGGGGTTGCGAGTTCTCTTTCTGGGCTCCCTCTGGTGGTTACTGGAGGTAGTGGAGCTGATCTGATTGACAGAGGCTTGCCACCTGATAATGAGGAAGACGATTGGAGATCTGGGGTTTCTGATTGGGATTTAAGACAGCTGACTCTCTCTATCCCTGATGGTGATTTTCGTCCTGTGCGTTCTGAGGTCTGATGTCTCCTGCTCTTTCCCTGCATGGTTCAACTAAGTGGTTCATTTGCTATTCTGTTTGCATTTGATCTGGTTTTGTCTATCTCTGCTTTGTGTGGTCAGCTAGCTCCAGCTGGGGCTGTGCTGAATCACCGCCCATATGTTACTGCATGTGCCAGTTTGTTTTGTCCCTGTTATATTGGTCTCTTTTTGCTTTGCTTTCAGAATATACCAGAGTGCTGATATAGTGGGGGCAAAGTCGTGCGACTTCAGTGTTTTTTGTGCATCAGACGTGTTGGACTTTTTGCAGGGTTTTTTGCATGATTGCAGACAGTGTCTTTCCTTTCCTGTCCTGTCTAGTCAGTGTGGGCCCCATCGTTTGCTCAGTCTATTTTCCTGCCTGCATTTGTGTTTTCATCTTGTCTCACCGACAATATATGTTTGGGGGCTATCTATTCCTTTGGGGTCTGCTCCGGGGCAGTTTAGATTTCCCCTTTCTTGCTTTAGGCTTAGTTAGCTCTCCGGCTGTGCTGAGGCGTCTAGGATCATCGTTGGCACGCTCCACAGCTACTGCTAGTTGTGTGAATAAGATCAGGGGTCTGCAATCCGCTTAGTTACCTATCTCTCTGGTTTTCTGTGGCTTAGCCTGGCCTGCTCTCCTTGGTGACCCATTCATAACACATCTCCTCTGTGACTCTCACTGTGCTGCTGCATGTTATCTCCATCTCTCCCCTCTGTTTCAACTTATACAATAATTCAGAGAAGAGAGGTTTATGTTTAAGGCCAACATCCTATTGATAAGTTCCAGTATATACTGTATAGTGTAGGCAGACTGCTCCGGCAGACTACATAATGAACCACTGAAACAGAGTGATTGATTGGTAACTCTGCAACTGCATTAAAATAGCCAAGATCTGTGCTCCTAAACCAGTCTGGAGTTAAAAAGAAATACTGAAGTTACAAGTGTAGATACAATAAGTCTGGAAATGTTTTCAGTCTCTAGTTACAAACAGTATTGTTCCATTCACTGACAGCAAGCAGAAATCTTGAAAATTCAAGAACATTAAAGCACAAACTACATGAGAAAGTTGCAATTTTTGCACATATACAGTGATTGACAGAGCGCGTATCAGTTTGATGTGAAGGTGAAAAATTGATTTTTCCACTGAGCTCTATGAGCTGCTAAATGACCAAATTTCCATATCTGTCCCTTTTTTACGCTGCGCTATCATCCACCTGGCTCCTACATAAATGTAAAATGAGGTGTCTGTTACACGTGTCCTCCGACCACGTCTTGTGCTTTACACCCAGAAGAACAGACGCCGGCGTGTTCTTGCTGTGTGAATCCCGGAGTTGCAGGTTACAGAAGTGACAGACTCGGTAATTAGAAGGTTTTCTTGGCAGCGGGAAGATCTCAAGCACCGGAGAAACCTCTCGTAACCTTCCGTCATTGTCACAAGGCAGATGAAGCAGATGAGATGTGACGGTGACTTTGTGAAGGTCAAGATGAGATATGAGGTGAGGAAGATACAGAGACTGATACTTTCCTGAGGATTGGAGATGGTGTTTTCTAATTTGAGGATCCGTCTCCTCTCCAGCCTCCGTCTTCCCTCCTGATATCTAGACATCATTATGTCCAGAGTCCAAAACAAATACTATAAGTGTCTGTGCAAACGTTGGGTTGAGACTGTAATGGGCTGCATTGTTGGCCATTGACTATAATGGGACATATGGCCACCATTGACTGTAATTGGGCCGCACTATAGGCCATTGACTATATGGGCTGCACTGTTGTATGGGCTGCATTGTTGGCCATTGACTATAATGGGACATATGGCCACCATTGACTGTAATTGGGCTGCACTATAGGCTATTGACTGTATGGGGTGCACTGTTGGCCATTGACTGTAATGGGGTGCACTGTCGGCCTGCCATTGACTATATTGGGACATATGGCCACCATTGACTGTAATTGGGCCGCACTATAGGCCATTGATTATATGGCTGCACTGTTGTATGGGCCGCACTGTCGGCCATTGACTATATTGGGACATATGGCCACCATTGACTGTAATTGGGCCGCACTATAGGCCGTTGACTATATGGGCTGCACTGTTGTATGGGCCGCACTGTCGGCCATTGACTATATTGGGACATATGGCCACCATTGACTGTAATTGGGCCACACTATAGGCCATTGACTGTATGGGCTGCACTGTTGGCCATTGACTGTAATGGGGCGCACTGTCGGCCAGCCATTGACTATAATGGGACATATGGCCACCATTGACTATAAGTGGGCCACACTATAGGCCATTGACTGTATGGGCCGCACTGTCTGCAATTGACTATAATGGGTCAGCAGGAGATAACATGCCATGACACTCCTCGCATTATCACAGTTACTAGATTGCAGAGATTGACATTTTGGCTCACATGGGTCACCCGAGCCGATCACACATGGCGGCCATACTATATATATTCCACCAATAAGAGCCACAACGCCTTTAATTAAAAGGCAAGTGAGCAACTCGCAGAAAACTTTTTCGGGTCCTTTTTATTAAAATGTCAGTAAATTTCTGAGCAAAACGGCATCCGAGGATAAAAAGACGATTTTGGAATCTGCGCTAACGACGGCGACAGTAAAAGTAGGAAACGTTCTGTAGTTATGTGAAGCAACAATTGCTTTGTACAAAGCTATTAGATTGCGTGGAGCGCCGCGGTCCGGCCGGCGGAGACTTTTAATTAATGTTGCTTTTTATAATCAGGAAATAATTTTGTGCATTTAATGTGCTTTAGTATCTGCCCCTATTCCGGCTCTCCCTCCGCTAATTAATTTTTTCACCGCTCACCAAAGAACTTTTTATAAAAGGAAGACGCAGGTGCGGGCAGAGGAGTCCGGGAGGATTAAGGGGGTCGTACGGGCTTATTTTAATCATTTTATTATGCAACTTTGTTTTTAATTTCACGTCGTTTGCAAGATTTTTGCTTGCAGTCAACGAGTAAAAACAATAAAGTTCTACTGTCACTGCTGTGGTGTTTGCTACATTGTGTCAGTGCATGCAATCCTCTGCGCAAAAAAAAAAAACATATAAAAAAACATTTTAGTGGTTGAGATTTTACTTAAAGGGATTGTCCATTATTGGAATAATACATCCAAAAGCAGTGCTGTTTTATTTCCTTTTCTCAGTGGTAAAACAGAAGGTGGGCCCTCTTTATCCAGGGGTCCCATCATGGCTTGCCTCTATGGCCCATGTCTTCTTGATGCCTCATATCACTACCTCACTTTTCTGAGTTCCAGTCCACTTGGTCCATCAATGGTTAATTTTCCGTCGAGCGACGTTCCAAATGTTCAGAGTCGCGCCTTGCCAATGACAAATGGACCTCGGTGTCATCTGGAAACTGTAACTCCCATGTGATGGCTGAGATTTATTTCCTCACCTCCGTCCTAGTGACGAACTGGTTTCATTCTGCAACCAACTGGGAAGTAGAGACCCGGTCTGTGCTTTGTTGACGCGTCGCGGGCGGGGAGAAGCCGGGCGAGGTATCAGCAATGCCGATGAAGGTTAACAGCTTATTTTAATGTACTTGGCTCATCACTGTATTCCTGGACACGGTGAAGGACGCTGGCAAATCAATTCCCCAAACTGCTGCTTTGTGCGAGGAGCCTCGACTTAGACGCTTTTCTGTCATCAACTTTATAAACGTTCCCGGCTCCTTGACCAACTGTAACTTCGTCTACGAGCCGGGAACAGATATCCAAAATGTCATCGCCATAGATTAATTAGGTTGTCTAGGATTACAATAGTGATGATAAGAATAGGTCATCAATGTCAGATTAGTCGGGGTCCGATAACTGACACACCCTCACTGATCAGCTGTTAGCCGGTCGTATACAGTGTACACAGCCCACAGAGTACTGGCAGACATCATTTACTGCAATAGGAGCAGATCTGCAGTACCCGAGAACGGCCGCTACACGGAGTATGGGAGCTTTGCTGTTTCGCTCAATATATTGTGTACCTCTGGGATTGCAAGACCTGCTAACAGCTGATTGATGTGGTGTCAGGTGTTGGTCCCCAACTAAGGATTGTTTATCAATATCAGATTGAAGGTGGTCTGACCCCCCACATTGTCATTGATCAGCTCCATAGTTATGTACTGTACTTTAATAGGAGTTGAGATCCAGTACCTGTGAGTGACTTCTACAGAATGTACAGAGCTGTGATGTTTCGCTCAACATATTGTGTACCTCTGGGGTTGCAAGAACTGCTTAAAGCTGATGCGTGTGATATCAGATGTTGGACCCCCACTAGGGATAGGTCATCAATATCAAGTGGGAGGTGGTCTGACCCCCAACATTGTCACTGATCAGCTCAGCTCTCATTCACTTCATTAAGAACTGATCTGCAGTACCTGGGATTGGCCACTGCTCAGTGTACAGAGACAGGTGTGATATTTCAGCTCCCGACCCTGCAAACTTCTGGTGGATGCGGGACCTGCTAACAGCTGACTGTGGGAGTGGCAGGGTGCGGGACCACCACTAATGTGATATCGATGAGCTAGTCTCAGTATTTAGGGAAAGAGACTCAGCACTCAATGACACCCTTCCATTGTGGCTATGGTCTCACCGTCACTGCACTGCTACTCTGCAATGTCCACCTACACTACGGTAATCAGGTTCTGACGAAGCCCCAGACTTGGGGTCTGAAATGTTAATTTTTGTTTTGAATTCACTGCCACGTTGAGTGCCAAGTCTCTTTCTCCATATTTCTGGACTGGACCCCTTGAGCACCACATTCTCCTTGAAAGGAGTGCCGCATATCTCTACAGTGTATTCACAGTATTTGCCACCCTGGACAACCCCTGTAAGAAAGTCAGATCTCTATTATGCTGGTACAGAGCTCCAGATTGCCTCCATGGGCATAACTGCATGATAGAATTGTATCTACCTGCAGCCACCACTAGGGGGAGCTCTCTGCATACTGTATTATTATGACAATTTCTGTATATACCGTATACGTACAGCTTCCAGTGATTGGCTCCAAACTCCACTCCAGATACGGAGATGTACTTGGGATCTCTGGGGTCCTCTTATCTAAGGGGCCCTCTTATCTAAGGGGACAAATAATGTGCCATGGCCTGGACCTTCCAGAGGAAGCTCTTGATTGCTTGGTGCATTCATGACCCATTTGATGTCCTTTGCGTCTCCGGGAAGATGATGGGTGCAGCCCTGGGCTCGGTCACAGCTTCTTCCTCTTTAATCTTTTTAATCTACTAATAAATCTCTATTGAAGACGGAGGAATTGACTTTGTTTCTGGCCGGAGAGACTCCCTGCTAACTATCTTCTGAGTAAACATCTAATTAAGGAGTGAAGATGGGATTGATGCTGTGTTTGACTCCACCTGGACGTGGTTTTGAGGTCACCTCTTTGTAGATTTACTTTTGCTGCCTTCATTATGTTGCAGTCATCCTGCTAAATTATTGCTCTTGTTTTCTTGCGTTTTGCGTATTTAAATAGATTATTCAGAATCAATGCAGAGTTCTGATGCAATTTATCTATAATTCCTCAGAATAGCAGTAATTTTGACCAGGGGTGCACAAACCTTTACATGCTACTGTAGGTGCTTGTCTCCCAATAAAAATATTTCCTTTATTGTAGAGATCCGATCTGCCAGTCATGAGAAATCTAGTGCAGAATCAATATGCAAACCAGACTGGAAGTGCTGTGGGAGTGTCAGAGCACTTGGAAGACATAGTTACAGTGCATTGACATGCCCCCAATGCACTTCCAGTCTGATTTGCATACGGCTTCTACACTAGATTTCTCAGGACTGGCACATCAGATTTCTATGATAAATAGATCATTTTAATTGGGGGACAAGCACCTATATATACAGCCATAGCATTACTTCCATATGTAAAACTTTCCATTTAAATTTTTGGGATCAGTGTGGGATCTGAGTTAATTTGGGGAGTCTGTAATCTGGACTCATTTTTGTATAATTTTTACAATAGTCACTTTGTTTCCCCTTGGGATGCATTGCAGCAACTTGGTAAATTTCTTGTACCCTTACCTGTTCCACATACTCGGAGATCTTGGGCGAGTCTGAATGACCGGTCTCTTCCTGAAGTCCTCACCCTGGATTTTCTCTTTTTTAGCAGAACTTATGGAATGTTGTATTTTTTGTTGATTCTGTGACGTATCCTGATATTTCTAAAAAACAGAATGTCTACTGAAACGCAGGAGTTCCAGGACATTTTGTGTCATTTTGACCTTGACATCTCGACGCTTCCCTGGAAGACTTGTCTCATCATCTCGAGGCTGAGATACCAAAATAAACAGCCAATCCCATGACACCCAAGCCGCTAAATGTTCTGTGCCGTCCATAGATAGCACCAGGGCCGAGTGCCGTGCGCATCCATCACACTCGAAAAATAAATGATAGTTTGCGGCCGCCTCGTTCATGAGATTGTAAGATACGCATGTTTAAGACCGAGCGGTAATTCATCAGTTGTCACACCGCCCCATCCTTATTGAAATGATTGAAATTTTGTAAGCAACCGATTATTCAAAAAATATGTCAGGACTAGATTGTTCACCGGGCGTAAAAGACACAAGGTCGTCCTTAAATGGGGTTTTCTGATTTTACACAAGTACATTTTAATCACTGCATAAATGAAAAGTTCTACAACTTTCTAGAATGCTTTGGGTCCGCTTCATTGCTGCATTAAGGCCTGTTTTGTGAGCGTGGTTCTGTAAACCCGATTATTTACCACTTTTGAAAAAGTGGCAAAAATTTGGCGCCAATTCCCACCAGCCCCCCTCGAGTCTTTGTTTTTGTTTCGAGTTGCGTGAAACATTTTAATGGATCGTGCAACTTTTGTTGTAAAAAGGTGCAACGAAGGTAAAAGGCAAAAATAAAAAAGCATTTTTGAATTTGTGCAAAATTTATGAACCCGTATTCATGTTTGAAGAATTTGGTGCTAAAAATGGCAAAAAAAACAAAACTCATTGCAAAATAAAAATCATACAATGAATTGGGGCTGCAGAGTTTCAGATCCTCGCCATTTTTATCCAACTGTATCCACTTCTCAGCTCAGACAAGGACTCGCTATGTACAGGTGAATAAAAGCAAGAGCGTTCTCATTCACTGACTGCAAGCAGAAATCTGAAAAATGGTGAGAAAATCAAGAACAAAAAAAAAGAGGTCATTTATGAAAAAGTTTACGCCAGACAGCTGCTCGTGGTATATATAGAAGCTGCCACATGGATGAGCCCCTCTTTGAAGGGAACCACCTGCTGGGCAATATAGGGGGATGACGTGTTTAGGGGAACATCTTCTATCTCATAGAGAGAGGTCATATGGCAGGAATTGCGCTGATGGGGACAACCTTTTTAAGGGCCAATGTGGATCGCCCGCCAGGGCAGTGGGGATTCTTGGTACTGGGCCGCTTCTTAAAGGGGAAATGTCACAGCAGCAGTGACCCAGTCCATGGCCCTGGGCGTCCAATAAAAGGGATAGTGAAAAAGGGATAATAAAGTTTGCAATAAAGTGTTCGCGACGCCACCCATGGTATTCGGTCAGGACTGGCGCTGCAATGCAGATCCTCTGGGGTGATGATAGGATAGCAAAGATGGGTAGAGCTGTGTCCCAGGGCAGTTAGGATGATAAAGGTGATGGTGGTGAGTGTGGTGCAGGGCAGGTGATGCAGGAAAGATTCAGAAGACACAGCAGGGTGCAGTTTCCTTTACCTTTTACTCAGCAGTGCAGGTACAGTCCGGGGCTCAGGTTACAGATGGTTCTGGAGCAGGTCAGCCTGGAAGCAATTTGTGAATTTCCTTAGTCAGGTGGGTTGTGAGGCCTCCTGTCTAGCGCTATTCTTTGAGGTACTGGCTGCTGTAAACTCTATTCAAGTCCCTCTTTCTGTCTGATGCTTAGGTAGAACTCCACTCGCATCACAGGCAGCTGAAGCCTGCTTCAGGGGTCACTCCTGTCTGGCGTTTCCGGCTAACACGTGCTGCTGTGTCGTCGAGTATCAGTAGGGGACAGAGGATCTGTGGTCTTCTGCCCTCCGGATTCTGCTGCTGGGGCTTTAGTACCCACACAGCCTCGGACTCCGGTGCCCAATCACTGGCGCTCAAGCCTGGGTGAGCTCAGATGGAGCTCCTATCCCCAGCTCCTCTCCACACATTCTCTCCCTTGTTCAGGCTCTAACTCCCTCCACTAACTCCCTCCTCCTGACCAGAGAGAGCAGCTCCCCTGAAGTCGGGTTTTCAGCTCCCTCTGCTGGCCTGGAGCAGGGACTGTGTTGTATGCTGGAGCTACCTGGTAAGGGGATTCCTTCTTTGCTTCCAGGCATGACATCACTCCCCCCTGGAGGGAGGCAAGACCATTGTGGCAACTGAACTTCTGGGGTGCCACAAATGCAGACAGCTGTAGATTCTCTCCTCCGAGAGAAATGGGCCAATTATGCAAATGACACTCTGATGATGGTGTGATCCGATTCTCTCCACTGAGGAGAAGATGGAGAACAAAACTTCTCCATATTTTCCATTGTGTCAATGCTCGGAAATCAGATGTCATCCGAGTGCAGTCTGATTTTTTCCACTGACTCATTGACTTGCATAGTTGAGTGTGATCCGAATATTAGAACAAACTCAGGTGTGCGGCAATTTTTTTTTCCTCCAACAGACTGTCCAAAGAAAAAAATCAGAGACGTGCAAGAATAACATTGGTCTGAGTGTTATCCGATGCGTTGTCAGATCACACTCGGACCGATAATACAGCCGGGTAAACGAGCTCTAATGCTGGGTGCACATTTCTATTGTAGGAGATAGAAGCTTTATATAAATGTGTAATTTTAGTGTTTTTGTAAATATTACAAGTTTGACAAAACTTTAAGTCTGAGTGATGATGCCGCAGGATTCGTGAGGTTCTAATGTGAGACACGCTTCTTTCCACGGTTCTCTTGAAGTTCATGGATCATAATAAAAAATTCCACCAGCGCCACCAACAGTCAGGGAGCTTTCATAGCATTGATCTTCTAGTATGGGAATCTTTTGGGCTTCCCTATACTCCATGTGTTCTGTCTCCGACATATGATTCATAATCCTCGATTATCTGCTTGTTAATGTTTTTTCAGTGTTTTTGGCTCCATCTAGTGACCAGAGTCATAATCGCAGTGTTGTTGTAGTTTTACTTTCTCTTTGCTTACTTTTCCCTTCATTGCAGTGCATTCTGGTAAGGCCTGTTTTACACATCCATTTTTTTGCATCCGTTTGCATCCGTCAGAGTGTGAAAAAACGGATCAGTTTCCGTTTTGCCGCAAACAGATCCGTTTTTTTGACGGATCCACGGTAGCCGCTAATGGAAGTCTATGGGACTAAATAACGGATCCTCCAAAAAAATGGCGGATCCCTTTTTTAACGGAAACCAACGGATTTTGACGGATTTACAAAAACAGAAGTGTGATCCAGGCCTAAGGTTGCAATACATTATGGTAGCCCTTGCAAAGGATTATGGTTAGTTCAGTCCCCATTTCCTTCCAGTTCTCCATTTTCCTTCTGCCTGCATTCAGGAAGCATCTCGTTTCTCTTCTCCCCTTGTGATAGCATCGCTGATATGTATTTATGCTTTCTGTATCTAATTCCTGTCTCATATTAGCCTGGTTAATTAGTTCTTCCCCTGGCTAACTATTAGTGCAGATGTCGATTTATAATGTATTATGTATATATGAATTCCTGATGTACCCTGTATTGACTGTGTGTATATATATGTTTTGCTTGTAGTTTCACCGCACATTAATATACCATCCAGTTCAATAAAAACACAGACTCAACCTACAGTCTCCTTATTGGACCCCGGTATAGCGGTTTAGCTGCCTGTATAGCTGCATGAATTCTGCTTCATTTAATGAGGACAGAACACCATGGCTTGGGTATAACGGCATCCACTATAGTTGCGCCCCTACATGACCGCATATCTTTTGTACCAAAAATGGTGGACGTCCTTAGCACATTTTGAACAATTTCTAAGGGCCCCGTCACACAATGCGATGCACCAGCGATCCCGACAACGATATTACCTTGTCAGGATCGCTGGTGTGTCGCTACATGATCGCTGGTGAGCAGTCAAACAGGCAGCTTCACCAGCGATCAGTACAGCGACACGTGGGTAACAAGTGACGCACGTCGCTTAGTTACCCACTGTGTACCTTAGTTACCAGCGCGCTGGTGCAGGGAGCTGGTAACCAAGGTACACATCTGGTTTCAAAGTGCTGCGCGGCGCTTAGAAACCCTGTGTTTACCTTAGTTACCAGCGCCTGTTCGCTGGTCTCCCGCCTGTCACACGTAGCGATGCGTGCTGGCCAGCGATCAAAAAAATGTCCTGGCCATTCCAGGATGATCAGCGATACCCGGCAGGGGGGGCGGTCGCTGATGAGTGTCACATACAGCGATCTCGCTGGTGAGATCGCTGTTGCGTCACTATGTCGCTATGTGTGACAGGGGCTTTAGTCATATAAACTAGAAATTTTTCTATTTACACTTTACAAAACAAAAGAGTAACCTTCATTTTACTTTTTCTTCGCTCCATAAATCAATAAAACACATGAACTTTGTAAAATATCTTATCAGAGAAATCTGCTTCTTTCTCCTCCGGGACTGATTGTTCATTTTCAAAAATCTCAATTCATAGGTAAAATTTCTTACCCTCGCCTACTGTATCCTCACCCATCCATTGTAGATTGTGAGCCCTCGCGGGCAGGGTCCTCTCTCCTCCTCTACCAGTCGGGACTTGTATTGTTTAAGATTACTGTACTTGTTTTTATTATGTAAACCCCTCCTCACATGTAAAGCGCCAGGGAATAAATGGCGCTATAATAATAAATAATAATAATAGGAGTTGATAACAGTTGGTGCTTGTAAAGTTCTATGGAGAACTGTATTTGTCATTCCAGGAGAACTTGCAATGGAATGTCTGTATGGCTCCCATCCAAAGAATTTTACAAGCACCAACTGTCATGTCCTATTTCAGTAATGAGAAAATCTGTCTTCACGCTATACAGATTTTACCCCTAAATTGAGAATAAATGATCAGTACCAGGAGGAGAAAGAAGCAGGTCTGTCTGATAAGATATATTGCAAAGTTACTTATTTTCAGGTGTACTGTTGATTTAAGAAAAAAAAAACACAAACAAAGATAGTTTCTCTTTAAGATCTGCAAGAAAAACAAAATAAATTCGAGTTCACGTGACACTTTCTTAATACGTTTTGCAACAGAATTTTTTATCATGTTGTCACTTATTATGTAATTGTAAGAAATTCACCAGATATTTCACGTAGGGTCAAAACTAAATTTGTTTTTTATCATTTTTCTTTTGAAATCAATTGAAGAAATACAATTTCCTAAATTATCCTTAAAAAAAATTCACAATCCTCCATTCGCTCGCATGTAACAATAAACAGTCGCGTCTCGCTGGTGTAAACAAGGAACTATGGATTTAATGCAGTCATTGCTCCAAAAGATTTAAAAATCCTTTTTTTTTTTTTCTTTTTATGAAATACGGATTTATTTATTTTACCATAACATTAGGACTCATTTGATGTTGATTTAATGGATGGGTTGGCATCGAAAACAAGAGGCAGCAGAAAGTGATTATCTAAATGAGTGTTTGATTAAGTTTATGATCCGTCGCCCCTTCTGTCTGTTCTGTTCCTGTAATGGGTAGGAACAGATCAGTCGGTAATAAAAAAAAGAGAAGTTTCAGCTTCGTCTAAAAATATTTAAAAAAACAAAACAGAGAACCAATAACTCTGAGAATCTATGAGGCTCAGCTGCTAAGAATGTTCATTAAAATCCGCACAACTTTAAAATAAATAGATAAAATCCGAAAATACCATACCCAAAAATGATCTTTTGGGAAATCTTTGCCTGAATTCAGCGACATGAGCTTCCTGAATCCCCACTGATCAGGCCTACAGTGCAGGGTCTCCGCCGGTGGGCAGCGACCTGGGTCCTCTGCAGCCAGCGTCACATCACCGGGGCCGCTACGTTAGTAATACATTGATATCTTGTACAACAAGTGATGCAAGAGAATTTCATATCATAGTCCATTTGCTTCAGGAATGAGCTGATATGAAATCATTAATCACTCGGCGGTCGGTTTATGGTCCCACAGATGTCTCTGCCACTTGGGGTCCAAGAATCTGATTTAGATTTATTAACCAATTCCGAGAGCCCCCCCCACTGTGCAGGGACCCCTAAAGTTTACACCGCTCAGCACTGCATACATATTAAGGAAATCTTTTGAGAATATGTATGCCTGGTTATGGTGTTTGATGCTGCTACTGAAAGCCTGGGAGATGTGTTGGCCAAATATATATGTGCATTTCAATCACCACTGCCATGACTGGAGACCATAATAATTCTAGATTCTTAGATAGACTTTACAGATGAATAATATTACTGTCCCCTAGACCTCCAGAGTACCTGATTACTAATAGTAACCCTTATCTACCAGGTTTGTTATTTATTATATCACTAGCCCATAAGGTACATTATTATTATTATTATAATTCTTTATTATACCATTAGCCCATCAGGTGCATTATTATTATTATTATTATTATTATTATTGTAGCTGCTTTTGTTCTGACCAAGCGTCAGCTATGCCAGATCACCAGTGAGTCCGAATTATGAGGTTTTTTTTGCCCTTCTGATGTCAAGTGCTTGGAGACAAGAGACTCAACACACAAGCCGTGGTCAAATCACTTTATCTGACGCAATGAAATACAAGGAAACTTTTATACCATTTATGACAATATGCAACCCTATGGAGCTCATGTAGCCCCCACCAACACCCTCAGAGTTATGCCATGTTTACAATGTACCCAGAACACGTTGTTGAGAACACATATGATAACAAGTATAGTTTCCTTGAACATAGAGACTACTAGTCTACATAAGAATAGTTCTAGCAATATTAGGCAAAAGGCAATTGAAGTCTTAAAGGCATTTAAAGGAATATAAAAGCAAACAATTAACTCTTCTATATCATCATTATTATTATTATTCTATAATGTACCACTAGCTTATCAGGTGTATTATTATTATACCACTAGAACATCAGAATTATTTTATTATTATTTTTATTATTAGACTATTATTTATTATACCACAAGCCCATCAGGTGCATTATTATATGATTCTTTATTATACGACTAGCCCATCAGGTGTGTTATTTATTATATCACTACCCCATCAGGTCTATTATTTATTATATCACTAGACCATCAGACAGGTTATAATTATGAAATAGAACCACTACTAACCCATCTGTCTACTGATTTATTGTACCATAAGATTATTAGAAGATTAATTAATTATTAACAACCCCAAGATCAAATATATTCACTAGGCCATCAGGGAAATAATAAATTAGAAACCACTACAGCATTAAATATATGAATTATACAGCTATAACATTGTGGAATCAATGCATTAATTAACCACTAGACCACCAGGGGTATTATTTATTAAGCCACTAACTCATCAGGGATCATATTTATAAACCAGTGGATTACTAAAAATATCTAGTGGATAAGCAGGAATGGCTAATTTATCATTGGATGACATAAGATTAAGGCTATGTGCCCACGAAGCGTTTTTCAAACGTTTTTCTCCTGAGCAGAAACGCATGCCCTTGCCAGGGAAAACGCATGCGCTTTTTGACAGGCGTTTTTGACGCGATTGTCAAGCGTTTTGACATGCGTTTTCCTATGCGTTTTTGCAATTACAGTGTATGTATGCGGAATCGCATGCGATTCCACACAATTAATGAACATGCTGCGTTTTTTCCGCTAAGCGTTTCCGCAGCGGAAAAAAACGCACCATTAGCACAACATGTGCGGATTCCATTATGATTACATTGGATGCTTTTCTTAAGCAGAAACGCACGTCTAAAAGCGCTGCGGAAACGCTTAAAAAACGCACCGTGGGCACACAGCCTAAATCAGTAGAAGATCAAGGCAGCGGCATCAGGTGGTGATCCCGGACGAGTACCTGGCACTGCATCTAGGGGGCGCACTTGGCCCTGTGTGCACTGCTTGTATGGGGCAGGCCTGAGAAAGTAGATCTCATTAGATTGCATTAACTTAAAGGGGTTGTCCAGCGGTTACATACGGATGTCCTATCCTCTTCAATGTGTAAGTCCAGGACAAAACTTTTAACCGACTCCTTCCTGGTACATTTACGATAAAGTGTTCCCCCTTTACTTTATCCCTTCATGTGTTGCAATACAAGACTGGTCCTAATGGGATATGGATGGGATTTCCAGCGTTCTGCCAGACCCGGGAGTCCAACATTTAATTATCTCATTAATAATCGTCTCTGCCCCCAACGTGTTCGATGTAGCTCCCAGTCTTAATTCTCTAACGTAATTATCACATGTTATTTGCATATTTCCTCATTGCATCTATAATGAATGAACGCGCGATGAGAAAGTGACTTTACTGTATATACACAAAGCGGACTGGGAATCTGACGGCGGACTCCTGTGTGCTCGCCTGCCGCTAATTGGGAATCAAGATGAATTTTAATGAGCGAAAAATATTCATAATAATTGGCCCAGTGTTATTTTTTTTTTTAAGTCTGTGTAAAATATTCAAGCCCGTTAATTTGCTTTTTGACACACTTTTCTATAGGATTTCAACCATACTCTCTCTGCATGAGATTGTAAGCGGGGTCACTGGATAAACGTTACCACCTACCAATTAATTTCCTTTCACACCGAGCTAAGAGAACAAGTGGCGAGTCACAGGCTGCTCATGTCAGGAGAGATGAATATCACCATGGAATTTAATAGGGTCATTATGGGGCTGGTTAAAGGGGAACACTATCTGTAGATCAGCAACAGTAGAAGCAGCCTTGTCAGCAGGTCAGGTTAGGGGTCCATGCCCCCCAGACAAAGGAAATGTGTGTAATGTATATGTTATACTCCGACATCGCAGAAAGAAAACCTGCCAGATTAACCGCGAGTCATGGAGGTTCTCCACACTCAATTTATCGAGTGAAATACCTTTTTTAAAACAGCAATACATGTCCATAGGGCAGTATTATAGTAGTTTATATTCTTGTATATAGGAGCAGTATTATAGTAGTTATATTCTTGTACATAGGAGCAGTATTATAGTAGTTATATTCTTGTACATAGGGGCAATATTATAGTAGTTATATTCTTGTACGTAGGAGCAGTATTATAGTAGTTATATTCTTGTACATAGGAGCAGTATTATAGTAGTTATATTCTTGTACATAGGGGCAGTATTATAGTAGTTATATTCTTGTACATAGGGGCAGTATTAAAGTAGTTATATTCTTGTACGTAGGAGCAGTATTATAGTAGTTATATTCTTGTACGTAGGAGCAGTATTATAGTAGTTATATTCTTGTACGTAGGAGCAGTATTATAGTAGTTATATTCTTGTACATAGGAGCAGTATTATAGTAGCTATATTCTTGTACATAGGGGCAGTATTATAGTAGTTATATTCTTGTACATAGGGGCAGTATTACAGTAGTTATATTCTTGTACGTAGGAGCAGTATTATAGTAGTTATATTCTTGTACGTAGGAGCAGTATTATAGTAGTTATATTCTTGTACGTAGGAGCAGTATTATAGTAGTTATATTCTTGTACATAGCGGCAGTATTATAGTAGTTACATTCTTGTACATAGGAGCAGTATTATAGTAGTTATATTCTTGTACATAAGGGCAGTATTATAGTAGTTATATTCTTGTACATAGGAGCAGTATTATAGTAGTTATATTCTTGTACGTAGGAGCAGTATTATAGTAGTTATATTCTTGTACATGGGGCAGTATTATAGTAGTTATATTCTTGTACATAGGGGCAGTATTATAGTAGTTATATTCTTGTACATAGGGGGCAGTATTATAGTAGTTATATTCTTGTACATAGGGGGCAGTATTATAGTAGTTATATTCTTGTACATAGGGGCAGTATTATAGCAGTTATATTCTTGTGCATAGGAGCAGTATTATAGTAGTTGTATTCTTGTACATGGGGCAGTATTATAGTAGTTATATTCTTGTACATAGGGGCAGTATTATAGTAGTTATATTCTTGTACAAAGGAGCAGTATTATAGTAGTTATATTCTTGTATATAGGACCAGTATTATAATAGTTATATTCTTGTACAGAGGAGCAGTATTATAATAGTTATATTCTTGTACATAGGGGGCAGTATTATATTAGTTATATTCTTGTACATAGGAGGCAGTATTATAGTAGTTATATTCTTGTACATAGGGGCAGTATTATAGTAGTTATATTCTTGTACATAGGGGGCAGTATTATAGTAGTTATTTTCTTGTATATAGGACCAGTATTATAATAGTTATATTCTTGTACAGAGGAGCAGTATTATAATAGTTATATTCTTGTACATAGGGGGCAGTATTATATTAGTTATATTCTTGTACATAGGGGCAGTATTATAGTAGTTATATTCTTGTACATGGGGCAGTATTATAGTAGTTATATTCTTGTACATAGGGGGCAGTATTATAGTAGTTATATTCTTGTACGTAGGAGCAGTATTATAGTAGTTATATTCTTGTACATAGCGGCAGTATTATAGTAGTTATATTCTTGTACGTAGGAGCAGTATTATAGTAGTTATATTCTTGTACATAGGGGGCAGTATTATAGTAGTTACATTCTTGTACATAGGGGGCAGTATTATAGTAGTTATATTCTTGTACGTAGGAGCAGTATTATAGTAGTTATATTCTTGTACATGGGGCAGTATTATAGTAGTTATATTCTTGTACATAGGGGCAGTATTATAGTAGTTGTATTATTGTACATAGGGGGCAGTATTATAGTAGTTATATTCTTGTACATAGGGGCAGTATTATAGTATATTCTTGTACATAGGAGCAGTATTATAGTAGTTATATTCTTGTACATAGAGGCAGTATTATAGTAGTTATATTCTTGTACATAGGAGGCAGTATTATAGTAGTTATATTCTTGTACATAGGGGGCAGTATTATAGTAATTATATTCTTGTACATAGGGGCAGTATTATAGTAGTTATATTCTTGTACATAGGAGCAGTATTATAGTAGTTATATTCTTGTATATAGGACCAGTATTATAATAGTTATATTCTTGTACAGAGGAGCAGTATTATAATAGTTATATTCTTGTACATAGGGGGCAGTATTATATTAGTTATATTCTTGTACATAGGGAGAAGTATTATAGTAGTTATATTCTTGTACATAGGGGCAGTATTATAGTAGTTATATTCTTGTACATAGGGGGCAGTATTATAGTAGTTATATTCTTGTACATAGGGGGCAGTATTATAGTAGTTATATTCTTGTACATAGGGGCAGTATTATAGTAGTTATATTCTTGTACATAGGGGGCAGTATTATAGTAGTTATATTCTTGTACATAGAGGCAGTATTATAGTAGTTATATTCTTGTACATAGGAGGCAGTATTATAGTAGTTATATTCTTGTACATAGGGGGCAGTATTAGAGTAGTTATATTCTTGTACATAGGAGCAGTATTATATTAGTTATATTCTTGTACATAGGAGGCAGTATTATAGTAGTTATATTCTTGTACATAGGAGGCAGTATTATAGTAGTTATATTCTTGTACATAGGGGGCAGTATTATAGTAGTTATATTCTTGTACATAGGGGCAGTATTATAGTAGTTATATTCTTGTACATAGGAGCAGTATTATAGTAGTTATATTCTTGTATATAGGACCAGTATTATAATAGTTATATTCTTGTACAGAGGAGCAGTATTATAATAGTTATATTCTTGTACATAGGGGGCAGTATTATATTAGTTATATTCTTGTACATAGGGAGCAGTATTATAGTAGTTATATTCTTGTACATAGGGGCAGTATTATAGTAGTTATATTCTTGTACATAGGGGGCAGTATTATAGTAGTTATAGTCTTGTACATAGGGGGCAGTATTATAGTAGTTATATTCTTGTACATAGGGGCAGTATTATAGTAGTTATATTCTTGTACATAGGGGGCAGTATTATAGTAGTTATATTCTTGTACATAGAGGCAGTATTATAGTAGTTATATTCTTGTACATAGGAGGCAGTATTATAGTAGTTATATTCTTGTACATAGGGGGCAGTATTAGAGTAGTTATATTCTTGTACATAGGAGCAGTATTATATTAGTTATATTCTTGTACATAGGAGGCAGTATTATAGTAGTTATATTCTTGTACATAGAGGCAGTATTATAGTAGTTATATTCTTGTACATAGGAGGCAGTATTATAGTAGTTATATTCTTGTACATAGGAGCAGTATTATAATAGCTATATTCTTGTACATAGAGGCAGTATTATAGTAGTTATATTCTTGTACATAGGAGGCAGTATTATAGTAGTTATATTCTTGTACATAGGGGGCATTATTATAGTAGTTATATTCTTGTACATAGGGGCAGTATTATAGTAGTTATATTCTTGTACATAGGGGGCAGTATAATAGTAGTTATATTCTTGTACATAGAGGCAGTATTATAGTAGTTATATTCTTGTACATAGGAGGCAGTATTATAGTAGTTATATTCTTGTACATAGGGGGCAGTATTATAGTAGTTATATTCTTGTACATAGGGGGGCAGTATTAGAGTAGTTATATTCTTGTACATAGGAGCAGTATTATATTAGTTATATTCTTGTACATAGGGAGCAGTATTATTGTAGTTATATTCTTGTACATAGGGGCAGTATTATAGTATTTATATTCTTGTACATAGGGAGCAGTATTATAGGAGTTATATTCTTGTACATAGGAGCAGTATTATAGTAGTTATATTCTTGTACATAGAGGCAGTATTATAGTAGTTATATTCTTGTACATAGGAGGCAGTATTATAGTAGTTATATTCTTGTACATAGAGGCAGTATTATAGTAGTTATATTCTTGTACATAGGGGCAGTATTATAGTAGTTATATTCTTGTACATGGGGCAGTATTATAGTAGTTACATTCTTGTACATAGGAGGCAGCATTATAGTAGTTATATTCTTGTACATAGGGGACAGTATTATAGTATTTATATTCTTGTACATAGGAGGCAGTATTATAGTAGTTATATTCTTGTACATAGGGGGCAGCATTATAGTAGTTATATTCTTGTAAATAGGGGCAGTATTATAGTAGTTATATTCTTGTACATAGAGGCAATTTTTATTGTAAAAACGAAACAAATACAAATAACATTCCTCCAATAATACAAAACTGAATTCACTAGGATTGTACATACATTCATTACATATCCTAACTAACCACCTCTCTAGGCCTCTCACAGCTTTCAACCTCTGAGACACATAAGGACGGTAACACCCTTGATCTGGTCTTCTGCCGGCTCTGTTCAATCTCCCACCTAAACAACTCACCGCTTCCACTCTCTGACCACAACATTCTCTCCTTCACGCTCACAAATCCTCGCCCACCCCAGCTCATTCCTACCTACCACACAGTCAGAAATCTACAAGCTATTAACCCTCAGACACTTTCAGATTCCCTACACTCATCTCTGTCCCCAATCTCCTCTCTTTCCTGTCCTAATATGGCTGTTCATCACTACAATGACACTCTTAGGCTGGTTTCACATTTGCGTTTTTTAGCGCTGGAAAAAAACGCTAACCTGCGCATGCGTTTTTTCCCCTATATTTAACATGGGTGCGCATACCTGCGCGCTTGTACGCGCATGTATGCGATTTTCATGCGCTGCGTTTTTTTGGGGTGTGCGATTGGATTTTCCAGACGCAGCATGTTGCATTTTTTGGCCCTGCAAAAAAGCGCATGCGCACATATGCGCACGTTTTGCGCTAAAAATGGCCATTATAGCCTATGGATGCGCATATGTGCGCACTGGCATGCTCATGTAAGCGTTTTTTTGCATATGCGTTTTTTTTTTTTAACCATGGAATTTAGGGGTTTGGGTTAGAGTTAGGGTTAGTTAAGGGGGTTTAGGGTTAGGGTTAGGGTCAGGGTCAGGGTTAGGGTTGGGTTTTGGGTCAGGGTTAGGGTTAAGTATGGTTTGGTTAAGGGTTAGGGTCAGGGTTAGGGTCAGGATTAGGGTTAAGTATGGTTTTGTTAAGGGTTAGGGTCAGGGTTAGGGTTAGGGTCAGGGTTAGGGTTAGGGTTAGGGTCAGGGTTAGGGTTAGGGTCAGGGTTAGGGTTAAGTATGGTTTTGTTAAGGATTAGGGTCAGGGTTAGGGTCAGGATTAGGGTTAAGTATGGTTTGGTTAAGGGTTAGGGTCAGGGTTAGGGTTAGGGTTAGGGTCAGGGTTAGGGTCAGGGTTAGGGTTAAGTATGGTTTTGTTAAGGATTAGGGTCAGGGTTAGGGTCAGGATTAGGGTTAAGTATGGTTTGGTTAAGGGTTAGGGTCAGGGTTAGGGTTAGGGTTAGGGTTAGGGTCAGGGTTAGGGTTAAGTATGGTTTTGTTAAGGGTTAGGGTCAGGGTTAGGGTTAGGGTTAGGGTTAGGGTCAGGGTTAGGGTTAGGGTTAGGGTCAGGGTTAGGGTTAGGGTTAGGGTTAGTTAGGGTTTAGGGTTTGGGTTAGGGTTAAGTATGATTTGGTTAAGGGTTAGGGTCAGGGTTAGGGTTAGGGTCAGGGTTAGGGTTAGGGTTAGGGTCAGGGTTAGGGTTAGTAAAGTCATGGTTTGGGTAGTGTGAGGGGCCACCTAAAAATGTTGGAAAAAAACGCAAACGCGGTAAAAACGCACTAAAAACGCATACAAACGCTTAAAAACGCTGCGTTTTTTTCATGCATGCTCATAAAAATGCTTGAAAAAAACGCAGCAGTTGTATGCTTTTGTATGCGTTTTTTCTATGCGTTTTTTTGCGGGAAAAACGCGCTGCAAAAAAAAGCAAGTGTGAAACTAGCCTTAGAAGCACCCTTGACCAAGTAGCTCCCCTCACCCTCAGAACCTCCAAACACAGAGTAAAAGAGCCCTGGCTCACATCGCAAACTCAACTTCTCCAGCGATGCTCCAGGAGTACTGAACGCCTATGGAGAAAAACCCGCACACCAGAAGACTTCATCCACTTCAAATTTATGTTAAGAACCTATAACGCTGCCCTTCACCTTGCCAAACAGACCTACTTCACCACCCTGATCTCCTCACTAGCCAACAACCCCAAGAAACTTTTTGACACTTTTCACTCCCTCCTCAGGCCAAAAGCACAAGCCCCTATCACAGACATTTGTGCTGATGACCTGGCCTCCCACTTTACAGAAAAAATAGATAATATCCGTCAAGAAATCTGCTCCCAACCACCAAGTGCTGTGACTCCCATCCCTTCCTACATCTCCCCTGGCTCACTCTCCACATTTGATCCCATAACAGAAGAAGTCTCCAGACTCCTCTCTTCTTCTCGTCCGACTACATGCACTACCGACCCCATTCCCTCACATCTCCTCCAGTCTCTCTCTCCAGTCGTCACAACCCACCTAACTACAATCTTTAATCTCTCCCTCTCCTCGGGAATTTTCCCATCCTCCTTCAAACACGCCATCGTTACTCCACTACTAAAGAAACCTGCTCTCGACCCATCCTGCACAAACAACTACAGACCAGTCTCCAATCTCCCCTTCATCTCTAAACTTTTGGAACGCCTAGTTTACTCCCGCCTTACCCGTTACCTCTCCATTCACTCCCTTCTAGACCCTTCACAGTCCGGCTTCCGCCCCCTACATTCGACTGAAACTGCACTCATCAAAGTGACCAATGACCTTCTGACAGCAAAACGTAACGGTGACCACTCTCTGCTCATTCTTCTTGACCTATCTGCAGCTTTCGATACTGTTGACCACCATCTCCTACTCTCTAGGCTCCAGTCACTAGGCATTAAGGACACTGCACTCTCCTGGTTCTCTTCCTATCTCTCTGACCGCTCCTTCAGTGTTTTGTTCTCTGGCTCCACGTCATCTCCTCTTCCTCTTGCTGTCGGGGTACCTCAGGGCTCAGTCCTTGGCCCCCTTCTTTTCTCTCTCTACACAGCCCCAATTGGACAGACCATCAGCAGATTTGGCTTTCAGTACCATCTTTATGCTGATGACACACAACTATACACGTCTTCCCCCGACCTTACCCCCGCTGTACTACAGAACGCCAGTGACTGTCTGTCCGCAGTCTCCAATATCATGTCCGCTCTCTATCTGAAACTCAACCTCTCCAAAACTGAACTTCTTCTGCTCCCGCCGTCTACTAACCTCCCTAAATCTGACATTTCCTTCTCCGTGGGTGGTACCACAATAACACCCCGGCAGCAGGCGCGCTGTCTGGGTGTTATGTTTGACACCAATCTCTCCTTTACATCCCATATACAATCCCTTGCCCGCTCTTGCCGCTTACACCTAAAGAACATCTCTAGAATCCGCCCTTTTCTCACTATGGAAACAACAAAAACCCTCACTGTTGCATTGATCCACTCTCGCCTGGATTACTGCAACGCTCTATTAATTGGCCTCCCCGTCACTCGACTATCCCCTCTCCAGTCCATACTCAATGCAGCAGCCAGGATCGTCCATCTGGGTAATCGGTACTCGGACGCGTCCGCTCTTCGCCAGTCCTTACATTGGCTGCCCATTCATTATAGGATCCAATTCAAAGTACTTGTTCTCACCCACAAAGCTCTCCACAGTGCGGCACCCCCTTACATCTCTTCTCTCATTTCTGTCTATCGGCCTAGCCGATCGCTGCGCTCTGCAAACGACTTTCGACTAACCTCTGCACTAATCCGTACCTCCCACTCCCGACTCCAAGACTTCTCCCGTGCTGCTCCTATCCTCTGGAATGCTCTACCCCAAGAAATCAGGACTATCCACAATTTGCATAGTTTTAGGCGCTCCCTCAAAACACACCTGTTCAGAGCGGCCTATCACATTCACTAATCAAAGTCATTCTCTGTGTAAGTGTGCGTGCGTAGCCCATTCACTATCTCCATCCATCCTTCACTCTTGCAAGATGGCTGGACCTTCATTGTAAATACACCATTGTAAATACACACCTGTACTCTGTATCTCCCTCACCTCATTGTAGATTGTACGCTCTCACGAGCAGGGTCGTCTTATTTCGTCTTATTTTGCTTTAATTATTGTATTGTTAGCGTTGTTACTTATGACTTGTGTTTTGAAACTGTTAAACTGTAAAGCGCTGCGGAATATGTTGGCGCTATATAAATAAAGATTATTATTATTATTATTATTATATCCAGTTTATACATATCAAATTAACTTAGAGTCCATACTCCTAGTTTGAGGAGAGAGAAAAAAAAAAAAAATAACACTTTACAAACAGAGCTCATCATGTTCCTACCCAGTGACTCATCCTTCTCTATCTTAACATTTCCTAATTTCTCCTAATGATTTTCCCTATCTGAGTTTGGACATTATCTGGTTGACAGCGTCACAGATCTGAGTCGGAGTTATTCTGTTCACCACCGGTCTCCATCTCAGACTCTTCCCGAGTGCCCTCAGATAAGGGCTTCCGCTTTGGCGGAGGACAATCCTCTATGTCCCTATCACACTCTGCGTCAATTCTCTTAAGGTCATCTTCAAAATCGCCGTCAGACTCAGACAGAACATCAAACCTGTTAGATACGACCGTTACACCTGCAGAACTCTGGAATTTCTTCCCGGCTCCTTGGCCAGTGTCATACCCCTCAGGTTTACGGGAAGCCTTGTCCTTTTTCTTCCTTTTCTGATTATTGCTATTCTCTTCAGACACAGATGGTAGCACTGAAGTAATGCCTTCCTGTGACCGCTGCCCCTGAGGTACAACCTCCATAGTCCCCTGTTCTCTCTCTGAACCCTGCTGCTCTGGTTTTAGCTGAGTAGACCCCTGGTGGACCTCTGATCTGGTCAGTATTTCCCCTGACAGTAAAGCTGCCTCCTCCAGAATCTCTGCCCCTGCCACCAAGTCCTCGTCAGGAAAGTCCTTACAGATATTGTGCCAGGCGTCTGGACAGTCCCTGTGAGGGTGACCGATCTTCCCACAGAGGTTGCACCTGATGTTCTGGCAGTCTGCAGCTAGATGGCTGACCTCCCCACACAGGCTGCACTTCACCACAGTACAGGTATTTGCCAGGTGACCTGCCTTGCCACATTTAAAGCACTTACGAGGCTGCCCAGGATAGAAACACACACCCCTCTCCCTCCCAATAAAGAAGGAGTTGGGTAAATGGGCAGTGATGTTATTGCATTGGCGCAGTTTCACCAAAACCCGCCACCCTCCCGTCCAGATACCATCACTGTCTCTGCTTTTGGTGAGGTCAGAGACCAGGTCACAATGCCTCCGGAGCCACACCACAATGTCCTGCGGGGGAACAGACTCATTCCAGAAGAAGACATTTACGGTGACAGTATCTGGCTTAGAGATAGGAATAAAGCTGAACTTACTCCAGCCCTCCGTGTCTCTAAACTTGGGGAAACTAGACCAGAATCTGTCCAGGTCAGACATGAGCTTAAAGCTGACATCATAGCAATGCCTGTCTGGAAGATTAATCACTGCCAGGATGCTGACTGGCACAAACCCCATCTGGTGGCACAAGAGCTCCCTGATGACAAACCTCCTGTCTGGCAGGTCCTCCTTGGCACCTCTGTGCCGGAAACGCACAACGTTTCTCCGTTTAAACGCCTGGCCTGTATAATTGGTACCAGAGGTAAAGGACGGAGCACCACGACTCCAGGCATTACTGGGGGGACCGTGCGGGGTCACATTGGGTTGACTGACGGGGTGAAGGTCTGCAGCAGGAGGGGCAGCCACACCTTGTGTGCTCAAAATTAAAGGGGGGAAATCACAGACATTATCATGCACATTGTTATCATCAGCATCAATGTCATTATCAGACTGCGCAGCGTCCACCAAAGATACTGTGCTCCCCCAAGCCCCCGACCCCTCAGATACAGTGCGGTTATCCCCAGCATCAGAGCCCTGCTGGGCACCATCAGAAATGACCGGCACATGTCCACTGCCCAACTGTTGTGCTTGGCATTCTGAGACTTGTAGTCTCTCTGCTGGAAAGTGCAGTCCATGCTGCTGCTTGGAATCTGCTGCAGGCTGCTGTGCTGGGCATTCTGAGACTTGTGGTACACCTGCTGGAATCTGCATAACATGCTGCTGCTTGGGGTCTGCCGCAGGCTGCTGCGGCTGCAGTATTTGACCCTTTTGGAAGCAGAAACTTGCAGGCTGCACCACTGGCCGCACCGGCTTCTGGGGCTCACCTGGGACAATGTCTGAGCTGGAACCTACAGAGTCCTGCTTGTGTGACATAAACAGTTCCTGGTTCCTATAAGTCTCCGCCAGGGGCCCCATCTCCTCTAGGACACAGTCCATGTCCGTCACCACTTTTGCCAGCTGTATGCCAAGCATGTTCAGAGTCTGATCACAAAAGGTGTGATCCCCACCAGGATTAGCAGCCTTTACGTTATAGCCCATGTCTATTTGTTTCTGCAGCAAGTCTTTGTGCTGCTGTAACTCACCGAGCCTCTTGACCAGTCCTGGGATCTCCTCTGCGACCTGAAGCTCAGGTGCACATGGCGTCTCCTCCTGGGATCCTGCTTTCAGCAATGTCCCTGGATGCTTGAAACCAGACGTCTCCTTAACTTTCACCACCGCTGGTTTCGTGGTTCCAGGCTCCACAGCACTTTTACTGCTGCCACCTGACTGCGACCTTGTGCGCCCAGAGCTCGCCATGCTGGCCACCACATGCTTCTGCTGCAGGTTCTCCTGGAGCGTCTGTCTCTCCAGTGAGGTTCTCCTCTGTCTGCTGGGAGTCAGCTGCACACCTGAAGATGGTGATGGCACCTCCTGAGCTGCAGGCTGCTTTCCTCCATTCAGCTTCTCACCAGTAGATTTCTTTTGGATTTTTCCTAGTTGTCCTTCACTCTGCTTGCCTTGGCTGGCCGACTGCTTAACTGGAACTTTCTTACCCACAGCCATGGCTTTTCCTTGTTCCGTTACTTTTTGCACTTTCACAGCTTCATCTTTCTTGCTGCTGCTACTTCCATTCTGAGCTTTCTTTCCCTCAGAAACAACTTTGGGACTTGCATCTGCCTTAGACACAACTTGAGCGTTACTTCCAAGTGTAGGCCTGGAAGCCTGGGCCTTGCTTGGGGAGTTACCCCGCCCAGGGTGGCCTCCCCCTGGGCTTGCTCCAGACATCAGGAGAGCTACAAACACACAACCTCACAGCTAGGAGGCAGTATTATAGTAGTTATATTCTTGTACATAGGAGCAGTATTATAACAGTTATATTCTTGTACATAGAGGCAGTATTATAGTAGTTATATTCTTGTACATAGGAGGCAGTATTATAGTAGTTATATTCTTGTACATAGGGGGCATTATTATAGTAGTTATATTCTTGTACATAGGGGCAGTATTATAGTAGTTATATTCTTGTACATAGGGGGCAGTATAATAGTAGTTATATTCTTGTACATAGAGGCAGTATTATAGTAGTTATATTCTTGTACATAGGAGGCAGTATTATAGTAGTTATATTCTTGTACATAGGGGGCAGTATTATAGTAGTTATATTCTTGTACATAGGGGGGCAGTATTAGAGTAGTTATATTCTTGTACATAGGAGCAGTATTATATTAGTTATATTCTTGTACATAGGGAGCAGTATTATTGTAGTTATATTCTTGTACATAGAGGCAGTATTATAGTAGTTATATTCTTGTACATAGGAGGCAGTATTATAGTCGTTATATTCTTGTACATAGGGGGCAGCATTATAGTAGTTATATTCTTGTAAATAGGGGCAGTATTATAGTAGTTATATTCTTGTACATAGAGGCAGTATTATAGTAGTTATATTCTTGTACATAGGGGCAGTATTATATTAGTTATATTCTTGTACATAGGGAGCAGTATTATAGTAGTTATATTCTTGTACATAGAGGCAGTATTATAGTAGTTATATTCTTGTACATAGGGGGCAGTATTACAGTAGTTATATTCTTGTACATTGGGGCAGTATTATAGTAGTTATATTCTTGTACATAGAGGCAGTATTATAGTAGTTATATTCTTGTATATAGGAGGCAGTATTATAGTAGTTATATTCTTGTACATAGGGGCAGTAGTTATATTCTTGTACATAGGGGCAGTATTATAGTAGTTATATTCTTGTACATAGGGAGCAGTATTATAGTAATTATATTCTTGTACATAGGGGCAGTATTATAGTAGTTATATTCTTGTATATAGGAGGCAGTATTATAGTAGTTATATTCTTGTACATAGGGGCAGTAGTTATATTCTTGTACATAGGAGGCAGTATTATAGTAGTTATATTCTTGTACATAGAGGCAGTATTATAGTAGTTATATTCTTGTATATAGGAGGCAGTATTATAGTAGTTATATTCTTGTACATAGAGGCAGTATTATAGTAGTTATATTCTTGTATATAGGAGGCAGTATTATAGTAGTTATATTCTTGTACATAGGGGCAGTAGTTATATTCTTGTACATAGGAGGCAGTATTATTGTAGTTATATTCTTGTACATAGGAGCAGTATTATAGTAGTTATATTCTTGTACATAGGGAGCAGTATTATAGTAGTTTTATTTTTGTACATAGGAGCAGTATTAAAGTAGTTATATTCTTGTACATAGGGGCAGTATTATAGCAGTTTTATTTTTGCACATAGGGGCAGTACTATAGTTATTGTATGTAGACTTTTTCTTTAACATTTCAGAATGACCCGTTTCTATTACATAAATATTTGGACACATTGTTGTCAGACTCTCCTCTGGATCCCTGCTCCTTTAAGTTGTCATCTTATTTACTACAGCGGCGCAATAGTCAGTTTCTTAATAATCCAGCCAAGCAGTGTAAGCAGTAGATCTCCCCGCGGTGTCAGCTCTGGAGTGCGGTGATTAATGCATTTTAACTTGTTGTGGAATGTTGTTGGCTTCTCATTCGGTGCTTTCTAAATAGACACGTTTTCAGGTATAACAAGCTAAACAAACCTGCCCCACACTCATCCCATTGTGGATTATATTTCCTTAATACACAAATAGCGCATTATTACTTACTCATCATTACTTATTATCTGTGTCTTGTGCCGAGGAAAGCGGCTATAAATCATTTGGAATTCAGTGTTCTGACATAACATAAGCGTACAGGTCTGTTTATTAATCTGAGATCCGCTGGGTGAGTGTTAGCATTATTTATACGCTGTGTGGTTTTTTTTTTATACTGATGTGCAAATAAATCAAAGTCTTTCAATCATATTTTGCCTCTCTGAACCACATTTACAGAAAGTCTTCTCAAAACTGCAGAAGTCACATGTGGCTCCCAACCAAATGGGCAGCATTGTACCTGTATCTCATCCACTCCGTAAAGGAGCCATATAACAAGTGTGCCAGGCCACTACAACAAGGAATGCTCACAACAGACACTGCAAAATTATTTTTCTCCCTTTTTGATGTTGGTTACTCTTATTCGTTTTTTTTGGTTTAGAGGTCCCCATAGAAGTGAATGAAAATGAGGAGAGGTACGCCTGCGCGTCGTCTTCTTCATTCCTGATGTTGATACATTTACGAGGTCGGCGGGAATCCCAAAGATGAGACTTGTGTCTATTATAGGGGTTATCTGGGACTTTAACATTCAGGGTTTATCCTTAGAATGGGTCGTCAATGGGGGTGCAACACAGCACCCCCGATCAGCTGTTCTTGGTGTCAGCGGTGGCTGGAATTGCTCAGTTGCTGAGCTGAACAGCACAGCTCCATCTGCTGTATAGTGGCCATGGCCAGGTACTATATATCCACCCGCTATTCAGATTAATAGGAGCGGATGTGCAGTACCCAGCCGCGGCCACTATTCCATTTAGTTCTGATCGCCACCAGGAACAGCTGATCAGGGTGCTGTTTGTTGCACCCCCACCAATCAGCCATTCATGACCTATCCTAAGGATAGACCATCAATATTAAAATCCCAGACAACCCTTTTAAGTATTTAGATATTGCCCCACAAAGATATTACCTTTGTCCCATTGGGGCTATGATGTCACGAAAGTGTTTCCTCTTTTTGCCATATTGTAGGACAGCTAAAGCCAAGGAACTTTGGTTTGGCCAAACTCTTTCATATATTACACAGTAGGCCATTGATTGATCCCGAGCCTTGTAATGCTGCATTATTCCTGCACTGGATGTATGTAACAGATCTATACATGTCCGTTCATTCTCATAACTCGAGCTGCCGGGTGCTTAATATTCATGACGTGACAAATGAATATTTGTAGGGAACACTTGTAGAGATTGATTCAATCGGATAAACCGGAATTGTAAATATCATTGATGTGGGGGTTTTCGTGATGCCGGCGGGATGTGGACGCATAGATAAGACTTCATTTTAATCTGCGGTGCTTTTTTGTTTCTTTCTCATCTTTGGTTTCCTGCATGAAGGACATTACTAGATATCGATGTGTAGGGATGGACTGGAGGGAATAACATTACCTGTAACATTCTCGCATTGCTGAACTTTTTTTTTTTCTTCTGTGCAAGATTATATTACAATTATATACTGAATATCAGGTGCACAATCCTCTCTGCTTCCAACAATACTCAATAATAAATTGGACATTGTTTTTTTTTTAATCTAATTTTTTACAAACTTTATTTTTACATTTTTTTTGTATAATTAGGCTTTTTAGGAGAAGCAAGTTGCAACGCACCCGGCTTTTTATTTAACTTTTCACATAGCTGCCGGCCAAAAGCTCATTTATCTGACACCTTTTTTTTTTACTGAATCCACTGTACAGTTGAATGGAGAATATGTTATGTATTTTCAGCAAAAGGGATAGGAGAATAAGTCACTGCCAGACCCCTTGCTTTTGTCTTCTGAGGAATGGGCATATTGAAATCCAACATGCTCAATCTCTGGTACCTTACATCTGTTCTCCAGAGTTCGGACATTGCATAGACAACAAGGTTTGGACACCTTTTTTCTAAAATAACCTGGAAGATAAATAAAATGAACAAATACCCTGCTGTAAATAAATAATTAAATAGTAATAGTGCATGCACAGTTATGCTCAAAAGTTTACATACCCCAGCAGAATTTTTGCTTTCTTGGCCTTTTTTCAGAGAATATGAATGATAACACCAAAACTTTTTCTCCACTCAGGTTTAGTGGTTGGGTGAAGCCATTTATTGTCAGACTACTGTGTTTTCTCTTTTAAAATCATAATGACAACCCAGAACATCCAAATGACCATGATCAAAAGATTTCAAACTCTGGTGATTTTGGCCTGATAACATGCACAGAAGTTGGCACAAATGGGTTTGACTGGCTACTAAAGGTAACATCCTCACCTGTGACCTGTTTGCTTGTAATCAGTGTGTGTGCATAAAAGCTGAGTGAGTTTCTGGGATCCAGACAGACTCTTGCATCTTTCATCCAGCCACTGATGTTTCTGGATTGTGAGTCATGGGGAAAGCAAAAGAATTGTCAACGGATCTACTGGAAAAGGTAGTTGAACTGTATAAAACAGGAAAGGGATACAAAAAGATATCCAAGATATCCAAGGAATTGATAATGCAAGTCAGCAGCATTCAAACTGTGATTAACAAATGGAAAATTAGGGGCTCTGTAAAAACAAAACCACGGTCAGGTAGACCAACAAAGATTTCGTCCACAACTGCCAGGAAAATTGTTCGGGATGCAAAGAAAAACCCACAAATAACATCAGCTGAAATACTGGACTCTCTGAAAACTAGCAGTGGGACTGTTTCAAGATGCACAATAAGGATGCACTTGAAGACAAATGGGCTGCATGATGGAGTAGCCAGAAGAGAGCCATTACTGCCCAAATGCCACAAAGTATCTAGCCTTCAATACGCAAAACAGCACAGAGACAAGCCTCAAAACTTTTGGAACAAGGTAATTTGGAGTGATGAGACCAAAATTGAACTTTTTGGCCACAACCATAAATTTTACATTTGGAGAGAGGTCAACAAGGCTTATGAGGAAAGGAACACCATTCCTACTCTAGAGAACTGAGTTGGATCTCAGATGTTTTGGGATGTTTGAGCTACAAAGGCCCAGGAAACTTGGTCAAAGCTGAAGGAAAGATGAATACAGCACGTTATCAGCATATACTGGAGGCAAATTTGCAATCATCAGCCCGGAAGCTGTGCATGGGAATCACTTGGACGTTCCAACTTGACAATGATCCAAAACACAAGGTCAAGTCGACCTGTCATTGGCTACAGCACAAAAAAGTGAAGGTTCTGGAGTGGCCATCTCCGTCTCCTGACCGCAATGTCATTGATCCACTCTGGGGAGATCTCAGGTGCGCAGTTCATGGTAGACAACCCAGGAATTTACAGGAACTGGAGGCTTTTTGCCAAGAAGAGTGGGCAGCTTTACCATCTGATAAAATAAAGAACCTCATCCACAACTACCACAAAAGACTTAAAGCTGTCATTGATGCTAGAGGGGGCAATACACGGTATTAAGAAATGAGGTATGTGAACTTTTGATCAGAGTCCTTTGGATGTTTTGGGTTGTCATTATGATTTAAAAAGAGAACACACAGTAGTTTGACAATAAATGGCTTCATCCAACCACTAACCATGAGTGGAGAAAAAGATTTGGTGTTATCATTAATATTCTCTGAAAAAAAAGGCCAAGAAACCAAAAATTCTGCCAGGGTATGAAAACCTTTGAGCACAACTGTAAATAACATATTGTACTTGGTTGACACTGTTTTTTTTTTTTAAAAAAAAAAAAAGCATAGAAGCTATACCACTGCGACCAAGTCTACCCAATCAGATCTGTCTTTATTATTAAACCTTGCTATGTGCCAGCCAGCCTCAATAGACGGGCAGAGCAGGCTCGACTGTTTAGACACCTGTATGTGGAAGCTATAGAAACTAAATGCACAGCCCAAAAAGGGGGCGTTACTAAAGCAAAACCAAAAGAAATTAGCTGGAGCACATGTTGATATAAGAGCAATGTGAAGGTGCAAAAACAAAATGAATAAATTCCTACAGTAAGTAAATAAATAGTAGCAGTACATGTAAATAACATAAGGTACTTAGTTAACAATGTTTTGATCAAAAAAGCGTATAAGTCATCCCACCAAGACAAGGTGTACCCCAATTGGGATGTCCCATTATGGTACTAGCAGGTACGCAGGACTGCTATATTCACCTTAATGGGATTTTTATCCTTACTATGGTTAGGTACGCAGGACGCAGTGACGAGGCGCTAGACGGTTTAGTGCTTTTAGTAATAACGTTTATAGGCTTAGAGGAAACTGTCCTCAGTCGTAGCCTGACCAACCAAAAGGGGTAACAAGAGTTGCCCTCGCAGGGGCTCAATACAAGCAAACACAAACAGAGTAGAACACAAGTACGTCCGGCTAAAGCCGGTCACTATAGGGCCGCGGTTTGGCCGACTACGGGTCCTTAACTATATAGTCAACTTAGCCGTCCTGACGTCCCTCGGTGTTCTGGACGGTGGTTCTTCGGCGTAGCAGCCGCTGGGCCCAGCCACTGAAGAGTTGACGAAGTCTTCGAGCATTCCGACGCTCCGGCGACACTGGGGCACCACAGGCCCCGGAGGAGTCCTTGGACGGATGGGCTGTAGCCCCCGGACTGGGGCAAGCGGCAGCGATGCGGGGTGGCGATTGGCAGGCCACCTGTGCAGCTAACAGCTGCGACGGGGAATCCGCGGCGAGCAACGGCCCAGCCCTTGCCGCGGGCCGGAGCGGGACAGTGGTGGCCGCCGACGACACTGGACTTGCTGCGGCCACGGGTGGGAGCAGGGCGGCTGCGGGTGCCAGGAGACAGGCCGCAGCCACGGGCTGGAGCAAGGCGGCAACGGCCGCGGACAGGCCGCAGCCGCGGGCTGGGGTGAGGCGGCAACGGCCACGAGTGACCGCAGACAGGCCACAGCCGCGGGCTGGGATGAGGCGGCAACGGCCACGAGTTGAAGCGTGGCAGAGGCTCTCGGACGCAAAAATTATCTCCTGTTTGCTCTCCAAGTTTAGTGGTACTTTAATATAACTTTTGGAACATGAAGGGTGGATAGATTCATCATTTTATGTACTCCTACCACCCTGCACAGGACAATCACAAATCTCTGATCTTTTCCAAATTTGGACTTTATTATCTAGTGCACCCTGAGTGTGGCTAGAATGCTCAGTGGATTGCTTCGAACATTGATTTTGCATGTCCTCACCTCCCTCACTGGTGATTGACAGCGCTGCTTTCCTTTAAATGAACAGTATCTACAGAGAAAGTGCAGGTAAGCCGGCACTGTCTACAGAGAATGCAATACAAATGGGTGGAAGGGTGCAGCGAGCCTCTTGGCCACACCCGGGGTGCACTGAGCCTCTTGGCCACATCCAGGGTGCACCGAGCCTCTCGGTCACACCCAGGGTGCACCGATCCAATTGGCCAGTCTAGTGAGCACCAAACCTCTTGGTCACACCCAGGGTGCACCAAGCCTCTTGGCCACACCCAGGGTACACCAAGCCTTTCGGTCACACCCAGGGTGCATTGAGCCTATTGGCCACACCAGGGGTGCACAAAGTCTCTTGGCCACACCCAGGGTTCGCCGAACCTCATGGTCACACTTAGGGGGCACCAAGTTGGTGCAGAATGGAGGCAGCGATTAAAGCACTAAAGGTGGGAGTTTTATAGGGGCGATATCTCCTGCTTGGCTATGTTTTGTTTAGTGTATAGGCTCAGTTTGGGCGGACGTACTGCCTTTATGTGAGAGACGTCTCTTTGATTACTGATTCTGTCCTCCAAGGTGACTGTAGCCAGTGACAATCACTTCCTAAATCCGTCAATAAAAAAACAAACTCCGGAACACGTGAACTTGCGGCTATTATCGTGGCTGTATCTTTTATTCTTGTTTGTTCGTCGTCCTTTTACACAAAGCGCCGCTTAGATCAATGCTATATTTGTGCTGCATCACTGAACGCGTTTTATACAGTAAATCAATTGGAATAATACTGGAATCTTAATGCGTTCCAGCCTAGTTCTTCTGTGACATTAAAACGCCACGGTCATCTGGAAACGCTTCTCAAGGTCTTTGATATTCATCTCGGTCGCAGAAAGCCAAATCAACATTGGGTGGGACGTCCATTACCGACGGCGGGATTGTGCCACTGAATTAAAGGGAGACTCCTTTCTTTCTGCTTGAATGACTTTGCTTTTCTTTCTCTTATTTTGAGCTGATTTTGACTTATACAGTTCTTTTGTCTTCAAAGGGAAGGTTAAAGGGTGATATCCAGCACCCTTCCCCAATGGAAGGTGAAAGGATATGCTAAGAAAATAGATTTTATAGAGGTTTTCTCCATTTTGACTATTCTATTACTTGCCGTAATGTAACTATGGCGGACAACATTTGCTAGTGATTGCAGCTGATTGTTGGAATACATAATTATCATAGGGAATATTATTGAAAATTATGTAGTCCTCACTGCTTAAACATATTACCAGAATGCAAAGCATTGTGAGAAGTGCGATGACGGTGGCACCGAGATGACTGGCGCAACAACGTACTTTTGTGATACTCCGTTGGGAGTTGTTTTAGTATTACAAGAAGACAATGACCCAGATCACCTCCAGGCAATGTCAGGGCAATGTGACCAAGAAATAGATGGATGTAGGTTGTTTCAGACAACAGCCTCTACAATTCCCGACCTCAGGCCAGTGAGGTGGTTTGGGAATTGGGAGGAGTTGGATGTAGAGAGAAGGCAAAGAAGCCAACAAGTGCTCAGCACCTCCTACAAGACTGTTGGAAGCCATTACCTGTGATGACCTGATGAAGCTGCCACAGAAATAGACAAGAGGGTGTAATTACGGCTGTCATCACAGTAAAAGGGGCATTGTGAGCAATTTCACATGTAACATATCTTCTGGTTGCTTTCACACATGTTTCTTGACTCCTTGTTTCACTTTGTGTTTTTTCATGGTTTTGCCGCCTTCAGTCTGAATGTACAATGTGCACATCTCAATAAGAACAAAAGAAAAAACATTGTATGAACAGGTGTGTCCAAACTTTTGACGGCTACTCTGCATTTTTCATGTATCCCTTAAATAGGTTATATATCTTGTTAATGGCATGTAAAGTGTCTGAGAGCAGTAGTCATGACCGAGCTGCTGTCTGTTTGCGCTCTGTCACTTTACAGGGAAACAGTGTCCCAGTGCGCACAATTCAGGAGACATTAAGTTCATTGCAACAAGCAAACGTTTACCGGTCAGTTCAAGTTCATCAGGCTGGGACATGTGGAATATGGTACATTTCTTTCTTCCTTAGTACAACACCTCTTCAGCTCTACCACTCGTTCATCATGGACTATCCCTACGCCCACTGACTCCGTCAGCTGCAGGAATTTCCTGTCCACCTCATCAGTCCACCTAGGACCAGCCACCTGTCTTTCATGCGGTTCCGCATCCATCAGCCCCTACACCGAGCTTTGTGCTCCCGACGTTAGAGGAATGTCCTTAAGGGTTATCGGTATGTCCTCCCACTGCCTGGAACGATTAGTACATGTTAGCCCTAGCAGCCAACTGTACTTGAACTTGACCTATTCACTGCACCTCCCTATCCTGACAACTACCAGGAAGTGGGTCCCTTTTCAAACCTCACTAACCCCTCCCACGGTAGGCAAGCCCCAAACTTATTGTCCTTATCCTATGTCCTATGCTGCTGCTAAGTCACATAACTGTATTAACAGTACATAATTCACATTTATTTATATATTTTTTTTTATATAGCGCTAACATATTCCGCAGCTCTTTACAGTTTGCACACATTATCATCACTGTCCCCGATGGGTCTCACAATCTAAATTCCCTATCAGTATGTCTTTGGAATGTGGGAGGAAACCCACGCAAACATGGGGAGAACATACAAATTCTCTGCAGATGTTGTCCTTGGTGAGATTCGAACCCAGGACTCCAGCGCTGCAAGGCTGCAGTGCTGCACACCATTGCTGCACATTTCACATGACACTATACAGATATACATAAAAAATTTAGGCATTATTTACCTTACGCGATTGTTGTCTTCAGGGAGAGGAACAAGGCAACTCAGTCCACACCTTTACAGGGACAATCCCGTATAGAGTGGGCATGTTTATTTTTCCTGCATAATTTCTCTTCTTGCTTTGTGTGTGAATGGAGAAGAAAATGTGATATTATTATTATTATTATTATTAGTAGTAGTAACGGCCTTCAGCTTGACCTCGAGCCATGGTGACTTGCTGGATGAACGCTCTGTAGGAAGACCGATCTTGTGCAAGCCTAGATAGGTCCACCCAGGTCTTCTCCACCTTTTCTGATCTTCCTCTTCACCTTGCTCCTTCCATTCTTCTGACCATGATTTCCTTCTCCAGTGATTGTTCTATTGGTAAGATGTGTCCCAAGTAGACTAGTCATATCTTGGTGATCCTCGCTTCTAGTGGCATTTCTGGCTTCATCGATCTTGTGCAAGCCTAGATAGGTCCACCAGGGTCTTCTCTGCCGTTGTTGGTCTTCCTCTTCTCATTGCGCCTTCCATTATTCCGCCCATAACGTCCTTCTCCATTGATTGCTCTATTCGTATGATGTGTTCCAAGTAGACAAGGTAACTCAAATGTTACCTATTTTGCATATTTAAAGGGGTTGTCTCAACAATGTCTTCCCTTTAAAAAAAAAAGTGATTCTCACCCCAGAGTACTGAAGGAGATAGCAGAAGAAATTTTTGAACCCCTCTCCATAATCTTTGAAAATTCTTGGAGAACAGGAGAAGTGCCAGAAGACTGGAGAAGAGCAAATGTTGTTCCTATCTTCAAAAAGGGGAAGAAGGTGGACCCAGGCAAATATAGGCCGGTGAGTCTGACTTCTATACCAGGAAAGATCTTTGAACAAATTATTAAACAACATGTATGTCAGTACCTGGATAAGAATGAAGTGATTAAACAGAGTCAGCATGGGTTTGTAACTAATAAGTCATGTCAGACTAACTTAATTTCCTTCTATGACGGAATCACTGATTGGGTGGATCAAGGAAATGCTGTAGATATAGTATATCTTGACTTCAGCAAAGCATTTGACAAAGTCTCTCATACAATCCTTATTGAAAAAATGACTAAGTATGGAATGGACAAGGCAACTGTTAGGTGGAGTCATAACTGGCTTAGTGATCGGACACAAAGAGTGGTCGTAAATGGCTGCACATCCAGTTGGAAGAATGTCTCAAGTGGGGTACCACAGGGCTCTGTCCTGGGCCCTGTATTGTTCAACATCTTTATCAACGATTTAGATGAAGGAATTGAGGGTAAACTGATTAAATTTGCTGATGACACAAAGCTAGGAGGGATAGCTAATACTAGAGAAGGGAGAGAGAGGATTCAAAAAGATATAAATAAACTAGAGAAGTGGGCAGCAACTAACAAAATGGTTTTTAACAGGGAGAAATGCAAAGTACTACATCTGGGCAATAAAAATGAAAAAAGCATATACAGAATGGGAGGAATAGGGCAAAGCAACAGCACATGTGAAAAAGACTTGGGTATACTAATAGATCACAGACTGAATATGAGTCAACAGTGTGATGCAGCAGCAAAAAAGGCAAATGCAATTCTAGGATGTATTAACAGAAGCATACAGTCTAGATCACGTGAAGTCATTATTTCCCTCTACTCCTCTTTGGTCAGACCTCATGTGGAATATTGTGTCCAGTTTTGGGCACCACATTTTAAAAAAGACATCAACAAACTGGAGCAAGTTCAGAAAAGAGCGACCAGAATGGTGACCGGTCTGCAAACCCTGTCTTATGAGGAAAGGTTGCAGGATTTGGGAATGTTTAGTTTGCAAAAGAGAAGACTGAGAGGAGACTTAATAGCTGTCTACAAATATCTAAAGGGCTGTCACATTGTAGAAGGATCAACTTTATTCTCATTTGCACAAGGAAAGACTAGAAGCAATGGGATGAAACTGAATGGGAGGAGACACAGATTAGATATTAGAAAAAACTTTTTGACAGTTAGAGTGATCAATGAGTGGAACAGGCTGCCACGAGAAGTGGTGAGTTCTCCTTCAATGGAAGTCTTCAAACAGAGGCTGGACAGACACCTGACTGGGATGATTTAGCGAATCCTGCTTTGAGCAGGGGGTTGGACCAGATGGCCCAGGAGGTCCCTTCCAACTCTATGATTCTATGATTCATCAAACTGCAGATGTTTCTGAGGCCAGGCATTTGCTGTGGGAGAAAGTTTAGTTTTATATGGTATCTTACCAGACTAATAATGTATCTTACAGAAATTCTGCCAGAATACAAGCTGCCTTTACGTAACGTCTCTCCTTTTTCTCAATGGTGAGGGGGTCTGAGCAGGGACCCCCCCAATTATTTAATGTCTACTTGCTCTAATAGTTTATATGGATAAGGTGCTCATCCTGCAGCCCCGGGAGCCCACGCGCCTCTCAGCCTCGGGAGACCACTCGACCCGCAGCCCCAGGACCCCACAGGACTCGCAGCATGCAGCTATTAGGGTGCAGACATGCTAATCAGAGTTATGTATACAGATGTTGCCTCCGTAGATCCTGACAAATCATTATGGACAGCTCATTCCACCAGTGGCATAACACGGGCTCCTTCCCATGGTAAAGAGCATTCTCTCTTCATAAACAGTCATTTTCTCGCCGCGGATCAGCGCCTCCTGGTATTACTTGTACGGCCGCCACTTGTCAGATTTTCCATTTTCTCCCGTATGAAGCTTAAACAATCTTTCATTATTGTTCTATCAGCTTATCCATTTAACATCACACAGTCTATGATTACAGATAATTAGAAGTTGCAATGAGCGGCTTTGCTGAATTGGAGTTGTCGTCGTAAGAAGAAAAAAAAAATAGTCTATTTTCCGGCATTGGGTCAATTTGAAATTTCTTTGCGAAAATGTTTTTCAATCTGCAATAAAATAAGTTCCCCAGAAAATAACAGTTCTTGAGTCTTCCTCTTCTGTCAAGTTGTTCTAGGAGTTTCCGGGATTGGACAAAGTTGGCTGTAAATTAGGAAATAAAGAAAATAGGAATTTCTGAAATCCTGGTCGGTTCAGTGACACCACTCCGGTGGTCCTCCGCCCCTCTAGGCCTGTCCTATAGGGATGATCCCCCTTCACTAAGTCATGTTACTTCAACAGCCAATCATGAGGCTCAGTGGTGACTTTTGTATGTCCAGGACTTGACCCATTGGCTGCAGTAGTCAGATGACTGATAGAAGAGAAGTAATCACAGTAGGATCGGCAGCAGTGGCGTAACTTGATGCTTGTGGGCCCCTTACTAAATCTCCAACAGGGCCCCCAAATATCATAGGTTTTTAATAGTAAAGGGGCTTTTTGGGTCTAGGTGCAATTGCAACCCCAGTACCTATTATGCCCCTATTGGCAGGGACAGCCGGAGTTTTCATGGGGGTAATATTCCGTACCTTAGGGTCACTGTTATTTAATCCAGACCCTATTACAAACTAATTCCTAAGCGAGTTTTAGTTGACTAATAAGCCATACAGCCAAATCAGATGTCTTGTTTTGCACTGATGAGGAACAAACAGCCCGAAACACGTGTCTGGAAATAGATTCTGGTTTGGCTTTTATTCTAAGTCAAGTGACAAGGCTCGTTAACAGGTCGATACTGAATTGACTACCAATAGGAGGCGCTACAGTTCAGATCCTCTACATCTCTGAAGAGGCAATTTGTATTTAACAGGCATTGATGCCTATAAAATGGTGACTGCTCAAGACATCTAGGTAGCAGCCACTTGCCACCTTTATACGGCTCCATTACAGGCAGTAGCGGGTTATAATGAGGTCAATCTGGATGGTAGCCCAGGGCCCAGTGGTGTGGGGGGCCCACCAGCCCAGGGTAAATTGCCCCATTATAATCCGCCACCATAGCGCCACGGCCCCCCATGTACCGACGCCATCCTCGCCCTCCCAGACAAGCCCACTGGCCACTGCATCCGCTACCCTCACTCATAATCCCCGCTCTGTGAGCACAGGACCTGTGATGGGGTCACAGGAGGGGAGGAGTCAGGGGTCACATTATCAGAGGCTTCAGTCCAAGACCCCTGATCATGTGACCCTTGACTCCTCCCCTCCTATGACCTCATCACAGGTCCTCTGAGCACAGCCCTCGATGTATTGTATGCAGGACTCTGCTGTGCAGGTTGTCGTGCTGGATGAGGGAAGTATGTGTGGGGTCAGGAGAAGTTTACAGGGTGGATGTAGCTGTGTGTGCAAGGTGTACGGAGTGGAGTCGCGCGTGTGCAAGTTGTGCAGAGCGGAGCATGTACGAGGTTTACAGAGCGGAGCTATGTGTGTGCAAGGTGTACAGAGCGTGGCCGCATGTGTACAAGGTGTACGGAGCAGAGCCGCATGTGTACGAGGTTTGCGGATTGGAGTCGTGTGTACTGAGTGGAGCTGTGTGTGTACGAGGTGTACGGAGCAGAGCCGTGTGTGTACGAGGCATACAAAGCGGAACCGTGTGTGTATGAGGTGTGCGGAGCCATGCGTGTACAAGGTGTATGATGGGGAGCATTCATACCTCCCAACCGTCCCACATTTTGAGAGTCTGCCACACTGCGCCGACCAGGAGCTTACTTTTCCCACGGACACAGGAGTACACGGCGGAGCCCTGAAGAGCACTTGAAAACTCGCACGTGACGTTCCATCGGAAGTGACGTGGTGGAAGCTGACCGGAAATTAGGTAATTTCAGGAGGAGATTGTGACGGAACCATGGAGGCACTAAAGGGAATGCTTCAGATCCTTCACCGAGTCCTCCAACAGCGCGGACAGCGGGATCGCCTTGGACTCGGGGATGTCAGCCATGTGAGTGGATCATGATATGTCCTGCACCAAGAGGCTCAGGTGGGCATTACAATGGGAGCCAGGCTGCTATAGTATCTTTATAGAATCTTTCTTTCTTTCCCCTCTTTCTTTCTTTCTCTCTCTGTTCTTTCTTTCTCTTTCTTTCGCCTCTTTCTTTTTCTCTCCCTCTCTGTTCCTTCTTTCTTTCTTTCCCCTTTATTTCTTCCTTTTTTTTCTCTGTTCTTTCCCCTTTTTCTTTCTCTCTCCCTCTCTGTTCTTTCTTTCCCCTCTTTCTTTCTTTCTCTCCCTCTCTGTTTTTTCTTTCCCCTCTCTTTTTTTCTCTCTCTGTTCTTTTTTTCTTTTCTTTCTTTCTTTCTTTCTTTCTTCTTTCTTTCTCTCTGTTCTTTCTTTCTCTCCTTTCATTCTCTCCTTTATTTCTCTCTCCTTTCTTTCTCTCTCTCTGTTTTCTTTTTTCTCTCTGTTCTTTCTTTCTTTCTTTTCCTCAGTACCAGTGTGCCCACAGTACCAGCCACTGTGCCCACAATGCCAGCCACTGTGCCATAATGCCAGCCACTGTGCCCTCAGTACCCGTCAGTGTGATCAGCAGTGCTAAATGGGTGTGGTTGGGGCGTGGACATGGGTGTGACTAGTTGTGAAATGGGTGTGGCCTGTGCCCGGTAGCCAATCATCGTAGTGGAAGTCGTCTGTTTCCATCAACTTTGTTATATGTGGGCAGTGGGCACCTCTAGTAGTAAGGTGGGCACGAGATGGCGGGTCTTGTCACCTCTGCCTCACACATAAGTTACTGTGAGGTGTACTTTTTTCCTGCCACATTTCTTTCTTGGCCTACTGAGAGAAATGTTTTGACCAGTTGAAAGTTATACAACCTGAGGATTGTGCATGTGTGCGCTGCCGGCATGTAGCAATGTGTGTGTGTGTTTATATTTACTTACTCCGACCCATATATAAACCCTGCTGTTATGATTGGGTCACCGAGGAGGAAAGCAAGACCAAGCTAAGCCACAGAAAACCAGAGAGGTTGGTAACTAAGTGGATTGCAGACCCCTGATCCTATCCACACAACTAGCAGTAGCCGTGGAGCGTACCTACGATGATTCTAGACACCTCGACACAGCTGGAGAACTAAATAAGGCTAAAGCAAGAAAGGGGAAATCTAAACTGCCCCAGAGCAGACCCCAAAGAAATAGACAGCCCCCAAACATATATTGTCAGTGAGACAAGATGAAAACACAAACGCAGGTAGAAAAATAGGCTGAGCAAACGATGGGGCCCAAACTAACTAGACAGGACAGGAAAGGAAAGACACTGTCTGCAATCACGCAAAAAAACCTGCAAAAATGCCCAACACGTCTGCTAGAAAAAATACTGAAGTCACTAGACTTCGCCCACTATATCAGCACTCTGGTATAATCTGAAAGCAGAGCAAAGAGAGGCCAATATAATAAGAGACTAAAACAAACTGGCACAAACAGTAACATAAGGATGGAAATTCAGCACAGCCCCAGCCGGGGCTGGCTGACCACACAAAACTGAAATAGACAAAACCAAATCAAATGTGAACAATAGCAAAAGAACACTTAGCTTGAGCATGCAGGGACTGAGCTGGAAACTAAGACCTCAGGAGGCAGGAAAAAATCACCAGCAGGGATCGAGGGAGTCGGCTGTCTTAAATCCATTCAGAAACTCCCAATGTCCAATCGTCCTCCTCATTATCAGGTGGCAGGCCTCTGTTAATTAGATCAGCTCCATTACCTCCTGTAACCACCAGAGGGAGCCCGGAAAGAGAACTCGCGACCCCTCTGTCAATATAACCATCTCCACTACCTTCACCAGTAACCAGAGGTAGGCCAGAAAGTGAATTCACAACACCCTGCCCCTCCAACCGCCGTCCACTTTCCCATGCTCCTGTTCCAATCCTGGGGTTTTTTTTGGTCCCCCCTTGGTCCTCCACATGCTGAACATCTGGGACATGACTAACATTGTGCAATGTGCGCTTGTTTGTCGCCAGATGCAGCGTCGTGTCCAGTGTGTGAGGAGACAGCGACTTGTCTGTGGCGTTAACCCCTCTGCTGCCATGTTGGGCACAGCCTGTGATGAGGAGCGTCTCTTCCTGTGTATCCGACCACAGGCTGCACATCGGAGGCTGCTTTTTCTATATGGGGAAGTTCATGAAGCAGAAGCCCCTGTGTGACTCATGTGAAGTAACTTGTCTGACAGGTCATGGGTCCAGGTCAGCAGGTGATTGCAGACTATTAGCTGGTTTCGATGTTAGGTACAGGTGAGTCAGGACTAGATGTTGGGTGGCAGCCTTCCAGTATTTGTAAGGCCTCATGCACACGCTGAGTATTTGGTGAGTTTTTACCTCAGTATTTATAAGGCCTCGTGCACACGCTGAGTATTTGGTGAGTTTTTACCTCAGTATTTATAAGGCCTCGTGCACACGCTGAGTATTTGGTGAGGTTTTACCTCAGTATTTATAAGGCCTCGTGCACACGCTGAGTATTTGGTGAGTTTTTTGCTCAGTATATGTAAGGCCTCATGGACACGCTGAGTATTTGGTATTTGGTGTTTTTTGCCTCAGTATTTGTGAGGCCTTGTGCACACGTTGTGTATTTGCTGAGTTTTTTACCTTAGTATTTAACCCCTTCCTGCCCCTTGACGCACCATATGCGTCATGAAAACTAGTGACCGGGGGGCCCACAGAGTCTGAACAGCCCGGGGCCCTGGCTACCCTTAATCCACCCCTGATCACAGGCCTGCTGTGTCAGATAATGGTGTCTGCTCTTGTGCAAGCAAAAAAGCAAATGCAGCAAGTGGTCTTGAATAAAATGATCCTACTACTTTTTGTATACAGCACCAACGCAATCATATGTGTCTCTATTAGAGTTGAGCGAAACAGGTCGGTCAAATTCAAAAGTCAACGACTTTCTCTAAAGTTGAGTTTCGCCAAGCGAAACCCGACCATAGCGTGAGGTCGGCCATGTGGTCGCCAACCCGAGCGCCAAAGTCTGATTTCCCAGAATGCTTGCACATGACTTTTTTCAGCCACTGAGCAAGGACGTACACTGTGGGCAATGAGATGACATGTGCAGCGTCCGGGGAGAGAGAGAGAATTTTCGCGCACTTTAAAAAAGCGGTCCGGGCATGTAGGTGCGTTTACTGTCCTCCACTCCCTGCCGACTTTGCTTCCCCATTGACTTGCATTGGGTTTCGTGTTTCAGTCGGACCTCCGACTTTTCACTATAGTTGGCCGATTTCATTCGACCCGACTTTTGAGAAAGTCGGGTTTCATGAAACCCGACTCGACCCTAAAAAAGGCAAAGTCGCTCATATCTAGTCTCTATAGTTACAAACAACATGTGTTACTTCCCTGCATTTTTACTGTCTGTGGTTTACCAAGAAGTGTTTAATAGAGTAATGCTGTACATGGCTGCAGGATTAGACTACTCAGGGTTAGTTTTGTAGTGTGTTGCCATGGGAGACGCATAAGTCTGCATAATAGCTGAATACACAAAACGGTATGAGATCTGAGATGAAGTCTATTTGCAAAGTTGCTTCATTTTTATTTTACGTAAAAGAAACCAATGGAAAAATGGGTGATTTTTGTTTTGTTTTTTAATTTGTCATGTATCTACCCACGCCTAGATTATGATCACTGAATACAGAGGAGTTGGTAGGGGGAGGGAAGCGCTGAAGTGAATGACATTCTGTTATAGATTTTTTTTTTTTCTAGGAAAATTCATTGTTTAAAAAATGTTCAAAATGTTAACTCTAACCTTGAGATGAAATCTTTGTTTTCAAGGAACAAATTGTAAATCATTGTCCGTGGCTGGACCCCTGACAGCTGAGTTACATACCAGCTCATCGTGGCGTTGCTTAGTTATATTGTCTCAGCGGTGCCCGGTGCCTTACTCTCAGAACAAACATCAGCAGCAATGAAAAGGATAAATAGTTTAGCGAAGAAAAGAGTCTGAAAAAAAAAAAAAAAAGTTCCTTCTCTCATAACATGAGAAAAACTTTCAAGGCAAATCAGTATGGGATGAAATTGAACATTTTTATACATATGAACAGCTATATAAAATGTTATCGGTCAGGCTGTCTTTTTTGAACACCCATTTTTACACCCTATTAGGAAATATTAAGGGGGATTCTCCATTTGGGGCTGTCAGGCTGAAGGGCAGTTCTAAAAACCTTTTTTTCACTTTTGATAATCAGTCCTGTCTCAAGTTTCATGGTCCTTACATGGCCCACAATCTCTGGACCAGCTGTGAGTCTCCCAACCCAAACTCAACAGCCTAAATTTAGCTCAAATCATCAACTCTGACCAGCTTCTCTGCCCCTGCTGAAGAAAAGCCCCTCTACAGCAGGATACTGCCACCGTCATGTTTGACGGGGTGGATGGTGTTTTCTGGGTGATGTACAGTGTTAGTTTTCTGCCACCCACAGCGTTTTTATAGCTTGCTTTTAAAAATGGCTTTCTTCTTTACACTCTTCCATAAAGGACAGATTTGTAGAAGATTTGACTAATAGTTGTCCTGTAGACAGATTCTTCCACCTGAGCTGTGGATCTCCGCAGTTCCTCCAGAGTGACCATGGGCCTCTTGGCTGCTTCTCAAATTAGTGTTCTCCTTGCTTAGGATGTCATTTTAGATGGCCAGCCATGTCTTGATAAATTTGCAATTGTGCCATACTCCTTCCATTATTTGGGTGATGGATTGAACAGTTCAGCGTGAGATGTTCAGAGCTTGGTTTATTTTTTTTTATAACTTAACCCTGCCTTACTCTACTCCACAACTTTATCCCTGACCTGTCTGGTGAGCTCCTTGGTTTTTGTGATGCTGTTTGAGCCTTAATGTTTTCACACAAACCTCAGGCCTTCACAGAACATCTGTAGTTATATTGAGAAGAAATTACACTTATGAAATCAATTTACTAATTCTGTGACTTTTGAAGACAGTTGGGCCATCAGGATTTTATTTTGGAGTATCAGACTACAGGGGGGGGGCTGAATACAAATGCACATCACAATTTTCAGATCTATTTACTTAAAATCCCAATAAAATACATTTAGGTTTGTGGGTGTAACTTCCAAAAAATGTAGAAAAGTTCACGAGGTATGAATACTTTTTCAAAGCACTGGATCCCTAAGATGGTTAGGAGATCTGGGACCAATAAGGAAATCACAGCCCATACATGGACCTTGCAATAATTCAATTATATCGTAGCCAGGAAGAAATAAATGAAGAGAACCAACTTATAACAATCCCAAAAAAAATATTTGTATTATTAAAAACACATTTCAATGTATTTTTTTGTTTTTATACTTTTTATCTTTTGGTTGCAAAATATAAAATAGGAAATCTTAACTCCAGATAGGCGGATCTATAAGTATTGACATGTGTGTATAAACTTGGGGGCTCCTAAAATAAATAAATAAAATGTTCTAATTAGGTTTTTCCTATTCTTATTTTCTGTTGGACCAATATTGTATCGAGAGACATTTTTATCTCTTACTAAAGCAACTTAGCATTTTATGCCTTCATAAACAGAGGCAGCGCCGAGCTGAGACGAACAGTTGGAGAGTCGTGTTTTTATTACGTGGTATATCAGATTGTCGTCTTGCATCATAACCTATCCGGAGCTTTGCCAACTTGCAGATTTAAGCTCCTGCCTACAGTGAACAGAAATAAATTAATGTTTACCCCAAAAGTCCATTTTTTTTTACTCATTTGTGTCTTTGTAAAAATATGTCCATAGGATCATTAAAATGTCTTGTGGGTAAACAGAACTCTTTTTCTTTTTTTGTTTTTCTATTTTGTTATTTTTCCAATTTCGACAAATAGATATTATTCAACAGAAATAAATTAGGCCATTTTAGTTTAATGCAGAATAACTGTTCTGGAGTAAGAAAAACCATTAGTAGCAAAACTGCATCATAAAATGTTCACGAGCAGTAAAGTGAAGAGGGGCCGGCGTGTCGTTAAGTGCATATACTTCCCTGTGCCTTCCACAGCATTATGTTATCGGTATAATTACACTGTATCATTAACAGAACGGGTTTTATGGACATTTTTCTATGTAACTTCCAGAATCCAGAGTATATTCTATGACTGTATAAAGTCTGTCATCTACCCAAGCAACACAGGGAGCCATTCTGGGATCATAACCAGACTGTACACAACCGTTGTGTGTGGGGCTCATGGTGCACAGCCCTAAATGTAATACTCAGGATATACAGGTTATATTATGATACTACTGCCATGTATGTACAAGTATATAATGACTATAATACAGCCCCTATGTACAAGAATATAACTACTATAATACTGCCTCCTATGTACAAGAATATAACTACTATAATACTGCCCCCTATGTATAACAATATAACTACTATAATACTGCTCCTATGTAGAAGAATATAACTACTCTAATACTGCTCCTATGTACAAGAATATAACTGCTATAATACTGCTCCTATGTACAAGAATATAACTACTATAATACTGCCTCCTATGTACAAGAGTAACTACTATAATACTGCGCCTATGTACAAGAATATAACTACTATAATACTGCCCCTATGTATCAGAATATAACTACTATAATACTGCCTCCTATGTACAAGAATATAACTACTATAATACTGCCTCCTATGTACAAGAATATAACTACTATAATACTGTCCCCTATGTACAAGAATATAACTACTATAATACTGCCTCCTATGTACAAGAATATAACTACTATAATACTGCTCCTATGTACAAGAATATAACTACTATAATACTGCCTCCTATGTACAAGAGTAACTACTATAATACTGCCCCTGTGTTCAAGAATATAACTACTATAATACTGTCCCCTATGTACAAGAATATAACTACTATAATACTGCCCCTATGTATCAGAATATAACTACTATAATACTGCCTCCTATGTACAAGAATATAACTACTATAATACTGCCTCCTATGTACAAGAATATAGCTACTATAATACTGTCCCCTATGTACTAGAATATAACTACTATAATACTGCCTCCTATGTACAGGAATATAACTACTATAATACTGCTCCTATGTACAAGAATATAACTACTATAATACTGCTCCTATGTACAAGAATATAACTACTATAATACTGTCCCCTATGTACAAGAATATAACTACTATAATACTGCCCCCTATGTACAGGAATATAACTACTATAATACTGCCTGTTATGATTGAGTCACCGAGGAGGAAAGAAAAAAAACAAGCTCAGCCCAAACCAGAGAGGTTGGAAACTAGCGGATTGCAGACCCCTAATCCTATCACACAACTAGCAGTAGCCGTGGAGTGTTCCTACGGTGATCCTAGACACCTCGTCACAGCCGGAGATCTACATAAGCCTAAAGAGAGAAAAGGGAAAAACTGACTGCCCCAGAGCAGACTCCAAAGCAATAGGCAGCCCCCAACATATAATGAAGGTGAAGCAAGATGAAAACACCAACACAGATAGAAAGACAGGTTGAGCAAACGATGGGGCCCAAGCTAACTAAAAAGGACAGGATTGAAAAGCTGCTGTCTGCAATCTGAGAAAACCCTGCCAAAAAATATTACCAACACAACTGATAAACAAAAAGGACCCTGAAGTCACTAGGCTTCAAACCCTATATCAGCACTCAGAATATTCTGGAAGCAGAGCAAAAGAGAACACTGATCAAGGAAAAAGAATCCAGCACACCCCCGGCCGGGGATGGCTGAACTTCAAAAAACAAGGTAAACAAAACCAAAACTAATAAGTTCAATAGCAGAGCAAAAACTTATCTTTGGAAGCAGGAATCAGATTGGTCACCAAGAATCCAGCAGAGAAATCACCAGCGACTCAGAAGGGCGTCGGCTGCCTTATATCCAGTCAGAAGTTCCCGTTACCCAGTCACCATCCACCTGATCAGGTGTTTGGTAATCAGCCTCACTACCTTCCTTCACCAGAAGAGGGAGATCCTAGGACACAAAATATGAATGAACAGATGAGCTCACAACATGCTCCTATGTACAAGAATATAACTACTATAATACTGCTCCCTATGTACAAGAATATAACTACTATAAGGCTGAGTTCACACGTGGCGTTTTTTCACGTTCCGTGGCGGTTTTCCCGCAAAAACGCGAAAAATAAGCATCCCATGCATTCCTATGGGATTCCGCAATGCTGTGCTAATGCTGCGGTTTTTACCGCGGCGGAATCGCTTCGCGGTAAAAACCGCACCATGCTCATTAATTTTGCGGAATCGCGGCGATCCTGCACCCATAGGAATGCATTGTTCCGCTTACTTTCCGCATGTGGCTGTGCACACCAGGCGAAAAGTAAGCCATTTGCGGATGGTACCCACGGTCCAGAGGAGAGGAGACTGTCCTCTGGGCTTTGGGTACCATATCCCTGTAAAAAAAAGAGTTTAAAATAAAAAATATTGTTATTCTTACCTTCCGGCGTCCCGTGCAGCCTTCCCGCCTCTCTCCACGCTCTCGTTCCCAGTAATCCTTTGCGAAAATGCCCGCGATGGCGTCCGTTCTCGCGGGATCGCGAAGTCTCGCGGTCATTCGCGCGACGTCATCGCGAATTACCGCGAGACATCGCGATCCCGCGAGAACGGACGTCATCACGGGCATTTTCGCAAAGGATTACTGGGAACGGCTGCGCGGGACGTCGGAAGGTAAGAATAACACCACTTATTATTTTTTTTACATTTTATCTTTTACTACTGATCCTGCATTGGCGGCCTCAGTAGTAAAAAGTTGGTCACACTCGTCAAACACTATGTTTGACGAGTGTGACCAACCTGTCAATCAGTTCTCCGAGCGATGCTACAGACCGCTTGGAAAACGCTAGCATTTTGCAAGCTAAATACGCTTCAAAATGCTAGTTTTTCCGCGGGAAAATCGCGGGAATTTAAAATGCGTTTTCCCGCGGAATGGAATTCCGGAATTCTCGCGGTAATTTCCGCGAGAGTTCCGGTACGTGTGAACTTAGCCTAATACTGCTCCGTATGTGCAAGAATATAACTACTATAATACTGATCCCAAATACAAGAGTATAACTACTATAATACTGCCCCTATGTACAAGAATATAACTACTATAATACTGCTCCTAAGTACAAGAATATAACTGCTATAATACTACACCTATGTACAAGAATATAACTGTTATAATACTGACCCTATGTACAAGAATATAACTACTATAATACTGCCCCCTATGTACAAGAATATAACTACTATAATATTGCCCTATGTACAAGAATATATCTACTATAATACTGCCCCTATGTACAAGAATATAACTACTATAATACTGCCCCTATGTACAGGAATATAACTGCTATAATACTGCCCCTATGTACAAAAATATAACTGTTATAATACTGCCCCTATGTACAAGAATATAACTACTATAATACTGCCCCTATGTACAAGAATATAACTACTATAATACTGCCCCTATGTACAAGAATATAACTACTATAATACTGCCCCTATGTACAAGCATATAAATACTCTAATACTGCCCCTATGTACAAGAATATACAGTGGGGCAAAAAAGTATTTAGTCAGTCAGCAATAGTGCAAGTTCCACCACTTAAAAAGATGAGAGGCGTCTGTAATTTACATCATAGGTAGACCTCAACTATGGGAGACAAACTGAGAAAAAAAAATCCAGAAAATCACATTGTCTGTTTTTTTTTCATTTTATTTGCATATTATGGTGGAAAATAAGTATTTGGTCAGAAACAAAATTTCATCTCAATACTTTGTGATGTATCCTTTGTTGGCAATGACAGAGGTCAAACGTTTTCTGTAAGTCTTCACAAGGTTGCCACACACTGTTGTTGGTATGTTGGCCCATTCCTCAATGCAGATCTCCTCTAGAGCAGTGATGTTTTTGGCTTTTCGCTTGGCAACACGGACTTTCAACTCCCTCCAAAGGTTTTCTATAGGGTTGAGATCTGGAGACTGGCTAGGCCACTCCAGGACCTTGAAATGCTTCTTACGAAGCCACTCCTTCGTTGCCCTGGCTGTGTGCTTTGGATCATTGTCATGTTGAAAGACCCAGCCACGTTTCATCTTCAATGCCCTTGCTGATGGAAGGAGGTTTGCACTCAAAATCTCACGATACATGGCCCCATTCATTCTTTCATGTACCCGGATCAGTCGTCCTGGCCCCTTTGCAGAGAAACAGCCCCAAAGCATGATGTTTCCACCACCATGCTTTACAGTAGGTATGGTGTTTGATGGATGCAACTCAGTATTCTTTTTCCTCCAAACACGACAAGTTGTGTTTCTACCAAACAGTTCCAGTTTGGTTTCATCAGACCATAGGACATTCTCCCAAAACTCCTCTGGATCATCCAAATGCTCTCTAGCAAACTTCAGACGGGCCCGGACATGTACAGGCTTAAGCAGTGGGACACGTCTGGCACTGCAGGATCTGAGTCCATGGTGGCGTAGTGTGTTACTTATGGTAGGCCTTGTTACATTGGTCCCAGCTCTCTGCAGTTCATTCACTAGGTCCCCCCGCGTGGTTCTGGGATTTTTGCACACCGTTCTTGTGATCATTCTGACCCCACGGGGTGGGATTTTGCGTGGAGCACCAGATCGAGGGAGATTATCAGTGGTCTTGTATGTCTTCCATTTTCTAATTATTGCTCCCACAGTTGATTTCTTCACTCCAAGCTGGTTGGCTATTGCAGATTCAGTCTTCCCAGCCTGGTGCAGGGCTACAATTTTGTTTCTGGTGTCCTTTGACAGCTCTTTGGTCTTCACCATAGTGGAGTTTGGAGTCAGACTGTTTGAGGGTGTGCACAGGTGTCTTTTTATACTGATAACAAGTTTAAACAGGTGCCATTACTACAGGTAATGAGTGGAGGAAAGAGGAGACTCTTAAAGAAGAAGTTACAGGTCTGTGAGAGCCAGAAATCTTGATTGCTTGTTTCTGACCAAATACTTATTTTCCACCATAATATGCAAATAAAATGAAAAAAAAAACAGACAATGTGATTTTCTGGATTTTTTTTTCTCAGTTTGTCTCCCATAGTTGAGGTCTACCTATGATGTAAATTACAGACGCCTCTCATCTTTTTAAGTGGTGGAACTTGCACTATTGCTGACTGACTAAATACTTATTATAATACTTCTCCTATGTGCAAGAATATAGCTTCTATAATACTACCCCTATGTACTAGAATATAACTACTTTAATACTGCCCCTATGTACTAGAATATAGCTACTATAATACTGCCCCTATGTACAAGAATATAACTACTATAATACTGTCCCTATGTACAAGCATATAACTACTATAATACTACCCCCTATGTACAAGAATATAACTACTATAATACTGCCCCCTATGTACAAGAATATAACTACTATAATACTGCCCCCTATGTACAAGAATATAACTACTATAATTCTGCTCCTATGTACAAGAATATAACTACTTTAATGCTGCCCCCTATGTACAAGAATATAACTACTATAATACTGCCCCTATGTGCAAGAATATAACTACTATAATACTGCCCCTATGTGCAAGAATATAACTACTATAATACTGCTCCTATGTACAGGAATATAGCTGTAATAATACTGCCATCAATAGACACTAATTAAATTACCAATATGCAGCATAAAGTTTTTCGGAGGTTTGTTGTCTAGGAGTTTCCAGTGGAAGTTGCTAAATATCAGTTTTATTTATTGTGAAAGTACCACCACTGCCCTATTGCTGTGATCCTCATTGATTTTGCAGCAGTTACATCACACCCATCATTCATACGACAGCTGCAGTCAATCACTGGTCTCGGCAGCCAAGTGTTGTACATTTTAGTCTTTATTGTTGAGGCCAGTGATTGGCTGCAGCTATCACATGAATGATGTAAACGATGTCATCATTACAGGAGCAATGGCCATGGAGTGAGGGGCGGTCAACTGGTAAGGTGGGTGGTTTTTTATGATGTTTGACAACTTTTTGTATGTCCCTGACAACCCCTTCATCGTGATGGACTTGAGAAATTTGTAATGAGATCGTTACCAGCAACTCTGCTGGGTTTAGGTCTTCTATTGGGGGTCCCATCTCAGCTGAAGACCTCTGCCTTTGTTGGTCCGGTGGCTGCTGGACGTGTTAATGCTTTTATGTGTTTTATATTTATATTATAATGTTTTTTTTCTTCTTTTCCTGCAGAACACGATGAATGCGGCAATGGACAAAGCAGCTGCGATGAGAACTCCATTTGCACAAACTCGGTCGAGGGGCACAGTTGTACCTGCAAACCTGGATATGTAGGGAATGGCACCATCTGTCGAGGTAGGCCTCAGCTTCCCCTGATATTACTGGATTTTTTGGGCTAAACTTTCCTTACTTACTTCCTATACTTACGTAGTTACCGCTTTAGTTCGGTCAGTTCCTTTCTTTTTTTAGATGTCCCTATAATTTGGACTCCATAACCGGGCTCTTAAATCGGATCTGTCACCATACACACTTCATACATTAACAAATATATCTCTTAGACCTCAGGAGGCAGATGTACTTATTCTTAAAGTCCATGCCAGAATGGCTGTATAATCCTAAAATAAAATGTACAAAACTGACGGCTGGACTGATAAAATGCTGATTTTAAAATTAGGCTGGAAAATTTTTAAAAAAAGGATTAGTCAGTCATTCTGACATGGATTTTCAAAGTAAGTACACCAGTTGTATCAGGTCTAATAGATGTGCTTAATGATACATACTCTATATGGTGAAATCTGGTAACGGACCTGCATTCATTTCTGTTGCTCTGTTGGGTTACTGCTGTCATGGGTACTTGATATCGGTGGTGTTTCTCAAGAATTTAATTTGGAAGCTTCAAATTGATAAAATAAACTGTTGGCTATCTGACCAGTTGATAGTTTTCTCCTTGGACTAATTACTCCGACCAGTATAATTCTCAACTTGTCTCAATGCCGCGAACATAAAGCTTAATCTTTATATAGTGAAACATTCTGCGACTTCCTGTACTTTTTTTTCTCAAACTTTTCAAGATCACTGCTTGCAATTAATGAATGAAAACATCAACTTTTATAAGGATATATAGCCCTGTCATAAAGAGGTTCTCCCACCAACCACAATTATTACCTATCCAGGCCCGGACTGGCCCATAGGAGAGCAGGTGAATCCTCTGGTGGGCCCCCCTCTGCAGTAATGGGCATCAGCTGTACTCGGCACAGTATACTGGATTACGTACAAAGGCAACATCAATCATTTAATAAACTACCCAGTGAATTATTATATAGAAGCAAAGCTGAATTTGTGAATGAGGGGAATGAAATATTCGGCATGTAGCTTAACAGCGGCCCCCCGGAGTCAGTAATTCCTGGGCTTTTGGCACGTGAGTCTGATACTGTACCTATCCATAGGATAGTTGACAAATATTTGATTACTGGGGGTCCCACCAGTCACTATTTCATTGATTACTAGAAGTGGATTTCGAGACCCCTAGGCAGATACACTTGGAGTCATTTCATTGGTGTGATGGCTCCTTACATAACTCCCATAGAGCGGCATTGGCTGCTCCATTCAAACTCTTCCCTGTTGTAGTTTAGTGGGTGAGTAAGAATGAGGGATGATTAGTTCCATTTGTATAAAAACTCCCTTTAAAGGGAAACATTCCGATAAAACTTTGTTGCCTGTAATCTGAGCGATCATCTGTAATCTGTAGGGTAAAATTTTCAATAGTGTTACATTTCCCTGCAGCACTCCCACAGGAGAAACATGGTGTTACACAATGGGTCCTCCAAATTAAAAGACGCTCTCTGTAACTGACCCCCACTCTGATAGGAATCCTGATCAGAGGACGCCTACTCCCTAATACAGATGGGTTACTAAATTGGATAATCCCTTTAAGCAAAGAAAGTCCAGTTCAGGACAGGTTTCCATCTGTTCCACATAATAAGTAATGGCTTTCTTTGACTGATTACAAGCCGGGATGAAAACCTTGGAGGATTGATAACTAAAGTATCTAAGAAAGTTGCAGAAGTGGACGCTTTTCACTTACATAAAACTGGAAAAAGCAGTGTAAATTGCTCCTTATTGTCTGGAACGTGACCTTACATTGAGGTAGATTGGTTCCATGTGTTAGTACATTGCCATAAGTGGAGAAATTGGCAGTAGGCGTTGTGTCCTTCATGACCAAAACATAAAAGAGTTTATTACAGCTTCACTAAAGAAGTGGCCATGAAGACGCCAACACGAGCTTTTCATAAGTGAAGTGCGTTTGTCGGCGGCGATAGATTGTCTTCACATGGAGGAAGTGTCCGCGAGATAACAAGGACTTACAGCAGGATCATTCATGTCCAGTGAATTGACCGTCCAGAATCAATTCTGTAAATGTTATTTTTTATCAAATTGTGGCTCCTGGAGACTTCATGAAGAGCATTCCTGCAAAATGTGCAATTCTAGGGCAGGAAATGAGGTCCTAACTAAGGCTTCTTCTTTATGGGTAGGGTGGTCGCTATCCATCTTGTTGCTTGTCATCCGCTTTATCTTTTCCTCTCGTAAAAGGGGCTGTGTCAACAGAAAATGACCGATTGTATAAATCAGGCCTTTTATGATAAATGTATTGTGATTTGGAATATTAAAAGTCTGAGATATATATATATATATATATTATCCACAGATTATTATAGGTGATGTCACAGCTCACCTCCTCCTCCTGTACAATGACTGACAAAACCTTTATATACAGTAGATAACACAATCCACTATTCACAATAGGTCATGTCACAGCTCACCTTCTCCTCCTCCTGTACTATAACTAATAGGTAATAGATAGATGATATACAGAGAAATATTAGACAGATAGTAATGAGGTTGATAAATAAGATAATATAATATCTATAAATTAATATGAAAATATGAGATCAATATCTGTAGAATTATAATTGATACTAAGTTCTTTTTGCAGAAAATACAGAACGTTTTATTCATTTGCATAGAATAATAGAATAAAGTTTGTTTCTAATGGCAACAGAAAAATAAGTGAAATATTGATGTGTGCCCGCGAGAGAATGTGAATGTCTGTAGAAAGTATCAAGAATGAATGGAAATGAGGACATTGCACTTCCCTAGTATTGACTCTTCTCGGGGTGTATCGAAGGCTTTGTGTCCTCTTCTGACCTGCTGAGCTTCATAATTCATGATGTTAAGAGAAAAACAATGTCTCCGTGTATGTGGCCGAGAGTGTGAATACACAGTTATGAGTTATTAGATACAGTCGCTTTCAAAGGTATTCACCCCCTTGGCATTTTTTGTGTTTTGTTATCTTACAACCTGGGATTTCACTGTTTTTTTATGGTTTGCATCAGTTCATGTAAAGAACATGCCTATATCTGTGAACATTTGGTTTTCTTTTTCTTGTGACGCAAACAACAAATAGGACAAAATAACTGTAAACTTCAGTGTGCATAACTATTCACCCCCCTAAAGTTAATACTTTGTAGAGAATTCTTTGCGGCAATTACAGCTGCAAGTCGCTTTGGATGAGTCTCTATGAGCTTTCCACATCTGGCCACTGAGATTTTTGCCCATTTCTCAAAGCAAAACTGCTCCAACGCCTACAACTTAGGTGGTTCCCTCTGCTGACAGCAATCTTCAAGTCTGCCAACAGATTCTCCATTGGATTAAGGTATGGACTGTGACTAGGCGACTCTAGAACATTTACATGTTTCCTCTTAAACCTCTCGAGTGCTGCTTTAGCAGTATGCTTTGGGTCATTGTCTTACTGGAAGATGAAACGCCATCCCCTTCTCAAATCACAGACAGACTGAAACAAGTTTTGCTCAAGAATATCCATATATTTTTGCCCCATCCATCTTCCCTTCAACTAGAACCATTTTCCCAGTCCCTTTTGCTGAAAAACCTCCCTGCACACAGCATGATGCTGCCACCACCATGTTTCACTGCGAGGATGGTGTTCTTGTGGTGATGAGCTGTGTTGGTTTGGAGCCAGACATAGCATTTACCTTGGTGGCCAGAAAGTTCAATTTTGGTCTCATCTGACCACAGCACCTTCCTCCATACATTTGAGTAGTGCCCCACATGTCTTTTGGCAAACTGAAAACGAACTTTACAGTTTTTGTGTGTCAGTGAAGGCTTTTTTTCTGCCTACTCTTCCATAAAGATCACCTGTATGGCATGTACCGCTTATTGAGGTCGTATGGACAGATACTCCTTTCTCTGCTTGGGAACTCTACAGCTCCTTTGGGGTTACCTTTGGTCTCTGTGCTGCCTCTCTGATTAATGCCCACCTTGTCCGAGCTGAGAGTTTTGGTGGGCGTCCCTCTCTTGGCAGGTTTGTTGTAGTACCATATGCTTTCCATTTGATGATAATGGATTTGATGGTTCTCCAGGGGATCATCAGAGATTGTAATAGTTTTTATAACCCAACCCAGACTTGTACTTCTCAACAACTTTGTTCCTGACTTGTTTGGAGATCTCCTTGGTCTTCATGGTGTTGTTTTGAGATCTCCTTGATCTTCATGGTGTTGTTTGGAAGTCTCCTTAGTCTTCATGGTGTTATTTGGAGATCTTCTTGGTCTTCATGGTGTTGTTTTGAGATCTTCTTGGTATTCGTGGTGTTGTTTGGAGATCTCTTTGGTCTTCATTATGTTGTTTGGAGATCTCCTTGGTCTTCATGGTGTTGTTTGGAGATCTCCTTGTTCTTCATGGTGTTGTTTGGAGATCTACTTGGTCTTCATGGTGGTGTTTGGAGATCTCCTTGGTCTTCATGTTGTTTGTACATCTCCTTGGTCTTCATGGTTTTGTTTGGAGATCTCCTTGGTCTTCATGGTGTTGTTTGGAGATCACCTTGGTCTTCATGGTGTTGTTTGGCGATCTCCTTGTTGTTCATGGTTTTGTTTGGAGATCTCCTTGGTCTTCATGGTGTTGTTTGGAGATCACCTTGGTCTTCATGGTGTTGTTTGGCGATCTCCTTGTTGTTCATGGTTTTGTTTGGAGATCTCCTTGGTCTTCATGGTGTTGTTTGGAGATCTCCTTGGTCTTCATGGTGTATAGTTAGTGGTGCTTCTTGTTAATGATGTTGCAGCCTCTGTGGCCTTTCAGAAAAGGTAAAGTGTATATAGTGACAGACATGTGACAGGGGAACGTCCTGTCACTAAGCATGGGACTTATGAAGGGAATTGCTTGCACCAGAAATCCTTTAGGGACTTCATTAGAAAGGGGTGAATATATGAACATGCCCATTTTTAGTTATTTGATCCCATAAATGTAATTTATGCCTATGTTTTCTCACTTCACCAATTTAGACCATGTAGTGCTGATGCATCACACACAAATCGGATTATAAAAATATTTAAACACTGATTGTAATGTAACTAAATAGGTAAAAAGCCAAGTGAGAAATACTTTTGCAAGCTACTGTAAAAATTATTGAATACACAGATAAGGAATAATAAAATGATTGATAGAGATATAGCTAGAAAAAGAAAACACAGCAGCACTCTATATGAGCCTAGTTACATGCGAACACTGCAAACATTGAATTTAGCCTGTTATTACTCAGTAAGATGTCCTTACAAAAATTAAGGTTCTTAGCTCATAAATTGGCCAATTCATGTGTGCCCATCAACCACAGCAAGGTGACCTCCCTCTGATGAGTCCCTGTTCTACTGTACTTTTAGACTATCAGCTTACAGTTAAATGGACAAACATGTTTCTCCCGGCTGCACTCCTCCCATTAACCTGCAGGTGATTTTAATCAGTTATACTTACCCACTTGAATTGTAGGCTCATAGCCTGGGAGAGATGTTCAGTAGGATAGGACCCATCAGAGAAGTGTCACCTTTCTGTGGTTGATGGGCACACATGAATTGGCCAGTTTATGCACTAAGAACCTTCATTTTTGTAAGTACATCTTTTTGAGTAATAACACAGTCTAGATTCAATGTTTGCAGTGTTTGCATATTTCTTGGCTCACATAGAGTGCTGCTGTGTTTTCTTTTTCTATATAATGCAGCTTTCGCAGTTGGCATCTGTTCACACTTATGAGGTGCTGGTCAGGTTTTTTCTGTATATAGATAGATGATAGGTAGATAATAGCCCTATAAATAATAGATAGATGATAGATAATAGATCTATAATTGAAAGGTAATATGTAGATAAATAATAGATATATAGATGCTAGATAATAGATAGATGTATAATTGATAGATAATAGATAACTAGATTTAACTTAGATAATAGATAGATAAATAGAAAGATGATCGATGATAGATTAACAGATGATATCTAGGTACATGGATATAGGCGGCATGCAGATGGTGACATTCACCAATCAGTTTCAGAATGGTTTCCCGTAGTTCAGTTCACAAAGTTTGTGTAACCAGGAATCAGATGATTAACACTGCACACGTTCTGCTGCGGAGCGCTGCGCGCACAGTGGAAACCATTGACCCAGATGTCTGCTAATGGCACAAACAGGCGGCAGGTTCCAGCACAGACGAAGCCTCCGACTCATTACCCTGAAATAGAGAAGGATTGGATCTAGGAATTATTGTAATGTAATACATGATATAACCCCGGCGGTGGCGCGAGGCCGACGTAAAAACCTGACAGAAACATTGTATCATTCATTTAGGGGGACGAGATAGTAAACCGAAGCCCTCCTGTATGTTATCTCTATTGTCTGTGGAGTTGGGTACCATCATTCGCTGCTCTCTGTGACTGTTTCTTGCCCCCTCAATCACTTCTTATTACCAAACTAGTAGGTTTTCTATAAATATGAATTGGGAGTATACACTGAGCAGACAGGCTTGTCGGGGACGTCGCCCCTATAATAATCACACCTTTATTGCTTTAATCGCTGCCTCTGTTCAGCTGCTGAGTGCACCCCGGGTGTGGCCAAGAGCCTCAATGCACCTTTTCACCCTCGAGTTGTGTTTGTCCCCACCTCCCTCACTGGTGATTGACAGCTGCTGACTTGCTGGGAGTGATCACTGTTTGCAGGCAAACCAGTGCTGTCAGTCACCAGTGAAGTGGATGGGTTATGCAAAACCTGTGGGTGGGACAGTGTAGCGTCTTGGCCACACCCAGGCTGCACTCACCCCCTATTCAGCATATTTGCATATGTTACTATGTTCACATGTTGCACTTTTAGGTGCATTTTTCCCAGAATGAAAAACACTGGTTATGGCAAAGAAACCACAGAGAATTTATGTACTTTGTTATGCTGTTGAGATCTCTAAAATCTCATTTACATGATGCATTTTTTTATTGCTGTTTGGTTTTTTTTTTGCAAGAAAAATTTTATGGAGAAAAAATGAATCGAAAGCACTGTGAACAAGCCCTAAAGTCCCAATTTTTATGGGGACCATATTTCCTACAATGCCATGTGCTAAGCTGATAATATCAGTTTGGGCTGATAGGTTCCCTTTAAATCACTAGTAATAATGAATAATACTTGCGTGTTGCAGCTCTCTCTGCTTCTAGCACAGCAGGAAGCCCCAGCAGGTGTGTTGCCCTTTAAAAAGATGCCAGTGTGATGCCGCGCAGCCTAACGTTTTGTAGCATTAATGTTACACCTCACTTTGGATCAAACGTGCACATACCCCATCCTATTAATCTACACTCCTCAATTAATCCGTGGACACTTTGATCGTGTGTTTATTGCTGAAGCACAACCATAAATTTGTCTTTCGCTGGCGCCGCACATAATTGCGGTAATTTTCAGCCGTATATTTCTGAACTATAGTCCAGATGGCACGAGAGGAGGAAAAAAATGAAAACAAGGTAATTGAGATTTATGATAAGGTGACTTGTAAAACAGAAAACATTTATAGATCGCAGGACGACGCATAACCCAGCTGATGGCGCAGTCTCGGGGGTCCAGAGATTACGGCCGTAATTTATATATGACTGATGTAATTCTATGTATTGGTGCAATAAGTGGAAACAATGTGGACAGACCTGAAACAGCAGGAGACAGAAGATTATGCAGGAGTTATCTCAACATGACCCCCAATATTTGATCATCAGGGGTTGGCATGGTCATCCAGCAATGTGGCCCTTGATATAAACATAAAAACCTCACTGGAGCCATCTTAGAGCTGCAGGAATATTAGTATTAACCCCTTTGCTACCATTACTTTATTATTTAATGGCCTTGGGCTCAATCTTGAGCCATGGCGACTCGTCGGAAGATCGATCTTGTGCAAGCCTAGATATCAGGGTCTTCTCCACTGTTGCTGGTCTTCCGCTTCGCCTTGTTCCTTCTACTCTTCCGACAATGATCTCCTTCTCCAGTGATCGCTCTCTTCGTATGAGGTGTTCAAAGTAGGGAAGTCGTAGCTTGACGATCCTTGCTTCCAGTGACACGTCTGGCTTGATTGATGTTGTGCAAGCCTAGATAGGTCCACCAGAGTCTTCTCCGCCGTTGCTGGTCTTCCTCTTCGCCTTGTTCCTTCTACTCTTCCGCCTATGATGTCCTTCTCAGCTACGGTAATTGTTCTCTTTGTGTGATGTGTCCAGAGTAGACAAGTCATATTTTGATGATCCTTGCTTCCAGTGATATTTCTGACTTGATCGATCTTGTGCAATCCTAGATATGTCCATCACGATCTTCTCCGCCATTGCTGTTGTTCCTCTTTGCCTTGTTCCTTCTACTCTTCCACCCATGTTGTCCTTGTTCTCTGATTGTTCTCTTTGTATGATGTGTCCAAAGTAGGCAAGTCATATCTTGATGATCCTTGCTTTCTGGCTTGATCGACCTTGTGCAAGCCTAGATAGGTCCACCAGGGTCTTCTATTGATCCTAGCTTCCTGTGACACATCTGGCTTGACTTGTTCTAAAATTGATTTGTTCATTCTTCCTCTTGCCATCCGTGGTTGATGCCATCCTTCTCCAGCACCACATTTAGAAGTTGTTGCCTTACCACCATGGATTGCCAAATTGACCAGCTGTTGACCCCTTTAACATTCGGTGTTGCTGGAAATGTAATCTGTAACTCGTTAATCCATTAATACATCATGTGATATTCTACATTTAGAAAGTTGGGAACTTGAGCGCCATGAGGCGTCTTGATTTCCACAATAGACATTTGTGAAGATCCTCAAAGGCATCCTTTCCTGGGAAGTATAATTTTTGTTAATTTTTTTAAATAAATTTTGAGTATTTTTTTAAGGATATTTCCATAATCAATAAAACAGACATTAATGTCATACTTAAGGGGGCACATTCTTTCAAAAGAAATGCAAAGAAAAAAATTATACAAATGTTTAATGAAGTTTCCATCCTTTTTTGAGTTTTGCAATTAAATGGAAGTAACTTTGAATCCAGAACATTGCGCTCCGTCAGTTGGGTTAATGTCCCTTCCAGCCGCTATGACTGTAAAATTAGTTATTGATCTACCCGGCTCTGGGAATATAAGCAGGTCAGATTTATTTACAGATCATGTTGGAGCGCCTGGAGAAGGTTGGGGCAAGTTATGGACAAAGCCTGAGTGGTCAAGCCTCAGTGATTGACACGGGCATTATGCATCAAGTACAGTGTCTACCTGAGCGTCCTCAGACCATCCCTGAAGCCTCTTCACTTTTTATTTTCATCATGCGCTCATAGGCATCGTAGTCCATCTCCTTCATGGGCTGGTAGATGACAGGAGGTCTCGGAGGAGACGCGCACACAATGGTCTTTTCATGGATTGTGGAGCAGAACAATACTCTGCTCCATTCCAATCCCTCCCACAGTCTAAGTGATAAATTGTCTTTTTTTAAGACCTAGTTGGTTTCCGGTAAATCCTATTGTACTACTGCTTTACTACTTGAATCTACGTTTAATATTGACACCTAAATCACAACATATTCTAATCTGCAATCACATACGGATCTACATTCAAAAGGTTTGCTGGAATGCTGTTAGCACTCAGGTGGCATATTCTCACTTTTACCCCTAGTGTCTACTTAACATGGCCAGGGAAAACCCAAAAAGGTGCCTTAAAACATAAGCACAGTAATTTTGAGGATCATCACCTTTACAGCGTTGCCAGAATTTTCCTGCAGATTGGGACAGAGCTTGTTACCTCATGTTTTAAAGAGGACCTGTCACTTGCTAAAAAAATGAGTTAAATACCTTGTAAAAATCACTGAGTTCTCCTGATTCTGCCGCCTTTTTCTGTTTTGCTCTGCGTCGCTCCATTGCAGAGATATTCAATTTTGTTGCTTTTGGAGACCAGTATGTGAAATCTCTTCTTGCATTCAACCAGGCATTTCAATTGGGTCTTGTCTAGGGGTAAGCTGCTTTCGCCTGTCCCTCCCAGATACTCCCTATCACATCTCTGCAGCATCTGAGACTGCAAGATCAGCTGCAGAGCTGTAATTAGCGGCATCCGGGAGGAGTGAAAGTGCACGTTCCCAGGGAAGTCTCTGATAAAATGCTCAGTTGGTCTTTAAAGAGGAAATTTCACATACTGCGCTCCAAAGCAACAAATGTGAATATCTCTGAAATGGAGCGATGCAGCACAAAACGGAAAAAAACAGCAGAATCAGGGGCGCTCAGGGATTTTTACAAGTTAGGCTGGTTTCACATTAGCGCTTTTTAAGCGCACGCACGGCCGGGGGTAGCTCCGCCCCCGAGCCGGCTCTCTGCCCGGCGTGCCCGCCCCTTGCTTGTAGCGCCGCCTCCTAGCGCACAGCGGCGCCTGCGATCGGCGCACCCTATCTTTAGCATAGGGTGCGCAGATCGTGCGCAGGCCGTGCGCTAGTTGCGCTTTGACCTGCACTGCGCACTTTTGACGGTGCGCCGTGCACTCCAAAATCCAAAAAGTTTGATTTTGGCGCGCACGGCGCACCGTCAAAAGTGCGCAGCGCAGGTCAAAGCGCAACTAGCGCATGGCCTGCGCACGATCTGCGCACCCTATGCTAAAGATAGGGTGCGCCGATCGCAGGTGCCGCTGTGCGCTAGGAGGCGGCGCTACAAGCAAGGGGCAGGCACGCCGGGCAGAGAGCCGGCTCGGGGGCGGAGCTACCCCCGGCCGTGCGTGCGCTTAAAAAGCGCTAATGTGAAACCAGCCTTAGTTAATTCCTGTTAACAAGTGACAGGTTTTGTTTTATATAAAAAATAAATTACAATGCTTTGTACTGGGCAAAGACTTTCTATTGACCCCGTATTGCCCAAGCAGGTGCTCCGTACTTCTTCCTGTTGAGCGAGTGCATTGCAGAGCATTTTTCTGAGCAATTGGTGGGGGTCTCTAAATCTGGACCCCCATCAATCTTCTGCATCCTTTAACGCTCACTTTGCTGAGACTTGGTGGCCAGTGGTGTGTCTTGAAGCTCATGGGCCTGATGTAAAATCTCCAACAGGCCCCCTCCATTCTTTCACAGGTCATTAATAGTACTAGTCTTCCATTTAGGGCCAAATGGACTTTTTGGACCCTCTAGGCTCCAGGACCAGGGTGTAACGGCAACCCCTGTATGTATTCATCTGCCAAGGTCGGTGGCTTCAGGTGAAGTGGTGTCAGTACACACCAACATGTTGTTCTGCTGACATCATTTTTACATCAATTTCCTTGGGCTTCTCCTAACCTCCTCCTGGATGTCTGCAACAGCATCGAATGTCCAAACTCATGGTTGTGAATTTTATTTTATTTTTTTTTTGCTTTGTGCCACAGATTTTCTGTTCTGCCACTTCTGCCCTAAACCATGTCTACTGCCTTTTACTGGAAGAAGTTTGTCCTGCTGACAGGTTCCATTAGGATTTGTCTTGTCTATGTGGCTACAGTTTGGCACATACTGTATGTATCAGATATTGGGTGATTTTTCTTTGAACAGTGTCATTTTTTGGTGATTTTCGTAACAGCTTCTCACTTAAAAAACGTAGAAAGATTTTTTCTTTTGTGCAGTTGATGTCACTTCGCACCAAGTGTTCAAGATGGAAAGGTATCTTAGGGCGAGCTAATCAAGAGAACCCCTGACACAGGGCAATAACTCTGCATCAGAGACGGCGCGTTTCACTCTCCGGGTCGTGATGGTCGGTTAACCAGCTATAGGAAGATGAGATCAGGGACACTTTAGCGCATCCATCTTTAGAAGCGTGGACATAGGTAATAACTTACACAGCACTTTATTTCGAAAAGCGGCCATCAGGAATAGAGAAGCCTGCTCATAAATATTCACCTGAGAGATGGAATTAAGAGAGAAAACTAGGAAGCGATGACCTGAAATGCGGCTACTGTAAGAACAGCTTCATGGCTTTACTGCATGGGTGATGGCATGGCAAATATGGAAAAAGGAGTTTATACAATGCATCACAATGTGTTACAGCACAAATATAACCACTGTCACATCACTCTAAGGCCTGTTTCACACTTCCGTTTTTTGCCGTCAGTTAAAATCCGCCAATTTTTGAAAAAAACGGATCCGCCAAAAAAGGGGCTGATCCGTTTTTTCCCCCATAGACTTACATTAGTGGTGGATCTTGACTGACGGTCGTCCGTCACCCCCGTTTTTTGACGGATCCGCCAAGATTTTAGCATCTCCCGGGCGGATGAGACGGACCCTGTAACGTTTTTTTTCTTTGACGGTCCACTATTTTGAAGTGCGTATGCCCGGAAGCTTTACTCCGGGAAGAATTTTAACCATGAAATGCCGCTCCGGGAGCGGCGAGAAAATCTCTCTATCTCTTTCTCTCTCTCCTTCCGGACCGCGTATGTAACAGGCCTTACCTGGAATTTTTGGTGTCCTGAATCCATAATGTATCAATACAGGCGTACTGGATAAATCCTTGTATCATTTGGGAGAACTGCAGAATTGTGAATACTGCTCTGGAGTATTATAGAAAATGTAAGTCAGAATGAATAATGTAATATATATACACAGTGACTGCACCAACAGAATAGTAAATTCAGCTCTGGCGTATAATACAGGATGTAACTCAGGATAAGTAATGTATGTACACAGTGACTGCACCAGCAGAATAGTGAATGCAGCTCTGGAGTATAATACAGGATGTATCTCAGGATCAGTAATGTAATATATGTACACAGTGACTGCACCAGCTGAATAGTGAATGCAGCTCTGGAGTATAATACAGGATGTAACTCAGGATCAGTAATGTAATATATGTACACAGGGACTGCACCAGCAGAATAGTGAATGCAGCTCTGGAGTATAATACAGGATGTAACTCAGGATCAGTAATGTAATATATGTACACAGGGACTGCACCAGCAGAATAGTGAATGCAGCTCTGGAGTATAATACAGGATGTAACTCAGGATAAGTAATGTATGTACACAGTGACTGCACCAACAGAATAGTAAATTCAGCTCTGGCGTATAATACAGGATGTAACTCAGGATAAGTAATGTATGTACACAGTGACTGCACCAGCAGAATAGTGAATGCAGCTCTGGAGTATAATACAGGATGTATCTCAGGATCAGTAATGTAATATATGTACACAGTGACTGCACCAGCTGAATAGTGAATGCAGCTCTGGAGTATAATACAGGATGTAACTCAGGATCAGTAATGTAATGTATGTACACAGGGACTGCACCAGCAGAATAGTGAATGCAGCTCTGGAGTATAATACAGGATGTAACTCAGGATCAGTAATGTAATGTATGTACACAGTGACTGTACCAGCAGAATAGTGAGTGCAGCTCTGGGGTATAATACAGGATGTAACTCAGGATCAGTAATGTAATATATATACACAGTGACTGCACCAACAGAATAGTAAATTCATCTCTGGAGTATAATACAGGATGTAACTCAGGATAAGTAATGTAATGTATGTACACAGTGACTGCACCAGCAGAATAGTGAGTGCAGCTCTGGCGTATAATACAGGATGTAACTCAGGATCAGTAATGTATGTACACAGTGACTGCACCAGCAGAATAGTGAGTGCAGCTCTGGAGTATAATACAGGATGTATCTCAGGATCAGTAATGTAATATATGTACACAGTGACGGCACCAGCAGAATAGTGAATGCAGCTCTGGAGTATAATACAGGATGTAACTCAGGATCAGTACAGGATCAGTAATGTAATGTATGTACACAGTGACTGCACCAGCAGAATAGTGAATGCAGCTCTGGAGTATAATACAGGATGTAGCTCAGGATCAGTAATGTAATGTATGCACACAGTGACTGCACCAACAAAATAGTAAATTCAGCTCTGGAGTATAATACAGGATGTAACTCAGGATAAGTAATGTAATGTATGTACACAGTGACTGCACCAGCAGAATAGTGAGTGCAGCTCTGGCATATAATACAGGATGTAACTCAGGATCAGTAATGTATGTACACAGTGACTGCACCAGCAGAATAGTGAATGCAGCTCTGGAGTATAATACAGGATGTAACTCAGGATCAGTACAGGATCAGTAATGTATGTACACAGTGACTGCACCAGCAGAATAGTGAGTGCAGCTCTGGGGTATAATACAGGATGTAACTCAGGATCAGTAATGTAATGTATGTGCACAGTGACTGCACCAGCAGAATAGTGAGCGCAGCTCTGGGGTATAATACAGGATGTAACTCAGGATCAGTACAGGATCAGTAATGTATGTACACAGTGACTCCACCAGCAGAATAGTGAATGCAGCTCTGGGGTATAATACAGGATGTAACTCAGGATCAGTACAGGATCAGTAATGTATGTACACAGTGACTGCACCATCAGAATAGTGAGTGCAGCTCTGGCGTATAATACAGGATGTAACTCAGGATCAGTAATGTATGTACACAGTGACTGCACCAGCAGAATAGTGAGTGCAGCTCTGGAGTATAATACAGGATGTATCTCAGGATCAGTAATGTAATATATGTACACAGTGACGGCACCAGCAGAATAGTGAATGCAGCTCTGGAGTATAATACAGGATGTAACTCAGGATCAGTACAGGATCAGTAATGTAATGTATGTACACAGTGACTGCACCAGCAGAATAGTGAATGCAGCTCTGGAGTATAATACAGGATGTAGCTCAGGATCAGTAATGTAATGTATGCACACAGTGACTGCACCAACAAAATAGTAAATTCAGCTCTGGAGTATAATACAGGATGTAACTCAGGATAAGTAATGTAATGTATGTACACAGTGACTGCACCAGCAGAATAGTGAGTGCAGCTCTGGCATATAATACAGGATGTAACTCAGGATCAGTAATGTATGTACACAGTGACTGCACCAGCAGAATAGTGAATGCAGCTCTGGAGTATAATACAGGATGTATCTCAGGATCAGTAATGTAATATATGTACACAGTGACGGCACCAGCAGAATAGTGAATGCAGCTCTGGAGTATAATACAGGATGTAACTCAGGATCAGTACAGGATCAGTAATGTATGTACACAGTGACTGCACCAGCAGAATAGTGAGTGCAGCTCTGGGGTATAATACAGGATGTAACTCAGGATCAGTAATGTAATGTATGTGCACAGTGACTGCACCAGCAGAATAGTGAGCGCAGCTCTGGGGTATAATACAGGATGTAACTCAGGATCAGTACAGGATCAGTAATGTATGTACACAGTGACTCCACCAGCAGAATAGTGAATGCAGCTCTGGGGTATAATACAGGATGTAACTCAGGATCAGTACATGATCAGTAATGTATGTACACAGTGACTGCACCAGCAGAATAGTGAGTGCAGCTCTGGAGTATAATACAGGATGTAACTCAGGATCAGTAATGTAATGTCTGTACACAGTGACTCCACCAGCAGAATAGTGAGTGCAGCTCTGCTCAGCTGCTGCTCATTGTGGTGATTGTGGGTGCGGTTGACACTGATCCTGCTGTGTGTTTCTGAGCTCCAGAGAATCAACATCTCTCCACACAGGGAGGAGTGGGTTTCCTGGGATGAGTGAAGGAGCCAAGTCTCAGGCTTCTGTTTCCCGGTCCAGGCCTGCACATCAGAGGACTCGGGGCTGAGCAATGTGGCTCCTACTCCCCCCAGGTCTGCAGAGACCCAGAGAAACCGTAAGGCTTCCAACATGGAGGAAAAGCATCATCGGACAGCACGCCGTGGGACGTCAGGACGGCTAAGTGACACATAACTAAGGACCCGTAGTCGGCCATACCGCGGCCCTATAGTGACCGGCCTTCGCCGGGTTAGTCGTGTTCTCATTACCCATGTTTCTTTGTGTTTGGTCCCTGCGAGGACAATTGTTGTTATCTTGTTTGGTTTCTCAGGATAGCCCCGTTGGCATCCATATATATAAAAGCCACCACCAAAAGTTACATCCGTCTCGTGTCTCGTCACTGCATCCCGCGTACCTGCTGTACCTACAGTGTAGTTAAAAATGATGACTCTGCTATTTTATGTGTATATGTACATGGGTGCTGGACATGGTTTTTAACTAGGACTTGCAGTACTGTTATATGTTGGACATGACACCTGTATGGGTCACAGATTATCGTGATGTAAATACATAATCATCCACAACACAAGGGCTGGCAGTAATATTCCGCATCAAGTCATTACAGTCTGGCCACACTATTCCTTTGAACATGATGCCCGTGGTGATCGTTCCCTTCAGTTAGCTCTCCAGCTTACTACGTTTATGTGATTTATTCTTCCTGTTTTGCTCTGATATTAGGAGCATTTAATAGACCATATAATTTGGTTACTTAAAAATCCCAAAATGGTTTGCTCATCCTGAGGCTAATTATAAGGGAAGCTTGTGAAAGTGTAAAATAAGCTCAGGTTGTAATAAATGGCTTTTAGCTGTAATGATATAGTCTAGAATGTTCTAGTAGAAAATGGTAAAGAATTAAAGTACATGCAAAAGAATTTGAAGAGAAATTGGAAATGAAAATCTTCATTTTCACTATATATTAATGGTATAGGACACACACTGTGCAAAAAATTTAGGCAGGTGTGGGAAAAAATGATGCAAAGTAACAAGCTTTCAAAAATAAAAGTTTTAATAGTTTATTGTTACCAATTAAGAAAATGCAAAGTGAATGATAAGAGAAATCTACATCCCTTCAGTATATGGTGACCGCCCATCGTCTTTATAACTTTTTCTAGGTAGTTGTCACTTGCACTTTTTGAAGGAACTCGGCAGGAGATTGTTCCAAACATCATAGAGAACTGACCCCAGATCTTCTGTGTATGAGACTTATGCAAATCTTTCTGTCTCTTCATGTGTTCCCAGACACAATGGATGATGTGAGATCAGGGCTCTGCGGGGGTCGGATCATCACCTCCCAGTCTCCTCGCTCTTAATGACATTGGCTGGATGTTTGGGGGTCGTTATCCGGCTGCAAAATAAATCAGAAGCCAATCAGACGCCTCCCTGATGGTATTACATTATGGATAAGTATCTGCCTGTATGTATCAGCATTGAGGACATCATTAATTCTGAACAAATCCTCAACTCCATGTGCTGAAACACAGCCCCAACTTGCAAGACCCCACACCGCGTGTCGCTGTTCCTAAAGACCCTCATTATTGTGCAACTCTCTGCAGCCTTTCAGCAAACAAACTGCCTTCTGTTACAGGTAAATACACCTGCTGACATTTTCTTGCACCTTAATTCTTATGTTTTTGCACATAGTTGTGTCTTGTTGCCTTGTTTCCATGTAGAAGGTAAGGCTTTTTGGCCCCAATTGTTCCATGAAGACCACTTTTGGTCAGTCTTCTCCAAACAATGGATGGGTGTCCCTGGTTCCCTCCGGTTGCTGTCAGTTCTGAGCTGATGACAGTGCTGGACATGTTCCTATTTGGAAAGAAAAGAAGCACAATGTGACTTTCATCTGCTGCACTAAGTTTTCTTGGTTGACCATCGCTTTTACATCTTTGACTTGGACCGTTTCTTGGTGTTTCTTCAAAAGAACAGAACATCTTAAAGGGAATCTATCACCTCATTTTTGGCCTATGAGCTGCAGTCACCACCATCAGGGGCTTATCTACAGCATTCTGTAACCTGAAAGATAATAAAAACGAATTAGATTATACTCACCTGGGGGTCCGGTCTGGTCCGATAGGTGTCGCGATCCGGCGCCTCCCATCTTCTAGCGATGATGTCCTCCTTCTTACTTCTGCCGCGGCTCCTGCGCAGGCGTACTTTATCTTCCCTGTTGAGGGCAGAGTAAAGTACTGCAGTGCGCAGGTGCCGGACCTCTCAGACCTTTCCCGGCGCCTGCGTACTGCAGTACTCTGCTTTGCCCTCAATAGGGCAGATAAAGTATGCCTGCATAGGAGCCTTGGCAGAAGTAAGAAGGAGGATGTCATTGCTAGAAGATGGGAGGCGCCGGACCGGAGCGCGACACCCATCGGACCGGATCCCCGGGTGAGTATAATATAGCTCGCTTTTCTTATTTTTCAGGTTACATCGGGGGCTTATCTACAGCAATATAAAATGCTGTAGATAAGCCCCTGATGGTGGTGGCCGCATCTCATAGGCCAAAAATTAGGTGACAGAGTCACTTTAAAAGCTCAGTCTCCTTTTAAATCTTTGCCTGGATGACACCTTGCTGATGCAGTATAAGTACCCCGTGTCTTGTTGCTGTGCACAATCTTGCACAAAGTGTATGATCTGTGAAATGAAAGTGTCTTGCACTACGTCTCCCTGGTGGCATAGATTAGCTGGTCCTCACATAGTTTTAAGTCTCGTATTCAGCTGCTTCTGTATCAACTACAGGGGTTGGACAAAATAATGGAAACACCTGTAAACATCAAGAAAAGTTTGTTTAATATGGTGTAGGTCCACCTTTTGCAGCGATTACAGCCTCAATTCTCCGAGGTATGGATTCATACAAGGTGTGAATTGTTTCCAAAGGAATTTTAGCCCATTCTTCAGTTAAAACACCCTATAGTTCTTTGAGCGACGATGGCAGCGGAAATCGACGTCTAACTTGAATCTCTAAAATCGACCATAAATGCTCAATAATGTTGAGCTTTAACGATTCTAGCTGTATGAATTGGTGCATTATCATCCTGAAAGATGGCGTTCCCCTCCGGGAACAGTGCTTGAACCATAGGATGCACTTGGTCGCCCATAATGCCTAAATAATCATGGCTGTTAATTCTTCCATGAAGGGATATCATTGGCCCGGCAGATCTCCACGAAATAGCACCCCAGATCATCACAGAACCTCCGCCATGTTTTACGGTTGGGAGAAGGCAGTCTGGATGGAATGTTTCTTTCAGCTGTCTCCAAACGTACACTCGGCCGGAGGTCGGAAATAGGGTAAACAATGATTCGTTTGAGAATATCACAGGTTTCCACTGCTCAAGGGACCAATTCTGGAGGTTTCTACACCACTCTAAACGCTTGGAAACATTTGTCATTGAGAGCAGCGGTTTTCGAATTGCAGCTCTTCCGTGGAATCCAGATTTGTGCAGCTCCCAACGAACAGTTTTCATGGAAACTGGGTTCTGTAGGTGTTCATTGAGCTCAGCAGTGATTTTCGGAGCCGTGGTCTTGCGATCCTCTCTCACAATTCGCTTAGAGTGCGACGGTCTCTCTGTCAACTTCGACTTTCGGCCAGACCTGTGCTTTGCTGCCGACGTTTTTCCTTCTCTTTCAAATGCAGTCATTACTTTGGAGATAGTACCTCTTGACACGCCAAGCATACGGGCACTTTGTTACACTAGCGCCTGCCATACGAGCACCAACAATTTGGCCTCTTTGAAAATCCGAGAGGTCTGCCATTGGTATCAGGTTCACATCAATGTTCTTACAATTCTACAAAACAAACAGTTAATTTACATACACTTATCACATAACACAAATAATCAACTACAAAACATTACCATATGTCACGGTTTGCATGTTTATAACATGTTCGAAGATTATGATGCCAAAACGTTAGGTGTTTCCATTATTTTGTCCAACCCCTGTATGTATCAACCTACATATAAAAATTATCAATATCACCTGTTTGGTATAACTGGTTAGTCATACACATGACTGTAATCCTAGGAAATCCATGACTTTGGGCACGTGTACCTGGAAGAATTGATAATATTTTGAACTTAAAGAGTGGTCAGACCAAATATTGATGGGATTTACATTTCTCTTTCGCTCATTCACTTTGCACTTTAATAAAATAAACTACTAATACGTCTATTGAAATCGTTCCAACTTTGCAGCACTTTTTGCACACCTGCCTAACACTTTTGCACAGTACTGTAGGCCAAATACATATCCAAATGTAAGCACTCTTTAAGAACAGATTTTTTTACTGTTTATCTAAAACATGTGTTACAAAAAAAGCAATTAGTGTAATTTTGCATTTTTTTTTTTTAAATTGGAGCACAAAGAGGAAATCCGGAATTCCAATTATGTAATGTAAAGAGTAATAGTTTTATTAGAACCACAATCCAAATAAATGCAATAGAGTCACATACAGTATGTTTACCCTTGTACTCCATTTCGTTCATGAATGAGACAATCGTAATCAAAACTGATGAAAAGATCATCTTTGACTGTGAAGGACCTGTGATGGTTTGTATCTAACAAACACCCAAAGAAATAAGTATATTCTGTGTTTTCTACCTCTCAGTTGGACACTTGGTGATATTTTTTGTGTGGGGAGTGAGAGGTTTACCTCATTTTCTACGTATTGCCATATCTGCACAGGGGCCCACCGGTGAATTCCCCTGTTATCCTATGGGCCAGTCCAAGCCTGCATATTACCATACGTCAACACGACAACACGTCTACCTTGAACTGTCCTCCCATCTCTCTTCTTGCTCCCTCTTCGACCGCTTACAATCTGGCTTCCGGTCACACCACTCCACTGAAACTGCCCTTACTAAGGTCACCAATGACCTCTTAACTGCCAAGAGCAAGCGACACTACTCTGTCCTCCTCCTCCTGGACCTGTCGGCTGCCTTTGACACAGTGGACCATTCCCTATTATTACAGACCCTCTCATCCCTCGGCATCACAGACTTGGCCCTCTCCTGGATCTCATCATACCTAACAGACCGGACATTCAGCGTCTCCCACTCACACACCACCTCCTCACCTCGCCCCCTATCTGTCGGAGTCCCACAAGGTTCAGTCCTAGGGCCCCTGCTGTTCTCTATTTACACCTTTGGCCTGGGACAGCTCATAGAATCTCATGGCTTTCAGTATCATCTTTATGCTGATGACACACAGATCTACATCTCTGGACCAGATATCACCTCCCTACTAACCAGAATCCCTCAATGTCTGTCCACAATTTCATCCTTCTTCTCCACTAGATATCTGAAACTCAACATGGACAAAACAGAATTCATCATCTTTCCCCCATCTCACGTGACCCCCCCTACGAACCTATCAATTACAGTAAATGACTGCCCACTCTCCCCAGTCCCACAAGCTCGCTGCCTCGGAGTAATCCTTGATGCTGATCTCTCCTTCAAACCACATATCCAAACCCTTTCCACTTCCTGCCGACTTCAACTCAAAAATATTTCACGCATCCGTTCATTCCTCACCCAAGAATCTGCAAAAACCCTAGTCCATGCCCTCATCATCTCTCGCCTTGACTACTGCAACCTCATGCTCTGCGGCCTCCCCTCAAACACTCTCGCACCCCTCCAATCTATTCTAAACTCTGCTGCCCGACTAATCCACCTGTCCCCCCGCTATTCCCCAGCGTCTCCCCTCTGTCAATCCCTTCACTGGCTCCCAATTGCCCAGAGACTCCATTACAAAACCCTAACCATGACATACAAAGCCATCCACAACTTGTCTCCTCCATACATCTGTGACCTCGTCTCCCGGTACTTTCCTGCACGCAACCTCCGATCCTCACAAGATCTCCTTCTCTACTCCCCTCTTATCTCCTCTTCCCACAATCGCATACAAGATTTCTCTCGCGCATCACCCCTACTCTGGAACTCTCTACCACAACATATCAGACTCTCACCTACCATCGAAACCTTCAAAAAGAGCCTGAAGACCCACCTCTTCCGACAAGCCTATAACCTGCAGTAACCACCGATCGACCAAACCGCTGCACGACCAGCTCTACCCTCGCCTACTGTATTATCACCCATCCCTTGAAGATTGTGAGCCCTCGCGGGCAGGGTCCTCTCTCCTCCTGTACCAGTTATGACTTGTATTGTTTAAGATTATTGTACTTGTTTTTATGTATACCCCCCTCACATGTAAAGCGCCATGGAATAAATGGCGCTATAACAATAAATAATAATAATAATAATAATAATATATCCTATTTATCCTTCTCTGTTCTCTAAGTACAACCTACTCCCGCCCTTGGTTATCCTCAGCAGCCCCAGGCTCAGGACATTTACGTATGTAATTTAAAAGACGACTAATTACATTAACAGACAGAGAACCAGAATCAACAAACAAGTGAAGTCCGAAGAGTCGGAGGAATATAGATTCTTTTCAGTCGATACAGTTGAGCTTAATAGCTGCTGAGCAGAATTGATCTTCCAGCGTGAAAAGAGAAAACGTATTGCTTTCCCGTTGGCCGTCTCCCTCTCCGTGCTCCGAAGTAAAAGCTTTGTCAATCTTTTAATCTGTTTAATTTTCACCATCCATTTATTGCGGCCCCGACGACTCCTCATTAACATTTATATAGCTCCGGTTTCCATCCTGGTTTTGTCCACATCTGTTTTACGCTGAACTTTGAGGCTTTGATCTGGAAGCTTTGTGGCAGCTATAATCAGGTTCAGCCATAAATTAACTTTTACACGCTTGAAAATATGCGCCGGAGCCACATGATCACCGCGCCGCCATCTCCATAATTATCAGTTTATTTTCCGGAGAAGCGTCTCCGCTCACAGAGACTCATGAGAATCGAGAGGAAGGCATGAAATTTTGATGTAGGATTTCCAGACGTGGTTGGGTGGGATGGAGGAGGCGAGAAGCTTGAAACTCTTACATCACAAAATGAGAAAATTAGGGAAGGTGCGCAAATGTACTCGGCGCGCAAATCCGACGCAAATTCACATGTGTAAGACTTGGATCTAGCTGCCGATGCTACTGTGAGTTTTACTGCTTTACATTGAAGAGGATGAAATCCACAGTGAAAATCCACAACAGGAAATGTTGTGCTGATCTCAAAATTGATAACTTTGGCGTATGACCCTTCTTTCTGTCTACAGCTGCTTTTTCAAGAATTGGCAATTTTTGCTGCTCTTAAAAAATTGTGTAAAAAAAGAACAAAAAAACATAGGCTACTGTTAAATTCTTCTGAAAGCTATATGGTGGGTATCCAATGAATTGAATCTTCTCAAATAGTAATTTTTCCACCAGGAACCCTTTAAAAAGAGCCTGGCACGATATTTTGACCAATGGGTTTCATGCAAATTCCCTAAGTGGTGGTTTATCCTCATGTCATTTTTTAAAAAAAAAAAAGAATCTGTCACCAGATTAAATATGCTCATGTTTTGCTCATATTTTATTCCCGCTGCTCCCATGAGTTTATCGTTTTTGTTTTCTTTTAAATCCACCATATGGTTATGGAGATACAAGCCTTTTTTTATAGTCTTCACAAGGGGGTGTGGCTCACTGGATCCTCGGGGGGCATTTCTTTAGTGTGCCCTGCATAATTAACCTATGAGCCACACCTCCTTACTAAAGACACTAAATATAAAGGCTCATATCTCTGGAGCCGTATGAGGGATTTAAAAAAAACAAAAAAAAAACAGAATACTCGGGAGCAGCAGGAGTATATTAAGATAAAAAATGGCCACTTTTGACCTGGTAAAAAATGATTTTTAAAGTATCACACTTCAATTTGGTGTTTAAGACTCTCCGATAGGACATTGGATGTTCTTTAGAGGTTTGCACCTTCCAGGGGGAGTTCACAGCATTAAACTTGAGCGTGCATGTTTACCGTTACATTTCTAACCCTCACCAGTGTCGTTTTGTAGCTTGGACAGCGTAACCCAGAATCATCTCACGACTATAATAAGTCCATAGGCACCTTTTATTTTTTCCAATTTTGAAGGCCGTTCTACCCTACCTGGGACCACATCAATCTCTACTTGTCCGTCTGTGAATCCTCATACTCGGGTATCTGTGGAGCACCGAATTATTCGCCGAGGACATTTGTCACAAGTCTAAGGAGCATTACATTGTAATAGACTCCCCGCTCCAGTGATAGCATTATCGAGCCAAACTATTTTCTTTTCTGTTCACGACTCTTCATATAACACCGAGTTTGGGATGAGCTATGAAGCCCAATCCAATATACATTTACTGTAAGTGAAGGAAAAATCCATACATATCAGGTCGTATACTCGGCAGAGCAACTCGGGCTTATTGTGAGTCTATAGAGGCGTCCTGAAATTGAGTCACAAAAATTCCCCATTAGTTTCTAAATATTAGATTCCGTGGCGCTCACAAGATCGTGGCTTTAGGCTGTCCATGCCGCAGTCATTTCATCCCAGAAAAAAAATAAAGCCTCTACATAGAGGAGGCAAGTAAAAAAAAAAGGAAGCCACTTGTGTAAATTTTTGATCATGAGTGGATCTCCATAAACTCTGGATCCATAGTACCTCCAATGGCTGGAGTTTCATCCATGGTCATATTCTCTGGAAATAACTAGCTGTAGTTGCATTAGTCCTGGAGTCTTGAGCATTGCAAGGTCTTGTTATGGTCCTAATATGTGGCCCCTGCTAGCTTTCAAATGTGATTCCAAGTTCTTAAGGGTATCCTCAAAAGTAAGAAAACTTTTACCTAACTTCTGATATGGTGTAGCATTTGTTAAATTGATCAATGAGGTGGTCTTGGATCCTGAGACCGCCACCGATCGTTCAAGTCGTGTCACATTAATAGTAGTGTAGAAGAAAGTCATTGGGTTTGTCTACCATTCTACATGCTAAATAAATAGGCGGAGTGATCTGTGGGGAGTTCAATACCAAAACCCCCTCAAATCAACAGTGCCATGGCTAACATCAGCACCCACTCTATCCAGGTTTGTGATAATCCCCATACATATGTGTGCAATGCATGTATGGTGCAGGATCAGGAGCTGAGCCCATTCCATACAGCGTGGTTGGCAGTTGTGTACCCAAATCTTACTGCTGCGATAGTGATTGTAGCACCTTATACCCTCGGATACTGCAGTCAATCATGGCAGCAGCATTTCTAAGACCTTTTGAAGTGGGAGAAGTTTTTTCTTCTGTCTACCACGGGCTGTCCTACAGATCGCGGGATGCCAACCAAGGGCCGTGTGTTTACCACTTCTGTATACATGGGAAGCTGCAGAATCGCTGTCTCAGTGCAGAAAGGTAATTTTACAATACACTGCGACACTAAAGTAGTGTTATGGATTGTACAAGTGATCACAAAGTCATGTCCCCTAAAAAGAGCAAAAAAAAGTGAAAAAAAATATATGTATCTAAAAAAAAAAGTTTATTTTCATTTTTACATTTTATTTATATTATATATAATTACCCTGTGGGTGACACCGCCGTGTTAAAACTTTTAAAAATTATATCCAAATAAAAAGGCCCCATATCTCTGGAACTGTATGGAATTGAAAGCTAGAAAAAAAAGGTCTGAATACTCAGGAGAGTAATGGGAATAAAACAAGAGAAACTTGTGTCCAATTTTGATCTGGTAATGGGTCCTCTTTAACCTGCAGGTCCCTTGAGGAGATCTCTACTTACTATTAAGATGTATGACGCCATGATATATTGCAGGAGTGTAGCGGGAAGGTGATGGCAGTGCATATGTCTCAGCCACTGCTTTATGCTGCGTATCTCTGGTGATGCCGGGAAATAAAATAATGTTTGCAATCGTTGTAATCCTTAAAAGATGGAAACAATTGTCACCTTGATATAAGATTTGTATCTCCTATGCGTCCTTAATTATGGCCATCTCTAAGTTTATCTGCACAGTGTCAGTCAGGAGCTGCTAAAGGCCTCGATATGTTGTGGAAAACAAAGTTCGCTCGGGATACGCTCCCAACTTCAGCTTTTTGTCAAAAGTTATCCAAAAGTTTCATTTTTGAGCTTGAATAAGACGCGCCGCGAAGGAAACATAGCGAAATATACGGCCATCATTTCAGATAGAATCGTTCTCCGCCGATGCCGCGTCCACAGTTTTCCATGAGAATTGCGCATGAGATTGAGAACTGTGGTCTTATTACAGAGCGCCATTGTGTGCGCCGCCATCTCGAGAGGTGATATTGTGGGAGAAGAAGAATAACTTTGGGCAGGTTTTTTTTTTACCCGTTTCCTTTTCTCCGTCTCTCGGCTTTGAAAGGCAGATGGCTTTTCAGTTCTTCCGAGGTTATAAAATATGCAGCAGAGTCTGATTGAAAGTAATTTAAGCAAATCCTGAATATTAAATGCGAATTTGAACACAGTCATTTTGGTCTTATCACTTAATTTTACCTCTGACAATCAGATTCCGCGAGCGCCGTACAAACCGCGGCTTTCACTGCTCAGACGGTTCTGATGATTGTCGCTCCTGTTTAATGAGGTGCCGCCATATGCGGGGACACTCCGCGCCTTTGTCAGAATGACATCTTACAGTCACTCCTGCCTAGAGCCACAAGGGTGTACTTATTATATTGATGGAATGGAAATCGGCAAAGAAGCCAGAAGGTAACATAGTTATTAAGGTTGAAGGGAGACTTTAAGTCCATCTAGTTCAACCCATATCCTGTCCTAACCTGCCCTAGCATGTTGATCCAGAGGAAGGCAAAACAAACCCATGTGGCAAACAGTAAGCTTCACATTGGGGAAAAAAATTCCTTCCCGACTCCACATACGGCAATCAGACTAGCTCCCTGGATCAACGCAATATTAAGGAAACTAGTGTGTGTACCCTGTAATATTATACTTTTCAAGAAAGGCATCCAGTCCCTTCTTAAATTTTGGTAGGGAATCACTCATTACAACATCATATGGCAGAGAGTTCCATAGTCTCACTGCTCTTACAGTAAAGAATCCGCTTCTGTGAGTATGCTTAAACCTTCTTTCCTCCAGACGTAGAGGATGCCCCCTTGTCCCCGTCACAGCTCTAAGAGTAAAAAGATCATTAGAAAGGCCTTGGTATTGTCCCCGCATATATTTATATATTGTAATAAGATCACCCCTAAGCCTTCGATTTTCCAAACTAAATAACCCCAAGTGTAATAACCTGTCTTGGTATTGCAGACCCCCTAGTTCCCTAATAACCTTGGTCGCTCTTCTCTGCACCCGCTCCAGTTCAGCTATGTCTTTCTTATACACCGGAGACCAGAACTGTACACAGTATTCTAAGTGTGGTCGCACTAGTGACTTATATAGAGGTAAAATTATGTTCTCCTCCTGAGAATCTATGCCTCTTTTAATGCATCCCATTATTTTATTTGCCTTTGCAGCAGCTGCCTGACACTGGCCACTAAATGTGAGTTTGTCATCCACCCATACACCCAGGTCTTTTTCAGTGACAGTTTTGCCCAGTGTTTTACAATTAAGCACATAATTATTCATCTTGTTTGTTCTACCGAAGTGCATAACCTTACATTTATCCCCATTAAAGCTCATTTGCCATTTATCCGCCCAAGCTTCTAGTTTACATAAATCCTCCTGTAATATAAAATTGTCCTCCTCTGTATTGATTGCCCTGCAGAGTTTAGTGTCATCTGCAAATGACACTAAAGTGTAAGCCAGTTATAAGTGTAAGCCAGTTAATTGTTCTGCTTGGACAATTTGACCATCTGGTTGAAACAAGCTTCAATGACCTTCTTGGAAGGTTCAAAGAGCTGATTGAAACTATATCAATAGCTGGTCAAATTGTCCAAGCAGAGCAAATAACTGGCTTACACTTATCTACCAACAAAGGACCTTCATTGCCATAATTAGGTTATCTTGTGCTCCGAAGCCCCTCCTCCAGCTTGCTGTCTATGTGGCACACAGGATGCCCCCTCCTCCAGCTTCTTGTATTATATACTGGTTAAAACAGGTATTGAGGGGATGTGTTTATAGCCAATGGACAATAGACTTGTAACATCATTCCCCACATGGTGGGGCTGGACACACCTTTTAGCTGGACATTTTAAAAGAACTAGGACACATGTGCTCACTCTCTTTTTGGCTCCTGGAGGATGACTGGTTGACGTCTATCTGAATAATGTAACGTATGAAAAATGCTTGTTTCTGATTAATGCATTTGTATTTATAGTTTTATATTGTTTATTATTTAATCTTATCACTTATTAAGTAAATCAATTTAGTAAATTCAATTCTTGTGTGAGCATTTTCTTATTCATCACAATCCATTGGAACCCTTTACAATACAAATTGGTGTCAGAAGTGGGATTGTTTTGAATAAAAATGTTTGCAAAATTGAATAAGTTTGTTAAGAGTAGGAAAGCAGTTGAGAGTAGTGTTAGATCTTTGCCAGAATGGGTGTTACCAGGAAAGTGGACTGAAATGGCACAGGAATGTAACAAGTATATGGCGGGACAGCGGTTATCAAATCCCCAGGAAGTGGCTGCAAAATTTGATCTCTCAAGGTATGATGCAAAAGAGCAGAAAGCTGCAGCAGCCGTTGGATGGATTTTTGTGCAAGTGTCCCAAAGATTACAGGAGGAGATAGACAATTTGCGTTTAGAGCTGCATACAGCTATAGAGCAAAGGATTAGCTTGCAATCAGCCTTGAGAGACCAAATGAAACAGCATGACAATATGCAAAGGAATTTTGAAGCTTATGTAATGAAAAATGTGAATAAGAATAGGCGCAGGAGGAGACAGCGGCCAGTGTCAGATATTCATACTGCACAGATTAGCACCATGATTGCACGTGAGAAATGGTCAGATTTGCTAGAATGGGAAGGCTCTGACAGCGAGACACAGAGAATAGAGATGTGACAGACCAGAGAGGACATGAGGACATGAGACTATCTGAATAATGTAATGTATGAATAATGCCTGTTTCTGATTAATGCATATGTATTTATAGTTTTATATTGTTTATTATTTGATCTTATCACTTTATATAGTAAATCAATTTAGTAAATTCAATTCTTGTGTGAGCATTTTCTTATTCATCACAATCCATTGGAACCCTTACAATACAGCCCCAACCACGGAGCTCCGAGCTGACGATCTGGCCAATTACTTCAAAGAAAAAATTGACCAGATTCGACAGGAAATTATCTCCCAATCACGTCATACCATACACTGTCCTCCCTCCCCCACTGCATCTAGCTCAATCTCTGATTTTGAACCAGTCACAGAAGAAGAAGCAGGCTCCTTGCATCTTCTCGCCCAACCACTTGCGCCAGTGACCCATTTCCGTCACATCTCCTCCAGTCCCTTTCCCCTGCTGTCACCCCTCACCTAACTAAAATATTTAACCTCTCTCTCTCTTCTGGTATTTTTCCCTCCTCATTTAAGCATGCCATCATACATCCACTACTTAAAAAACCATCCCTCGACCAAAACTGTGCCGCTAACTATAGACCTGTCTCTAATCTTCCCTTCATCTCTAAACTCCTGGAACGCCTGGTCCACTCCCGTCTTATCCGCTATCTCTCAGAAAACTCTGTTCTCGACCCTCTCCAATCTGGTTTCCGCTCTTTACACTCCACTGAAACTGCCCTCACTAAAGTCTCTAATGATCTGCTAACAGCTAAATCAAATGGTCATTACTCCATGCTAATTCTCTTGGATCTCTCTGCAGCATTCGACACTGTGGATCATCAGCTCCTCCTCACTATGCTCCGTTCCATTGGCCTCAAGGACACCGTTCTCTCCTGGTTCTCCTCCTATCTCTCCGACCGCTCCTTTACTGTTTCTTTTGCCGGTTCCTCCTCCTCTCACCTTCCCCTTACTGTTGGGGTTCCTCAAGGATCGGTTCTAGGCCCCCTCCTCTTCTCCTTGTACACTGCCCCTATTGGTCAAACAATCAGTAGATTTGGTTTCCATTACCATCTCTATGCTGATGACACCCAATTATACGCTTCTTCTCCTGACATCACGCCAGCCTTTCTAGAAAACACTGGTGATTGTCTAAACGCTGTGTCTAATATCATGTCCTCACTATATCTGAAACTGAACCTGTCAAAGACTGAACTCCTGGTGTTTCCTCCCGCTACTAATGTACCTACACCCGACATTGCCATTTCCGTCTGTGGTTCCACTATTACTCCCCAGCAACATGCCCGCTGTCTTGGGGTCATACTTGATTCCGAGCTTTCCTTTGCCCCCCACATTCGATCACTGGCTCGCTCTTGTCATCTGCACCTCAAAAACATTTCTAGAATTCGACCTTTTCTTACTTTTGACTCTGCAAAAACTCTTACTGTTTCTCTTATTCATTCTCGTCTCGACTATTGTAACTCTCTTCTAATCGGTCTCCCTCTTACAAAACTCTCCCCTCTCCAATCTGTCTTGAATGCTGCAGCCAGGATCATATTCCTCACCAATCGTTACACCGATGCCTCTACCTTGTGCCAGTCATTACACTGGCTACCCATCCACTCCAGAATTCAGTATAAACTTATTACCCTCACCCACAAAGCCCTCCATGGCTCAGCACCACCCTACATCTCCTCCCTTGTTTCAGTATACCACCCTACCCGCGCCCTCCGTTCTGCTGATGACCTGAGGTTAGTATCCTCAATAGTCAGAACCTCCCACTCCCGTCTCCAAGACTTTACACGTGCCGCGCCAATTCTTTGGAATGCACTTCCCAGGTCAGTACGATTAGTCCCCAATCCCCACAATTTTAAGCGTGTCCTGAAAACGCATTTATTCAGACTGGCCTATCGCCTCAACACATTAACCTAACCTATCCCTGTGTGGCAGAGCCAAAAGTTTTACCATAACCAGGTTCCCAGCATCATGTTCCCACATGCTTTATGCATCCTTTAGCCCTCTGTGTCTGTACTGTTACACACTTAACATTATGGCTGGTCCATACAATCAGGGCAACTGTTACCACCCACCTTTCGTGTCTACCTCTTTCCTCATAGACTGTAAGCTTGCGAGCAGGGCCCTCACTCCTCTTGGTATTTGTTATAATCTACTGTATGTGATTATTGTTATGCTGTAATGTCTATTGTCTGTACAAATCCCCTCTGAAATGTAAAGTGCTGCGGAATATGTCGGCGCTATAAAAATAAAATTTATTATTATTATTATTAGACGTCTCGAATATAAGGCACCCTCCCCTATTAGGAGGTGCCTTAGTAACTTAGTTCTAGAGTATCCTGCTAGTCAGTTGTTAGGTTCTTCTGCTCCTGATCCAATCCACCCTGCTAAGCCAATACCAGAGTCCGTCATGCCTGTGCCTAGTCCCATTCCTGATCAGTCCTGTACCTGTGCCACTTATCTACCCTGTCTGAACTTGCTCCTGAGAATCTGCATCAGTGATCCCATATTGTGACCGTCCCGTGTTCCTGTCCTGCTTGTGCTGCACTTACCCGCTAACCAGTTACTGACCGATCCTGCTTCCCTGTCCCACGCGGGGGTCAGCTGCCATGGCTCCATGCGTCCATGCTGGAGTAGCACCTGGAGCCAGGTCTAACCCCACTATCCTCCAGGTGCTACTCTAGCAAAAAGTCAGATGCAGGCTTAGTTATGCCCCTCCTGACTCTCCCCGGACCATGGCACAGTGGTTCCACAATCATGTGCATAACAGGGAGACCTGTGGTCAATCTGTGCATTGTGATTCATAAGGAACGTAAGTTATGCACGCCTAGACCTGGCCTAAGGATTAACTTTTCAGTCGGGTGTTTATCCCACTGCTGGAAGGGCATGCTGAGAGTTGTAGTTCTGCACCAGCTGGAGGCTGGAAACCATTAATATTAATTTTGCATAAATGCTCTTTTATCTGTACAATCTGCACCCTGAGCCAAATCTTGTATCTGTGGGACATAATTTGTCACTAACAAGCAGCGTTACTATTATCCAATACTGTGGAACTGCATATCCCAGCATGCCTTCTATCCACTGACTTGCACTTCCACACCAGCTTGACACCAGTAGCTTTCCTTTTCTTCCTTGAGAACCAGTAGAGAATCTGTGGTTTGCTCAGTGTTCCTGTCCATGGTGCTGAACTCATGCATTTCTCATACCTTGCTGCTCGATCGCTCTCCTTCCTTTAGAATAGTAGTAAAACGCCCGTCTTCCACTTCTAGGGGGCTCATAATGACCGTAAAAACCTCCAACCCCTTGAAATAATCATCCAGTGTTACTTTCTAATTTGTGGCTGCTAAGACTCCCAACATGCCCTAAAAACATCATGCTGGGAGTCGTAGTTCCATGACCTCTGAAGATCCGCAGACTACAGTGTGAAATCTTTCTAATCTCCTCTTACATAATTGTATCCTATAGTAACAATCACTTAAATACAATGTAGCAAAAACATGTAATAAATAAAGGCAGGATTCTGAATTCCGTAGATATTGTATCTATCATATCTGATGACAGCATGAAGGATTCTGGGAAATGTTAATGAGGGTCATCTAGGATTAGAAAAACTGTTTGTAGAAGAAAAAAAAAACAGCGCCACATCTGTCAACAGGTTGTGTTTGGTATTGCAGCTCATAGGTGGGATCTTCTGGCAGAAGAAAGCGAAGGTGGACTAACACGTTACTGCAAGAGTCTGGTGTAATAGACCGGATACAGAATCCAGGGTACAGTAGAGAAACCAGGCAAAGTCCAGCACTTTAGAGAATACAGGGCTTCTAATTGTCCCAGGGGTAGGCTGACCAGGCGAGGTGGATCCTCTAAGCCTTAGGTTTAGGTGGGCACACGGACCCCGGGTGTTGATGCAGAAAGCCAGAAGGCACGTGGGCAGTGAAGACTTGGCACTCATGAATCTCAGAAGCAGCAGAACAGATGAAGCGGAACCCAGCAGGGATGAATGCAAGCACAACCCAAAAAGCACAGATGGTGGAGCACACCAAACATAAGACTCTCAATCCCAAGACCCACGTGTGTCTAAATGGGACTTAGGTAGGTCTAGGGACATAATGTTATTGATGCACTCCGGGGAACCTACAAAATCCAATGTGGAGCACAACAGAGGGCACCAGACCCAGGGGAAGGAAGCGGAGCCCAGATTAGGGGTGTGACACCCAGTTTTTATCTCAATTGCTGTTTCATATTTACAGAGAGACATTTGTTAGAACTGTACAAAGAAAAACTATAATGGGAGGAAGTTGCTATGCAGGCAGTCGGGTGCTATGTCAGACCAGTGTCATTGGCAAACTGAGCGCCCTCCGATGAAAAAAGCCAAGACAGCTTTTCCTCTGCAGCATTAGCGGAGTGCACAGGAGCTGGACGGATCCAGCAGCGCTTATAAACTCTATAGAACAGTAAGTTACTGGGTTTTTTTTACAAGCACTTTGCAATTTTAGGCATTTATGCTGATGAGAATAACGAGAATAACCCTATAGGCTACTGTCCCGAGGGCAATATTGTAAAATAACCAATGGGAAATATTTTCTTTTCCCTCTAAATAACTTTCACTTTCTTTTGTTTAGCAATAAATATATATGCAGAGCGCAGAAGTCGATGTGACTTTGTTTCTGGCGTAATGCATAATGAAATTAAATGTGCGGAAAAGATCAGCCAGTGACAAAGTCAGCCCGACTACTGCGCTGTGCAGAGGCAGCAGAGCTCAGCAGCCAGTAATGATTTTTCAGTACTGCTGTGCTCTGCATACAGGAGTGGACCTGGCACTGACACCCCTCTCTTCCCTCACTAGTTACATCTGTGGATGGGAATTATGTTGTTTTAAATCAAACTACCCACAAAGTTGTATTATGTTATATTGTACATTGACAGAGACAATAAAATGATTGCAAAAGTGTTCAATTCCCTTAGAATCTATTGGACGCATGGTAGATTGTAAAGTTAGACAAAAATGCATGCACACTAAATTAGATTTCCCATCCAGTACCTATAAAAGGGGCGCGCATCTGAGGGAATGGAATCTTCCGTCTTCTTTGTGTTTACTTAGAAACAATCTTAAAAGAAAGAGCAAATTAATCTAATTGAATGTCAAACCTTCAGTAATTGCTTTCTACATTAACAAAGAAAAGGAAAAAGCGGCATCTAATTAATTGATCATCAGACGCCAGCGCTAATCAGATCTATTAGAGGAATGTATAGGACTGGTACAGAGCAGGAGATGATATCGGGGATATGCTGAGAGCTGAAGAAAGTATCGCACCAACTTTATTCTCAGAATAGCAATAGAACTTCAAGAGTTGTTCAAAAGTGACCAAGCACCTAAAGACATCCACACAATGCCATTCCCGGTGATGGAGTCTACTGCTCCTGATTTTATGGGACTGTGCAAAAATTGGACTGTTAATGGGGGGGGGGTCTTACTCTAATCTGCCCCCATTTCAAGGGTCAGTAGGGCCAGTGCTTAAAATAACAATTTGTGAACCTTTTATTTGTAAACGTGTGATAAGGAGGATGTTTGGTCGACTTTTGTGGCTTTCTGATGGAGCGTGAACTGTCTGAACTCTCTCCAGACTTCATTTTTTATTTTTGTAATGTGATTTTTTTTTTTTTGCTTAACGATCTGAAGACCAGACCTGAAATAGTAGGGGGGATTTGTTATAGCCAAAAGTAAATATGACGGTTCATAGCTGCAAAATAGGTGGATAATGAGTGCACACGGGGGAAATCATCGCCGGCTCCTGCATCAGCTGCTTTCTGACTGATGCCTGAGCTTCTCAAGCATAAAGTCCATTGACAGCCACTGTCAGCTGATGCAAAATAACCACCAACCTAATTATGCACAGAGGAGACGTTTCTGGTTGAATGGGAACTCGAAAACGATGGAAGCAGAGAGGAATTCATGAGTCTGAGGCTTATTTTATGTATAATGGAAGAGTATGAATTATTACTGGATCCTCCCTGTGAGGGGCGATAGCCAAAATACTATATATATACACATATATATATATATATATATATATATACATACCGGTATGTAAGTGTACATTACTTGGGTGGGGGGGGCAATACAACAAATAAAGAGAAAGAGGCTACATATTATTGCATCTAATTTTGCAAAAAAGGAAAATCTCCCTCCTATGGTGATTAATAGTGTATTGAGATTTTAGGACTATATTTGAAGAAAGGCAATATCAGCCATGTCTTTCATGCTCCCTTTGTGAAGGCTGCCTATCTTGACACAGGCAGTACAATAATCCTATTGTTCTGATGCATAATGCCACTTATGTAATAACCATTTAGTTTTACTGTATGCTGAAAAGTGAGTCTGAGTTGTAGATTGTGTTACTGACACCTAGTGGCCATTGAAGAGACTACCTTATTTTAAAATTGATTTTTTTTTTATTTAGCCAGAAGTAACCCGAGGTATATTTTTTGTCTTATATGTGTTTTGATTAACAATCCACGATTTGCATAATAGATTGACCTTCGTCCCCAAGAAAAACCCCTAAATTTGTCAAAGTATGTCTTAAAAAGTTAAGTTCATTTATGTAATAAATCCTAATGGCTGGTGAAATGTCTCCATCTTGTGAAATCGGTAAAAAAAATGTGTTCACCAGTTCTTATGCTATATGGAAACCATCAACAAGCAGTTATGTAGGATACTGTCAGGCTCATTATGGGCTTCCATTCAGTACATTAGGTACCAACACAACTCTTACCCATTGAGCCATGTAATCTACAAGGCCTCTTTGTCCTGTACTATCTGGCACCAACACTTTAGCAGCAGATTATTTAAGTCCTGTATGATTGAGGTGGATCAGTCCATCAGATTGAGATCTGGGGATATTAAAGGCCGAGTCATTACCTAACACTCTTGCTCATGTCCCTCTGAAAAAGTCATTATTGGAAGCTATTGCTCTTTACCCGTTATGGCTACACCCCTTCTTCATGTCACATGTTATTTTTTATGTAGTGGCTGGTGGGTATATGTCTGTGCCGGAAATCTCTATTTTACTGCCATAATTCTGGCTTCCTACAGCCACCACTAGGGGGAGCTAACTATATATGGATGTATACAGCTCATATTAAACTCAGGGGAAGCCATATAATTCAGTAAGCCCCCTACAAACAGAGGAGCAACTCCACCTTTGGCCCCACAGAAGTAGATACTGTTCTGTTGATTATACAGAGCTGCAGATTACGGCTGTGATAGGCTTATAATGTCTCCTGGACATTGATGGCTCTTTTGATTATTGCATCGGCGCCTGTTTTTGTGGGATTTTACTTTGGTACGTGGCCGTAGTTTATTGTTGCCTGTTGTTTTCGCCTGATATATCATTTGGGACTTTTCGAAAAGTCGAAAAATATGTCGCAAATGTTCTCCTGTCACCCCCTTCCCAGAATGATTTTAGGCACGCTAGATATTTTGGCGTAATTTGTGACTTTTTGACCTTAAAAGGTTAAAGGCAAAAATAAAGACCGCTTTTGACTTTGCACAAAATTTATGAATCGTGTTTGCAAATTTGAAGAATGTGGCGACAAATACCAAAAGATAAAAAAGAAAAATGACTATCTTCCAGCACGGCGAGGCGCGTTGCATCTTACCAAATGGAACTAGCTGTCCACATAGACTACATTAAGGAGACAGTTAATGGCAGGATCCCTGCTCTCCTGGCCGTCGGCTCGGCGTCCCGCTCCCTTCCATCTGCTCTCGTTACCGTTGCATCTGCTGCTGGTCACTGTGTAAAGTAAACGTTTGATAAGATTTCCAGCTAATAAATGTATCTGTCTTTGATAATTCACGGTCTGATGTCCGCTGTGAGGCAGCCGCCGTTTGTTGTAGCATTGTCTTTAAAATGGAAATGTTGTTTTCTGCTCTTCTCACGCTGGGTCTCTGCATGGAGCAAACGGTCACAGTTTCTCCATACACATAAAGAAATCCATTACTGAAGTTTCTGAAGCAGATGTGTTTTGAAGTGAAGCTCCACCTTTGATTAAACTTTTTTATTTCTTTTTTTTTCTGCTCTTTTATGTTACTTTTCAGTTGCCTTTTTTTTTTATTACGTTCAGTGGCTGCTTCAAAATCGCCAGCATGCTGGTAGCTTCAGATGGCAGGTTTATTTCTCTTTTACTCTGTCTGTTTTTAGTACCTTGAGTGCACAAGGGTGTATTCATAAAAAGAAGCTGAGGGTCAGGTTTTTCTAATCTTTGCTAGAATATGCAATCGCTGTTTGATACATGAGGGATTTCCCTCTAGAAATGTGTAACTGCTGAAAAAGAAAGGAATACAATATAGTGTCCCTTCATGTATCATATCACGACCCCCGGCTGAGCAGGCAACTGCAGCTGTTTTAGTACCTTGAGTGCACAAGGGTGTATTCATAAAAATAAGCAGAGGGTCGGGTTTCTTCTAATGTTTGCTAGAATGTGCCATCACTTGTGCTCTCCCGACCCAAGCGTGAAAGAATGTATTTCTTTGTAGCTGTCACTCTTGGGTTGGTAGAGCTGCCAGCCGCTCCGGGCATTATGTTCCGATTCTCGTCCAAGTTATTCCACCATCTGACACTTCCCTGAGGCATACAGTATATGGGGAGCCTGAAACAAGACAGATGTAAAAAAAAAAACAAAAAAAAAAAAAAGGCATTTGCAGTTTTATGGGCAGAACCCATTATTTTGTTCTGAAAATGAACTCAAATAACACTGCATCAAATCTGCACCAAAAAAAGGTAAAAATTCCACAACAAAAACACAGAAAAAATGCAACAATCAGAGCAGTTTGTTATTGTGTATTTTGTTGTGGACACTCAAGAAAAAAATGCAACAGAAAAAAAAGTAGCTTTTTTTGCAAGAGGGAACATGGCCTACTGGGAATGCAGTGCTACATGTTCAGCGATGCATATTAAATCACTGAATTGGTGAGAACCCAGAGGTGGCAGCCCACCCATCATACAGTGATGGCATAGAGAAAACTTTTATTGTCTCCTACAGCCAGAACGAATAATAAATATGTATCCATATATTAGGATTTAAGGGTAATAGGGCGTTACCGATCTACTTAGCGAACTAGCCCATACTTCATACATGTGCACTCAGAGTACTTAGTCGAGTTTCACACTTGTCTTTTTGTTGTAGTTTTTAATTGCAGTTTTTGAAGACAGAACTTGAAATGGATTCTAATTTGGATAGATAAAATGTGTTGTTCCTAGTTGGAGGGTCTTCTTAGCGGGTTGCAGTTATAGTGTCAGCTGTCTCTCCGCAACCAAGTTATTATTGATTCCATTATAAGTAGCAACTCTGTCTAGGTAGGGACCGTGCGGGATCTTACTCCACACATTGAAGTGTTGGTATGTAGCTCTAGCATTCCCGTCACTCACAGGGGCCCTTTGTGGATTGCTGGCAGGACAGAATTTAGGGAGAGTAAGGAAATGATAGAAGATCCTGACTACTGAGATTTGCCTCCTGTATCTTTTATAACCTTTGCAGCTCGCTGGGAATGAGGAGTCACATGACCGCCCGCCGCAGATGAGCGCGCCACACGAGTTCCCAATTTTAGCCTTGCCTGTCCTATGTTTTAGGAATATGCCCTGCCCTTCCTCGTCTCTCACAGCACGGATGGCACTGGCAGACGGGCCCCGTGCGGATTCACAGAGGCATCGCCTTCAGTTTCTAAGCAACACGTAAAATCCCAGATCTGCAAACAAGATTGTTTGGGGCTAAAAAGCGACACTTTGAAGTTCCTTATCTTCAAGGATCTGAGCGAAAAACATAACGGCGATTAATGCAAGAAATATTGTGATTAACAGAGATTCATCGGTGATCGGCCCTTCCCCCCGGAGCGAGGAATCAGCAGAAAGAGGGAGACGGAGAAGAATGGCGGCATTTTTATCTGGCAGAAGGAAAACTACAGGGGGCAGAATAGAGCACGGTGCTGGGGATGGAGGGGCAACAGCAGGAAATTATGTGCAGAGGACCCCGAGCACAAAGCCAAGCTACTGTTATAGGGGGCTCCAGACTGCTGTTATAGTGGGGCTCCAGGCTGCTGTTATAGTGGGGCTCCAGGCTGCTGTTATAGTGGGGCTCCAGACTGCTGTTATAGGGGGCTCCAGACTGCTGTTATAGTGGGGCTCCAGGCTGCTGTTATAGTGGGGCTCCAGGCTGCTGTTATAGTGGGGCTCCAGGCTGCTGTTATAGTGGGGCTCCAGGCTGCTGTTATAGTGGGGCTCCAGGCTGCTGTTATAGGGGGCTCCAGACTGCTGTTATAGTGGGGCTCCAGGCTGCTGTTATAGTGGGGCTCCAGGCTGCTGTTATAGTGGGGCTCCAGACTGCTGTTATAGGGGGCTCAAGGCTGCTGTTATAGTGGGGCTCCAGACTGCTGTTATAGGGGGCTCCAGACTGCTGTTATAGGGTGCTCCAGACTGCTGTTATAGGGGACTCCAGACTGCTGTTATAGGGGGCTCCAGACTGCTGTTATAGGGGACTCCAGACTGCTGTTATAGGGGGCTCCAGACTGCTGTTATAGGGTGCTCCAGACTGCTGTTATAGGGGACTCCAGACTGCTGTTATAGGGGGCTCCAGACTGCTGTTATAGGGGGCTCCAGACTGCTGTTATAGTGAGGCTCCAGACTGCTGTTATAGGGTGCTCCAGACTGCTGTTATAGGGGACTCCAGACTGCTGTTATAGGGGGCTCCAGACTGCTGTTATAGGGGGCTCCAGACTGCTGTTATATGGGGCTCCAGACTGCTGTTATAGGGGGCTCCAGACTGCTGTTATAGTGGCGCTTCAGACTGCTGTTATAGGGGGCTCCAGACTGCTGTTATAGGGGACTCCAGATTGCTGTTTTAGGGGACTCCAGACTGCTGTTATAGGGGGCTCCAGACTGCTGTTATAGGGGGCTCCAGACTGCTGTTATAGTGAGGCTCCAGACTGCTGTTATAGGGGGCTCCAGACTGCTGTTATAGGGGACTCCAAACTGCTGTTATATGGGGCTCCAGACTGCGGTTATATGGGGCTCCAGACTGCTGTTATAGGGGGCTCCAGACTGCTGTTATAGGGGGCTCCAGACTGCTGTTATAGTGGGGCTTCAGACTGCTGTTATAGGGGGCTCCAGACTGCTGTTATAGGGGACTCCAGATTGCTGTTTTAGGGGACTCCAGACTGCTGTTATAGGGGGCTCCAGACTGCTGTTATAGTGGGGCTCCAGATTGCTGTTATAGTGTGGCTCCAGACTGCTGTTATATGGGGCTCCAGACTGCTGTTATAGGGGGCTCCAGACTGCTGTTATAGGGGACTCCAAACTGCTGTTATATGGGGCTCCAGACTGCTGTTATATGGGGCTCCAGACTGCTGTTATATGGGGCTCCAGACTGCTGTTATATGGGGCTCCAGACTGCTGTTATAGGGGGGCTCCAGAGTGCGGTTATAAGGGGGCTCCAGACTGCTGTTATAGGGGGGCTCCAGACTGCGGTTATAAGTAGGCTCCAGACTGCTTTTATAGGGGTCTCCAGACTGCGGTTATAGGGGTCTCCAGACTGCTGTTATAAGGGGTCTCCAGACTGCTTTTATAGGGGTCTCCAGACTACGGTCATAGAGGTCTCCAGACCGCTGTTATAGGGGTCTCTAGACAGCAGTTATAGGGAAGCTTCAGACAGCTGTTATAGGGGAGTGCTCCAGACTGCTGTTATGGGGGGGGGCTCCAGACTGCTGCTATAGGGGAGTGCTCCAGACTGCTGTTATAGGGGGGCTCCAGACTGTTATAGGGGGTTCCAGACTGCTGTTATATGGAGCTCCAGACTGCTGTTATAGGGGGGCTCAAGACTGTTGTTATAGGGGTCTCCTGACAGCTGTTATATGGGGCTCCAGACTGCTGTTATAGGGGGTCTTCAGACTACACATCCAGATAGCCTTTTATAGGGGGGCGCCAGATGGCTGTTATAGGGGGTCTTTAGACTACACATCCAGATAGCCATTTAGAGGGGGGCTCTAGACTGCTGTTATATGGGGGCTCCAGACTGCTGTTATAGGGGGTTTCAGACAGCAGGTAAAGGGGGCTCCAGACTGCTATTATAGGGGGCTCCACACTGCTGTTATATGGGGCTCCAGACTGCTGTTACAGGGGGTCTTCAGACTACACATCCAGATGGCCTTTTATAGGGGGGCTCAAGACTGCTGTTATATGGGGGCTCAAGACTGCTGTTATAGGGGACTCCAGACTGCTGGTATAGGGGGCTCCACACTAGTGTTATAGTGGGGCTCCAGAATACAAATCCAGACTGCTGTAATAGGGGGTTCTAGACTACACATTCAAACTGTTGTTATAGGGGGACTCCAGACTACACATCCAGACTTCTGTTATAGGGGGGTTCAAGACTGTTGTTATAGGGGTCTCCTGACAGCTGTTATAGGGGTCTCCAGACTGCGGTCATAGAGGTCTCCAGACCGCTGTTATATGGGGCTCTAGACAGCAGTTATAGGGAAGCTTCAGACAGCTGTTATAGGGGAGTGCTCCAGACTGCTGTTATAGGGGGGCTCCAGACTGTTATAGGGGGTTCCAGACTGCTGTTATATGGAGCTCCAGACTGCTGTTATAGGGGGGCTCAAGACTGTTGTTATAGGGGTCTCCTGACAGCTGTTATATGGGGCTCCAGACTGCTGTTATAGGGGGTCTTTAGACTACACATCCAGATAGCCATTTAGAGGGGGGCTCTAGACTGCTGTTATATGGGGGCTCCAGACTGCTGTTATAGGGGGTTTCAGACATCAGGTATAGGGGGCTCCAGACTGCTATTATAGGGGGCTGCACACTGCTGTTATATGGGGCTCCAGACTTATGTTACAGGGGGTCTTCAGACTACACATCCAGATGGCCTTTTATAGGGGGGCTCAAGACTGCTGTTATATGGGGGCTCAAGACTGCTGTTATAGGGGGACTCCAGACTGCTGTTATAAGGGGTCTCCTGACAGCTGTAATAGGGGGTTCCAGACAGCTGGTATAGGGGGCTCCACACTAGTGTTATAGTGGGGCTCCAGAATACAAATCCAGACTGCTGTAATAGGGGGTTCTAGACTAACCATTCAAACTGTTGTTATAGGGGGACTCCAGACTACACATCCAGACTACTGTTATAGGGGGGATCCAGACTACTGTTATAGGGGGGCTCCAGACTACACATCCAGACTACTGTTATAGGGGGCTCCAGACTACTGTTATAGGGGGGCTTCATACTGCTGTTACAGGGCTCTGTCCTGGGCCCTGTATTGTTCAACATCTTTATCAACGATTTAGATGAAGGAATTGAGGGTAAACTTATTAAATTTGCTGATGACACAAAGCTAGGAGGGATAGCTAATACTAGAGAAGAGAGAGAGGATTCAAAAAGATTTAAATAAACTGTGGGCAGCAACTAACAGAATGGTTTTTAACAGGGAGAAATGCAAAGTACTACATCTGGGCAATAAAAATGAAAAAAGCATACTGTATATAGAATGGCAGGAATAGGGCTAAGTGACAGCACATGTGAAAAAGACTTGGGTATACTAATAGATCACAGACTGAATATGAGTCAACAGTGTGATGCAGCAGCAAAAAAGGCAAATGCAATTCTAGGATGTATTAACAGAAGCATACAGTCTAGATCACGTGAAGTCATTATTTCCCTCTACTCCTCTTTGGTCAGACCTCATGTGTAATATTGTGTCCAGTTTTGGGCACCACATTTTAAAAAAGACATCAACAAACTGGAGCAAGTTCAAAAAAGAGCGACCAGAATGGTGACCGGTCTGCAAACCCTGTCTTATGAGGAAAGGTTGCAGGATTTGGGAATGTTTAGTTTGCAAAAGAGAAGACTGAGAGGAGACTTAATAGCTGTCTACAAATATCTAAAGGGCTGTCACATTGTAGAAGGATCAACTTTATTCTCATTTGCACAAGGAAAGACTAGAAGCAATGGGATGAAACTGAATGGGAGGAGACACAGATTAGATATTAGAAAAAACTTTTTGACAGTTAGAGTGATCAATGAGTGGAACAGGCTGCCACGAGAAGTGGTGAGTTCTCCTTCAATGGAAGTCTTCAAACAGAGGCTGGACAGACATCTGACTGGGATGATTTAGCGAATCCTGCTTTGAGCAGGGGGTTGGACCAGATGGCCCAGGAGGTCCCTTCCAACTCTACGATTCTATGATTCTATATGGGGGCTCCTGACAGCTGTTATAGATGGCTCCAGACTGCTGTTATAGGGGACTCAAGACATCTGTTTTAGGGGGGCTCCAGACTACACATCCAGATAGCTGTTATTGGTGGGCTCCAGACTACGCTCCCAGACTGCTGTTATAGGGGTTGTGGTGAATATGAAGAAGTTTTCTGAGCTTCTCTTTTCTGTATATTTAGTATGTTCCCTCTGTTGCCGCTCACCATTTCCCTCGTCCTCACCCTCCAGTGGATACAAGTGTTTGCTGCAATGTTGATCCTGATTCTTTATACATTAACAATCCTCCAGAAAACGCCCAGAGACTCCTGCACTTCTCAGCCCGGGTTTAATGAGTATGAAGAGGTTTATTGATGCCGCCTGAATGGCGATACGTATGTAAACGGGATTGCGTTAGAACAGCATAAAATTAAATGTAGCATTGCATAGAGGTAATCTGAGGAGCTTTCTTTTTAATAAATGCGACTATTGCTGCGGAGAGGAGCGGAGATTGAAAGTGAAATATTCATCGGCTGTGTTCTTCCCTTTACAGGATCGTGTTATTACATCAGTTAAAGCCGTTATATCAGCTTTGTTAGACATAATCAGGCTTTATAGAGCGCTGAAGGGTCTGAGAGATTTAACCCACGTGGGGTAGAACTGTAGGATGTAACAAGCCTGACCTCTGGAGACCTAAAGGTTCCTGGCCAGCTCCATACAGGTGCTATAAATTATACATGAGGGTCGGAAAGGGGCTGTAAACATGTTCCATGCCCAGAAACTTTAAATTATGCCTCAATAATGCAAAATCTGTACTGCGCCCTTGTGCCATCACATACTGTACTGCTGTCCTTCTTTGTGCCCCCAAATAGGCACCTGGATACAGGATCTGCTGTAACCCCTGCACCCTTATAGCTACAGTAATGCCATTGACCGATTTCTAATTAGCAAGATTACAATTAGCAAATGTCTGCGCTCATTAGCTAAAAGGTATATTGGAGCCCTCATTTTCCACCCAGAAGATGAGGTCCTCTGATGGACCTCTTCCAGAACTGTATCAGAGCCTAACCGTCAGATACTCCTGATAGTACTGCTATCCTCATTAGTGGTGGGCACACACAAGCACCATGGCCATATGTGCCATCTATCCTGAAATGTCCACCAGGCTCCCTGCAAAACAAACAGGAGACCTCCCAGACTCCTGGAAGAGTTGCTACTAGATCTCCCAGTCGCTGACGGAGCTTCCAGAAAGTATCGCAAGGGTGTAGACAAAACCGGGTGGGGAACGACCAAGACGCGATGGGGTGGGGACGACTAAGAGGGCATAATGAAATGGAGAAAAATTTCCAGCGCTATGCTTCACACACTTCAATTAATTTACCCCCAGATGAGAAACTTCCAAAATAGTTGGCAAGTATGACCAGGTCGAAAGCGCAACTTCAGTGTCTACGCCATAGTAAAAATACAGATGGAGTGAGGATGAGTAAGAGGTAATATCGAAATGGAGAAATTATTCCAGTTCCACGCTTCACACACCACAATACATTTACCCTCAAGATGAGAAACTTCCCACATAGTTGGGAAGTGTGACAATGGCCAAAGCGTAACTACAATGTCTACGCCCATAGTACAAATACAGCACAACATTAATGTTCTCTAATTAGTTAGGAGACAATTGACAAGGACCCAAGAGTTCATCAGAGGTCTACCCACACCTCTATCAGCCTTCATAGAAGATGGAGTCCTTTGGTGGGCCTCTTCCAGAAGCTGTCAGTAGAGTTGTATCATCTACTAAACTTTCGTCTGGCAGCCATACTGCATTCCTTGCCCCAGTGAAAAATCTTCATTAGGGACACACTAGATAGGGTTAATATTGTTGTGACTCAGGGACCCCCTTGGGAAACAGAGCTCGGGTACAACTGCTGCCACCCTTATATCCTTGCCACTGATAATGGCCTTGTAAGTGTTTCCTAAATATTTGGCAAATGCCCATTGGATCTATAAGTGCCCCCACTGCGCAGAAGATGGCGTTGTTTGGTGGACATCTTCATGAAGTCTTCTAGTGTGCCCCGCCACTTGGTGCATGAAAATGGCACCAGGAGGTTTCTGCGGTGATTTCTTTAGGAAGGTTGGTGAACAGTCCGACCTCGGCGAAATCTTTTGTTACCTCTAATGTCAGTGCTTTCATGACTTGTTACAATTTTTACTCTCGGAAAATGGAGGTCAGTAAATTTCCTGACCGCTGAAATCAATATGACGTCCCATTAAGTAAGATGCATGTGCCCTCCACGCAAGTGACTGATGGGATCACATCGCAGCCCTAATGTTAATGGTTTGTTTCCATATACTGATGACTGCCGCTGGCAGATAATCGCCGGCGGTGAGGGTCATTACCTGTCACATAATGCTCCTGGGTGGTGCAGACCTGTAATTAACAGTTCACTTTATGATTTCAATGACTGGATTCCTAATGAAGCATCAGGACTACAGCAACTTGTTAATGACGGTAGGAAAGTGTTCCAGCGCAGTTTGGGATTCTGTTACCATAACAACCTTGCTGTCTTGGAACCTTCCATCTATGCAAAAGCCACAGACAGGAGAATCCCCAGACTGTAAAACTTGCGCTCACAAGCGCAGAAGTTATGCAACCCCATAAATAGTTAAAATAACTGATAAGTCTATTACCTACAGTGCTGTACCAAAGTTTTAGACAGGTGGGGGGGGGAAATGTTGCAGAGTAAAAATACTTTCATAAATAGAAGTATTAATAGTTCATTTGTGCAAATTAACAAAATGCAAAGTGAACGAACAAAAGAGAAATCTAAATCACATCAAAATTTGTTTGTTTTCATCACTTGTTCTTGGTAACTTGCACAGAATTCGGCAGAAGGTTGTTCCAAACATCTTGGAGAACCGACCCAAGATCTTCTGTGTATGAGACTTGTGCAAATCCTTCTGTCTCTTCAGACAGACTGGATGCTGTGAGATCAGGGCTCTGCGGGGACGGGATCATCACTTCCTGGACTCCTTGTTCTTAATGCCATTGGCTGGATGTTTGGGGTCGTTGATGATCCGGCCCCCAAAGAACTCCGCTCTCAAGCCTTATCCAGTTTGTCTGGGATCACATGAAGAGACAGAAGGATCGGCACAAGTGACTTCTACTTAAGATCTGGAGTTGGTTCTCCAAGATGTTTGGAACAACCTCCTGCTGAGTTCCTTCAAAAACTGGGTGCAAGTGACCGAGAAGAAGTGATGAATGCAAAGGGCAGTCACAGCAACTATTGATTTAGATTTCTCTTTTGTTCATTCACTTTGCATTTTGGTAATTGATAAAAATAAACTGTTAACACTTCTATTTTTGAAAGTTTCTTACTTTGCAGGAACTTTTTACACACCTGCCTAAAACTTTTGCATAGTTTTGTGCATCATTAAATGCAGCTACTGGTCTAAACCCAGGGAGTTCTAGTTTTCCATGAAACAGTGATAAAGGGGTTAAAATTGATGATAAACTGACAAAAATAGCCAGAAACCTTATGAAAATAGACCTTCAAGAATATTTCTTCCTAATAGACATTGGATCCTGCACACTATTTTTCACGAGAGGAGGATGGCAATATTGTGCCAGACGAGACAATGACTGGTTCACTACTGGGTTAGCAAGGACAGGACTTATGTGTCATGGAAGTGGATAGGCGAGTGGAAGAATTCAGGGTTACTTAGCAGCACAGAGTGTTTCAGAAGTCTAGGATGCTGATCTCGTGAGCAGTGGTCAGAAGTATTTACATTGTGCAAAAATTAAATCATCCCCCATATCTGTCAGCGTTAGGATCCTCTTCGAGACCATGGTTGGCCAATTAAGTACAGGCAGTGGTAACTTCTGCCAGTTTCCCTCACGCTGAGATCTTTTCAGGAGCTCTTTTCAGGAGCTCTCCTGCCTCGTCGCCATTCACTTGCATAGAGAATGTTTGGGTTCTCAATCATTGTTTGTGTCCAAACAAGAAAGGGCAATTAGAGGACACATCCAAAGACAAGCAGCCGACGTCTCTCACCACTCATGAATCCTACTACTTTCAGCCTCGGAGATGATTTCTTCGATCTTCAACACATTCTGGCATCTTGGTGACTACCTATGCAGAGTGCAGCAGTATGACAAAAGTGGTGTACATTATGTCAGAAAGGTATATCTTCCCCTGACTAATGTAATTTGATTGGCTACTGTTGTGAATTCCCTTGCTCGGACTTCTGAGCCAGAGCTCCCTCTGGTGGTTACTGGGAGTAGTGGAGCTGGCCAGGTTGATGGAAGTTTGCCACCTGACGTTGATGATTGGGAAACTGGGATTACTGGCTGGGAGCATATAAGTGAGTAGGCTTCCCTTAGTGGTTGCTGGTGATTTCCTCCTTGTGCATTTGGAGTTCTTTTGTCTCCTGCCTGATCTGCATGGTTCAGTTAAGTGATTATTTTGCTAATCCTTTGCATCTAATCTGGTTGGGCCTTTTTTTGCTTTCTGCTTTGTTGCGAGGGTTCAGCATACTAACTGCTGGGGGCAGCGCCGGGCCCCGCTCCATATGTTAGAGCTTGTGTCAGTTTGTTCAGTCCCCTGTTATATTAGTATATTTTGCTTTGCTTCCAGTTCACACCAGAGTGCTGACTTAGCAGGGTGAGGTCATGTGGCCTCAGGTTTTTTGTCTATCAGATGTGTTGGATTTTTTAGGGTTTTTTGCGTGATTGCAGACAGTATCTTTTCTGTCCTGTCCTATCTAGACAGCTTGGGCCCCACCATTTGCTCAGTCTATTTTCTGCCTATGTTTGTGCTTCATCTTGTCTCACTGACAATATATGTTTGGGGGCTGTGTATTCCTTTGGGGATCTGCTCCAGGGCAGTTTAGATTTCACCTTTCTGGCTTTAGTCTTAGTTAGCTCTCCGGCTGTGCCGAGGTGTCTAGGGCATCGTAGGAACGCTGCATGGCTACTGCTAGTTGTGTTGATAGGATCAGGGGGGTCTGCAATCCGCTTAGCTACCAACCGCTCTGATTTCCTGGTGGCTTAGCCTGTTTTGCCATCCTCCTCGGTGACCCATTCATAACAGGCTACCCACTGCCCAACGCTGCTGTATGACCTCAGGACCCAACCACCCTTACCTTCATTTAGGTCTTCCGTCTTGCAGAATGGTAGAGTAGAGCAAAAAGATGCACCGGACCCTGGTCTAACAGCCATATTGGTAGTCTGTGGCCACCAGAGCACTTTGAACCTTCAACTACCTATGGTACCCTTGGGGTCTCCTCTGATTAGAAGGTCTTGGAACATAATGTGGTAGTCGAAGGTTCACAGGGCTTCTGTCTGGCAGCTGTGGACTACCAACGCAGCCACCAGAGCAAAGCTCTCCCGCTGTCTCGTCTGATTAGTAGGACTCCTAACATCATGAGATAGTCAAAGGTTTGAATTGCTCTGGTTTGATATCCATAGAATACCAACGTGGCCACTGGGTCAGGGCTGTAGAAATCTTTTTGCTCACCTCGAGTATAGAGGCACACAATTTAGGAGATTATGGGTCAGCAGTTGTCTAGATAAAGATGGCTCCCTTCCCTGAGGAATCATACAAAGCATGAACAGTTTAAGCTGGATACAAGGAGTCCAAAACTCGGCTCTGGTGGTCACATGGGCTATATAAGTAGTCGCCAGTATTCTGAATGGCCCATGGAAGTTGGGAGAGAAGAGATCACTACAGATTATACTTTAAAATACAGGGGCTTCAAGTTATGCCGATTAGTAATATACTCCTAGCCAGAAAGTGGACACAAGGACCAAATTCCACTAGTAAAATGTTTAATCCCCTTCAGACGTCATGTGAGCTGAAGGAGCTCCTACAATGGTCTCTGATAACGTGAAGTCAACAGAATTTACAATTAGCTTTAATTGTGAAGGAGAACAATGTATCTCTGGATTGGTAGAGTAACATTCTGGGTACATCTATAATAACTGTAAAACTTTACTTAAAAAGAAAAATCAGAAATAAAAGGTTTTGAGCTTGAGAATTCCTTCAGACGAGAATGATACATATGTATCAGGTAAGGTGGATGGAGATTTTGAAGGCTCAGGGATCGCAACTGCCAGCATCTCCAAAGACACAAATCTCATTTTTACTAAATGTGACATTGCTTCTAAAGTGAAATTTTTGCATCTCAGATGTCCTCAGTCCCATGGCCTGAAATGCAAGTGACAGTTGTTGACAGGCTTCACGGGAGCTGCTCTTGTTAAAGCAGCTAATGTGTTTTTTTTTAAGCTCAGTCTGTTCTCAGCTTCTGGAAATGAGGACAGACACGCAGGGTCAGAACACAAGACCCAGAAATATGTCTCATACTCTGCCCAAAGGATCATAAAAAAAATAAAGCGACTGCACCATGGACATTCTGGATATTAGCTTCATTGTGAGAGAAATCGTTATTACTGCTATGTAAAGAAAAGTTTATGGAAGTTTCCTGCCTTTAATGGAAAAGTAAAATATTCTGATAGTAATACACTGTGAGAACGTTCATTTACTAACTGACGGAATTATCCCCATGATCAGTACAGGAACAGCAATGTAATAATGTATGTACACAGTGACTGCGCCTGCAGAATAGTGAGTGCAGCTCTGTTCAGCTGTTGCTTGTTCTGGCAATTGTGGGTGCAGTCGCCACTGATCCTGCTGTGTGCTTCTGAGCGCCAAAGGACCACCACCTCTCCTCCTGGGGACCTGCTCTCTCTCTTACTCAGGGAGGGAGTGGGTATCCTGAGATGAGCAATGGAGCCAAGTCTCAGGCTGTGTGCACACGCTGCGGATTAGGTGCGGATTCATCCGCGCGGATTTTGTAAAATCCGCAGGTGAAACCGCAGGTCAAAAGACCTGCGGTTTTACCTGCGGATTGCTCTGCGGTTTTGCCCTGCGGTTTTTCATCTCCTCAATGGAGGAGATGGCAAACCGCAGGGGAATCCGCAGAAAGAATTGACATGTCAATTCTTTCTGCGGATTGAAAACCGCAGATAATCCGCGCGGAAAATTCCGCACCGTCTGCACTGCGGTTTTTGATTCCCATAGGGAATCATGGTACTGTACACCGCAGCAAAAACTGCTGCGGGTCCGCAGCGGCCAAAACCGCTGCGGAACCGCAGCAAAATCCGCAGCGTGTGCACACAGCCTCAGGCTTCTGTTTCCCGAGCCAGGCCGGCGGGGAGCAGGAGAAACTACAGTAACAAATAAAGAGAAAAGTATATGCACACAAATAGGGATCACCACTCACTAATATAATCAAGAATCAAATTTTATTATAGTGAACACAACAAGCAAACACTTAGTTTAAAAACAATTAAAATGTCTGAACTCACAGACACACATAGACAAACAAAAACAATGGGTCATGTTAATAGACAGTTAAATACTGTGGGCCCCAGAATTAACCATTTAATCAAATAACAAATATCTACTGAATTTCAATATCTGGAATCTAACACCACAGGTTAACAATCCCAATCTTATTCATTGTCATAATATCATGGTGTTAATACAAATATACCAGAATATCTACATATCAAGTCCTATAGGGAAACACTGTGATTACATAAGGGATACACAGGCAAAATAAACGCCATGTGTATGCATCAAATTCTCAAAATGTTACCACTAAATCAAATACAAGAAAATAGGGACAACATAGCCCCTTTCCCTAACATGATATCACCAGGTTTCTGAGGACAAGCAGACCAATGGTTAAATTGTATGGGACCCCCAAACCCACGCGTATCAACACTATGAAGTGTCTTTCTCAAGGTAAGTGTAGTGCTCTGTTAGCGTCCTTAGTATAAATACACAGCAAATTGATAGTAACTCTTACCAGCTGAGCGTCTTTTTGATGCGGAAGAAACAAATCAGTCCTGGGCTTAGTGAGACAGCGTTCTAACTATGCCATTGCGCAGGTGCCTGAGTATACCGGCGGAAGTTTCAACATGAAGTTGTTCTGTGTGTGAACACACCTCTATTGTTTAACATCAGTTCCCTCATTGCCCAGTCGCCTGGATTTAATGGTCACAAATCCAGTCACAGTCTCTCAAGAGACCCAGCACACCTTCATCCTTCAATGCACAGGCACCTGGACTTAATATCTTAAAATAGCCGCACTAGAAATGGTGCACTAATGCGAAAACGCATCTATAGAGAGTTCCATGTCTCTGACGCAAATAGCAGTGCAACATATCATCATAACCCATATAAGCTTTTTATAAGACTAATCTTATCAACTTTAAAGTGATGAATCACATATCGCACATACGTTGTCCTGTGTGTGAACACACCTCTATTATTTAACATCAGTTCCCTCCTAGCCCAGTTGCCTGGGTTTAATGGTCACAAATCCAGTCACAGCACTACATGTCAAAATAGCACATATAGGCCACCTTGACATGCAAAGGTAATATGACACATAAGATGTTATGTGTGTGAACACACCTCTAATGTTTTGTCCAAAACATTTTCTCTTTTCTTCTTTCCCTTTTCCCCTTTCTTTCCTTTAATGGTCACAAATCCAATCATAGTACTACATGTCAAAATAGCACATATAAGCCACCTTGACATACAAAGGTATTATGGCACAAAAGATGTTATGTGTGTGAACACACCTCTATTATATTGTCCAAAAAAAATTATTTTCTTTTTTTTTTCTCTTCCCTCCTTCTTCCTTTCCTTTCCCTTCCCCTTTCCTTCCTTTCCCTTCCTCTTCCTTTCTCTTATCCTTATTAGGTTAAATAATGTCAAAGTAGCACATGTAGACCACTATAACATACAAAGGTAGCATGGCACATAAGATGTTATGTGTGCATATACTTTTCTCTTTATTTGTTACTGTGTTAATTTATTTATATGCACTAGGTGATCCCACCTGAGTATATTGTGGATGGTGCCCGTTTATCCCTTTTAGTCAGAGCAGGAGAAACTAACAACTGGCCTGCACATCAGGGGACTCGGGGGTGAAACGCTCGACCAGGAGTCACATCAATGGGGTTCCTACTCCCCCCCGTGTCTGCAGGGTCCCAGAGAAGTCACAAAGCTTCCAACATGGAGGAGAAGCCTGCTAGCGTACATCATGGCGGTTCTTCAGTAGGAAAGCTGAGTGCTCACGGAGGTGAGGCCGACCTCACTGAGGAGGGTTGGGCGCTGCAGAGACCCCAGGAGTCTGTGTCCACCTATGCCTCCTGGGTCATGAGCCACCTCCGTGAGTATGAAGAAGCAAGCAAGACCATCAGGAGGCTCCGGGAGGAGCTGGGTTGCACAAGCGCCAAAGCTGCAGGTTACTCCAAACCGAGGAACACCCAACTCCAGGGGGAGGTAAGGAGACTAAAACATTAACTTAATGAGCTTGAAGTGAGGAAAGCATTAATCAGAGAGAATAGTGGGCCATTCAAGGAAAAACTAATGAATGAAGACAGATTTAGAGAAATGGCTGATAACAGAGAGCAAAGGCAGATGGGACTGCAGCCTGAGAGCCAGGTGGATAATGATGAGGAGGATGACCAGCAGAAAGCCCCACCTGGCAGCCTGCAAAGTTACCCGCAGGCCACGTGCAGCGAGCTCCCTGCTAGACAGGTGACATTGGCATCTGGTCGCAGTTCTGCTGGCTCTGGGGAGGACAGTGATAACAGCGGCCAGGGAGGGGCGCTAATTGTGGAGATCAAGCTCCTGGAGTCCCCAATGTGCCATCAGAATTTCCACCTCGGGGACAATTTACCAGAGGAAGCACCTGGGGGCCAAAAGAAAAAGGCTAAGAAGACCAAGCCAAAGCTGCAGGAAGTGGTAAGCTGTGTATATGCCCCCCTCCCTGTACTCCTTGAGTCAGCTGAAGGGTCAGCTCATCGTATAAGCCCTGTTGCCCAGCCCGGGTTCTGCGGTGGATCTGGTGCAAAAGCGCGGAGAGATTACAGAGCACGGTAGTGAGGCGTGGAACTCCATCTCTGCTTGTAGTAGCAGGAATGTAGCTGGAGGTGCATCAGCCAAGAGACTGGACAGTGAGGGTGGCCCGGCAGCAGGCATACGGTTAGGTCACGATACTGTGGTGCGCTCCTCAGTGGGAGGGGGGAGCGGCCCAGTGTCGAGGGCAACCCCCGTTGCCTCAGCGCCCTTGAATGCTGTTGCCGCTGATCACTTAGTTGAGAAGCGGCGGCAGTGTGAGGGGGTTGTCGGGGCTAGGAGTTCTGGTCCTCCCAAAGTCCTAGTTTGTGTTGGCGCCACTGGTCAGCAAGGTCCTGATACTAAGGATCAGCGGTGCCTCACAGCGGCTAAGGATCAGTGGCGCCTGGTAGCAACCATGAAGCAGCAGTAGTTACTAAGTGATGATGCAGAGGGCACACGTAAGACCAGGGGTGAAGTTGTCTCCAGTTCTGTGGAGGATACTGAGCCCCTTGTGCATGATGATGTGGAGGTCAAAATGTCACCGCCTGTTGTCACTAGTCCAGCAGGAGTGAATGTGGTGGGGGGTATGAATGAAGGAAATTTTTTCTCTAGTGGTGTGGTTGCTGGTTTGGTAGAGGGTGAGGGGTTTATGAAGGTGGGTAATAGTAATACTGTTAATGTTGATGTGGTCACTGGTCCAGTTGCCCCCCTGGTGGTGGCAGTGCCTGTCAGTAGTTATGCCGCTGTCACCTCCGGGGAAATTAGGGCATCTTCCTCGTCTCCGGTCTCTGGGGATGGCAAGTTGCAGCGGCGTCTCCTGGAGGCTCTAAAGAAGGGGAAGAGATCACTAATGGTAGAGGGTTGAGAGGATTTTCTTAAGAGTCAGGTACCCTTACTGGATCTTTGTAGTAGTAAGTCAGAGTGGTGGGAGATGTTCAAGAAAAGGGTGGTGAGATTTCTTCCGCCAGCTCTCGAGCCTCAGGAGTCTGAGCAGGTACTGCCTGTATTATAGTCTGAGGATGAAACTCGAGCATCTTGTCTCAACTGGAGGTAGCCACGAGGAGCTCTCCAGAGTGAAATCTTTGTTCATGAGGTGTCAGTATGATAGACACGCATCTTTGGTCTGTGAGAGGGATTACGGGAAGTACTGCTTGCCTGGCGATAACGGAAACTGCAAGATGTCAGTGAATAGTAAAGTGATTTCAGGACTGGTCAACACTACGGAGTCCCTGAGGTGATCCAGATCAGGGATCCTGGAGGTTGTCAGATCCTTATACTCGCACCTCTTGGAGAAGAGGGATCTTGATTGGGATGAGATGTCGGATTTCCTGGCTGAAGCCGTCCCTGAACCAAGGGTAGACCCCTCTCTTGACGTTTTGACAGATATGATCAGGGAAGAGGAAGTTAGGTTGGCGATTGAAGGGCTTGTCCACAAAAAAATCACCCGGTCCAGATGGCTTAACATCTGAGTTCTATAAGACCTTTAGGGGCGCTTTGGTTCCCCTCTTGACTGAGGTATTCAATGAGTGTCTCTTGTGTCGGGCACTCTGCCAGAGTCAATGAGGAGGTCTGCCCTGATCATCTTTTCAAAGAATAAGGACCCATCTTGCATTGATACTTGGCGTCCCATAGTGCTTCTCAATGCAGACAGGCAGGTTCTGGCAAAGGTGCTGTTTAATCGGCTGATAAAATTTGCACCCCGACTCCTTTCGGAGGCCCAGCATTGTTCTGTTCCAGGCCGCAGCACATTTAGTGCTGTGATCGGTGGCTGAGAGGCAGTGGAGCAGAGTAGGGCTGGTCACTGAAAGGGGTACATGCTGTTACTGGACCAGGCAAAAGCGTTTGATCAGATTAATCACGAGTACCTTTGGTTTGTCCTTCTGAGATATGGCCTGCCGGGGGGGTTTGTTGATTGGCTTAAGACCTTGTATGGTGGAGCAGAGAGTTTCCCGCTTGTGAACGGTTGGATTTGCAGCTCTTTTGAGGTTGAATCTGGTGTTCGCCAGGGTTGTCCCTTGTGCCTGCTGCTGTACGTGTTTGCGATGGACCTACTTCTTAGGAGTGTGGACCGTCGGCTGGGATCGGGATGGACCGGGCAGCACTGGAAGCCACTCTGGGGGTGGTGCCGTATGCCGATGATGTCACTGTTTTTGTTTCCTCTCACGAGGAGGCAGGGGTGGCTGATGTCTGAGGTAGATCGCTACTCGGAGGCATCTGGGTCCAAGATCAACCGGGATAAGTGTGAGAGTCTCTGGCTGGGAGGAGGAGATCCTGGTTTTGATCTCCCGGACGCCCTTCCAGGACCGAAAGTCTCTGCAAAAGTCCTTGGCATTGAGTTTGGCCAGGGGGATTACCTCATACAGAATTGGGACAGAAGGCTAGAGATTGCCACTCAGAAGGTGAACCAATGGAAGGGTTGGTCTTTGACTCTAAGGGAAAGGGTAAACCTGATCAAAACTTACCTGCTCTTTTTACTGATTTATCTGGGCATCTTGCCGGAGGTCTCTCTGGACTCGGGTCTACGTACAGTTTGTTTTTCCAATTGTTATGGGGAAATAGACTGATCTTGGTCAAGAGGGAGGTTACTTACCGTACGAGTAGACTAGGAGGATTGGGTATGGTCAACCCTGTGGTTTTCCTTGTGGATACCTTCTTTAAGATCAATATTGCAAGCCGCTGGAAAGAGAGGGCTCCTCTGTGGGTATTCTCCTGTAGGGGATGGTTTCAGCCCTTCTTCCAGGAATGGGAGACAGGAGGGCAAGTGAAGGATCTTCGCACACCGCATGGACATCTTCCGGCTTACGCTACCTTGATTCTGAAGGTAATTCGCTGCTGGGGTTTGGGAGAGTGGTTGATCAGGACTCTGCCAAGGAGACTCCTTGACAATAGGGTTCTGTTGACCCATTTCCAGAGGCCTCTGGCGCTCAGGGATTGCCTAAGTCGGGTTCTTGGGGTGGGTTTGCATCTTCTGAATCAGGATCCTCTCGAAGTTTTGGGACTTGGATTAGCGCTGCTTCCATGGGAAGCTGTGTGTGAGGGACAATCTGAAGTGTAGGAGCTCTGAGTACAAAAAAATGCCCTCGGGAGTATCCGGAATGGGCCTATGGAGCATTCGGAGACCTTGGTGGTCAGGACTGCTGTACCTAAGTTCTAGCTAGTGCAGTGGTTAAATTTCACATGTGAAATGCACGGTGCTTAGTATCGACGCAACGGAAAATCCTCCCTGTGGACAATGTGTTTAGGACCATACTCTGTGACCTGGTGAAGGTGCGCTTTCTGGAGTATGAGAGACTGGGCACACGTAGGGCCGCTCTCCTCGGGAGGGGCTTTTCTTTTAGTGTTCCCTAGTCTGGTCATCGCCTTTCCTGGTGGTGGGCTGCTGCTGACACTGTAGATTTTTGTTTTGTGATCAGTATACAGTGATGTAGGGCTGCAGGTGCCGAACTTGGGCTTTGTGATTTGTGGGTTGTTGTAGTGTTTGTTTCTGTATATATTGTATATAGGGATATAGATTTGGGTGTAGGTGTTAGGTTGGGCGGTGGGAAAAAGGGGGAGGTGGAGTAATTTTGTGGGACTATGGGACACTGGGGTGTTTGGGGAAACACTGGCACTGCCTGATCTGGCCTATGGACGTTGGACCGAGGCATGAGACGCAGGACCAGCTCTCAGGTCAGTGCGGGGGGTTGGAAATGGTGGGCTTGAGTGTGGGGTGGTGATTAGCTTAGTTATTGTATATATTTGTATAGTTTGTGGTTATTTTATTTAAAATTTAAAAAATAAAATATGTTTATAGTTTTTGTTTGCTATTGTTTATTTTATTTGTTATTAGTTTGTTGGTGACCGGACCAGAAGGTGTAAGTACTTAATATTAGTTATTATTCTGTATATACTGTATGTATAATATGTGTAAGAGGAGAGAATGAGCGGCTGGACCAGTGTTCAGTATGTGGATTATTTTCTGGCTGATATACTTGTTATTTCTGTTATTATTATTGTTATGTTTTTCATTTTTATAATAAAAGATCTACAGGATGTAACTCGTGATCAGTAATGTAATGTATGTACACAGTGACTGCACCAGCAGAATAGTGAGTGCAACTCTGGGGTATGCTACAGGATGTAACTCAGGATCAGTAATGTAATGTATGTACACAGTGACTGCACCAGCAAAATAGTGAGTGCAGCTCTGGAGTATAATACTGGATTTAACTCAGGATCAGTAATGTAATGTATGTGCACAGTGACTGCACCAGCAGAATAGTGAGTGAAGCTCTGGAGTATAATACAGGATGTACTGTAACTCAGGATCAGTAATGTAATGTATGTACACAGTGACTCCACCAGCAGAATAGTGAGTGCAGCTCTGGGGTATAATACACGATGTAACTCAGGATCAGTAATGTAATGTATGTGCACAGTGACATCACCAGCAGAATAGTGAGTGCAGCTCTGGAGTATAATACAGGATGTAGCTCAGGATCAGTAATGTAATGTATGTACACAGTGACTGCACCAGCAGAATAGTGAGTGCAGCTCTGGGGTATAATACAGGATGTAACTCAGGATCAGTAATGTATGTACACAGTGACTGCACAGCAGAATAGTGAGTGCAGCTCTGGGGTATAATACAGGATGTAACTCAGGATCAGTAATGTATGTACACAGTGACTGCGCCAGCAGAATATTGAGTGCAGCTCTGGAGTGTAATACTGGATTTAACTCAGGATCAGTAATGTAATGTATGTGCACAGTGACTGCACCAGCAAAATAGTGAGTGCAGCTCTGGAGTATAATACTGGATTTAACTCAGGATCAGTAATGTAATGTATGTGCACAGTGACTGCACCAGCAAAATAGTGAGTGCAGCTCTGGAGTATAATACTGGATTTAACTCAGGATCAGTAATGTAATGTATGTGCACAGTGACTGCACCAGCAGAATAGTGAGTGAAGCTCTGGAGTATAATACAGGATGTACTGTAACTCAGGATCAGTAATGTAATGTATGTACACAGTGACTCCACCAGCAGAATAGTGAGTGCAGCTCTGGGGTATAATACACGATGTAACTCAGGATCAGTAATGTAATGTATGTGCACAGTGACATCACCAGCAGAATAGTGAGTGCAGCTCTGGAGTATAATACAGGATGTAGCTCAGGATCAGTAATGTAATGTATGTACACAGTGACTGCACCAGCAGAATAGTGAGTGCAGCTCTGGGGTATAATACAGGATGTAACTCAGGATCAGTAATGTATGTACACAGTGACTGCACAGCAGAATAGTGAGTGCAGCTCTGGGGTATAATACAGGATGTAACTCAGGATCAGTAATGTATGTACACAGTGACTGCACCAGCAGAATAGTGAGTGCAGCTCTGGAATATAATACTGGATGTAACTCAGGATCAGTACAGGATCAGTAATGTAATGCATGTACACCGTGACTGCACCAGCAGACTAGTGAGTGCAGCTCGGGAGTATAATACAGGATGTAACTCAGGATCAGTACAGGATCAGTAATGTAATGTATGTACACAGTGACTGCACCAGCAGAATAGTGAGTGCAGCTCTGGAGTATAATACAGGGTGTAACTCAGGATCAGTAATGTAATGTATGTACACAGTGACTGCACCAGCAGAATAGTGAGTGCAGTTCTGGGGTATGATACAGGATGTAACTCAGGATCAGTAATGTAATGTATGTGCACAGTGACTTCACCAGCAGAATAGTGAGTGCAGCTCTGGAATATAATACAGGATGTAACTCAGGATCAGTAATGTAATATATGTACACAGTGACTGCACCAGCAGAATAGTGAGTGCAGCTCTGGAGTATAATACAGGATGTAACTCAGGATCAGTAATGTAATGTATGTACACAGTGACTGCACCAGCAGAATAGTGAGTGCAGCTCTGGAGTATAATACTGGATGTATCTCAGGATCAGTAATGTAATGTATGTACACAGTGACTGCACCAGCAGAATTGTGGAAAGAGTGCAGCTTTATTTGTTAGTTTTATATGGAGATCGCTACTCTTTGTATGCACCAGTTCACACCTCTTCTCTGTTTGACAGTGAAGGTCAGTCTTTGATATTTCTTTCTTCTACCCAGATGGCTCTTCCATGCACTTGGTCCCATGTTGTTGCCTTGGGCACGACGAATGTCGCATCACACATCACTGAATTAAGTGCAACAAACAGCAATAACTTTGAACCTAGGGTATGGAAGAAAAAAGAACCAATTGGAGGACTCGCTGGTTGTGGGTCCTGATATGGGGATCTCTGAGGAGAGGGGAGTACTAGACTTTTTTAAAACCATTCCTGGGTCTATTTAATTTATCTCCAATTTATTTGATGCAAATCAAATCTTCCCCTAAAACTAAGAATATGTTAAGATTTGGAGAATTACTCAGGTCTACAAAGGGGTGTTCTTCTCTGTATCACTATGTCGTGGTTGCTCATTATTTGACTTGACTACAAGAGGTTACATAGAAAAAAAACAACAAAGCTTGAGCTTGACTTGAGTTGGTATGCAGAACATAAACACATGTTCGCGTTGGCCACAAAACATATAAAACCTATAAAAGAGATTACACAATTGCAGATTCATAGGATCTGAATACACTGTGTGACAAGGTTATTGGTAAAATACTGGAGGGGAGATATGTGTCACTGAGGCTATTGGCTTATTGGCTTCAGTGATATGGACCTAGAAAAATGATCCAGCACACGAAGTGTGGTCCAGAATGTAAACCGGCAGCCTTCTGCCTCATTCAATGTTCAGTGTGCCTGGAGATGCGAGCTCCAGAGCTGTGCTCATGTTGAAGAGAACTGAACCTGGTTGATATCCTGAGGGGATGGACCCTTGCAGCCACACATACTGTTCTGTATGCCATTTTTGTTTTCCCATTATGCCAGAAATGCTGTGTTTATTTACATAACTTTCGACTGGTTTATGAAACACCTTTTTTTAATAAACCAGTGGAAATGTAAACAGAAAGAGTTCTTGTGTCTACCTCTGTCACCAGCTGAGTGAGCCCATCTACCACAACTGTTACATTGTTTCAATGTCTGGACCTGAAACCTTGCTCTTTTCACATTAGCCAAATTAGTGCAAAGAAGTTTGTAAATGTTCCGATAGCGATGCGTTGTAAAGCACCCAGTGTTGAACAGATCGTCTTGGCCTGTTTTGTAGTAGATGGGTTTAGGGTGTAGAACATGAGGCCTCCTGTCATTTACCAGTACCCCACTGTTTGGATTGCTCGGCCGGTCCCAGGTGGCGCGCTGCTAAGCTGAGATAACAGCTGTACTTCTATAAATGATCTATTTGCAATGCAGATGTTATTCCGCCTTCAGCTGCAGCCAGTCAGTGCAGGGAGCGCCGCACGGCTCCGTCTATCACAGACATGGGGGGTTCTGCTTATTTTTAAACAGAAACAAAACACCTTTTGTCAAACAATTCTCAGCGGTGGAGCAATGAGAAAAAATGCATTTTTTTAAGGAAACATCTTCCTGTTTTGCGTGCAACGATTGTGCATTATGCATAAAGATCAAATGTTGGAAGTCGGAGTGCGAATTGTTTTCCCATGAAGAGTAAATAGAGGGGCACAACGAGGAGGGAGCGGAGATCCGCCTGGTGTAGATAGCAGGGTGCTGGTATTTAGACTGTGTTCTCAGGACTTCACAGCTTTGTCTGTCGTAAACTTAGCAGCAAAATCTATTACGGTAACTCGTCTGAGTACAAAGAAAAGAAAATATTCAGCTTTACATGGATTACGCGGAAAGCCGTAGTGTAGAAGGACTATTTGGGTATTGACTTTTCGCTAGATGTGAGTTAATGTCGGAGTTGGTTCTTATCGCCCATGAGTCACCCTCTTCTGACAAGTTGTTATGAAAGGTTTTTTTTAGTTCTTTGTTTGTGATATCTGTGCCTTGGAGAGTTTGGGTAAGAACTGATATGGTCTCCATTAATTTAGAGTATCAACCACTTAATGGCGGCTTGCATTGGGCACAGGTTGGCACTGGAAAATTCATGATGTGTATGATTAGATACTGTTTTTTGAAAGATATTGACATGTTATTTAGATGGTGAGTGACACCAAGGGGTTATCGATATGGGTTTAAGAACTAACAGGCAGGTAGCTGCTAGCTACACGTGTTGTGAGTTCATTTTCCACTTCACCATTGAGGTCTGATGAACTCCCTCTTCTGGTGAAGGAAGGTAGTGAGGCTGATTACCAAGCACCTGAGCGGGATGATGATGACTGGGTGACTGGAATTGCTGACTGGATATAAGGCAGCCTACGCCCTTCTGCCTTGCTGGTGATTTCTCAGAGGGATTCTAGGAGACCAGTCTGATTCCTGCTCCTCAAAAGCTAAGTTTTCTGCTCTGCTTTTTGCATTTGCATTTGTGTTTAGGTTTTGTTTTGCCTTGTTTTTCTGGATTTCTGCCATTCCCTGCTGGGGTGAGCTGAATTCCTTTTTGCTCTGTCTTCAGAAAATACCTGAGTACTGATATAGTCTTTTTGAAGCCTAGCGTCTTCAGGGCTTTTTTCCCTATCAGTCTGTTGGCTCTTGTTTTGATAGGGTTTTGGCGGATTGCAGACAGCAGCTTTTCTATCCTGTCCTATTTAGTTAGCTTGGGCCTCATCATTTGCTCAGCCTATCTTTCTATCTGTGTGAGTGTTTTTTCATCTTGCTTCACCGTCATTATATGTTGGGGGCTGCCTTTTGCTTTGGGGTCTGCTCTGGGGCAGTTTAGATTTCTCTTTCTGTCTTTAGGCTATTTAGTTCTCCGGCTGTGATCGAGGGGTCTAGGGCACCGTAGGAACCCCCCACGGCTACTGCTAGTTGTTGTTGATAGGTTCAGGGGTCTGCAATCCGATAGCTGCCAACTTCTCTGGTTTTCTGGCCTTAGCTAGTATTTCTGTTTTTGCCTCCTACGGTGACTCATTCATAACAGAATCACCAGCCATACCGCAGATCCTAGGGTACTCAATAGCAGGAAAGAATTGTAAAGAAAAAAAAGGTGTGTATATTTTTTCCTCTATATCTCTGAGGCCGTAGGGGGAATTTTTTTTTTCTCTCAATGGAGATAAAGCAATTGTCTGATCGCTGCGGAAGTGCGGGGAATTTCCGCCTACCTTGCTCATTCACATGCTGCTGAACCAAAGATCCCTACTCCTGATGTGTTTTTTGGGGATCGGTCTAAATTTTTGAATTTCAAAAATAATTGTAAATTATTTTTTGCCCTAAAGCCTAACTCATCAGGGAGCTCCGCGCAGCGGGTTAAAATTGTCATCTCTTTGCTGCGTGGCAATCCCCAGGATTGGGCGTTTTCTTTGAAACCAGATGATCCTATTCTGACTAATGTGAACGCAGTTTTTCAAGCCTTGGGGTTGTTGTATGATGAACCTAAAGCTATTGATCAGGCCGAAAAGTCCCTGTTGGCATTGAGCCAGGGTCGAGATTCTGCAGAATTGTACTGTCAAAAATTCCGAAAGTGGGAGGTCCTTACTACCTGGAATGATAATGCCTTGGCAGCTCTCTTTCGGAAGAGTTTGTCAGAAGCCGTAAAAGATACTATGGTGGGATTTCCTGTTCCCTCTGGTCTTGACGATTCTATGTCATTAGCTATTCAGGTTGATCGGCGTTTACCTGAACGCAGAACTGCACGAGAGGTGTTGCCACCTGTTGAACAAGTGTCTGAACCTATGCAATGTGATAGAGTTTTGTCCAGGGAGCAACGTCAGGAGTTCAGAAGGCGTAATAAGCTGTGTTTTTTTTGTGGAGATGCCTTGCATATTACTTCTGTCTGTCCTAAACGAGAGAAACGTTTTGCACACACGTTTTCTGTGGGTGGTGTTCAACCTAAGTTTCTTCTGGCAATTACTCTGATCTGCTCCCTGTCCACATTTTCCGCCAAGGCTTTTGTGGATTCGGGAGCAGCCCTGAACCTAATGGACTTGGATTTTGCTAAACGTTGTGGATTTCCGATGACACCTCTGCGGACGCCTATCCCTTTGAGGGGGATTGATGCTACTCCTTTGGCGAAAAATAAACCTCAGTTTTGGACCCAGGTGGTAATGCGGGTCGCCCCAGACCATCAAGAAAATTGCAGATTTTTGGTGTTGCATAATTTGCATGATACCATTGTTCTGGGGTTTCCCTGGTTGCAAATTCATAATCCAGTTTTGGATTGGAAATCTGTGTCTGTGGTGAGTTGGGGTTGTCGGTGTGCCCTTAGTGAGGCTCCGTTTTTTTCCACCTCTCCTCAGTCGCATGATGTTCCTGACTATTTGGCAGACTTTTATGATGTATTTAGTGAGAATAAGTCTGCGTCTTTGCCTCCTCATAGGAGTTATGACTGTGCAATTGAACTGAGCCCGGGGTGTAAATTTCCCAAGGGTCGGCTCTTCAATTTATCTGTACCCGAGCACGAGGCTATGCGATCCTATATTAAGGAGTCGTTGGAGAAGGGTCATATTAGACCATCCTCTTCACCCTTAGGTGCCGGGTTTTTTTTCGTGGCCAAAAAGGATGGTTCATTCAGGCCTTGTATTGATTATCGTGCCCTCAACAAAATTACTATTAAATATCAGTATCCGTTACCCCTGATTTCGGATCTTTTCTCCAGAGTTAAAGGTGCTTGCTGGTTTACCAAGCTTGACCTCAGGGGGGCGTGTAATCTTATCCGCATTAAGCATGGGGATGAATGGAAGACGGCGTTTAATATTCTGGAGGGACATTTTGAGTACCTGGTGATGCCTTTTGGGCTCACTAATGCCCCTTCTGTCTTCCAGTGCTTCATGAACGACATTTTCCGGGACTTTGTGGATAAATTTTTGATTATCTATCTGGATAATATTTTGATCTCCTCCAAGGATTGGGATTCTCATGTGGAACATGTTCGGACTGTGTTCCGGATCTTGAGGGAGAATTCCCTGTATGTCAAAGGATCGAAATGCCTTTTTGGGGTACAGAGGATTTCATTTTTGGGATTTGTTTTGTCTCCGTCAACTATTGAAATGGACCCGGCCAAGGTACAGGCCATTTATTATTGGGTTCAGCCCACTTCTTTGAAGGCCCTCCAGAAGTTTTTGGGTTTTGCTAATTTTTATCGGAAATTTATAGCAAAATTTTCTAGTATTGCCAAGCCATTGACTGATCTGACTAAGATGGGTGCTGATGTGTTGAATTGGTCTCTGGAGGCTGTTTCTTCCTTTCAGGAGCTGAAGCGAAGATTCACTTCTGCCCCTGTTTTGCGGCAACCTGATGTCTCACTCCCGTTCCAGGTAGAGGTGGACGCTTCTGAGATTGGTGCAGGAGCTGTTTTGTCCCAAAAGGATCCTGTAACATCTAAAATGAATCCCTGTGCTTTCTTTTCCCGAAAGTTCTCTCCATCTGAACGTAACTATGATGTGGGGAATCGGGAACTGTTAGCCATAAAATGGGCATTTGAGGAGTGGAGACATTGGTTGGAGGGAGCTAAACATCAATTCGTGGTCCTCACTGACCACAAGAATTTGATTTACCTGGAGTCGGCCAAACGCTTGAACCCTAGACAGGCTAGGTGGGCCTTGTTTTTTTACACGTTTTGATTTTGTGGTCTCTTTTCTTCCTGGCACTAAGAATGTCAAGGCTGATGCTCTCTCTAGGAGCTCCTTTCCTGATTCTCCTGTGGTGACCAAGCCTGCTACCATCTTAGGCGAAGGGGTAGTTCTTTCTGCCATCTCGCCCGATTTGAGACGTGCTCTGTAAGAGTTCCAGGAGGACAAACCTGAGCGTTGTCCCAGTGGAAAGTTGTATGGTCCCGTGCTCTGGAAGAGTTCCAGGAGGACAAACCTGAGCGTTGTCCCAGTGGAAAGTTGTATGTTCCTGACCAGTGGAAGAAGAGAGTGATGTCTGAAGTTCATTGCTCTGCATTGGCTGGTCATCCAGGTATTTTTGGTACTAGAGATCTGGTGAGTCGGTCTTTTTGGTGGCTCGCCTTGTCTCGTGATGTCAGGAATTTTGTGCAGTGCTGTGGGACTTGCTCCCGGTCTAAATCTTGTTCTCGCTCTTGTGGGTTGTTGATGCCTTTGCCGGTCCCCAGGAGGCCATGGACCCATATTTCAATGGATTTCATCTCTGATATGCCTGTCTCTCAGAGAATGATTGTTATTTGGGTAATTTGTGATAGGTTCTCTAAGATGGTTCATCTTGCACCACTCCCTAAGTTGCCATCTTCCTCTTAGTTGGTGCCCCTGTTTTTGCAACAGGTGGTTCGCTTGCACGGAATTCCTGAGAACATTATATCTGACAGAGGAGTTCAGTTTGTGTCTAGATTTTGGAGGACTTTCTGTTCCAAGCTGGGAATTCAGTTGTCCTTCTCCTCTGCTTTTCACCCTCAGACCAATGGGCAGACGGAGAGAACAAACAAGACCTTGGAGTCGTATTTGAGATGTTTTATTTCCGCTGATCAGGATGATTGGGTTTGATTTTTGCCCTTGGCCGAATTTGCTTTAAATAATAGAGCTAGTTCTGCCACTTTGATGTCACCTTTTTTTTTGTAACTTTGGGTTTCATCCTCGATTTTCTTCAGGGCCAGGTGTTGACACTGTGGTGGAGAGAATGCACCAGATCTGGGACCAAGTGGTGGATAAGTTATCTCTCTCCCAGGAAAAGGCCCAGCAGTTTTCCAACCGACATAGGACCATTGGTCCCCAGTTTAAGGTTGGTGATATGGTTTGGTTATCATCAAAAAATATCGCTATGAAGGTGGCTTCTCCTAAGTTTAAGCCTAGATTTATTGGACCTTACAAGATTTTGGAGATTATTATTCCGGTCTCTTTTCGTTTGGCTCTTCCTGTCACATTTAAAATCCATAATGTGTTTCATAAGTCCTTGTTGAAGAGGTTTGTTGAACCAGTTGTTCCTGGGGTGGCACCTCCGGACCCTGTATTGGTTGAAGGTAACATGGAATATGAGGTAGAGAAGATACTGGATTCCCGTCTGGCTAGACGGAGACTCCAGTATTTGGTTAAGTGGAAGGGTTATGGTCAGGAGGATAATTCCTGGGTCTCTGCCTCTGATATTCATGCCAAAAGATTGGTGCATGCCTTTCATCGGGCTCACCCTGATCGCCCTGGTGGCGTGGATGAGGGTTCGGTGACCCCTCCTCAAGGGGGAGGTACTGTTGTGAGTTCATTTTCCCCTTCACCATTGAGGTCTAATGAACTCTTTCTTCTGGTGAAGGAAGGTAGTGAGGCTGATTACCAAGCACCTGAGCAGGATGATGATGACTGGGTGCCGTAGTGTAGAAGGACTATTTGGGTATTGACTTTTCGCTAGATGTGAGTTAATGTCGGAGTTGGTTCTTATCGCCCATGAGTCACCCTCTTCTGACAAGTTGTTATGAAAGGTTTTTTTTAGTTCTTTGTTTGTGATATCTGTGCCTTGGAGAGTTTGGGTAAGAACTGATATGGTCTCCATTAATTTAGAGTATCAACCACTTAATGGCGGCTTGCATTGGGCACAGGTTGGCACTGGAAAATTCATGATGTGTATGATTAGATACTGTTTTTTGAAAGATATTGACATGTTATTTAGATGGTGAGTGACACCAAGGGGTTATCGATATGGGTTTAAGAACTAACAGGCAGGTAGCTGCTAGCTACACGTGTTGTGAGTTCATTTTCCACTTCACCATTGAGGTCTGATGAACTCCCTCTTCTGGTGAAGGAAGGTAGTGAGGCTGATTACCAAGCACCTGAGCGGGATGATGATGACTGGGTGACTGGAATTGCTGACTGGATATAAGGCAGCCTACGCCCTTCTGCCTTGCTGGTGATTTCTCAGAGGGATTCTAGGAGACCAGTCTGATTCCTGCTCCTCAAAAGCTAAGTTTTCTGCTCTGCTTTTTGCATTTGCATTTGTGTTTAGGTTTTGTTTTGCCTTGTTTTTCTGGATTTCTGCCATTCCCTGCTGGGGTGAGCTGAATTCCTTTTTGCTCTGTCTTCAGAAAATACCTGAGTACTGATATAGTCTTTTTGAAGCCTAGCGTCTTCAGGGCTTTTTTCCCTATCAGTCTGTTGGCTCTTGTTTTGATAGGGTTTTGGCGGATTGCAGACAGCAGCTTTTCTATCCTGTCCTATTTAGTTAGCTTGGGCCCCATCATTTGCTCAGCCTATCTTTCTATCTGTGTGAGTGTTTTTTCTTCTTGCTTCACCGTCATTACAGTCATATGTAAAAGTTTGGGCACCCCTATTAATGTTAACCTTTTTTCTTTATAATAATTTTGGTTTTTGCAACAGCTATTTCAGTTTCATATATCTAATAACTGATGGACTCAGTTATATTTCTGGATTCAAATGAGGTTTATTGTACTAACAGAAAATGTGCAATCTGCATTTTAACAAAATTTGACCGGTGCCAAAGTATGGGCACCCTTATCATTTTCTTGATTTGAACACTCCTAACTACTTTTTACTGACTTCCTGAAGCACTAAATTGGTTTTGTAACCTCATTGAGCTTTGATCTTCATAGCCAGGTGTATCAAATCATGAGAAAAGGTATTTAAGGTGGCCACTTGCAAGTAGTTCTCCTATTTGATTCTCCTATGAAGAGTGGCATCATGGGCTCCTCAAAACAACTCTCAAATGATCTGAAAACAACGATTATTCAACATAGCTTTTCAGGGGAAGGATACAAAAAGTTGTCTCAGAGATTTAACCTGTCAGTTTCCACTGTGAGGAACATAGTAAGGAAATGGAAGAACACAGGTACAGTTCTTGTTAAGCCCAGAAGTGGCAGGCCAAGAAAAATATCAGAAAGGCAGAGAAGAAGAATGGTGAGAACAGTCAAGGACAATCCACAGACCACCTCCAAAGACCTGCAGCATCATCTTGCTGCAGATGGTGTCACTGTGCATCGGTCAACAATACAGCGCACTTTGCACAAGGAGAAGCTGTATGGGAGAGTGATGCGAAAGAGGCCATTTCTGCAAGCACGCCACAAACAGAGTCGCTTGAGGTGTGCAAATGCACATTTGGACAAGCCAGTTACATTTTGGAAGAAGGTCCTGTGGCCTGATGAAACAAAGATTGAGTTGTTTGGTCATACAAAAAGGCCTTATGCATGGAGGCTAAAAAACACAGCATTCCAAGAAAAACACTTGCTACCCACAGTAAAATTTGGTGGAGGTTCCATCATGGTTTGGGGCTGTGTGGCCAATGCCGGCACCGGGAATCTTGTTGAAGTTGAGGGTCGCATGGATTCAACTCAGTATCAGCAGATTCTTGACAATAATGTGCAAGAATCAGTGACGAAGTTGAAGTTACGCAGGGGATGGATATTTCAGCAAGACAATGATCCAAAACACCGCTCCAAATCTACTCAGGCATTCATGCAGAGGAACAATTACAATGTTCTAGAATGGCCATCCCAGTCCCCAGACCTGAATATCATTGAACATCTGTGGGATGATTTGAAGCGGGCTGTCCATGCTCGGCGACCATCAAACTTAACTGAACTGGAATTGTTTTGTAAACAGGAATGGTCACAAATACCTTCATCCAGGAACCAGGAACTCATTAATAGCTACAGGAAGCGACTAGAGGCTGTTATTTTTGCAAAAGGAGGATCTACAAAATATTAATGTCACTTTTATGTTGAGGTGCCCATACTTTTGCACCGGTCAAATTTTGTTAAAATGCAGATTGCACATTTTCTGTTAGTACAATAAACCTCATTTGAGTCCATCAGTTATTAGATATATGAAACTGAAATAGCTGTTGCAAAAACCAAAATTGTTATAAAGAAAAAAGGTTAACATTAATAGGGGTGCCCAAACTTTTACATATGACTGTATATGTTGGGGGCTGCCTTTTGCTTTGGGGTCTGCTCTGGGGCAGTTTAGATTTCTCTTTCTGTCTTTAGGCTATTTAGTTCTCCGGCTGTGATCGAGGGGTCTAGGGCACCGTAGGAACCCCCCACGGCTACTGCTAGTTGTTTTTGATAGGTTCAGGGGTCTGCAATCCGATAGCTGCCAAGTTCTCTGGTTTTCTGGACTTAGCTAGTATTTCTGTTTTTGCCTCTTACGATGACTCATTCATAACATACACGCCTGTTGAGGCCGGTCACAGACCTCTCCTGCTTGTGATTTATTGGCTTCCGCTGACGTTACGTCGACAGAACAGCGGATTCTCTTCCTCTTGACTGACGACGTCATGCTGATTGATAGTCGGCTACCACTGCTTACCTGCAGGGAGCCGGCTGTCAATCAGCATGACATCAGCAGTCACACCCCGTCATCAAAGAGTGGAAGAGGCAGAAGAAAAGCTGCTCTGTTGATGTTGAGCAGCTGAATCGATGGCAGGAGCGGTCAATGACAGCACTGTGCCGGCACCGCGTAGAACAAGTTTTTAAGCCCATAGTAAAAGCATTCCTGGATAAACCATTTAGTTGTAGAATTTATGATATGTGGTATGTAACCCTGGGTAATGTATGACACTGTTAATTGGGAAAGTTTATGACTTGAAAATGTGAGCATTTAGTGGCATTAAATTGGATGTGAAACTTCCAGGGTGGACAATCTGTGGTCTGGGGGTGGTGCACGGAATGAGCACTGGTCCGGCTCCCAGGTCCAATAGCTCTCAGTGTTCCAAAAGGGGATGTCCTCCAGCACCAAAGGAAAGTAGTAAAATCTTTGCCTTTAATCATATAGCAATACCAAAGGAAAAAACAATGTGTGTATATACCCTAATGAAAATAAATAAGTAAATAAGTATAATTTAATCATATAGGTAACAAAAAATTGGTGGAATGTGCATACATTGAAAAAATATAATGCTTATGTGTTTTGAATAGAAAAACATCAAACATAGATTATAGCACCACTCCAGTGCTTTTTTATTGCAGCGCTGGGGTGGTGCCGCTAATGTAAGGTCCCTGCCCTAGTCTTACACTTACCAGCAGCTGCTATCGCCGTCACTCCCATTGGACTCCAGCAGTTTGTGAGCTGCCGGCTGCTCTAGTATTTAATAAAGGGAGCCGGAGGTCGCTCTTTAATGCAAATCTATGAGAACCTCGTTCTGGCTGTCATAGACTTGCATTGAGTGCTTGTGACCGTTACCTCTAACCTCTGGCCACTCAGAAGTTGCGATCACAAGATGGCTGACCGGAGCGGTATCTATAAATGTTGAAGACGGCGACAGATGAGTATAATACTCAGGTTAGGGATCTTAGATTAGTAGCACAACTCCAGTGCTGAACTAAAAAAAAATCCTGCTGGAGTGCTGCTTTAAGAATTTTTCTACCTAAAACTAGTATGAATTAGGTATATATGTAACGTCTGACTGCTGGGCTTGCCAACAAGGGTTTTGCCACCAAGTATTAGGTCTTGTTTGCCAGAGGGATCAAATACTTATTTCTCACTGCAAAATGCAAATACATTTATATAATTTATATAATGTAATTTTCTGGATTTTATTTTAGATATTCTATCTCACTGGCTGTGTTCACACGTTCAGGATTTTTCATTTTTTTTTTTGCGTTTTTGGTGCGTTTTTCCACGGCAAAAACGCACCAAAACCGCATACATTAAAAAATCTGCGGATTTCATTGTATTAGGATGCTCCGGGAAAAAAACGCGGCAAAAACGCACAAAAAAGCACCAAAAATGCGAAAAAAAGGCGAATAAAAATTGCGGATTTCCCGGGAAGCAGTCTGTTTTTTCTCAGGAAATTTCTGCGTACGTGGGCACATAGCCTCAATGTTAAAACTAACCTTCCCTTAAAATTATAGACTGCTCATGTCTCTGTCAGTGGGCAAGCTAACAAAATCAGGAAGGGGTCAAATACTTATTCCCCCCTCCCCGTACATGTGTGTGTATACTTGTGTGTTGACATGAAAGTATTTGAATAAATGTTTATTTTCCTGTTCAAGAATAAATGCGGATTGCAATTCATGGAATAAAAATGAGACATCCCATGACAATAAGCCCTAACCCATCTTTCGTAGCAAACAAAAAAATAATATAGGACTCCGTCTTATTTTGGGGGAAACACTGTAGTATTACCTAAAGAAAGCATTTTTCCCATTTTTCCCTAGACAAATCCTTTAGAGGTCCAAAATGCATCAGCGCTTTAAAATCGCCATTTTATTGTATCATTTGTTTTTTCTTTTACATGATAAAGCGCTCATTTTTTCCTTCTTTATGGATGTCTAACTCCATTAGTCATTCTTTCCGGCACCTGTCTGACATTGGGTAGAAAGTGTAGAAGTTTGTTTTTTTTTACTGCATCACTTGTTCTCTTGCTATCCCGCCTGAAAAGTAGACTTTACTTATTCGCATAACATATTTCAATTAGATCTTCATGATCATTCAATTTAAATGTGAAATCATCTCTCGGAGCGAAGTCGTTCCATTTTACTCGGGAAGATTCACAATCTATAAAAACAGCCTTGACCTAAAATAATGTTTCCAATTCCTGAAGCTTTTACTAGGCATGGAGTTTACTGTATATTATGTTGCATTATTTAGTATATGAATAGAATATATTTATATTCAGATATAATCCATACGCCGTGGCAGGTGTTCTGCGCGATACAATGTAACAACTCCGGAATGTTTACAATAGATCTTTCCTGTTTTGCAAGCAGCGGCAATATCCGTACATTATCAGTCCCATCATCCATATTAACACCTTATAACTCGCTATTTAGTCTGATAATAAATATTAATAAGTGCTGGTAAATCTAGATTTAGAATAGCCAGGGAAGGAGGGGCTGGAGTTTATTACTGAGGAATTGTACACTGTAGTCAGTGAATTTGGAGTATTTGTTTTCAGCGGCAAACCACTAAAAACATCATAAATAAACATTGCCATTATTTCCGGTGTCTACACAAAATAGGCTCCGAGCTGGCGCTAATCCTGACTCACAATATTACACAGTAAAGCAGAAGTTTTCCTCCTACCCGCAGAAAGGCAACAGGAAAGTAATCAGTCCCTAAAGAAATCTATAATTAACAAAAGACTGGATTAACAGAATTTTAACAACCAGACAAAAGAATACTTCTGCCTCTCAAGGGGTATGTATACTTTAGCAAATAGTTGGTTTATTTTTAAGTTTATTGCTCCAATGGAGATATAACTTTAACAAAAATATCTAGAGATGAACTAATCTTTTCATATTGGAATTTACAAACTTTACCAAATTCTATGAAAAAAAAAAATTGATTTGAAGTACTCCAATAGCCCAGAAAAGATTAATGTAACACTCTGAGGTCTCCTAGGACTGTATCCAACTCGTGTCTATAGGACTGTATCCAACTCGTGTCTATAGGACACTGTATTCAACTCGTGTCTATAGAACTGTATCCAACTCGTGTCTATAGAACTGTATCCAACTCGTGTCTATAGGACTGTATCCAACTCGTGTCTATAGAACTGTATCCAACTCGTGTCTATAGGACTGTATCCAACTCGTGTCTATAGAACTGTATCCAACTCGTGTCTATAGGACTGTATCCAACTCGTGTCTATAGAACTGTATCCAACTCGTGTCTATAGGACTGTATCCAACTCGTGTCTATAGAACTGTATCCAACTCGTGTCTATAGGACTGTATCCAACTCGTGTCTATAGAACTGTATCCAACCCGTGTCTATAGGACTGTATCCAACCCGTGTCTATAGGACTGTATCCAACCTGTGTCTATAGGACTGTATCCAACTCGTGTCTATAGGACTGTATCCAACTCGTGTCTATAGAACTGTATCCAACCCGTGTCTATAGAACTGTATCCAACTTGTGTCTATAGGACTGTATCAAACTCGTGTCTATAGGACTGTATCCAACTCGTGTCTATAGGACTGTATCCAACTCGTGTCTATAGGACTGTATCCAACTCGTGTCTATAGAACTGTATCCAACCCGTGTCTATAGGACTGTTTCCAACCCGTGTCTATAGGACTGTATCCAACCTGTGTCTATAGGACTGTATCCAACTCGTGTCTATAGAACTGTATCCAACTCGTGTCTATAGGACTGTATCCAACTCGTGTCTATAGAACTGTATCCAACTCGTGTCTATAGGACTGTATCCAACTCGTGTCTATAGAACTGTATCCAACCCGTGTCTATAGGACTGTATCCAACCCGTGTCTATAGGACTGTATCCAACCTGTGTCTATAGGACTGTATCCAACTCGTGTCTATAGGACTGTATCCAACTCGTGTCTATAGAACTGTATCCAACCCGTGTCTATAGAACTGTATCCAACTTGTGTCTATAGGACTGTATCAAACTCGTGTCTATAGGACTGTATCCAACTCGTGTCTATAGGACTGTATCCAACTCGTGTCTATAGGACTGTATCCAACTCGTGTCTATAGAACTGTATCCAACCCGTGTCTATAGGACTGTTTCCAACCCGTGTCTATAGGACTGTATCCAACCTGTGTCTATAGGACTGTATCCAACTCGTGTCTATAGGACTGTATCCAACTCGTGTCTATAGAACTGTATCCAACTCGTGTCTATAGAACTGTATCCAACTCGTGTCTATAGAACTGTATCCAACCCGTGTCTATAGGACTGTATCAAACTCGTGTCTATAGGACTGTATCAAACTCGTGTCTATAGGACTGTATCCAACCCATGTCTATAGGACTGTATCCAACCCGTGTCTATAGGACTGTATCCAACTCGTGTCTATAGGACTGTATCCAACTCGTGTCTATAGGACTGTATCCAACTCGTGTCTATAGGACTGTATCCAACTCGTGTCTATAGGACTGTATCCAACCCGTGTCTATAGAACTGTATCCAACCCGTGTCTATAGAACTGTATCCAACTCGTGTCTATAGGACTGTATCCAACTCGTGTCTCTAGGACTGTATCCAACTCGTGTCTATAGGACTGTATCCAACTCGTGTCTATAGAACTGTGTCCAACCCGTGTCTGTAGGACTGTATCCAACTCATGTCTATAGGACTGTATCCAACTCGTGTCTATAGGACTGTATCCAACTTGTGTCTAGCTTCTTTATGGCAATACAGTTTTTCGATGTAAGCTCTTGTGTACTATGAGTTATTTTTATATGGTTTCAATCAGTTTAATATAATATACACTGAGATGAGGTAAGCAAAAGGTCACTGAAACTTAAGATAAAGGAATGTAAATTACTGGTCATTTGTTATTCCATCAACAAAGGACCATTGATATTTCAAGGCAACTACCCTAATTAGATTGGGTGTTTAAACATTCCCAAGGATGTTATCTTGTGCTCCGAAGCCCCTCCTCCAGCTTGCTGTATTTCTGCCATGTGGCACACAGGAGGCCCCCTCTAGCTTCCTGTATTATGTAATGGTTAAAACAGGTATTGAGGGGAAGTGTTTATAGCCAATGGACAATAGACTTGTGACATCATTCACCACATGGTGGGGCTGGACATTTAAGAGAACTAGGACACATGTGCTCACTCTCTTTTGGCTCCTGGAGGATGACTGGTCAACGTCTATCTGAATAATGTAACGTATGAATAATGCTTGTTTCTGATTAATGCATATGTATTTATAGTTTTATACTGTTTATTATTTGATCTTATTTATTAAGTAAATCAATTTAGTAAATTCAATTCTTGTGTGAACATTTTCTTATTCATCACAATCCATTGGAACCCTTACAATACAAATTGGTGTCAGAAGTGTGATTGTTTTGAATAAAAATGTTTGCAAAATTGAATAAGTTTGTTAAGAGTAGGAAAGCAGTTGAGAGTAGTGTCAGATCTTTGCCAGAATGGGTGTTACCAGGAAAGTGGACCCCAATGGCACAGGAATGTAACAAATATATGGAGGGACAGCGGTTATCAAATCCCCAGGAAGTGGCTGCCAAATTTGATCTCTCAAGGTATGATGCAAAAGAACAGAAAGCTGCAGCAGCCGTTGGATGGATCTTTGTGCAAGTGTCCCAAAGATTACAGGAGGAGATAGATAACTTGCGTTTAGAGCTGCATACAGCTATAGAGCAAAGGATTAGCTTGCAATCAGCCTTGAGAGACCAAATGAAACAGCATGACAATATGCAAAGGAATTCTGAAGCTTATGTAATGAAAAATGTGAATAAGAATAGGCGCAGGAGGAGACAGCAGCCAGTGTCAGATATTCGTACTGCACAGACTAGGACCATGATTGCACATGAGAAATGGTCAGATTTGCTAGAATGTGATGGCTGTAACAGTGAGACAGATGAGGAAGAAAAGCAAGCCAGACCGATTGTGACTACTAAAACTAGGAGAGAAGTCACACAGCGTAGTGGAGATAGGATGGATGCAGGAAACGCAGCTACAGGAGCAGAAGCTTCAATGACCGAAGTAACTAGGAATTATACAGTCGGAAAATTAACAGAACTAGCTACCAGGTACAGGCAGCAAGCAGGAGAACCTTTGTTAGCATGGATTCTCAGATTATGGGATCAGGGAGCCGATACTATAATCTTGAACCGTCTTGAGGCAATAGGACTTTGTAGTATTTGTATTGATCCTATGGTGCGTCTAAAAATGAGGCGTGCAAGGGGCACTGTAGAGAATTTCTCTTTGTTGCATTTGGTGAGGGATTCTGTGGCACAAGTGTATGACTCTCCCATGGAATTAATACCACAGACACGATGGGAGACTCTTGCAGATGGAGTTCAGAGATTGAGCGAAATCGCAGGTCTATAGGTGGCATAACTCGCAATCCTGTGCCAGATCTGAATGATCATTTTGCTGTTGTTGAGGATTGGAAGGGACCAGATGCTGCAATATTGACAGTATTGATGAAGAATAAGTTCATAGAAGGTGCCCCAGCCTCATACAAAGCCCCATTGTTCACTATGTTCTGTGCACTTATGGGAAATTCCACTAATGTCTACACAGCATGCAATCTAATCTCCCAGCTATCTGCTCTAGAGAGAGCAAAATTATCAAAAAATAGTACAATAGAGAGAGTAGATCAAGAAAGGAGAAAAGAGGAGGATACCCAAATTAGAAAGAGCAGGACGGAGTTGTTTTGTGACCTGATAGCTAGTGGAGTTCCATTCCAGGAGATAGATGGGATCTCTACAAGTGACCTGTTGAGGAGATGGCAAGATCTGAGGAGAAAAGGTAAATTGCAACTCGCCAGACCCAAGAGGGTGGCGACAAATGAGATAGGGGGTTGGAAAGATAGAGGTGGGACACCTGATGGAGGCATGCAAAGCCCCCACTGTAACCGCCCCTTGCACTCTTCCAATACCATGGCATACTACACCCCCTGCCAAGATTCCCTCATGGACTAATTATAAAAGTTGTGGAACATCCCTGAAAATTGTTGTTTGAACAGTTTTGCCATTTTTTGATGTCTAATGATGTTTGTTTTCGTTCTAGAGTTTCTTAGAGAAATATTCCTGTGAGCATACTGTGATGTATGCGCTGGCTGCAGCGTCGGACTGGCCCACCGGGAACCGGTGGATTCTCCGGTGGGCCCTGGCATCTGGTGGGCCCTGGCACCTGCAGGCATACAGGGCCAGCAGTTGCCTAGGGCCCCCGCTGCTCCAGGGGCCCCCAGCCAGTGGTGTGTCGCACACCATGCAGCTGCTATGGGGGCCCCTGCCAGCGGAGCAGCAGCGGTGTCAGGAGGCAGGAGCCCCTGTCCCCGCTGCTAAAGAGAAATGAATATTCACTGCGAAGCAGTGCATATCATTTCAGGTCTCCACCCCCAGAGGCCCCGCCCCCAGCCCAGTAAGCCGCTCTGCATCAGGGCCGGCGCCGCCCTCAGTCCTCTCTGCTCCTGGCTCACAGCCAGTGCGCGATGACGTCACTACATCGCGCACCCGCTGTGTGTCTGGCAGAGGGGGCAGCTCCTGACACTGAAGCCGGGATCAGCGTGGGAGCGAGGAGGAGAGGTGAGTATTGTGTTTTGTTTGTTTTTTATATCTCTCTCGCTCTCTCTATCTGTTTCTCTCTATCTATCTATCTCTATATATCTCTCATATCTATCTATCTATCTTTCTATCTCTATCTATTATCTATATCTATCTATTTCTATATCTATCTCTATCTATCGCTCTATGTTTATATCTATCTTTCTATCTCTACATCTATCTCTATATCTATCTATCTATCTCTATATCTTTCTATATATATCTCTATATCTATCTATCTCTATATCTTTCTATATATATCTCTATATCTATCTATTATGTCTATTTATCTCTATATCTATTATTTCTATATTTATTTTCTATCTAGCTACCATCTATATCTATCTATCTTTATCTATATATATCTCTATCTAATATCTATATCTATCTATCTATTTATCTATCCGTTATCTATCTCTATATCTTTTCTCTGTATCTATCTATCTCTATATCTATATCTCTCGCTATCTATCGCTCTATATCTATCTCTATATCTATCTCTATCTATCTCTATATCTATTTCTCTCTATATCTATCTCTATCTCTCTCTATAGCTATCTATCTATATATCTCTATCTATCTCTATATCTATCTCTCTGTATATCTATCTATCGCTCTATCTCTATATCTATCTTTCTATCTATCTATCTATCTATCTATCTTTCTCTATCTATTTATCTCTATATCTTTTCTCTGTATCTATCTCTCTCTATAGCTATATCTATCTATCTCTATATATATCTATTATCTCTATATCTATATCTATTTCTCTCTATATCTCTCTCTATATCTATCTATTTATCTCTATCTCTATATCTATCTCTCTGTATATCTATCTATCTTTCTTTCTATCTCTATATCTATCTCTATATCTATCTATCATTCTCTATCTATCTATCTATTTATCTCTATCTATTATCTATATCTATCTCTATCTATCTATCGCTCTATATCTATCTTTCTATCTCTACATCTATCTCTATATCTATCTTTCTATCTATTATGTCTATCTATCTAGCTATCTCTATTATCTATATCTACCTATCTCTATATCTTTATCTTACTCTATCTCTATATCTATCTGTTATCTCTATATTTATTATCTATCTTTATCTATCTATCTCTATCTATTATCTATATCTATATCTATCTCTCTATCTATTTATCTATCTCTCTCTATCTCTCTATCTACCGCTCTCTCTATCTTTATATCTATATCTGTCTATCTCTATATCTATCTATTATCTCTATATCTATCTACCTATCTATCTCTATATCTATCTCTATATCTGTTTCTCTCTATATCTATCTCTATATCTCTCTCTATAGCTATCTCTATATCTATCTATCTATCTCTATATCTATCTATCTATCTATCTCTATATCTATCTGTTATCTCTATATCCATATCTATCTATATATCCATATCTATCTCTATATCTATCTTTCTATCTAACACTATATCTCTATATCTATCTCTATATCTCATTATCTATCTATCTATCTCTATCTCTCTCTTTATCTATCTATTGATCTATCCATCTATCTCTATATCTATCTATTATATCTATCTATTATCTCTATTATTTATATCTATCTATCTAGCTATCGCTATCTCTCTCTATATCTATCTATCTTTCTAACTCTATATCTATCTATCTTTATACATATCTCTATATCTAGATATTATCTCTATATCTATCTCTATATCTATCTTTCTATAGCTATCTGTCTCTATATCTATCTATCTATCTATCTCTATATCTATCTCTATATCTATTATCTCTATATCTATTATCTCTATATCTATTATCTCTATATCTATTATCTCTATATCTATTTTTATTTATAGCCATCTATCTATATATATTTATCTCTATATCTATCTATATATGTCTATATTATTATTATTATTATTATTATTATTATTATTATTATTATTATTATTATTATTATATCTGTATATCTCTTATTATCTATCTCTATCTATATATCTATCTATCTCTATATCTTTCTATCTATAGCTATCTATCTCTATATCTATCTATCTATCCATTATCTATTTTCTATCTGTCTCTATATCTATCTACCTATCGATCTATCTATCTATATTTCTTTCTATATCTATCTTTATATCTATCTCTATCTATCTCTATCTCTATGAATCTTTCTATCTATATCTATCCATTATCTACTTTCTATCCATTATCTACTATCTATCTCTATATCTATCTATTTCTACATCTATCTTTCTATCTATATCTATCTAACTCTATATCTATATATCTATATAGCATTATACCCTATGAGGGGGGCAGTATTATACCCTATGAGGGGGGCATTATTATACCCTATGAGGGGGCAGCATTATACCCTATGAGGGGGCAGCATTATACCCTATGAGGGGGGCAGTATTATACTCTATGAGGGGGCAGTATTATACCCTATGAGGAGGCAGCATTATACCCTATGAGGGGGGCAGTATTATACCCTATGAGGGGGGCAGTATTATACCCTATGAGGGGGGCAGCATTATACCCTATGAGGGGGGCAGTATTATACCCTATGAGGGGGGCAGCATTATACCCTATGAGGAGGGCAGCATTATACCCTATGAGGAGGGCAGTATTATACCCTATGAGGGGGGCAGCATTATACCCTATGAGGAGGGCAGTATTATACCCTATGAGGGGGCAGTATTATACCCTATGAGGAGGCAGCATTATACCCTATGAGGGGGGCAGTATTATACTCTATGAGGGGGCAGTATTATACCCTATGAGGAGGCAGCATTATACCCTATGAGGGGGGCAGTATTATACCCTATGAGGGGGGCAGTATTATACCCTATGAGGGGGGCAGTATTATACCCTATGAGGGGGGCAGCATTATACCCTATGAGGGGGGCAGTATTATACCCTATGAGGGGGGCAGCATTATACCCTATGAGGAGGGCAGCATTATACCCTATGAGGAGGGCAGTATTATACCCTATGAGGGGGGCAGCATTATACCCTATGAGGAGGGCAGTATTATACCCTATGAGGGGGGCAGTATTATACCCTATGAGGGGGCAGTATTATACCCTATGAGGGGGGCAGCATTATACCCTATGAGGGGGGCAGTATTATACCCTATGAGGGGGGCAGCATTATACCCTGTGAGGGGGGCAGTATTATACCCTATGAGGGGGGCAGTATTATACCCTATGAGGGGGGCAGCATTATACCCTATGAGGGGGGCAGTATTATACCCTATGAGGGGGGCAGCATTATACCCTATGAGGAGGGCAGCATTATACCCTATGAGGAGGGCAGTATTATACCCTATGAGGGGGTGCATTATTCCCTATGAGGGGGGCAGTATTATACCCTATGAGGGGGGCAGTATTATACCCTATGAGGGGGCAGCATTATACCCTATGAGGGGGTGCATTATTCCCTATGAGGGGGTGCATTATACCCTATGAGGGGGGCACTATTATACCCTATGAGGGGGGCAGTATTATACCCTATGAGGGGGGCAGTATTATACCCTATGAGGGGGGCAGTATTATACCCTATGAGGGGGTGCATTATACCCTATGAGGGGGGCAGTATTATACCCTATGAGAGGGGCAGTATTATACCCTGTGAGGGGGGCAGTATTATACCCTATGAGGGGGTGCATTATACCCTATGAGGGGGGCAGTATTATACCCTATGAGGGGGGCAGTATTATATTCTATGAGATGGCTGCATTATATTCTATTAGATGGCTTCATTATACTATGTGAGGGGGCTGCTTTATATTCTATGAGGGAGGCTACCCCAACTCCTGCTACATAATTAAGACATGTACAACCTTATATTATACCCGGATATTAGCGTGTTTTACCGCATAATTGGTGGTCTGGTTTTTAACTCTATGCAGCTACGTAGTGGGCCCCAAGAATGATTTTCTTTGGTGGGCCCAAGGTGTTCCAGTCCGACGCTGGCTGGCTGATATATGAAGAGAAATACTCCTGTGAGCATACTGTGAAGTATGCGCTGGCTGATATATGATGAATTGGGTTTGGTCTTTGTGATGCATAAATGTGCATTCCTCACCTGAGGGATTGTAATAGACCTTGATGTTTTAAAAGGCAAAAGACCACAGCAGATATAAGATGATTCTGTATGTGGGAGCCATGTGAGAGAAACATACAAGGAAAAGAGGGAGTGACAGTACAGACAATGAATTTAAGACTGACCTAAAGTTAGATAACTGATAATATACTGGGGGGTTGACAAGATAAATAGATGACTTATTTGTACTAAGTGCTGTCTTTGTCACTGTATGTGCTTTGTGTATTTGTCATGGATATCCCTTGATAAAATTGGTTCACAGCCAAAGAAAAAATCCACGTGGTATTTTTATTTTTACTTTTTATTTGGTATATTTTTATTTTTTATGAGCTCATTTTTTGAATTTTAATGGTACTGTGTTTAGCATTCTTGGTTGTTATAGGAATTGTTTTTTGTTTTTGTTTTTTTTCTCTTTTCAGTCCACTATGTGTTGGATTGGGGGGTGGGGGGTGTAATTAACCTTTTGTTTGCAGGAGTAAAAGAAGAAACCTTGGCCATTTAATTAACATGTAAATACAGTGCACAGTAAATAGTTCATTCCTGCAGTAGTGAAAAAGGAGTCCATCTACCTAATATTTTATGACTTATTTTTGAGTTTTAACATTTTTTATTTTTTGGGAGCTCCCATGCAAATTGGGTTTTGAAGAACATATATGTTAAATGATTTCAATGAATGCTAGTTTGTTAATGTCAGTCTTTTGTTATCGACATAGCTTTGCTCACCTACACCTGAGTCATGCAATGCAAATGTGTGGGTACTAGAGTTGAGCGATACCGTCCGATACTTCAAAATATCGGATCGGAATGGATCGGCCGATCTTTAAAAAAAGTATCGGTATCGCCGATACCGGAAGTCCCATTCAAGTCTATGAGACTTTCGGTATCGGAATTGGAAAAACCCTTTCCTGCCCTTGTACAGCCTCTCGGGGGTCTGTACGGGCCTTCCGGGGGTCTCTGCCGGCCTGCCGGGGGGCTGTGCCGGCCTGCCGGTGGGCTGTGCGGACTGCCCGGGGTCTGTACCGGCCTGCCGGGGGGCTGTGCCGGCCTGCCGGTGGTCTGTGCACCCTGTGGGGGTCTGTACCGGCCTGCCAGGGGGCTGTGCCGGCCTGCCGGGGGGATGTGCACTCTGTGGGGGTCTGTACCGGCCTGCCGGGGGGCTGTGCCGGCCTGCCGGGGGGCTGTGCACCCTGTGGGGGTCTGTACCGGCCTGCCGGGGGGCTGTGCCGGCCTGCCGGGGGGCTGTGCTGATGTCCGGGGGTCTGTGCAGGCATCGTCCGATGGGACTACAAGTCCCATCGGGCGATGCCTGCTACCATGACAGTGATTAACACATTAGCCAATGATGGGACAGTAGTAGTCCCATCATTCGGCTAATGTGTTAAATGTTAAAAAAAAACAAAAAAAAAACTACATACATACTACATGCATGCTACATACATACTACATGCTACATACATACCACATATATACTACATGCATGCTACATGCTACATACATACTACATATATACTACATGCATGCTACATACATACTACATGCTACATACATACTACATACATACTACATATATGCTACATACATACTACATGCTACATACATACTACATACATACTACATGCTACATACATACTACATACATACTACATATATACTACATGCATGCTACATACATACTACATGCTACATACATACTACATACATACTACATACATACTACATGCTACATACATACTACATATATACTACATGCATGCTACATACATACTACATGCTACATACATACTACATACATACTACATACATACTACATGCTACATACATACTACATATATACTACATGCATGCTACATGCTACATACATACCACATATATACTACATGCATGCTACATACATACTACATGCTACATACATACCACATATATACTACATGCATGCTACATACATACTACATGCTACATACATACCATATATATACTACATGCATGCTACATGCTACATACATACCACATATATACTACATGCATGCTACATACATACTACATACATACTACATATATACTACATGCATGCTACATACATACTACATGCTACATACATACTACATACATACTACATGCATGCTACATACAATACATACATAGACATATAGTACATATAACATAGAGTAACATACTTACCAATACTTGTCACATTGTTCCCCGAAGCCATTGTCTTTTACGGAATAAATATTAACATAACAAACCACAAAAATACTCACCCATGATCCGAAGCAGTCCACGAGTGTGTCCCACGACAATCTTGGTTAGAGAACTGCAGCATCAGCTGATGCTGCCGCTCTCTACGGGCTGCAGGAATCCAATGACGGAAGGTAGGTATCCTTCCGCACTGTATTCCTCCGCCACTTAAAAAAAAAAAAGTCCCTAGTCTCACTTTTGACATTGCTGTGTGAGAAAGTTCCCACGCAGCTTTTGCCATAAAGTGAGACTAGGGACTTTTTTTTTTAAGTGGCGGAGGAATACAGTGCGGAAGGATACCTACCTTCCGTCATTGGATTCCTGCAGCCCGTAGAGAGCGGCAGCATCAGCTGATGCTGCAGTTCTCTACCCAAGATCGTCGTGGGACACACTCGTGGACTGCTTCAGATCATGGGTGAGTATTTTTGTGGTTTGTTATGTTAATATTTATTCCGTAAAAGACAATGGCTTCGGGGAACAATGTGACAAGTATTGGTAAGTATGTTACTCTATGTTATATGTACTGTATGTCTATGTATGTATTGTATGAATGTATTGTATGTAGCATGCATGTAGTATGTATGTAGTATGTATGTAGCATGTATGTAGTATGTATGTAGCATGTATATATGTGGCATGCATGTAGTATGTATGTAGTATGTATGTAGCATGTAGTATGTATGTAGTATGTATGTAGCATGTAGTATGTATGTAGCATGCATGTAGTATATATGTAGTATGTATGTAGCATGTAGTATGTATGTAGCATGCATGTAGTATGTATGTAGTATATATGTGGTATGTATGTAGCATGTAGTATGTATGTAGCATGTAGTATGTATGTAGCATGCATGTAGTATATATGTAGTATGTATGTAGCATGTAGTATGTATGTAGCATGCATGTAGTATATATGTAGTATGTATGTAGTATGTATGTAGCATGTAGTATGTATGTAGTATGTATGTAGCATGTAGTATGTATGTAGCATGCATGTAGTATATATGTAGTATGTATGTAGTATGTATGTAGCATGTATGTAGTATATATGTGGTATGTATGTAGCATGTAGCATGCATGTAGTATATATATGGTATGTATGTAGCATGTAGTATGTATGTAGCATGCATGTAGTATATATGTAGTATGTATGTAGTATGTATGTAGCATGTAGTATGTATGTAGCATGCATGTAGCATGTAGTATGTATGTAGCATGCATGTAGTATATATGTAGTATGTATGTAGCATGTATGTAGCATGCATGTAGTATGTATGTAGTATGTATGTAGCATGTAGTATGTATGTAGCATGCATGTAGTATATATGTAGTATGTATGTAGTATGTATGTAGCATGCATGTAGTATATATGTAGTATGTATGTAGTATGTATGTAGCATGTATGTAGCATGCATGTAGTATGTATGCAGCATGTAGTATGTATGTAGCATGCATGTAGTATATATGTAGTATGTATGTAGCATGTAGCATGCATGTAGTATATATGTGGTATGTATGTAGCATGTAGTATGTATGTAGCATGCATGTAGTATGTATGTAGTATTTTTTTTTTTTTTTTTTAACATTTAACACATTAGCCGGATGATGGGACTACTACTGTCCCATCATTGGCTAATGTGTCAATCACTGTCATGGTAGCAGGCATCGCCGGATGGGACTTGTAGTCCCATCGGACGATGCCTGCACAGACCCCCGGACATCAGCACAGCCCCCCGGCAGGCCGGTACAGACCCCCACAGGGTGCACAGACCACCGGCAGGCCGGCACAGCCCCCCGGCAGGCCGGTACAGACCCCGGGCAGTCCACACAGCCCCCCGGCAGGCCGGCACAGCCCCCCGGCAGGTCGGCAGAGACCCCCGGAAGGCCCGAAATGACGGTGCATCATGATGCGCACACACCGCGCATCATGATGACGTCATTTCGGCTGTCAATCAACTTTGAACTTCCGATTCCGATGCCCGATATTGAAAAAATATCGGATGTCGGTATCGGAATTCCGATACAGCAAGTATCGGCCGATACCCGATACTTGCGGTATCGGAATGCTCAACACTAGAGGGTACCCAAAGTGTGTGTTTGTCTATATGTAAATGAGAATCTCTCCTGCTTACTGAATGACTGCGTTAGGTGAAGCCAATGTGTGTGTTGATGTAATGTGTATATTATTATTATGTAAAAATAATAATTTGCTAAAATTGAGTTAATAGCAAATTAGTTTGGGTTCTGTTTTCCTTAACATGTAATTGTACTGATTCTGATTAGCAGTAACATTATTTTGTGATCTCCATGAACATGATTGTACTGGTAATTATGATCATCGTTATCATGCAAATGTGATTGACATGAATTTGATGTGTTTGATAACTGGTATCTGATATTTTGATATGATTTATTTCAGTGTATAAGTACATACATGTATGATATATATTTTATGTAGTATTATTATCTAGAGTAGAAATATTTGCTACAGTAGAAAATTTCAGAGGTCATTCTGGGCACAATTAATTTGGACCAACAAACCTACGGTAATTTTGTTTGATTCATTTGATCAAGGGGTGGAAAACAAGTCACCAGGACTGAGTTATATTGAACAAGTTATTCTATCTTGGACTGTGAATATATATCATGGACTGAGTTATTTTGGACTGTTGCTTTGGACTGAGTTAGCTCTGCCAAGACTTTGGAACTTTCAAGTATGATTGTGAATTTCACTTTCCCACAGTGCAGGTTGTGTCTTGTGTTTAGACTGAAGATGTCCAATTGAACGCTGAGACTGAGCCCAGATGATGCTGAACCGTCACCAGGGTGAATAAGGCCCTGAACAGCGGCAGCAATAGAAGATGAAAGGACTCTTATGCTCAGCCATTGGACACCTGCACCGAGGGGTTAATGTCATGAAGGGCAGGGACAGATTGCTTTTTAGAGTCTGTACTTTTGTTAACCTGGGAACATAGTGAAGTCACTTAGGCCAAGTGATGAGGGCATAATATTCCCTGTGCTTCCCTGCAACAGAGACCCATTTAAAAATTGCGGTCAAGAAGATCCGAAGAAAGAAGATTTCTACAGACATTTGATATTTCAGCACCTGCTGGTCCAATGTTGTTTTTGTTTTGATTTTTTCTGTTTTAAGCCCAGGATGTTGTTTTTTACCAGCGCGGTTTTCTATTGGTAGCAAATAAATAAATATATATAGGAGCAATGCAAATAATGATAAATGGAATAGTTTAGTGGCAGGTTAATTAATTAAAGTGATTGAAACCAAGGGGTGAAATGTATACTATGAGTTATTTTTATATGGTTTCAATCAGTTTAATATAATATACACTGAGATGAGGTAAGCAAAAGGTCACTGAAACTTAAGATAAAGGAATGTAAATTATTGGTCATTTGTTTATCCATCAACAAAGGACCATTAATATTTCAAGGCAACCACCCTAATTAGATTGGGTGTTTAAACATTCCCAAGGATGTTATCTTGTGCTCCGAATCCCCTCCTCCAGCTTGCTGTATTTCTGCCATGCAGCACACAGGAGGCCCCCTCCTCTAGCTTCCTGTATTATGTACTGGTTAAAACAGGTATTGAGGGGAAGTGTTTATAGCCAATGGACAATACACTTGTGGCATCATTCCCCACATGGTGGGGCAGGACACACCTTTTAGCTGGACATTTAAAAGAACTAGGACACGTGCTCATTCTCTTTTGGCTCCTGGAGGATGACTGGTCGACGTCTATCTGAATAATGTAACGTATGAATAATGCTTGTTTCTGATTAATGCATATGTATTTATAGTTTTATACTGTTTATTATTTGATCTTATCATTTATTAAGTAAATCAATTTAGTAAATTCAATTCTTGTGTGAGCATTTTCTTATTCATCACAATCCATTGGAACCCTTACAATACAGCTCTACTCCTGGCATACAAAGAGTGATACAAAATATGCACCAAATGCTGATGTGTGAATAAGATCTACAGATTTGATAACTGATTTTCACTGCTGTCCTGTCACACACTGTCTGTGCAGTTTCTTCAGTGTTTTATGGCTTACTTCTCTCTATCTCTATTGCTAAGCTGTGACATCCTCTCACTATCCAGATTCACACTAAAATGGCTGCTGCATTGCCTGTTTTTGCTTTTATACAGGCTACAATAGTCCCTCTTGATAGGCTGTGCTGTACCATGTGATGTTATTAAAAAAAAACCCACAAAGAAATGAGTAGGAGCATAAGTTGGTAGACGTACAATAAGTAGGAGCAAGTTCACACTGTGGCAATTTCACAGACAAAACCAAAGAAAAAAAACCAAAATGTGCAAATACCCTGTAGTAAATAAATAGTACTAGTAAATTCAAATAACATAGGGTAACTTAGTTGACACTATTTTCATCAACAAAAGCACAAAAGCCATCCCACCACAACAGGGTGTACCCAATTGGGACGGTCCTATCTTGTCTATAGTATTAATACTTTGCTTTGTGTAAGCAGATCTCAATGTAGAAGCCCCTGGAAGAAGCTAGTGGCAAAACACGCGTCGGGGTGTGGAGATGCTACACCTGACATCTCTGGTCATTAGTGATGAGCGAACATGCTCCTATAAGGTGTTATCTGAGCATGCTCGAGTGCTAATCAAGTGTTTTCAGCATGCTCAAAAAAATATGCTCGCATCTCCACGGCTGCATGTCTCGCGGGTGTTCAACAGCCGCAATACATGCAGGGATTGTCTGCCATTTTCCTAATCATAGGTATTTCTCCTAGAGTTATATCTTGGGCTGTTTGGGTATTTCCCTCTCCCTATGTTACTGCTGGGGCACATATGTTCATTCATTCTATAGCCACTTGTTCCTATATATAAATACATATTTTTTTTAGGTACAATATTGTTACTGTAGCCCTGGGAAGCCTTGATAGGACGCCTGTTTGTCGATATATTAAACGCAACTGATATTTTATTTCCTTATCTGGTTATAATATTATGTTGCCATTGTTTGCATGCATATATTATTTATTGTGCCTGATAGGAAGTATATGTGTCAGTATATACTGCACAGCTGACATTCTGTTCCCTCTTTTGTCTTATAAATCATTTTTTTTGTTTTTGTTATTAGTGGATGACTTGCGTTATTTTTCATGGGACTAATTATAAAGGGGAATCACTAGACTATCTTATATATAACAGGGGATGTGTCCTTCTGTCGGGATGGGCCGCGCCTGCGCAATGTGGCACCGGAGTTAGCTTGTGCGCAAAGCTGTGGGAACTACACCAATCAATGGCATAAATGTATTTGTTATCCTGATAGTTTTGTTACAATGTTTCGGTGCAGGGAAATGTTTTTGTTTGGACTCCGGACTGTTTCCTTGATTCTAGGTACCATGCGAATGTAGCAAACTGTAAGAGGTTTGTTGATTCGGTGTTTCGGCACAGAGTCTCTTAAAGGGGCTATCTAGGACTTTTACATTGATCCTTAGGATAAGTCATCAACATTTGATCCATGGGGTGAGATACCCGGCATCCCTGCCGACCACATGTTCCCAGTGCCAGATGTCCCGAGTTCCGGAGCTGCATAGCTCCATGAACAGAATAGTGGCCACAGCCCGGTGCTGTATATCTTATGTCTTATTGGGGAAGTGCAGTATACGGCCACGGCCACTATTCTGTTGACAGAGTCTTAGCAGATCTGGCACCGGGCATAGCTGTTCGGCGGAGGTGCCGGCTGTCGCACCAGATATTGATGACCTATCCTAAGGCTAGGCCATCAGTATAAAAGTCCTGGACAATCCCTTTAAGTATTGCTTCTTATTACACTGATAACTTGATCTTGTGTTTTATTTTGTCTTGTAGCGTTCTGCGAGGAGGGTTGCAGGTATGGTGGAACCTGTGTGGCCCCAAACAAGTGCGTTTGTCCCCCTGGATTCACAGGAGCTCACTGCGAAAAAGGTGAAATCACAATACTAATGTTATTGTATGCAGGGGTGTAGCTGCAGAGGGGGACTTACCCCAGGAATAGCTGGGTACTTATGAGAAGGGAGCGCAGGGTCTGGGTCTCCGGACTCCTCTTCTTTTGTGGGACCCATTGAGATCCTGACACTCCCCCCCCCCCCCCCCCTCTCCTACCTGTAATTCAATGCTTCTTGCCAAAGGCTGCAGCTCAGTCACAATGGACAGTAGAGGAATGGAGTGTGCAGAGAGCAGTAAGCATGAAGAGAGCAGGGAGTGTGCAGAGAGCAGGGAGCGTGCAGAGAGTGTGCAAAGAACAGGGTGATTGCAGAGAGCAGGGAATGTGCAAAGAGCAACAAGCATGAAGAGAGCAGGGAGTGTGCAGAGAGCAGCAAGCATGAAGAGAGCAGGGAGTGTGCAGAGAGCAGCAAGCATGAAGAGAGCAGGGAGTGTGCAGAGAGCAGCAAGCATGAAGAGAGCAGGGAGTGTGCAAAGAACAGGGAGCATGCAGAGAGCAGAGAATGTGCGTAGAGCAACAAGCGTGCAGAGAGTGTGCAAAGAACAGGAAGCGTGCAGAGAGCAGGAAGCATGCAGAGCACGCAGGGAGCGTAGTATACATGTATCATATTACTTATGTACAGTATAGTGGTATATTATTGTGTAGAGCATGGCAGTACTATTTAGCTGTATAGTGTAAAGGTACTATTTATTTGTACAGTAAAGCAGTATTAATGTGCACAGTATTCCAGTAATATTTGTGTACTATTTAGTTTTATGTGTGCAGCATACCTGTAGTATTTATTCATAAGTATTGTGTACACAAGTTCCATTTATGTACTGTATATAGTATGGCAGTAGTATATATGTACAGTATAGTGGTATGCTTGTGTACTGCGTGACAGTACTATTTATCTGTACAGTATACCTCTATTAGTAGTGTGCATGGTATACCAATACTGTGTATTTTAAAGTAACAGTTGCGTACTGTATACCAGTACTGCTTTTGTGTACTGTGTAGTGACATTTATTTGTACAGTATTCCAGTACTAATTATGTGTACAGGATACCTGTACTATTTGTGTACCATATACCAGTAATAATTGTATACAGTATACCAGTACTACTTATGTGTACTGTATACCAGTATTATTTATGTGTACAGAACAGCAGTAGTTTTGTATTTACCACAATGGTACAAATTATGTGTACAGTATACCTGTATTATTTGTATTTGGTATAACAGTACTATTTATATGTACCGTATACCAGTACTATTTGTGTACCATATGCAAGTACTGTTTATGTGTACAGTACACTAGTACTACTTATGTGTACCGTATACCAGTATTATTTGTGTACAGTATACCAGTACTATTTATGTGTACCATATGCCAGAACTATTTGTGTACCGTATACCAGTATTTTGTGTAAAGTATACTGGTACTATTTATGTGTACCCTATTATTATGCATTTATATAGCGCCATTTATTCCATGGCGCTTTATATGTGAAAAGGGGAAATATAGACAAGTATAGTAAACATGTGTAAGACAAGGGACACACAAGTACATAAGGTGAGGGGTCCCTGCCCGCGAGGGCTCACAGTCTACAGGGATGGGTGAGGATACAGTAGGAGAGGGTAGAGCAGGTCATGCTGTGGTTCAGTAGACCGAGGATCATTGCAGGCTGTAGGCTTGTCGGAACAGGTGGGTATTCGGCTGTGTGCACACGCTGCGGAAAAGGTGCGGATTCATCCGCGCGGATTTTGTACAATCCGCAGGTGAAACCGCAGGTCAAAAGACCTGCGGTTTTACCTGCGGATTGCTCTGTGGTTTTGCCCTGCGGTTTTTCATCTCCTCAATGGAGGAGATGGCAAACCGCAGGAGAATCCGCAGAAAGAATTGACATGTCAATTCTTTCTGCGGATTGAAAACCGCAGATAATCCGCGCGGAAAATTCCGCACCGTCTGCACTGCGGTTTTTGATTCCCATAGGGAATCATTGTACTGTACACCGCAGCAAAAACTGCTGCGGGTCCGCAGCGGCCAAAACCGCTGCGGAACCGCAGCAAAATCCGCAGCGTGTGCACACAGCCTTCAGGTTCTTCTTGAAGGTTTCCGTTGATGGTGAGAGTCTGATGCGTTACGGCAGGGAGTTCCAGAGTATGGGGGAAGCATGGGGGAAGTCTTGTATGCGGTTGTGGGAAGAAGAGATAAGTGGGGAGTAGAGGAGGAGATCTTGAGATGATCGAAGGTTGCGTGCGGGTAGGTACCTAGAGACCATGTCACAGATGTATGGAGGAGACAGGTTGTGGATGGCTTTGTATGTCATGGTTAGGGTTTTGAATTGGAGCCTCTGGGCGATAGGAAGCCAGTGAAGGGCCTGGCATAGGGGGGAGGCTGGGGAATAGCGGGGAGACAGGTGGATTAGTTGGGCAGCAGAGTGTAGGATGGACTGGAGCGGAGCCAGAGTGCTAGAGGGGAGGCCAGAGAGTAGGAGGTTGCAGTAGTCGAGGCGGGAGATGATAAGAGCATGCACTAGTGTTTTTGTGGTTTCATGGTTGAGGAATGAGCGGATCCAGGAAATATTTTTGAGTTTGAGGCGGCAGGAGGAGGCGAGGGCTTGGATATGTGGTTTGAAAGAGAGCGCAGAGTCGAGGATCACCCCAAGGCACCGAGCGTACGGGACTGGGGAAAGAGAGCAGCCATTGACATTGATGGATAGGTCTGGTGGAGGGGTAGAGTGAGATGGGGGAAAGATGATGAATCCTGTTTTGTCCATGATCAGTTTGAGAAAGCGAGCAGAGAAGGCTGAGATAGCAGACAGACATTGTGGGATTTCAGTCAGTAAGGAGGCGAGGTTGGGTCCAGATAGTTAGATCTGCGTGTCATCGGCATAGAGGTGATACTGCAAACCGTGGGATTCTATGAGCCGTCCCAAGCCGAAGGTATAGATGGAGAATAGTAGGGGTCCTAGGACAGAGCCTTGGGGAACACCGACAGACGGGGCGAGGGGAGGAGGTGGTGTGTGAGAGGGAGACACTAAATGTTCGGTCTGTTAGGTATGATAAGATTCAGGATAGGGCCAGGTCTGTGATGCCAAGAGATGAGAGAGTCTGTAGCAGGAGGGAATGGTCTACGGTGTCGAAGGCAGAGGACAGGTCCGGGAGAAGGAGGACAGAGTAGTGTCGCTTGCTCTTGGCGGTTAGTAAGTCTTTAGTGACTTTAGTTAGGGCAGTTTCAGTTGAGTGATGCGGTCGGAAGCCAGATTGTAACCGGTCAAAGAGGGAACAGGAGGAGAGGTGGGAGGACAGTTCAAGATATACATGCTGTTCCAGTAGTTTTGAGGCGTAAGGGAGAAGAGATATTGGGCGATAGTTAGACACAGAGGATAGGTCAAGGGAGGGCTTTTTGAGGATGGGTGTGATTGAGGCATGTTTGAAGGATGAGGGAAAGACACCATTTGTAAGTGAAAGGTTGAAGAGGTGTGTTAGAGATGGGATGAGGTGAAACGGGAGTGGGTTGAGGGCACAAGTGGTGAGGTGTGATCTTGACAGAAGGGTGGAGAGCTGATCTTCTGTCATAGTGGAGAAGCTGGCTTTTGCAGAACAGGTCTGAGCGGCTAAGAGGGGCATTGGGGGCTGCGGGCCAAAGTTTTGTCTGATCCTGTCGATCTTCTGCTTAAAGAAGGAGGCAAAGTTTTCGGCAGAAATGAGAGGAGGGGGAGGAGGTGCTGTGGAACGGAGTAGAGAATTGAAAGTGTTGAAGAGCTGTTTAGGGTTTTGAGACAGGGAGGATATGAGAGATGCGAAGTAAGTTTGTTTTGCAGCAGAGAGCGTGGACTTAAAGCTGGCAAGGGACTGCTTGTATGCGCTGAAGTGCTCAGTAGAATGGGTTATACCCTATACCAGTATTATATGTGTACCCTATACCAGTATTATATGTATACCTTATACCAGTACTAATTATGTGTACAGTACACCAGTACTACATGTGTACAGATTGTTACTATTTATCTGTTTAGCAACCTGTGTGTGTAGTACCGTACACCATAAACTGTAATGTACGTTGTCAGATTTTCGTCATGGTGGGTATGATTTTACCCAGTAGCATGCCACGCTATATTTCTTGCCATTTTTTGCTGAATCCGCTACAGCGGCCCAGAATGGAGCTTCCAATGCCAATGTGAACAAAGCCTAAAGCGATTTAGTGTTTCTCTGGCCGGATGATGAACGGTAACTGTGCTGAGAAGCTTCAGGCTTCCAGTCACTATCTGGAGCGGTTACTCCGCATTAGTAATCGTGCTAATTACTTCCCTTTCTCACAGCTGAAATCCCACTAATTAATTGAATGTGACAGTTCGGCCCCAAGTTTGCCGTAGGCGAGATTTAGCGAGCAAGGCTGCATTTTGGCACCAAGTTCATCGTCATCTTGTACTTTAATTGAGAACAGGAAGGAAACATGTGAAATGTTTGGAAATGTACAAATAAGCAGAAGGATCTAGTGCAAAATATCAGAAAAAACGTGCATTTCTCAATTTTATGGAAGGGGAACAGATCCACGGCGATGCTAACTTCTACTATTGATACAGCTGGACGAAACATCATCTTGTCCATGTTTTCTCGAAATTCATCTCAGTGACTTCAATAATAAAAATAATTAAAGAAAAATAAATAGAATGGAGAATTAGTGTAAAATGAAAATAAAGCATAAATAAAGCTGGGGCTTTCTAATCAGAAGAGGTGCCAGGGATGCCGCACAAAAAATGCAGGGCTCTGGTGCAGAATTCATGAACTACCAAATCGGCCACTGGACCAGCATCCTGCAAATCTTTTTGCTCAATTCTACAAGGGATATAATGAGGGAATGTTATCTTGTTATTTGCCAGGAAGGACAGGGATGCAGATAAATTTGAGGCACCAGGCATTTTCCTTTTGGTATCTTTATAAGTGCAGAAAATTCACAACATTTTGGCTATGCAGGGCCTTTATCAAGCCATAGAAAAAAAATAGAGAGATTTCAATGGCTTGATAAAGGCCCTGCGTGTGGGTGAAACATTGTGATTTTTCTGCACCAGACGTCATCCTTCTTTTGGTAACTTTATTAGTGCAGAAAAATCACAATGTTTCAGCCATGCAGGGCCTTTATCAAGCCATATAAAAGAGAGATTTCAGTGGCTTGATAAAGGCCCTGCATGGCCGAAACATTGTGATTTTTCTGCACTAATAAAGTTACCAATAAGAGGAAGTCTGGTGCCCTGGCTCCTGGATCGCTTTGTATAGCTACAGCATGGTGGATGGCTGCATCAAGTGTGTACGGACCACAGAGCAGTGCACAGGACTCATCTATTGCTAGGAAGGACAGCGATTGTTTTATTTGAAGAAATTTCATTAAAAACAAATATAATCCCATTAACTTTAAAGTTCTAAAATCCAAATTGATGGACGTTTTCCTCTTTCCCATAAATTAGATTTATTGTGAGGATTCAGAACAAACTTTGTTAATAAAAAGCAACAAAACTTCAAAACACAAATTGTTCTTTTAAAAAAAAAAAAAAAAAAGAGAGACTCAAGTGGGAACACATCCTTCTAAATGTATCGCGCTGATATTTCATTCACGTATCTGTTTTCCGAAGACGCACGAGATCTGAAACACTTGCAGGATTTCAGGAAGATTTTGACAGTAAGGTTTCTGAGACTTAATGAAGAATTAACCAACATGTGATCCCTCTAATCCCAGTCCTAATTAACATACAGAATGCGCAATCCCCTCGCCAAAGACGATCAAGGGGTTTTCTTTTATTTGATGCGAATGCAAAAAAACAAGCCGAGGGTGGGTGGAAGTCCCACTGGTGGCCTAAGGCCAGCTCCATCTTTACGGAATCCAGTAGAGATCGGGCCTTTATGGAAGAACTGAAAAGGAAAACAAAATAAAATCAGTTGAATGTGTCAAGTTGTAAAAAAGAAAAAGAAAAAAAGAATAAAAAATATAGAAAATTAAAAGTTTAACTTATCCAAATCAGTCAATTTAAGACTTTTTAATATTTAGGAAACGATTATGATGTTGATCGCAAATGATCGACCAATAAGTGTTACAAAATTAAACACCAGGACTGAAGCCAATGGGTATGTACATATTTGGATCCTTGGTTAGTCTCTTGTATATTTTTCTATATATTGTTTTTGGGGGAAGTTTTCCTTGGTTTCTTCTTTCTTTATATTGTCTGATTTTCCATCGGTCATTACCATGTTGAAAAATGTAAAATGACCCCTCTCGTGACCAGATGGGAATTTACCCCCATACGCCCCAACGACTTAATTTCTTAGATGGGAGAAGGGATTGGAGATCTTGTTAGCTGATCGTACGCCAGCGTTCCTCAGGCATCTCATCCTTGGAACTAATTTAGTCAAAAATTAGACATTTAGCATCTGTGAGTAATTATTCCTCCGCGCTAATGGTATGTTCTGTACGTTGATTTGTGTTTCGTTGTAATTGAGAGGAATCAAACAATGCACCAGTCAATTAAACTGAATTAAATGAATCCATAGCATTGGCTTTCCACCATAATTCTGAGCAGTAAATGTGCAAACGCTTTAAAATGACATTCGTCTGAGAGATACACCATGATGTCACCAATTTTCACCGATTGGCAGACGTATTGCTGTAAAATGGTGCAATTGCAAGCAATGCATGGCCTAAAAGTCTCCTTACACCAACATGTCAAACATGTCATTTTCCACAAGGAGAGATGTTAGCCCGTAGACTTTAGTATATATTAAAATTTAGATCTTAAATGGGGTTGTCCAGCCTCAGGCTCCAAGTCTGCAGACTCTATGTGACTGCAGACTTGTCAATTCTCACATCGTTCGCACTGAGAGGATTCTCTGGTGTCAGCGGCAGATGCATGACTGCAAGTATGTAATTTGCACACATGCAGTTATGTGCCGACTAGACTTCAATGCAAGTGTATTGAGCGAAGCTGGATACAGTCTAGAGAAAATGTGGCCGGAATCATGCAAATCACATACTTGTAGTAACATGACCGCCCTCTCCCAGTGTCATAGAATCCTTACAGGTGCATGCAAAATCGTGGAGACAAGTCCAACTGTGATCCAAGTGTCAGATCAAAACTGTCAATGCAAGTCTATGAGTCTGTGAAAAAAATCGAACTGCATTCAGATGCCGTCCGAGTGCAACTTGGTTTTCACAGATGTGAGAATCTGACCAGAAAGGGCTCTCCAGGGCTAGAATTGAGTCTGCTTTTTCTAGAAAGTCCACCACCCGTGTCCGATATTACAGCTTGGTCCCAGATTATTAGGAAAAAAATCCATATACTCTTATATAAATCAGAGAGACACGGTCAGAGAGACACGATTCCCACGCTGTCAAAAGACAGCATGAGCACTCAGCTGTGATCGGAGGTATAAAGCTTACCTCCAGTCACTGGTGTCACCTGATGGGACTACTGATCCCATCATCCAACACCTGCTGCTGCTAATAACAGTGAGAGCAGGAACGGCGGTTGGGAGTATTCATCAGCCGCTCCTGCGCTGTAAATAAATAATTTAAAAAACAAAACGGCATGGGTTCCGCTGTATTTTTGCTAACCAGACAGACATAACTCACAGCTGGGGGCTGCAACCCTCAGCTGTCAGCTTCAGCAAGGCTAGTTATCAAGAATAGCAGGGACCCCACGCTGTTTCTTTTATTGGCTGGGGGCCAATATCCATGGCCCCTTACCAGCCTGAGAATACCAGCCCCCAGCTGTCTTATAGACACCTCTCCATTACTAAGCCGTGGGCTTGATGTCACCTGACAATGCAAAGGTGACATCAACCCCACAAATATGAACCCCACTTGCCACCGCTACAGGGCAAGTGGGAAGAGCCGGGCAAAGTGCCAGAATTGGCGCATCTAATAGATGCGCCTTTTCTGGGCAGCTGCGGGCTGATGTTTTTAGGCTGGAAGGGGGGCTATATCAATGGCCCCGTACCAGCCTGAGAATACCAGCCCTCAGCTGTGAGCTTTAGCAAGGCTTGTTGACAAAAATGGAGGGAACCCCGCACAGTTTATTTAAATTATTTATTTAAATAATTAAAAAATACAGTGTGGGGATCCCTCCATTCTTGATAACCAATCTTGCTGAAGCTGACAGCTGAGGGTTGCAGCCCCCAGCTGTGAGTCTTGCCTGGTTGGTTCAAGAAAATAGGGGGGAACCCATGTCGGGTTTTCCATAATTTATTTAGTTATATCGCAGGCAGCGCCTGAGGAATACCCTGGCCATCCACTCCTGCTGTCACTGTTATTAGCGGCAGCAGGTGTCGGATGATGGGAGTAAGAGTCCCAAAAGCCCCCAACTGCTGTCATCGTTCTGTCTTTAATATAACTCTCATCATTCTCCTCTGCTCGTGCCGATCGCCGGAAGAGCAGGGGAGAATGATGAGAGCCATCTTCAGCACCTGCTGCCGGGGAACAGCGCTTACTGTAGCACTTCTTCCATCGGGGCCGTCCATGTGGTACTGATGCATCACATGGACAACATCCGTGTGCGGTACGTTTTTACATGGACCTATTGACTTGTATGGGTCCATGTGATCCATGCTTCTGCAACACAGTCCTTGAAAAAACACAGATATGTGCACAGACCCATTCATTTGAATTGGTCTACGTGTGTCATTGTCTCCGGTACATTTGAAAACTGTCACCACACGTACTGTAGACACTGACATGTAAAAGAGGTTTAACAGTGAGAGCAGAAGCAGATGATGGGAGTATTAATTAGCCGCTTCTGTGCTGTAAATAAATAATTTTTTTTAAAAACCTGCGTGGGTTCCCCCCCTATTTTTGATAACCAACTAGGCAAAACTCACAGCTGTAGGCTGCAACCATCAGCTCTCAGCTTCAGCAAGGCTAGTTATCAAGAATAAAGGGGTCCCCATGCCATATTTTTTAATTATTTAAATAAATAAAAACAAAAACGGCGTGGGGTCCCCCCAGTTTTGATGACCAGCCTGGGGCCATGGATATAGGCTCCCCAGCCTAAAAACAGCAGCCCGCAGCTGCCCAGAAAGGTGCTTCTGTTAGATGCGCCAATTATGGCACTTTGCCCGGCTCTTCCCACTTGCCCTGTAGCAGTGGGAAGTGGGGTTAATATTTGTGTGGTTGATGTCACCTTTGTATTGTCCGGTGACATCAAGCCCCGAGTTTAGTAATGGAGAGGCATCTATAAGCCACTCATCCAATACTAATCCTATAGTATCTATAAACCATGCCTTTTTTTATTATTTACTGCGCAGGAGCGGCTTATGAATACTCCCATCTGCCGCACCTGCTCTCACTGTAATTAGCGGCAGCAGGTGTCGGATGATGGGATCAGTAGTCCCTCCGGTCACAGCTGAGAGCTCCTGCTGTCTTTTGACAGCATGGGAACCGCGGCTCTCTGACCGACGGGGATGATTTCACCGCCAATCAGAAATGGCGTTTGCCATGCTGTCATGCACATGACTGCGCAGCAAACACTGGATGTTCGGTCCCCCATTCAAGTGAATGGGGTCTGGGTTTGAGTCCTGTTTTTTTAACTGTTCGGCCAAACCCGCTGGACCCGGAGATCCAGATGTCCGCCCATCTCTAATCCCAGTGATTTTGAGATTTCTTGTTTTTTGTGTGACACATTGTACTTTGGTGGTAAATTTGGGTCGATATGTTTTATGTTGCAGAAAAATTAAAAAAAAATAATCCACTTTTAAACTTTGAATTTTAAGACCCTTAAACCAAAGCATTTACCTAACAACTACTTTACGTCAGCATCATTTTTGAAACATCTTTTTATTTTGTTAGCATGTTAAGGGTTGAAAGTTTAGCAGCAATTTTTCATTGTTTCAAGTTAATTTACAAAACTTATTTTTTTCATGACCAGTTCTGTTTTGAAGTGACTTTGAAAACCCCCAAAATTATACATTTTTTTAATTACCCTTTGTTGTATTCAAATCTGCTGCCATGAAATTTGTTAAACACAAAATGGAACAAAAAAAATGAAAGAATTAATTTTTTTTGCCCTAAAATGTTGGTAAAATTCTAACAGGTCACTATAGCTGGCTTTTTATTAAATTTTCAGTATTTATGTATTAAAGGATTGGTCCGGCACCTACAATATATTTTCTAAAAATCTTTACATCCTAACCACTTTTGTAACTTTTGGACTTCTATCTACCTGGATTAATGGGAATTTGTCCTCACGTTTTTGCTATGTACCGTAATTGGAGAGCACCATGATGTAGAGGCAGAGACCCTGATTTCAGTGATGTGTCATTTACTAGGCTGTGTTTTGCTGAATCAATAAAATCAGTGTTTTATTAGCAGGAAATTATCACTACAGGACTAGATGTCTAGCGCTTCCTGATCCAACCACTCCTCCAGCACTGATTGGCAGCTTTCTGCCAATCAGTGGTGTGGGCGGGGTTATACACAATACAGCATTCCAAGCTCTTGTAGATCTGCAGCAGAGAAAATGGTGATTGCATCACAACTGTTTAACCCAGTAAACTAAGTGATACATCGCCGGATTCAGTATCTTTGCCCCTACATCATGCTGCTTTCAAATTACATAGCAAAAACCTGCTGACATATTCCCTTTAAGACTCACAGAATCAAGCTGAATTAACCACGTCCAGATCACTCAACCAAATTGTCGAGGCAGAAATAAACTTCTATCAGAATTGGCCTGCAGACTAAGTTGATGAAGCTGCCAATGACTAAGGTTCCATTTCAATGAATTTAGATTTAAAAAAGGGAGAAAAAAATATTTTTTTCTTGAAAGTCATTCTTGGCCGATGATAGAGAGTGGTGTTGCCATAAGGTAATGAGGAGAAACATTTGTGTGTGATGCGGTAATGGTCAGCCGGTTGGTAAAATCAAAAGCAAATTTAAGTCTAGACGAGATAAATAATCTTCATTTTCCCACAGATTCAGTTGCAGCTCGGAATTTTAAGCCATCGATCCGGAGATTTAACCATTAAAGGGGGAAAATGTAAAAGTTTTTCGTGATTGACAAAAATTTGCCAAAAAAATCAGTAAATGGATTTTATTACAAATTTTGCACCGCTCGCCCTCTACAGCCTCCGTGTTGCACGGACTATTGCTGGCTGCAGAATGGGTTAACTGGGAATCTGTGTCAGTGAGCTTGTTCTAACTGCCCAATAGAAGAGTTTTTAAAACCAATCTGTCTTTTTTTTTTTTAAGCTTCTCTCAGCTAATTTATGATCACGGACCACATCAAAGTTGAATGTGTTTGGAAACAAAAGATCCTGTAAAGGACACACGGTGCAAAATAGTTAAAGTAAATCGCATAGGAAAAATGATTTTTAGCCCCAAATGCACGGATTTAAATAAAAGGAAAATTGCCCTCAGCGATTGACAACCTCTATAACTGGTCTCAGTGTTGATGCTGATGTGAACGGCACGAAACTGCTAAGGTCCGTGATTGGTAAGACATGGTTAGATGGATGTGACCTCTGCCAGGAAGTAAGTAAAAGCCAACAAGGAACTTTGGAGCTACGTGGGCATTCATCTGTGAGTTATGGCTGGTTTGGGGGAAGATATGGGGGGATGTTAAAGCCATTCACTACAAATTTTTAGTTATCTCGGAAAACCACTTCTTGAATGCCAGACATTTGTACAGTGGTGGACACAGACGGCAGAGAGGCCCATGGGCAAGGTCAGTATATGGGCCCTTTGCTGTCCAACAGTTCATCAAAATCCACAATTCCACCTACCGTACTTTGGAGGCGGTAGTGGGCCCCTTACATTTTGGACCCTTATGTGACTGCATAGGTTGCATCAAAGGTATGTCCTCCTCTGCGTTTGTAAACCCAATTCAGTCCACAAAAAAGTCAAAGCCCCCATTGCACAACGCAGAATAGACCATAGAGGCGTGGGACAAGGACTGGATGGGGGGGTAGTTTTTTTTTTTTATCTGGATATCCATGTTTGTAATGGCGCCATACTGCCTCCAGGGTTAGCGCCATATTGGTTAGGTTGTGAGCCTTCTGGCTACAATGGTCAGGACTAGGAAGGGTTACCGGGAACAGGAGAAGGGTTGTCCTGTGATGAACCAGGGTCATATCGTGCCCATCATGAGTGGACCCTAACTCTTGGATGCCGAGGATTGAGATGACTGGCCAACATTTGTTGGCCTTTGGTTCCAGTTCATGCTATTTGTGCTCGACACCAGCTGTGACTGGTCAGCACCGTTGGCTTACTGGAGGAACCAGTGGTGAGCAAGGGACACCGGTGGCATCAGCTGTCACTAGTGATGAGCGAGTATGCTCGTTACTCGAGATTTCCAAGCATGCTCGGGTGTGCTCAGAGATTTACGGTAGTTTTCATCGTTTCAGCTGCATGATCTGCAGCTGCTGGACAGCCTTGAATACATGTGGGGATTTCCTAACAAACAGGCAATCCTCACATATATTCAGGCAGTCTAGCAGTCGCAAATCTTGCAGCTATGGCGACACAAACTAAATCTTTGAGCACATCCAAACTACTTGGAGAACACCCTATCATGCTCGGAAATCTCGAGTAACGAGCCGACTCGCTCATCACTAGCTGTCACCCAACCCCAAGTTGTTCTGTAGAAGCAAACTTAGGGCTCGTGCAGACGGACGGAGAGTCTCTCATCGGGCTAGTTTTGAAAATGACACGCTGATCAAACTCTGACCAGAATGTGACCACAGAGGGATCTGATTCTCTCGGATGAAGAGAAGACGGAGAAAATAAGTCTCCATCGTGTCAGTGCTCAGAAATCGGACAGCTGCAGCGAGCTGTCATCCGAGTACAGTCCGATAGCTTCCATGGGCTCATCAGCTCACGATCAAGTGCTCTCTGAGTATGGGATCAAACTCGAATATACAGCAGGGTTTCTCCCACGGACCGGCTCTATTCAAGGAAACAATTGGACATGTGCGCGGCCCCGTAGACTAACAATGGTCTGAGTGTGATCCGATGTCTTGTCGGATCGCACAAGGACCGATAATACAGTCATGTACACCCAGTGTCAGACTGAGGTGCCAAGGGCCCGCCAATAACATTGAATCGGAGGGCCCGCTGTTTAGCTATATGCAAATATTTCATTACCCTCATTCACAAATTTACCTATGCTTCTATATAATAATTCACCGGGTAGATTATTAAATGAATAAGATGTTCCCTTTATCTGTACATAGTAGATCAAGTATATTGTGCCAAGTAGTGCTCCTATAAATTGGTGCCCACTACTGCAGAGGGGCCCACCGGAGGATTTACCTGTTCTCCCATAGGCCAGTCCGAGACGGTGTAAACTTGGTCTTAGACTTGAGCTAAAGACAAAACATTTCTCTATTTTCCCCACATTTTGTACATTGTCTCTTTTTCTGGTGTCGCGCAGACGTCAGTCATCATTCACACTTGACTTGCAGCCTCTTCGACATCATTCAAGAAGACATTAAGCCGCCTGTTGTAAATTTTTAACAACCTGAGTTCACTCCCCTTTGGCTAAACTCCCCATGACCCAAATAAGCAGACACGTACGTTCGCTGTGAGTTCATCCTTTCCCCTGCAGACAACACAAATACATTCTCCTCTTTTGTTTCCTCTGCTCTCCTCATTACGGTTCAGCAGTAGATTACAGACGTGGATCATTTCACCGTTTTACAGTCATAAAATAAAAGACGAAACAGAAGACAATTTTGAGGAATTTCTGACATTGTCAATTTTACAATGAAATTAAAACTGCGTAATGATTTTTTTTTTTTATTGGTTTCTTACGGAAATTGCCTAAGAAATTGGAATGTAAACTTCAAATGATACTGGCGATGTAGTAAAGCAGAAACGATGTCATCAGTATCAGGCGTTGAGTTAATGTCGTTTTTGTTTTTTTTTTTTTTCTGATTAAATGGTTTCGTGTGCTGCTCGAGTTGATGGAAAAAAAATTAAAAAAAAGATCAAAAGTCAATTTGCTCCATTTTCTCAGACGTCACTCATCAAATTGTGGAATGAGCCTTTCATGTTTACTTAACCTTTCAGATGCCGAAATAGGGGCCCGAATGTTTGATAAAACTAGTGATGAGCGAACAGGCTCAATTAAGGTGTTATCTGAGCATGCTCGGGTGCTAACCAAGTGTTTTTGGTGTGCTCGAAAAATATGTCAGAGTCCCCGCGGCTGCATGTCCCGCGACTGTTCGCACAAATTGGGTTATATTTATTTATTTATTTACAATTATATATCACTAAAAAATATATTGCTGGATGCAGAATCAGTTAACTGAGAATCAATCAGCGAGCGTTCTCTTTTTCTGAGCTTCAGTGCGCTGATTTATGACCACATCAAATTTGAACTTAACTTTGATGTGGTCTTATATCAGCTTAGGAGAAAAAAAAAAAAAGGCACACAAAAGTTAGGAATTCTGACATGCTGAGAGTTTAGATCCGCAAGGAAAAAAAAACAACTAACATATGCATGAGACTTCTGGAATCTCAATTACTTTTGCTGGTACTGTAAAACGCAGCACCAAATCCATGCAGGATAAAAACTCCGTAAAAAGGCAACATGTGCACATCGCCTTGGAAACTTTCCGTCAGAATGTGCTCAATGATGTATTCACAAAAGCCAAATAGTGCAACGTTTGTAATGAATCGTAATAGCAAAAGTATATATATATATTTTTTATCTAAAACACCTGCATTAAAGTAAAAAAAATAAAAATAAAAAAATAGTCGTCTAATTCTGTTCCCCCACACTCCTACAGGGGGCAGCGCTCCTTTTTTGCAGCAGTAGAGATATTAGTAGGACTTAATATCCTCCTGGGATCCCAGAGCTGAGAGGATCAATTGAAGAACCAATTTTATTTTGCATGGTAAATGTTATGCTTTTTTTTTTCCCCCCAGAGAATAATGAATCCTGACAGACGTATTAACCTGCATTAGCGGGAAGTGATCTTCAGCCGATTGTGCTGCTGCTGAATGTAGATTATAGAATGGCAGCGCAGGCGCCGAGCGCAGCCTCCGACAGTCTGCGCCAGCTCCCACCTCCTGCTGCCCCTGCACAGCACACGGCCAATGTCTATAACCCAGATTTATCTCGGCCGCTCGCCTGGAACATTTCCTGGGAGACAAAGGAGCACAAATGGCAAAATGATTACAGTTCTGTAAATGGTCATAAACTTTATATCATTAGAAATTAAAATGTGAATGTGTATTCCTTCTATCTGGCCCCTTGTAAACAACACATTCCTGAACTTATCAACTCTGAAGCCTTCTACTGGAAAAAGGCAAAGAAATGGAAACAGAACGTATCTATACAATGGGAAGTCTACCCAGAGACCGTGTAACATGAGTGACTACAGCGATCCACCCTGTATTATACTCCAGAGCTGCACTCACTATTCTGCTGGAGCAGTCACTGTGTACATACATTACATTACTGATCCTGTACTGATCCTGAGTTACATCCTGTATTATACTCCAGAGCTGCACTCACTATTCTGCTGGAGCAGTCACTGTGTACATACATTACATTACTGATCCTGTACTGATCCTGAGTTACAGCCTGTATTATACTCCAGAGCTGCACTCACTATTCTGCTGGTACAGACACTGTGTACATACATTACATTACTGATCCTGAGTTACATCCTGTATTATACCCCAGAGCTGCCCTCACTATTCTGCTGGTGCAGTCACTGTGTACATACATTACATTACTGATCCTGTACTGATCCTGAGTTACATCCTGTATTATACTCCAGAGCTGCACTCACTATTCTGATGGTGCACTCACTGTGTACATACATTACATTACTGATCCTGAGTTACATCCTGTATTATACCCCAGAGCTGCACTCACTATTCTGCTGGTGCAGTCACTGTGTGCAGACATTACATTACTGATCCTTAGTTACCTCCTGTATTATACTACAGAGCTGCACTCACTATTCTGCTGGTGCAGTCACGGTGTACATACATTACATTACTGATCCTGAGTTACATCCTGTATTATACTCCAGAGCTGCACTCACTATTCTGCTGGTGCAGTCACTGTGTACATACATTACTAATCCTGAGTTACATCCTGTATTATACCCCAGAGCTGCACTCACTATTCTGCTGGTGAAGTCACTGTGTACATACATTACTGATCCTGTACTGATCCTGAGTTACATCCTGTATTATACCCCAGAGTTGCACTCACTATTCTGCTGGTGCACTCACTGTGTACATACATTACATTACTGATCCTGAGTTACATCCTGTATTATACTCCAGAGCTGCACTCACTATTCTGCTGGTGCAGTCACTGTGTACATACATTACATTACTCATCCTGAGTCACATCCTGTATTATACTCCAGAGCTGCACTCACTATTCTGCTGGTGCAGTCACTGTGTACATACATTACATTACTGATCCTGAGTTACACCCTGTATTATACTCCAGAGCTGCACTCACTATTCTGCTGGTGCAGTCACTGTGTACATACATTACATTACTGATCCTGAGTTACACCCTGTATTATACTCCAGAGCTGCACTCACTTTTCTGCTTGTGCAGTCACTGTGTACATACATAAGTCTAATATTATAGAATCTACACAGAAGCCTACTTGTTATTTGCTACATGAATTTCAGTGCATTGGCACCTGATTGACCTCCTCATCCTATAGCAGATGCTGCATTTATGGTTAAACTGTTGACTTTGTAATTTTTCTAATTTATAAGTGATATTTTCCGGTGACGTTTGGTTTTCGGTTGTGTTTTTTGTACTTTGTTGAGGTGGATAACACCATCAAGCAGCTTATGAGCGGCTCTGAGTCAATAATTGTTTTGCTGTGTGGCTGTGCAGAGGAACAGGCAGTTCTCTACTCAGGGTATTGCCAGAGAGGAGCGTCTGTTGGATGTTTGTTGCCTTCTTTGATCCTTTTGGGCTTTACATCTTATGTTCTGAAGTCTAATAGATTTATTTTGCTCTCAGAATGACCGGCGCTTTCACCGGATTCTAATGTTGCTTCAATTCTTTCTGTTGGTGGGAATTTTGCTTCTAAACTGAACTTTGAGCATTATGATCGGGTAGTAGAAAATCACTCATGACTCTGAGTAACCAGTGTTTGTGTACCATTAGTCGTCTTTTCTACTCTACTTCTGACAATGGGCCTTCCAATCCCAGAGAGCCCAGGGATCTCCCCAGAACATGAGATCCTTAAGTTGGGGGAAGACTTCTCAGTTCTGCTCCTAACGTTGCAGGAAGACCCACGGCCGGTTCATTCATCGTGGTCCATACTTGGACTGTGACACCTGGATGTGTGAGTCCAACCTTCCTAGGAGTGCAAGTCACATACCTAATACTACTTATGAAGTGGTTTTTGGCCCCATCATTTACTTTGCGACTTCCTTTACTTATTTCCAACGTATTTTGGCCCATCAGAATCTTATTGGGCCATTAGTTTCTCTTTGGTAGCCCATTGGGCAGGTTTTTGCTCTTGCCTATATTTACTCTTCAGTAGTCAACATTCCATCAATCTCTGGTTATAAAACGTATCCGAGAGGTGTATAATGGGCAATGCCACCCACCCTTCTATACTGCTGTGCCATGACAAACCAGTTATAGGTCTATTGGCTCCTACCAGTTCTTCTCTTTCCACTCTTCTCATAATCTCTGACCATTAGGAGTTTACACCGGGAAGATTAGACTTCCAAGCTTCTGATCCCCATTGTTTGCCCAATAAAACTTTGTTTTTTTCCCAGCTCCAAATTGGACACAGTTTGGTCTCTGCCATTCCCAACTCCAAGAATTTGTTTGGTTCCGGAATATGGAGAGGACGGAGTTGTGTTTGGGCACTGGATCGTCTCCACAACTCCCAACTCTAGTAATTTGCTTTTTCTGATCTTGGAAAGGATGGAGACATTGAAGATGAAGTCTAGTTACTTTGGTCAAGTCTTTTGAATTTCTTTTTGTTCCGTGTTTCCTTTTTCCTTAATTCAACTTGTCAAAACAAAAGTATCCAACGCAATTGGAAACTGCGGTAATCAATAAAGTCAACTTTGAGCCAAGGGTCAAACTGAGTAGAACCAGAATCTTATTATTCATCTCCTGGTCATGGGTTAAGCGCGAGCAGCCTTTCTTCATTGATCTGTCTGCTCAACGTTCCCGTGGGTGATGCCAAGTGACCTCTAGAAGATGACAGATCCAAAGTCAATGGGAAGATTGCATTAAAACCCCTCGTCTATTGTCTCCAGTCCTGTCTTATCCTGGTGACAACTGTCCAGCCGGTGGCTCAAGTCTTTGTGTATATGACCAACCAATAAATTGTCAGAATTGACGTTCTGCTTCTGAACTTACTCCTTAAACAAAAGCTAATTGAATTCTTCGGAGAGGAAGATCTAAAAGCCATTTCCAGACTGGTATCAATCAGGGATGAGGCAGGAGCGGCACAAAGGAGCAACTCGCTGTGAGTGTCCAAATGCCGATGCTCTATCTCTGTAATGTATTTTTGTTTCAAGAGTGAATTACAGGTGTTCTTTTCTGCTGCCGATTCTTCAAGAAAACTTTCTGAGCTGCTCAAAGGGCGTCTAAGGTCAATTTATATCTTGTCTGACTTTTCACGATGGAACCAAAGCTTCGACTGAAGGCATTTAACTCCGTGTAGCTACTTTTGATGTTGCATTTTGTAGATTTTCAGATAATATATAGGAAACTAAAAACAAAATGTCTATTAATGAGATTTTCCTTTTTTTAATCATTTTTAGTTCATAAGTTTTCATAATTATAAAATGAAACCATTAACGCACCCTCACTAGGTCCAGCGATGACTCTCTGCCGCTTTGTTGACCGGCTGCAGCTGTAATATCACATCTATAGTGCTCATAACCGCTGCAACCAATCACTTGGCTGAGATGTTTGTGCCATCTGCATCTGCAGAGACGCTGAGCCCAGTGATTGGCTGCAGTGGTTGCAAGCACTGTAAATGTGTCGTCACAGCTGAAGCATTACATGGCGCCATGTAGTATAAGTCACAGGAGAGAGAAGCACATTTGTAGATCTTCTCTAACCTGGACAAGAGTTGAGGATCCAAAACACAACTTTGTTAACTTTGAATTGGAGTGGGGCAAAAATCATCCAACACACATGGTCCACATACGGAATGTGTTAGATAAAGAAATAACTTTTACTTGTTCTATCCCCCTCCTTTCCGGTGGACCCCTACAAGTTCTGCACTTCTGATGTCTTTGACGATCACTGTCTTCGGCAGTCAAGTGCCATACATGTCACTGCTGAGGCCAGTGATTGGCTACAGTGGTCATGTGAATAATAGATGGCATGGGACCACTGCAAAACTGGTGGGGATCACCAAAGCTGCAATGACAGGGAGTAAGTTTGGCTTACCTTAATAGTAAATCCACTGGCGGACACTGACAGAATAGGCCCCCGGTGCAAGAACAATAAATGGGCCCTTCACACTCCATTAGCTCATCATAATGCACAATTCGACCTGCTTTGGACTTAGAAATGGGCCTCTTACCTCTTGGACCCCTGTGCCGGTTGCACACGTTGCCCCAATGATATGTTGGCCCCTAGGTAAACCCATGTAAGTGGAAGGTGCCCCAAAACGTATGAAATGATTTTTCATGCGATGTCATCATCCTCCTTGACCTACAAATTTCAGCAGGAAATCTGAAGATCTGTCTTAGGAGGTCTCCCTACTCTCGCCTGCCTGACAGATGAGAATTATTGTGAAAAAAAGACCGACACTACTGCTCCTGAAGTGTACGGAAAGGACCCTAGTCCTGACTTAATATAGGCAAAAAACCTCAGCACCGAAATGATGATGGAGAATGAAGGTCCTGATGCATTAAGTGGGCCCACGGCGTGCACACAGCCGCATCTACCACATGCCATCTCCCCTAAAATACAAAATGTCCTCGATAAAGACCCTTATTGAGCGAAACGTTGGACCTTTTCTTGCCGGACCAAAATTAAAATATTCCATCATTTTGGTGCTGAGTTTTTTTTGCCTACAGAAAGAAGGATTGGGCAGTTAGAATTTCAATGGCTGATCCTTTTGTCATCCAGGGAGATAAGTCACTGCCAGAAGTTTTTGGCAGCAGCTTCATCTCTCCTTGTTGAAAACACCATAACACTTGGCTTCGCTAAGCGCCCATGTGCTTGGGAGTTGGGAGAGATAGCCTTCTCCTGATGGAATATTTGGACAACTTCTACCTCTTGCGTATGGCCAGATTAAGCAATTCTTTATTTCTGGGGCCTCTTTATATAAGATAAACCTCTTTCCGGAAAGTATCATTATGTTATCTACAATTTCATCTACTTTCCCATCCTTGATTTCTTTAGTAGTATGGATTCCAGCGGAATGGCAATGGTTATGACTATTCGATACTTGAATATTCTTACAATTATAACTCAGCAAATGAGTGGAAAGTCACAAATGTTTCTTCTTACGTCACCTGGAAAATGCTTGAAGAAAGAAAGAAAATTTCAAGTCACTATTTGGGTCCACAAAAGAAAATGTCTTGTTTTATTTTCCTCAGAAAGTATGTGGGTTCTATCTAGTATTGCAGCTCTGATGAAGTGAAGGCGTTTGAGCTGCAGTTCCACAGCCAAGAATGGAGCGGTTTCTGGTGAACAATAGACTCCTTTTCTAGTCTTGGACAACTTCTTTCAAGATGGTCAATATTTTTGGATTTCCAACTCTGGAGAACTTCTTTGGCCTCCACTGGATTGACAACTTGCTTACCCCAAAAGGGATGATCTCAGTGTTAGCCAGAAGACTCACCCATGCCAGGGAATGTTCTTCTTAGCTCTTTGTTGGGTTGCGTTGTTCTTTTCGATTTTCTCCCAATGAGCCAACCTTAGTCTAATGTGAAGGGGGTTCTTTACTGTCCCAGGAATCAGAATATAAATTTGGCTCTTATAGACTTGAAGGGAGAACGTGGCACTCATATGTCATCACCTCTCTATTTAGCTGTCTCACCTGGTACCACGTGACCAGGAGTTCTCCACCCATGGACAGATGTAGCAGGATTTTCATACTCTTGACTCCCGTCAAGTATTTCTTATGTAAGCTGATGGCTTCTTGTCGCACTCCTGCACGTAATAATAGTTGTTGCCTGTGGCTTCCATAAAACATGGAATAACTGGGTCACAGGATATAAAGACGCCTCCATCTGTATACTGTACCCTTTTATGTAAGTGCTGAAAGCAACCGCAGCAAATCATTGCAGCGCTGAGCCGGAGACGTGCGGAGATCCATTCTTACCAGGCGTCTCGTGGACACTTTCATCTCCTTGGGACACCGTGCCGGAGAATTCAGCTTATAATATATAATGTTGTAATAATAATGTAGAGTAAAGAAAGAAAAAAAGAAAAAGGACGATGACTTTATAATCGCGGCTCCCAGGACATGATGTTTGTGTAAATCAGGAGAAGACTCGTCACGGAGGAAAAAAAAAGGATCTCCTGACGGCTCGTGCCTCCTAATGAGAATTTCGAGACTCTGCAATGTTAAAGTTCCTTCCCAATTACTTTTTGATAGCGCGAGGTAGTGAAGATAAATGGCTTGCCTCAGGCCCAAGCACTGCGAAGCCTGTGTGACGGATCCTACTATGATTTGTCGCATATGAGAACTTTTATATGACGCTGCAACTACAAAACTATCGATGTGTGACAGCTGGAGGAGCGCTGTTCTGATAAGGTCCTCATGTGCCAGGATGCCCATGAATGCCCAGGTTATACTATATCAAGTCGTACTCTCAATTAGACCCTTTCGATACTCCAGTACCACATACATTACTAAATAGATCTATTAAGCCTGATGATACTTAATTTGAAATTGCACTTCAAAATAGCTGTTTAATCCTTATATTAGGATAAGCAATTTATGAGTCCAGCTGGAGCCGGACTCGTAAAATATTCATTAAAATATTAGGTTGGAAAACTTTTAAAAAGAGCCTCTTTGATATTTGTTTTTTTTTTTTTTAAAGTAATCACATCAGCCTCATCACGCATAATAAATCTATTTAGTACACAATACAGTTTGTACTGTGAAATCTGATGACAGATCCCTTTTAATTGCTTCGGAGCAGAGGAGCAAGTGTAGTGTGATGGTTCCACAATCAGTGATGGTTTGGGGAGCCATGTCATCTGCTGGTGTAGGTCCACTGTGTTTTATCAAGACCAAAGTCAGCGCAGCCGTCTACGGGGAAATTTTAGAGCTCTTCATGCTTCCCTCTGCCGAAAAGCTTTTTGGAGATGGAAATGTCATTCTCCAGCAGGACTTGGCCCCTGTCCACACTGCCAAAAGTACCAATACCTGGTTTACAAACAACAGTATCACTGTGCTTGATTGGCAGCAAACTTGCCTGACCTTAACCCCATAGAGAATCTATGGGGTACTGTCAAGAGGAAGATGAGAGACACCAGACCCAGCAATGCAGACGAGCTGAAGGCTGCTATCAAAGCAACCTGGGCTTCCATAACCCCTCAGCAGTGACACAGGCTGATCGCCTCCATGCCACGCCGCATTGATGCAGTAATTGATGCAAAAGGAGCCCTGACCAAGTATTGATGGCATTTACTGAACATACATTTCAGTAGGCCAACAACATTTTGGATTTTAAAATCATTTTTCAAGCTGGTGTTATAAAGTATTCTAATTTACTGAGATAATGACTTTTGGGTTTTCATTGGCTGTAAGCCATAATCATCAGCATTAACAGAAATAAACACGTGAAATAGATCACTCTGTTTATAATGAATCTATACAATACAGCTCTGGCAAAAATTAAGAGACAACTGCAAAATTTTCATTTTGTCTGATTTTTCTGTTTATAGGTATATTTTGAGTAAAATGTAAATTGCTCTTTTATTCTATAAACTACTGACAACATGTCTTCGAATTTCCAAGCTTTAAATCTTGTATATATTTTCAGAACATGAGAAATGGTCAAAATAACAAAAAAATGCAGAGTGCTTGCAGACCTCAAATAATGCAAAGAAAACAAGTTCATAATAATTTAGAAACAAAAATACTAATGTTTTAACTCAGGAAGAGTTCAGAAATCAATATTTTGTGGAATAACCATGATTTATAATCACAGCTTTCATGCGTCTTGGCTGCTTTCCACCAGTCTTTCACACTGCATCTGGGTGACCTTATGCCACTCCTGGTACAATAATGTAAGCAGTTCTTCTTTGTTTGATGGCTTGTGACTATCCATCTTCCTCTTGATTGCATTCCAGAGGTTTCCAATGGGGTTCAGGTCTGGAGATTGGGCTTGCCATGACAGGGATTTGATGTGGTGGTCCTTCATCCACACATTGATTGACCTACGTAGCTGCGTGGCATGGCGCATTGTCCTGCTGAAAAAAAACAGTCCTCTGAGTTGGGGAACATTGCCTGAGCAGAAGGAATCAACTGTTTTTCCAGGATAACCTTGTATGCGGCTTGATTCATACGTCCTTTGCAAAGATTAACCTGCCCAATTCCAGCCTTGCTGAAGCATCCCCAGATCATCACCGATCCTCCACCAAATTTCACAGTGGGTGCAAGACACTGTGGCTTGTACGGCTCTCCAGGTCTACGTCTAACCATTAGACCAGGTGTTGGGCAAAGCTGAAAATTAGATTCATCAGAGAAGATTACCTTACTCCAGTCCTCTATGGTCCAATCCTTATGGTCTTTGTCAAACTTCAGCCTGGCTCTCCTTTGCTTCTCATTGATGAAAGGCTTTTCTCTAGCTTTACATGACTTGAGCCCTGCCTCTAGGAGCCTCTTACGAACTGTTCTTGCCGTGCACTTCACCTCAGCTGCCATTTGCCATTCCTTTTGTAGGTCACTTGATGTCATCCTGCGGTTGCTGAGTGACATTCGAATAAGATGACGGTCATCTTGGTCAGTGGAGAGTCGTTTTTGCCCTCTGCCGGTCTGTAGCTTTGTTGTCCCCAATGTCTGCTGCTTGACCTTGTTGTAATGGAGTGCAGTCTTAGAAATTTTAAGGATGGAGGCAACATGACGCTCACTGTATCCCTCTGCTAGTAAAGCCAGAATTGAGCCCTTCTTTTCCTCACTCAAGACTTTTCTTTTCAACTCCTTTGGCATGGTTAAAAGTTATTTTTTCATTCCTATTAATTTCATTCCTATTACTAACTGTGCAGTGGTCTCTTAATTTTTGCCAGAGCTGTATACGAGTTTCACTTTTTGTATTGAAGAACTGAAATAAATTAACTTTTTGATGATATTCTAATTTTGTGAGAAGCACCTGTAATCTTTTTCGTAGGCGTTTACCTTTTCCTGACAAAGTTTTTTTGAAGACTTTTGTCAGTTTTTTTTTTCCTCTCGATTTACTCTTTGCTTCCTTTTGATTGGACAAGTTAGAAATTTTCTTCAGGATTTGCTTCAAAGTGACACTTGCTTTCTATCTTTTTCCATTAGATGTTTTTGAAAACTTTTTTTGGTGGAAAGAAACTGCTAAAAAATAAAAAAATAAAAACCTCATATGAACAAAGTGAAATGAAGAAGAAGAGGTGTTCAATTTTTGAAAAGGATTTTGGAGAAGAGGCTCTAAAGAAAAATCCTTGTGCCTCTGAACTTCGCCTAAAATGGGAATTCTAGTCTCCTAAAAGAAGGATAAGGCTAAGTTCACACTGGGTGTTTTTGCTGCATATTTTGTAATGCTTTTTTATGGTAATTTTGATCTGCCTTTTACAGTACCAGCAAAGCCTATGAGATTTCAGAAATCTCATGCACCCAGCTTATTTTTTTGTCCTCAGTATTTTGTGTTTTGCTTGTTTGTTTTTTTTTGCACAATGGAGCATGACTTGAATGGGTGGTGAAAAAACGCAGGGATCATGTTTTGCTGCATTTTTTGTGCCAAAACCTGATTGTATGGAATAGGACTATTTTTTTTCAACACTAAACATAATCAGCATGCAGAAGAGATAAATCTAGGACACCAAAAACCATTGCAAAAAAAAAAAAAATGGAAGAAAACTGCAAGAAAAACTAAGAAAAAATTTAAGAAAAAAAACAAGAAAAACATGTTTTTTTCTGTAGCTTATTTCCTGGCAAGAGATCAGGTTTGCTGCAGAGAAAAAGCACCTAGTGTGAACTTACCCTAAAGCAGCTGTAGGTTCCCTCTCTGGGGCGGCAGGGGATAGGGAGACCCTTTTTGGTTTTTGCCGTCCCCCCCGCGCTCTTGCTGAGGCTGTAACTTCTTGCAGTCTTTCTTTAGTCAGCATTGTCTGCTTGAAAGTTTAATAAATCACCTCCGCCGTCTATTCTGTGTGGATAGCAGTGAAAGCGATGACACAGTTGTTGAAGCCCTCGTTGTACAACCGTCTCATTTCACAGTTTGTCAAAGAGCATTAGAAAATGACATTTCTGTTACACATTACCTCCAGTCACACCAACCAAACTAGTGATTCCACGGCAGAAGAATCCTCTTTTCTCTTCCTCCGCAGGTGCATTGCTTCTCCCGCACGGTCGCGTGCTGCTGACGGGGCTAAAATACCATCGCAGAAACTTGATTTAACACTTTTCGCATAAAGGTATAAAAAAAAGAAGTCGCAGCGAGAAAGACATTAAACTTGATGGGTTCTGAGGCTTTGTCACTCCGTGATTTATGGGGGAGATGAAACGGCGCGGCTCCAGAAAAAGGGAAAGAAAATCCGTAAGACGGCAGAAAAACGGCGATATAAAGGACAATTTAATTGAAGAGACAGAATCATTAAAATGTAGACTTTGCTCCTGCTGGAAAAAAAAGGAGCTTTGTGGACGGCAGGAGATACGGGAAGAGGATCAGGATTGGTGTCAAGGTCAAAATGTTCCAACATTCCGAAGGATTCCAACAGTGCATTTAAGGGTATGTTTCCACGGTCAGGAAACGCTGCAGATTGGACGCTGTGTACAGCTGCAGCGTCCAGCCCGCAGCGTCCAGATGTTACAGCATAGTGGAGGGGATTTTATGAAATCCCATATCCGCTATGCGTTCAAAGACGCAGGTGGCAGACCCACGTATACGCTCATGCGGCGCGTCTTTCTAGACAGCAGCATGTCTATTTATCTTGCGGAGACGCTCAGTCTCCGCAAGATAAATTACACAGTCTGTATAGGACGCGGTGATTCCGCATGTGTTCAATGAACACATGCGGAATCACCACGCGTACAAAAGCAGGCAGCGCTTTGGGCACAGCTGCGGCCAAAGCGCTGCCAATACGCCACGTTAAAACATACCCTTACTCTCTGTATCAATTCCTCAAGGCTTTCAAGATCTCTGCTTATGGACTCTGATTGTACACCTTCATCGTTTACTTCTTCGGGTGCTCGACTTTTCTTGAATATGTCATCAGGTTTTGCTATGTAATCCAAGAGCATCATGGTGTAGGGGCAGATACCCTGCTTGATTCCAGTTTTGATACAATCACTGAATTTTCTGTTGCTGATTTGGCAGAGATCGGAATGTTGAGTCCTGTATAACCCCGCCCACATCACTGATTGGCTGCTTTCTATGTACACTGTGCCAATCAATGGTGGGGGCGGGGTTGGCCCAGGAGGCACCAGACACCTAGTCCTGTAGTGATAATTTCCTGCTAATAAAACACTGATTGTATTGAAACAGTCCATTGCTGAATTCAGAATCTCAGCCCCTACACCAGGCTGCTCTCGGATTACATAGGAACACCTGCTGGCATATTCCCTTTAATTCTTATTTCCTATAAATTATTGCTCTCTAGTGCCATGAAATCTGCTTTTACCTCCCATAGAAGTGAATGGAGGGAGACGTGTCCACACTGCGCCAAAGTTTCATTCATTCCCATCTGATGCAGATCCCAAATCTATCATTTACGGCGCATTCTGCAGTGGTAATACCCCTTTAAGACATTAGCCGCAGCTCTGCCCCTCATGAGAGTGAATATTTGGAGGGGGATTTTATTGCTTTGAGTGACTTTATCATCACGCTTTGATTATTTATCGTTTCACCTGTGACGGCTCCGTGTCCTTTTCACATTCATTAAATTCCTATTAATTTCCCGCTATCCATCTGGTGATCAGAACATCTTTATGATAGAGTTTATGGTGAACGACCTGCAGTATTTACTGCTGTGAATTGTTTGCCTGTCTCATCCGCAGCTCTGGGATAACGACACCATAACCGGAGGTGTAATTAGACTGGTCCTGGAGATTGCGGCCGATACCTGAGAGGTTCCGGATAATGGCGGATTGTTAAAATGTTAGGAAATGATAGCAGTGTATGGGGTTTGTTGTTTTTTATGTATCCAATGAACGGTGGTGAAGACTCAACTGTAATGCCAGTAATTGCTGATTTTATCAGGGCAGTATGATGTCCCCGCTCTGCACCGTGTTTTATCTGTCCTGATAACGCCACTAATGAACGGGCGCCCCGCTGTAACGAGCAAACACCGCCTTCATGTTTGGCATTTTAAAGGGTAACTTCATTGAAACCAACATTTTCTTTTATACTTCATTTATTCTTGTCAATAAAAGCGGAATAGTAAGTATGGTGAATCTGTTGACTTTGTTAGTACGCACAGTATGATGCCCCGGCGTTCCCTACACACAGTATGATGCCCTCACACGCACCCCCACACAGTATGATGCCCTTTACACTCACCCTCACACAGTATGATGCCCTCACACTCACCCCACTCAGTATGATGCCCTCACACTCACCCCATGTAGTATGATGCCCTCACACTCACTCCCACACAGTAGGATGCCCTGGCATTCCCCACACACAGTATGATGCCTCGGCATTCCCCACATAGTATGATGCTCTCACACTCACCCCATTTAGTATGATGCCCTCACACTCACTCCCACACCCAGTATAATGCCTCAGCGTTCTCCACACAGTATGATGTACTCACCCCCATTCAGTATGATGCCCTCACACTCACCATCACACAGTAGGATGCCACGGCATTCTCCCCCACACAGTAGGAAGCCCTAATATTCCCCACACACAGTATGATGCCCTCACACAATGTGATGCCCTCACACTCACCCCCAAACAGTATGATGCCCTCACATTTACCCCCACACAGTATGATGCCTGTTGTGAGCTTATTTTCGGGTTTGCCTCTGGCTTCTGGTGAGGGTTATGGAGCTGGCTGTGCTGACAGAGGAGTAGTGAGTTCTCTATCTGGACTCCCTCTGTTGGTGAAGGGAGGTAATGAAGCTGATCTAAATGGCAGAGACCGGCCACCTGAGGAAGAGGACTGCGATTGGACATCAGGAGTTTCTGATTGGATTTAAGGCAGCCGACTCCCTAGTTTCTTGCTGGTGATTTTTCCTGACTGTGGCTTCTGGTTTCCAGTTTGGTTCCTGCCTTCTTAAAGCTAAGTTTTCTCTGCTATTGTTCATATGAGTTTTTGTCTGGTTTACTTAGTTTTTGTATTCAGCCAGCCCTGGCTGGGACTGGGCTGAATCCCCATTTTGTCTCTGATCAGTTGATCTCTTTTGCTCTGTCTTCAGAATATACCTGAGTGCTGATATAGGGAATTGAAGTCTAGCGACTTCAGGGCTTTTTTCTATCAGACGTGTTGGACATTTTGGCAGGGTTTTTTGCGTGATTGCAGACAGCAGCTTTTCTTTCCTGTCCTTTCTAGTTAGTGAGGGCCCCATCGTTTGCTCAGCCTATCTTTCTATCTTTGTTTGTGTTTTCATCTTGTTTCACCGACAATACATGTTGGGGGCTGTCTATTGCTTTGGGGTCTGCTCTGGGGCAGTTTAGATTTTCCCTTTCTCTCTTTAGGCTTATTTAGTTCTCCGGCTGTGACGAGGCGTCTAAGACCACCGTAGGCACGTTCCACGGCTACTGCTAGTTGTGTGGATAGGATCAGGGGTCTGCAATCCGCTAGTTACCAACCTCTCAGGTTTTCTGGGCTTAGCATGCTTTTTGTTTTTTCCTCCTCAGTGACTCTTTCATAACAGATGCCCCTTTACAAAAGCATCCCACGTTCCTAAGCGTCCTGCTTCTATGTTGAGCTGACCTCTGCTGCCAGTCATGTGACCTGAGGGTCCTTGCAGGTCCTTCAGTCTATAGTTAGACAGAATGGTGGAGTAGGGATCTGATGGTTCCGTGCACCACCGCTGTATATGTGACGACTTGAGAATACAGAAACAGTTGAAATCATATACACAGGGTCCTGAGACAGCCAATCAACTCCCAATATTTAGGACTGTCCCACTGGCCCGGATCAGGTATGGTTATAGGACATCTGTCACTTGCCATAAATATCTTATTTTTTAACATGGTGTAAATGCAGCTGTTCTCCTGAATCCGGTGTTGTTTTTCTTTTGATTTTGCGCCTCTCCGTTCCTGAGATATGGCCTCGTTTCCCATGTGTGTACATCTAGTCCTGGTATCCATGTAGGCGGGGTCATGAACTCTTCTCTGTGGGCGTGATCTTGAAGACCACACCCACTCAGGAACAAGACTAGATTTACACACAGAAGATATCTCAGGATTGGAAAGACCAAAGAACAAAAGAAAAACAACACCGGATTCAGGAAAACAGCGGCATTTATACCACGGAAAAATAAAATTACATGTTTATGGCAAGTGACAGGTCCCCTTTAAGATAATGCATTATTAGGTTTACCTGCCAATATGCTAGATGACAAACACATTTTAGCTGCATACGGTACTTTAGAAGCAGAAGAAAAAACAGGGGCAATGATCATGAGAAAACGACTGCTGCAAATCACCTGCAAGCAGAGGAGACTGGTACTGACTGGTCCATGGCTATGGTGGTGCTCGGAGGGGGCCCTTTTGCCATTTTAGAACACCCAAAATTAGTTACTATGAAACATTTCATGACCCCGGTTTCTCCCTTACATCAGGAGGGGAACCCTGATATCCACCTGAGTGCACCGGACCCTCTATCTGCTTACCCACTTTTCTAATCCCCACCTCCGCAGACCCTCTATCTGCTTACCCACTTTTCTAATCCCCACCTCCGCGGACCCTCTATCTGCTTACCCACTATTCTAATCCCCACCTCCACGGACCCTCTATCTGCTTACCCACTATTCTAATCCCCACCTCCGCAGACCCTCTATCTGCTTACCCACTATTCTAATCCCCACCTCCGCAGACCCTCTATCTGCTTACCCACCTTTCTAATCCCCACCTCCGCAGACCCTCTATCTGCTTACCCACTATTCTAATCCCCACCTCCGCAGACCCTCTATCTGCTTACCCACTTTTCTAATCCCCACCTCCGCGGACCCTCTATCTGCTTACCCACTATTCTAATCCCCACCTCCGCAGACCCTCTATCTGCTTACCCACCTTTCTAATCCCCACCTCCGCAGACCCTCTATCTGCTTACCCACTATTCTAATCCCCACCTCCGCGGACCCTCTATCTGCTTACCCACTATTCTAATCCCCACCCCCGGCTTCCTGTACATATTCCCATTACCTGAAATGCGTCTCATAAATACGACTTTATGCCGCGAGTTTAGAAATTCCATTTGAAGCAGCTAATTGAATCTATGATGAATTCTGCTGAACAATTAATCATATCCTTAATGAAAGAACAGCAGAACATGAGGCGGCTGGGAAACGAGAGATAATGTGCTTACAGGTGGAGAGCGCAGGTAGGGGAGGATGTAGTGTAAACCCCCTCATGACGGAGCTTTACGGCAGCTATACTCATATCTTCTGCACTCTACAGCCAAAGCTGAATTGTATGGAGCTTCTCAGTCTGTAATTTGGTCAGTTCCAATGTCACCTCCCATGTAGTCACTGGGGAGCAGTCCATACCCATACCCACTTGCACAATTCGGAGCCACTCAAAACTCTCTGTGACGCTCTCATCGGTGTCTAGAATGAACAGTATCCTGATCAGCCAGCCTGGGCACCCACCGCTCACATATAATCCAGTGTCCTGTTTGCCTTCTGTAGCCACTTTTTTTACACTGTTAATTGCTGGCGGCAGAATGAGTTAACTCATAATCCATCAGTAAGCTCGTTCTTATGGGAGTGTTACTACTTGGAACTCTTGGCTTTGTTCCTCTGCTCTCTTTAACCAATTTCTGACCCTAAAGTTTAAGTCAATTATGATGTGATCGTAAATCAGCTAAGAGGAACTCATACGAAGGAAGATAAGAGTTATAAACGCTCTACTGTCAGAAAGCGATCACTGATGGATTCCCAGTTGACTCATTCTACAGCCAGCAAGAGGCATTGAAACACAGAAGCTGTAGAAGGCAAATGGTGCAATATTTTTAATGGAACCCAATTGACAAAAAAGCAGATGGCACAAAGTAGGCTTTGCCTTTGGTAGCCGCTGTGTTGAGGCCGTACACAGGAGGGATGGCGGCATTAATAATGCATGGTGTTTGCTCGCGGCTCGCCCGGCCTCCTGTAACACACATCTGAGTCTACACAAGGTTTACTTGGCACCTAAATTACACAGAGGTTGGAGAACTCGCTGCCGACTGAGTTTCCACCTCTTGTGTTCCCTTCCTTGTCAGATCCGGACGCTTCAGCTTTAAGACAAAAACCCAGTAAATAAATCCATGACTTCCATTGATGGGGCGCACGAGCGTCTGGCGTGTGACATTGTATTCCCGGCTGAGCAAAGTTGATATATTTAATCAGCAACTTATGAATACAGGACGCAGCGACGGATCACGGAGCGTCACCATAGAAACCCAAGTAAAGCGTGGCAGTAACCTAATTCTTGCAAAAAATAATGGCGCCCTCTGTTCATAGAACATGATATATGTCGAAGCATTAGCGCAGAGGCATTATTTACAGGGATTGCCTGAATTCAGAAACCCGCTTGTTTCCTGGCTGCAGCTTGCTTTAAAAAAACAAACTGTGCTTTGTTCATTCTCCCCAGGTCCAGCGCGGAAGAGTCTTTTCCGCTGCTCCTGATGTTTGCAGCGCTGACGTCATCTCAACAGTAGTTCAGCCAATCAGTGAGCTCAGCAGCTCTGTCCAAGGTGAAGGCACATACCATTCAGAGCTACCGATACCAGGAGCAGCGGTGGAGACTCAGTGTTGGACCCGGGGAGGGTTAGCAAAGCGGAGGTTGTTTGTTTTTTAAAACAAAATGAAACCAGGGGATAAGGAAGTTCCATAAATGGACTGTTCTGAAAAACAATTGCTGGTGAGTAGAGGAGACATTCAGATACTATTGTATTCTACTAACATGAATCGCGAATTATGGTGGATTTGTAAGTCCCCCACTTGACACACATGCACAACTGCCACAATCGCCCCTTTTGGCAAGCACACTGTCACCGTGATAATACAAAGTGGAAACAACTCTGTCGCCGCGATAATACAAGATGGAAAGCGTACTGTCACCCTGATAATACAACGTGGAAAGCGCACTGTCACCCTGATAATACAACGTGGAAAGCGCACTGTCACCCTGATAATACAACGTGGAAAGCGCACTGTCACCGTGATAATACAATGTGGAAAGCGTACTGTCACCCTGATAATACAACGTGGAAAGCGCACTGTCACCCTGATAATACAACGTGGAAAGCGCACTGTCACCCTGATAATACAACGTGGAAAGCGCACTGTCACCTCGATAATATAACATGGCAAGCACGCTGTCACCCCGATAATACAATGTGGAAAGCACACGGTGACCCCGATAATACAATGTGGAAAGCACACGGTTACCCCGATAATACAATGTGGAAAGCACACGGTGACCCCGATAATACAATGTGGAAAGCACACGGTTACCCCGATAATACAATGTGGAAAGCACACGGTGACCCCGATAATACAATGTGGAAAGCACACGGTTACCCCGATAATACAATGTGGAAGGCACGCTGACACTGCTATAATACAATGTGGAAACTTTTCATCAAGAGAAGAGGAGAAAGATGTATCCAGATCATTTCATTCTTTGCTATGGTTTGTGATTGCATGCAGCACTACTACAACTACCAACATCCCTCTACTCCCAGCATGAAAATCCCAAGGGAGATAAGAAATGAGAGAAATATGAGCAGAATCAAAATGTTAAATGATGAGCATTACTAATAATGTGACCTATTAATGCCGGACCTCTAGTATGACATACAGTATGTATACCATTGCTCTATATATACAGCACTGGCCTGTTATTTTGTAATTTCCCATTAAGACCTAAGTATAATATTATGGGATGTCTAATGCATGATTACTAATGTCAAAGATCATGTAAATGTAAAACAGTATTTACCGTATGTCTAAATACTTATCTTGTACTGATCCTGAGTTATATCCTTCATTATACCCCAGAGCTGCACTCACTATCCTGCTGGTGCAGTCACTGTGTACATACATTACATTACTGACCCTGAGTTACATCCTGTATTTTACTCCAGAGCTGCACTCACTATTCTGCTGGTGCAGTCACTGTGTACATACATTACATTACTGATCCTGAGTTACATCCTGCATTATACCCCAGAGCTGCACTCACTATTCTGCTGGTGCAGTCACTGTGTACATACATTACATTACTGATCCTGTACTGATCCTGAGTTACATCCTGTATTATACTCCAGAGCTGCATTCACTATTCTGCTGGTGCCGTCACTGTGTACATACATTACTGATCCTGAGTTACATCCTGTATTATACCCCAGAGCTGCACTCACTATTCTGCTGGTGCAGTCACTGTGTACATACATTACTGATCCTGAGTTACATCCTGTATTATATCCCAGAGCTGCACTCACTATTCTGCTGGTGCAGTCACTGTGTACATACATTACATTACTGATCCTGAGTGACCCCCTGTATTATACCCCAGAGCTGCATACGCATTAGGAAGATGGATTTTATGTGTCATTTCCTTTAAACTTTCTGAGAAGTCGCCTGTAATAAGTCTATTCATTATATATTTTTTCTGCTTCCTTTCTTCTCCCGTTAGTAAGAAATACAGGATTAGGGGGGTAGAGGTGGGGGGCCGCATATTTGGCCATTTGCCCTTTTCTGATGACTGTGGTGAAAATAATTGAAATGCGGTTATATAAAGTATATTCTCATGGCATTGATAAGGTTAATAGAATATTTTCTTGGCTTCTTATCTAACAAGAAAAGGCCGGGATTGTAAGTTCCCATTCCGGGGACCATGAATGAGGGGCGCGTTATCGGCCTGGACAGACCTAAAGTGAACAGTAATACCTGTGAATGTGTCCGGCGCGGGCTGCGTGTAACACGCGTGTGTGTGATTGCATTTGGTGGTGATGCTGGGAAGAAGCGGAGAGCGCGATGTATTTACACTTGTCACATTTTATTCATTGCCGGGGATTGAGCGACCTCCCGGTGTTCCCCATGCAATCCGGACCTCTGAATAGAATATTGGCTTTTAATTTGCGGCTATATTTTCTGGGTGGCCTGGAGGAAATGATTTGCGGGTTTTACCATATAACTCGGTGCTGGACTCGGTGGAGACGTGTGTATGAGTAATGACCAGAGACCTTGCTCCTATGTTCTTGCCTGAAAGATATATTAACGCATTTACTGAAAGGAGTGACTTTAAAGTAATTTAACATTGGCTAAATGAAAATGAAATATCCAAAGTAGCGAGAAACTCTGTTCAAATCAATACGGCTCATAAAAGCGGTGGTGTATTGTATCATGGGGGAGAAGCGGAGCTGTAATAGGAGTTGGCTGCAGGAAGGTCTCCTCACATCTCGGTCTTGGCTGTATGGGCCCCCAGGGGTCAACGGTGGGAACAGGACATTCATACGAGGCCACAGTGATATCAGAATCATGCTAGAAGGAGAACAGAATATAAAATGGGTTGTTACAAATTTCTGTGATCTCACCGTGTAAACGCAATCTGACCCGCTACCTGGACTATGTGATATCACTCAATCACCCTCTGATATTACCCTCTGACATCACCTCCAATCACAGTCTGAGCTGCTACCTAGACTGTGACCTCACTACTATTGCTCCATGACATCACCTCCAATCACAGCCTGACCTGCTACCTAGACTGTGACCTCACTACTATTACTCCATGACATCTCCTCCAATCACAGCCTGACCTGCTACCTAGACTGTGACCTCACTACCATTACTCCATGACATCTCCTCCAATCACAGCCTGACCTGCTACCTAGACTGTGTGACCTCACTACCATTACTCCATGACATCACCTCCAATCACAGCCTGACCTGCTACCTAGACTGTGACCTCACTACTATTACTCCATGACATCTCCTCCAATCACAGCCTGACCTGCTGCCTAGACTGTGTGACCTCACTACTATTACTCCATGACATCTCCTCCAATCACAGCCTGACCTGCTGCCTAGACTGTGTGACCTCACTACTATTACTCCATGACATCTCCTCCAATCACAGCCTGACCTACTACCTAGACTGTGTGACCTCACTACTATTACTCCATGACATCTCCTCCAATCACAGCCTGACCTGCTACCTAGACTGTGACCTCACTACTATTACTCCATGACATCTCCTCCAATCACAGCCTGACCTGCTGCCTAGACTGTGTGACCTCACTACTATTACTCCATGACATCTCCTCCAATCACAGCCTGACCTGCTACCTAGACTGTGTGACCTCACTACTATTACTCCATGACATCTCCTCCAATCACAGCCTGACCTGCTGCCTAGACTGTGTGACCTCACTACTATTACTCCATGACATCTCCTCCAATCACAGCCTGACCTGCTGCCTAGACTGTGACCTCACTACTATTACTCCATGACATCTCCTCCAATCACAGCCTGACCTGCTGCCTAGACTGTGACCTCACTACTATTACTCCATGACATCTCCTCCAATCACAGCCTGACCTGCTACCTAGACTGTGACCTCACTACTATTACTCCATGACATCTCCTCCAATCACAGCCTGACCTGCTGCCTAGACTGTGACCTCACTACTATTACTCCATGACATCTCCTCCAATCACAGCCTGACCTGCTACCTAGACTGTGACCTCACTACTATTACTCCATGACATCTTCTCCAATCACAGCCTGACCTGCTGCCTAGACTGTGACCTCACTACTATTACTCCATGACATCTCCTCCAATCACAGCCTGACCTGCTACCTAGACTGTGACCTCACTACTATTACTCCATGACATCTCCTCCAATCACAGCCTGACCTGCTGCCTAGACTGTGACCTCACTACTATTACTCCATGACATCTCCTCCAATCACAGCCTGACCTGCTGCCTAGACTGTGACCTCACTACTATTACTCCATGACATCTCCTCCAATCACAGCCTGACCTGCTACCTAGACTGTGACCTCACTACTATTACTCCATGACATCTCCTCCAATCACAGCCTGACCTGCTACCTAGACTGTGACCTCACTACTATTACTCCATGACATCTCCTCCAATCACAGCCTGACCTGCTACCTAGACTGTGACCTCACTACTATTACTCCATGACATCTCCTCCAATCACAGCCTGACCTGCTGCCTAGACTGTGTGACCTCACTACTATTACTCCATGACATCTCCTCCAATCACAGCCTGACCTGCTACCTAGACTGTGTGACCTCACTACTATTACTCCATGACATCTCCTCCAATCACAGCCTGACCTGCTGCCTAGACTGTGTGACCTCACTACTATTACTCCATGACATCTCCTCCAATCACAGCCTGACCTGCTGCCTAGACTGTGACCTCACTACTATTACTCCATGACATCTCCTCCAATCACAGCCTGACCTGCTGCCTAGACTGTGACCTCACTACTATTACTCCATGACATCTCCTCCAATCACAGCCTGACCTGCTACCTAGACTGTGACCTCACTACTATTACTCCATGACATCTCCTCCAATCACAGCCTGACCTGCTGCCTAGACTGTGACCTCACTACTATTACTCCATGACATCTCCTCTAATCACAGCCTGACCTGCTACCTAGACTGTGACCTCACTACTATTACTCCATGACATCTTCTCCAATCACAGCCTGACCTGCTGCCTAGACTGTGACCTCACTACTATTACTCCATGACATCTCCAATCACAGCCTGACCTGCTACCTAGACTGTGACCTCACTACTATTACTCCATGACATCTCCTCCAATCACAGCCTGACCTGCTGCCTAGACTGTGACCTCACTACTATTACTCCATGACATCTCCTCCAATCACAGCCTGACCTGCTGCCTAGACTGTGACCTCACTACTATTACTCCATGACATCTCCTCCAATCACAGCCTGACCTGCTACCTAGACTGTGACCTCACTACTATTACTCCATGACATCTCCTCCAATCACTGCCTGACCTGCTGCCTAGACTGTGACCTCACTACTATTACTCCATGACATCTCCTCCAATCACAGCCTGACCTGCTACCTAGACTGTGACCTCACTACTATTACTCCATGACATCTCCTCCAATCACAGCCTGACCTGCTACCTAGACTGTGACCTCACTACTATTACTCCATGACATCTCCTCCAATCACAGCCTGACCTGCTACCTAGACTGTGACCTCACTACTATTACTCCATGACATCTCCTCCAATCACAGCCTGACCTGCTACCTAGACTGTGACCTCACTACTATTACTCCATGACATCTCCTCCAATCACAGCCTGACCTGCTACCTAGACTGTGACCTCACTACTATTACTCCATGACATCTCCTCCAATCACAGCCTGACCTGCTGCCTAGACTGTGTGACCTCACTACTATTACTCCATGACATCTCCTCCAATCACAGCCTGACCTGCTACCTAGACTGTGACCTCACTACTATTACTCCATGACATCACCTCCAATCACAGCCTGACCTGCTACCTAGACTGTGACCTCACTACTATTACTCCATGACATCTCCTCCAATCACAGCCTGACCTGCTGCCTAGACTGTGACCTCACTACTATTACTCCATGACATCTCCTCCAATCACAGCCTGACCTGCTACCTAGACTGTGACCTCACTACTATTACTCCATGACATCTCCTCCAATCACAGCCTGACCTGCTGCCTAGACTGTGACCTCACTACTATTACTCCATGACATCTCCTCCAATCACAGCCTGACCTGCTGCCTAGACTGTGACCTCACTACTATTACTCCATGACATCTCCTCCAATCACAGCCTGACCTGCTACCTAGACTGTGACCTCACTACTATTACTCCATGACATCTCCTCCAATCACAGCCTGACCTGCTGCCTAGACTGTGACCTCACTACTATTACTCCATGACATCTCCTCCAATCACAGCCTGACCTGCTACCTAGACTGTGACCTCACTACTATTACTCCATGACATCTCCTCCAATCACAGCCTGACCTGCTGCCTAGACTGTGACCTCACTACTATTACTCCATGACATCTCCTCCAATCACAGCCTGACCTGCTACCTAGACTGTGTGACCTCACTACTATTACTCCATGACATCTCCTCCAATCACAGCCTGACCTGCTGCCTAGACTGTGACCTCACTACTATTACTCCATGGCATCTCCTCCAATCACAGCCTGACCTGCTACCTAGACTGTGACCTCACTACTATTACTCCATGACATCTCCTCCAATCACAGCCTGACCTGCTACCTAGACTGTGACCTCACTACTATTACTCCATGACATCTCCTCCAATCACAGCCTGACCTGCTACCTAGACTGTGACCTCACTACTATTACTCCATGACATCTCCTCCAATCACAGCCTGACCTGCTACCTAGACTGTGACCTCACTACTATTACTCCATGACATCTCCTCCAATCACAGCCTGACCTGCTGCCTAGACTGTGACCTCACTACTATTACTCCATGACATCTCCTCCAATCACAGCCTGACCTGCTACCTAGACTGTGACCTCACTACTATTACTCCATGACATCACCTCCAATCACAGCCTGACCTGCTACCTAGACTGTGACCTCACTACTATTACTCCATGACATCTCCTCCAATCACAGCCTGACCTGCTGCCTAGACTGTGACCTCACTACTATTACTCCATGACATCTCCTCCAATCACAGCCTGACCTGCTACCTAGACTGTGACCTCACTACTATTACTCCATGACATCTCCTCCAATCACAGCCTGACCTGCTGCCTAGACTGTGACCTCACTACTATTACTCCATGACATCTCCTCCAATCACAGCCTGACCTGCTACCTAGACTGTGACCTCACTACTATTACTCCATGACATCTCCTCCAATCACAGCCTGACCTGCTGCCTAGACTGTGACCTCACTACTATTACTCCATGACATCTCCTCCAATCACAGCCTGACCTGCTACCTAGACTGTGACCTCACTACTATTACTCCATGACATCTCCTCCAATCACAGCCTGACCTGCTACCTAGACTGTGACCTCACTACTATTACTCCATGACATCTCCTCCAATCACAGCCTGACCTGCTACCTAGACTGTGACCTCACTACTATTACTCCATGACATCTCCTCCAATCACAGCCTGACCTGCTACCTAGACTGTGACCTCACTACTATTACTCCATGACATCTCCTCCAATCACAGCCTGACCTGCTGCCTAGACTGTGACCTCACTACTATTACTCCATGACATCTCCTCCAATCACAGCCTGACCTGCTGCCTAGACTGTGACCTCACTACTATTACTCCATGACATCTCCTCCAATCACAGCCTGACCTGCTGCCTAGACTGTGACCTCACTACTATTACTCCATGACATCTCCTCCAATCACAGCCTGACCTGCTACCTAGACTGTGACCTCACTACTATTACTCCATGACATCTCCTCCAATCACAGCCTGACCTGCTGCCTAGACTGTGACCTCACTACTATTACTCCATGACATCTCCTCCAATCACAGCCTGACCTGCTGCCTAGACTGTGACCTCACTACTATTACTCCATGACATCACCTCCAATCACAGCCTGACCTGCTGCCTAGACTGTGTGACCTCACTACTATTACTCCATGACATCTCCTCCAATCACAGCCTGACCTGCTACCTAGACTGTGACCTCACTACTATTACTCCATGACATCTCCTCCAATCACAGCCTGACCTGCTGCCTAGACTGTGTGACCTCACTACTATTACTCCATGACATCTCCTCCAATCACAGCCTGACCTGCTACCTAGACTGTGACCTCACTACTATTACTCCATGACATCTCCTCCAATCACAGCCTGACCTGCTGCCTAGACTGTGTGACCTCACTACTATTACTCCATGACATCACCTCCAATCACAGCCTGACCTGCTACCTAGACTGTGACCTCACTACTATTACTCCATGACATCTCCTCCAATCACAGCCTGACCTGCTACCTAGACTGTGACCTCACTACTATTACTCCATGACATCTCCTCCAATCACAGCCTGACCTGCTGCCTAGACTGTGACCTCACTACTATTACTCCATGACATCTCCTCCAATCACAGCCTGACCTGCTACCTAGACTGTGACCTCACTACTATTACTCCATGACATCTCCTCCAATCACAGCCTGACCTGCTGCCTAGACTGTGTGACCTCACTACTATTACTCCATGACATCTCCTCCAATCACAGCCTGACCTGCTACCTAGACTGTGACCTCACTACTATTACTCCATGACATCTCCTCCAATCACAGCCTGACCTGCTGCCTAGACTGTGACCTCACTACTATTACTCCATGACATCTCCTCCAATCACAGCCTGACCTGCTGCCTAGACTGTGTGACCTCACTGCCATTACTCTGTGACATCATCACATTGCTCTCTGACCTATGACATTGGAGGCTTATTTAGTTGAGCCAACTGTGGCCATTAAATGACCACTTACGAGCTGATCGGCGCTTGATATAATGTCTTGTTGGACGGACTGCTGGCTTCTCTATCTGCCCATACATAATTATTATCGGCAGCACGTTTCCCCTTTACACAGGACTATGTGCTGCTGAGAACAATGATTTTTATGGGACATGAACAATTCGATCACCTGACATGAGAGCCTTTTGCCTTTTTGGGGGCTGATTACCGGCATATTTACAGGAGCCGATAATCGACAGACGAGAATTGTAACTCATGTGTGAATGAGGCTCTACTCTGTGACATAATTGCCCAATCACAGTGTGATCGGCTAGATAGGCCGCCATTACTGTATGACATCACCATCCAGCTTCATCCACTATGAGACGTCATCATTCCAGGAAGAACGTAATTGGGGGAATGAGGATAAGGAGCGCTCTTGCCCTGCTCCTGGCATTACTCCTAGTTACCTGTCCTCATAACCAGCACTAATTAATGCTCCGCGCACTTCCCTTCCAGCTCTTCCAGATTGTTTCATAACTTGCACGGTTTCCTGCGGTAGCAGCTGTGCCATGTTCATGGCTGCTCAGTTTGTTAATGGATCCCATTACCTCCGGCCATGACATAAGTGTGCATTACCAGGGTCTAGCAATATGCTTTCTAGCACAGGCCGCGATGAGCTACAGACAATCCAGCAGGGACTGCAATGGCCATCGGCATATTTGGCCTGTCGAAGCTGCACTGGGGCGAAGGCCAGCGTTCACTTGCTCCTACATATTCCTACACATATTCCAAATCAGGAACAGCAGAAAAACCCAAAGAAAAGTAAATTTAGAAGACATATTTAGCCCTTACCCTCCCCCCCTAAAAACTTGTAGGGGGAGTCCTGCACTTCTACTATTTGGCCTGTCGAAGCAGAACTGGGGCGAGGGCCAGCGTTCACTTACTCCTACACATATTCCAAATCAGGAACAGCAGAAAAACCGAAAGAAAAGTAAATTTAGAAGACATATTTAGCCCTTACCCTCCCCCCCTAAAAACTTGTAGGGGGAGTCCTGCACTTCTACTATTTGGCCTGTCGAAGCAGAACTGGGGCGAGGGCCAGCGTTCACTTACTCCTACACATATTCCAAATCAGGAACAGCAGAAAAACCCAGAGAAAAGCAAATTTAGAAGATATTATGTCTAGCTCTTACCCCCCTAAAAACTTATAATGGGAGTCCTGCACTTCTACTATTTGGCCTGTCGATGCTGCACTGGGGCGAGGGCCAGCTTTCACTTACTTCTAGACATATTCTTAATCAGGAACAGCAGAAATACCCACAACAAAGCAAATTTAGAAGACATTATGTCTAGCCCTAACTCCCGTAAAAACTTATAGGGGGAGTCCTGCACTACTATTTGGCCTGTCGAAGCTGCACTGGGGCGAGGGCCAGCTTTCACTTGCTTCTAGACACATTCTTAATCAGGAACAGCAGAAAAACCCAGAGAAAAGCATGTTTACAAGACATTATGTCTATCCCTTACCGCCCTAAAAACTTATAGGGGGAGTCCTGCACTTCTAGAATATTGAACACCATAGACAGCTAAAATAATAAGGTGCAACTTTAGGATACATCCATAAGGGATTGAAATGCAGTGGATTTATTTCCACACAGCAGCAGATTATTCCAGCCAAGTGGATGAGACTACAACAAATCTGCAACAGAAATGGATATGTTGCAGGAGCCCCAGCGCAAGTCCGTTCCAGTGGAAGACATTGACCTGCGGTGCGGGAAACATTTGTGGTGGATTTTCCCGCTGGTTAGTCTTGACATCTTTCAATGTAGAGGGTAGGAAGTAGCAACTCTTATACAGCCAAATCAGAGTTCACGCTTTGTACTGAGGAGGGGGAAAAAACACGAAACATGTGTCTGCAAATTGGAATTATGGTTTCTGAACAGGAAACTTGCATTGTTTAATTTTACCATGGAGCATTGCATGGCCTATAAGTCTCCTTACATTGGCTTTTGGGAATAAGGAGGAAAAATATTACCTGTTAGACACAAACGTAGAGGGGTGAAATTTGCAGTGAATTTCGACTTGAAAAATCCACATGAAGATTTTGCGGTAGATTTGAAGTGTGGTTACGGTCATAGTTGAATCCACTATAAATCTGCTTGCAGATTTTGCCACAGATTTTTTGCAAATATTTAACATGCAGATTTTGATCCAGAATATACCTCTCTACATTGAAAGGGGGAAATAGGCAACAAAGAAGCTGCGGTGGATATGAAGATTCTGCAGCGTGTGAATGAGGCTCACCTAGAGTCCGGGGGCTGTATTCCACCCTTGGGCTTTCTTTGCGCAAATCAGCTTGGAAAATTTGCAGCTTTTCCATCCCAGATGCATGTACCTGTATGATATAGACTTTATCCAGTACGTAAAGAGACAAAAAAAGTGGTCGTATATTGCAAATAAGTAAGGTGGCCGAGCCCAGATAATGGCACTCTGTCCTGTCCTCCAAGTTCTGACCAACGATGATACATGACAGTATCCTCATCTGTGTGCGCGGAACAAGGTCAGAGCATTCACTGACTGCAAGCAGAGATCTTGATAGCAGTGAAGAATTGAACTGCAAAATCTACGGCTTTCTCTTCTCGGCTGTCAGAACATTTTCAGCCTTTCTAGGGTCAGAATCCCACAGAAGACGGCTGGAGCTGGCTGAGCCGGGTGGCAGGAGCAGGATATACTATGGCTCCAGCCCAAGTTCGATGTGACCATAAACACCAGCTGTATTTTATTCCTCCAGTCTAGAACACTTTGGACGTTAACCGCTGAAGTGATTGCGGATTGTGGCCTGAGTCACTGGCAAAGCGGGAAACCCGCACAATTTATTACACTGAAACATTGATCCAATATCAGGGAAGAAGGACGTGCGCCTGAGAGGCGACTGCAGGAAAGCAGCAGGGGAGAAATGCTACATGGGGATATTAGGTGACAATCCAAACTGAAAAGAGTGACACAGAGATAGTGATAGTGCCCCCATAACAGTGATAGCTACTGTGTCTCCATAACAGGACCACCCACACCACAGTGCCCCATAACAATCAACCACAGTGCACCCATAACAAAATCAACCACAGTGCCACATAACAGAATCAACCACAGTGCCACATAACAGGACCAACCACAGTGCCCCCATAACAGAATCAACCACAGTGCCCCCATAACAGAATCAACCACAGTGCCACATAACAGGACCAACCACAGTGCCCCCATAACAGAATCAACCACAGTGCCACATAACAGGACCAACCACAGTGCTCCCATAACGGGACCTACCACAGTGCCACATAACAGGACCAACCAGAGCCCGCATAACAGGGCCAACCACAGTGCCCCCATAACAGGAGCAACCAGTGCCCCCATCATAGAACGAACCACAGTGCCACATAACAGGACCAACCACAGTGCTCCCATAACGGGACCTACCACAGTGCCACATAACAGGACCAACCAGAGCCCGCATAACAGGGCCAACCACAGTGCCCCCATAACAGGAGCAACCAGTGCCCCCATCATAGAACGAACCACAGTGCCACATAACAGGACCAACCACAGTGCTCACATAACGGGACCTACCACAGTGCCACATAACAGGACCAACCAGAGCCCGCATAACAGGGCCAACCACAGTGCCCCCATAACAGGAGCAACCAGTGCCCCCATCATAGAACGAACCACAGTGCCCCTATATCAGGGCAAACCACAGTGCCTCATAACAGGATCAACGTCAGTGCCCCCATAACAGTGACAGCAACCATGTCTCCATGACAGAACCACAGTGCCTCCATAACCGAGAGCCACTGTGTCCCAATGACAGACAGCTGCAGCATCCATAACAGACACAGCCATAGTTTCCCCATAACAGTGACAGCCACAATATCTCATAACTGAACCAACCTCAGTGTCCCATAATCGTGATGGCCACAGAGCCACCATGGTCCTATAAGTGATCGCCCCTGTACACTAAAGACAACACTGACCACAGTGCCCCCATAACACACATTTAGTATAACAGTGTCACGGTCATGACAGATTAAAAAAGTGAAGAATAAAGAAAGAAAATCAAAATCTGATATTTCTGCTTTCATCAGAAGTTTCTATAAACTGCAGGAACAATGGGCGGCGTCTGACACTGCATTATGGAAGTACACAAAGCTGAGCCTGCAGTACCCGACACAACCAAAAACAGGAGTGGCGCTGTCTCCAAACATAACTAACCTTTAGTTTCTAATCCAGCACAGCCCCACTAAGGATTTCACCTGCAGATTATGTTGTGTATAGGGGGGTAGTTAGGACATTATGGGACCCCCATTGTGCATTCGACATCTCATTGTGTTATCAGGGGGCCTCTGATTCCATCACCGGGGTTTATGCCGCACATTACCGCATTAGCTGGCGGCAGTCACAGGATTAGACCCCCACGGCTTCAGCCGCAGACCGGAGGCTTCTTAGTGACTAGTACAGATCTCGGGGACTATTAGCACTACAACCCCCATCGTCCACCAAGTGCATTCACAGTAAAGTGACAACCAAGGTCATCAGTGACTGCTGAGAAGGCCGGGAAACAAAAATACGCACCCCAAACCTCCGACTACTGATCGATCCTACAAAAGCTTATTCCTGCCCCTCACAGTTATTACCAAGCAGTGGACGGGTGATAAATGTTAGACTGGTGGGATACCTCTAGCGGGACCACCTACAATCTGCACAGTGGGGTCAGGACAGTGCCCAAATCTTGCCCCTTTGGTAGTTGTGGTAAAGGTCGGTAAGAACAGAACCATAAAGATGGCACATAGGTTAATGTCCATGGAACCAGCTGACTAACGTGGCTGGGGGGGTCCTGACTTTTCTGCTTGGACTCCCAGCCCCCTAAAAAGAAAAATCTGCGGAGGACAAGGACGTTACTACAAATGCTGTGAAAACAGGGGAGCAAGAAATATGTTGTCACTGACTTTATCATTTGGGACGGTCAGGACCATTGAGAAGTGCAGTAAAGGGAATCTGTCAGCAGCAGGGTGTATGGCCAGAGACCCCGATTCCAGCGTTGTGTCACTTACTGGGCTGCGCTCTGTAGCTTTAATAGGACATTATCTCTATAGGACTAGTTGCCTCGTGCCCCGTAGTCCTCCCCACCACTGATTGGCAGCTTTATGTCTATGCACAGTGTACATAGAAAGCAGCCAATCAGTGGTATGGGCAGGGTTATACAGAGCTCAGCAGTCAGAGCTCTGCTAGATCTGCAGCAGAAAAAAAAATATGATTTTATGAAAATTGAAGCAAGTAGCCCAGTAAGTGACACATCACTGGAATCAGGGTCTCAGTCATTACATTATGCTGCTCTCAAATTAAAGGGCAAAAACCTGCTGACAGATTCTCTTTAAAGGGGCTGACAAAGTTAGACGATGGGGGTCTGATAATCATCAGAAAGGGTTCGCAAGTATCCTAAATGATTATGGGTCCTGTAAGATGGGAGAACATACCCTGATGAGAGTCAGACCTAGTATCCCAGCACTTGGGGGCATCTGTGCCCACCTCAGATGTTGCCACAAACTTCGATTTGACCTTCGGTATTTTCATAATAACAAGTACAAATTATAAAAAAAAAAAATCCACCAATTTGGTTTATTTATTAAATGTTCCCGATTGAGAAATGAAGCAAATGCCAAAATGTGAGAATCAGAAGATCCAGAGCGAAGACCATCTGGCGGGTAGAGGAAACCCAGTATCCAGCCTCCACCTCAGCTGTCAGCTCACCAGCCGCACTGACAATGAGCCGTCCAACTGGCAGAGCACACCGACAAGTCAAGGACTTATTGTAATGGCAGAGAGCGTGTGCAGGGCTGCAGCGGGGAGGGGTGTGAAAACTTATGAGTCTGACTGACCATTTACTTCCTATAGCGGAGGAGGTCACATAAGGGTCCCCAGTCTATAGAGCTATGGATGGCACTGGTGTACGAGAACTATGATGTGTGCACAGTGTGGCGGTATTATGGCACTAGGCGGGTAGACTACGACTCTATTATTCACAGTGTTTAGCTTCTAATGACAGTATTGTATATGGGGACTACTATAGGGCCGTATTTTATGGGCACTTTATAGCAAGGTATTATATGGGTGCTACTATAATCTGCATTATATTCATAACTACTATAAAGACCATATTTTATCGGTAACAGCTAAAAGGCGGCATTTTATGGGTACGACTATAATGCAATATTATATAGGTACTATTATAAGGAGGTACTATATGAGGTCTACCACACAGCAGTATAACATGGCAACTACTATAAGGAAGTATATGGATAATACTAAAGGTCAGTATTATATGGTTACTACTATAGAGCAGTATTATATTACTATAGGGTAGTATTATATGGACAGTATTATATGGGTGTCATGCCCGCCATGTCTGTTATGCCACATGACCCCTGGAGCAGTGTGCAAGCGCACCTAACTGTCTTGCCCGTCATGTCCGTTATGCTGCATGACCCCTGGAGCTGTGTGCACGCGCACCTCATGACTGTTATGCTGCATGACCCCTGGAGCTGTGTGCACGCGCACCTCATGACTGTTATGCTGCATCACCCCTGGAGCTGTGTGCACGCGCACCTCATGACTGTTATGCTGCATGACCCCTGGAGCTGTGTGCACGCGCACCTCATGACTGTTATGCTGCATGACCCCTGGAGCTGTGTGCACGCGCACCTCATGACTGTTATGCTGCATGACCCCTGGAGCTGTGTGCCCGCGCACCTCATGACTGTTATGCTGCATGACCCCTGGAGCTGTGTGCACGCGCACCTCATGACTGTTATGCTGCATGACCCCTGGAGCAGTGTGCACGCGCACCTCATGACTGTTATGCTGCATCACCCCTGGAGCTGTGTGCACGCGCACCTCATGACTGTTATGCTGCATCACCCCTGGAGCAGTGTGCACGCGTACCTCATGACTGTTATGCTGTATCACCCCTGGAGCAGTGTGCACGCGCACCTCATGACTGTTATGCTGCATCACCCCTGGAGCTGTGTGCACGCACACCTCATGACTGTTATGCTGCATGACCCCTGGAGCAGTGTGCACGCGCACCTCATGACTGTTATGCTGCATCACCCCTGGAGCTGTGTGCACGCGCACCTCATGACTGTTATGCTGCATGACCCCTGGAGCAGTGTGCACGCGCACCTCATGACTGTTATGCTGCATGACCCCTGGAGCTGTGTGCACGCGCACCTCATGACTGTTATGCTGCATGACCCCTGGAGCAGTGTGCACGCGCACCTCATGACTGTTATGCTGCATCACCCCTGGAGCAGTGTGCACGCGCACCTCATGACTGTTATGCTGCATCACCCCTGGAGCTGTGTGCACGCGCACCTCATGACTGTTATGCTGCATCACCCCTGGAGCTGTGTGCACGCGTACCTCATGACTGTTATGCTGCATGACCCCTGGAGCTGTGTGCACGCGCACCTCATGACTGTTGTGCTGCGTGACCTGGAGCAGTGTGCACTTGCACCTCACCTCTTGGCTGCCTGCCGTTGCTGGTGTGCACTTGTGCTCCACCTCATGGCTATACGCCACTGCTTGTGCGCACATGTGCTACCTCTCATGGCTGTGCACCATCGTTGGTGTGCACGCGTACCTCATGGCTGCATGCCGTTGCTGTGTGCGCGCCTGTCTCTGCTCTGCCTGCTGTGGTCCTCGCTATGGTCCTGGAGGACCGAATCCAGCAATACTCTCTATGGTCCTGGAGGACTCTACCATGTGGTCCTCTCTATTGTCTTGGAGGACTCGACCATGTGACCCTCTATGATCCTGGAAGTCCTCTCCTGGTCCTGGCCCAGAAGTTCAGGTGCTAATGCCCTATATCAGACCACCCCTTCCTATGGTCGGGGCCTGAGAATCGTGTTGCTTCCCTGCTAGGCTGCTCCCTGTATTCTGTGCCCCTGCACTCTGCCCTGTAGTGCGTCTCTGCACACGCTCTGTGCTTGTACTCTGTCTATTGTCCTGTGCCATGTCTTGTGTTGTCTTTTGTGCCAGCCATGTTTTGTCTTTGCTATTCTTAGCCTTGTAGTACTTCCTATGTTCCCTGTCTTTGCCTGGCTTTCCTATCCTCTGTCCTATGGTGCACTCTAGCACATTCTCTGTCTAGTCTCAAGGTTCTGCCTTGACCCGGCTCTGGGCTTTGGCCTACGTTCCGCTGCTAGCTCTATACTCTCTCTGACCTGGCTCTGTGCTCTGGCATATGCTCCGCTTTTCCCTTGTACCCGGCTCTGTGCCTCAGCATACATTCTGCTATCTGTCTGTATTCTGCTCTATGTCTCTGACCTGGCTCTGGGCTCTAGCATATGCTCCGCTTCTCTTTCTTGTACCCGGCTCTGTGCTTCTGCCTACGTTCTGCTCCTTGTTCTGTACTTTGTCTAGCCTTGCCTTTTTTCTTCGCGTGCCCTTTGCACGTGCCTGGCCTTCCCTCGCCCGCCTGTTTGTGCCTCAGCCGTGCTCATCGGCCAGTGACTTGGCTGTGTCCACCTGTTTTGCTTCAGCTGTGCTCACCTCAGTCTTGCCCGCCTATCTGAGCCTCAGCCCGACCAGCTAGCTAGTGCCCCAGCCATGCTCTGTGCTTCCTTGCACTCATCCTGTCTCTGCACTGTGCATTGCATGCCCTCTAGCACGCACAGGCCCTAGCCTGTACCCTGGCGTGCCCTCTAGTATGCGCAGGCCCTAGCCTGAACCCTGGCGTGCCTCCTAGCACGCGCAGGCCCTTGCCCTAGCCTGAACCCTGGCGTGTCTCCTAGCACGCATCCTGCCTGGAACCCTGCCTTGAACCTCGCTTTGGACCCTGGTGTTTCTTCCAGCACGCATCTTGCCTTGAACCCTGCCTTGGACCTTGGCGTGTCTCCTAACACGCACCATGTCTTGAACTCTGGCGTGCCTCATGTCTGGAACCCTGGCTTGCCTGCCGGATGCACGGAGCCTGCCGATCACTGCCAGACGTCCGGTGCCTGATGACTGCGGCCTGATGTCCGGAGTCTGTCGATCGTTGCCAGTTGTCCGGAGTCCGATGCGATCTAGCCCTTGCCGGAACCCTGGCGCGCCACCTGGCATGTATCATGCCTTGGACCTTGGCGTGCCCCTGCACGCACCTTGCTGTGTTTCACTTTATCCTGTAACTATGTCTAGAGCCTGATTATACCCTGTGACCACGTTTATTGAAGAAACCCTGTGACCTCGTTTTGTCCTGTTTCCTGCGCGTCCCCGTTGTCAGACACTCACACTCTTGTCTTCCTTGAGCCGGCCGTCTGGTTCCAGCAGTCGTGGTGGCTCACCCCCTTGGTCTTGCCCCTGACACTCCCTGTATAGGGGGTGGTTCCTCACAAGGTCAGCTCGCCCTCGGTGGGTGGGTGCCTGGAGGGTCCACTCTAGAAAATGACTCAGCTGAAGCTGACTCCGTCACAATATGTAGTACTATAGAGCACTAATATATGGTTGCTACTATAGGGAAGTATTATATGGATAATACTATACGGCAGTATTATATGGTTACTACTTATAGGGCTGTATTATATGGGTACTACTATAGGGCAGTATTTTATGGTTACTGCTATAAGGTATTACTATATGGCTAATACTATAGTACAGTATTATATGGTTACTACTATTGGGCTGTATTATATGGTTCTACTATAGGACAGTTATATGGTTACTACTATAGGGCAGTATTTTATGGTTAACACTTGCGTAGTATTATATGGGTACTACGACAGGGCAGTATTATGTTGTTACTACTATGGGGCAGTATTACATGGTTGCTACTATAGAGCAGTATTATATGATTAACACTATTGCATAGTATTATATGGGTACTACTATAGGGCAGTATTATGTTGTTACTACTATGGGGCAGTATTACATGGTTGCTACTATAGAGCAGTATTATATGATTAACACTATTGCATAGTATTATATGGGTACTACTATAGGGCAGTATTATGTTGTTAATACTACAGGGCAGTATTATGTTGTTAATACTATAGGGCAGTATTATGTGGGTACTGCCATAGGGCAGTATTATGTGGTTACTACGATAGGGCAGTATTATGTGGGTACTACTATAATGAATTAATTTATAGATAATACTATTTTTTTTATATAGGAACAATACGGTTGACGGGCTGAGCATTGCGTGTGTTCTCAGCAGGGTAAGGACTGTAAGCCGCTGCCAGACAGATCTGTTGGTGGTTTAACTCCTCTGAGAACAAGACAATCGGACATGTTGAAATCCAGCCGGTCTGACCCTACTTTTCTTGTAAAACAACCACTGGGGATGGTCACGACAACTAATGCTCATTTCTTGTGTATGGCCACAGCTAATTGTGTAAGGTCTTTCTGTCTTATGTGGTGAAGCCCAGCACTATAAGGAGGTGGGGGCACAATTAGATTTTTGCTGTGGGATAGTTAGTCCCATAGTAAATATCAGTGGTTAAAGCAAAAACTCCAAGCAAATCCCACCTGGTTGGAGCCGTGGACGCCGTGCTGCGGGGCAGCGACACCACACACCGTTGAACCCCCAGCGTCTATCACACGTACATTACCTGTATACTCCGCACATAAATACTATGTACAAAGTCTGAAGATAAAGAACGGGAATCTGCAAAAAATTAAAAAAGATTCTACAAACGCCCGGGCCGACTGGCCTTCTCCTGAATGGTTTGGTGATTTCAAGCTCAATTTAATTGAGCAATTATAAAATAATTGCTTCAGCAAATAGCGGATTCTGTGAGCGGCGCGAGAACAGCGATCTGCAGAAAGAAGTAACCACGCCGTGCAAATCCCCACAGAAGCACAATAACGCAACGATATTTATAGGGAAAGCAATCGCCGTCCACTAACAAACATTCACATCTGGTTTCCTGCAAATGTGGTCACAAAAAATGGATATTCTTAGTGGAAAATACATTATGTGTTTATAAAGCCTATGTTATAGCAGATAAAGCAAGATCACAAGTAGCTATTATATAACACCTTTATGTTGGAAGGATTCAGTGTGTGTGTACACATATATACAGTATATACACACACCTTGTATATGATGATATGGACCATGCTGGTATAACCAGGGTATTCTCGATATATTATACCACCTGTACACATCTACAGGAGATACCCATGTTATTCCAGCTGTGCACATATTATATATAGAAGATACCCAGGTTAGACCAGCGGTATAGATAAAATTATATACACAGGTTATAACAGATGTACATATATAATTATTGGAGACACCCAGGTTATACCACATATACACACATTATATAGAGGACATACCAAGGTTATTCCAGCTGTTCACGTATTATATACAGAAGATACCCAGGTTATTCCAGCTGTGCATATATTATATACTAAGGATATCTGGGTTATACCACCTGTACATATATAATTAAACATAGAAACCCAGGTTATACCAGCTGTACACACGTTATATACAAGAGATGCCCAGGTTACACCAGCTGTACATATACAATATACATAAGATACCCAGGTTATACCAGCTGTACACCCAATATATACAGAAGATACCCAGGTTACACCAGCTGTACATATATTACATAAGATACCCAGGTTATACTGACTGTACACATTATATACAGAAGATACCTGGGTTATACCAGCTGTACATATATAATATACATAAGATACCCAGGTTATACCAGCTGTACACACAATATATACAGAAGATACCCAGGTTACACCAGCTGTACATATATTACATAAGATACCCAGGTTATACTGACTGTACATATTATATACAGAAGATACCCAGGTTATACTGACTGTACACATATACAGAAGATACCCAGGTTATACCAGCTGCACACATTATATACAGAAGATGCCCAGGTTATACCAGCTGTACATATATAATTAAACATAGAAGATGCCCAGGTTATACCAGCTGTACATATATAATTATATGAAGGAGATACCCAAGTTATGCCAGCTGTACATATATAAAAATATACTTATATATAATTATATACTTAGGTTATACCAGGTGTACATATACAGTTGTGTGAAAAAGTCTTTGCCCCCTTCCTGATTTCCTATTCTTTTGCATGTTTGTCACACTTAAATGTTTCAGATCACCAAATAACTGTAAATATTAAACAAAGATAATACAAGTAATTACGAAATGCAGTTTATAAATAAAAGGTCTTTATTAAGGGAAAAAGAAATTCAATCCTACAGGGCCCTGGGTGAATAAGTGATTTCCCCGCCCCTCCTTAAAACATAATTTTTCTGTGGTTTATCACATCTTTGGGAAGCTGAGTTCAAAGTCCCAAGCCACATGCAGGCCTGATTACTGCCACACCGATTCTCAATCAAGAAATCACTTAAATAGGACCTGCCTGACAAAGTGAAGTAAACCAAAAGATCCTCAAAAGCTAGACATCATGCCGTGATCCAAAGACATTCTGGAAGAAATGAGAAACAAAGTAACTGAGATTTATGAGTCTGGAAAAGGATATAATGCCATTTCTAAAGCTTTGGGACTGCAGTGAACCACAGTGAGAGCCATTATCCACAAATGGCGAAAACATGGAACAGTGGTAAACCTTCCCAGAAGGGGCTGGCCAACCAAATTTACCCCAAGAGTGCAGCAATGAGATCACAAAAGACCCCACAGCAATATCCTAAGAACTGCAGGCCTCACTTGCCTCAGTTAAGGTTAGTATTCATGACTACAACATAAGAAAGAGATGGGGCAAAAATGGTCTACATGGCAGAGTTCCAAGATGAAAATCAATTCTGAGCAATAACAACATAAAGGATTGTCTAAGTTTTGCCAAAAAATCATCTTGATGATCGCCAAGATTTTAGGAAGAATGCTCTGTGGACTGACAAGACAAAAGTTGAAATTTTTGGAAGGTGTATGTTCCATTACATCTGGCGTAGAAGTAACACAGCATTTCATAAAAGGAACATCATACCAACAGTAAAATGTGGTGGTGGTAGTGTGATGGTCTGAGGATGTTTTTCTCCTTCAGGACCTGGAAGACTTGCTGTGGTAAATGAAACCATTAATTCTGCAGTCTACCAAAAAATCCTGAAGGAGAATGTCCGGCCATCTGTTTGTGACCTCAAGATGAAGCGCATTTGAGTTACACAGCTGGGCAATGATCTAAAACATGCCACCAATCCACTTCTCAATGGCTTAAGAAACTCAAAATAAAGACTTTGGAGTGGCCTAGTCAAAGTTCTGACCTTAGTCTGATTGAGATGCTGTGGCATGGTCTTAATATCGCGGTTCATGCTTGGAAACTCCCCAATGTGACTGAATTACAACAATTCTGCAAAGATGAATGGTCAAAATTCCTCCAGAGTGTTGTAAAGCACTCATTGCCAGTTATCACAAAGCTTGCTTGCAGTTGTTGCTGATGAGGTCGACCCAACCAGTTATTAGGTTTAGGGGGCAATCACTTTTTCTCACAGGACCCTGTAGGTTTGGATTTCTTTTTACCTTAATAATAAAGATCTTCATTTAGAAACTGCATTTTGTGACTGCTTGTGTTATTTTCGTCTAATATTTACATTTGTTTTGTGATCTGAAACATTTAAAGTGTGACAAACATGCAAAAGAATAGGAAACCAGGAAAGGGCAAACACCTTTTCACGCCACTGTATAATTGTATACCCAGGTTATATCAGCTTTTCTATAGAGGAGTTTGCAGTGATCTAATCGATGAAACGCTGGGGGAAGACCAGATCTTGACCTTTTCTCGTGCTCAGCTTTCCATCCTTTCAAGGGTAGTTATTCCCGGAGAACGTCTCTGCTGGAGTTTCCCGCTTGAAATGGAATTTTCTTTTCCATCCACAGATGAGAGATAATACTCTGTCCTGCTGGACGCAATGTCATCTGTGGAAGGACGGGTGGGGGAGGGGAAGGTTTATTCAGAGGCCTCGAAATAATAATCTATTACAGATAGAAAAATCATTTCTTCGAAATCTCAGGAGCATTAAGATGTCGTCATCGATCGGAATCTGCATACGAGTTCACACAAGGATAAATACAAGCGACGCCTAAGACGACCCTCTAAGGCGCCGGTTATAATAAAATTGCCTTACTTTGAAATTAACTAGTTCGTTATTATAAGCAAGCGTGTTATATATCATACAGTACAGCGCCCCCCAAAGTGTGTGCGCAGTACCACAACTGACCACTAGGGAGCCACAATTGTTTGCACCCCAGCATTAATGAGGTATCCCAGAGCTCAGGAATCCTGCCCGCCTGCTGTATATGATCAGTATATACTATTATTACGCTGCAGATCTACAGACTGAGGCTGCGACAATCCTCATTGAAATTCAGTGCTGCTAATAATTCACAGTCCACCATTCCTTTTGCAATTTGAAATCCCTCCCTCTGACTAAATTTAATATTTTGTCTACATTTTTGCACATCCTGCGGGATAGATATGTAGTGTATGATTTAGCATCTTTATCACCATATAACAACAGCGCCACCTGCAGTAATATTTTTATGAAAAACATCAAGATAAATAAAATTAGATATTATATACAATATATTTGATAGCAAACATTGCAACCAGGTCATCGACAGATCAGCTAGGCTTTGTTTTAGCGGCTCTTTATCCTTGATGAGTTTGTTACATCTTTGTATCTTAAGCTATACTTTTTTTTTTTTTTAGAATCTTTAATTTTTTTTTAAGGTCCCATGTTAATGTGATGGGGTTTATGATCAATATGGATCTGCATGTTGATCCTTGTATTTAAACTTATTAAAATTGTACAATCCAACTGGTAATTCAGGAGATATAGCGCCTATTGGACCAAACTCCGTTCTCATTTAGAGGGTGTGAATTCCTGTACAACTTTAGGGATTCGTTCTTTTCAACTGTGCCTTACAGAAAAGGTAATGTGATAGATACTAGTGGGTGTATGTAATTAATTTGTATAATAGGACCAGGCTTGGACTGGCCCACAGTAGGACAGGAGAATCCTCCGTTAGGCCGCCCCTGTAAAGGAATACTAATGAGTAGTGCTATTGCACTTGATTCACAATTTGCAGAAAAAGGTAAAATCTAATCATTCATTAAACAAGCTAGCCAAGGTAATATTACATAGAAGCAGTAGTTACTTTGTGTACTAGGGTCAGATTATCTTTGTATGTAGCTGAACAGTGGGCCCCAAGAATCAATGTTACTGGAGGGTCTTTGCCAATCTAATCCGACACTGAATAGAACCAACCAACCCACTTGACATTAAAATTAACAAATTTTATTCAATGTACTTTTAAACACAAACCCATATAAAAAATATCAAAAAGATGCCAGAAAAGATACTAAGTTTGGATATTACCCCAAACTTATTTAAATATCAATTCGGACTGAGAAAAAGAAAAGCTTTAGTACTTCGTGTGATCAGGACTCACCCTCTGGCTAACGGATGTGGTGGTGATCATCTTGTATTTGAAGATATGAAAAGTCCAAGAATTCCAACACAGTGGCACTCACCATCCATAAAAAACTTTATTCCAAAAACACTGTAAAAACATACATAAAGTAAAGAGATTTGCAGGCTGCGAGCAGACACCAATATTCTGCCCTAATTGTATTTTGTTTCGTTATTTAAAATCATTTTTTATGATCAAGGTGTTTAAATAATCCAAGAATTCCAGAACAGCGGCACTCGCCATTCATAAAAAACTTCATGCTAAAAGCATACATACTAAGGGATTTGCAGATTGCGAGCAAACAGTCAGTCTTTTTGGAATAAAGTTTTTTTTTTTATGGATGATCAGTGACGCTGTTCTGGAATTCTTGGACTTTCCATATCTTCCATATCGTCCTACTGGATCATTAAGCAAGAAGGTGAATCCTGATCACACAAAGTCCTAAATGTTTTGACAGTGCCAATGTGATGCTGAGTCACTTCTCACGGACAAGCTGTGAGGCAGAGTAGTCAAGAGGTCCGGGGTCAGATACCAGGAGAGCTCGTCATAAACAAAGCGGTGAGACAAAGGCATGGTCAAGTCACAGTTCGGGGTCAGAATTCCAAGAAGGTAGTGGATCAATTCAAAGGGGCTAGGTAAACGGATGGTCAAAGTCAAGGTCAGGCAACAGATCAACAGAAGCATAGAGCACAGAGCAAATGCACACCACTTGAGCTAAGCTAGAATTGGCAGTAATCTGAGGCAGAGAGCCAGCTAAATAACCGGACAATCGCTCAGAACAAGAGACCCCTGCAAGACCCTGCTGGCTCAACCAGATTGAGAAGCTGGGATGTCAATCCCAATGCTAACAGCTCTGCACACCCCTATCCTATAGAGCGGTGGCGTGGTCACTCACAGCGTGGTGGAATTGTGTAGCAGCCAAGCTTTTACTTTTTGTCAGTTCAGATTTAAGGTTTTTACATAATTTTCTATGTTACTTCCTATTTGGGGTAACATCTTGTTTTTGGCATATTTGTAATATTTTATGATATGGGTATGCTTTTAAATATTTTTTTATTATTTTAATGTCGAGTGGGTTGGTTGGTTTTATTTCAATCAAAAATATGGTCATGCAACATCAGATAGGTTACAGCTGAAAAATTTCCCAGTACAGACGTGCAATCACAATAACTGGGGCTAGACCTCAACGGATACAAATCTCAACACAAAACAACACAGCATAAGAAAAAGCCCAAACCATAGAGTATATTGTGCCCAAGATATGTTTCTTATATGTAACAAATCATACAAATAAATTAATTACATCAGAAATTATCTGCGGGGACATACGGTACTAAATAGACCAGTCACAATTGTGGCGTGTAAAAATAAGTCTGAAGACTATAGATACTTCACTATGGGAAAGATTAATAGTTCCCTATAAATTAGGCAATCTGTGAAATGAACAAAGGAGTACTACATGCACTGTCGCTGATAGTAGTGTCTCCCTGCAGCCCCAACACACGTTTCAGTGCCGAAAGAAAGCCAACATGGCCAACCAGTGTTGCGAGCGGTCATGCTCCTTGTATTGGTCGAGTTGATAATTTTATGGTGGAAATTGGCCACTTCTCTGAGCTTCCTCTAATATGCATGGGCTTCCTATTTCCAGATCCGAACAGTTTGGAGACATAGAGCAAGGTCTACAAGAAAGGGTCCATCAGATTTGTTAAAAAAGGATCCTAACATTCGTCATCCTCAATGACATTGAGGACAGATCAGATCTTCAACCAGACCGAATAGCCCAACCTCACCGGGCTCTTCTGGCCGAACGTTCCCTCCACCGCTCATGAAATATCAGCGGCGTCGGACTGTTGCACTCCAGGGAAATGTCAGCTCTGTGTCAATTCTCAATCTTTAGAAATGTATATTTGTTTTCTAAGAAATCTCCACCATTTCTGCCTCTTCCTCACCCCGGAATATTCAGTGACATTCCAATACTGACAAATATACTTAAGGCAGAGGATTGTCTTACACTTCATTCTCTGCTGAATAAATTTACACATATTGTCCTCTATCTGTCAGCTGTGATATATTGTCCATATTTTGGTGGCTAAGAATAGTGCGGGCTCACTGGCCACCCCAGAGGCTCTTCATTATTGATTTTCTGTACAGACAGAAACTACTATAATACTGCCCCCTATGTACAAGAATATAACTACTATAATACTGCCCCCTATGTACAGGAATATAACTACTATAATATTGCTCCTATGTACAAGAATATAACTACTATAATACTGCTCCTATGTACAAGAATATAACTACTATAATACTGCTCCTATGTACAAGAATATAACTACTATAATACTGCCCTTATGTACAACAATATAACTACTATAATACTGCCCCTATGTACAAGAATATAACTACTATAATACTTCCCCTATATACAACAATATAACTACTATAATACTGCCCCTATGTACAACAATATAACTACTATAATACTGCCCCTATGTACAACAATATAACTACTATAATACTGCCCCTATGTACAAGAATATAACTACTAGAATTCTGCTCCTATGTACAAGAATATAACTACTATAATACTGCCCCTATGTACAAGAATATAGCTACTATAATACTGCCCTTATGTACAGCAATATACAGTAACTACTATAATACTGCCCTTATGTACAACAATATACAGTAACTACTATAATACTGCTCCTATGTACAACAATATAACTACTATAATACTGCCCCTATGTACAAGAATATAACTACTATAATACTGCCCCTATGTACAAGAATACAACTACTATAATACTGCCCCCTATGTACAAAAATATAACTACTATAATACTGCCCCTATGTGCAAGAATATAACTACTATAATACTGCCCCTATGTGCAAGAATATAACTACTATAATACTGCTCCTATGTACAAGAATATTACTACTATAATACTGCCCCCTATGTACAAGAATATAACTACTATAATACTGCCCCCTATGTACAAGAATATAACTACTATAATACTGCCCCTATGTACAGGAATATAACTACTATAATACTGCTCCTATGTACAAGAATATAACTGCTATAATACTGCCCCTATGTACAAGAATATAACTACTATAATACTGCTCCTATGTACAAGAATATAACTACTATAATACTGCCCCCTATGTACAAGAATATAACTACTATAATACTGCTCCTATGTACAAGAATATTACTACTATAATACTGCCCCCTATGTACAAGAATATAACTACTATGATACTGCCCCTATGTACAAGAATATAACTACTATAATACTGACTGTTTTTTCAAGACTGTAGAACTGTGTATTTACATATGAGGTGTGTGGTCGTCACATTGATCTCACACAATCTGAGCGATCCCCAGGATCCATACTATAATAGATGAATGTGGATTTTAGGTGGATCTGCTCCAGAGCTGCTGATAGTTCGTCAAACTGTGCAAGAAAAATGTAATTCAAATAAACTGAAATTGTCTCTTTTGTGCAGAAATCAGATTTAGATTGAGGATTTCCATGGAGAAGGCACAGTGCCCTCACTGACCGCTATGTGCGGTGTTTTTCTTGTGCGGTCTGTGCCGTGCCCTCAGTCCTAGGGATTAATCTCAGTGGCGTAATTGTCCGTATGTCTGCTGACTCTGGATAACAGAATAATTAATAATGTGCAGTGGAATATGAAACTATGTAAAGAGCGCTGCCGCTCAGGCGAAGAGAACCTTTAATTTATTATAGAGAAATGGAAACAATTTCACAACGTAAATGAAAATGGCCGAGTAATTATTGTTTTTAGGATGTAGCTGATGTATATGATGGGTCAGGAGGGAACGCATAAAATAGGATGCAGATCATTGTACTAATGGGCTCAGCAACGGGCGCGACCCTGGGGGCTCAGGGTCACCGCAAACATTGGAGAGATATTACCTGATACACATAGGCAATATCTAGGTAGTAATATTATAGACCATGCTGGTATAACCTGGGTATCATATAATGGGCCATGCTGAACTATAATTATATACAGACGATTCCCAGGTTATACCTGCTTGCGGATTATCACTAAATACAAAAAGATATGGTAATGTGTACATTGCTGCTATAACCTGGGCATCTTCTGTATAGAATTATGTATGTACAACTGGTGTAACTTGCGTATGTCCTGTATATAATTATATATGTACATCTGGTATAACCTGGGTATCTTTATAGAATTATATATTTACAGCTGGTATAACCTGGGCATCATCTGTATATAATTATATATGTACGACTGGCAGGGACGACGTTAGGGGCAGGCAGACCAGGCAGCTGCCTAGGGCCCACGCTCCTCCCGGGGCCCCTAGCCAGTGGCTTGCCGCTTATAGCGTCACACTATGCAGCCACTATGGGGCTCGGTGCCGCCCCCATCACTCATTCAACTTATTGGCATCATAGACGCCGATACAGTTGAAAGCAGTGATGGAGGCAAGAGCGTCAGACACTCCCTCTCCCATCACTCCCCCTCTGCTTGTGACTCAGCGGGCACGCAATAACATCATTTCATCGTGTGCCATGCTGTGCCAGAAGTGGAGCTGATGAGACGGGAGCAGAGCCTGGAGCAGCGCGGGGAACAAGGAGGAGGGGTGAGTATTGTGTGAGTTTGTGTGTGAGAGTGTGGGGGCTGCATTATACTGTGTATGTTTGCGTGCCTGCACTATACTGTATGTCTGTGTGTTGGTAGGGAGCTGCACTATACTGTGTGTTTTGGGAGCTGCATTGTACTGTGTGGGGGGGGAGTTGCACTATACTGTGTGATGGGGAACTGCACTATACTGTGTGTGTGGTGGGAAGCTGCACTATACTGTGTTTGTGGAGGGGGCTGCATTATACTGTGTGTGTAGGGGAGATGCACTATACTGTGTGTGGAGGGGAGATGCACCATACTGTGTGTGGAGGGGGCTGCAATATACTGTGTGTGGGGTGAAACTGCACTATACTGTGAGTGGGGGCTGCATTATACTGCGTGTGGTGGGGGCTGCACTATACTGCATGTGTGTGTGGGGGCTGCATTATATTGTGTGTGGTGGGGAGATGCACCATACTGTGCGTGAAGGGGGCTGCACTATACTGTGTGTGGGGTGAAACTGCTCTATACTGTGAGTGGGGGGCTGCATTATACTGTGTGTGGTGGGGGCTGCACTATACTGCATGTGTGTGTGGGGGCTGCATTATATTGTGTGTGTGGCTGCAGTATACTCTGAGGGGGGCTGCAGTTTTCTCTGGAGGGGCTACAGTATACTCTGAGGAGGGGCTGCAGTATACTCTATGAGGGGGGTTGCAGTATACCTTGAAGGGGGCTGCATTATACTCTATCAAGGACCATGGGGAGTGTATTATACTATATGCACTATATGGGACCTGCATTATACTGTATCGAGGTCTATCTGTACCCATCATTTTTCCTCAATCAGTGTAAAGAAACTCGGAAACAAGCTTCAAATGACTTCATTATTGTCAATCAAGCTTGTTTAACAGCCTGAACTCTGCACCTGTAAATACAACTGAAATGTTTGTGTGATGTGGACTACATGAGCATTTGGGGCCCCACTTTAAACTTTTGCCCAGGGACCCACTTTCTCTAAAACAGGCCCTGACTAGTATAACCTGGGAATCCTCTGCAGATAATAATATATGGATGGCTGATATAACCTCGGTATCCTCTGTGTGTGTGTACATATATATATATATATATATATATATATATATATATATATATATACACGGTTGGTATAATTTATCCATCTTGTGTATTTTGATATGTAGCATGCCGGTATAACCTGGGTATCCTCTTGTATATAACTACACATGTACAGCTGATATAACCTTGGTATCCTCTGTTTATAATTACATATGTACAGCTGGTATAACCTGGGTATCCTCTGCAGATAATTATATATGTACAGCTGGTATAACCCAGGCATTTCCTGTATATAATTATATATGTACAGCTGGTATAACCTGGGTATCTCCTGTATAGAATTACATATGTACAGCTAGTACAACCTGGGCATCTCCTGTATGGAATTATATATGTACAGCTACAACCTGGGCATCTCCTGTATATAATTATATATGTACAGCTGGTATAACCTGGGTATCCTCCGTATATAATTATATATGTACAGCTGGTATAACCTGGGTATCCTCCGTATATAATTATATATGTACAGCTGGTATAACCTGGGTATCCTCCGTATATAATTATATATGTAGAGCTGGTATAAGCTATCCATCTTCTGTATTGTGTTATGGAGCATGCTGGTATAACCTGGGCACCTTCTGGTAGATAACGGTATGTGTACGGCTGGTGTTGGTGAATGTGGTCTGGAACACATCCACTAATCTTGCAGTATTTTTTCCAGAAGCATAAATAGAACATTTTTAATTACATCAAAGTTAATTGTGAAATTAATTTGCTGGTTTATAAGTGCAATCCTCTGACACTTCATCCAGCAGCTGAAAGAGCTTCACCCGTCAGGTGCCAGCGGCAATCAGGCAGGGTTAACGCAGATTAGGGGGTGTTTGCAAAGCATCGCCGAGAAGATTTAATAAACACAACAAGAGTCTGTCAAGGCCGACAATAGATTCCAAGAGGGAATAATAATGAAATCCAGTAATTCTGCAGGAAAGAAAAAAAAAATCTCTTCCAGCCGAATGGAAGTTTCTTCTTACAAGATAAAATCAATGGTTTTACGGAGGAAAGGTCTTCCACTGCTTGATGTTTACTCAATAGGTCACGACCTTCGCTCTTCAGAACGAAATATCTGAAATATCAATAAACAAGAACGAATGTTGAGAAACGTCTACAGCAAAGGGTTATTGAATTGTAGAATAACACAATGTTTTATTTTTCTTAAATGTAGCTAAGAGGCCCACACGTTTCCCCCAACATACACAAATGGGTGACGAGACCTGGGTGTGTCGTGACCGGAGATCTTAGTGTGTCTTGCTACCAAAAAGTCAGTATGTGTTTGGGTCATACGACCAATGGGCTATTGATACTTATAACAGAGCATCCCATCCATGGATGCAACATCAAAGGCATCTCAACCACCTGGGCGCACAGAGAACCCCGGAACAACCGCTACAAATGGCTGTGCTTTCTGTTTGGAAGCTTCTTTGCTTTCGCTGACTTTAGATAGTAGAGATAAGCAAAAAAAATTCACAGAAACATGGTTTTGCAGTTATGTTAATAGTCCCTGGCTGACAGTATGAAGCCCTGCAAACATCCTTTTACCTGTAGCACACCTTTTCTGATTATTAGGTCACTGCAAAGTCATGAAGTACCAGGTACAAAAAGGTTCACATGGATCTGGTCGAGCAGCCACGGACTTCCCCCCCCCTCCCCATGGCCACTGGATCCTGTGACTCTTTTTGCTTAATTCTATTAGTTTTTTTTTTACTTTCATTGCATGTTGTGGGTTCACAGCAACAGCTTTCAAATGCAAATGCAACACCTGGAATCGGCTCCAGACTTTAACCTCATCATCTAAGCAGGTAAAAGAGAAAAGACCATGAAAGAGCTTTTGAAATTAGCTCAAATTGCTTTTGGTTTCTTGAAAAAGAGGCAGCTACATATTAAAGAGATGTAACTTTTAAACTATTACTCCAATTAGGATGTAAATACCCTCAAATTTAAAGCAGAGAGTCAACATTTTAATCCAGGGGTGGGGAATCTTTTTTTCTGGCAAGGGCCATTTGGATATTTATACCATCCTGCGGGAGCTGTACAAACTCCGCCCACAAAGTACATCCTGACTCTGGCACTGGTTTCATGACTTAATCTTTCATTGCATGCCCTTCAGTGTTCAGTAGTGAACACTGCGTGTGTACTTACAGAGCAAGAATAAATTAATGAGCTTGTGGCAATCAAAATACAGCTCCCTGTCAAAGCACTGCGGTCCCTGAGAATCTGCTCTGGGGCCTGATAAAAGGTCATCGAGGGCCATAAATGGCCCTGGGGCCTGAGGTTCCCCACCCCTGTTTTAACCCCTTAACCCCCGGAGCTTTTTTCTGTTTTGCATTTTCGTTTTTCGCTCTCCTTCCCGGAGCCATAACTTTTTTAGTTTTCCGTCAATATAGCCGTGTGAGGGCTTGTTTTTTGCGGCACAAGATGTACTTTTGAATGAAACCATTAGTTTTACCATGTCGTGTACTAGAAAATGGGAAAAAAGTTCCAACAGCGGTGAAATTGCAAAAAAAAGTGCAATCCCTCCCTTGTTTTTTCTTGCTTTCTTTTTTGCTAGGTTCACTAAATGCTAAAACTGACCTGCCATTATGATTCTCCAGGTCATTACGAGTTCATAGACACCAAACATGTCTAGGTTCATTTTTTATCTAAGCAGTGAAAAAAAATTACAAACTTTGTTAAAAAAAAAACTTGCGCCATTTTCTGATACCCGTAGCGTCTCCATTTTTCGTGATCTTGGGTTGGGTAAGGGCTTATTTTTTGTACGCCGAGCTGACGTTGTTAATGATCCCATATTGGTGCAAATACGATCTTTTGATCACCCGTTATTGCATTTTAATGCAGTGTCGCAACGACCAAAAAATGTAGTTCTGGCGTTTTGACTTTCTTTCTCGCTATGCCATTCAGCGATCAGTTTGTTCGTTTTTTTTATAGGTCGGGTGATTCTGAATGCGGCAATTCCAAATTCAAATATGTGTATGTTTGATTTTATTTTTATTTTGAATGGGGCGAACGGGGGTGATTTGAACTTTTAATAGATATATATATATATTTTTTTTTTAATATTTTAAAGCTGCCACAACTTGATTGGCTCTGCTACATAAAGGCGATGGTCAGATCGCCTCTATGTAGTAGAATTTCTGACTTGCTATGAGCGCCTACCACTGGGTGGCGCTCACAGCAATCCGGCACTGACAACCATAGAGGTCTCTAGGAGATCTCCGGCTGTCATGCCGACACACCGGTCACTAGCGTTCACGTGACGCGGGTCAACGCTGATTTTGCAATCTTTTTGCTCAGCTCCACCAATTTTCTTCCTTCTGGAGGAGAGCAGATTTGCATTAACATTCTATTAAAGTTTGCTTGAACAGGAATTGTAGACCAATGCAAGAAAATGGGGTCAATATATTTTACCGACACCAATTTGAGAAGAATTTTGGAAAATATTTCAATCTTTTTGCCCACTTTAATAGGATGCCTGAAATGTAAAGGGGTATGTAGGAACCAATCCTCACCGATGGAGAGGGAAGGTCTATAACTGTTCCTGTCCATATCATGTGGAACTGCCCGTGGGTATAGGACGCGATAATTACTTTTTTAAATAATTAAAACCATACTAGAAGGATCATGGTGAAGAGGAAGACCAGCAAACCTGATGGCTTGATACTATCATGATAGCGGCGGAGAAGGCCCTGATGGACCCATCTAGGCTCGCATGAGATCGGCCTTCCTACAGATCGTTTATCCATCAAGTCACCATGGCTTGAGGTCAAGCCAAAGGCCGTTAAAATAAAAAAATGAAAATAAAAAAGACCATATTTACTATTGGTTTTCAAGATCCGTATTTTACGAATCCTTCCTCCTTAAGTTACCCCAACTTTTTGATAACATTGCCAAGTCTCCCGCAGTGTAGCGAGGATACAGAATCCTTTGTACAACATGCGCACTATTGGATTCCAAAGCACCAACCATCCGTTACCACCAAAAAATAAAAGTTTGAATCTGTCAATAGGTCATAGAAAAGTCCAATCATTTGATGCCCTTTTTTAAAATCAGGGTTAGATCTCTGCTAAATGGTGGAAAATGTTCAGTGTCTGGAAGGGGGAAAGTTGCCAATTTTCGAGGTTGATAAATTAACTCAAAGCTGCTATCTCGACAGAAGCTTTCCTCCTTCATAGATGAAGATGTTGGGAATTGCAAGTTTCTGTAAATTGACTATTGACAACCGCGACCTACAGGTTATGTCTTGGTCAGAAAAGGTTAGAGATAAAGCTCAAAGAATTAATTTAGTCTCGGCTTAGAAGATTCTTCCCTGGTTGTTGGCGTCTGTGATCCTAATTTGGCAAGAAGATGAAACGTTCTGACTATTAATGTCTGAATGTTTGGATACTGTGTCTCCTGGTAAGTTATGAATTACACTTCAAATTTTCAAAAATTTTGACACAATTGTGTAGGCATACTTCAAGAAAATTCCTATACTGAGGGGCGAGAATTGTAATTGTGAGTGAATGGTTAACACCAATCTCTTGTGCACACAGAGGGTTTTTAAAAATAATTTTGGAGCAACTCCCACTCTTGAAAATTTGCTTAAAAATGCTTTAAAGATTCCTACTGAGAAACCACTTTACTGCTCATATGATCAACGTTTTGAGCGTTTTTTGTCCCCTCTTCAAGTTTTTGAAAAAACAACTTTTGGGGAAAAAGCATGTCACTTCTAAGTGACTCCTGATGGAGTCAACTCCAAACTAGGTACTATAGTCCAATCAAAAGGTTGCAAAAAAAAAATCTTCCAAAACGCTCTAGGACACAAAAAAAACTTTTCAAAAACTCCCCAAAGGAGGAACGTTTCCAATAGTGGTTTTCATATGAAAACCTCATAGGCTCTGATTCATCATTTGCATTTTTTAAGTCACTTTTTTGTTTTTTGCCTTGTGACACTTATTACGCAGAGTTCATAAACAAAAGTGTATGCAGTTCATGAATTCTGTTTAATGTTAAAAATTTTATTTTTTTCTTGTCATTAACTATTTTTGCAAATTTTTAAGCAAAAAAAAAGTCATCTGTCATGGAAAATGGGACTTTTTGAGGAACGTGCCTAAAATCACTCCAGATGGCTACTGGAGTGAAGATGCCCAAATTTTGCAACTTTTTAAAAAGTCGCAAATAAAGATTCTACTGAAGATATCTGGAATCATTAAATTCCACCCACAATGCAAAAGGAATAAAACAGGTGAAAACATATGAAATAGACTTTACAAAAATATGCAACTGCAATAATGAATTAAGCACAAACAAAACAATGTGCAAAACTATAAAAAAAAAAAAAAAACAATAGCAAAGGCAATGATGAATAGGAGCTGTAGTTTTTTAACTAAGGCCGGTTTCACATTAGCGCTTTTTAAGCGCACGCACGGCCGGGGGTAGCTCCGCCCCCGAGCCGGCTCTCTGCCCGGCGTGCCCGCCCCTTGCTTGTATCGCCGCCTACTAGCGGACAGCGGCGCCTGCGATCGGCGCACCCTATCTTTAGCATAGGGTGCGCAGATCGTGCGCAGGCCGTGCGCTAGTTGCGCTTTGACCTGCGCTGCGCACTTTTGACGGTGCGCCGTGCGCGCCAAAATCAAACTTTTCGGATTTTGGCGCGCACGGCGCACCGTCAAAAGTGCGCAGCGCAGGTCAAAGCGCAACTAGCGCACGGCCTGCGCACGATCTGCGCACCCTATGCTAAAGATAGGGTGCGCCGATCGCAGGCGCCGCTGTCCGCTAGTAGGCGGCGATACAAGCAAGGGGCGGGCACGCCGGGCAGAGAGCCGGCTCGGGGGCGGAGCTACCCCCGGCCGTGCGTGCGCTTAAAAAGCGCTAATGTGAAACCAGCCTAAAAAAAAAAAAAATCAGTTTCCCAGTAGGAAACACTACTTTCCATGCTTTTGTCCCCCATTTCCTAAAAGACCCCCATATAGCTGCACATTTGTCTACCAGAGTAACCGTCCCCATAATACAAATATACTGGGATGTGCCATACGATGCCTTGGTTTTTCCCAGAGTCACAAGTTGAATAAGTGCAGTAATAGTTATTTCTCTAGTCACCTTCCACGACAGCCACTTTGGAGGATGTCTCCCCACGCTAATAGGGGACCGGAACACAAAGAGGTTAAATACCCCTCCCCTTCCTGCTACCTCAGTGTTTTTCCTGTCCCTTATCGGGGCATGAAGAGGTCACAAGAGGCTGCCGTAGCTAGAGAGCAGAGCCCCTATGTACTCACAGCTGGGCAGACGAGGTCGGGGGGTTCGCCTCTCCTCCTCCATGCGCTGCTCCCATCTCCACCGTGAGTGTGACTCGGGACGTCGGCCGCCCCTCCCGCGCCCTCCGGGGTAAAGCGGGGTGGTATGGTGCCTGCCGGGGTCCTGTAGCAGCTCCCCGGCTTCCTCCTCCCTCCCAGCGCTGCATTAGGAGCCGCGCGCGTCTGAGGGGACGGTTAGTCGACCAGAAGTGACGGTGACTTCCGGTTTGCGTCCCCGGCGTTCCTGTGAGGGGAAACGCGTGCCGACGCCCGGGGGACCCGGGAAATGGAACCGAGGGCAGCAGGGGTCGAGCAAGGTTCCTCCCCAGGGACAGGAGGAAGGGGGAGCACCCAGCAATGAAAGCAGCAACACCCATAAAAGGGTGCCACGGCTCCAGGTAAGCGCAGACAAGGATGGTGAAAAGCCCTCGACTGCAGCATCTGCGGAGCCCAGCGTTCCCCCTCCTACAGTAAGTAGCAGGGTCGGTCCCTTGCCTGTCAAAAATGTTGGTGGCACAGGTCTGAGTAAACCTTCTCTTTCTTCTTACATGAAGACAAGGCCTCTGCCCCTAGAAACCCCCGCAAGTGTGGTATATGTGGTGCCAGGTTTCCTTCTGACTATAAAGAGAAGTTATGCCAACCTGGTACGCAAAATATCCTGTGTACCGAGCAACCCTCCCTGTTTGACAGCATAAAAACTCTCATTAGGCAGGAGGTTCAGACCTCCATGGCAGCCCAGACCCCGGTGGCCCAGGGCCCTACCCCAAAAAAGAGGAAAAGGGCAACTATGGAAGCCGACTCAGACTCGGGAGAAGTCCGTTCCTCAGGATTGGAGGATATTTGGGAAAATGAGGGCTCCACATCCACCTCTAGTCATGATGCAAAAAAATACTATTTCTCCTCTGAAGATATGGAGGAGTTAGTCTCCATGGTAAGAAATACCATGGGAGTGGAGGAGGAGGAGGTCAAGCTCTCAGTCCAGGATGAGATGCTTGGGGGTTTGAAACCCAGAGGTAGGAAGGGTTTCCCAGTTCATGAGGTTATACAGGACCTTATAGCTCAGGAGTGGTCCTCCCCCGAGAAGGCACTCACTGTGCCCTCTGAGCTAAAAAAAACAGTTTCCCCTAGAAGGTGACAGTTCTACTTGGGAGATCCCTAAGATAGACGTCCAAGTGTCTAAAGTCACTAAGAAAATGTCTCTGCCCTTTGAGGATGCTTCCCAATTAAAGGATCCGATGGATCGCAAAATAGAAAGCCACCTCAAAAAGTCCTGGGAAGCTTCTACGAACCTGCTCAAAGCAAATATTGCGTCCACCTGCGTAGCCAGATCCTTGTTTTTCTGGTTACGTACGTTGGAAGACCACCTATCAGGGGGTACCCCCAGAGAGGAGATCTTAGACTCCCTGTCAATCCTCCAAAAGGCAACAGGTTATTTGGCCGATGCTTCAGGAGAAACGGTACGGGTAGCAGCAAGGTCCCTAGTCCTTTCAAACTCGGCCAGGCGAGCCTTGTGGCTGAAGTCATGGGGTGGCAACATCACCTCCAAGACAAAACTCTGTGCCATCCCCTTCCAGGGGCACCACGTATTTGGGCCTGTTCTGGATGATATCCTTGAGAAGGCTTCCGACAAGAATAAGTCACTGCCAGAACAGAAGGCCACCAAAAGGCGTTTTTTCCCTCAAAGGAACAAGCCTCTCAGAAGGCATTCAGAGGGAAGGGCAAGACGGGTCGATGGAGCTACCCGAAAGGGGGTAAAGGAAGAAACATCCTTGTGCCCCAGCAGCAACAGCCCCCGGAGCAACAGTGACTCCCAGGTCGGGGGTCGACTCACGCAGTTTCTCGCCCAATGGCAGGCCACGACCTCGAACCAGTGGGTCCTGCACACTATACAATTTGGGCTGAAACTGAAGTTCGAGCACCCCCCCACATGACCCAAGAATTACCCTGACACAGTCCCCAAGTTTGCAAAAAAGGTCCTGTTGCTTCAGATAGAAGAGCTGTTACGGTAAGGAGTGGTCTCGTATGTACCTCCACAAGAGGTTGGCAGAGGACATTACTCTCGCCTGTTCCTGAAAAAGAAACCCTCAGAAAAACACAGGCTCATCATAAACCTGAAGCCCCTAAACCACTTCATCAAATACCGAAGGTTCAAGATGGAGTCAGTGAAATCAGCGATCCCTCTTGTTGGACGGGTCTGGCAGATGGCTACAATAGATCTAAGGGACGCGTATTACCACGTTCCCATTCATCTGGATCACCGGAGGTTCCTGAGGGTCGCGGTCTCCCACGACCGAGGAATCAGTCACCTCCAGTTCAATGCCCTGCCGTTTGGGGTATCCCCAGCACCAAGCGTGTTCACGAAGATCATGAACGAAGCAATCATCTCCATTCGGCTTCAGGGGATATGCATTGTGCCATATCTAGACGATCTGCTGATCATCGCTCCATCGGTAACCCGGCTGAACCAGGACGAATCAAGAACCCTACAGATACTCGAAACCCTGGGGTGGATACCGAATCTCCAAAAGTCGGCCCTCTATCCTTCCCAGAGGAAAACATTTCTGGGGATCCTCTTAGATTCAGAGAAGAGGACGTCCTTTCTCCCCGAAGATCGTCAAGCAGACCTTCAGCAGAGAATAATCCGGTTCAGAGATCAAAGGGCACCGACACTGAGGGACGCCATGTCTATCCTGGGTTCCCTGACAGCGTGCATTCAGGCGGTATCCTGGACACAAGTTCACACGCGAGTTTTCCAATCATACGTCCTGATAAACATGAGGAAGTATCCAAACAACCTATCAAAGAGGGTTCCACTTCCAGGACACGTAAAATCGGCCCTCTTGTGGTGGCTGAGTTACGGAAACTTAAGACGGGGAGTAAGCTGGGATCAGCTTCCTCTAAAGATATTATGTACCGATGCCAGTCTGAGAGGCTGGGGATCCGTGGTCGAGGATTCATACTTCCAGGGGCAGTGGGCCCAGAACATAATATCCGGATCCTCGAACCTAAGGGAATTGACGGCAATGGAAGAATCACTGAAAGCCGCATCAGCCCTTATCAAGAACCATCATGTTCGGATATACTCCGACAACGTGACCACGGTGGCATACCTCAGACACCAGGGGGGCACGAGGTACGCCAGTCTAAAGAAGGTGGCAACAAGGATCTTCCTCTGGGCAGGGAAGCACCTGTTTTATCCATTTCCGCGGTACACCTGAAAGGGTCAGAAAACGTCCAGGCAGACTTCCTGAGCAGGAAGGACGTCCATCCAGGAGAATGGTGTCTGAACCAAGAGGTCTTCCAGGCTCTAGTGTCAAGATGGGGAGTCCCGGAAGTCGACCTATTTGCGAGTGCGCAGAATACAAAAGCGGCAACCTATTTCTCCCTCAGTCCCACGTACGGAGCCCAGGGGACGGATGCATTTGCCCATCCATGGGTCTTCAGACTGGCCTACGCTTTCCCCCAATCCCGATGCTGGCAAAAACGTTACAAAAAATCAGAGCAGACGGGGTCACGACAATCTTGGTGTCTCCTATGTGGCCAGGACGAAGCTGGTACAGTGCTCTGTTGGACATGTCCCATGAAGGTCCCTTGTTTCTACCCCAGAAGACCGACCTCCTTTTTCAGGGTCCCTTACTGCACCCAGACCCAACCAAGTTATGTCTAGCAGCTTGATTATTGAGGCCAACATTTTGAAGGTCAGAGGGCTATCGGATGAGGTAATCCGGACCCTTCAACAAAGTAGGAAGCCGGTAACAAACGCAATTTACTGCAAAATATGGAAAATTTTTTGCTCCTGGTGCCTTCCGGAGACCCTGACCTCGCTCATCCAAATATTGCCCAGGTACTAGATTTCCTACAGAAAGGGTTAGATCTAGGGCTCACTCCAAGTACGTTAAAGGTACAGGTATCTGCCCTTAGTTCCTTTTTTGACCAAGACCTAGCCAAACACCGCTGGGTCAAGCAGTTCATGACCACGGCAGGCACTATTCACCCTTCGCTCCCTAATCGGGTATCCCCTGGGATCTTAATTTAGTACTCAATAACCTAACACAGGCCCCATTCGAGCCCCTGTCAGAAATTGCATTAAAAATTCTCACACTCAAAACAGTGTTTCTTGTGGCAATCACATCGGCTAGACGAGTGGGGGAGCTACGGGCCCTATCAGTACAGGAACCGTACCTCCTACTCAACTTGGACAGTATAGTACTGCGCCTAGACCCCTCCTTTGTGCCCAAAGTGGTGTCAGACTTCCATAAAAGTCAGGAGATCGTGTTGCCCTCATTTTGCCCAAATCCTTCTAATTCGAAGGAAGAGAAATTTCATACCTTGGATGTCCGCAGAGTGGTTCTCCACTACCTCGAAGCAACCAAGGATTGGAGAATCGATCAGAACCTGTTCCTTCAGTATTCAGGAAAGAATAAAGGGAAAAAAGCGGCAAAGAACACGATAGCGGGTTGGATCAAGCAGTCCATCTCCCTGGCATATTCTTCGAGACATCTCTCTCCTCCCGAGTCGTTAAAAGCCCACTCTACCCGATCAGTCGCTACATCCTGGGCAGCAAGAGGAAACACGTCTTCGGAGCAGATATGCAGAGCTGCCACCTGGTCCTCTGTGCACACCTTTACCAGACACTATAGGCTGGATTTCAATAGGGATCTGACGTTCGACAGACGCGTCCTGCAAGCCGTAGTCCCTCCCTAAGAAATTAACGTTGGCATAACTCCAAAGTGGCTGTCATGGAAGGTGACTAGAGAAAATAGAATTAGACTTACCGGTAATTCAGTTTCTAGGAACCTTCCACGACAGCACTAATTTCCCTCCCTATATGATGTATTTACCTAACGATTCCTGCTCTACTGGTGGTAACTATTCATGCTAGTACATTCAGAAAAAACACTGAGGTAGCAGGAAGGGGAGGGGTATTTAACCTCTTTGTGTTCCTGTCCCCTCCAAAGTGGCTGTCGTGGAAGGTTCCTAGAAACCGAATTACCGGTAAGTCTAATTCTATTTTTGATCATTGTTAAAGTGCCGCCATGCTACAAAGCTTATTATAGCAGCAATATTTAACTGTTGACTCGCAGAAAGCAGCAACAAACATCCAGGGCGATGAACCGGGAGGTGAATCACTGAGTGAAAAAACCTGCCAGTAATTCTGAGCGTGATAGAGAAAAACTGAATTATTTCTTTAATGTATTCATTTTGTTTAAAGAGGAACTCCAGGAGGAGAAAAAAAACTTTATTTTCAGCATCTTTGATTAAAATTTCTGGCTACTACTAAATGGAACATTACAAACAAAACTGATGCAGTGTTATACCTAGAGTGGGATCCGCAGGGGTGGAGCTTGACAACAATGAGATACTCTCATTGATCTTGGAAATCTAGCCCACATGTTCTCTGTTTTGCCCAAAGGCTTACTTTGATAAACAACGTTGTCAATATATACAGCTCGTAAGCAATTCCACTCCCATCTGCTATAATAAGGAAGGTGACAACAATTTGTTAGAGTTGGATCATGCTTTTTTTTTTCCTCTGGGGCAGTGTCCGAGGAAGCCAATGGGTAAAACTGAGATTTGTGTCAACGCCCACGGGAGCTGTGGTCAGAGAACCATTGATTGAGTACTACTGGACTAAAATTTTAAATGTATATATATATATATATATATATATATATACCAAGAGAAAATACCCAAAACAGTGGATTAACAGGAAATACCGGACAAGGAATGTTCCAATACAATTATCTTTATTACACAAAAATGGCAAACAGTAGTACAACTTAAAAACATGTGCATGTATTATATAATACAGGAAAGATATATATCTTTGTACCGTGTTAGCCAGTAGATAGAATATTTAGAATTGAGAGTCCTCAGTGGTTGATACCTTTTAATGGCTCCAATATATATGCTTATCTCTCTCCCATAATGACTATTATTTCTGTGCTGTCTTGTGTATAAATATGTGATTCTTCAGATGTTGTATTAGTCTAGCCTGATGAAGAGACCTGAGTAGTCTGGAAAGCTTGCAATGTATTACCATCTTTTCAGTTAGCCATTAAAAGGTATCAACCACTGACTCTCAATTCCAGATATTCTTCTGTGCATGTATTAGGAATATATATAAAAAAATTTACAAAAAAAATAAAAATAAAAGAATGTAATAAGTAAATCCTATACTAATAGTGGCGGACTAAGGGAAAGAGGGAATAGAAATAATTTGTCACATAAAAATCAATAAAATTATTGAAAAATATATATGATCACATAAAGGGCCCCAAAACAATTGATTCAGAAATTCATATCAAAATATCTAATATATAAAGCTCAAGTGTGTGTATTTATGTGTGTGTGTTTGTATGTGTGTGTGTGTGTGTGTGTGTTTGTATGTGTGTGTGTGTGTGTGTGTGTGTGTGTGTATGTGTGTATGTCCGGGATTGGCATCCGCACCGTCGCAGCTACAGCCACAAAATTTGGCACAGTCACACGTCTGGACACCGAGAGCGTCCTAGGCTATGTTGTGAGGCGAAATTTTAACCCCGCGCATTCCAATTCACCAAACAATTTTGCCCCTGTCTACATACTGGGGAAAAAGTGTGTGCGCGTCAAGCCCCGCCCCTCATTATGATGTCATAATGCCCCAATCTACATACTCGGGAAACAGTGTGTGCGCGTCAAGCCCCGCCCCTCATTATGATGTCACAATGGTTGCCATGGCGACACTGATGTCATCATAGGTTGCAATCTCCGCCGCTCATTATGATGTCATAATGGTTATCTATGGAATGGAAGATTTGTGATGGGTATAAGGGCACTGGACTATGGGATGGAGGATTTGTATGACGGGCATATGGGCACGGGACTATGGGATGGAGGATATGTATGACGGGTATATGGGCACGGGACTATGGGATGGAGGATATGTATGACGGGTATAAGGGCACTGGACTATGGGATGGAGGATTTGTATGCCGGGTATATGGGCACGGGACTATGGGATGGAGGATATGTATGACGGGTATATGGGCACGGGACTATGGGATGGTGGATATGTATGATCGGTATATGGGCATGGGACTATGGGATGGAGGATATGTATGATGGGTATATGGGCACGGGACTATGGGATGGCGAATATGTATGATGGGTATATGGGCACGGGACTATGGGATGGAGGATATGTATGACGGGTATATGGGCACGGGACTATGGGATGGTGGATATGTATGATCGGTATATGGGCATGGGACTATGGGATGGAGGATATGTATGACGGGTATATGGGCACGGGACTATGGGATGGTGGATATGTATGATGGGTATATGGGCACGGGACTATGGGATGGAGGATATGTATGATGGGTATATGGGCACGGGACTATGGGATGGCGGATATGTATGATGGGTATATGGGCATGGGACTATGGGATGGAGGATGTGTGATGGGTATATGGGCATGGGACTATGGGATGGAGGATATGTATGATGGGTATATGGGCATGGGACTATGAGATGAAGGATGTGTGATGGGTATATGGGCACTCGACTATGGGATGGTGGATATGTATGATGGGTATATGGGCACGGGACTATGGGATGGAGGATAATTATAATTTGCTATAACTAACCACAGTTAGTTACTATGCCCGGGCAGCGCCGGGCTCTTCAGCTAGTATCAAATAAATATGAGAAATATATTTATATAAAGCCACAAAAGTGACCACAATTAATATTGAATCACATCAATTAAAGAATATATATTTAAGGTGATGAAGAAAAAGACTGCCAAGAAATATAATCATAATAAACGTGAGGAGAGATCACTCTCCAGTATAGAGATGATTAAACGTGCATAGGTGCCAAAACAAACAAATAAAACCAATGGAGCATATAAAGTGCTTTAAGTGCCAAAATTGATAAAACAGAATCAATAGAAGGGGCAATATACCTGTAAGGTCCGCCATTGTCACGATCCATTTTTTGATCTGTGTCAGAGTCTGGACTCTCGTATATAATCCTTTTTCCGTTCTAGTCCTCGGGGGTTAATATGGGTTTTTGCCCCCGGTGGCCGCTGGTGTTACTACAAGTTAGTGAGTCTGCTGCTGGGTTTTTTCCCCCGGTGGCCGCTGGTGTTACTACATGTTAGTCAGTCAGCAGGTGTGACCACTCCCTCTTTCCTATAAAGGGTCATCAGGTGCTGCACTCACTGTTGGTGATATTATTCATTTGGAGACCAACCAAGCTGGACTCAGGAGCAGACTGTGTTGCCGTGGAGCGCCAGTTATCCCCTTGTTCTGGTGCCTTACTCTGCTGCTCGGAGCATTAGCAGCAGAAAGAAGCTAAGTCTTGTTTTTAGTTTATTTTACCCTTAGGTGTCTGTCGTATCTATCCTTGTTTGTTATTTGGTGTAGTACACGTTTTCCCTGTCTCACCTCCAGGGGAGGGGGTTGGGGGTTAGCTCAGGGCTAAACAGGAGACAGGGACAGGTTGGGGATTTGGGCCTCACTACCTTCAAGTGTACCCCCAAGTTAAGGAGAGTCAGGGCCCCCTTAGCCTGAGGGGCTGTTCAGGGGCCCAGGTTCCACGTCTCCTGTTTTCCCCCTACTGCCCCATGACAGCCAGTCCAAATAACATGCACACCCCGATGCACGTTTCGGAATGACTTCCTTCATTAGGGAAAAAAGCATTTTTGTATTGCAAATTTATGATGCTCTTTGTGAGGGTACACAGTGGGAACCTTCTTAATCACAGAGTTGCAGAAAGCTATGGAGGACTCATGACATTGCTGAATTACAGGGTCACCTATCGAATTCATTGGCACCATGTAATGAATAGTTTTCACTGCAGCAAATTAGCCGCTTGTAGAGAGGTTCCCCTGGAAATAATAGGTGATCCTGGAGACACAGCAGGAGGATCCCACTCCTCTGCCATCAGTGACTCAACAGGGTACCTGCGTAGCGGAGAAATAATGTCCCAGCGGAACATTTACTATAGTTTTTCTTTCTCTCCCCAGCTACATATGTATATACATTATCATGCAAAACTGTCATAACAATTCATGAATTAAATGTAAATCTCCGGCATAGGGCTGAGCAGCATGAGGCGTGGAGATGGGGGGGCTCAGGAACAGTACATGGTCGCTGTAATCTATGGCCGTCCTTGTCCTGATGAAGGTCTCGCAATCAGAGTTACACTTCAGCATTCCCATTGTTTTCTGCTTTCGAATACAATGTCATTCTCTCCATACCTGTATGTTATGTGCTGAGATTCGCACAGTGGGGACGGCAATTATTTATATATTATATACACAAAAAGCCGCGCCACACAATACTGCTGCTCGCTATTGTTACCGTGATCTGTAATCCATTTAATTGGATATTCTGTTAAAAAAACAACTGTGCTCTGCAAAATATTCCCACAGATAAAGTATAGGGTGGCAGGAAAAGTACGACTCGCCCTCTCTGCCACTATACCATTACATTACATTCTTATTTGTATAAAGCTGAAAATGCTGATAAATAGAGGCGTAAACAGGGGGAACAAATACAAAATTTGTAACAAGACCTCTCCTCCCCTCTCTTGCAATTTTATACTATAGAAGTTTCTGATACAGAGCTCCAAATCCACAGTTTCACATGTTAAAATTCGGCCTTCCTGCAAATACCACTAGAGGGAGCTCTCTGAAGACAGATTTAGTCAGCTTTGATTGAACTCAATTAGGAGTCTATCAACATTAAAGGGACCCTCCCATGTAACACATATCCACAAATATTAGAAGTAGATCCCACTACTGGGATGTGTATCTGTTAAGAACAAAGGGCCAGCTCCCCATTATTGAACAGTGAAGGGAGTGTGACACCCTATTGACTCGTGAGTGCCGTGTATCCTACTATTGATATGCTATTTTCCTAAGACAACCCCTTTAAAGAGGACCTGTCACCAGATGACAAATAGCTAGTTTTTGTTCTTCTGTTATTCCAGCTGCTCCCCCGAGTATAGGTTTGTTTTTTTCTAAATCCACAACACGGTCCCCGAGATACAGGCATTTTTATTTACTAATTTGTGTCTCTCAGGATCCTCAGGAGCGTGTCTTTCATCTCTGCATAATTACCCTGTGATCTCCACCGCCTTCTAAACTTTTGGAGCGCCTAGTCTATTCCCGCCTTACCCGTTACCTCTCCACTCACTCCCTCCTAGACCCTTCACAGTCCGGCTTCCGACCCCTACATTCGACTGAAACTGCACATATCAAAGTGACCAATGACCTTCTGACAGCAAAACGTAACGGTGACCACTCTCTGCTCATTCTTCTCGACCTTTCTGCAGCTTTCGATACTGTTGACCACCGTCTCCTACTCTCTAGGCTCCAGTCACTAGGCATTAAGGACACTGCTCTCTCCTGGTTCTCTTCCTATCTCTCTGACCGCTCCTTCAGTGTTTTGTTTTCTGGCTCCACGTCATCTCCTCTTCCTCTTGCTGTCGGGGTACCTCAGGGCTCAGTCATTGGCCCCCTTCTCTTCTCTCTCTACACGGCCCCAGTTGGACATACCATCAGCAGATTTGGCTTTCAGTACCATCTTTATGCTGATGACACACAACTATACACGTCTTCCCCCGACCTTACCCCCGCTGTACTACAGAACGCCAGTGACTGTCTGTCCGCAGTCTCCAACGTCATGTCCGCTCTCTATCAGAAACTCAACCTCTCCAAAACTGAACTTCTTCTGCTCCCGCCGTCTACTAACCTCCCTAAATCTGACAGTTCCCTCTCCGTGGGTGGCACCATAATAACACCCCAGCAGCAGGCGCACTGTCTGGGTGTTATGTTTGACACCAATCTCTACTTCACATCCCATATACAATCTCTTGCCCACTCTTGCCGCTTACACTTAAAGAACATCTCCAGAATTCGTCCTTTTCTCAGCATGGAAAAAAAACCCCCTCACTGTCGCATTGATCCACTTCCGCCTGGATTACTGCAATGCTCTATTAATTGGCTTCACCGTTACTTGACTATCCCCTCTCCAGTCCATACTTAATGCAGCATCCAGGGTCATCCATCTGGCTAATCGGTACTCGGACGCGTCGACTCTTCGCCAATCGTTACATTGGCTGCCCATTCATTATAGGATCCAATTCAAAGTACTTGTTTTCACCCACAAAGCTCTCCACAGTGCAGCACCTCCTCCCTCATTTCTGTCTATCGGACTAGCCGATCGCTGCGCTCTGCAAACGACTTTCGAATAACATCTGCACTAATCCGTACCTCCCACTCCCGACTCCAAGACTTCTCCCGTGCTGCGCCAATCCTCTGGAATGCTCTACCCCAAGAAATTAGGACTAACCACAATTTACATAGTTTTAGGCGCTCCCTCAAAACTCATTTGTTCAGAGCGGCCTATCACGCTCACTAATCAAAGTCATTCTACGTGTAAGTGTGCGTGTGTAGCCCATTCACTATCTCCATCCATCCCTCACTCCCTCAAGATGGCTGTACCACCATTGTAAATACACCATTGTAAATACACACCTGTACTCTGTATCTCCCTCACCTCATTGTAGATTGTAAGCTCTCACGAGCAGGGGCGGCTTATTTTACTTTAATTATTGTATTGTTAACGTTGTTACTTATGACTTGTGTTTTGAAACTGTTAAACTGTAAAGCGCAGAGGAATATGTTGGCGCTATGTAAATAAAGATTATTATTATTACGCCGCAATTTTAATTACAGCCCAAATTTCTAGACACGGCCAGTTAGAAATTGCTTTATGAAGGGTCAATTATTAGAGCCCATTGGACTTTGGTCATTGGGTTCCCCAGGTAGTTAATAGTATGGGTGACTAATGGTTAAACCAGACTTTGTATGAATTGAAAAAAAAAAATGTTAATTTTCAAGATTTTGTCCAAAAGGTTCTGACACTACAAAAAGTATCAGTGAGTGCCACACTCAATGCTGTCTCAGAGAAGCGCCCGGCCCTACTTTCCCATCATGTGCATATGGAGTATAGTCGGAAATAATGGGTATTTTTGTGGAACTGATTAATGTGAAGGAAAAAAAAAAAAGCACAAACTTCCCTGAAGATTAGGACCCTGCATGCGATAAAGTTCCCATTGGCGTATCCTGTGCTGTATCGTCGCTAGGTGACACCGATAGTCACCGTATCACTGTGCGCGGCCACTGGAGCCTTCACTAACGAGGTTCTCATAGCGGAAAATTCCTCACGGCACAAGACGAGGCACTTGGATAAAAAAAAAAAATGATGCGACCTTCTAGTAATTAATGGTAATGAATCGCCCTCCAGCTCCGCTCTAGTGTTTTACTAGGCAAAAATAATAAAAATGTAAACATTTTTGAAAAAACTTTCTATATCTCCATCGCATAAGTAGCTAATTATAATCATCACCTGATGTTTCTATGGGATCAGATCCTAAAGTGACGGATGAAAGAAAAATGCTTTGTGCTTTGTAGTGTCGAAGGAAATTAATTTCCGGCTGGCTTGTGTTTTTCTCTGAGGCAGATATTGATGAGTGTGCAGAAGGGATCATTCAGTGTCACAACCATTCCCGCTGTGCTAACCTTCCGGGATGGTACCACTGTGAGTGCAGAAGCGGCTTCCATGACAATGGGACCTACTCCATTACTGGGGAGTCCTGTGTTGGTAAGCGAACCTCACTCAAGTCAACTATTTTTTTCTTCTTCCTCTCCTGTCTTCTCTCTTCTGCATGGTAACAGCCTATGATAAGTCTACAATGTTGAATGTGTTTTTTTTTTCAATTCTGTTATATATATATATTTTTTAATTTTCCATTATTATTTATATTAATAAATCTTGCAATTTTCATAGTCTGGTTTTAGACGCCTACTACTTGTTGTATAAAGCAGTCTCAGTATAATAGACCCAATTAACTGATAACTCTTCTGTATACAGTAGATGACACCAGATCCTCCATTCACAATAGGTGATGTCACAGCTCACCTCCTCCTCCTGTACAATGACTGATAACACCTCTATATACAGTACATAACACAGGATCCACCATTCACAATAGGTGATGTCACAGCTCACCACCTCCTCCTCTACAATGACTGATAACAGTTCTATATACAGTAGATAACAAAGGACCCATGATTCACAAAAGGTGATGTCACAGCTCACCTCTTCCCCTTCCTGTACAATGTCTGATAACACCATGCTATTGGACTCCAGTGCACTCCCTATAGTTATACCACTGCTTAAAAACAACTTGTGATGTCACAGCTCACCTTCTCCTCATCCTGTACAAGGACTGATAACACCTCTATATACAGTAGATTACACATTGTGAATGGTGGATCATGTGTTATCTACTGTATATAGAGGTGTTATCAGTCCTTGTACAGGAAAAGGTGAGCTGTGACATTACACATTGTGAATGGTGGATCCTGTGTTATGTCACAGCTCACCTTTTCCTGTACAAGGACTGATAACACCTCTATACATTTGATGGCTGGTGGCGATAAACACAGATGAGTATCGCTGTGGCAGCTCTGTGTTTATCTTGTTATTGGGATGTTAATGGATTTAATAATGGGACACTATCTGGTTAAATTGCCAGATTTGTATATACTTTTTCTCTCTATATGAAGAGATCGTATAGCTGTGAGATCGTGGCAACATGGAATGTATCTAAAGTGTCCGGTTTATGACTCCCATTAATGTGTATATGATACCTCACTGTTGATATTGGATGTGGGGCATCTTTATGCAAATGAGTATCTAATTACACCACCTGATGCCATGTGTGTTCTCTATTTTTAACCTCTTTCTTTGGGACACAGGGCCCTCTTTAGAGCAGATTGGTCTCTGTCTAGCAATAGAGGTTCCCTTTATTATCGGGTAGAGGTGACCACTAGTGGCTGTAGGGTATACTAGGGCCCCTAGGGATATTCATCGTTGAGCGGGGGCGCCACAACGTTCCCCCCTAGGGTGCCAACCTCCGCAGACAGGTAGACTCAAGCTCAGGATCACATCAGGGATTCCTAGGTGTCACCTTAGAGTGGTCTCTGTTTGAACACTTTTCTATTTTTGTTTATTTTTTGTCACTTTTTTCGTTGGTGTGTTTACCACACTTGTGGTTTTTAACTAATAAAGTATCATTTTTAGGGGATATATATATATATGAGATAACACAAGAGCATGCTCAGATAACACCTTATCCGTGCACGCTCGCTCATCACTTTTAGTAAACATAATTTTGATTAAAAAAATAAGATAAAGACTATCCCTGGACATAACATTTATATAGCTCCCCATGGCTGGATGTCCATTAGTCAGGGTCCCGGTCAGTCTTTATTCACATTTACGTCACTTGACATATGGTAGGATTTTAACACTAAGGCTAAGTTCACACGTAGCGGAATTACCGACGGAATTCCGGAATTCCATTCCGCGGGAAAATCGCATTTTAAATTCCCACGATTTTCCCGCGGAAAAACTAGCGATTTGCAAGCGTAATTACAATAGCTTGCAGAATGCTAGCATTTTCCAAGTGATCTGTAGCATCGCTTGGAGAACTGATTGACAGGTTGGTGTGTTTGACGAGTGTGACCAACTTTTTACAATTGAGGCTGCCTATGCAGCATCAGTAGTAAAAAGATCTAATGTTAAAAATAATTAAAAAAATAAAAAAATCGGGTTATATTCACCTTCCGGCGTCCCGCGCAGCGTCCCCAGGCCTCCGCGATGCTCCGGCAGCTCCCGTTCCCAGTGATGCATTGCGGCAGTGACCTTTTTTGGCGTTGCGGTCTCGCGAGACTGCTGCAGCATTGCGAGACGCGACGTCAGCAAAGTCATCGCAATGCATTACTGGGAACGGGAGCTGCCGCGTGTATCGGTGAAGCCTGGGGACGCTGCGCAGGACATCGGAAGGTGAGAATAACAATATTTTTTATTCTATTTTTTACAGGGATATGGTACCCAAAGCCCGGAGGACAGTCTCCTCTCCTCCGGACCGTGGGTACCATCCGCAAATGTTCTGCTTACTTTTCGCATGGTGGGTACAGCCACATGCGGAAAGTAAGCAGAACAACGCATTCCTATGTTGGCGGAATTGCCGCGATTCCGTAAATTAATGAGCATGCTGTGGATTTTTCCATGATGCGATTCTGCCGCTGGAAAATCTGCAGCATTAGCACAGCATTGCAGAATCCCATAGGAATGCATGGGATGCTGTTTTTTTACATTTTTTGCGGTAAAAAACGCAATGTGTGAACACAGCCTAAAGGTGAGGACCATCCCGAGTAGGGTCACCGTGACTTGGTGGGATGGCTTTTATGTTTTTTTTAACCCCTTTACCCCCAAGGGTGGTTTGCATGTTAATGACCAGGCCACTTTTTACAATTCTGACCACTGTCCCTTTATGAGGTCATAACTCTGGAACGCTTCCATGGATCCCGGTGATTCTGACAATGTTTTCTCGTGACATATTTTACTTCTTGATAGTGGTAAAATTTCTTTGATATGACTTGCGTTTATTTTTGAGAAAAAATGGAAGTTTGGCCAAAATTTTGCAGTTTTCCAACTTTGAATTTTCATGCCCTTAAATCACAGAGATACGGCACACAAAATACTTAAGTAACATTTCCCACATGTTTACTTTACATCAGCACAATTTTGGAACCAAAATTTTTTTTTTCTAGGAAGTTATAAGGGTTAAAAGTTGACCAGCGATTTCTCATTTTTACAACACCATTTGTTTTTAGGGACCACATCACATTTGAAGTCACTTTGAGGGGTCTATATGATAGAAAATACCCAAAAGTGACACCATTCTAAAAACTGCACCCCTCAAGGTGCTCAAAACCACATTCAAGAAGTTTATTAACCCTTCAGGTGCTTCACAGGAATTTTTGGAATGTTTAAAAAAAATGAACATTTAACTTTTTTTCACAAAAAATTTAGTTTAGATCAAATTTGTTTCATTTTACCAAGGGTAACAGGAGAAATTGAACCCCAAAAGTTGTTGTACAATTTGTCCTGAGTAGGCTGATACCCCATATATGCAGGTAAACCACTATTTGGGTGCATGACAGAGCTCGGAAGGGAAGGAGCACCGTTTGACTTTTCAATGCAAAATTGGCTGGAATTGAGATCGGACACAATGTCACGTTTGGAGAGCCCCTGATGTGCATAAACAGTGGAAACCCCCCACAAATGACACCATTTTGGAAAGTAGACCCCCTAAGGAACTTGTCTAGATGTGTGGTGAGCACTATGAACCCCCAAGTGCTTCACAGAAGTTTATAATGTATAGCTGTAAAAATAAAAAATCATTTTTTTCACAAAAATGATATTTTTGCCCCCAATTTTTTATTTTCCCAAGGGTAACAGGAGAATTTGGACCTCAAAAGTTGTTGTGCAATTTGTCTTAAGTATGCTGATACCCCATATGTTGGGGTAAACCACTGTTTCGATGCATGGCAGAGCTCAGAAGGGAAGGAACACCGTTTGGGTATGTGCACACTTTGCGGATTCGTGTGCGGATTTTTCTGCGCGGAATCTGCAGAATCCGCAGGTTAAATGACTTGCGTTTTACCTGCGGATTTACTGCGGAATTTCTGCGGATTTGGCCTGCGTTTTTACACCTGCGGATTCCTATAATGGAATAGGTGTAAAAACGCTGCGGAATCCGCACAAAGAATTGACATGCTGCGGAAAATAAAACGCTGCTGTTCCACATGGAATTTTCCGCAGCATGTGCACAGCGGTTTTTCATTTCCATAGCCTAACATGGTACTATATACTGCATGAGTATCTGCAGCGGATCCGCAGGGCCAAATCTGCTGCAGATCAAATACGAAGCGTGCACATGCCCTTGGGCTTTTTCAACGCAGAATTGGCTAGAATTGAGATCAGACACCATGTCGCGTTTGTAGAGCCCCTGATGTGCCTAAACAGTGGAAACCCACCAATTCTAACTCCAACCCTAACCCCAACACACTCCTAACCCTAATCCCAACACGCCCCTAACCTTAATCCCAACCCTAACCCCAACACACCCCTAACCCCAACACACAACTAAACCTAACTACACCCCTAACCACAACACTAATCCTAACTCTAATCCTAACCGTAACCCAAATCCTAACCCCAATCCTAGCCCCAACCCTAACTTTAGCCCCAAACCTAAGCCTAACTTTAGCCCTAACCCTATCCGGAAAATGGAAATAAATACATTTTTTATTTTATTATTTTTTCCCAAACTATGAGTGTGATAACGGGGGGTTTGATTTATTATTTATGGCGGGTTTTTATGTTTGGCAGCTGTCACACGCTAAAAGACGCTTTTTATTGCAAAAAATAGTTTTTACATCACCACATATTGAGAGCTATAAATTTTCCATATTTTCACCCACAGAGTCTTGTGAAGTCTTGTTTTTTGCCGGACGAGTTGCCGTTTTTCTTGGTACTATTTTCGGGCATGTGACATTATTTGATCGTTTTTTATTCCGATTTTTGGGACGCAGAATGAACAAAAACCAGCAATTCATGAATTTCTTTTTTTTTTTGTGGGGGGGAGGGCATTTATACAATTCCACGTGTGGTAAAATTGATAAGGCGGTTTTATTCTTCTGGTCAGTATGACGACAGCGATACCTCATTTATGTTTTTTTATGTTTTGTCACTTTTATACAATAAAAACTATTTTACATAAAAAAATATTTTTGCATTGCTTTATTCTGAGAGCTACAGTATAACTTTTTTATTTATTCGCTGGTGACACGGTATGGCGGCTCATTTTTTGCGGGACAAGATGACGTTTTTAGCAGTAAAATGGTTATTTATATCCGTCTTTTTGATAGCGTGTTATTCCACTTTTTGTTCGGCGGTATGATGATAAAGCATTATTTTTTTTGCCTTTGCCTAATGGGACAGTTTTATAGGGTGGGTCGTTACGGACACGGCAATACTAATAAATATGTGTACTTTTATTGTTTAGATTTTTTTTAAAATATTTATTTATTGATGGAATAAATATTGATTTTTTTTATTTTATTTCAAAATATTTTTACAATTATTTAATTTTTTTTTTATTTAATTCTATCTTTTACATTTTGTCCCACTATGGGACACTCATTTTGTGCAGGCTGATCGCTTATATGGCATGCAGATCTGCATGCTATAGAAGCTGTCAGCGCTGCACTTACAGTCATGGCCAAAAGTTTTGAGTATGACACAAATATTATATTTTCACATGATCTGCTGCCCTCTGGTTTTTATGTGTGTTTGTCAGATGTTTTTATCACATACAGAAATATAATTGCAAATCATATTATGAGTAACAAAAGGTTATATTGACAGTTAGAATGAGTTAATGCAGCAAGTCAATATTTGCAGTGTTGACCCTTCTTCTTCAGGACCTCAGCAATTCTCCCTGGCATGCTCTCAATCAACTTCTGGATCAAATCCTGACTGATAGCAGTCTATTCTTGCAAAATCAATGCTTTTATTTTGTCTGAATTTGAAGGTTTTTGTTTGTCCACCCTTCTCTTGATGATTGACCACAAGTTCTCAATGAGATTAAGATCTGGGGAGTTTCCAGGCCATGGTCCCAAAATCTCTATGTTTTGTTCCCTGAGCCATTTAGTTATCACTAGTGTTGAGCATTCCGATACCGCAAGTATCGGGTATCGGCCGATACTTGCTGTATCGGAATTCCGATACCGACTTCCGATATTTTTTCAATATCGGAATTCGGCATCGGAATCGGAAGTTCAGTTGATTGACGGCCTGACGTCATCATGATGCGCGGTGTGTGCGCATCATGATGCGCCGTCATTTCGGGCCTTCCGGGGGTCTCTGCCGGCCTGCCGGGGGGCTGTGCCGGCCTGCCGGGGGGCTGTGTGGACTGCCCGGGGTCTCTGCCGGCCTGCCGGGGGGCTGTGCCGGCCTGCCGGTGGTCTGTGCACCCTGTGGGGGTCTGTACCGGCCTGCCGGGGGGCTGTGCCGGCCTGCCGGGGGGCTGTGCTGATGTCCGGGGGTCTGTGCAAGCATCGTCCGATGGGACTACAAGTCCCATCGGGCGATGCCTGCTACCATGACAGTGATTGACACATTAGCCAATGATGGGACAGTAGTAGTCCCATCATCCGGCTAATGTGTTAAATGTTAAAAAAAAAAAAATACTACATACATACTACATGCATGCTACATACATACTACATGCTACATACATACTACATATATACTACATACATACTACATGCATGCTACATACATACTACATGCTACATACATACTACATGCATGCTACATACATACTACATATATACTACATACATACTACATACATGCTACATACATACTACATACATACTACATGCATGCTACATGCATACTACATATATACTACATGCATGCTACATACATACTACATGCTACATACATACTACATGCTACATACATACTACATATATACTACATACATACTACATACATGCTACATACATACTGCATGCTACATACATACTACATACATACTACATACATACTACATGCATGCTACATACATACTACATACATACTACATACATACTACATGCATGCTACATACATACTACATGCATGCTACATGCATGCTACATACATACTACATGCTACATACATACCACATACATACTACATACATGCTACATATATACTACATGCATGCTACATACATACTACATATATACTACATGCATGCTACATACATACTACATACATACCACATATATACTACATACATACAATACATACATAGACATACAGTACATATAACATAGAGTAACATACTTACCAATACTTGTCACATTGTTCCCCGAAGCCATTGTCTTTCCGGAATAAATATTAACATAACAAACCACAAAAATACTCACCCACGATCCGAAGCAGTCCACGAGTGTGTCCCACGACGATCTTGGGTAGAGAACGGCAGCATCAGATGATGCTGCCGTTCTCTACGGGCTGCAGGAATCCAATGACGGAAGGTAGGTATCCTTCCGCACTGTATTCCTCCGCCACTTAAAAAAAAAAAAGTCCCTAGTCTCACTTTATGCCATTGCTGCGTGGGAATTTCCCACACAGCAATGGCATAAAGTGAGACTAGGGACTTTTTTTTTTTTTAAGTGGCGGAGGAATACAGTGCGGAAGGATACCTACCTTCCGTCATTGGATTCCTGCAGCCCGTAGAGAACGGCAGCATCATCTGATGCTGCCGTTCTCTACCCAAGATCGTCGTGGGACACACTCGTGGACTGCTTCGGATCGTGGGTGAGTATTTTTGTGGTTTGTTATGTTAATATTTATTCCGGAAAGACAATGGCTTCGGGGAACAATGTGACAAGTATTGGTAAGTATGTTACTCTATGTTATATGTACTGTATGTCTATGTATGTATTGTATGAATGTATTGTATGTATGTAGTATATATGTGGTATGTATGTAGCATGTAGTATGTATGTAGTATGTATGTAGCATGCATGTAGCATGCAGTATGTATGTAGCATGCATGTAGTATATATGTAGTATGTATGTAGCATGTAGTATGTATGTAGCATGCATGTAGTATATATGTAGTATGTATGTAGCATGTAGTATGTATGTAGCATGTAGTATGTATGTAGCATGCATGTAGTATATATGTAGCATGCATGTAGTATGTATGTAGCATGCATGTAGTATGTATATGGTATGTATGTAGCATGTAGTATGTATGTAGCATGCATGTAGTATATATGTGTTATGTATGTGGTATGTATGTAGCATGCATGTAGCATGCATGTAGTATGTATGTAGTATGTATGTAGTATATATGTAGTATGTATGTAGCATGTAGTATGTATGTAGTATGTATGTAGCATGCATGTAGCATGCAGTATGTATGTAGCATGCATGTAGTATATATGTAGTATGTATGTAGCATGTAGTATGTAGCATGCATGTAGTATATATGTAGTATGTAGCATGTAGTATGTATGTAGCATGCATGTAGTATATATGTGTTATGTATGTAGCATGTAGCATGCATGTAGCATGCATGTAGTATGTATGTAGTATATATGTGGTATGTATGTAGCATGCAGTATGTATGTAGCATGCATGTAGTATATATGTAGTATGTATGTTGCATGTAGTATGAATGTAGCATGTATGTAGTATGCATGTTGTATGTATGTAGCATGTAATTTTTTTTTTTTTTTTTTTACATTTAACACATTAGCCGGATGATGGGACTACTACTGTCCCATCATTGGCTAATGTGTCAATCACTGTCATGGTAGCAGGCATCGCCCGATGGGACTTGTAGTCCCATCGGACGATGCCTGCACAGACCCCCGGAGCCTGCACAGACCACCGGCAGGCCGGCACAGCCCCCCGGCAGGCCGGCACAGCCCCCCGGCAGGCCGGCACAGCCCCCCGGAGCCTGCACAGACCACCGGCAGGCCGGCACAGACCACCGGAGCCTGCACAGACCCCCTGGCAGGCCGGCACAGCCCCCCGACAGGCCCGTACAGACCCCAGAGAGGCTGTACAAGGGCAGGAAAGGGTTTTTCTTATTCCGATACCGGAAGTCCCATAGACTTGAATGGGACTTCCGGTATCGGAATCGGCGATACCGATACTTTTTTTAAAGATCGGCCGATACCATCCGATACGATACTTTGAAGTATCGGACGGTATCGCTCAACTCTAGTTATCACCTTTGCTTTATGGCAAGGTGCTCCATCATGTTGAAAAAGGCATTGTTGATCGCCAAACTGCTCTTGGACGGTTGGGAGAAGTTGCTCTTGGAGGACATTCTGGTACCATTCTTTATTCATGGCTGTGTTTTTAGGCAAGACTGAGAGAGAGCCCATTCCCTTGGCTGAGAAGCAACCCCACACATGAATGGTTTCAGGATGCTTGACAGTTGGCATGAGACAAGGCTGGTGGTAGCGCTCACCTGGTCTTCTCCGAATAAGCCGTTTTCCAGATGTCCCAAACAATCGAAAAGGGGATTCATCAGAGAAAATGACTTTACCCCAGTCCTCAGCAGTCCACTCCCTGTACCTCTTGCAGAATATCAGTCTGTCCATGATGTTTTTTCTGGAGAGAAGTGGTTTCTTTGCTGCCCTCCTTGAGACGAGGCCTTGCTCCAAGAGTCTCCGCCTCACAGTGCGTGCAGATGCACTCACACTTGCCTGCTGCCATTCCTGAGCAAGCTCTGCACTGCTGGTAGCCCGATCCCGCAGCTGAAACACTTTTAAGAGACGGTCCTGGCGCTTGCTGGTCTTTCTTGGGCGCCCTGGAGCCTTTTTGGCAACAAGGGAACCTCTCTCCTTGAAGTTCTTGATGATGCGATAGATTGTTGACTGAGGTGCAATCTTTCTAGCTGCGATACTCTTTCCTGTTAGGCCATTTTTGTGCAGTGCAATGATGACTGCACGTGTTTCTTTAGAGATAACCATGGTTAACAGAAGAGAAACAATGATGCCAAGCACCAGCCTCCTTTTAAAGTGTCCACTGGTGTCATTCTTACTTAATCATGACAGATTGATCTCCAGCACTGTCCTCATCAACACCCACACCTGTGTTAATGGAGCAATCACTGAAACGATGTTAGCTGGTCCTTTTAAGGCAGGGCTGCAATGATGTTGAAATGTGTTTTGGAGGATAAAGTTAATTTTCTAGGCCAATATTGACTTTGCAAGTAATTGCTGTTAAGCTGATCACTCTTTATAACATTCTGGAGTATATGCAAATTGCCATTAGAAAAAATGAAGCAGTAGACTTTGTAAAAATTAATATTTGTGTAATTCTCAAAACTTTTGGCCATGACTGTACTGCACACTGACCTGAGAGACTTCCTGATCATCCCTGCGCATGACAGGAAGTCTCTCAGCTCTAGAGACCCAGATTTCATCATGACGACATCTGGTCTCCATGGCAGCTATTGGGACCCCGCGTCATGCCACGGGGTCTCCGATCCAAAAGCAGAGGGGCTGTCAGCCTCTCTCCCGGCTCCGTAATGCTGCAATCTTGTTTGATCGCAGTGTTCTGGGGGTCAAAGTGCCGGGAGCAGTCCGTGACTGCTCCTGGCACTTAGTGCAGGGTGTTAGCTGAGAAAATCAGCTGACACAAGGCCGCGATTGGCCGCACCCCCCCTCCCATGTGCGCAGCCGATCGCTAATGATGCACCATTCCGTCCTTGGGAATTAAGTCCCAGGTCACATGGACGGAATAGTACGTCTAATGGAAGAGAGGGGTTAATCATAGTTATGTTAACCAAGTACCATATATTGTTTTCATGAACTATTGCCATTTATTTACTGTAGGGTATTTGCTCATTTTGTTTATCTAAGGTTTTGTCTGTGTAGTGTCCAGTGTGAACATGCGCCTACATGCTGAATGCATACCAACTTATATTCCAGTTCATTTCTTTAAGTTTTATATGCTAAAACATGCAAAACTTTTCAAAATGCACTAAAAATATCCTTGAAAATACACTCAAAGTGCCCGACATGCGTCACCCAATACTAATTACGCTTAACTTTGGCAGCAGCTGTCTGATGCTGACTACCAAACTTAAGGGGTATTCCCATTTTGTGCTTTGATTAAAGAGAATTTGTCAGTAGGGTCAACCCTCCTACACAGTCCAGCCTATATGGACATGTAGGACATAGGACATAGGAAGCGTAATAAAATGATACTTTGATATCTGTGATCCAATATCTTAATTCAGAGAAATCCACATTTTTCTTTATATGTGAATGAGCTGTTATGATCTATGGGAGGGGCATCGTTCTCCTTGAGAATCTGTCTGCAGAGGTTATTTTAAATGAATAGTGACGTCAGCAGTGTGAGACATGTGATGACTGACAGTCTGCTCTCCTGATCTACACGTTACACAGTGGAAACTCCTCCTGGAGGCAGATTCTTGGAAAGATCTATGTCCTGCCCATAGATCTTAACGGCTCATTTACATATTAAGAAAAACATGGATTTCTCTGGATTAAAACATCAGATCGCAGATATCAAGGTATCATTTTATTCAGCTTTATATGACCTGCATGCCCTTATAGACGGCTTAGGAGGGTTGATCCTACTGACACATTCCCTTTAACATATAGTGGATGTCAGTCTCCACAATTGGACTTGCATCTGTTTCAGTAACGAGGTCCCGTTGTGGGCTGCCTTCAGTGGAGAGGTGTCCTGAATTTCCACCACCTCCTCACTGACAGTGGTGTGCTCTGGAAGGTCCGTACTGGAGATCGATGCAGAGCCCATTGTTGAGATCCTCATCTACGAGAGGAGAATATCCTGATAAATTCATGGTCTACAATGTCCCTAAAGGTTCACATACATTAGAGGAAAGATGGCCAAACCTTCCAATTTTAGCTATGTATAGGAGGACATCCCGATAATCCCAGGAGTAAGAAGGATCCCACCAGGTGTGGACAAATCATTGGTGCAACCTCTTATGTGAATAACGAGGTCGCCCAATCTCACTGGTGAGTTGGAGAATGAATTAAACAAAGTCCATTCACTTCCATAGGAGTTACAGGAAACAGATACAAGTGTTTCAGCCCCTGTTCTGAACACAGGCCCTTCCCCAGAGGCGCATCGTGCATCCGTCAGACAATTTTTGCTATTTCCCGCACTCCGATGATTCACTCGCAGTTATGGATAACTTGACAGGCTCAGATTAGATTAGTTCCTCTTCCTCCAATAACATAAATAGCGCCATTCGTCTACGGAACAATTAATTCTAATCCACCCAGGTCTAATTTCATGGAAAAATGTGGATGGTGCCACATAGATTTCTCAGGATTTCTTGCATGCTTTATTGGATCATAGCCGGAAAATTCCTGTATAATTTCTCTGTGAAATAATGCGCGTTCCTTGCTGAATGTTAATGCTGTCCTGTCTTTCTGCCTCCTTCTACAATTTGCTTTTATTGCCTTTTGCATCAAAATGTTGTTTGCATGAGGCCGCAGACAATTGTGGGGAGACTTTCAGATTTTGTGCTGTGATGCGACCTGTGAAACAAAGTTGCCAATGTTTTCAAATGTGTTGGATGTTGTGTCCCCGTCGCAGGTCGCACAGGACACTTCATGTGTTTTTGTTTCTTTCACAAATATTCTCAAACATTCTTGATCGTGCGACTTGTCTGACAGCAGCTGTCGTAGCTCCAATATTCATTTTTATTATATGGCGGGGTCATTTATAGCTGGACCCGGCAAACACTATAAAGGAAGGCCATTCTGAAATAACATTCCAACATAGAAGATCAATGAAGACCCAGCTCTTCTACTAAGAAATAATGTTTGCACAGAATTATGTCGCCGTTCTTCTATTATTCCTCCTGCCCAAGCTCTAAATCCGCGCTGCATCCGCTCTCAGTATCGGGGACGGGTCCCAGAGTTTAGTTATTGACTTGCATGATATACTATCACTTTTTAAAGATGGGACTTTTTTCTTTAACAGGAGTTTGTCTAAATAAAATGACTGTTCAAACCAAGCACAGGCGCTCAGGGCGCCCTTGATGTGGCCAAACAGTTCACTGCGCCTTCCCACCTAATTTTTTTCCATCAATCTCCTGCCCTCTCTTCCTTCATTGGCACCTCTGGCTTTACAGGAGCTAAAGAAGGGCAGAGATAGGTGGAAACAAAGTGCAGCGAACGCCTTTCCTTGGTTTGAACAGTCATTTTGTGCTTACAGATTCCCTTTAATTAATAATTTGTGTCACATACAATAAAAATAGGAGGAAATAGGAGTCTAAAAAATCTCCAGTGTCCAGGGCGAAAATTGCAAGTTTTCTATATTATTATTATTTTTTTTTTTAATTATAGATTATGCCATGTAAAAGAAAAAATAATGAATTTAACACAAAAAAATGATTTGATCAATAGATCATTTTCTGATGACACATTCCCTTTATTACTACCAGAAACAGTCCAGGGACGACAAGAAACAAAAATGGCTGATTTTTTTGATGAAAAAAAAGTAACCTTTTTTTGTAATCCTAGAATCCTCTTAGAAAACAAAAAGTGATGAGCCTTTGACTATAGTAATTTAATTTGGAGAGATGTGGAAGTGTCTGCAGGTGGGTGACTGAATATCACTGAAATATGGCCGACTGTGGCTAAAAACGACCAAAACTACAGCTCAACTAAGTCAAATACAATGCAAACTGATGAAAAGAAAACTCAATGTATTATTTTCCCTGTGTCCTAGATAGATAGAGATATATAGAGTTGAAGTCAGAAGTTTCCATCCACTATATAAAAAGACACATCTGCATTGCTTTCTCAATAATTACCATAATTATTAATATTTGCCAAATGCCAGAATAATGAGAGAGAGGATGTTTTTTATTACTTAATGCAAAGTTAATAGTTTCCATCCATTTCATTGGTATTTGGTACCATTGCCCTTAATCTGAATGACTTTGGTCACACGTTTGAGATCTCCTTCCACAAGCTTCTCACAATAGTTGGTTGGAATTTGGGCCCATTCCTCCTGACAAAACTGGTGTAACTGGTCCAGGTTTGTAGGTCGCCCTGCTCGCACCAGACTTTTCAGCTGACTTCTCACTTAGCAGTAAGTAATAAAAATGCCTTAAAACATTCTCGCCGCTCTCATTATTCTGGCATTTGGCAAATATTAATAGTTATGGTAATTCTAATTTACCTAAAACGGGAAAGGTTTATTCTGTTCTCATGTCAGACATTGAGAAAAACATGCAGATGTGTCTTATATAGTGGATGGAAACATATATATATATGTCACAGCGGCGTCCGCTGCCGCCGCTACCACCGCTGCCGTGCCTGTCTCGCACCCACCCACTCACGTGTTCCTGCGCTGCTCCCACATCCTGCCCTCCTGCTGCCCGGGGGTCCCGGCGTGTCTCCTCTTCACTCATGGCCTTCTGGCTGGCAGCGTTCCCGCACATGCGCCTTAGGCCGCGGGCGCGCGCTCTCCAGCTCTTTTAGCCTTGTAGCACCTGCCCGGAAGCACTAGTGCTCCAATCAGGTGCTGTCACAGGGTATATCAGGCGGCTCCTCCATATTGGAGGCACCTGATTACCGTGTGCATGCTATATGTGGTCCTGGCCTTCTTTGTGGGTTCTGCCCACTACCTTCTTTGTGATTTAGCCTGTCCTGCTCCGTCCTGATCCTCCTGCTCCATTCTCATTGACCTGTCCTGGTAGTTTCGTCTCCCTGATTCCGTCCTGGTTAGGTCCTTCCGTTCCTCTAGTCCAGACTGCGTGGTTTCTGTGCCTCCCCTTGAGCCGTCCCTCTTGGTGCCAGCTGTCTCGGTACCTGACTCCTTGGGTCTGCCCCAAACGATCCCTGTATAGGGGTTGGTCCCACCTGATCCACTCACTAGGGGCTGCTTCAGTGCCGCGACTCAGAGGGTCCACTCCCAGAAGCACGCCATCCCTTAGGTGTCACAAATTTATAACACACACACATATATATATATACATACACACATACACACTGAGTGTACAGTGCTGTGCAAACTAATTGGAACAAAGCATTTTTTTTAAGTAAAATCATAAGTTGGTTTCCAGTCAGTGATTCAAACCAGTTTTAACTGCTTTGAACAGGCACTCACACCTGCTCAAAGCAGTTAAAACTGGTTTGGATCACTGACTGGAAACCAACTTATGATTTTACTTTAAAAAATGCTTTTCCCCAATGTATGTATGTATGTGTGTATATCAAGCCACGCCCACTCCACATGCAAAGCCCCATATAATAAATATCTAATATTTCTTTTCTTTTTCATAGGCACATCTTCTTGACCACAACAGGTTACACTGCCTGTGTTACCCATAGCAACCAATCACTAAGCATCTTTCATTTCACCAGAGCTGTTTTAAAGATGAAAGCTGAGCTGTGACCGGGTGGGAGAAATCTAGCATCCCTGGGAACATAAGCTCCCAGCCATTGTCTGCCCCCCAGAAAGGAGCAGAGAGCACATGACATAAATGAATCCCCCCTCCTCTATTACTGCCGTGCTCTATTGAAACCGGCGTAGAAAATCGACTCATCAGCGGCCGCACACAGAGCCACACTGCCAGGTTACATAACAGCACATCTCCAGGAACTCCCTTCTCAGGGCCACCCGGCTCGAGACTGTGGGATGGAGGATGTGTGATGGGTATATGGGCATGGGACTATGGGATGGAGGATGTATGATGGGTATATGGGCACGGGACTATGGGATGGAGGATATGTATGATGGGTATATGAGCACGGGGTTACGGGATAGTGGTTGTATGATGGTATATGAGCATGAGACTATGGGATGGAGGATATGTATGATGGGTATATGGGCACGGGACTATGGCATAGAGGATGTGTGATTGTATATGGGCACTAGACTATGGGATGGAGGATATGTATGATGGGTATATGGGCACGGGACTATGGCATAGAGGATGTGTGATTGTATATGGGCACTAGACTATGGGATGGAGGATATGTATGATGGGTATATGGGCACTAGACTATGGGATGGAGGATATGTATGATGGTTATATGGGCACAGGACTATGGGATGGAGGATATGTATGATGGGTATATGGGCACTAGACTATGGGATGGAGGATATGTATGATGGGTATATGGGCACAGGACTATGGCATAGAGGATGTGTGATTGTATATGGGCACTAGACTATGGGATTGAGGATATGTATGATGGGTATATGGGCACGGGAATACGGGGTAGAGGATGTATGATGGTATATGTGCACGGGACTATGGGATAGAGGATGTGTGATGGGTATATGGGCACGCGACTATGGGATGGAAGATATGTATGATGGGTATATGGCCATGGGACTATGGGATGGAGGATGTGTGATGGGTATATGGGCACGGGACTATGGGATGGAGGATGTGTGATGGGTATATGGGCACGGGACTATGGGATGGAGGATGTGTGATGGGTATATGGGCACGGGACTATGGGATTGAGGATGTGTGATGGTTATATGAGCACTGGACTATGGGATTGAGGATGTGTAATGGGTATATGGGCACAGGACTATGGGATAGAGGATATGTATGCTGGTATATGGGCACAGGGCTATGGGTTGGAGGATGTGTTATGGGTATATGGGCACGGGGCTATGGGATGGCGGAGATGTATGATGGGTATATGGGCACGGGACTATGGGATGGAGGATGTGTAATGGGTATATCGGCACAGGACTATGGGATAGAGGATATGTATGATGGGTATATGGGCACGGGGCTATGGGATGGTGGAGATGTATGATGGGTATATGGGCACGGGACTATGGGATGGAGGATGTGTAATGGGTATATGGGCACAGGACTATGGGATGGAGGATATGTATGATGGTTATATGGGCACGGGACTATGGGATGGAGGATATGTATGATGGGTATATGGGCACGGGACTATGGGATGGAGGATGTGTGATGGGTATATGGGCACGGGACTATGGGATGGAGGATATGTATGACGGGTATATGATCCTATAAAGAGAGCACGGCACTCAGGAATAGTTTGGTTGTTGGTGCTCAAGTCGGTATCCAACCCATCAATCAAAAATGACAAAAATCTTGGCACTCAATATGTGAAATATTCAGACACTTTTATTTTGTGCATCCAGACAGAAAGGTTTAAACGTTTTCAGTCCAGCATAGGACCTTCATCAGAAAAATCTCGTTTACTAAAATAAATAAATCCTTGCAATGGTAGCCAAAAGAAGGACAAAGTAGAGAGTCTGGATGGCCAGTGGAAATGTTAAATGGCTGGCGTCTGGAAAGCGTATGTGGACTGAGCCGTCCAAAATTAGAACAGGCAGCTGTACAGCGTAGGGCTTCAGAAAAGGGACCTCTAGGGTCACTAAAATAAGGAGTGAAGACAGCGCTGATAGCAGTGGGTATACAACCTCTAGAATTGAATTGCGCTGGTGAAGCCCTGGTCTGTGGTCTGGCTGCCCTGTGTGGAAGACCTGTACAGCTGCCTGTTCTAATTTTGGACGGCTCAGTCCACATACGCTTTCCAGACGCCAGCCATTTAACATTTCCACTGGCCATCCAGACTCTCTACTTTGTCCTTCTTTTGGCTACCATTGCAAGGATTTATTTATTTCAGTAAACAAGATTTTTCTGATGAAGGTCCTATGCTGGAATGAAAACGTTTAAACCTTTCTGTCTGGATGCACAAAATAAAAGTGTCTGAATATTTCACATATTGAGTGCCAAGATCTTTGTCATTTATGATGGGTATATGGGCACGGTGCTATGGGATGGAGGATGTGTGATGGGTATATGGGCACGGGACTATGGGATGGAGGATATGTGTGATGGGTATATGGGCACGGGACTATGGGATAGAGGATATGTATGATGGGTATATGGGCACGGGACTATGGGATAGAGGATATGTATGATGGGTATATGGGCACGGGACTATGGGATAGAGGATGTGTGATGGGTATATGGGCACAGGGCTATGGGATGGCGGAGATGTATGATGGGTATATGGGCATGGTACTATGGGATGGAGGATATGTATGATGGTTATATGGGCACAGGACTATGGGATGGAGGATATGTATGATGGGTATATGGGCACGGGACTATGGGATGGAGGATATGTATGATGGGTATATGGGCACGGGACTATGGGATAGAGGATGTGTGATGGGTATATGGGCACGGGGCTATGGGATGGAGGATATGTATGATGGGCACGGGACTATGGGATGGAGGATATGTATGATGGGTATATGGGCACGGGACTATGGGATAGAGGATGTGTGATGGGTATATGGGCACGGGGCTATGGGATGGAGGATATGTATGATGGGCACAGGGCTATGGGATAGAGGATGTGTGATGGGTATATGGGCACGGGACTATGGGATGGAGGATATATATGATGGGTATATGTGCACGGGACTATGGGATGGAGGATATGTATGATGGGTATATGGGCACGGGGCTATGGGATAGAGGATATGTATGATGGGTATATGGGCACAGGGCTATGGGATGGCGGAGATGTATGATGGGTATATGGGCACAGGACTATGGGATAGAGGATATGTATGATGGGTATATGGGCACGGGACTATGGGATGGAGGATATGTATGATGGGTATATGGGCACAGGACTATGGGATAGAGGATGTGTGATGGGTATATGGGCACGGGACTATGGGATGGAGGATATGTATGATGGGCACAGGGCTATGGGATAGAGGATGTGTGATGGGTATATGGGCACGGGACTATGGGATGGAGGATATGTATGATGGGTATATGGGCACAGGGCTATGGGATGGCGGAGATGTATGATGGGTATATGGGCATGGTACTATGGGATGGAGGATATGTATGATGGTTATATGGGCACAGGACTATGGGATGGAGGATATGTATGATGGGTATATGGGCACAGGGCTATGGGATGGAGGATATGTATGATGGTTATATGGGCACAGGACTATGGGATGGAGGATATGTATGATGGGTATATGGGCACGGGACTATGGGATGGAGGATATGTATGATGGGTATATGGGCACAGGACTATGGGATAGAGGATGTGTGATGGGTATATGGGCACGGGACTATGGGATGGAGGATATGTATGATGGGCACAGGGCTATGGGATAGAGGATGTGTGATGGGTATATGGGCACGGGACTATGGGATGGAGGATATGTATGATGGGTATATGGGCACAGGGCTATGGGATGGCGGAGATGTATGATGGGTATATGGGCATGGTACTATGGGATGGAGGATATGTATGATGGTTATATGGGCACAGGACTATGGGATGGAGGATATGTATGATGGGTATATGGGCACGGGACTATGGGATGGAGGATATGTATGATGGGTATATGGGCACAGGACTATGGGATAGAGGATGTGTGATGGGTATATGGGCACGGGGCTATGGGATGGAGGATATGTATGATGGGCACAGGGCTATGGGATAGAGGATGTGTGATGGGTATATGGGCACGGGACTATGGGATGGAGGATATGTATGATGGGTATATGGGCACGGGACTATGGGATGGAGGATATATATGATGGGTATATGTGCACGGGACTATGGGATGGAGGATATGTATGATGGGTATATGGGCACGAGGCTATGGGATAGAGAATGTGTGATGGGTATATGGGCACGGGTCTATGGGATGGAGGATATGTATGATGGGTATATGGGCACGGGGCTATGGGATAGAGGATGTGTGATGGGTATATGGGCTCGGGGCTATGGGATTATGGGATAGAGGATGTGTGATGGGTATATGGGCACGGGGCTATGGGATGGAGGATATGTATGATGGGTTTATGGGCACGGGACTATGGGATAGGGGATGTATGATGGGTATATGGGCATGGGACTATGGGATGGAGGATAGGTATGATGGGTATATGGGCACAGGACTATGGGATGGAGGATATGTATGATAGGTATATGGGCATGGGACTATGGGATGGAGAATAATAATTATAATTTGTTATAACTAACCACAGTTACTATGCCCAGGCAATGCTGGGCTCTTCAGCTGGCATATATAATGTAGGACAATATATGTTTTATGCAATAGATTCTGTTTTTCTACAACTTTTTTGCAATTTTGCCTTCTATGGTGAATTTACATGGTGTCTTCGTAAGATAAAAATGAGACAATTATCTGAGAAAGAAAAAACTCTCCGGATCAAACAATCCATCACATTTTGATAGCGGAGGGGATTTTTTTTGAGTGTATATTTCACTTTTTACTTATTTACTGCCACAGATCGCAATGAGTGAATTATATGCTAACCGAACAATAAAGTAACTTAGTACTGGGAGTTTTCTGCCCGCCAGTGACTTATGGGCGAATACGAGGACCACGGGATCTATATAAATTGCAAATAGCAACTGTAAAAGTGACGATTCATAATCTGAGCAAGGAGGCTTCACTTCTGAAATGATTGGTGTGCAGAAAAGTGGCAGAAATTAAAAAGACAAAGCAATGGCGGAAAGGCAAAAATGAAATTCAAATGTATTGTAAATGTCATCAACCCTCAATGAGAAATCAGCACACCCCTGACATTGGTGAATGGAAGCAAGACTGATTGAAATCACTGATCTGTGAGGTCTGAGATTGATAGACAGATATGGGATGGATAGATAAATAGATAATAGATAGATAATAAAAAGATAATAGATATATTATAGATAACAGATGATAGATAGAGCTTTGTGTTGTGCAGTATATAGCACTGTTTATGTGGTTTTCTTAGTTCAGTAGAATAGACCAGAGATGCGACACACTATGTATAGTGGGAATGTGCCTTATGTGGTTAACTACAGACAAGTAATGTTTCTGCTCCCTGCAATTCTCATTTAAAGTACTTTTTATTAGAGAGAACTGTACTCTGAGATTATAACAATAGACATCAAACAGAGAAAAGGAAGAACACATTACATATTATTTTACAGTAATTAAATCTAACTTAAATGTAATTATCTTTACAATTGAGATACCTTAAATTAATGAATAAGTAATTAGTCCATTTGCATGTCGAGTCTTCAGCGTGATTATGAGATCACACTTATACTGTAACTGCTAAGCGCAATCCAAGAAGTAAAACACAAAGCAATTTTAATTACTCTTACAAGATCAAGAACAGCATTATGGTAGTTATATTCTTGTACAGAGGGGGCAGTATAATAGTAGTTATATTCTTGTACAAAGGAGACAGTATTATAGTAGTTATATGCTTGTACATAGGGGGCAGTATTATAGTAGTTATATTCTTGTACATAGGGAGCAGTATTATAGTAGTTATATTCTTGTACATAGGGAGCAGTATTATAGTAGTTATATTCTTGTACATAGGGGCAGTATTATAGTAGTTATATTCTTGTATATAGGAGCAGTATTATAGTAGTTATATTCTTGTACATAGGAGCAGTATTATAGTAGTTATATTCTTGCACATAGGGGCAGTATTATAGTAGTTATATTCTTGTATATAGGAGCAGTATTATAGTAGTTATATTCTTGTATATAGGAGCAGTATTATAGTAGTTATATTCTTGTATATAGGAGCAGTATTATAGTAGTTATATTCTTGTACATAGGAGCAGTATTATAGTAGTTATATTCTTGCACATAGGGGCAGTATTATAGTAGTTATATTCTTGTACATAGGGGCAGTATTATAGCAGTTATATTCTTGTGCATAGGGGCAGAATTATAGTAGTTATATTCTTGTACATAGGGGCAGTATTATTGTAGTTATATTCTTGTACATAGGAGCAGTATTATAGTAGTTATATTCTTGTACATAGGAGGCAGTATTATAGTAGTTATATTCTTGTATATAGGAGCAGTATTATAGTAGTTATATTCTTGTATATAGGAGCAGTATTATAGTAGTTATATTCTTGTACATAGGAGCAGTATTATAGTAGTTATATTCTTGCACATAGGGGCAGTATTATAGTAGTTATATTCTTGTACATAGGGGCAGTATTATAGCAGTTATATTCTTGTATATAGGAGTAGTATTATAGTAGTTATATTCTTGTACATAGGAGCAGTATTATAGTAGTTATATTCTTGTACATAGGAGCAGTATTATAGTAGTTATATTCTTGTACATAGGAGCAGTATTATGGTAGTTATATTCTTTTACATAGGGGCAGTATTATAGAAGTAATATTCTTGTACATAGGGGCAGTATTATAGTAGTTATATTCTTGTACATAGGAGGCAGTATTATAGTAGTTATATTCTTGTACATAGGGGCAATATTATAGTAGTTATATTCTTGTACATAGGAGCAATATTGTAGTAGTTATATTCTTGTACATAAGGGCAGTATTATAGTAGTTATATTCTTGTACATAGGGGCAGTATTATAGTAGTTATATTCTTGTACATAGGAGCAATATTATAGTAGGGCAGTACATAGGGGCAGTATTATAGTAGTTATATTCTTGTAAATAGGAGGCTGTTATGATGAGTCACCGAAGGAGGAAAAAACAAAATACAGCCAAGTCCAGAAAAACCAGAGAGGTTGGCAGCTATCGGATTGCAGACCCCTGAACCCATCCACAACAACTAGCAGTAGCCGTGGGGGGTTCCTACGGTGCCCTAGACCCCTCGATCACAGCCGGAGAGCTACATAGCCTAAAGACAGAAAGGGGAAAAACTAAACTGCCCCAGAGCAGACCCCAAAGCAATAGGCAGCCCCAAACATATAATGACGGTGAAGCAAGATGAAAACACTAACACAGATAGAAAGATAGGTTGAGCAAATGATGGGGCCCAAGCTAACTACATAGGACAGGATAGGAAAGCTGCTGTCTGCCATCCGCAAAAACCCTATCAAAATGGGCAACTGACTGATAGGAAAAACAGGCCCTGAAGTCGCTAGGCTTCAAAAGACTATATCAGCACTCAGGTATATTCTGAAGACAGAGCAAAAGATCAACAGATCAGAGACAAAAATGGAATTCAGGTCACCCCCGGCCGGGGATGGCAGAACTCCCAAAAAACAAGGCAAGACAAAAACAAAACTGAAGAGTACAAAGCAGAGCAGAAAAACTTAGCTTTGAGATGCAGGAATCAGACTGGTCTCCAAGAATCCAGCAGGAAAATCACCAGCCAGGAAGAAGGGCGTCGGCAGCCTTATATCCAGTCCTCAATTCCAGCCACCCAGTTATCATCTAGCTGCCCAGGTGTTTGGTAATCAGTCTCACTACCTTCCTTCACCAGAGGAGGGAGTTCATCAGACCTCAATGGTGAAGGGAAAAATGAACTCACAACAGGAGGCAGTATTATAGTAGTTATATTCTTGTACATAGGAGCAGTATTAAAATAGTTATATTCTTGTATATAGGGGGCAGTACTATAGTAGTTATATTCTTGTACATAGGGGCAGTATTATAGTAGTTATATTCTGGTACATAGGAGCAATATTATAATAGTTATATTCTTGTACATAGGGGCAGTATTATAGTAGGTATATTCTTGTACACAGGGGCAATATTATAGTAGTTATATTTTTGTACATAGGGGCAGTATTATAGTAGTTATATTCTTGTACATAGGGGCAGTATTATAGTAGTTATATTCTTGTACATAGGAGCAGTATTAAAGCAGTTATATTCTTGTACATAGGGGCAGTATTATAGTAGTTATATTCTTGTACATAGGAGCAGTATTATAGTAGTTATATTTTTGTACATAGGAGCAGTATTATAGTAGTTATATTCTTGTACATAGGAGCAGTATTATAGTAGTTATATTCTTGTACATAGGAGCAGTATTATAGTAGTTATATTCTTGTACATAGGAGCAGTATTATAGTAGTTATATTCTTAAACAGAGGAGCAGTATTCTAGTAGTTATATTCTGGTACATAGGAGAAGTATTATAGCAGTTATATTCTTGTACATAGGAGCAGTATTATAGTAGTTATATTCTTGTACATAGAGGCAGTATTATAGTAGATATATTCTTGTACATAGGGGCAGTATTACAGTAGTTATTTTCTTTTACATAGGGGCGGTATTATAGTAGTTATATTCTTGTACATAGCGCAGTATTATAGTAGTTATATTCTTAAACACAGACAGAGAGCACAGAATGACAATTGTGCATAAATATCCTGCAGTAAAACATATAACAGAAATCAGCAAGTGGTGATGAAAAGATAAGAAATACAGGGTATTTAGTCGATACTCTTTTTTGCAAAAAAATGTTTACCAAGCTGCTTCACCGCGTCAAGGTAACCCTATTAAAGCAGGAGCGGTGTTATAGTAGTTATATTCTTGTAAATAGAGGCAGTATTATTGTAATTATATTCTTGTACATAGCGCAGTATTATAGTAGTTATATTCTTGTACATAGGGGCGGTATTATAGTAGTTATGTTCTTGTACATAGGGGCGGTATTATAGTAGTTATATTCTTGTACATAGGGGGCAGTGTTATAGTAGTTATATTCTTGTACATAGGGGCGGTATTATAGTAGTTATATTCTTGTAGATAGGGAGCAGTATTATAGTAGTTATATTTTTGTACATAGGGGGCAGTATTATAGTAGTTATATTCTTGTACATAGGGGGCAGTATTATAGTAGTTATATTCTTGTACATAGGGGGCAGTATTATAGTAGTTATATTCTTGTACATAGGGGCAGTGTTATAGTAGTTATATTCTTGTACATAGGGGCGGTTTTATAGTAGTTATATTCTTTTACATAGGGGCGGTATTATAGTAGTTATATTCTTGTACATAGCGCAGTATTATAGTAGTTATATTCTTGTACATAGGGGCTGTATTATAGTAGATATATTCTTGTACATAGGGGGCAGTATTATAGTAGTTATATTCTTGTACATAGGGGGCAGTATTATAGTAGTTATATTCTTGTACATAGGGGGCAGTATTATAGTAGTTATATTCTTGTACATAGGGGCGGTATTTTAGTAGTTATATTCTTGTACATAGGGGCGGTATTTTAGTAGTTATATTCTTTTACATAGGGGCGGTATTATAGTAGTTATATTCTTGTATATAGAGGCAGTATTATAGTAGTTATATTCTTGTACATAGGGGGCAGTATTATAGCAATTATATTCTTGTACATAGGGAGCAGTATTATAGTAGTTATATGCTTGTACATAGGGGCAGTATTATAGTAGTTATATTCTTGTACATAGGAGCAGTATTATAGTAGTTATATTTTTGTACATAGGAGCAGTATTATAGTAGTTATATGCTTGTACATAGGGGCAGTATTATAGTAGTTATATGCTTGTACATAGGAGCAGTATTATAGCAGTTATATTCTTGTACATAGGGGCAGTATTATAGTAGTTATATTCTTGTACATAGGAGCAGTATTATAGTAGTTATAGTCTTAAACATAGGAGCAGTATTATACAGTCATGGCCAAAAGTTTTGAGAATGACACAAATATTAATTTTTACAAAGTCTACTGCTTCATTTTTTCAAATGGCAATTTGCATATACTCCAGAATGTTATAAAGAGTGATCAGCTTAACAGCAATTACTTGCAAAGTCAATATTTGCCTAGAAAATGAACTTTATCCCCCAAAACACATTTCAACATCATGGCAGCCCTGCCTTAAAAGGACCAGCTAACATCGTTTCAGTGATTGCTCCATTAACACAGGTGTGGGTGTTGATGAGGACAGGGCTGGAGATCAATCTGTCATGATTAAGTAAGAATGACACCACTGGACACTTTAAAAGGAGGCTGGTGCTTGGCATCATTGTTTCTCTTCTGTTAACCATGGTTATCTCTAAAGAAACACGTGCAGTCATCATTGCACTGCACAAAAATTGCCTAACAGGGAAAAGTATCGCAGCTAGAAAGATTGCACCTCAGTCAACAATCTATCACATCATCAAGAACTTCAAGGAGAGAGGTTCCCTTGTTGCCAAAAAGGCTCCAGGGCGCCCAAGAAAGACCAGCAAGCGCCAGGACCGTCTCTTAAAAGTGTTTCAGCTACGGGATCAGGCTACCAGCAGTGCAGAGCTTGCTCAGGAATGGCAGCAGGCAGGTGTGAGTGCATCTGCACGCACTGTGAGGCGGAGACTCTTGGAGCAAGGCCTGGTCTCAAGGAGGGCAGCAAAGAAGCCACTTCTCTCCAGGAAAAACATCATGGACAGACTGATATTCTGCAAGAGGTACAGGGAGTGGACTGCTGAGGACTGGGGTAAAGTCATTTTCTCTGATGAATCCCCTTTTCGATTGTTTGGGACATCTGGAAAACGGCTTATTCGGAGAAGACCAGGTGAGCGCTACCACCAGTCTTGTCTCATGCCAACTGTCAAGCATCCTGAAACCATTCATGTGTGGGGTTGCTTCTCAGCCAAGGGAATGGGCTCTCTCTCAGTCTTGCCTAAAAACACAGCCATGAATAAAGAATGGTACCAGAATGTCCTCCAAGAGCAACTTCTCCCAACCATCCAAGAGCAGTTTGGTGATCAACAATGCCTTTTTCAACATGATGGAGCACCTTGCCATAAAGCAAAGGTGATAACTAAATGGCTCAGGGAACAAAACATAGAGATTTTGGGACCATGGCCTGGAAACTCCCCAGATCTTAATCCCATTGAGAACTTGTGGTCAATCATCAAGAGACGGGTGGACAAACAAAAACCTTCAAATTCAGACAAAATAAAAGCATTGATTTTGCAAGAATGGACTGCTATCAGTCAGGATTTGATCCAGAAGTTGATTGAGAGCATGCCAGGGAGAATTGCTGAGGTCCTGAAGAAGGGTCAACACTGCAAATATTGACTTGCTGCATTAACTCATTCTAACTGTCAATATAACCTTTTGCTACTCATAATATGATTGCAATTATATTTCTGGATGTGATAAAAACATCTGACAAACACACATAAAAACCAGAGGCCAGCAGATCATGTGAAAATATAATATTTGTGTCATTCTCAAAACTTTTGGCCATGACTGTAGTAGTTATATTCTGGTACATAGGAGCAGTATTATAGCAGTTATATTCTTGTACATAGGGGGCAGTATTAAAGTCTAATGTAAAATGTCTATAAAGTATGATGTTTTCTGTAACCTTCTAGAATCCTTCATTCTATGAGAAAGTAGCCTGTCAGCTTTTGCAGCCCCCTCCTTGTGCCCCCCCAGCAGCTGTGTGTGTACAGCTCTCTGCATGCATCTGAAACCTGATACCGGGCATTTCCTCTGGAAGCCTTCTCCTTCCCTCCCCCTGCACAGCTAAGGGAAAGCATTTCTTTTGTTCTCAGACAGGCCGAATGAAAAGTATGAGAGAAATTAAACTAAGCTAGCATGGGCCCCGGTCGCGGCAGAAAAATGAAACAGACATTTCTTTGATCTGAGTGGACCCAGCTTCACTACTGTGGCTCCTCTGAGGTTCTTGGACCTCCAGAAACTGAGATATGGATTGCTCCCGAATGGAGTGTCAATTATGGCATATTTGATGTTGTCTTGTTAAGTTCGATAAACCACAAACAATGACACCCTTTGTGAGTTTATACGAGCTTCCCCCGCTCAGTTATAGTTATTATAAGTTTTTAGTAAAGTTTCAACCTAGAGAGTAGGGGGGTGGAACCTCCCCAGCCGGCCCCTTTTGTGATGTCACAGACCTTAGGCTATAAGGTATTCCGTACCAAATTCCAGTCAGTTGGAGCTGGAGTACTGATGCTGAACAGACCTACCCCTTGTCTTGGGATGTTTGGTTGCGGCACATCCCCCGAGCCACATGGTCTGCCTAATACCACCTAAGCACATGTGTTACTTTCTGCCTTTTAATCCTTTTGTTTTATACTGCATTGTACATATTTAATGTCTCAACTTTATAACAACTTTTATCTATGTAATTACTGCCCATTTGGGGAATAAATGATAAAATTATTCAGTCTGCCTTCATGCTCTAAGAAATGAACTATGCGCCTTTTTTAGATAATCAATACTAATTTGGGGGTTTGCCACGGACCATCTTGATTAACTCTTTGATTAATTAAAGTATGGCTGGTGGCAGCGTGGTGTGTGCGGCTGGTTAGGCTGGTTGGCAGTCCGGAAGGGTCTTATATTGCTGGATGAGTGGTTGAGGCCACAGCATTGATAATTCCCTTACTGCAGCAGTCTGATTGGCCGTGCACAACAAGCAGCCCGTCCGGCGACTAATTATCCTAGGTGCCGTTCCCTGAATTGACTGACCTGAGGATAAGGGGGGCGCCGGAAAGCTGCGAGTTCCAAAGTGGAACTGAGAAAGTGGGATATACATAAATCCCCGAAGTTCTTGGAAGGTTGTTAGCAGTGGTGGGGCATCCAAAATACCCCTCCTGCGGTAAATTGTTAGAGCAAGATTAGCTTGCTGTGTTTTGGTCACACAGTGCCAGTGGTGGGATAACTAGGATAAGCCCCCACTGTGCCTGTGATAGCCATGTGCCGTCAGTGCGTCGCGTCCCTCTGTCCGCTGACAAACCCGCGTCAGTGGTGGGAGTGGGTGACGTTTTGGTGGCACCGGGCGTGCTGTTTGTCACATATAGTAGTTATATTCTTGTACATAGGAGCAGTATTATAGTAGTTATATTCTTAAACATAGGAGCAGTATTATAGTAGTTATATTCTTGTACATAGGAGCAGTATTATAGTAGTTATATTCTTGTACATAGGAGCAGTATTATAGTAGTTATAGTCTTGTACATAGGGGCAGTATTATAGTAGTTATATTCTTGTACATAGGGGCAGTATTATAGTAGTTATATTCTTTTACATAGGGGATAGTATTATAGTAGTTATATTCTTGTACATAGGGGGCAGTATTATAGTAGTTATATTCTTGTACATAGGGGCAGTATTATAGCAGTCATATTCTTGTACATAGAGGCAGTATTATAGTAGTTATATTCTTGTACATAGGAGCAGTATAATAGCACTTATATTCTTGTATGTCACGGGGTCCTTCTCTGGTATCACACAATCAACAGAGCAAGCGAAGAGTGAACAATTCCAAGACCTTTATTCAGGCAAAAATACGAAAAGGTCCATATTCAGTCCACCACACAAACGATAAGATAGTCCAGAATAAGAATGCAGTCCAGTATCAGGATAAAATGTCCAGGGAAACGAGATTCCAAAACTCTAGCACCAGAGGATAAAATGGGTCCTTTTCTCTCTGAAGTGCACACCGGAACTGACTTGTCCAGCTGCTGTTCTCCCCACCCCCTTCCTTGTCCAGGGGTAGTCAAACAAGTTGGGGGGCGGTTTCCAAGCCTCCCAGAGGAGAACAAAGGGCCTTAGGGATTAATGCACTACAGGGGGTCATCAAGAGACAGATACAGTGAGGCTGTAGACTTACAGTGTAATAAGAAAAACACTATGAAAATAACTGATATAGAAAAATAGGAATATACAAAATGATATCCACATAACATATCACACCATCACATTGTACATAGGAGCAGTATTATAGCAGTTATATTCTTGTACATAGGAGCAGTATTATAGTAGTTATATTCTTGTACATAGGGGGCAGTATTATAGTAGTTATATTCTTGTACATAGGAGCAGTACTATAGTAGTTATATTCTTGTACATAGGGGGCAGTATTATAGTAGTTATATTCTTGTACATAGGGGGCAGAATTATAGTAGTTATATTCTTGTACATAGGAGCAGTATTATAGTAGTTATATTCTTGTACATAGGAGCAGTATTCTAGTAGTTATATTCTTGTACATAGGGGGCAATTTTTATTATAAAACCCAAACATAAATACAATTATAATAAAACAAAAATCATCCAGTATTACAAAACACAAACCACTTAGGTAATATATACACAGCACTAATAATCAGATCATATTCATCAATAAATTAAAGTGTCCACACCTGGGGATGGAAAAAGAAAGTTAGAGGGAAAAAAAACAAAAAAAAAAAAACACACAAAAAAAAAAACATTATCATATTTTCGAACTGAATTTTACGTTTCTCCATAACGTTATGTTTCTTGGACTCCTTCCAACTTCTAGTGATTTTATCCACCGGAGTTCTGACATAACCTGATTGGCGGCAGCGGTGTGATCGAACGGCTCATTGTGCAGTGACACCCGGGTTCTCATGTGCCAGTGATAGTATTTGATGACACTGATTATAATGTACATTGTCTCTCTGTTGATGTTACTAACAGTGGAGGGGACACCATAGATTATGTCAGGATACTTTAGAGTCCGCAGTCTGGGGATTTTTAGATTATCTGACACTTCCTCCCAGATCTTCCTCCCTCCCCAGCAATCACATATAAAGTGCTCCATAGTTTCCTCCTGCTGACAACCAAGGGGACAATTCCGATCAGAGACACACAGATGTTTCAGGTTCCCTCTGACAAAGAGCCGACTATGCAGTGAAAGCCAAGTGACATCAAACAGTTTAGGAGGAAGCCGTTTCCCGTTTAGGAACCTAAGGCTTTCCTGCAGGGTGGTGGTGACACAATCTCTCAGGGCCAGTGGAGAGTAGAAGAAAGTCCTACATACACGAGCATACAGGTCTCTTCTCGTACTGCTCTCAATGTAAGACCTCTCCAGTCCCCACCTCCTAACACACTTCAGACCATAGTCCAGATACTGGGGGAGGTGGTCACCTGTCCATCTCCTCCTCTTGAGACTGCCGCCTCGCACCCAAGATTCTGCAAAAGGCAATATCCAGTACCTGATACTATTTACCCACAGGGAGCTACTGTTTGAGTCCATGTTCCCAAAATTCACCTTTAGAAACAAGGAGTCAAAGAAAACCCTTGGATTCAACATATCCAGCCCACCCTCTCTCCGCCGTAGGTATGTTATTCCCCTCTTTATCAGGTTCATCCTATTCCCCCACAAGAGCTGGAAGAACAGGCTGAAGAGCCTCGCTGAGAAAGATTCTGGTAAAGGGAAAATGACAGAGACATACAAGAAAACGGGGACCAGGTAAGTCTTCAACATTGTGACCCTTTCTCTGTAGGTCAGCCTCCAGTTCTTCCATCGCTGAACCTTTGCATTTCCGGTTTCCAATTTCTCCTCCCAATTTAGCGTGGCATTATCATCCCTCCCAAATTTAACCCCTAGGATCTTAATATGGGTGGAGGCTTTGGAAAACTGCGGCAGATCAAAGCTGGGCTCAGTATCTAATGTCCACAGAGCTTGACTCTTTTCAAGGTTGACCAGAGACCCGGAGGCCTCTGAGTAGCTTCTGATGGACGCAGATAACATCTGCACCTCACGAGGATTGGAGATCACCAGCGTCACATCGTCCGCATAGGCAACAACATTCAGAGGTGGGCAGTGGGGGACCGGCACCCCCTGAAAATCGCACTCCTGCAGTGACCTCAGAAACGGGTCTAGGGCAAAAACATACAGGAGCGGACTCATTGGGCAACCCTGTCTCACCCCCGCCCCAACTCCAAAAGTGTCACCCTGCCAACCATTAATCAGAGGAAAGCTCACCGCCTCTCTGTACAACGTCTTCACCCAATCCACAAATTGTCCCGGAATACCGTACTTTGACAAAGTGGCCCACAGATAGTCATGATCAACCCTGTCAAAGGCTTTAGCCTGGTCCAGACTAACAACATATCTCCCACGCCGCAGAGCTTTACATCTCTCAAACATCTCTCGTATCGAGATGACTGCTCCAGAGATGTTCCGCCCTTTTACTGTGCCAAACTGAGAGCCTGCCAACAGTGCCGGGGACAAACAGACTAATCTAGAAAATAGGATCTTTGCTAGAATCTTCCTGTCCACATTCAAGAGGGCAATCGGCCTCCAGTTCTTGATGTCACTCGGCTCTTTACCTTTAGACAGCAGAATTAACGAGGACACTCTCATGGATGGAGGCATCAGGTGATTTTCTAGACAATTTCTATACACATCCACGAGAATTGGAGCCAGGAGGTCTCTGAATTTCTTATAAAATTCTGCTGTTATACCATCTGGACCTGGTGCCTTCTTCAGATATAACTTATCAATAGCCTCCTTAACTTCTTCCACCGTTAATTCTGCTGTCAAAGGAGAAAAGTCCAGATCATTAGTATCAGGCGCTGGAGTTGCCTCCAAGAATTGAGCCATCTTATCTTTATCCAAAACTTTCCTCTGAAACAAGTCAGCATAGTAAGATCTCACCACCTCCAGGATACCCTCCCGTGAATCCTGCAATACACCCTGGGAGTCAATGAGACCCGTGACCATTTTTTTGGCCACCCTCTCCCTGCAATTCTCAAAGGGATCAGGGGCCCCTAAGGACCCATAATCCCGTTCAAGAACCAGGGAGGTATACCTGCTATACTGATACTGCTTTATCTCAGATTTCAGCCGGTCGATCTTCACTTTGTCATCCCCGCCCGCCGAATACAGTGACTCCAATTCTTTGCGCAGCTTTAGGTACTGGCTGTACTTATTCCTCCCTTTATTAACTGACAGTCTCTTTAAGAGGGATCTGATATCCTCCTTGACATCCTCCCACCAGTCGGTCATGTTGTCATAGAAGTCAACCCTGTCTAGATGAAGCTGGATAAGGGAGTGAACACGGCTCTGAACATAGGCATCATCCAGGAGACTGGAATTAAGCTTCCACAACCCTCTACCAATGTCCGGACGGTTAGAGGAACCCAAAGAGAAGCACAAGGCGAGGTGATCAGAGTAAGGGACGACCTTCTCACTCAGGGCGCCGACAGCCTCAGTAGGACTGACAAAAGCAAAATCTATCCTACTGCTCCTGTTGGAACATGAATACGTGAATTTTGGCTGTCGCCCACCCTGTGTGAAAACGTCGGTCAGTCCTGCCTGCATTATAACGTTATGTAGGACCTTACCGTCCCTGGTCACTGCCCTGCCCGAGGAGCTGTCACCTGATGTCATTATGGCATTAAAGTCCCCCCGCCATCACCACTGGAAGAGAAGTGAAGAGGTAAGGCTTGACGTCATTAAACAGCTGGATCCTGTCCGTCACTGTCTGTGGCCCATAGATGTTAATAAGCCGGAGTCGCCTCCCATGGACAGTGACTTCCAGGACCAGACATCTTCCCATGACCACCTCCGTCATCCTATGCACAGTCACATCATTGGTGTTAAACAGGACAGCGACCCCGGCGTAAGGCTCCACAGCCAGTGACCAGAAAGAAGGACCGGACCGCCATTCCCTCTCAGCCTCTCTCATAAGCCCCAGAGATGTCAGTCGTGTCTCCTGCAGGAAGATGACATCTGTGTCCAGATATTTGAGATGTTCATACACCGTGTGTCTAGTTCTCCTCAGCTTAATGCTATTCACATTGCTCGAGGTCACTGTCAATGAGAACCCCGCCATCACAACACAATATAGAAAGAGCAGAGTAATAGCCATCATCATGAGTCAGAGATGTTCTGTCCACCACTGGTGTCCATGTCAGACTCTACCTGAGGGTCTACAGATAAGGGCTTCCGCTTTGGTGGGGGATGGTCCTCTATGTCCCTGTCACACTCAGCATCAACTTTCCTCAACTCTTCCTCATAATCGTCACCATTGGAGTCAGATAAAACTCCATACTTGTTGGACACGACCATCACTCCTGCAGAATTCTGAACCTTCTTACTAGCACTCTGACCAGTGTCATATTCTGCCTCAGGTTTACGGGAGGATGTGTTCTTTTTCTTCCTTTTATTATTATTAATGTTCCAGTCATCAGATACAGACAGCGATGCTGAAGGGGGGGCTATCTGAGGCTGCTGGACCTGATGGACGACCTCCATGTTCCCCTCTGCACCCTGCTTCTCTGGTGCTGCCTGAGTGGACTCCTGGTGGGCATCTGAGTTGGTCAACATCTCTCCTGACATTAAATACTCCTCCTCATGTGTCCCTGCCACCACATCCTCATCCTCCTGAGCCTCTGCCCCTGCCATCACTAACTCATCAGGGAAGACTCTGCAGATGTTGTGCCAGGCGTCTGGACAGTCCCTGTGAGGGTGGCCCATCTTACCACAGAGGTTGCACCTGACGTCCCGGCAGTCTGCAGCGACATGGCCGATTGCCCCACACAGACTGCACTTCACCACAGTACAGGCGTTAGCCAGATGACCTTTCCCACCACATTTGAAGCACTTTCTGGGTTGCCCGGGATAATAACACCTTCCCTTCTCCCTCCCAATGAAGAAGGAGTTGGGTAAGTGGGCAGTGATGTTATTACATTGCTGCAATTTTACCAAGACCCGCCACCCCATTGTCCAGATACCATCCTCATCTCTGACCTTGGTGAGTCCAGAGACGAGGTCACAGTGTCTCCGGAGCCACACCTCGATGTCCTGTGGAGGAACGGCCTCATTCCAGAACGTGATGTTTACTGTGACTGTGTCCGGCCTGGAGATAGGAACCAACACAAACTTATTCCAGCCCTCAGCATCTCTGAACTTGGGGTAATTGGCCCAGAATCTGTCCAGGTCAGACATGAGCTTGAAGCTGACCTCGTAGCCCTGCCTGTCCTGAAGATTAGACACTGCCAGTATCTCATTTGCCACAAACCCCATCTGGCCGCAGAGCAGCTCTCTCACCACATACCTGCGTTGTGGCAGATCCTCCTTGGCACCTATGTATTTAAACCGCACCACATTAATGCGTTTGAATGTCTGGCCGGTGTACCTGGCGCTGGAAGTGAAGGATGGGGCGCCGCGGCTCCAGGCATTCCTGGGGGGCACCTGCCGGGTCACACTGGGCTGACTGACAGGGAGAGGGCCTGCAGCAGGGGGGGCTGTCACACCTTGTGGACTGGATGGCAAAGGGGGATAATCACACATATCATGCACATTATCATGAGCAGCATCATTATCATCAGACAGTGCGACGTCCAATACAGAATGTGAAACCCCTCCAACCCCCGACCCCATGGGCACAGCATCACCAGCCACAGTCTGTGCCTCAGCCTCAGCCTCGGCCTCATTTAGCACAAACAGTCTCACATACACTGTCCTGCTCCTGTGTGGGGCATTCTGGGACCTGTGGTGCCTCTGCTGGAGTCTGCATTGTGTGCTCCTGTTCACACTCGACTGTCTCATCAGCACAAACAGTCTCACATATACTGTCCTGCTCCTGTGTGGGGCATTCTGGGACCTGTGGTGCCTCTGCTGGAGTCTGCATTGTGTGCTCCTGTTCACACTCGACTGTCTCATCAGCACAAACAGTCTCACATATACTGTCCTGCTCCTGTGTGGGGCATTCTGGGACCTGTGGTGCCTCTGCTGGAGTCTGCAGTGTATGCTCCTGTTCACACTCGGCTGCCTCATCAGCACAAACAGTCTCACATACACTGTCCTGCTCCTGTGTGGGGCATTCTGGGACCTGTGGTGCCTCTGCTGCAGTCTGAAGTGTATGCTCCTGTTCACACTGAGCTGCCTGCTGCTGCAGTTGTTTACCCTCCTGGAAGCAGAAGCGGGCAGCCTGTAACACTGGCCGTGTCCGCTGCTGGGGGGTCCCGTCCTGAACATCAGGGGTCCTGGCCTCTACAGCACAGTCCTGCTTGTAGGAGGCGAACCGCTCGCGGTTCCTGTAGGTCTCTGCCAGGGGCCCCATGCTCTCCAGCACAGATTCAGTGTCCTGCACAACACTCGCCAGCTGTACACCCAGTGTGTTCAGTCTCAAGTCATACGCATCATTGCTGGCAGGAATAGTGGTCTTTAGGCTATAGATGAAGTCTACCTCCATTTGCAGCGCTTTTTTTTGCTGCTGTAACTCACCCAGTTTTCGGACAAGTCCCGGTATCTCATCCGCTAGCTGCAGCTCGGGTGCACGCGCCGGCCCCACAGGTTTAGTCTTGACCACGGGTACAGGGGTTTTGAATCCTGTCTTGTGCGGGTCCACCATAGATGGTTTTGTGGCCCCTTGGCTGGATGCAGGCTCCGCAGCAGGTTTAGCGCTGCCACCTGACTGTGACCGTGTGCGTCCTGACCGCGCCATACTGCCATGTTGCTGTAGGTTCTCCTGCATTGTCTGCCTTTCCAAAGACGTCCGTCTCTGCCTGGAAGCAGCAGAGGTGATCTGCCCAGCTGGGGCCGATCTCACCTGTGCACCTGGCAGGAGCTGCTTACCGACTGGGGAGCTACAAGACTTCACATTCAGCTGGTTTCCATCACTCACAGAGACTTTTCCTTCTGGCTTCTTTGCTGGAACTGGAGAAGGTTTTCCTCCCAAAACTTTACTCACAACTGTTTCTTTCTTCATAGAACTGCTGCAGCTTTGACTCGCTGCATTCACTGGACTCACAGCGGCTTTGGGATTAACATTCCCATTAGTAGAAGCCTGAGAGGCTAGTCCCAGTGTAGGCCGGGAAGCCTGGGCCTTGCCAGGGGAGCTTCCCCGCCCAGGGTGGCCACTCCCTGGGCTTGCTCCAGACATCAGGAGAACCACTGACACACAACCTCACAGCTAGGAGGCAGTATTATAGTAGTTATATTCTTGTACATAGGAGCAGTATTATAGTAGTTATATTCTTGTACATAGGGGCAGTATTATAGTAGTTATATTCTTGTACATAGGGGCAGTATTCTAGTAGTTATATTCTTGTACATAGGGGGCAGAATTATAGTAGTTATATTCTTGTACATAGGGGGCAGTATTATAGTAGTTATATTCTTGTACATAGGAGCAGTATTCTAGTAGTTATATTCTTGTACATAGGGGGCAGTATTATAGTAGTTATATTCCTGTACATAGTGGCAGTATTATAGTAGTTATATTCTTGTACATAGGGGGCAGTATTATAGTAGTTATATTCTTGTACATAGTAGCAGTATTATAGTAGTTATATTCTTGTACATAGTAGCAGTATTATAGTAGTTATATTCTTGTACATAGTAGCAGTATTCTAGTAGTTATATTCTTGTACATAGTAGCAGTATTCTAGTAGTTATATTCTTGTACATAGGGGGCAGAATTATAGTAGTTATATTCTTGTACATAGGGGGCAGTATTATAGTAGTTATATTCTTGTACATAGTAGCAGTATTATAGTAGTTATATTCTTGTACATAGGGGGCAGTATTATAGTAGTTATATTCTTGTACATAGGGGGCAGTATTATAGTAGTTATATTCTTGTACATAGTAGCAGTATTATAGTAGTTATATTCTTGTACATAGTAGCAGTATTATAGTAGTTATATTCTTGTACATAGTAGCAGTATTCTAGTAGTTATATTCTTGTACATAGGGGGCAGAATTATAGTAGTTATATTCTTGTACATAGGGGGCAGTATTATAGTAGTTATATTCTTGTACATAGGAGCAGTATTCTAGTAGTTATATTCTTGTACATAGGGGGCAGTATTATAGTAGTTATATTCCTGTACATAGTGGCAGTATTATAGTAGTTATATTCTTGTACATAGGGGGCAGTATTATAGTAGTTATATTCTTGTACATAGTAGCAGTATTATAGTAGTTATATTCTTGTACATAGTAGCAGTATTATAGTAGTTATATTCTTGTACATAGTAGCAGTATTATAGTAGTTATATTCTTGTATATAGGAGCAGTATTATAGTAGTTATATTCTTGTACATAGGGGGTAGAATTATAGTAGTTATATTCTTGTACATAGGAGCAGTATTATAGTAGTTATATTCTTGTACATAGGGGGCAGAATTATAGTAGTTATATTCTAGTACATAGGGGGCAGAATTATAGTAGTTATATTCTTGTACATAGGGGCAGTATTATAGTAGTTATATTCTTGTACATAGGTGCAGTATTATAGTAGTTATATTCTTGTACATAGAGGGCAGTATTATAGTAGTTACAGTGGGGAAAAAAAGTATTTAGTCAGTCAGCAATAGTGCAAGTTCCACCACTTAAAAAGATGAGAGGCGTCTGTAATTTACATCATAGGTAGACCTCAACTATGGGAGACAAACTGAGAAAAAAAAATCCAGAAAATCACATTGTCTGTTTTTTTTTTCATTTTATTTGCATATTATGGTGGAAAATAAGTATTTGGTCAGAAACAAAATTTCATCTCAATACTTTGTGATATATCCTTTGTTGGCAATGACAGAGGTCAAACGTTTTCTGTAAGTCTTCACAAGGTTGCCACACACTGTTGTTGGTATGTTGGCCCATTCCTCCATGCAGATCTCCTCTAGAGCAGTGATGTTTTTGGCTTTTCGCTTGGCAACACGGACTTTCAACTCCCTCCAAAGGTTTTCTATAGGGTTGAGATCTGGAGACTGGCTAGGCCACTCCAGGACCTTGAAATGCTTCTTACGAAGCCACTTCTTCGTTGCCCTGGCGGTGTGCTTTGGATCATTGTCATGTTGAAAGACCCAGCCACATTTCATCTTCAATGCCCTTGCTGATGGAAGGAGGTTTGCACTCAAAATCTCACGATACATGGCCCCATTCATTCTTTCATGTACCCGGATCAGTCGTCCTGGCCCCTTTGCAGAGAAACAGCCCCAAAGCATGATGTTTCCACCACCATGCTTTACAGTAGGTATGGTGTTTGATGGATGCAACTCAGTATTCTTTTTCCTCCAAACACGACAAGTTGTGTTTCTACCAAACAGTTCCAGTTTGGTTTCATCAGACCATAGGACATTCTCCCAAAACTCCTCTGGATCATCCAAATGCTCTCTAGCAAACTTCAGACGGGCCCGGACATGTACAGGCTTAAGCAGTGGGACACGTCTGGCACTGCAGAATCTGAGTCCATGGTGGCGTAGTGTGTTACTTATGGTAGGCCTTGTTACATTGGTCCCAGCTCTCTGCAGTTCATTCGCTAGGTCCCCCCGCGTGGTTCTGGGATTTTTGCTCACCGTTCTTGTGATCATTCTGACCCCACGGGGTGGGATTTTGCGTGGAGCACCAGATCGAGGGAGATTATCAGTGGTCTTGTATGTCTTCCATTTTCTAATTATTGCTCCCACAGTTGATTTCTTCACACCAAGCTGGTTGGCTATTGCAGATTCAGTCTTCCCAGCCTGGTGCAGGGCTACAATTTTGTTTCTGGTGTCCTTTGACAGCTCTTTGGTCTTCACCATAGTGGAGTTTGGAGTCAGACTGTTTGAGGGTGTGCACAGGTGTCTTTTTATACTGATAACAAGTTTAAACAGGTGCCATTACTACAGGTAATGAGTGGAGGAAAGAGGAGACTCTTAAAGAAGAAGTTACAGGTCTGTGAGAGCCAGAAATCTTGATTGCTTGTTTCTGACCAAATACTTATTTTCCACCATAATATGCAAATGAATGAAAAAAAAACAGACAATGTGATTTTCTGGATTTTTTTTTCTCAGTTTGTCTCCCATAGTTGAGGTCTACCTATGATGTAAATTACAGACGCCTCTCATCTTTTAAGTGGTGGAACTTGCACTATTGCTGACTGACTAAATACTTTTTTTCCACCACTGTATATTCTTGTACATAGGGGCAGTATTATAGTAGCTATATTCTTGTACATAGGGGGCAGTATTATAGTAGTTATATTCTTGTACATAGGGGGCAGTATTATAGTAGTTATATTCTTGTACATAGGGGCAGTATTATAGTAGTTATATTCTTGTACATAGGAGCAGTATTATAGTAGTTATATTCTTGTACATAGGGACAGTATTATAGTAGTTATATTCTTGTACATAGGAGCAGTATTATAGTAGTTATATTCTTGTACATAGGAGCAGTATTATAGTAGTTATATTCTTGTACATAGGGGCAGTATTACAGTAGTTATATTCTTGTACATAGGAGCAGTATTATAGTAGTTATATTCTTGTACATAGGGGGCAGTATTATAGTAGTTATATTCTTGTACATAGGGGCAGTATTATAGTAGTTATATTCTTGTACATAGGGGCAGTATTACAGTAGTTATATTCTTGTACATAGGGGGCAGTATTATAGTAGTTATATTCTTGTACATAGGGGCAGTATTATAGTAGTTATATTCTTGTACATAGGGGGCAGTATTATAGTAGTTATATTCTTGTACATAGGGACAGTATTATAGTAGTTATATTCTTGTACATAGGGGCAGTATTACAGTAGTTATATTCTTGTACATAGGGGGCAGTATTATAGTAGTTATATTCTTGTACATAGGGGCAGTATTATAGTAGTTATATTCTTGTACATAGGAGCAGTATTATAGTAGTTATATTCTTGTACATAGGGACAGTATTATAGTAGTTATATTCTTGTACATAGGAGCAGTATTATAGTAGTTATATTCTTGTACATAGGAGCAGTATTATAGTAGTTATATTCTTGTACATAGTGGCAGTATTACAGTAGTTATATTCTTGTACATATTAGAAATAAAAGTCATGATATTCTTTTATATAGAAGTATTATCGCAGTTTTTTTTTTGTACCTGGGGTGGTAATATATTAATTAATAACATTCATAGTATTATATTAGTTATATTTTTGTACATAATGGATATTTTTATCATCGTTATATTCCTGACACATTAGCTATGCTGATTTTAGGCTTACAGTAGTTTGTGGAGATGACTGTAACCTTTATAAATGCAGTTTGGAAGCTGAGTAGTTATCACACAGCATGGACTACTATGAATAGCCTGAAATAAAATAAATTCTTGTGTTCCGAACCACTGTGGGAAATATCCTGCTTAAAAATGTCAAATGTAAATAGTGGAGAATAATTGAGTCTGCGATGGAGGAGTTACTAATCTGATACAATGTTTCTTTTCATACAACAAAATATTCTGTGTGTGGAGAAGAAAGGAGCAGATTAGATCTAATCATCATCTGTGCCGAACATTGGACCTGGAAGGTGCAGACAGAGGAGGTGGCAGATTGTCTCCTGCCGTTGGATTGGTGGCTAGTGCTCACTGTGGAATGATTGCCCCCAGTATAGGATGTGGAGCATCATGCTTATTCTCATTGCCTTATTACAGGTTTGGGGACTTAATAGGCTGGGGAGGTGCGCAGGGAGCAGGAAGGGACAGAAGAGACGTCTGCAGGAGTGTCACCTCTCACCATACGTCCCTTGTATTACACACACCTATATATGATTACTCCTCTATATGATGCCCCTATATATTATATAGCCCCCCGTACATCCCCTTTATTACACACACACCTATTTATTATAAGACTACTCTTCTGTATGATGCCCGGCTATATTGCATATCCCCCGTACATCCCCTGTGTTACACTCACCTATGTATGATTACTCCTAAGTATGCCCCTATATATTATATATCCCCGTACATCTCCTATATATTTTATATCACCCATACACTCCCTGTAATATATAGACCCATATATGATTACTCCTCTGTATGATGCCCCTATATATAATATATACCTCCCATACATCCCCTGTATTACACACACCTATATATGATTACTCCTCAGTATGCCCATATATATATATATATATATATATATATATATATATATTATATTCCCATAATCACATATATATCCCTGAATACCCCATGTATTACACACCTATATATGATTACTCCTCTGTATGATGCCCTTATATATTATACAGCTCTGGCAAAAATTAAGAGACCACTGCACAGTTTTATAAAAATCAGCTTCTCTCCATGTCTGACAGCCATTCCATTCCAGTGTCTGTTGAATTCCAACTAGAGGACACCTCATTCTACTTAATGTGCTTCTGATTAGGTGATCACCTGAACCAAATCTTATTTAACAAAGGAAAGTCTAAGGCTATGTGCACACGCTGCAGAATGGGGTGCGGATTTGGCCGCGCGGATTTTGTAAAATCCGCAGGTAAATCTGCAGGTCAAAAGATCTGCGGTTTTACCTGCGGATCGCTCTGCGGTTTTGCCCTGCGGTGTTTCATCTCCACAATGGAGGAGATGGCAAACCGCTGCGAATTCCGCAGAAAGAATTGACATGTCAATTCTTTCTGTGGTTTCAAAACTGCAGAAAAACCGCGCGAAAAAATCCGCACCGTCTACACTACGTTTTTTTATTCCCATAGGGAATAATGGTACTGTACACCGCAGCAAAAAGTGCAGATTTGACCTGCAGATTTACCTGCGGATTTTACAAAATCCACGAGGCCAAATCCGCACCACATTCCGCAGCGTGTGCATGTAGCCTAAAAACCCTGCTGTGGTGGTCACAATCCTCTTGCAATAGGACAAGCTGGATGGCAAAACAAGTGCTAGTAATATCCCAAAAGTAATAGGAATAAAAAATAACTTTTAACCATGCCAAAGGAGTTGAAAGGAAAAGTCTTGAGTGAGGAAAAGAAGGGCTCAATTCTGGCTTTACTAGCAGAGGGATACAGTGAGCGTCATGTTGCCTGCATCCTTAAAATTTCTAAGTCGGCAGTCCATTACAACAAGGTCAAGCATCAGACATTGGGGACAACAAAGCTACAGACCAGCAGAGGGCGAAAACGACTCTCCACTGACTGGGATTACCGTCTTCTTATTCGAAAGTCACTCAGCAACTGCAAGATGACATCAAGTGACCTACAAAAGGAATGGCAGCTGGGGTGAAGTGCATGGAAAGAACAGTTTGTATCAGGCTCCTAGAGGCAAGGTTCAAGTCATGTAAAGCTAGAAAAAATCCTTTTAATCAATGACATGCAAAGGAGAGCCAGGCTGAAGTTTGCCAAAGACCATAAGGATTGGACCGTAGAGGATTGGAGTAAGGTAATCTTCTCTGATGAGTCTAATTTTCAGCTTTGCCCAACAGCTGGTCTAATGGTTAGACGGAGACCTGGAGAGGCATACAAGTCACGGTGTCTTGCACCCACTGTGAAATTTGGTGGAGGATTGGTGATCTGGGGATGCTTCAGCAAGGCTGGAATTGGGCAGGATAATCTTTGCGCGAAAGACGTATGAATCAAGCTACATAAAAGGTTATCCTGGAAAAACAGTTGATTCCTTCTGCTCGGGCAATGTTCCCCAAGTCTGAGGACTGGTTTTTCCGGCAGGACAATGCGCCATGCCACACAGCTAGATCAATCAATGTGTGGATGAAGGACCAGCCCAGTCTCCAGACCTGAACCCCATTGAAAATTTCTGGAATGTAATCAAGAGGAAGATGGATAGTCACAAGCCATCAAACAAAGAAGAACTGCTTACATTATTGTACCAGGAGTGGCATAAGGTCACCCAAAAGCAGTGTGAAAGACTGGTGGAAAGCAGCCAAGACGCATGGAAGCTGTGATTAACAATCATGGTTATTCCACAAAATACTGATTTCTGAACTCTTCCTGAGTTACAACATTAGTATTGTTGTTTCTAAATGATTATGAACTTGTTTTCTTAGCATTATTTGAGGTCTGCAAATGCTGCATTTTTTTGTTCTTTTGACCATTTCTCATTTTCTGAAAATAAATACAAAATTTAGTGCTTGGAAATTGGAAGACATGTTGTCAGTAGTTTATAGGTATATTTTGGAGTAAGATGTAAAGTGCTCTTTTATTCTATAAAGAGAAAAATCAGACAAATTGAACATTTTGTAGTGGTCTCTTAATTTTTGCCAGAGCTGTATATATCCCCCATACATCCCCTGTATTACACACACCTATATATGATGACTCCTCTGCATGCCCCTATATATTATATATCCCCCGGTACACCCCCTGTATTGCACACCTATATATGACGCCCCCCGTATATCCTATAAACACTTCCCCATCTCGTACACCATTCACACGTGGTTTCCGCCGGTCTCTGATGGCGCCCATCTTCCCGCGGTGCGCGGAGCTGGCACTCTTCTAATAGGTTACCGCTGTTCGCACTTTGCCTCTCCAGAGAAATGTATAATAGATTAAGTTGGCTTTGTTTAGTGCAAACAAGTCTGCGTTGCGGAGAATATGAGTAATGCGGCCTCCTAAATTGCCAACATCTGGCTTTCTATAAATCTGCTAGATTGCAAGGAAGGCGAATTAGATTTTACTGTCATAAGTAAAGCAATTAGGGGCGACTGCGGGCGGCCGGCCTCCGAGTTCATCCCTAAAGCCCCGTCTCCTCTGAATGTCGAGCACCATCCCGCACCTTGGCCCCCTAATCCGCTTTCCTAAGACATGTTTACATCTTATAGTCCAATTATTCCCAGCAGCGGCCGTACAACAAAGCCGACATGTTCATTTATTTTCCAGGTGGAAGCGAGAATCAATTTTTAGCATATTTGCCGGTTTAACCGCCCATGGTCTGATTGAGCGCTCTCCGCGATGGCCGCTGAACACGGGCATTGGCTACGAGGCTGAAGTATGATCCAATTAGGCCATAATGCGTGTCCATCCCCCGATCCTTAATATTCCATTGATTTTCCGCGGGTGATGAATATTATCTGTAAAATTGGTTTCATACAGTAAATGTTCCTCTCCAGTAGAGCGAGTCATAAGCCGGCATTGTAAATGCTCCTCGCGTTTTAGGCAGTTCTTACATTTCTGCGATTCCCGTCGCTGGGAGTGCCGTCACTGCTGGCAAGAACTCGGCGTCATTTGGGATGCAATCGATTTCAAATTTCGCCAAATAGCGATTTATTGATAACGGGGCTTGTAATTGGCTGATAAATCTGTAGGATCAATATATTCCTTTCCAGTTGTAACTTATGAAACCCGGACTCGTACATGTGAAAACCAAGCCTGATATTTCACTTCCGCCCCATTTATAAGCGCCGTTGGCACAGGGCTTTACAGCTGCTGCCTGACACTGAGCGCACCATCGAAGACCATTACTCTTCATCGGTGCCTGCTGTTCACAGCGCAGTCCAGAAAATGAAGAGAAATTCCTGTACAGATATTTCATATCTTAAGTCACTTTATGTTCTGAATATTTTGAAGATCTTGCTGTACAAAAACATTTATCATTTACATTCAGGGCTGAAACCTCTGACCGGATCCTGCTCATAGGATACAGTGGAGGTGAGCGCTCTGCATCGGGAGTTTGGAGCCAGAGACTTCTTTCCTGCCGTACATTGAATTTAACTTAGAGAAAATTTCAAGTGACACACTGTGACAAACCCTCAGCTGTGAAACAAGCCTGCACACACTCTTCACCTATAATGTCAGTCCCCACTCCCCTCTTGGAGTGGAGAAGTTGAGGTGTCCATATACTACCAGCCGGGGACATTTATTTGCTGGACCACGAAAACTCCAGGAAAACGATTACCTAGAACTACAAGTCCCAGCAGCAGCAGCAGATTCCCCATTAGCGTAAAATGTGTAACAAGTTCTCTCGCCGCCCTCCTCGCTCTTAGACGGATTGCCACCCACCTTTCCTTTATTTTTCTGTAAGGTGGTAAATCTCCGATTGTGCTGCCCACGCCGTAAATCTGCACAATGAAAAGTTACATTTTAAAGCAATTGCCGTGTTTTGTGGGAGGAAAACATCACTTGTGAGGATTGCGGCACGTTATTATGTGTTAGAGGTTCTAAAATTGACTTATGAAGGGTTTTATGGATCGGAGTACGCGCCGGCCTCCATTTTATCGCGCTGACATATTTCATATGAGCATCTGTACAGCAAAAAAAAAAAAAAACTTAAAGGGAACTTTATGCTTTTGTTTCACTTGGCAGCACATGCCGTAAACTTTCCAGGGGTTTAGAGTAGATATATAAGATGTCGCTCAGAGAGAAGAGCGGCGTTACACCTGTGCTTCTCATTGGAAAAAACATTGCGGAATAATCCGGATCGTTACGGATAATCAGCCTCTGACCTGCACAGGGGTGCACTACGTGGCGGTATGTCAGGAAACAGACGGAAAATAGTAACAATGTATCTCATTTAAAAGGGAAACAACCTTTATTTCCGGGTACGGTATATGGCATAGCCGTAGAGCGATCTGCATGAATGAAAACAAGGTTCCTGACATGTCAGGGTGGCGCTCCCATTCTGAACTGCAGCCATTTATAATCCAATATTATATGAACGGCCTACAGGTGGCGCTGCTCCGCCGGTATCTATGGCAAATATTTAGCTTATAGTTTAGATGGGGGAGACAGACGTCAGACCCCCACTGATCTGAAAGTAATGACCTATCCTTAGAGTGTCGTCAGCACCATAGTAGTGGAAAACTCATTTACCGTAATTGTATTTTGAACTGCAACATATTATGTTGTCATCGCCTCACCATGTTATAAGAGCTCTGAATAGGATTGTTCTTGATAACAGCAAAATTAGCTAAACATCCCCCCTCCACATCCCCCCTACAGGAGCTTTTCTCACCTCCCATTCTACAGACATGGACATTAATATGGAGTCGCCCCTCTGCAGATATAAGGCTCCCGCTCTTCTGGGAAGGATTTGTATGGGACTTTGGAGGAGTCTGTGGGGATTTTTGCTCCTTTATCCAGATGAGCATTTGTGAGGTCAGACCATGACGTTGGGGGGGACACAATCTCAGGTCTAGTTGTTGGATGGGGCGGAGGTCCGGGCTCTGTGTGGCCTGGTTATCTATTAAACCCCCTGATGTCTGTATGGAGCTTGTGCTCTGGGCACAGTCATGGGGAACAGAAAAGGGTCTTCCCCAAACTGTTCCCACGGAGCTGAAGCTACAATTGTCCAAAATGTCTTGTGCTGAAGAATAAGATTTAAGTTCTGCGGAACTAGGAGGCCGAGCTCTGATAACAGCTCATAGCATTATCCCGCCATCACTAAACTGGGTATTACTTTTTAGTATTGTTTGGCGGTACTCTGCGGGTACTATGGGGTGTTTGGCGGTACTGTGCGGGTACTATGGGGCATTTGGCGGTACTGTGCGGGTACTATGGGGCGTTTGGCGGTACTGTGCGGGTACTATGGGGCGTTTGGCGGTACTGTGCGGGTACTATGGGGCGTTTGGTGGCACTGTGTGGGTACTATGGGGCGTTTGGCGGTACTGTGCGGGTACTATGGGGCGTTTGGCGGTACTGTGCGGGTACTATGGGGCGTTTGGCGGTACTGTGCGGGTACTATGGGGCGTTTGGCGGTACTGTGTGGGTACTATGGGGCGTTTGGCGGTACTGTGTGGGTACTATGGGGCATTTGGCAGTACTGTGAGAGTACTATGGGGCGTTTGGTGGCACTGTGCAGGTACTATGGGGCATTTGGTGGTACTGTGCGGGTACTATGGGGCGTTTGGCGGTACTGTGCGGGTACTATGGGGCGTTTGGTGGTACTGTGCGGGTACTATGGGGCGTTTGGCGGTACTGTGTGGGTACTATGGGGCGTTTGGCGGTACTGTGTGGGTACTATGGGGCATTTGGCAGTACTGTGAGAGTACTATGGGGCGTTTGGTGGCACTGTGTGGGTACTATGGGGCGTTTGGCGGTACTGTGCAGGTACTATGGGGCATTTGGTGGTACTGTGCGGGTACTATGGGGTGTTTGGCGGTACTGTGTGTGAACTGTGGGGCGTTTGGCGGTACTGTGCGGGACTTATGGGGCGTTTGGAGGTACTGTGCGAGAACTATGGGGATGTTTGATGGTACTATGGGGCGTTTGGCGGTACTGTGCGAGAACTATAGGGCGTATGGCGGCACGGTGGCTCAGTGGTTAGCACTGCAGCCTTGCAGCGCTGGGGTCCTGGGTTCGAATCCCACCAAGGACAACATCTGCAAGGAGTTTTGTATGTTCTCCCCGTGTTTGCGTGGGTTTCCTCCGGGTACTCCGGTTTCCTCCCACATTCTAAAGACATACTGATAGGGAATTTAGATTGTGAGCCCCATCGGGGACAGTGATGATAATATGTGCAAATTGTAAAGCGCTGCGGAATATGTTAGCGCTATATAAAAATAAAGATTATTATTATTATTACTACTGTGCGGGTACTATGGGGTGTTTGGCGGTACTGTGTGTGAACTGTGGGGCGTTTGGCGGTACTGTGTGTGAACTGTGGGGTGTTTGATGGTACTGTGCGGGTGCTATGGTGCGTTTGGCGGTACTGTGTGTGAACTATGGGGTGTTTGATGGTACTGTGTGGGACCTATGGGGCGTTTCATACGCCAGTCTTGAAGGGGTGATGCGGGGGTTTAGGACCAGGAAGAACATGCAGGTAGTTTGCAACTTCCTGCCAGTAAGTTCTTAATCCCATATGAAAAACTAATCAAAGTCCTGGATAATCCCGTACGGCTATGTTCCCATAATGAGTTTTTGGTGAACTTTTTGATGTTGCAGATTTTCTGCGCGTATTAAGTAAAATGGGTTACTTGCATTTTTTCTAAAATATGAAGAGTAAAAAATCTCACCCAAAACTTTTTGTGGGAACTTGGCCTAATGAAGGGCTCGCTGGAGAACGATGTAAAACATTCAATAATCGGTGCACGCCATTTAATAAGTTCAGTGCGTCCTCCCAGTGATCTGCGCCTCAGTTGGAAGCTTCAGCCATATAATGATTCTCCGCAGCCCTTATTCCTGAAGAAGGTTCCACATACCATTTCCAAATTGGGGACATTTGGGTCAAAATTGAAAAAAAAAAAAGTGTTTCTCCAGAAGAGAATGTGGAAATGGGGCAGTCTCTCCTGTGACATACACATTATTTTTACTTGGGGCGGTGGTCTGTAAATCCCCCTCCTAGCGCTGCAGCAGTTTACGCCCGACCTGCTGACACAATCTGTGTGGCGCCATTACTGGATGACAATGTGCGCGGCTGAGATGATGTGCGGTGACTTATCCCCCGACGCACGCCGCTCACTCTTTATTCTTGGGAGGAAGGTGATGCCACCTGCAGCCTTCTTATCCCGATCACCCATCACAGAGCTGTGCTCCATTACTCCTAGTACAACTGTATCAGCCTCATAGCGAAATGTTGGGAATTCACAGCAAAACATGTAGAACGTTCTGCGCGTAACAGAAGACAAGATCTGGACGGGCGAAAATCCGGAGACTTCTGTCCTCACAGAGCACATTCATCATATAGAATGGTCCCACTAAAAAATGGGATCTTCCCTACTGATCTCATTACTATAGGAATGTTACATTACATCTTGATCATGAGCATTTATCACAGTGTAATAACCCATAATGCTACAGTGGCATGTAAAAGTGTGGGCAAACGTTAGGCTATGTGCACACGTATGCAGAAAATTTCTGCATAAAAACAGGACTCCTTCCCAGAAACCGCACGTTTTTTCCGCTCGTTTTTGCCGCAGCGTCCCCAGATACATAGAAGATAGCCAGAAATGAGGAATTTACCGCAAAATGAATGAGCATGCTGCGTTTTTTACTGCAAAGCGTTTTTTCGCAGTAAAAAAACGCATCAATATGCACAAAAAGTGCAAATGCATTAAAATGAATGGGAAGCTTCTTTTAGGCGTTTTTTGAGTGGATTTTTTGGTAAATCCGTGTGAACACAGCCTAAAGCAAGTTGAAGCTAAAATGATCTCTAAAAGGGCTAAAGTTATAGATGACACATTTCCTTTATATTTTAGGCAAAAAATTTTATAAAAACCCCCCACGGTGGCTCAGTGGTTAGCGATGCAGCGTTGCAGCGCTGGAGCCCTGGGTTTGAATCCCACCAAGGACAACATCTGCAAGGAGTATGTTCCCTCCGTGTTTGCGTGGGTTCCTCCGGGTTCTCCAGTTTCCTCCCACTCTCCAAAGACATACTGATGGGGAATGTAGATTGTGAGCCTCATCAGGGACAGTGATGATAATGTGTGCAATCTGTAAAGAGCTGCGGAATATGTTAGCGCTATATAAAAAAAAAGATTATTATATATATATATATATATATATATATATATATAAAATTTTTATTTATGTCTTTATTTTTCATTTTAAAAATTGCAAAAAGGAAAATGGGCCAATGCAAACATGTGGGCACTCTTCATGGTTAGTACCCATTTAGCACCCCCTTTTGCAAGTATCACAGCTTGTAAACGCTTTTTGTAGCCAGACAAGAGTCTTTTCATCCTTGTTTGAGGGATTAGATGATTGCTCCTTTTCCACAAAACTTTCCAATATTCTTTGTATATGGATTATCAATCATCTGTAAGATCTCTGCTTGCTCTCTGTGAATGACAGCAGCCATTCTTTACATCCAAAGGCTGAAAACCTGTTGGGATCCCTGTCCAGCTGAAACAGCTGCGGGGCTTGTTACAGTGTGTCAGATCTGGCTGTTGTGTCTATGCCTGCGTCCAGATTCTGGATGTGAACTGGAGAGTTTCCATTCACTAACAGCATGCAGAGATCGGCAATCAAAGTGCATTAGGAGGGAAATGATACTTTGGATTTGTCGGAAATAATCCTGGGGATAGGCGATAATCGAGATGCCCCTTTAGTTACACTTCAGTACGTTGACATTATTTTCTACAGGTTTGGATAATTTAAATTCCATTCACATCCAAAGCGGTTTCCAAAATTCTACTGTGGAGGCACTCGCGACTCAACGGCATCACTCTGATGACGCAGCTTTCATCTGAATGCACTTTGTTTGAATGCAGATTTGGGGGTGACTGGAGTAAACTGCATGCTGGAACCCAAGATTAGGAACAGATTAACCAAATGAAACTCATTTTGTTTTTGCAGATATTGACGAATGTGCGTTGAGGACTCACACGTGCTGGAACGATTCGGCTTGTGTCAACTTAGAAGGAGGATTTGACTGTCTTTGTCCGTCTGGCCCGTCTTGTACGGGGGACTGTCCTCACGAAGGTGGGCTGAAACGCAACGGCCAAGTCTGGACCCTAAAAGAAGACAGATGCTCGGTTTGTTCGTGCAAGGTAAATCCGGAGGATGACACTTGTTAATGAATATCGACACATCTGTTGCATTTTTTTTTCCTTAAATGTAAACATTAGTTTTATTCCCAAATGTATACAATTGGGTCTCATTAAACATTTTACATAGTTTGGCTTTTATAGGTTTTATTTTTTCTCTCTGGCTGGAGAAAAAGTTAACAGAGAATCCATCAGTGAGCACGCCATGACCGAGAGTTTGTAACTGTCTTATCTGGCTTTTTTTTTTTTTTAGCTGATTTATTGCCTCAAAATCAAAGTTCAGATGAACTGTGATGTGGTCATAAATCAGTACAGGAGCTCAGAAAGAGACAAATAAGGCACACCCTCTTCCCTATCAGATGGAGCTCACTGACAGAGTCTCAGTTAACTCATTCAACAGCCAGTATTGAGCATAGGATATTTAAAAAAAATAAATAAATAAACTAAAAGATGCCATATGTGTATGACATGTCTTTCCAAATGATAAAGAATAACTTGTGGGTCCCAGCGGTCGGACCCTCACTTTATTCCCATTTTTTTTGGACAGGTGATAACTCTTTACAAGGAGGTGGAGTAACCCTTCAAGCACCTTGATAAATTGTAGCAAACTTTTCTGTCCTTTACTGTTACTAATCCAGAAAGTAGAAAATAATAGACAACTGCAGAATAAAAAAAAACATAAAAAGGTGTTTAAACTTTGTAACCATGGAAACACATAGATCCATATAGGAGCTGTATACAGAAAACGGAAAGAGTATTTTCTGAATTTTTGTAGTATACAGCTGCACCATTAGTGGGTATTGTTATAAGGGATGGATTTAATTCAGATTTCCCTCCAATCAGTAAGTATTGATGCCCTATACGAGCTGTTGACGTGTCGTCCGTCATCTATACGAGCTCAGTGTGGTGTCATTTGGGCTCATCCAGGTCTTGAGTGTGTGAGGTAGCACTGTCCTTCAGGGTTAGGGGACACTCGCTTGGCAGCGAATAAGTCACATCCGGCACGGGTTTTCATAAAGCAGTATAATCCATGCGGTTTATTTCAGTTTCATAAACCGTCACAGCAACAGAAAACAGCATATAGCCAGCATTGCGTCCATTACAGAGTTCAGCTGTTATCCTTGCATCACCCAAGATATGCACTGTTCAATGCGCAGGCTTTCTAGCCACCAAGTTATCTCACCCACGTCAGGGTTGCCTCGTGCTGTTTCACCATGCTGCACGTTCATTCCCTCCAGGGAACTAACAGGCACACACCGCCATAACCCACAGCGTCCAGACGTGCTGTTAGTCAGGAGATCCTTCTCCTCACGGGACCTTCCAAACTGGACCAATCAGGTCCCAGCATTCACCCACATGTGACCAGACCTCAGGTACCTTATATGGTCCATAACCACACCCACAGGTGATCACATGGCTATGACCTCACCCAAGGTCCTATTGCACACAGCCACACACAGGCTTCCCTGACACATTGCAACAGAACGTACTACTCAGCAGTACCTCTGCTGATCATTATGATCTTTCAGTATCCTACACCTATCAGGGTAATGGAAATGCTTATACGGCTGTCCTGGGACACCCACACAGCGCCCACTAGTGGACACAGCGGTCACTGCACCACAAGTGGTAGGATTAGAAAGGAGAGCACACTTGTAATGATATCAAGTTAATTTATTTTATCAATGTGATGGATACCTATGTGACCAATGTGCCCTCTCCCAGATGAATGGATGGCAGACCATCCGGTATTAGATTAGAAAACCAACTGAAGATGGTGAGAGAAAAACCTGATAGAGGCCAAACAGGTGACTAAATGAAAATAAAAAATAGGAGGAATAAAATTGCTTAATAAAATAGCCTTTATTGTACAAAATGGCTCAACAACATAAAAATATATCATATAATATTCGTGCATTAGCCAATTAAACCGCTTTAATACAATAAGTGTATGTATAGGACCATCAAAAATATATAAATAATGGATCCAACCAATGTATACTCAAATAATGCCTGTTCCACGAAAAAATATGAATAGCCAGCCAATGGTTTAGCAACAGAAAGGTGCATATAGTGCTAGACAAACTGTGCAAACCTATGGAATGGTGAAGGAAGTGGTGCCAAAAATATGTAAAATGCAAAGGTATAACAGGTTTGCCAAAAAATTAGCAAAAAGATGCAGAAGTGCAAAAATGCAACAATTGTCAAAAGTGATCCACAATGGTGAATCAGTGAATGTGCAAAATATGTAATCCAAGTTACCTGCAAATCCAGGACAAGTGAGGGAAGCGGGGCGTGTTATATAGGCACACTGCTTCCCTCACTTGTCCTGGATTTGCAGGTAACTTGGATTACTTCCATGCTATTGCCGCTGGCAGCCTTATGAGCTGGCTCATTCTTCAGCACAACTGTGCACACGTAATTGTGTTCTCTCATATATAATAATTTTTTTGCAAATTTGCATATTTTGCACATTCACTGATTATTATTTAATACACTCATTGTATTAAAGCGGTTTAATTGCCTAATGCACTAATATTATATGATATATTTTTATGTCGTTGAACCATTCTGTACAGTAAAGGCTACTTTATTTATTAAGCAATTTTATTCCTCCTATTTTTTATTTTCATTTAGTCACCTGTTTGGCCTCTATCAGGTTTTTCTCTCACCATCTTCAGTTGGTTTTCTAATCTTGAGTGGTAGGAGAAGACCTGAGGACGCTCATTTTCCTCCTTCCGGTAGAAGGATTTGCTCACAGTGATTGCCGAAATGCCATCCACTCAGAACTAATTGGGGATGGGGGGGGACACTGCACGGCTCCGGTCCGGTATCACGTGTCCGGCGCCGAGTCGCAAACTGTTTTCACTGTTGTCTTTTTGGTAGCCCAATTCTTGGAATTTTTTGGGGGGGGTCCCGGAGGTCAGACCCCCCCATTAGAGCACAAGTTTGGATAGGTGATAACTTTTAATGATGGGAATAACCCTTTGAGGTTTGCCCATGTCTCACGATCACTTTGTATCGGTTCTGTAATGTGACTATGTAATCAGCCGGAGAATTACAGTAAATGGGATATGCAAATGCCGCGCACATTGGCGCCAGACACCTGCAGCGGCATTTTCTGCACATTACTTTGGGGTGTCTGTTTCAGAAGAAGAAAATCTCCAACCTGGAATCATTCATAGCTGACACTTTACAGATTAGTTTAATATGCAGCTTTCTATTTTGGAGTCGACAACACAGCTGTGTGAATGAGCCGCGAGGAACCGCCGGGAAGAGGATGGAAGATAAAAATATCCTCAGAAGTTTAGATCAGACACTTTCCAAGTTCAGTTTATTTCCAGTAGAGATGAGCGAATTTATACCATTGGAGTTGAAATCTCAAATTTTTGTATTTTTCCAGAGTATGGATTTTTGCCAGGTTCTGCCACACAAATTCAGTAACATGGCTGCTTTTTTTTTCTGAACTGTAGAGGGGCAACAAAAGGTTGAAAAAAATAATCAAAAAGTAATAATAATAATCACCTTGTTCCACCACCCCTGCAGTCCATCATCACACCTCTCCATCTTTGTCTTTCTTCACACTGGGACTTCTGGCTGGACCAGGCCTATGATGTTGCTGTCCCCATAGGTGCTAAGTTTAGGCCTTGGGTGATGCACGTTACAACATGTGCTGCATGGTGCTCAGTGATGTCATCACTCCGGTCAAGCCGGAAATCCAAGCAAAGAAAGATGATGAAGATGTGCAACCAGGGAAGGTGAAAAGAAGAGTGATGGAGGACCGGACGATGTGCTGCGGAGGCGGCGGGACGAGTGGGGAGTATTATTTAATTTATATTTATCCTTTTTTTTTGACATCCTACATTTATTTTGAATCAATAAGAGTCTGGCAACCAATCAGGGGCATAACAATATTAGATGTAGGGGATGCACTCGCACCAGGGCCCTGGTGACTGTGGGGGGGGGGGGGCAAAAGGTCCCTTTGGCCCAAATAAAAATACTATCACTATTAACAACTTACAATAATTAGGGCCTTGTTGGAGCTTTTGCATCAGGACTCATAAGATTAAAGTTAGGCCACTGCAGCCCATGGACCGCTGCTGGAAACTACACCATCAGTTGGAAATGATACAGAAGGGGGAGAGTACAAGGATCTTCCCTTTCTATAGAGGCAGAGAGGAGACCCTTTGCAAACATTTGCACTAGAGCTGGAGGACCCAGTGCCAGGCAGGAGCGCAATGATCACGGTTGCAGAGTGTGAGACCACGACCGGGCCGCAGACACCAGCATATATTTCAGCTGGATTTGCGTCCGAGGAATCACGTTCAACTAAAATGCATTATGGCACAGAGACCCACTGGGTCCCTACACTGCAATGCAAGCTAACAGCGGCCAATAAGTGGCAGCACATGGCAGTGACATTATGCGCTGCTTGTTGCTTGCTCGCCGAACTCAGGTGCCAGATGCACAAGAAGAGGTTGCACGTTGTTGAAGCTGGGAAGGGGAGTAGAATCAATTTTTGCTTTTTTTTTTTGCGCTAATGAACACAGTGGCAGAACGGGGGACAGGTACCAGGATGGGAGAGATATATACTCAGGATAGGGTATATACATATGTATTATTAGGAAGGAATCCAGGATGGGGGAACATATATACCAGTCTGGAGAACCTTAGTACAATATGGGGGACATTACTACATAATGGGGGACATGGAGGTAACCCGTTTGTCCTTATAGGATTAAGAAGGCTACAAGGGCTCATACATCTGACCAACATGTAAGGGGCTCGGGTCCAAATTTTGCACTGGGGACCATTGGACTTTAGTTACCCAACTGGTGCCAGATATAGATGACCGATGGGCACCATGTGATGCTGAAGAGACAAGACTAGCCCACTTGTCTATGCACAAGTGCCTGATCTTCAGATTACCCCTCTGGCTCCAGACAGCTCCATTTCCATCAGAAAGCCTATATCCCTCACATCATCTTTATAATGTTTGAAGGAGGTTGGCCGATTCCCTTTGCTATAGCTGAGCCAGCCAATTCACTACCATGGCCGATGCATAGACAAAAAAGGCGCCTGAATTCACTACTGAAATGAGCCTTACACCTGGGACACCTGTGGTAATGGAGGCATATTACTATAACACTTAACTGGATAACTCCTTTTATTTTACAGTGTCTGTTTATTTAGAGTGAGGCCGGGATCACACATGCGAGAAACTCAGACGAGTCTCATATGTTAATACCCGGCACTGCCGCCGGCACTCGGATCGGAGCGTGCGGCCGCATAGCAATACTTGCAGCCGCACACTCCAATCCGAGTGCCGGTGGCAGTACCGGGTATTAACATGTGAGACTCGTCCGAGTTTCTCGCATGTGTGATCCCGGCCTAATTCACAAAAAGGGGGGAGGGATCTCAGCCCCTGAGGTCCAGGACTTAGGTGACCGATCAACTGGTTGTTTATACCGGAGCCGGGACACCACATCTCCATTCTCCTTGTAGTGGTCATTCTTGGGTACTGCAGCTTAGCTCCCATTGAAGTACGGTAATTACATGCAAGCTGTCCCCGATTTTCAGAGACCGTCTTGGCAGAATTGTACCAACCTTACCCAAAAATGGGTGTCTATGTATGGAAGATGAGAAGGACTTAAAGCATACAAAACAATGGTTGTGGGTAATGCAGACAGTTCTTCCTTTCGACAGTTTTGGTCGCGCCATCCCTCTGTATCAGATTTGCAAAGAATGTTCCGAAAAGGTGATGGAATGTGAATGTAACACTTCTTACTGGAGCGTAAACTGACTCAGGCGTGTTGGATTTGGTCAGTGCCCCTTTAAGACATCACAGTGTAGAAGCGCCGGCCCAGTGCTTTTTATGATTTCACAGGGGATGGGCCGCCACTGCCAACATTCACAGGGAGGACTGGTGGCAGCATTAATAATGATGGAGTGTTTAGCAGTTGGGAATCAATGAGCGAGTCGTTTGTAATCACCCTTATAATTTAAGGCTCCTTTTCCACGTTCACCCGGTAATTTAACTTCATAAATAAATTACACGACGCGTTTTATACCCATATCCCATCGCTAGAAGAAGGGAAACAACACAACCCAGCCACGACAGCCGCTCTACCTCTAAATGCAGTCAGTTGTGGTAAATAGTTTCTGTTGCCGGCCCGCTGCTTAGTAGTGGCTTATCGGCTTTTTTTTTGTGAGTTTTTATGGAGACGAGTGTTAATATTTTGCCGGTTATTAGCTTGGGAATGAGGACTTTGCACCTGTCGATGCTGCAGTCTTGGTAATGACAAGTAATACCGTCACGATCATTATAGCTGTGAATATTGGAGATGAGAGTAATTGAATGCACTGAGAATCTTGGGAACGTGGCAGGTAATGACTGGGGGATATTGTTTTAGCATTGACCTTATTCAACACGGCCATCTGCAGACAGACAGCGCTGCGATATGCCACGTTTATCAGGAGGACAGGCAGCAGGCGGGATGTTTAACAGTTCAGGAAACAGCCAGGATAGATTGGCTGAAACGCGTCGGGTAGGTCATAGATCCACTCTGGATACAACAGACATCCTCCTGAGATTCTCATCATAGCGACTTGACATGCAACTGGATAATCAAGAGAATGCAGATAGTAATGTAGTCGGGCCTGGGAAAGCAGAAAGTGGAATACTATGTGGCATCATGTGATCCAGGGCCGGCTGTAGGTTTATTTGGGCCAATGAGTCCCTCGTCACTTTCAACTTTCTCTCCTAGAGCTAGAACTTTATTATTTTATTTTTTGGGGTACGAGCGGTCATGTTTCCAACTACCACTATAGGAGCCATATAACTTTCTAATCTTTTTTTATTTTTTGGGGTACGAGCGGTCATGTTTCCAACTACCACTATAGGAGCCATATAACTTTCTAATCTTTTTTTTTATACTATTTTTATTTAAAATACTCAGAGATGAAATATATATATTATGTTGAATCTATTTTTATTGAAAGAAAGATCAAATAGACAGAGTAAACAAAATAAACATACAAAATGGTAAAGATTGTACATCATCTGAACAATTTCCATTATAACAATCCCTTATTACTCTATCACATCTGCTTAAGGTAAAGTTTTGCATCTTCCCAATAGAATGCATGTTGAGTGTACCCAGATCCACTGTCGCTACCCAAGTTCCACCCGAATGATTGGCCCTTAGTATTAATTAACCCCACTATATGGGTTGCATTAAACATTCTGCTTACATGAAGTGGTGCAGCCAGGGGAGTAAACCTTCCTCTCATTATCTTAATTCTTAATACCATAGATGGTCAGGAACAGTGCAGTAGCGGTCGTTCGAAATATCTTTTACATTTCTCAGTGAGGGTGTGTTATAGAAAGAAGGAGAGAGAAAGAAAGATAAAAAAGAGGGGGAAGAAAGAACACAAAAATTATAATTGCAACATTTAGGGGTAGTAAAGAAGGGAGAATGTGGGAGGAAGGGGAGAAAGAGGGGAATTGGGCGCCAGACTCCCGAACCGGCCCCTAAGAAGCCTCCTCAACCAGTCGAGGCAGCCCAGCGGTTTCTTTGAACAAGATCCATGGACGCCAAGTACAAATCAAGCGGGAGTTGTCCCCCTTCATCTCGGCCATCAGCTCTTCCTTTCGGAAAATTTCTTCAAATTCTGACACCCATTCCGCCATGGTTGGCGGTGATGTTGCCCTCCAATGGCGTGGGATTACCATATGTGCTGCAGTTATACAAAATCTGAGAATGCTACGTTTCTGAGCTGATATGGAGCCTGGGAGGATCGAGAGGATGGCGACTTGTGGGGAAGGGGGGACATCATCACCAGTAATTGTTTGATAAGCCAGAAACACTCTCTTCCAGAAGGGTTGTATCACGGAGTACTGCCACCATATATGGTATAGTGTGCCCCTCTCAGTTCCACACCGCCAACAAGTGTCCTCCACCGACGGAAAGATAGACTTTAATCTAACGGGGGACAGATACCATCTGGTCAGTATCTTAAAATTTTTCTCCTGTGCGCCCCCAGCCGGGGACATTTTGTGTGTGAATAGGTAGGCTTTGTTAAGATCCTCTACCGAGAATCTACATCCCTTCTCCTCCCATGCCCGGATATAGCTCGGGATCGTCTCCGAGTTCTCAACATGGAGCTCTCTATATAATAGAGAGATCAAGTGGGAAGGGGATTCTTGTTGCTGTAATAAGTTTTCCAGTCTTGTCTCGGGGAGGCGAGATGTACGACCAGCTATGTGGCTCTGAACAAACGACCTCAACTGATTATATTCCATCCAAGAGAGCCTCTCAGTGGGAAACTGATCTTGCAGAGACCCCAAAGATGGAATATCTCCTCCCACCAGTACTTGTCCCAAGAGTAAATCAGAACTAATATGCCAGCCCAAGAAGCGGTCCCTGAAACGTCCTGGAGGAAAGTCTGGGTTGCCAAAAATTGGTGTCAACGGGTTCAGGGCACTAATTAATCCCTTCTTAATTTTTATTCGATTCCATAGTCGTAATGTCTCCCGTACCAAAAAACCGGTCGATCCCTCAGAGCCGCTTGCCGTAAAATCACAGCATCGGATCCAAGGGAGGTGTCTTAAGGGAATATCAAAGGATGTCTGTTCCAGTTGGACCCATTGTTTAGAGCGATGGCTGTATCGCCAGTCAAACAGGCACACTAATGTGGATGCCCTATGATAAAGTTCTAAGTCAGGGAGACCTGCGCCGCCTCTGGACTTTGGAGCAGTCAGACTGGCATATTTTAAGCGGGGCCTAGAAGCCTGCCAAACGAATCGGATCAGTGCGGATCTGATGGTCTGGAAGAATGCCTTCGGCGGAGTGATCGGGACCGCCTGAAACAAATACAGAAATCTGGGAAGAACATCCATCTTGAAAGAGTTCATCCTCCCAAACCATGAGATATTTTTTCGTCCGTATTCCCTCAAACGCCTCAGGGTCGATTCCAGAAGGGGTAAATAATTGAGTTTATAAAGGTCGGTCATGTCAGTAGGAATTTGAACGCCCAAATATTGAATAGCTCCGTTCTTCCATCTAAAGGGGAAATTCCCCATTGTTCTCGTAAGTTCTGCTTGTCCCAAGGATATGTTAAGGGCTTCAGTTTTCTGAAGATTGATTTTAAAATTACTGACTGCACCATATTTTCTAAACTCCATCATTAGCGATGGGAGGGAAATGTGTGGCTGAGATATATACAATAAAAGGTCATCCGCGTAAAGAGAAACCTTATAATGGACACGGTCCACCCATAGACCGTGTACACTGGGGTTCTTCCTAATTGCTACTGCCAAATGTTCCATGACCACCGTGTATAAGAGGAGTGACAAAGGGCATCCCTGTCGTGTGCCGTTTCCGATAACTATAGGGTCTGACAATGCGCCATTGACCCTAACTCTCGCCGAAGGGCTGGAATATAGAGCCGCAATTCTTTGTAGGAAGCGGCTCCCCAGGCCTATCCGTCGTAAGGCCGAGAACATGAACCCCCAGTGTACCCGGTCAAAGGCTTTCTCTGCGTCAATCGACAGTAGTGCCATTGGTTTCTTTTTAATTTTAGCATGTGCAGTCAGGATGAGGGTCTTGTTTATCCCGTCTCTCGCCTCCCTTCCTCGTACAAACCCCACCTGATCCGAGTGTACAGCCAAAGGCAGAAGGGGAGCCAGTCTGTTGGCCAAAATTTTTGCGTAAAGTTTCACATCCACATTAATGAGTGATATCGGACGGTAATTGGTCACCACCGTAGGGTCCTTACCCGGTTTCGGTATCACTGTGATGAAAGCCTCTAAAGATTGTGGAACAAATGGGGCCTCGCCGGTAATGGAATTAAAGACCTGTGTCATAGTGGGGCTAAGTTGTTCCCGAAACATTTTGTAAAAATGAGGGGAAAAGCCGTCCGGTCCCGGGCTCTTACCGGCCGGAGTGTTCCGAATAACCTCATCAATCTCCTCCATGGTGAAATCAGTTTCTAATGGTTCCGTTAGGTCTGTAGTCAGTGTTTGAAGTGCGGTATCGTGTATGTAAGACTCGATTTGCGGTTGGGGGTCCAGAGGTGACCGAGAGGGGTCACCTCCGTTTATGTTGTACAATGCATGGTAATATCGTCTCATTATGTCTAGGATTTCGGTTGGATTCGACGTCGCCTGTCCATGTTGCTTCTGAAGGGATGGAATATATGAGGTCTGACAACGTGGATGTAGAAATCTAGCCAGCATACGTCCACATTTATTAGCTTGGCCATATAAGAGACTTTTAAAACGATTTCTATGAATACGGGACTTCTCACTTAACAGGGACTTCAGGTCGTCTCTACATTTGATCAAGTCACTCTGTGTCTCTGTTCTTAAGTCATTCTTGTGATTCGTCTCCAGAATTAGAATTTTTTCCGTAAGATCCCCAATTTCCTTATTTTTCATTTGCTTCAGACGGGAACCATGTTTAATGAGTACCCCTCTAAGGACACATTTAAGAATTTCCCATTTGATGGGCATAGCGGTGTCGTCATGTGTGTGGTCTTGTAAAAATGTCGATATGGTAGTTTTAACGTCAGCTACACATGTAGGATCTTTTAAAAGATTATCGTTCAGTCTCCACGTCCACTGCCTCGTCCCTGAATCAGGGGGGCTGATGTCCAGAAAGACTGGGGCATGATCCGACCACAGAAAACTACCAATAGTCGGTTTTGGATGCCAAGCCAGCGCACAGTGGCTAAGAAGAAAAAAATCTATTCTACCATACGAGTCATGCGGCGTGGAGAAGAACGTGTAATCCTTCACATTGGGGTTAAGGAGCCTCCATACATCGGTGAGGTGCAGGTCATGAAGGTCTTTCTTCAAAGAGGCCATCTGTCAGGGAGAGAGGTAGGACCTTGCCGTCGTGGAGTCTAGTGTCGGGTTAAGAGTCAAATTAAAGTCCCCACCCAGTATAACAACCCCGTCAGCAAAATCAGCTAAAGTCTTCAAAAAAGACCTAACAGCTCGAATTTGATCCCTGCCGGGGGCGTACCATCCCGCTATGGTATACTTTGTTGAAAAAATCTGGATCTTCAAGATCACATACCTCCCCTCCGTGTCAACCAGTGTGTCTAGTATAGTATGTTGGAGGGATTTGTGGAGTGAAATGGAAACCCCTCGCGATCGTGAATCCGGGTTGGCGCTGTGGAACCATGATGTGTAATAGCAGTTGGATATATTAGGAACATGTCCGATCTTAAAATGTGTTTCTTGTAATATCAATACATTAACTTTTTTCTTGTTCATACCGTACAAAACTTGTGACCGTTTCTGTGGCGTGTTAAAGCCCCTGACATTTAAGGAGCCCAATGTGATCTTTGGTGTTGTAGTCTTACCAGGCATCTTATCTGTAGTGTAGGGTCGAGAGAATCAGGCCTCCTCCAAAGGGGTGGGTCCGTTCCGGGGTCCAGCGCCCGCTGTGGGAAGGGGAAAGGCTAGTGGGGTGAGGTTAGGGTAAACACAAAGGGTAGACAAGGAGTCAGAAACTAGAAAAGCAAAAAGTAACGGTAAAGTTAACAAGTTAACAATGCGGGTGTGATTAAGCACACGCCCACTAATAACATGAAACCAGGTGGAGGTATGTGCTAATTGCTGTACGCCTCGATGGCAAGACAGCACCTCCAAGGGGGTGAGTGTACGGCAAGAAGAGAAATGGAGACCCGTCTCCTCCGGTCCCCAACCTTATAATGAAGTAATATTCGCTTGACCCTGAGGCAAGAAAATCAACCCCTTAAACTTATATTTACCATTTTCAACAGCCCCCTAAATCATTGATATATATTGCATCTCGCATTCGTCTTCAGTACCATTAAAACTGAAAGTGATGACAGCTTTACAACCATAAATCCCATGATACCAGAAACTTCCATTAGTCATATTTCCCATTAAATGAATCTCTAAGATGGCGGTCCCACCACGTATCCGTAAATATTCAGCACAAAGACACGTCCATCCAGGAGCAATGGGAGGGGGGGCCAGGGGAGGCCGGGCAAGAGAGGAAAGAGGGAAAAAGAGGAAAGGAAAAAGGAAAGGGGAGACTGACCAAACACATCATCTGGTGTAGTCCTCTCTCTTACATTGCTAATAAAGTCTATCCCTCATCCCATCCCCCGCCCACCCACGCAGAGAACCCCCCAAAGTCACAAGAACCCGTTATCAGTTATTTTCTCCTCCCAGCTGTGCTCGTCCATGTCTATTGGGCTGTCTTCCGGGTTGGCGATGTCTCTGGGGAAGTTGTCCTCCTCGAGCGTCGTCCATTCTGTAAAGGGATGGTAGGGGTGGCCAGTCGAGGACGTCCACCTCGTGTAGGTCCAGGGCAGCCGAGAATGCTGGGGTGGCTCAGACGGTGCACTCTGCCCCTTTTCTGAACTCGAAGGCAGAACGGGAACCCCCAGGTATAGGGAAGATCCTGCTGTCGCAGCTCCTCCAATAGTAGGCGAAGGGCTTTACGTCTCTGTAAGGTCCATCTGGATAAATCTGGTAGGAGCTGTATGTGGGTATCCAAGTACTTAATGGGTCCCGCTCTCCTCGCCGCTCCCATGACTGCGTCCTTAAGCTGGTACTTATGTACCTGACAGATCACATCTCTCGGTGGGTCCTGTGCATGAGGACGCGGGCCTAAGGCCCTATGGGCACGGTCTAATTCCAGTGGGGTATCCTGGGGTCTATCCAATACCGAATTGAAAATGTCTCTCAAGGTGGTTTTCAGCTCCTGAGGGGGGACTGATTCGGGTAATCCCCGTATTCTTATGTTATTCCTGCGTCCCCTGTTTTCAGAATCGTCCAGCATTTCTGCCAGAGTCTTTAGCTGTCTAGCCTGAGCAGCCATGGCAGCTTCCTGAGCCTCTACTCTTTCACTCAGGGAGGTCAGGAGTTGGTTATGAGATTCAACTTTCTCTCCGCATTGCTGGATGTCATAATTAAGTATAGAAAGCTCCGTTTTATAAGAAGATTCCAAGCGAACAATGTATTGTTCCATATCCTGTTTCGTCGGGATATCCTTTATCTTATTATACAGTAATGCAAGATCGATTCCTGTAGGTAATATAGGCTGTCCCATCGGGAGGGGGGTCGTAGGCCCGCATTGTGAAGTTACAGGTGTAACTAGCTGAGGAGCAGGTGGGGGAGGCATGTCAGACAGTAAGTTCTCCCGATGAGCGTTTGTTGTGGAGTGATTAGGCCGCTCTCCTGTCTTGGGGTCCGCTCTCTCCTGAATTGTCTCATCTCCTATGGTGACAGGATTGCTGCCCGGAGGATTGGAGCCACGTCCCTGGGAGTATGATGCAGGGTATAACAGGTGAGCCCTTTCTAGGCCTGTGCTGGCCGCATTGTTGGCTGCATCAGCGTCAGACCTCTCCTGCCTGTCTGCGGGGTCTCCCTGTGGAGCGCGTGGTGACAGGGGCTCAGTGGCGCTTCCCGCGCCGTGAGAAGTCTGCCCGCTCCCTTCACAGCCGCCAAGGCCACCTTACCAGATCCCGGGGAGGTCCCCCCGCTGTCTCCTCTCCCTCCACTCCGCTCCCCCGCCTCCGTTACCTTGCGCCCTGCTGTCGGCGGGCCCGTCTGTCCTCTGCGCGCCGGTTCCAACATGGCGCCTGCGCCTGCAGTCCTCCTCTTCCCCGCTCCCGTAAAGTAGCGGGAGATGCTATGGGGAGCTTTTTCAGGTGCCACGGGGCCTGTAGGCGCACTCCCCTGGCTTCTCCTTGTGGGCATTGGGGTGCCAAACATCAGGGTGAGTCTCTTATATCGTTGGTTCTCAGAATAGGAGCGGGAGCTCTCCGGTGTGCGTCCTCGCCCGCCATGCCACGCCCCCGAAATATATATATTATATAATTTCATATGGTGAATGTTGAAATGAAAAAATCTAAATAAAAAAAATATTTCTTAGTTTGGACTTGTTTTTTTCAACTCAAGTCCATTACTTGAAGATATCTTATAGAGAGAACATGTATCAATTTCTGACATCTTGCTAATAATTCCATCTCCTACAATTGCTTCTCACTAAATTAGAATATCATCTACAAGTTAATTTATTTCAGTTCTTCAATACAAAAAGTGAAACTCGTATATTATATAGAGTCATTATAGAGTGATCTATTTCACGTGTTTATTCCTGTTAATGTTGATGATTATGGCTTACAGCCAATGAAAACCCAAAAGTCATTATCTCAGTAAATTAGAATACTTTATAACACCAGCTTGAAAAATTATTTTAAAATCCGAAATGTTGTTCTACTGAAATGTATGTTCAGTAAATGCTCTCCACCTAGGACCCGTAGAAGCGCATACCGGCTTCACACTTCCTTGCTGTTTTTATGTGATTTCCAAATAAAGGACATAAATGGGATGGTCAGTGCCTGTACCACTTCTTCTTTACAATTGCATTTGGAGTTTCAACTGTTGAACTTTATGTGGAGTAGCACCTGAGGCCCCGGGGCCGGCATCTATCTGCTGTCCTGGAGTAGTGCAGCTGTGTCTGGCTGTTCTGATCACTCCTACTCTTGCACTCAATACTTGGTCGGGGCTCCTTTTGCATCAGTGCGGCGTGGCATGGAGGCGATCAGCCTGTGGCACTGCTGAGGGGTTATGGAAGCCCAGGTTGCTTTGATAGCAGCCTTCAGCTCATCTGCATTGTTGGGTCTGGTGTCATCTTCCTCTGGACAATTCTCCATAGATTCTCTATGGGGTTAAGGTCAGGCGAGTTTGCTGCCAATCAAGCACAGTGATACTGTTGTGTGTAAACCAGGTATTGGTACTTTTGGCAGTGTGGACAGGGGCCAAGTCCTGCTGGAGAGTGAAATTTCCATCTCCATAAAACTTGTCGGCAGAGGGAAGCATGAAGTGCTCTAAAATTTCATGGTAGATGGCTGCGCTGACTTTGGACTTGATAAAACACAGTGGACCTACACCAGCAGATGACATGGCTCCCCAAACCATCACTGATTGTGGAGACTTCACACTAGACCTCCAGCAGCTTGGATTGTGGCCTCTCCACTCTTCCTCCAGACTCTGGGACCTTGATTTCCAAATGAAATGCAAAATGTACTTTCATCTGAAAACAACACCTCGGACCACTGACAACAGTCCAGTTCTTTTTCTCCTTGGCCCAGGTAAGACGCTTCTGACGTTGTCTATTGGTCATGAGTGGCTTGATACAAGGAATGCGACACTTGTAGCCCATGTCCTGGATACGTCTGTGTGTGGTGTGAAGCAATGACTCCAGCAGCAGTCCACTCCTTGTGAATCTCCCCCAAGTTTTTGAATGGCCTTTTCTTATCAATCCTTTCAAGGCTGTGATTATCCCGGTTGCTTGTGCACCTTTTTCTACCACACTTTTTCCTTCCACTCCACTTTCCATTAATATGCTTGGCTGCAGCACTCTGTGAACAGCCAGCTTCTTTAGCAATGACCTTTTGTGGCTTACCTTCCTTGTGGAGTGTGTCAATGACTGCCTTCTGGACATCTGTCTTGTCAGCAGTCTTCCCCATGATCGTGGAGCCTACTGAAACAGACTAAGGAATCTTTTTAAACGCTTCGGAGCCTGTACAGGCGTTTTTGTTAATTATTCTAATTTAGTCACATGACACCAAAACAGTCAATAGGAACTTTCCTCGGGATTAAAGGAGTTATTCACATTGGTGATCTCAGACACCATTTATTACTAATCTTTACATAAAGTTCTCACTGTAAGGTCATTATAGTAAGGACAGTATCCATGGAATACTTAGGGAAAAAATACACTCAGGGCAATACCAGCGAGCACGGCTGGCACCAGTGAGCCTGTCCCATAAGCCCCAGAAAATATATGTTTAGATCTTAGCAAGTTTTCAGAATGTCGTTTCCAGTTGATATGAATTCCATTTGACTGGTCTATGTGCCTGATGAGGATCTGATGGCGAACACAGAATATCACAAGCACCCTGTATTGGAGCGGCATGCTGAGATTTGTAGTTTCCCTCCAGATAATAAGCCTCCTGCTGAACAGAATCATTAGTCACTTATTCATATATAGACTTGTACAAGTCTTCACAGTGAACCCAGCACCTGAAGAGACGATACCAAAATAATTAATCCCTGTGTGAATGTTCATATAGGCGAGATTGTGCTTATGCTGCAGAACCTCAGCTGCATTTACGCCATTGCGTGGAAAGCAGCGATGGCTCGTTACTGTGAGATATGTTCAGCCATTGACGGCTACAAACAGAGCAGTCATCATTGCATGGCAGGAAATATCACAGCTATTTGAGGCGCAGCCGGACTGATATTGACAATTTAGTCTAATTTCTTGGTGTATACATTAAGAATTTCCATAGACTCCCTTTGAAATAACTGAAGCCAAACAAGCCTCCATTGACCACTGTCGGAGAGGAGGTGCTTTGCCATAACTTTTTGTCTTGCAATATTGAAAATCAGTTCCCCCCAGTCCATCACTGAATGCAATGAGTTAATCAACCTGCCAGTTACTCTCTTGGACTCCAGACTATTGAAATGGTAAGTCACTTTATAAGGCTAATTGTGGCTGGTGATGTGTCCCTTTAAATAAATAATATGATGAAGTCAATAACTTTACTGAAATGTGGGGAACAAGCTTCATGGTTTCGCAGTCATTGGACAACTTGTTTGAATAGTCAACAAGATGACTTAAACAAATAGCTAATGGTGGTTGACTAATTTTGTGAGGGACTGATGGCAAGTACCTCAGCAGCACATCCTTCACTCTGCTTCAAAGTCTGCTTATGCAGTGCAGCACACATTCACAGTGCTGGTTACAACAACTCTCAAGGTTACCCTTCTTGGCAGCAAAGTCCATCAGTAGCTTATCTGGTAATTTTAAAGTTCTCCCATGGCCTGCTCATTCAGTTACCGCATCATAGTCCGTCATACACAGACACAAGTCTCCTATCCATCTCTGGAGTGGCACTCCTTTTCACACTCAGTCATCAGGTCCTGGTGTGGCTACCAATTTCCCATCTCAGGCAGCTTACTCATCTCACCTATAAGATGCATTCTTCATAGAAAATAGACTTAATACCCCCATTCCTGCGGTGGCAATTTTCATCCTCTTGTAATGGCAGTACTCTTATGAACAATACCAGGGGGTATGAATGTGCTTATGCACCGCTGACCCCAATCTTCTCTCTGACCTAGCCTTATTACATTATCAGTGAACATAAGTTTACCATTAGTCTGTGTATATAACTGGGCCTTATTCCACACAGCCCAGTGAAGCGGTGGAGCTACACAGCAGGTATACAGCATAGTATATAGTACATGACATTAAAATGGAATTTGCACAGTAACAGGGTAACCTTAGTTTATCAGGATTTCTACTTACACATAGCAATCAATAAAAAATAGGGCAGTCCTATAGAGTTTGGAACAAATCAGTGAGGTATCGGTGGTTTAAGTCCTTAAAGGGATGATTTTACTATTAAAATAGGGAGTATGGCAGAAAAGGCTCAGGAGTAACGGTAAAAATGAGGCAAGCCTTGTAGTTTTCTGATGCACTAGCGCTGAGAAATTAAGATTTGAAGCTGCAGGCAAATAATTTTGGAAGTACAGTGAGGCCGTGTCAGTGCATGCTGAGTTCATTAACAAGCCCCGCCTCCATGCACTTCTAGGGTAATTTGCACATGACTTCAAAGCTCAATTTTTTAGCACTAGCACATCGGATTACTATAAGGCAGGTATCATTTTTATTGTTGGGCTAGGACCTGTACAGCCAAACCATCAGTTTCAGTAATAAAATTAACCCATTCATTTTATTAGAGGCTCAACCTCTCTTTCGAGCCCCTATGGCCGCCATGTAGGAAACTGGGTCATAAATAGTAATATTTAAGAGGAGCTGACTTGTGCTGTTCTGCGGTCCTGTGACAGCTGTCTGCGAGCTTTTTAATGAAGTGTTCCTTTTTTTAAGTTGATACGGGGCCACCTGTGCCGCTCGGGCGTATTGAAAATGATTTTCTTCGCTCTTATTCCAGAGACAGTGTGTGGCTAAGTATCGCTGTGACAGCTCTGAAAAGCAGGCAGCTACTTAAAGATTTCATTCACATAATTGATGAGATGTGAAATTGGTTCACTCTCGATTTGCCCCGGAGCTTATTCCAACTGCAATCTTATTTTTCTTATTTTTTTTCTCCTTACAATGGATAATGGAGAAAAATGTTAAGTTTCGGGGGGGTTAAATCTTCAAAGTATTAACCGAGAATAATGTCATTGATTGAATAGGAAGCGGATTATCAGAGGTTTCTTTAAAATGCCGCACCTCAAAGGAAAGGAAAAAAAAAAAAAAAGAGGTTTATTAGGAAGCTTTCCCTTCCAGGAGCTGGAGCTGCTGCGTCTTTGGATCAGTGCAGGAGGAGGATTATCATCATGTATTTATCTCAACTTGCAATTGATTTTCAGCAGGAAAAGAGGACGAGACGATTGTATACAAGACAGTGAAGTAGAAAACATCACCATGTGCCGAGACCCCCCTAACCCGAGGGGGGGGGGCTGTGCCCCCCCCCATTCCCACTTAAATTGCCTTTTTTTTGGAGATAATCTAGTTAATTGATTTTTTTTAATTAAAAAAATATATATATATCCAATTATTGGATTCTTTAATGCAATGGGGATGTCTTCCCGCCTGTTAGCCAGAGAGCTGCTGCCCAAATCAGCTTCCCTTCTGCAGGACTCGGTCTGACTGTGTGTGACATCGGCGGTCGTGCCCGCCGATGCCTTATCAGCGGCGGCACCCGCAGCCGCCTCCTCTCACCTGCGCTCCTCCATCAGCGCGTCCTCGCTCCCGGCCTCCCGCTCTGCTGCAGACCTGTGCGCCGTCCTTAGGCCGCGGGCGCGTCTGTTCTCTTCATCTGGCGGTGGGCGTTGCTTGCGACCTACTTCCTGGCAATAAGGTATTTCAGGCATCCTCCCTATGGGGAAGATGCCTGATGATTGTGTGGTATCCCCGCGCTGTTCTGGCCGCTATAGTTCCACTATAGGTCACCTGCCTTGAGGTTCTCTCGCTTCCTCCTTGCTTAGTCTCTGTCCCCGTCCTGTTGCCGTTCCCCCTGTCTGCACCCCTTCGCCTCGTCCTGTCCATTCACCCCACTCCGTGTCTCCCTGCCTATCATCTGGTATACTTTCCCCTGGTCCGTCTCCTTCCTTCCTAGGTCTCCTGTCCTCTGCTCGTCCGTTGCTACATCTTCCCCGGGGGCTTCCACGTCTGCACTCCTTCGCCTCCTGTGGCACTCTCCTGCTGCCCCTACTGGTAACTGCTGCCTGGTCTGATACCCCCGTTCCGGTACCCTAGTCTCTGTTCGGTGTCCCTGTCCTTCCTCTGGCCTTGCTAGTCCTCCGAGCCGTCCCTCTTGGTACCAGCTGTCGCGGTTCTGACCTGTGCGGTCCTGCCCCTAACGATCCCTGTATAGGGGTAGGTCATCACCTGGCGCGCTTGACTCAGGGGCTCCAGATCCGCGACCCAGAGGGTCCACTCTTGGACGTTGTCTGCTCCTGAACGTCACAGTATCATCAGGCCATGGATCCCGCCGGTGTCGCGGCCGCTACACAGAAGGAACTGCTTTTCTTACGTGAAAATCAGACCCGGATAATGTCCTTCATGAAATCCATGGACACCCGGCTGTCCGCCCTGCAAAACTCTGACCCAGGGCATGCTCTTAGCCAGTCTCCAACAGGAGCTCGCGCAGCAGCGCGATGCTCAGTCTCACATCCTGGGTTACACGGCGTCCGTTGACTATCGTCTGCTTGCTTTGCAGTCCTCTGCGGCCGCCTCAACCTTACCCCGGGACGCAGTTTCGTCCCCGCCTCCTCGTCTGGGAAAACCTCCCAGGTATAGCGAAGATCCTAAGTTATGTCGGGGTTTTTTAAATCAGTGCAGATTGCACTTTGAGCTTTTGCCCCAGCAATACCCCACAGATCGCGCCAAGGTGGCGTTCATTGTGTCCCATCTCGAGGGAGAAGCTCTGGCCTGGGTGAATCCTTTGTGGGAGAGGGATGATCCTGTAGTTTCTAGTATCCAGAATTTTCTGGAGATGTTCCGCAAAGTATTTGACGAACCCGGACGCTTAGCATCAACCACGGAGGCCCTTTTTAACCTCCGCCAGGGTTCCCTTACTGTAGGACAGTACGCCATCCGCTTCCGGACATTATCGGAGCTGGGATGGAATAATGAGGCACTCGTAGATGCCTTTTGGAGAGGCCTCTCAGGTAAAATCAAGAACGAGCTTGCCAGGCGAGATACCCCTACCACCCTGGAGGATCTCATATCCTTGGCTACTCGCATCAATCTGTGGTTTTTGGAACGCGCTCGAGAGTCGGCTAGGGAGAAAAAGCCCTTTAGGCTGTATCAAGCTCCCATTCCACGCTCCTCTGCACCTTCTACTAGCGTCGCCCCCGAGCCCATGCAGATAGATTGCATCAGGCTGTCCGAGCAGCGGCGCAGGGAGAGGATGAAGAATGGTCTCTGTCTGTACTGCGGTGGAGCCAACCACTTTGTGCGCACCTGTCCTGAGAAACTGGAAAACGCCTCCACCTAGGTCAGGTAAGAGAGGTCTCCCTAGGTGATCATAATTCCTCTCTACCCCTTACCCTTTCAGCTTTAATTATTGCAGGCCGGGAGCGCAGATCTGTGGAGGCGTATGTGAACTCGGGTGCGGCTGGTAATTTCATTCGGCAAGAAGAGGTTGATAAACTCCAGATCCCGGTGGTTATCCTAAAAGATCCGCTTGCAATCACCTCCGTTGATGGCAAACCTCTTCCCGAGCTCATCACCATGGTTACTGCCGAAGTAGATCTACAAATTGGAGCGCTTCATCTCGAGAAAATTGCCTTTTATGTCCTGCCTCAATTGTCCCATGCTGTCCTCCTAGGATTACCCTGGCTCAGGCTGCACGAGCCAGTTGTCAACTGGCGCTCTGGGGAGATTCTGCGTTGGGGCCACTCCTGCCATGAACGTTGTCTGCGGCCCATCGTCCATCCTCGTTCTCTGTCTAAGCCAGTCGATCTTCCGGGCCTTCCCGCACCGTATCACGCGTACGCCAATGTTTTTAGCAAAAAGGAAGCGGATTCTCTGCCTCCGCATCGGGCCTATGACTGCCCTATCGACCTGGTCCCCGGAGCCACCCCTCCCAGAGGGAGAACGTATCCTCTATCTCCAGCAGAAACCACAGCTATGTCTGAATACATACAAGAGAACTTGGCCAAGGGGTTCATTCGGAAATCCTCGTCCCCAGCAGGCGCGGGATTTTTCTTTGTTCGGAAGAAAGACAGATCACTTCCACCTTTTATTGACTACTGGGGCTTGAACAATATCACCATTAAGAATCGATATCTGCTTCCGCTTATCCCTGAACTCTTCGACCGGCTGAGAGGGGACCAGATCATCATGAAGTTGGATCTGCGGGGAGCTTATAATTTAATCCGGATCCGCACAGGGGACGAGTGGAAGACGGCCTTCAATACCCGTGATGGTCATTATGAATATTTAGTCATGCCGTTTGGTCTTTGCAATGCTCCGGCTGTGTTTCAGGAATTCGTTAACGAGGTGTTTCGGGAGCTACTATATTCCTGCGTGGTAGTGTACTTAGATGATATTCTCATCTTTTCGCCAGATCTATCCTTTCATCGGAGAAGCATACGCATGGTCCTGCATCGTCTTCGGGAGAATCATCTCTACGCCAAAATTGAAGAATGCCTTTTTGAGCAAACCTCGTTACCCTTCTTGGGGTATATAATCACAGATTCCGGTCTGAAGATGGATCTCGAGAAGCTCTCTGCGGTGCTCAAGTGGCCCCGTCCCGTTGGTATAAAAGCCATCCAGCGTTTCCTCGGATTCGCTAATTATTACCGTCAGTTTGTGCCTCATTTTTCCACAGTGACCAAGCCTCTCAAGGCCCTGACCCGTAAAGGAACTAAGTCCAACAGCTGGTCTCCCAAAGCTGAAGATGCCTTCCTTGCCCTGAAACGCTCTTTTGCATCAGCACCGATCTTACATCGCCCGGTGGTCAGTAGGCCTTTTGTCCAAGAGGTGGATGCCTCCTCCACCGGAGCCGGGGCGGTCTTTTCCCAGCAGGTTCCATCAGGATGGCTGGTTCCCTGCAGGTTTTTTTTCTAAATCCTTTTCGCCTGCAGAGTGCAATTACTCCATTGGAGACCGGGAGTTGCTGGCCATTAAGATGGCTCTGGAAGAATGGCGGTACCTGCTTGAAGGGGCAGTGCACCCCTTTACTATCTTCACGGACCACAAGAATTTAGCCTATATGCAGTCCGCTCAGACTCAATTCCAGACAAGCCAGATGGGCCATGTATTTTTCTCGTTTTGATTTCAAGCTCCACTTCCTTCCCTGCAATTAGAACATCAAAGCGGATGCACTCTCCAGGTCTTTGCAGTCGCCTGAAGGGGATGAGGGTACACCATATATTATCGAGCCTGCCAAAGTTATCACTGTGGCTCCTATAAATTTCTCTACTCCTCCACCAGGCAAAACCTTCGTTCCTCTGAACAAACGCTCGGAGGTGCTGCGCTGGGGGCATTCCTCCAAGGTTGCTGGGCATGTTGGGACCAAGAAGACCCTCTTGCTTCTCTCCCGTTACTACTGGTGGCCCTCCCTTCGCCAAGACATGATGGACTATGTAGCCTCTTGCACGATCTGTGCTCAGAACAAGGTTCCGCGGACTCTGCCTTCCGGCCTTCTTCACCCGTTACCTGTTCCGGAGGCTCCTTGGCGGCAAATCGCAATGGATTTTGTAACAGACTTGCCCTGTTCAGCTGGATGCACTACCATCTTGGTTGTAGCAGATCGCTTCTCCAAGATGGCCCATTTCATCCCCTTGCTTGGATTGCCGTCAGCTCCGAGGTTGGCAGAGATCTTCATCCACCAGATCTTCAGGCTACATGGCCTTCCTCAACGGATTGTGTCCAATCGTGGGGTCCAGTTTACCTCTCGATTCTGGAGGGCTCTCTGTCGGCTTATGGGCACATCTCTCGACTTCTCCTCCGCTTATCATCCACAGACCAACGGACAAGTGGAACGGATTAATCAGGTTCTGACAACCTAACTACGTCATTTTTCCAACACCCATCAGGACAATTGGGTATCACTCGTACCTTGGGCAGAATTTGCCCATAATAATCCCAGCGAATCAACCTCCAAATCGCCGTTCTTTGTGGTCTCTGGTCAGAACCCTGGTGTTCCGCTGCCCTTTTCCATGTTGTGTAGGAGTTCCCGCAGCAGATACTCTCGCCATGGAATTTTCGCAAGTCTGGAAGGAGACCAGGGAAGCGCTCGTGAAGGCCAGTGCCCAAATTAAGAAACATGCGGACAAGAGACGGAAGGACCTTCCTCCGTACCATCCTGGCGACAAAGTCTGGTTTTCGACCAAGCATATCCGCCTGAAAGTCCCTTCCTACAAGTTAAGTCCCCGATACATTGGGCCTTTCGAAGTGCTTGGGCGCATCAATGAGGTGGCTTATAAACGGAGGTTGCCGGCTTCACTCCGAGTCCCTAACGCCTTTCACGTCTCGCTCCTGAAACCTGTGGTTCTGAATAGGTTCCAACCTGCTCCCATTGCTCCTCCTTCATCTATTGGGTCGGATGACGTCTTTGAAGTAAAGGACATTTTGGCCATGAAAAGAGTTAGGGGAAAAGACTCTTTTTCTTATCGATTGGAAGGGATTTGGTCCCGAGGTGAGGTCCTGGGAGCCTCGAGAGAATGTTAATGCCCCTCTTATACTGAAAAATTTTTTGGCCAATCTCAGAAGGGGGGGACGTAAGGAGGGGGGTACTGTGACATCAGCACCCGCCACCGCCTCCTCTCACCTGCGCTCCTCCATCAGCGCGTCCTCGCTCCAGGCCTCCCACTCTGCTGCAGACCTGCGCACTGTCCTTAGGCCGCGGGCCTGTCTGTTCTCTTCATCTGGCGGTGGGTGTCGCTGATGGGCAGGGCTTATGACCTACTTCCTGGCAATAAGGTATTTCAGGCGTCCTCCCTATGGGGAAGATGCCTGATGATTGTGTGGTATCCCCGCGCTGTTCTGGCCGCTTTAGTTCCACTATAGTTCACCTGCCTTGAGGTTCTCTCGGTTCCTCCTTGCTTAGTCTATGTCCCCGTCCTGTTCCCGTTCCCCCTGTCTGCACCCCTTCGCCTCGTCCTGTCCATTCACCCCACTCAGTGTCCCTGCCTATCATCTGGTATACTTTCCCCTGGTCCGTCTCCTTCCTTCCTTCCTAGGTCTCCTGTCCTCTGCTCGTCCGTTGCTACATCTTCCCTGGGGGCTTCCACGTCTGCACTCCTTCACCTCCTGTGGCACTCTCCTGCTGCCCCTACTGGTAATTGCTGCCTGGTTCCCTCGTCTCTGCTCGGTGTCCCTGTCCTTCCTCTGGCCTTGCTAGTCCTCCGAGCCGTCCCACTTGGTACCTGCTGTCGCGGTTCTGACCTCTGCAGTCCTGCCCCTAACGATCCCTGTATAGGGGTCGGTCATCACCTGGCGCGCTCGGCCCAGGGGCTCCAGATCCGCGACCCAGAGGGTCCACTCTTGGACGTTGTCTGCTCCTGAACGTCACACTGTGTATTACACGGATGGACATTGATTTCAATGAGCGCCATGTAATACCACGTTTCTCCTGCAGTGGCCGACAGTGAGTTCTCATTTAGAGAAATGGCTATCCAGGTGGGAATATCCCTTTAATAAGGAATAGCTGCATCCAGGAAAGCTCTGAGTCTATTCCCGTGGGCGGCATCCCCTGGCTTTCCCACAATCAGGTAACAATAGGAAAGAGAATTTCCGTAGTAGGCAGTTCAGCTAAGCGCCAAATTAAAAGAAAATCTCCTAACTTAAGCATTGTGTGATGTGTTAATGATTATTCAAACCCAGAGCTGCATTCCGAATTCTGATATGTTATCAATGCAAAACTTTTCTTGTTGTAAACCCCGCTGCTCTCCTGAATCCGGTGTTGCTTTTCTTTTCTTCCTGCACCTCTCCGTTCCTGAGATATGACCCATTCTTCTCTAGATATAAATCGAGCCCCTTTTTTTAGACAACTGGGCGTGGTCCTAAAGGATAAACCCATTTGGCTAAAAAAAAAAAAGACTAAATTTATATACAGGGAAGAAGGAGCCATATCTCAGGAATGGAGAGGAGCAGGAAGAAAACAAAAACTGCCAGATTCAGGGGAACAGCGGCATTTACACCAGGTAAACAAAATACATAGTTATGCCAAGTGACCAGTGCTCTTTAAAGCTTCTCGCTGTGAGTTTAGAGCAGTTCCTACCATCATCTGTCAGTGCAGATGTAGCGTTTACACCAAGCTTTGTATACTAGTCTCATGACAGAATAGATTCTGGCCCACAGACTTCTAGATGCAGCTCTGGATGTGACTAGAGAACAAGGCATCTAAATTATCGCGACACTATGTTTTAATTAAAAGCATGCATTTGAAACTAACTAAACATTATTTTTTGGAATTTGGTTTCATTAAAGATTTTGCGGCATTTTGCCCTTTGTTTCTATGCGCATTCAACTTTGATGTGGTCTGCAATCATATATCAGCTGAGAAAAAAAAAAGATTAAAGACCATCAAACCATTATGGCGAGCTCACTGATGGATTCTCAGTTAGCTCAGTCTGCAGTCGGAAATAACCAGTGCAACGAAGAAGCTGTAAAAGTCAAACGGCGTAAAATTTGTAACGAAATCCAATTGTAAAAAAAAAAAAAATTAACTTATTCACACCTATATGAATTTATAGAAAAAGAATTTGACAACCACTCTAGAGGAAGAATCCTCCCACCTTTGTGTTTACATGTTTCATATTTATGTCTTCAGAGCTGAACTAACTATTCTGTTGCTCTCATCTTTTCCTAACAGGATGGGAAAATCTTTTGCCGAAGGACGGCATGCGACTGCCAGAACCCAAGCGTGGATTTGTTCTGCTGCCCGGAGTGTGACACCAGGGTCACCAGCCAGTGCCTGGATCAAAATGGCCGCAAGCTTTATCACAGCGGAGACAAGTGGACATACAGCTGTCAGGAGTGTCGCTGTCTGGTGAGGAGGAGGGTTCACCCAAAGTAACGCAATGTAATCTGCACTGTAACTTAGCTGGCTATTGCCTTCATTAGGAGTCAAAAAGTCACAAGAATTAAAATTATATCATTATATGGCTACATACCCAAGTTTTATAATGGGCATTAGATGTACCGCTCCAGTGGCGGGGGCGGCTCTCACGGCTTCTGTCCAGAGGCCACAGATTACTGACATGGCCTATAGACCGGGTCTTATGAGTTGATTCTCACCAGCTCTTACCTCCAGCAGACAGGAGAGCACCCCCGCCAGACAGGAGAGCAAGCACCCCCCCCCCAGACAGGAGAGCAAGCACCCCCGCCAGACAGGAGAGCAAGCACCCCCCCCCCCAGACAGGAGAGCAAGCACCCCCCCAGACAGGAGAGCAGGCAGACAGGAGAGCAAGCACCCCCCCCCCAGACAGGAGAGCAAGCAGACAGGAGAGCAAGCACCCCCGCCAGACAGGAGAGCAAGCACCCCCCCCCCCAGACAGGAGAGCAAGCACCCCCCCAGACAGGAGAGCAGGCAGACAGGAGAGCAAGCACCCCCCCCCCAGACAGGAGAGCAAGCAGACAGGAGAGCAAGCACCCCGCAGACAGGAGAGCAAGCACCCCCCCAGACAGGAGAGCAAGCAGACAGGAGAGCAAGCACCCCCCCAGACAGGAGAGCAAGCAGACAGGAGAGCAAGCACCCCCCCAGACAGGAGAGCAGGCAGACAGGAGAGCAAGCACCCCCCCCCAGACAGGAGAGCAAGCAGACAGGAGAGCAAGCACCCCGCAGACAGGAGAGCAAGCACCCCCCCAGACAGGAGAGCAAGCAGACAGGAGAGCAAGCACCCCCCCAGACAGGAGAGCAAGCACCCCCCCCAGACAGGAAAACAAGCAGACAGGAGAGCAAGCACCCCCCCAGACAGGAGAGCAAGCACCCCCCCCCCAGACAGGAGAGCAAGCACCCCCCCCAGACAGGAGAGCAAGCACCCCCCCCAGACAGGAAAACAAGCAGACAGGAGAGCAAGCACCCCCCCAGACAGGAGAGCAAGCACCCCCCCCCCAGACAGGAGAGCAAGCACCCCCCCCCAGACAGGAGAGCAAGCAGACAGGAGAGCAAGCAGACAGGAGAGCAAGCACCCTGCAGACAGGAGAGCAAGCACCCCGCAGACAGGAGAGCAAGCACCCCGCAGACAGGAGAGCAAGCAGACAGGAGAGCAAGCACCCCGCAGACAGGAGAGCAAGCACCCCGCAGACAGGAGAGCAAGCACCCCGCAGACAGGAGAGCAAGCACCCCGCAGACAGGAGAGCAAGCACTCAGCAGACAGGAGAGCAAGCACAGCTACAAAGCCTATTCCTTCTATTGAATCGGTACTCTGAGCTGTGTGTGCTCCTGTCTGCTGAAGTGCACACTACTCGGGGGAGGGGGGGGGGTGTCTCAGGACCTGGACCCCCACTGACCTGCATATGAAACATCAATGCAAAAAAGGGTTAGTTGCTTTTTAAACAATCAGATTTTACTCATCTCGACTCAGGTGAAATATGCTAAAAAAATTTATAATGTAGCTTAACGTGTTGGTTTACCTCCACAGGCCGGGGAGGTGGACTGCTGGCCGCTGAGCTGTGCATCTCTAAGCTGCGAGTACACGGCCATGTCAGAGGGCGAGTGCTGCCCACACTGCGTGGACGACCCCTGCTTAGCAGATAACATCACCTATGATATCAAGAAGACCTGTGAAGACAGCCATGGAGTCATTCGGCTCAGCGGCTCCGTGTGGACGATGTCCGGATCTCCGTGCACAACTTGCAAATGCAAGGTAAACTCTTCACGGGAAGATCATTCCCCTCTGAGATATTAAAAAAATACCGTAAATTTCAGACAGGAGCTTTTTGGCTTAAAGTCTGGAAATTTATTAGCTTTCCAGTATGTGATATCAAAAGATCCTGCTCTCTAAAAAGAAAAAAAAAAATATTGATGGGAAAAGACCGAAGAGGGACCCTTAGCTATTGGGCCCCTGTCTGCCCCGCCATGTCCCATGAGTATTACTCATGCAGTGTCCTGATTTTCTCATGATGAATATCATATATAAAAAAATACAAAGTTTCAATATAATTTTAAAACCTCAGGTCTGTATAGCACCTATGAACTCAGAACGCTATGTGTCACCATGGTAACAGACTACAAACAAACCCAGTGCAGTCAGGTGTTATTCCCTGTCTCCTCTTAGCAATAATTTGTTGTAAAAAGTAGGAAGATGAACAAGAGCGAGAGCCGAGGATCAGACGGCACAGAGCCGGTTTGTAGTCTGTTAACATGGAGACATATTTGCCCTTCATTCACAAAGACCGGCATTACTCACGATGCGGGGGGGGCATGCCGGAGTCAGACGCTCCCGATTCATGAAGTGGTGCAGTGGAGGGCGCCTCCGTGTGCTACACCAGAAATCTCACTCCAGTCAGGAGGTGCAGAGGTCACAGCAGCCCCCCACCCAGACTTGTACATGAGGGGGCTAAGGACCACTTTGTCACATAAATGGAACATGGTAGGTGGGGGCACTAAGCGTTAATGTGGATCTTTAAAGGGGGTGGTCCATCTATTTTAAATATTTTCTTAGGAGGGAATAAAAAAAAAAAAAAAAAATATTCACCTGACGCAACAGGACCTCTCCCTTGGTATTATGTTCCTCGCCAGTCTCCTGGCATCAGTCTCCAGCTGGGAGCGTCACGTGATCAAATGTGAAGGCTGCTAACTTCAAATGATCTACAGCCGTTGATTGACTGCAGCGGTGATGTGACGTTCCACTCCACCTGTTGATGCCAGAGGACAGTACCGAGTGCAGAGGAGAGGCACCATCACTGTACAGGAGTATCATTCTTCACAAATATGGACGCATTAAGAAAATGTTTAAAATGGTGGACAACCCCTTTAAATAACATCTGTGGTGCCTTTGCTCCAAGAATATTGGGGTTTCAAGCTCAATGACTGTATGCGGTACTGCAACGTCATCAGTATCAATAGAAATGAAGTAGCACACACACAATTTGTGCAGAAGAGCGGGAGTACGCAACCAGGTTTATAGAACCTTTGAAAATCCCTTTAAAAATTAGTCAACGCTACCTAAAAGGTGAAGTTCCCCTTTAAAAAACATGTATAAGAAAGTGGGCATATATGCAAAGTCAAGGGGTCATTCAAAATAACAAAAAATCCCAACAAACAAAAACTAGGGTCTTCAAAAAACATAGAGGTCCCCTTTAAGAAGGCATGGCTGACATTAAGGATTCCGTTTGCAGAGGGTAAGGTGAATGTGAACTCCAGAGACGGCCCCTCCGACTGTCACACTACCGATTGCAAAAAGTTGAAAATCCACAACCTCAGTTCCTCTGTTCCCCAGGAAGAGAAGTTCATTCTTATTTAATCATTTTTCGGCACAGAGAGAATTCAGCTTCTACAGAAAGCAGCTTCAGTAAGAGGCCAGTAAAGCCGTGATATAAAATGCTGTAAGATGTGCGATCCTGTGCACGGGGCGAGATCAGCGGCGTCCTCTTGGGTGCCACGCTCTGCCTCTGCCACGCTGCTCCTCATTTAGGTCTGCCGAGATCGGCACTTTCAAGTCACAGACATTTATAAATCATGTTCATTTTTTTTTCTTTCTGGGGCTGATTACGATTTGGTAAGAAGTATAATGGATTTACGACTATCAGACCTTAGATAATGGGGGGGGATTAGAAAAAGATGCAACAATTGTGTCATAAATTGGGCAATTTTTAAAATTTGCACAATTGATGAATCCAACCACAGTAATACCGTAAGTCTCAAATATTTCCATCCTAACACAATAGAATGACAGGCGATGCATTCAATCTATGCCCCTCTAGTTGAGGAAGAGCTATAAATGCGAGCATGATCTGCCAGAGGTATGGGTAACACTTGACATGTGTGATAATTTTTCTCTTCTAACATGAGGTGCGACTGCTGAATGGGTCACCAAGCCGTCAACCTCACTAAAAAGGGTCCCAGCTAGAGATGAGCGAACCCAAACTGTACAGTTTTGGGTTCATACCGGACAAGTAGTGCTGGACCTGAACAACGAACACGGACCTCTCCTGAAAGTCCGTTTACAGTTCAGAAGACTCGGGAGAGAAAGAGAAGAGGATAGAGAGGAGAGAATGGAATAGAGAGGAGAGAATGGAATAGAGGAGACTAGAGAGAAGAGGATAGAGGAGAGAGAAGAGGATAGAGAGGATAGAAAGAGGGGAGAGCGGAGAAAGAGAGGAGAGAAGAAGAGGATAGAGGAAAGGAGAGAGACAATAGAGATGTTAGAGAGGGAAGAAAGGAGAGAAGAAAGAGGATAGAGGAAGAGAGGGGAGAGAAGAAAGAGGATAGAGGAGGAGAGGAGAAGAGAGAGAGTGTAGAGGAGAGGAAACAGAAAAGAATGGAGGAGGGAAGGAGGATAGAGGAGAGAGACGATAGAGAGGAGAGAGATATCTTTGGGTCCCCAATGATCTCTATGAGGTTCGGGTACAGGTTCAAGTTTGGCTACAGTTCTGGTACCCGAACTTCCTCGGGTCCGTTCATCCCAAGTCCCAGTCTCAAAATACATTTCTTAAATATTGGTTCCAAAAGTGGTTCTTGAACAAGAAGAATTTCATGAATTGGCCACTTTTGTGCCCCAAACCTCTCAGGCTGTGATCCTTAAAATGGCCACCAAAAATTATAGAGAGGTGGTCTTCTGGAAAAAGTTGGAAGGTAACTATATTTTTGTGAGATTTTCCTAAACTATCTACTTATCTCTCTTACTCTACAGAATGGAAGTGTCTGCTGCTCGGTGGATTTAGAATGTCTTCACAATAACTAAAAGTTCTAAACATGGGACTCTCGCACGAGAGAAAGAAAAATCAGAAACGACAGGATGCAGTTCCCATCAATACGATAACTATGTTTCATACAGACAAATTACCAAAAGTTACCACCAAGAGGAAAAAAAATTTTGGCAGTGGCTTGTAGACTTTTCCGTTCCGTTCATTCTTATCGCCCTCACCCTGGGCGGTCCCAGGTTACTGTCATCACAAGGATTCTTGCTCAAAAACTCCAGCAGTTAATGATCTCAATGTTGTGAGTCACAAGCTTTTTGGTTGTCCAATCAGAAAACACCTTTAAAAATTGGTCTCTTGTAAAATTTGGTGTCTTCTACTTCTTCCACCATGACCATCAGTGGTGGAAGATCTAGCCTCCATGAACGTCAACTCCTTGCTCCTGGATTTTGTTTGAGGTCTCTGCCTGGTTGTATTTATGGAAATCTGTATATATGTGCAGTCTAATGGCATAGCTTCTTTATTTAATAGCTTATCTCGTCATCCAGTGTCTCAAAAAATGTAAAAAAAAAAAACTTTACAAAATTTTTAGAGGATTAGGATCTGCTAACTGGACTTCTACTGCAAGATATGACGATGATCGACTTCCTTTGTTACCCTCAATGGAAAATTACAATGACCCCCAAACTGTGTAAACAAGAGCCCATCTTGAAAACTGTAAAAAAAAAAAAAACACAAAAAAAACAACAATCTTTTTGAACTACAATTGCTTTCATCAATTTCGAGGAGTAACCCGGAGGTCAATGGATTGGTGAAAGAAGGAAGGCTATGGACGATGTGTTGTGACACTTTGTTGGATGAGACATTAAAAAAAAAAAAATATTTTCACATAGCGATTATTTTCCGAATGACAAATACTACAGATAATAAAATAAGAAAACATCTACGGAAAAATGGAGAAAAAAAAAATCTTTAAATCAATATTGCTGCCTGGATATTACTATGGAAACTTTTCTTTTTTTTTGTTACATGATTGTTATTGACATTTTTTCACCATGCAAATGATTTGTTAAACATGGCAACAGGAAGCTTTTATGTTATTATTTCAAGTAAGGATTGGGGGAATTAATTTGATTTTTTTTTTCTTTTTTAAACATGTTTTGGTCCAGGCGGTAATGCTGTTTTTTAAAGAATTACATCATAACCGCTCTGAATTTATCTTGTACATGTAAGATATATTTTACCTAAAAGTTTACACTAACACGACACAGGAATTGAATAAAGAACGTAATAAATAAATAAAAACATAAAAAACTAATTTGTTTGTTTTTTAAAAAGAATTTTGGGGGGGACGGGGGTCACATGGTGGGGGCTTCTTTCCTACCGATACTTTTTTTTTATTCTTCAATCACTTGACAAACAAGTGATCGGAATTCAAGGACGAAGTCAAGGATTGGAGAGGGAAATAAGATTTAGGATCAATTTCAGATAATCACTGATTGATAAAAAAAAAAAAAGATTATTCCTATTGCAACATGCCAGAAAGTAAAACTGGATTCTAAAAGCCACATGTTAAAATTATTAGAGCAATAAGACCTGGATCACTCATTTTGCTGCTAAACAGAACTTTTGTCACCAGAGTTCTCTACAAAAATTGTGTTTTATGATGATTTGCACTATTTGCACTGATCATCAATAGAACTTAAAGGATTGAAGGGTCTATTATTTATTATTATTTTTTATTATTATTAAGGGTTTTGCAGCTTTATACTCGGGTGCTAACCGAATGTCTTCGGCGTGCTCGGAAAATTAGTTTTTAGTCCGCGTGACTGCATGCCTTGCAGCTGTTCGACAGCTGCAACACATGCAGGGATTTCCTAACAAACAGGTAATTTCTGTACGTGTTGCAGTTGTCGAACAGCCGTGAGACATGCAGCCGCGGGGACCCCAACATAGTTATTCAAGCACACAGAAGACACTCTGTTAGCACCCGAGCATGCTCAGATAACACCTTATCCAAGTACGCTCAGTCATCACTAACCTACTATTTCACCCATGTAAAACTATACAACAGAAATTGAAATCAGAAAAACAAATGCAGTTTATCAGTCTTTGCTACAGAATTTTACAACTAATAAAAACACAGTTCCATCAGGTGCGGAGCGTAAAGCACGGGAGAGGGACGGAGCGTAAAGCACGGGAGAGGGACGGAGCGTAAAGCACGGGAGAGGGACGGAGCGTAAAGCACGGGAGAGGGATGGAGCGTAAAGCACGGGAGAGGGACGGAGCGTAAGGCACGGGAGAGGGACGGAGCGTAAGGCACGGGAGAGGGACAGAGCGTAAGGCACGGGAGAGGGACGGAGCGTAAGGCACGGGAGAGGGACGGAGCGTAAGGCACGGGAGAGGGACGGAGCGTAAGGCACGGGAGAGGGACGGAGCGTAAGGCACGGGAGAGGGACGGAGCGTAAGGCACGGGAGAGGGACGGAGCGTAAGGCACGGGAGAGGGACGGAGCGTAAAGCACGGGAGAGGGACGGAGCGTAAAGCACGGGAGAGGGACGGAGGATAAGGCATGGGGGGGGGAAGGATGAAGCTGCAGGCCAAGAGTCTCATTTTATAGGAATAGCTTTTCAGATGAGCTTAATCTCCAACAGACAATGCAGCTTAGCCTGAGTCACTGATCACAACTGATAGAGTAAAGCTAATCATTTCCAAGAAGCTGACATGGAAGATGTTAGTAGCAGAGAAGTATTTGCCAAAGGCAGAAACTCCCTTGTAATTTTTCCTTTAGCTTTGCAAAATGACATCCACATCTGTTTTTACACTTAAAGGTTATGTGACAACTTCTGAAGTTATCCCCTAGCCATAGGATTCAGAATCACTCTCTAGATGTTGGGATCCCCAGCAATCCCGAGAACAGGACTCCGGCCAGCCTCCTCCGATTGTAGCAGAGGTCGACACACGCAACGTCACGCCATTCATTCTCTATGATATATATATATATATATATATATATATTTATTATGTGTGTGTTGCAATTCTCAGCTGTTTATAGAGGTGTTACCTGTCATTATAATCCTGCCTCAGATGATAGCGAGACTGCTGGAAAATCTACCTGAAAGGATGAAGTATGGATCTAAAAAATCTCTAGTGATCAATATGAAGAATGCAAACTTACTATTGGCCATAATGTGGATGCAGAGACCCCAATTCCAGCAATGTGTCATTTACTGGGCTTCTTGCACAGTTTTGATAAAATCACAGTTTTATCAGCAGGAGATTTTCACTACAGGACTAGTAAACTGGCTGCCATGTAGTCCTCCATATTCATGAGCCCTGTATAACCCCGCCCTCACCACTGTTTGGCAGATTTCTGCCTATGCACAAGGTACACAGAAAGCTGCTAAACTGTGGTGGAGGCTGGGTTATACTGGGCTCATGAATATGGAGGACTACATGGCAGCCAGTTTACTAGTCCTGTAGTGAAAATCTCCTGCTGATAAAACTGTGATTTTATAAAAACTGCAGCAAGAAGACCAGTAAGTGACACATTGTCAGAATCAGTGTCTGTCTCTATCATGCTGCTCTCATATCAAGTAACAAAAACCTAGTGACAAATTACCTTTACATCATGATAAACAGCTGCTATGACAACTTTTAGCATTTATCATTCTTGTAATTCTAAAAGAAAAATATACATCTTTGTTACCAACATATCAAGGCTTGCAGCCAGAACACCCGAAAGCTGCAGGACCTGGGGTAAATGTTGAGGCTTGGGAAGAAATAATTCTGTTACATTCATCCCCAATAAACCTGACCATCTTATGTCAACATGTAAGCAACGCTGCTCTAAGCAAAAAAAAAAAAAGCTACAGCCGGAACCGTGGATCTCTACGGAATCTACATTGGGGAGTATACTTATTACTGGCGCCAACAACGCAGGGGAATAAAGACATGGCGATGTGGGTGCTGGGGCAATGTGAGCTACAGGTCTGCTGGTTTTTTCTACAGGGTCTAAGAGGTAAAGTTTCTCCTTGTGAAGAAAGAGATGCCAGTGTAAGGACACTTATAGGCCATGCAATGCTCCTCTGGGAAATTAAACATGAGATTGCCTCTTCAGAGAGGAAGAGGGCTAGAACTCTAGCGCCACCTACTGCAAGTAGCAATCCTAAAAGTCAATATTGATCTGTTAACAAGCCTTGTCACATGACTTAGGATAAAATCAAAACCACATACTGTATTTGCAGAGACGTGCTTCAGGATGTATGCCCCTCAGCAGTGCAAAGCAAGAGATCTGATTTGACTAAGATATGCAAGTTACCTTGACAAAGACTTTAATTTCCTAGAGGAGCACTACATGGCCTATAAGTAATGGGAGATGTTATCATACAGCCAAATTAGATCTCTTGCTTTGCGCTGACAAGGGGCAAACGCCCCAAAACACGTGTCTGCAAATAAAGTATCTGGTTTGGCTATTTTCCATAGTCATATAGCAAGGCTCAGTAAAGGGTCGATATTGACTTTTAGGATTGCTACTTCTAGTAGGTGGCACTAAAGTTCTAGTCCTCTTTCTCTATGAATTTGCATGTTTTTTCTGTAAAGTTGGGAAATAAGCAGATACCCGACCCCCAGCACTGATTACCTAGGAGGAAACCCCACTATCTATTTTGTTTAATTTCCAGTGCAATGATCAGGAATCACAATTAAAAAAAATGTCTATTTTTTACAAACATATTGGGGTCAACTCAATAGTAAATTAACAAAATGTTTTTGCACAAACTGGAGGAAACCAAAGAGAAGATGATAGGATTTTCCTATCTACACGGACAGGTAGCCCCAGAGACCCCAATTTATCAGTGCTATGCACTCAGTGTCTGTAGAAGGGAGAAAATGTCTACAAGTGGGGGTCTACCATGCCGGATGGATGCAGACTGTACATTATGAGCTAGCAGGATGGCGACGCAGGCGTCAGCCAAGGACCCCCCAGTGCTACTTTGCAAACCCCCATAGTGCATAATATAGGCAACTAAGACCAAAATCTGAAAAATAGATTTTTACATGTTATCTAACAAGCATCGAGATTGTAATATACCGTGTTTTACATCCCACGAGGGCAACCAATTTACAGAGTGGAAAATAACTATTTACTTTGCAGCCGGTGGTTCAGTCCATTATCACTCCCCACAGACTTATAATACACAAGTAAATCAATAGTTTTCTTCTTGTCACATATTTAAACCCATTTAAGTTCTTGTCTGCTACTTTACGTCAAAGTAAATTTGGTAAAATCATTTTATTTTTCCTTTTCGGAAAGTAGATGCAGGTCTGATAGAACAAATGGATGGCCGCTCCAAAATAGCAGCACGGAATATGGAGATACTTCTGTATAGATCGATGTTATAATTGCAGGTAGAACCTTCACCATGTGGGCTGCCCCTTCAAATGCTAACCAGAGGGGAAAACTATTGATAGTTCTACTGATTAACATGCTAGAAGGTAGGGGTGAGGGTCATATAAATGTGCACAAAAAGAGACATTTCTTGGCCTCCGAGGGGGCATTCCTTATGAGATTGGGGGACCACCTAGTAAACGATGAGTGAAGGGACCAGTGACAACCCTGCTCAGTTCTCACCATCAGTTGGATGGTGGGTTAGGCTCACCTGGTGAGGTGGATCCTCTAAGCCTCAGGTCCAGGTGGGCACACGGACCTCGGGTGTTTGGTGCGGCAAGCAGGAAGGCATGTGGTTAGCGAGGAATTGGCACACTCAAGAATCTCAGGGGCAGCAGGACAGGTGCAGTGGAATACAGCAGGAATGGAAGCAAGTTAAAGCACGGTGCACAAAGAAATTGGTGTACACCAACGTCTAGTCTAGAAATTAAATCCTAAGCCCTTAACAGGGCCTTAAGTAGGATTAGGGAGATTACGCCAATGAGCCACGACGGGCAACCAACAAAACCCAAAGTGGAGCACAACGGAGAGCAGCAGACCGAGGTGAAGGAAGCAGAACCCAGGATACCCAGGACGGGTGTGTAATAGATGTGGTATTCATGTACAGCCCGACATGGAAGTTATTGGAAAATGTGAGGGTTTATAGGAACACACCCTGTCAACTAGGGAGATGGTGACAATAGAGAGAAAGCACAAGGCAGAGAAAAGTTCCTCCCGAATCATAGGATAATGCAAATATATACTATAACATTTACTAAAACAGACATGCCAACAGAATGTATGCTCCCTCTCAATCTGCATAAGTGTTGGGTCACTTCACTAATACCTTCTTTTATTGATCATCTACTAATTTTGAGCAATGGATTGCTTTCTCTTTCATCCAGAACCAAGCTGTATACCCTTAAAGCACAGGAAACCAGTATGACTGAATGTTTACTCACTGGGAGCCATCAAGCTCAATAGTGATATAGTCTCTTTAAAAGGAAATAGACTTTAACAGGGGAGAAGGCTAGTATGAAGCAGTGATCCCACATTTGTGGCAGCTGTCCTTGTATGTGCATCAGTGCCCTTGCAAGCACTTCAGCAGCACTTCCTTCACTCAATCTTTGTTTCTTTTTGCAGCCCCATTTCACAGTCTCCTCTCTTATCAGCAATGGCCCTGCATGCCATCATCTGACAATTTACACAATCTTACCATCTATTCAGTACCCTTGTCACAGTTTCTCACACACAAGGACTTGTCTGTGGCCATCTCATGTGTTTCTCAATTCCACATTAAGACGCTAGTTGTGTGGCAAACCTCGCGGTCAGGAATACGCCCATATTCTCCCCTCTTCTGTGGCTTATTTTTGTCTTCAAATAAATAAGCCTCTAAGCTCCCTTTTTTGGTGGCAACGCTCTTCCTCTCTCTATATTGTTATCTCTCATGTAAGTGTACCAATCCTTTCTACCAAGAAAAGCAATCTCCAGCGTGAAACGTCATAAAAAAAAATCTGGTAACACATTAAAAATCCAGCATCATAATGAGAAAGCATGATGACAAATAGCGTCCCTGGAGGTCTGAAACCGACGCGTTTCGACCATACAGGTCTTACTCATGGATTACTAAAGGGACTGCATAATCAGGTTTAAAGTATATATAAAAGGGACCTTTTGCATATAAACCTGATTATGCAGTCCCTTTAGTAATCCATGAGTAAGGCTGGTCTCACATTTGCGTATGTGTTCGCAGCGTTTGCTCCACATAGATTCGCATGAGTTATGCATACATATCTTTAACATGGTGTACGCAGGGACATGCGTTCGCATGCGTTTTTGGGTGTGCGGCGGTGTCCGGCGAATGCAATATGTTGCATTTTTTGTAGCGTCAAAAATCCTTCAAATATGCGCAGGCATGCGCATGCGGATGAGTGCGTGAAAAAACTCATTACTGTTTATGGAAACGTATGCGTACGCAAGGACTTGCTTACGCATGCGTTCGAAACGCATGTGTTTTTCACAACCATGTCTGGGAAATGACACATGCCCATTGGGTGTGGCTTGTGTCAAGGAATTTCTCCGAACACATGCGCTGAAAAAAATGCAACCGCAGCTGTTTTTTGCCTTCATGCGTAAGCTAATGCGGATAAAAAATGCTGTGTAAGTATGTGTTTTGACATGCATTTGCGCATGCAGACGATACGCTTCGCACACAAACCCTAATGTGAACCTAGCCTAAGACCTGTATGGTCGAAACGCGTCAATTTCAGACCACCAGGGACCCCATTTGTCATCATGCTTTCTCATTATGATTCTGGATTTTTAATGTGTTACCAATAAAGTGTTCAAAGATTTTTTTTTTTTTATGATGTTTCACGCTGGAGATTTCTTTTCCTGTTTTTGCTTCAGACAACTCCCCTGATCGAGGTGGTTCCGTGCATGGAAGGACTGTGGACGTTCCTTGAGATTGGTGAGCTGACTTTGCCCCTCTTTTCCCCTTGTCCTCATTGTACAATCCATTCTCCCAGGAACAGACTATATTAACTGCAATTTAGGCAGTAGCTTCGTATGTGCTCCTCTTTTTTTCCAAACTAGTCCCTTGGGGTGGCAAACTAATTGGCAAGTATTACTCAAACCTTACTTGCAATCATTCTGTGTTGCAAAAATCTACTGCTGAGCGTTCCTCCTCTCCGACTTTGGCCTTGCTGTTAGTCTGCATGTGTTCGCCCCTAGTCTGCATGTGTTCGCCCCTAGTCTGCATGTGTTCGCTCTCTTCTAGAAAGTAAAACAGAATAACCAAGTTCTCTGAATTGTGAGCATGAGCATTCATGCTTATATAACTCCATAAGCCCCATGACTCAACATTCTGCACAAAAGCTCAGTTTGTTAACTCTTTATGCTTCCAACCCTTTCACGTTACATTTCACTCTTGCCAGTCTGAGCATGTTAGACCCGAGGCTCCCACTAAACCTGGATCTCTCAGATAAAACAGATTAATTCACACATTACCAATCTTTTGCAGCACACATGTGGCGCATTACTTTATCACGCATTAACGCATTGCATACCATATCGCATTGCAGACATTAACCACCTATCAGTTTAATTTTTGCATGAGGGTGGGCAGACCCATTTTCAGACCTCATATATTGTATTGCACTTTAGCTCCATCAAGCAAACATGGTCAAGTTGCAATACCGCTCACAACCAGTAAATAGGTGTGGTGCTGTTTGTGGAAGAAAGTAGCCTTCTTTTTTTTTGCAATCCTTGAAAATCTGTTGATCTGAATATTCTTCCAAAATGGAACATTAAACAAGAGAAGAACAGCGATACAAAAGAAGGCTGTGAATATATTCTGCAGAAATTGAGTTTTCCCTCTAAATATCATATGAAATCTCAGAGGCACTGAGAAAACAGATCAAGATTCACCGTCTTTAAGGATTTTTCTTTCAGCATCTTTTATTTATAAGGCGTTTGCCGCAGACATCATCATTGGCTATTATTACACTTATTCAGATGCGGCCTTTCCCGTATTCTCTGCTCTTTTCTTCGTGATGATTATAGGAAAATTTGTTATGAGGTCACTCGTCAGATCAATTTTTAATTTAAAATCTTTCTTTTCGCAGTTTGACTTTACGTTGGCCAAGGTTTACTGCTCCCCGCTGCTATCTGAATTACTCTGAAAATGACTGTTCCTAACACATTCACACCTGACGCGGCCATCTCTACAATCAATCACTGAGCCGGCAAAACGTCCCGTGTGTGCCAGAGCCCGCCAGCACCAGATAACAGCCAACATGACTCACATTATCATTCATTAATGGCTGTAAAGTTGAAGATGGTTACAATATTTAAGGCTTCCGCACATAGAAAAACATTGACACAAGTCCCCCTGGCAGGGTCATTAAGAAACGGGCAAAGTCATCTCGTCTCTGTAGATGACATAAGAAAACCGGAATAAAAAGTAAATTACACGTAGAAAGATACCAGGCTTTTCATTTGGGGGAAAAACTATAAGCCCAAGCACAGCAGAGGTAGGTTTCACAGCAGATAGAAATGAAAAGTTCCATACAACTACTATAATACTGCCCCCATGTACAAGAATATAACTACTATAATACTGCCGCTATGTACAAGAATATAACTGCTATAACACCGCCCCTATATACAAGAATATAACTACTATAATACTGCTCCCTATGTACAAGAATATAACTACTATAATATTGCCCCCTATGTACAAGAATATAACTACTATAATACTACACCAATGTACAAGAATATAACTACTATAATACTGCCCCTTGTGTACAAGAATATAACTACTGTAATACTGCCCCTATATACAAGAATATAACTACTATAATACTGCCCCCTATGTACAAGAATATAACTACTAGAATACTACACCAATGTACAAGAATATAACTACTAGAATACTGCCCCTTGTGTACAAGAATATAACTACTATAATACTGCCCCCTATGTACAAGAATATAACTACTAGAATACTACACCAATGTACAAGAATATAACTACTATAATACCGCCCCTTGTGTACAAGAATATAACTACTATAATACTGCCCCTATATACAAGAATATAGCTACTATAATACTGTCCCCTATGTACAAGAATATAACTACTATATACTAATACTGCCCCTATGTACAAGAATATAACTACTATAATACTGCTCTATGTACAAGAATATAACTACTATAATACTGCCCCTATGTACAAGAATATAACTACTATAATACTGCCCCTATGTACAAGAATATAACTACTATAATACTGTCCCCTATGTACAAGAATATAACTACTATAATACTGCTCTATGTACAAGAATATAACTACTATAATACTGCCCCTATGTACAAGAATATAACTACTATAATACTGCTCCTATGTATAAGAATATAACTACTATAATACTGCCCCCTATGTACTAGAATATAACTACTATAATACTGCCCCTATGTACAAGAATATAACTACTATAATACTGCTCTATGTACAAGAATATAACTACTATAATACTGCCCCTATGTACAAGAATATAACTACTATAATACTGCTCTATGTACAAGAATATAACTACTATAATACTGCTCTATGTACAAGAATATAACTACTATACTACTGCTCTATGTACAAGAATATAACTACTATAATACTGCTCCCATGTACAGGAATATAACTGCTATAATACTGCTCCTATGTACAAGAATATAACTACTATAATACTGCTACTATGTACAAGAATATAACTACTATAATACTGCCCCTATGTACAAGAATATAACTACTATAATACTGCCCCTATGTACAAGAATATAACTACTATAATACTGCTCTATGTACAAGAATATAACTACTATAATACTGCCCCCATGTACAAGAATATAACTACTATAATACTGCTCTATGTACAAGAATATAACTACTATAATACTGCTCTATGTACAAGAATATAACTACTATAATACTGCTCTATGTACAAGAATATAACTACTATAATACTGCTCCCATGTACAGGAATATAACTGCTATAATACTGCTCCTATGTACAAGAATATAACTACTATAATACTGCTCCTATGTACAAGAATATAACTACTATAATACTGCCCCTATGTACAAGAATATAACTACTATAATACTGCCCCTATGTACAAGAATATAACTACTATAATACTGCTCTATGTACAAGAATATAACTACTATAATACTGCCCCTATGTACAAGAATATAACTACTATAATACTGCTCTATGTACAAGAATATAACTACTATAATACTGCCCCCTATGTACAAGAATATAACTACTATAATACTGCCCCTATGTACAAGAATATAACTACTATAATACTGCTCTATGTACAAGAATATAACTACTATAATACTGCCCCCTATGTACAAGAATATAACTACTATAATACTGCTCCCATGTACAGGAATATAACTGCTATAATACAGCCCATGTATAAAAAATTTTGCTGACTCCTCCAGAAATCCAAAAAGTCTTCCTTTTTTGTGTTAGCTTCAGGATGTTTCCCTGAAGAGTTGGCATACAATCTTTAGGCTGTTTTTTAGACTCTTTATTACCACTTTGAAACACTGCTGTATATCTCCTGCTCTCATTACTGCAGAAGGAGCATCACCGTTCAGGGGTGTGGGAAAGTGGAATAACATCACCCCCGAGTGACATCATCTAGCTTTTTCAGAAGCAGATAAGTCTAAGAGACCGATAAATAGAAATGTTACCGACGTTCCAATAAGAGATAAATGGAGCTGACATTTGCTCCTCTGCTGCCTTGTGCCTGTTCCAGTCTTAGATGCTGACAGCCAGCGCCTGCCTTACTTCTCTCTACCCACCATCAATGGGGAGATGTGGAGGAGGGCCCTATCTAGATGGAGTATGTGATGAGCATTGATCTGGAGCAGTCAGTACACGTCTTCACTTAACATTACTCAGATGCACATTCGTCAAATTCACCTGGAACAAAGAAACTTTTCAGCGGCATCATCCATCAGCTTCTTACATTCAGTCAGTGATCAATGTGTCAAAAAGCTGGCAGCACTTCATTATGGCTTGTCTTTACTCAAGTGTCACCGGAGCTGGGAGAGAGATCACAAGGAATAAAGAACAGGACAAGGCTTCTCCTCAAAGAGTAATTAACGTCTATAAGTGGCGATGTTTAACCATGTAGCTGCCAACCTAAGGGCTGACACTTGTGTCCAAAACTTACTCTAGCCAGTTACACGCCAGCCTTCGAGTCACTGTTTGGTAATCATTGATCAACTAACCTCCCCCTGTGGTATCAGAGCTCACCTGTGGCCAACTAGTCTCTAACCGCTTAGTTTATAACCCTTCCACCACTACCTTTATTCATCTACTGTCTCTATTCAGCTTTCCTCCAACACTACAGCGTGGTGTCCAATAGGATGTTATAACCAGATGGCTACTATCCCTTCAGCAGTCATCTGTCATTACTCTGTTGTCAGATATCCAGGGGCTCCTGCACTGTACCTAGCGCTAGGGACACCCTAGCTATCCCTGCTCCCCGGATTACTTCTTATGGTGAAGACGCTGGGGCCACATACCTTCCTGACTTACTAAATCTGCCCTTAATCTGGTTCCTCTCTCGCCCAGAGTAGTGGATATTACTAGTGTATGAAAATACACAAACCAGACTAACAAGGGAATACGTACAGGGATAGAGGAAAATACCTATCACACAAATATGCACAAACAAGAAGTATTCAGCTCACCCCTCTTCACTTCTGATCACACCTCCGACTCACGGAAACACCCTGACCCGGGTGTATAGTGCATGCACAACATAAAGAAGGATTTTTCCAGTGTCTCCAGGAGATAAAATAATTGCTTTATTGAGAATATAAAATCTTCATACCATCAGGTAAAAACGACATAAAGAGGCGTATGGAGGGGAGCAATTTCCTACGCGTTTCACCCTAAGAGGGCTTAATCATGGAATGCATAGGAAATTGCTCCTCTCCATACGCCTCTTTATGTCGTTTTTACCTGATGGTATGAAGATTTTATATTCTCAATAAAGCAATTATTATTTTATCTCCTGGAGACGCTGGAAAAATCCTTCTTTATGTTGTGCTATCACACAAATATGCACTCACAAACAACATAGTGGAAAACCGGAGAGTGAAGAAAGGAAAAGATCAAAATAGGAGAGGATGAAGAAATGCACAGAACTGAATAACCAAGTAACAGTCTTTTCATAAACACTCCAAACACCTCCTCAAATAACCAACTCCTCCTACTCCAGTACCAGGTAGCAAGAAACTAAACACTGGCATCTGTGATAGCCAGAGCAAAGTACGGTATATATGAGGGGAGTGGCCAACACTGAACAGCTGAGACCATCAACACTGGAAAGCTCTAGAAGCCTGCACCGTTTAGTATGATGGTCAGGTGCTTCTAATCAGTTCAGGAGTGCAGAAAATCAGACGCTGCGGTCCTCTGGCTCCTCTCTATTGCGGCAAAACCGTGACATCAACTCTTCTTAAATACGGTCTGATTTAGCCCTCAACCTTTCATCAGTCACTTCTTTTCATCTACTCACTCAGTGAAACACTTTGGCTTATTATTCAGCTAATAATTGTGTAACGCTAACATTTTTTCCAGTTATCAATGCTCAACAACTCTTATGAAAAAGATTAACCAAACCATTTGTCATTATCAATACTCAGCAACAGCAGTCAATCCTCTAACCAGTTGGCGCCAATCCTTCAAGAGTCTCCACTTTCCAAAAAGTTGGCTTCTCGCCTATCTACTGTGCCCGGTTACGCTTTCCATCCATTTGATGTTCAACACTTCAGCTTTCATCCATGCCCATCTGTAACCAAGTTGACCCCAAGTCTGGTATCACCTATCCAATATTAATGGTCTGAGTATGGACTGGCGGCCAGTCTCTTAATAAGCAGCCTCATAAGCATACTGTATATGAGGACTGTTGAGGTCGTATTAAGAGATTAGACAGTCCGTCCATCCTCAAACCATTAATATTGGATGGATGATGTTGGATTTAGGATTGTGTTCAAGTCAAAAGAGCCTCTGATATTTCATACATTATAGTCTGCACTTGGATTGTGAATGTTGGATTTGTGAAGACGGTCTTATCCTTTAGCTTTTGGACAAAACTTGGCGCTCAAGTAAATGTTGTGAGAAGATAATTTGAATGTGTGCAGGGAATCCAGAAATAAAGAAAACGTTTCAGTCATATAATGACCTTCATCAGTGAGGCAGCACATGCGGCTTATCCAGTGTGTTTATTATTGCCTGTATCCTTGTGCACACTGCAATCTGCCTGACTGATGAACGTCATTATATGACCAAAACGTCTTCTTTATTTTTAGATTGCCTACACACAAAATTATCTTCTTACAACATTTACCTGAGTGCCAAGTTTTCTCCAAGATTTATATGGGATAGGATCCTACTTGGGCACCATCCTTTAGCATTAACCTGTGCTAAACAACTGAAGTCAACCCAAGTATTCTTCGACCCTTATTCATCAGCTATATCCAAAAACACTAACCACTCCAACTCTTTATGTGGTATAGGGTGCAATCGGACAGGGGGACCTAAGAGGCAAGGTGACCACTTCTACATCCAAAGCAGCACAGAGAGGGTCACATTATGATGAACTATTGTACTGCAAGGACCTGCATACTGTTATTGCACAGGGGCTTTGTTCTGTCTTTGTCCGCCAATGAGATGGTGGGAACTCCATCTATCATGTGCTTGATATTTGAGGGTTATTTAATTTTTAAATGCGTTTGGTTCAATCTTGAGCCATGGAGACTTGATGGATGAACGAGCTCTAGGAAGATTGCGCAAGTCTAGATAGGTCCACCAGGGTCATCTCCACAGTTACTTTGTATCAAGTCATCGGATTGCTGGTCTTCCTCTTCTCCTTGTTCCTCCCCACCAGGATGTCTTTCTCCAGTGACTGTTCTCTTTGTATTATGTTTCCAAAGTAAGCAAGCTGTAGCTTGGTGAACCTTGCGTCGAGTGACATATCTGGCTTGATTTGATCAACATATTGGCTCCAATATTTAGAGATTGGGAAGGTGTTGCGACTTCCACTAAATACAGTGGGGAAAAAAGTATTTAGTCAGCCACCAATTGTACAAGTTCTCCCGCTTAAAAAGATGAGAGAGGCCTGTAATTGACATCATAGGTAGACCACAACTATGAGAGTCACAATGAGAAAACAAATCCAGAAAATCACCTTCTCTGTTTTGGCAAGATTTATTTTTCAAATTATGGTGGAAAAGAAGTATTTGGTCACCTAAAAACATGCAAGATTTCTGGCTCTCACAGACCTGGAACTTCTTCTGTTAGAGGCTCCTCTGTCCTCCACTCATTACCTGTAGTAATGGCACCTGTTTAGAGCTCCCCCACAGGGCCCTAGGTTACTCGGTACTGGGTCAGTCAGGTTCTTTAACCCCTTCACCCCCAAGGGTGGTTTGCACGTTCATGACCGGGCCAATTTTTACAATTCTGACCACTGTACCTTTATGAGGTCATAACTCTGGAACGCTTCCATGGATCCCGGTGATTCTGACACTGTTTTCTCGTGACATATTGTACTTCATGTTAGTGGTAAAATTTCATTCAAATAACTTGCGTTTATTTGTGAGAAAAACGGAAATTTGGCGAAAATTTTGAAAATTTCGCAATTTTCCAACTTTGAATTTTTATGCCCTTAAATCACAGAGATATGGCACCCAAAAAACTTGATAACTAACATTTCCCACATGTTTACTTCACATCAGCACAATTTTGGAACCAAAATTTTTTTTTGTTAGGAAGTTATAAGGGTTAAAAGTTGACCAGCGATTTCTCATTTTTACAACACCATTTTATTTTTACGGACCACATCACATTTGAAGCCACTTTGAGGGGTCTATATGATAGAAAATACCCAAAAGTGACACCATTCTAAAAACTGCACCCCTTAAGGTGCTCAAAACCACATTCAAGAAGTTTATTAACCCTTTAGGTACGTCACAGGAATTTTTTTGAATATTTAAAAAAAAATGAACATCTAACTTTTTTTCACAAAAAAAAATAATTCAGGTTCAATTTTTTTTATTTTACCAAGGGTAACAGGAAAAATTGGACTGCAAAAGTTATTGTGCAATTTGTCCTGAGTACGCTGATACCTGATATGTGGGGGGGAACGACTGTTTCGGCGCATGGCAGAGCTCAGAATGGAAGGAGCGCCGTTTGACTTTTTCAATGCAAAATTGTCTGGAATTCAGATCGGACGCCATGTCACGTTTGGAGAGTCCCTGATGTACCTAAACAGTGGAAACCCCCTACAAGTGACCCCATTTTGGAAACTAGACCCCCCCAAGGAACTAATCTAGATATGTGGTGAGAACTTTGAACCCACAAGGGCTTTACAGAAGTTTATAGCGTACAGCGGTACAATTAAAAAATCATATTTTTCCCACAAAAATGATCTTTTCACCCCAAATTTTATTTTCCCAAGGGTAACAGGACCCTAAAAGTTATTGTGCAATTTGTCCTGAGTACGCTGATACCCCACATGTGGGGGTAAACCACTATTTGGGCGCATGGCAGAGCTCGGAAGGGAAGCAGCGCCATTTGACGTTTTTGGCTGGAATTGAGATCGGACATCATGTCGCGATTGGAAAACCCCTGATGTACCAAAACTGTGGAAACCCCCCACAAATGACACCATTTTGGAAACTAGACCCCCTAAGGAACTTATCTAGATGTGTGGTGAGAACTTTGAACCCCCAAGGGCTTCACAGAAGTTTATAACATAAAGCCGTACAATTAAAAAATCATATTTTTTCCACAAAAATGATCGTTTCACCCTCAATTCTTATTTTTCCAAAGGTAACAGGACCCTAAAAGTTATTGTGCAATTTGTCCCGAGTACGCTGATACCCCACATGTGGGGGTAAACCACTATTTGGGCGCATGGCAGAGCTCGGAAGGGAAGCAGCGCCATTTGACGTTTTTGGCTGGAATTGAGATCGGACACCATGTCGCGATTGGAAAACCCCTGATGTACCTAAATAGTGGAAACCCCCCACAAATGACACCATTTTGTAAACTAGACCCCCTAAGGAACTTATCTAGATGTGTGGTGAGCACTTTGAACCCCCCAGTGCTTCACAGAAGTTTATAACGCCCGGGCGTGAAAATAAAAAATTCGTATTTTTTCCACAAACATGATCTTTTAGTCACCATTTTTTTATTTTCCCAAGGGTACCAGGAGAAATTGGACCCCAAAAGTTGTTGTCCAATTTGTCCTGAGTATGCTGACACCCCATATGTGGGAGAAAACTACTGTATGGACACACGTCAGGGCTCGGAAGGGAAGTAGTGACATTTTAGAATGCAGACTTTGAGGGAATGTTCTGCGGGTGTCATGTTGCCTTTGGAGAGCCCCTAATGTACCAAAACAGTGGAAACCCCCCACAAATGACCCCATTTTGGAAACGAGAACCCCTAAGGAACTTATCTAGATGTGTGGTGAGCACTTTGAACCCCCAAGGGCTTCACAGAAGTTTATAATGCCCGGGCATGAAAATAAAAAAATCGTATTTTTTCCACAAACATGATCAATTAGTCCCCAATTTTTTCATTTTCCCAAGGGTAACAGGAGAAATTGGACCCCAAAAGCTGTTGTCCAATTTGTCCTGAGTACTCTGACACCCCATATGTGGGAGAAAACTACTGTATGGACACACGTCGGGGCTCGGAAGGGAAGCAGTGACGTTTTGGAATGCAGACTTTGATGGAATGGTCTGCGGGTGTCATGTGCGTTTGGAGAGCCCCTGATGTACCTAAACTATTGAAACTCCCCACAAGTGACCCCATTTTGTACACTAGACCCCCCACGGAACTTATCTAGATGTGTGGTGAGCACTTTGAACCCCCAAGTGCTTCACAGAAGTTTATAACGCTCGGACGTGAAAATAAAAAAATCATTTTTTTCCACAAAAATGATATTTTTGCCCCCAATTTTTTATTTTTCTAAGGGTAACAGGAGAAATTGGACCCCAAAAATTGTTTTGCAATTTGTGCTGAGTAGGCTGATACCCTACATGTGGGGGTAAAACACTGTTTGGGCGCATGTCAGAGCTTGGAAGGGAAGGAGCACCATTTGACTTTTTCAACTCAGAATTGACTGGAATTGAAATCAGACGCCATGTTGCATTTGGAGAGCCCCTGATGTGCCCAAACAGTGGAAACCCCCAATTCTAACTCCAACCCGAACCCCAACACACCCCTAACCCTAATCTCAGCCCTAACCCTAGCCCTAACCCTAACCCTAACCCTAGCTCTAACCCTAACCCTAGCCCTAGCCCTAACCCTAACCCTAGCCTAACCCTAACGGAAAAATGGAAATAAATACACTTTTTTTATTTTATTATTTTTCCCTAACTAAGGGGGTGATAACGGGGGGTTTGATTTACTATTTATGGCGGTTTTTATGTTTGGCAGCTGCCGCACGCTAAAAGACGCTTTTTATTGTAAAAATAGTTTTTGCATCACCACATATTGAGAGCTATAATTTTTCCGTATTTTGACCCACCGAGTCATGTGAGGTCTTATTTTTTGTGGGACGAGTTGACGTTTTTATTGGTACCATTTTCGGGCACGTGACATTTTTTGATCGCTTTTTATTCCGATTTTTGGGACGCAGAATGAACAAAAACCAGCGTTTCATGAATTTCTTTTGGGGGAGTGCGTTTACACCGTTCCGCGTGCGGTAAAATTGATAAAGCGGTTTTATTCTTCGGGTCAGTACGGTTACAGCGATACCTCATTTAGGTCGTTTTTTTAGGTTTTGTCGGTTTTATGCAATGAAAACTATTTTATATAAAAAATAATTATTTTTGCATCGCTTTATTCTGCGAGCTATAACTTTTTATTTTTTTGCTGATGATGCTGTGTGGTGGCTCGTTTTCTGTGGGACAAGATGACATTTTCAGCGGTACCATGGATATTTATATGCGTCTTTTTGATCGCGCGTTATTACACTTTTTGTTTGGCGGTATGATAATAAATCATTTTTTGCTTCGTTTTTTATTTTTATTTTTTAAGGGGTTCACTAAAGGGGTTAACTAATGGTACAGTTTTATAGGGCGGGTCATTACGGACGCGGCGATACCTAATATGTGTACTTTTATTGTTTTTTTGTTTTTTTTTTTCCAAAAATGGATTTATTTGGGGGAATATTTTTTTTTTTTTTTTTTTTTGTAACTTATTTGGCGATTTTTTTTAAATTATTTTAACACTTTTTTTTAATTTTTTTTTTTACTTTATTAAATAGTCCCAGGTGGGACATCACTATTCTGTGACAGATCGCTGATCTGTCACATCACAGATCACTGTGACAGATCAGCGATCTGTCACAGGCAGTGCACAAGGCTTCCTCATGCCTGCGCTTTGCAGGCACTGAGGAAGCCAGCTTCCTGCAGGCCCCCGAAGGCCCCCGTCGCCATCTTGGATTCGGGGGCCCGCAGGAAAGGAGCCCCCGGCAGCAGCGCTGCACATTGCGCTGCCGTGGGGGGCTCAGGGAAGCACGGAGGGAGCCCCCTCCCTGCCGATGCTTCCCTTTAACCCCCGGTACACCGCGATCATGTTTGATCGCGGTGTGCAAGGGGTTAACGTGTCGGGGGCGGTCCGTGACCGCCCCTGACACATTGTGCCGGGTGTCAGCTGTGATAATCAGCTGACACCCGGCCGCGATCAGCGGCGCTCACCACGTGGGCGCCGCTGATCGCGATAGACGTACTATCCCGTCCATGGGCATAGGGTCCCGGGTCCCATGGACGAGATAGTACGTCGGATGTCAGGAAGGGGTTAAAAGGGGAATGTGTCACGGTGGCAGTGACCTGGTCCGTGGCCCTGGGCGTCCAGTAAAGATGGAAGTTCAATGAAGGATGTTAGATGACAATGGGGAGAAATATGATGGGAGAAATGGTAAGGAAAAGGGGAATCGTGACGCCACCCGTGGTATTCGGCAAGGGTAGCCGACGCTGCAATGCAGATCCTCTGAAATGGTGGTACGGCAGCAGAGATGGTCTCCACGGGCAGAGCTGTGTCCCAGGGCAGCTATGATGTTGTGAGTTGGTGACTATTTTTTCCCCACTGTATATGGCTAAAAGGAGGGAATGGACCAATCAAGTGGCCATTCTAAGAGTAAAGCTCCTTTATGGATTTTCAATGGAGTCCACTATTTTAAGTACGGTATATACCCTCGACTCATTGTAACTTTCCCTAAAGCCAGGCTACATGTGAGAAGTGAATGAAAATGACAGACCACAAGGCTGAAACAGTATAACATCATATATTACGTGTGGGTGCAGATATAACGGAAACCAACACGATCAGCCCATGGAAAATCAGTGTAGGACACACTGCAATCAATAAGAAACAGCAAAAGGAAATCAGTGCATAGATGTCCAAGGTATGATAAAATCACAAATCTTTATTAAATAGCACAGGTGGAAAAGCACAAACAATGACAAACAAAGGGTGACACAAACAAAAGCAGAGCAAAGGGATAACCAGTGTCAAAAATCTCACTCTGACCCTTATCGTGAATTAACACCTGGTGGTAACAGTAAAAAAGTGTCCAAGTTTAAACACCAAATATATAGCAGGCAGACCAGTGAAAAGCAGTAAGGGGTAAAATCCCCAGCTGGACGGCCATATAATTAGGGGTAAAATAACAAAGACACAAAAGCAAAGTAAACATACCAGGAAGGGAAAAGGGAGAGACACTGGATCCCAAGCTCAGCTGACCCCGACGTACGTTTCAGAAATGATCTTCCTTCCTCAGGGGGCGTGTCAATAAGGAGTTAATTGCGGTTTAAATAGGGGATGTAAAAACAAGCACCAATCATGAGGGGTGACGCTGAAACTATTAAAGTACCCTAATATAACATTACAGTAATGCATCACCAATGATATGCCAATTGATTAATATATAGGGGAGCGCAAATAGGGCATAAACAAGAAATGGAAATGCAAACCTAGTGTATAAATCACAAAAGGGGAGCAAGGATATTCGGTAAGATGAGAGGTAGAGCACATAATATTACAGAGTTAATGACAGTAACCAGTATTCAGTGCCCATACCTATCATATATAATCGAAAACGTGATTTTAAATACATAAAGCCGCACAGAAGCTGTATACGTGTCGATGTATACATCAGTATACATATCCAAAGTGTTGAAAATGAGCCATAAAATAAGCCTACACATAAATACAACAACATTATTAATCCAGCATTCATAGTAATGAGATGGAGAAAAAATAAGGATTAAGGCACCGCCATATTCTCCATAAGAATGTGCCATAAAATAAACCTGCACATACAGTCATATGTAAAAGTTTGGGCACCCCTATTAATGTTAACCTTTTTTCTTTATAACAATTTTGGTTTTTGCAACAGCTATTTCAGTTTCATATATCTAATAACTGATGGACTCAGTTATATTTCTGGATTCAAATGAGGTTTATTGTACTAACAGAAAATGTGCAATCTGCATTTAAACAAAATTTGACCGCTGCAAAAGTATGGGCACCCTTATCATTTTCTTGATTTGAACACTCCTAACTACTTTTTACTGACTTCCTGAAGCACTAAATTGGTTTTGTAACCTCATTGAGCTTTGAACTTCATAGCCAGGTGTATCAAATCATGAGAAAAGGTATTTAAAGTGGCCACTTGCAAGTAGTTCCCCTATTTGATTCTCCTATGAAGAGTGGCATCATGGGCTCCTCAAAACAACTCTCAAATGATCTGAAAACAAAGATTATTCAACATAGCTTTTCAGGGGAAGGATACAAAAAGTTGTCTCAGAGATTTAACCTGTCAGTTTCCACTGTGAGGAACATAGTAAGGAAATGGAAGAACACAAGTACAGTTCTTGTTAAGCCCAGAAGTGGCAGGCCAAGAAAAATATCAGAAAGGCAGAGAAGAAGAATGGTGAGAACAGTCAAGGACAATCCACAGACCACCTCCAAAGACCTGCAGCCTCATCTTGCTGCAGATGGTGTCACTGTGCATTGGTCAACAATACAGCGCACTTTGCACAAGGAGAAGCTGTATGGGAGAGTGATGCGAAAGAAGCAGTTTCTGCAAGCACGCCACAAACAGAGTCGCCTGAGGTATGCAAAAGCACATTTGGACAAGCCAGTTACATTTTGGAAGAAAGTCCTGTGGACTGATGAAACAAAGATTGAGTTGTTTGGTCATCCAAAAAGGCGTTATGCATGCGCTGTATTGTTGACCGATGCACAGTGACACCATCTGCAGCAAGATGATGCTGCAGGTCTTTGGAGGTGGTCTGTGGATTGTCCTTGACTGTTCTCACCATTCTTCTTCTCTGCCTTTCTGATATTTTTCTTGGCCTGCCACTTCTGGGCTTAACAAGAACTGTAACTGTGTTCTTCCATTTCCTTATTATGTTCCTCACAGTGGAAACTGACAGGTTAAATCTCTGAGACAACTTTTTGTATCCTTCCCCTGAAAAGCTATGTTGAATAATCTTTGTTTTCAGATCATTTGAGAGTTGTTTTGAGCAGCCCATGATGCCACTCTTCATAGGAGAATCAAATAGGAGAACTACTTGCAAGTGGCCACTTTAAATACCTTTTCTCATGATTGGATACACCTGGCTATGAAGTTCAAACCTCAATGAGGTTACAAAACCAATTTAGTGCTTCAGGAAGTCAGTAAAAAGTAGTTAGGAGTGTTCAAATCAAGAAAATGATAAGGGTGCCCATACTTTTGCACCGGTCAAATTTTGTTTAAATGCAGATTGCACATTTTCTGTTAGTACAATAAACCTCATTTGAATCCAGAAATATAACTGAGTCCATCAGTTATTAGATATATGAAACTGAAATAGCTGTTGCAAAAACCAAAATTGTTATAAAGAAAAAAGGTTAACATTAATAGGGGTGCCCAAACTTTTACATATGACTGTAAATACAGAGACATTATTAGACCAACATTCATAGCATTGTGATGAGAGGAAGATGAAGCCTTAAAACCGCCAAATTCTCCATACAAAATGTGCCATGGAATAAAAATACAGGGGCATTATTAGTCCAGCATTCATAGTATTGCGATGAGGGAGAAATGAGGCCTTGGAACCACCATATTCTCCATACAACAATGGAGGAGTAGATATATCTTCATCTTCCCAAGTAAGATATCGAAGTAACATGAGGCCTTAAAACCGCCACATTCTCCATACAAAATGTGCCATGGGGTAAACTGGCACATAAATGCCAAGGCATTATTAGTCCAGCATTCATAGTATTGCGATGAAGGAGAAATGAGACCTTGGAACCGCCATATTCTCCATACAGCAATGGAGAAGTAGATATATTTTCATCTTCCCAAGCAAGATATCCATCCGACCCAACAAGGAGAGCCACAAGAGAACCATCAAACAGGTGCCTAAAATAAAAACAATGTTAAAACCAACGACACAAAAATGTCACCCAAATGGCAGCAGCAGAAAAGGGGGATAGAGAGGACAATCATAAAAATGGAGCAAATGACAGACACTCATTGAGACCCCTCGGATGAACTGTTTGCAACTTCCAGATCCACCTGGTTTCCAATTGACCCAGCCTTTTAGATAGGCCCCCACCTCGGATATCTATTCTCAGAGCCTCGATGCCACGCACTTTAAATAAAGATGCGTCACATTTATGATGATCTTTGAAGTGCTTGGGAATAGTTCTCAGGGTGGAGTCGTCCATGTGGTCCCGTCCTGCCTGAATCCCCAACACATGCTCCCGCACACGGACCTTTAGTTGGCGTGTTGTGAGGCCAACATAAATAAGATCACACGGACAAGTTGCGTAATAAATTACGTATCTTGTCGTACATATGATTCGTTGTTTAATGGTGAAAGTTTGATCACCATCCGAGTTGGTGAAATCATTGCATCGCAATATGTTGGGGCAGGCAACACAGTGACCACATGGAGAGCAACCAACCCTGAGAGTAAAAGAGTCCAGGAATGAGGGTCTATGACCACCAGAATAGTGACTAGAGACCAAATGGTCTCTTACATTTTTTGCCCGTCGAAATGCCAACGACGGTCTTTCGGTGGTAAATTTATTAATGACTGGGTCAATCCGGAGTATAGGCCAGGTCTTTTGTAAAGCCGTCCGAACGGCATTAGATCTGGAGTTGTAAGTGGTAACGAACCTCACAACCTGCCGATCACTAGACTCAGTAGATGACCCCGTTTTATACAGTAAATCTTGTCTCGAATTATGTTTGGCACGATTAAAGGCTCGCTTCAATGATCTACGGCTGTATCCACGGTCTAAGAAGCGTTGACGGAGCTCATTTGCGCGATAAAAGAAAGTTTCATCCGTCGAACAAATACGACGTAATCATAAAAATTGTCCAACTGGGACAGATTTAATAATATGTTCTGGATGAGATGACGTAGCGTGAAGTAAGGAGTTGGTAGCCGTAGTCTTTCTGAAGATGTCCGTCTATAAAAACCCGGCAGGGTCCCTCTAACAGTAACATCAATAAAATCCATAGCCTCTGAACTATACGTAAATGTTAAATGGATGTTACGGTCATTGCTGTTCAAATTGGTCATCAACCGCTCAAGGTCGACGGGCGTGCCCTGCCAGATGAAGAATACATCATCAATGTACCGCATCCAAAAGGGGTCGCGGCCCATTGACGAAACCTCATCTGACAGAAAGAGGTCCCTCTCCCACAGCCCCAGGAAGGGGCTGAGAAGACCTGAAGACCCCGGGAGTGGTCGCCTTTTTGCCTTCTAAATTTTCGTCTGTAGAGTAATCACAGTGCTCAACTGTGCAAACCACGAACGATCAGAGAGAAGGTAACAAAAAAGCAGAAAACAAAAATCAGAGCTTGTCCTAATGAAACTGCGATCGTTCCAGCCATCAATTATTCAATGTGAAAAAAAGGCTGAACATTAAAATTAATCATTACTCTGGCAAAAAGCTTCTTTACATCAATAATGAAACATTTTTCTCTGAATGCGAAGAGATAAAGGAACGAGAGAAGAGAGAATTCCCAATCTGTTGAAGACGACGTTATCTTTTGTTTTGAAACAATCCGCAATGTTATTTATTGTGTGTGGATGTGATGTGTTAGTTAAGAGACGGAAACGCGTGGAGAGCCCGGAGATAGGCTTTCAATTAGCAGATCGTTGATATCGGTAACATTAATCTACAGTTTGAAACTTGGAACAGTCGAGGATTTTTTTTTTTTCAGGTCTTTTTGTTAAGAAAAAAAGTTTCTAAATATCAGGAATTCAGCTTTGCAACTTTTACTCCAAAAAATCCAGTCTAAGGCATTATCATAGACTAGTATAAGATTACGAAGAGGGACCTTTGAATTTTGGGATTGGTGAACATATGTCAAAACCATGTAAAAATTGTGAAAAACCTTTACAGATAGCAAAAGCCCAAATTAAGTAATGAGCAGATGAAAAGGTAATAATGCAGTGACATCAATTTCACAGCAGGCTGTAAAATGAGAAACTGCTAATTCACGATTCAGGAACATAGAACGTTGTGCCGACATCTAGTGGCCAATATGAAAACTGCAATAAATATTCTGTTTATGCAAAAATTAATTAATAAAATGGATGGTGCAAAACAATAAATTAACAAAACCACTTTATGGTTGTTATTGTTGCCCTTTCCATGTCTGATTATCTTCTTCACTTAGATGGATGCTTATATAGATGACATTAATAAAAACAAAGAGAAGTCACTAATTTCCGTCATCTTAATAGAATAAAATTGGCAATCAAAAATGTCAGCAAAGCATCAAGGGTCTGATCTGACTGCGCCATGCAAACCTTGACGGTCATGTTTCCGGATAATAATAATCAGGGAACATTGGGACAGATCTCATTTAATGTCTTCATTGCACAGATTATCTGCTCATAGTGTCCGTGTTTCATTCATTTTGGTTGTGCTGCATTAAGCCGATCAGCGATGCCCGGGGCTGAAAATACTACGGATTTAGCAAGGATGTTTGTGTGATTTATGCGCGATAGGAAAGTAAGAGAGGAAGGTTATTTTGTGCAGAAAAGGTCAAAAATACAGTGGAAAAAATCCAAAGCGGCAGGATTAGCCGTCAGCGACCAACAGAAATCAATACATTGATATTATGTAGTCACCTTTGTATTTTGCCGTCTGCGGAATTATTACATTTTTACTTCATTTTTGTGTTTAATTTTACATTAGATGCAAAATTTTCACAACTTGAAACCACGAATCAACGAAAACAGAAGCTGAACTACTAAATGCAGAACATCCACTAATCCTCCTTCATACTTTCTCATTGATTCTGTTGTATCAACAAAACAGAAATACTGTATATATTCTCTCTCCTTAGGTTTGCTCCATTTTCCTTCTCATAAACCTCAGATCACATTTTTGTTGGACTGTGAGGCGATCGGCTGCAGCAGAAGGATCCCCCCGATTCGCAAGTATAAGGACCCGTGAAGTCGGTTGCCAGCTTACGTATTGTGGCCATAATATTAACTAATACCGTACATATATTGATATGGTTTTGTGCACTTTATTTTTCAGGGTGCAGTTGGGCCCATATGGCTCTAACTGTGGCCTCTGTTCATACAGGATGCATTTGGGAGGCACTGGGTGGCCCCAGATCTAAAAGTATGGGCGTTTGTAAAAGGCTGTAAACCGGATGCTCTGCATCACCTGTGTGTGAATTATGCCACATACAGATTGAAAATCTTTTTGTGTGTGCACTACTATACTGAACAATCACCCCCTCCATGGGCTGGTAGGTTGAGAGTGATTGTTATATTGGTATTGCTGCACCCGTGTTGTTGCCATAAAAATTTGCCTCCACTGCACCTTGATAGTGCAGTTGTTTTGAGCCACAGGCAGATAACCATCTCTGCCTTTTCTTCAGCGATTTCTGGCCAAGGTTACCAAAGAATTTCTGCAGTACTCAAGGTTTCTAAGAGCACAGTGACCTCCATAATCCTTAAAAAGAAGAAGTTTGGGACCACCAGAAGTCTCCCTAGACCTGGCCGTCCAGCCAAACTGACCAATTGTGAGAGAAGTCAACTATCACTGCAGCCCTCCACAAGTCGGGCAGAGTGGTCCAACGGAAGCCTCTCATCAGTGCAAGACATATGAAAGCCCACATAGTTTGCTAAAAAAAAAAAAACCACTTAAAAGACTCCCAGACCATGAGAAATAAGATTCTCTGGTCTGATGAGATGAAGATAGAACTTTTTGGTGATAATTCTAAGCGGTATGTGTGGAGAAAACCAGGCACTGCTCACCACCTGCCCAATACAATCCCAACAGTGAAACATGGTGGTGGCAGCATCATGCTATGGGGGCATTTTTCAGCTGCAGGGACAGGACAACTGGTTACAATTGAAGGAAGTAGCCACATACAGAGATATCCTGGATGAAAACCTCTTCCAGAGAGCTCTGGACCTCAGACTTGGCTGAAGGTTCATCTTCCAACAAGACAATGACCCTACACACAGCTAAAATAACAAAGGAGTGGCTTCAGAACAACTCTGTGACCATTCTTGACTGGCCCAGCCAGAGCCCTGACCGAAACCCAACTGAGCATCTCTGGAGAGACCTGAAAATGGCTGTCCACCAACGTTCACCATCCAACCTGACGGAACTGGAGAGGATCTGCAAGGAAGAATGGCAGAGGATCCTGTTGTGAGTTCATTCTCCCCTCCATCACTGAGGCCTGGTGAACTCCCTATTCTAGTGAAGGAAGGTAGTGAGCCTGATTATCAGGCACCTGGGACTAATGAAGACGATTGGCTGAGTGGAGTCACTGACTGGATTTAAGGCAGCCTACGCCCTTTCTGCCCTGCGGGTGATTTCTCTGTGGACTCTTGGACACCAGTCTGATTCCTGCTCTCGTAAAGCTAAGTTTTCTGTTTTGCCTTTTTGCATTTAAGATTTGTTTTTGTTTTTCTTGCTTTTTGGATTCTGCCACTCCCTGCTGGAGTGTGCAGTGTTCCGTTAGCTCTGTCTTCTGAAAGTACCTGAGTGCTGATTTAGTTTTTGAAGCTTAGTTGCTTCAGGGCCATTTTTATATCAGCTTGTTGGCTTTTGTCTCTGATAGGGTTTTGGCAGATTGCAGACAGCAGCCTTCCTATCCGTTCCTATCTAGGTAGTTTTTGGCCCCGTCTTTGCTCAGCCTGTCTTTCTGTCTGTGTAAGTGTTTTCATCTTGCTTCACCGTCATTATATGTGGGGAGCTGCCTATTGCTTTGGGGTCTGCTCTGGGGCAGTTAGATTTCCCCTTTCCTTCTTTAGGCCTATGTATCTCTCCGGCTGTGATCGAGGGGTCTAGGTCATCGTAGGAACCCCCCACGGCTACTGCTAGTTGTGTTGATAGGTTCAGGGGTCTGCAATCTGATAGTTGCCAACTTCTCTGGTTTTCTGGACTTGGCTAGCATTTCTGTTTTTGCCTCCTACGGTGACTCAATCATAACAGAATCACCCCCCAAACCGCAGATCCAGGGGTACTCAATAACAGGAAAGAATGGTGTTTAAAAAAAAAAAAGTGTGTATATTCTTTCCTCTATATCTCTGAGGCCGTAGGGGGAATTTTTTTTCTCTCAATGGAGATAAAGCAAGTGTCTGATCGTGTGGAGCAGCTCGCTGCTGAAGTGCGAGGAATTTCCGCCTATCTTGCTCGTTCACATGCTGTTGAACCAAAGATCCCCACACCTGATGTATTTTTTGGGGATCGATCTAAATTTTTGAGTTTCAAAAATAATTGTAAATTATTTTTTGCTTTGAAGCCTAACTCGTCAGGGAGCCCCGCGCAGCAGGTTAAAATTGTCATCTCTTTGCTGCGCGGCGATCCCCAGGATTGGGCGTTTTCTTTGAAACTAGATGACCCTATTCTGACTAATGTGAACGCATTTTTTCAAGCCTTGGGGTTGCTGTATGATGAACCTAATGCTATTGATCAGGCTGAAAAGACCCTGTTAGCATTGAACCAGGGTCGAGAATCTGCAGAGTTGTACTGTCAAAAGTTCCGAAAGTGGGCGGTCCTTACTACCTGGAATGATAGTGCCTTGGCTGCTCTCTTTCGGAAGGGTTTGTCAGAAGCCGTAAAAGATACTATGGTGGGATTTCCTGTTCCCTCTGGTCTGGACGATTCTATGTCTTTAGCCATTCAGGTTGATCGGCGTTTACGTGAACGCAGGATTACATGAGAGGTGTTGCCACCGGTTGAACAGACATCTGAACCTATGCAATGTGATAGAGTTTTGTCTAAGGCGCAACGTCAGGAATTCAGAAGGCGTAATAAGCTGTGTTTTTTCTGTGGAGATGCCTCACATGTTATTTCTGTTTGTCATAAACGTGAGAAACGCTTTGCACACACGTTTTCTGTTGGTGGGGTTCAGCCTAAGTTTCTTTTGGCGATTACTCTGATCTGTTCCCTGTCCACATTTTCCGCCAAGGCTTTTGTGGATTCGGGAGCAGCGCTAAACCTAATGGACTTGGATTTTGCTAAACGTTGTGGATTTCCGTTGACACCTCTGCAGAAGCCTATCCCTTTGAGGGGGATTGATGCTACCCCTCTGGCTAAAAATAAACCTCAGTTTTGGACCCAGTTGGTCATGCGGGTCGCCCCAGACCATCAAGAAAATTGCAGATTTTTGGTGTTGCATGGTCTGCATGATGCCGTTGTTCTGGGGTTTCCCTGGTTGCAGATTCATAATCCAGTTTTGGATTGGAAGTCTGTGTCTGTGGTGAGTTGGGGTTGCCGGTGTACCTTTAGTGAGGCTCCGTTTTTTTCCACCTCTCCTCAGTCGCATGAGGTTCCTGACTATTTGGCGGACTTCTATGATGTATTTAGTGAGAATGAGTCTGCGTCCTTGCCTCCTCATAGGAGTTATGACTGTGCTATTGAACTATACCCGGGGTGTAAATTTCCTAAGGGTCGGCTCTTCAATTTATCTGTACCCGAGCACGAGGCTATGCGGTCCTATATTAAGGAGGCGTTGGAGAAGGGTCATATTAGACCATCCTCTTCACCCTTAGGTGCCGTTTTTTTTTTTGTGGCCAAGAAGGATGGTTCTTTAAGGCCTTGTATTGATTATCGTGCCCTCAATAAAATTACTATTAAATATCAGTATCCGTTACCCCTGATTTCGGATCTATTCTCTAGAGTTAAAGGTGCTTGCTGGTTTACCAAGCTTGACCTCAGGGGGGCGTATAATCTTATCCGCATTAAGCAGGGGGATGAATGGAAGACAGCGTTTAATACTCCGGAGGGACATTTTGAGTACCTGGTGATGCCTTTTGGGCTCACTAATGCCCCTTCTGTCTTCCAGTGCTTCATGAACGATATTTTCCGAGACTTTGTCGATAAATTTTTGATTATCTATCTGGACGATATTTTGATCTTCTCCAAGGATTGGGATGCTCATGTGGAACATATTCGGGCTGTGTTCCGGATCTTGAGAGAGAATTCTCTGTATGTCAAAGGATCAAAATGCCTTTTTGGAGTACAGAGGATTTCTTTTTTGGGATTTATTTTGTCTCCGTCAACTATTGAAATGGACCCGGCCAAGGTACAGGCCATTTATGATTGGGTTCAGCCCACTTCTTTGAAGGCCCTCCAGAAGTTTTTGGGTTTTGCTAATTTTTATCGGAAATTTATAGCAAAATTTTCTAGTATTGCCAAACCATTGACTGACCTGACCAGGAAGGGTGCGGATGTGTTGAATTGGTCTCCGGAGGCGGTTGCTTCCTTTCAGGAGCTGAAGCGTAGATTTACCTCTGCCCCGGTTCTGCGGCAACCTGATGTCTCACTCCCGTTTCAGGTAGAGGTGGATGCTTCTAAGATTGGTGCAGGAGCAGTGTTGTCCCAAAAGGATTCGGTAACATCTAAAATGAATCCCTGTGCTTTCTTTTCCCGAAAGTTCTCTTCATCTGAACGTAACTATGATGTGGGGAATCGGGAACTGTTGGCCATGAAATGGGCATTTGAGGAGTGGAGACATTGGTTGGAGGGAGCCAAACATCAAGTTGTGGTCCTCACTGACCACAAAAATTTGATTTACCTAGAGTCGGCTAAACGCTTGAACCCTAGACAGGCTAGGTGGGCCTTGTTTTTTTACACGTTTTGATTTTGTGGTCTCTTTCCTTCCTGGAACTAAGAATGTCAAGGCAGACGCCCTCTCTAGGAGTTTCTTTGCTGATTCTCCTGTGGTGACCAAGCCTGCTACCATCTTAGGCGAAGGGGTAGTTCTTTCTGCCATCTCGCCCGATTTGAGACTTGCTCTGCAAGAGTTCCAGGAGAACAAACCTGAGCGTTGCCCCAGTGGAAAGTTGTATGTTCCTGACCAGTGGAAGAAGAGAGTGATGTCTGAAGTTCATTGCTCTGCATTGGCTGGTCATCCGGGTATTTTTGGTACTAGAGATCTGGTGAGTCGCTCTTTTTGGTGGCCCACCTTGTCTCATGATGTCAGGAATTTTGTGCAGTCCTGTGGGACTTGCTCCCGGTCTAAATCTTGTTCTCGCTCTAGTGGGTTGTTGATGCCTTTGCCGGTCCCCAGGAGGCCATGGACCCATATTTCAATGGATTTCATCTCTGATATGCCGGTCTCTCAAAGAATGACTGTTATTTGGGTGATTTGTGATAGGTTCTCTAAGATGGTTCATCTTGTACTACTCCCTAAGTTGCCATCTTCCTCTGAGTTGGTGCCCCTGTTTTTGCAACAGGTGGTTCGCTTGCACGGGATTCCTGAGAACATTGTATCTGACAGAGGAGTTCAATTTGTGTCTAAATTTTGGAGGACGTTCTGTTCCAAGTTGGGAATTCAGTTGTCCTTCTCCTCTGCTTTTCACCCTCAGACCAATGGGCAGACAGAGAGAACAAACCAGACCTTGGAGTCGTATTTGAGATGTTTTATTTCCGCTGATCAGGATGATTGGGTTTCATTTTTGCCCTTGGCCGAATTTGCTTTAAATAATAGAGCTAGTTCTGCCACTTTGATGTCACCTTTTTTTTGTAACTTTGGGTTTCATCCTCGATTTTCTTCAGGGCAGGTGGAGCCCTCTGCCTGCCCAGGTGTTGACACTGTGGTGGAGAGAATGCACCAGATCTGGGACCAAGTGGTGGATAAGTTATCTCTCTCCTAGGAAAAGGCCCAGCGGTTTTCCAATCGACATAGGACCATTGGTCCCCAGTTTAAGATTGGTGATATGGTGTGGTTATCATCAAAAAATATTGCTATGAAGGTGGCTTCTCCTAAGTTTAAGCCTAGATTTATTGGACCTTACAAGAATTTGGAGATTATTAATCCGGTCTCTTTTCGTTTGGCTCTTCCTGTCACATTTAAGATCCATAATGTGTTCCATAAGTCCTTGTTGAAGAGGTTTGTTGAGCCAGTTGTGCCTGAGGTGGCACCTCCGGACCCTGTATTGGTTGAAGGTAACTTGGAATATGAGGTAGAGAAAATTCTCGATTCCCGTCTGGCTAGACGGAGACTCCAGTATTTGGTTAAGTGGAAGGGTTATGGTCAGGAGGATAATTCCTGGGTCTCTGCCTCTGATATTCATGCCAAAAGATTGGTGCGTGCCTTTCATCGGGCTCACCCTGATCGCCCTGGTAGCATTGTTGAGGGTTCGGTGACCCCTCCTCAAGGGGGGGGTACTGTTGTGAGTTCATTCTCCCCTCCATCACTGAGGCCTAGTGAAGGAAGGTAGTGAGCCTGATTATCAGGCACCTGGGACTAATGAAGACGTTTGGCTGAGTGGAGTCACTGACTGGATTTAAGGCAGCCTACGCCCTTTCTGCCCTGCGGGTGATTTCTCTGTGGACTCTTGGACACCAGTCTGATTCCTGCTCTCGTAAAGCTAAGTTTTCTGCTTTGCCTTTTTGCATTTAAGATTTGTTTTTGTTTTTCTTGCTTTTTGGATTCTGCCACTCCCTGCTGGAGTGTGCAGTGTTCCGTTAGCTCTGTCTTCTGAAAGTACCTGAGTGCTGATTTAGTTTTTGAAGCTTAGTTGCTTCAGGGCCATTTTTATATCAGCTTGTTGGCTTTTGTCTCTGATAGGGTTTTGGCAGATTGCAGACAGCAGCCTTCCTATCCGTTCCTATCTAGGTAGTTTTTGGCCCCGTCTTTGCTCAGCCTGTCTTTCTGTCTGTGTAAGTGTTTTCATCTTGCTTTACCGTCATTATATGTGGGGGGCTGCCTATTGCTTTGGGGTCTGCTCTGGGGCAGTTAGATTTCCCCTTTCCTTCTTTAGGCCTATGTATCTCTCCGGCTGTGATCGAGGGGTCTAGGTCATCGTAGGAACCCCCCACGGCTACTGCTAGTTGTGTTGATAGGTTCAGGGGTCTGCAATCTGATAGTTGCCAACTTCTCTGGTTTTCTGGACTTGGCTAGCATTTCTGTTTTTGCCTCCTACGGTGACTCAATCATAACAGGATCCCCAAATCCGGGGGTGAAAAACTTGTTGCATCATTCCCAAGATGACTCATGGCTAGTGTTGAGCATTCCGATACCGCAAGTATCGGGTATCGGCCGATATTAGCTGTATCGGAATTCCGATACTTAGTTCCGATACTTTTTTCATATCGAATACCGGAATCGGAAGTTCCCATAATGCTAGGAGCCCGCTCGATTTGATTCAGCCAATGGGGATCCTCAGAAGTGTGGGCATATCCTGTTAGGCATGTAGGCATGTTAACTACTGGCATGGCTGTGATTGGCTGCTGAAATGATGTCATGATGCACTATAAAAAGCGCTGCAGCCGCCATTTCTGGTCACTCTGCTGTGAATTCAGTTAGGGACAGGCTGCTGTTGACGACTGTGAGGGACAGTTAGAAATAGCGATTCTAAAAACAATATTGTGCTTTATCCAGGCTACATAAACCACCACTGTAGCTTGCTTTTCCCTAGCAGCGCTGTTTTCACAGCTGTCTGCAAGGGCTGTGTGAGTGCAGACCCACGCTGTGTAGTGTGTCCTGCAGGCACGTCTGCTTGTAGGCCGGCCAGCGTGTGTCTCTGCCTCATACACATTTTTCTTTTATTGCTGCTTTTTTTTTCTCCTGTATAGTGTGCTTCCATACGTATCCATATACGTTGGTTGCAAACACTAAAGGAGTGGACAGCAGAGCCTTTCAGCAGCCTTTCAGTGCTATAGCCCATTTCTCTGCACTGTTTTTGGCTGTCTGATAGGTCTCTCTGTGTGTGAGTGCAGCGCACGTTGCAGTGTGTTCTACAGCCACCGCTAGCTGTAGTCCGCTCAGCGTGCGTCACTGCCTCATACATAGTCCTTTTTTTGCAGCAAATTTAGCCAGATTTTTGCTCCTATATTAGTGTGCTTCCAACCGCATCCATTGTCATTGGTTGGTTGCAAACACTATATAGGATTAGATAGAGGAGCCTTTTTGCTGGCTTGTGCCCTTCAGGGCCAGCCAGACTAGTATCACCCTATTTTTTGGAGCCTCATCAATTGCATTGTAGGTTAGCTTCCTGCATTGTAATCGCTCCAAAAAGTTTGTGATACTACAGCTTTCAAACTTTGGTCACATCCTTTCCTTTCCCCCCACCCAAAAAAAAAAAGGAAATAAAGTTCACCAAACACTCCACTTTACAGTTGTCTAGGCCACATTAGATCATATTAAAGTGTAGTACACACACTCTTAGCCAAATTAGTGTTTCTTATACTGGTTAGCAGGTGTTCAGGAATAAGAACACTAAGCCACCCCTTTTTTACTTTTCTGCCTATCTTTATCAGTCTACCAAGATGAAGAAGGCAGGGAGTAAGGCACGTGGTCGTGGCCGTGGAGTTTCAGCAGGGAGAGGACGGGAGGATTCAGCAGGGAGAGGACGTGGGGATTCGGTATCTGCTGCGGCCACCAGTGACCCGGCATCCCCCACTTTTACCAGGCAACAGTCCTTCATGCGCAGCTTTGTAGGACCTCGCCGTACCCCACTGCTGCGTGACGAACAAATTGAAGCCGTTGTCGGATGGATGGCAGCTAACGCATCCACTTCAATGACTTCCGCATCCTCCCAAGGCCAGAGCACTGAAGAGCAACCATCTGTCTCTTCACCACCTGCCAAATTGCCCAGGCAGTCTGAGAGCCCTGGACAGGAGCCATCTCAATCTTTACTTCTGTTCTCAGAATCTGTTGGCTTGGAAAGAGGTGGCCAGCCAAGCAGCATTCTAGAGCGTGAAGAAGAGGGAGTATGCAGTGATGCGCAACTGCTTTGTCCCTCTGAATCTGAAGAGGCGGGTGGGCCAGTGCCTATGGTCAGCACACCTCAGTATGCATCAGATCATGATGAGACTCAGTTGCCAATTTCTGGTGCGTACGGTGCTGGCGAGACAACCCAGGACCAGCCGGTGCTTGAAGAGGGGAGTGGAGATGATGAGGTCCTTGACCCATCATGGCGTCAGCCACAGGAAGGTGGTGGGAGCAGCTCTGAGGAAGAGATTCCCCAAACGGCCAAAAGAGGAGGGACAGGGCGGGGGAAGACTTGGTTGCCTGTAGCCTCCACTTTGGCACCCGTGAGGAGCAATCCTCTTCCAAAACACAAAACGGGCGCTCCCAGGACTTGCAGTGCGTGGTCTTTTTTTGACACAGTTGCAGATGACATTTGCTTTGTCAAATGCAAGCTGTGTCATCAGAAAGTGAAACGAGGCAAAAATGTGACCAACCTCAATACCACAAATATGTGGAAACATGTGCGTACCCAGCACGAGGTGGAGTTACACAGACACACTGAAGATGTAGGCCAACCTTCAGCAGCACCTACCACCTCTTCAGCTCGTGTTGGGGCCTCTTCCTCCAGCTCACACACAGCTGGTTCGGCTTCCTCACTGGAACGCCATGGAAGAACCACTGCCACTGTTGTCCAGAGACCCAGTGAAATTCCACCCACTGAACCACGTTCGCAGTCATCAGCACCCTCCCAGGCCACTCACCAGCAATTGGTAGCACAGGCATGGGAGAAAAAGCGGCCATACTCGGCAAACCATCCCCGAGCACTGGCTCTGAATGCCGGCATTGCCAAACTACTGGCCCTTGAGATGCTGTCATTCAGGCTGGTGGAGACTGACACATTCCGGAACTTTATGTCATTGGCAGTTCCACAATACAATGTGCCCAGCCGCTTTTATTTCAGCAGGCAAGCTGTCCCCGCCCTGCAAAAGCATGTGGAGGGAAAAATTAAAAATGCGCTACTAAATGCCGTCAGTAGCAAGGTCCACCTGACCACCGATGCGTGGACCAGTAGCCATGGACAGGGACGATACCTTTCCCTCACTGCCCATTTGGTCAATGTTGTGGAGCCGGGTACAGATCTGGAGAGTGGCTCTGTACGTATTCTGCCAACTCCAAGGATTGCAGGAATGCAGTCTGTACATATTGAGTCCTCCTCCTACTCTAGTTCCTCGGAATCAGCACTGCGTGAGCCTGTTAGGCCAGATATGAGCACAGGTGTGGCCAAACGTCAACAGGCCGTCCTTAAATTAATTTCTTTGGGGAATCGGAGCCACACAGCACAGGAGCTCTGGAATGCCATCAAGCAGGAGAGCGATGTGTGGTTTGTGCCAGCGAATCTCCAGCCAGGTTTGGTAGTGAGTGACAATGGCCGAAATCTAGTGGCAGCTCTGGGCCTAGGCAACCTCACTCACATACCATGTCTGGCACACGTGCTCAATTTGGTCGTGCAGAGCTTTCTGAGGGACTATCCGGATCTTGATGCACTGCTGCACAAGGTTCGCCTAGAGTGTGCTCACTTGCGGCGTTCCAGCATGGCAAGATCGCGCATTGCATCTCTGCAACGCCGATTCCGTCTGCCAGAACATCGCATCATATGTGACCTCCCCACCAGGTGGAATTCAACGTTACATATGTTGGAGCGGTTGTGTGAGCAGCAGTAATGGAGTACCAGCTGCATCAGGCGCAAACAAGTCGCACTGTGCGCCGGACACACTTCACCACCACTTAGTGGGCCACTATGAGGGACATCTGCCAAGTTTTGCGTGCCTTCGATGACTCCACGTGGATGGCCAGTGCAGATGATGCACTAATCAGCATGACTGTCCCCCTCATCTGTCTGCTTCAAAAAACCTTACAAGCACTAAGTGAGGAGGTTTTTGAAGAGGTCGAGGATGAGCAGTCAGAAATGCCATCTGCTTCTGGCAAGTCTGCGCAACGTGCTTCCACACAAAGGCCCAGGCAGGGGACACTTAGTGAGGAGGATGACGAGGAGTCAATGGAGGAGGAGGAACACATCTCTCCAGAGGAGGGAGGTACACAAGGCTCTAGTAGTCAGTGTGTACAGCGAGGGTGGGGTGATGCTGAGCAGGCAGAGATGCTGCCTCAATATGGGGACAGCGTTTCCGGTCCAGTTGGCAGTCTGCAGCACATGGTTGATTTCATGCTGCAGTGCTTGTTAAATGACCGCCGCATCGCCAACATTCTCCACACGGCTGATTATTGGGTGTACACCCTCCTAGATCCTCGCTACCGGGACAACTTACAAAGCCTCATACCACAGTTGAACCGGGAGCGAAAAATGCGGGAGTACCAAGAAACACTTGTGCAGGCCATCATGTTCTCCATTCCCCCCACAAGTGTTGCTGGTAGTGCTTTTCAAAGCAGCCATGTGGGTAGAGGCAGTGGAGGAAGCTCTGCACAAAGAGGTAGCAGAGGCAGTGCCGCAGGACAAGGCAAGGCCAGTATGGCCCAAATGTGGAAAAGTTTTGTGGGACCGCCACAAACGGCTACACCATCACAGACGGCTCCAGTCAGCAGGAGGCAACGTTTCCGTCAGATGGTGACAGACTACTTGTCGTGCCCTGTTAGTGTTCTCCCAGACGGCTCTTCCCCGTTCAAGTATTGGGTCTCTAAGCTGGATACATGGCCAGAGCTTAGCCAGTATGCATTGGAGGTGCTGGCTTGCCCTGCTGCCAGTGTATTATCGGAACGTGTCTTTAGTGCTGCAGGTGGTGTGGTAACAGACCGTCTCACGCGACTATCCGCCGATAATGTTGACCGGCTTACTTTTGTGAAAATGAACAAGGCCTGGATCTCACCTGAATTTGCCAGTCCTCTTCCAGAATAAATAATTGGCTGGCAACAGGATCCAGGTCTCCTGTTGTGTTCATGTTTCTATGACCTGAACTTTATTTCCTGGGCTACAGCAACGCCCGTTGTTGCTCAGAAGTGCTGTCCGCACAGACAAAACACTCGCTCATGTGTAAGTGGGGTTCGGTAACGTCAGCTGATCCCCTGTTGTGTGTACGGCAAACTCTCCTGCTGCCTACAACTTCTGACTACCTCTGATTTAATATGTTCTCTGATTTGCCCTCTGTCTCCACTCTGTTTTGAGTATTTCCTCCGGCCTACAACACCGCCTGTTTCTGCTCTCAAGTGCCGTCTGCACAATCCACACTTGATCCTGTGGTACCTGGGTCCTGTAACATCTGCTCATCTCCAGAGTTGAGCACGGCAATGTCTCCTGCTTTGTCTACATTCCCACTACTTGTAGTGGAAATGTGGACAGAGCAGGAGACATTGCCTGACTCACCTCTAGGGAGAAGCTGCTGTTACAGAACCCCAGTAACACAGGAACAAGTGTGGGTTGTGCAGACGGCATTTCAGAGCAGCAACTGGCGTGGTTGGAAGCCAGCGGAAATACTCGAAACAGAGTGAAGACAGAGGCCTAATTGGAGTACGTTGACAGTTAGTAGTAGTCTAGAAACAATCGCAAACTGCCACCAAGTAGGCCTCGGCCTACTACCTGATTTTCCCTGGGCTCCGACAACGCCAGTTGGTGCTCAGAAGTGCTGTCCGCACAGACAAAACACTCGCTCATGTGTAAGTGGGGTTCGGTAACGTCAGCTGATCCCCTGCTGTGTGTATGGCAAAGTGTCCTGCTCCCTCCACAGTCAAACAACCTCAGATTTACACCTGGCTCCAAGTAGGCCTCGGCCTACTACCTCATTTTCCCTGGGCTCCGACAACGCCAGTTGGTGCTCGGAAGTGCTGTCCGCACAGACAAAACACTCACTCATGTGTAAGTGGGGTTCGGTAACGTCAGCTGATCCCCTGCTGTGTGTACGGCAAACTCTCCTTCTGCCTACAACTTCTGACTACTTCTGATTTAATATGTTCTCTGATTTGCCCTCTGTCTCCACTCTGTTTTGAGTATTTCCTCCGGCCTACAACACCGCCTGTTTCTGCTCTCAAGTGCCGTCTGCACAATCCACACTTGATCCTGTGGTACCTGGGTCCTGTAACATCTGCTCATCTCCAGAGTTGAGCACGGCAATGTCTCCTGCTTTGTCTACATTCCCACTACTTGTAGTGGAAATGTGGACAGAGCAGGAGACATTGCCTGACTCACCTCTAGGGAGAAGCTGCTGTTACAGAACCCCAGTAACACAGGAACAAGTGTGGGTTATGCAGACGGCATTTCAGAGCAGCAACTGGCGTGGTTGGAAGCCAGCGGAAATACTCGAAACAGAGTGAAGGCAGAGGCCTAATTGGAGTACGTTGACAGTTAGTAGTAGTCTAGAAACAATCGCAAACTGCCACCAAGTAGGCCTCGGCCTACTACCTGATTTTCCCTGGGCTCCGACAACGCCAGTTGGTGCTCGGAAGTGCTGTCCACACAGAAAAACACTCATTCATGTGAAAGTGGGGTTCGGTAACGTCAGCTGATCCCCTGCTGTGTGGCGGGCAAACTGCTGCTGCCATCAAATTTTAGCTACTTCAGATTTAAACATTCTCTGATTTGGCCTCTGTCTCCACTCTGTCTCTAGTATTTCCCCTGACCTCCAACACCGCCAGTTCCTGCTCACAGTTGCCGTCCACGCATTCCACACGTGTTCCTGTGTTACTGGGGTTCTGTTACGTCAGCAGATCCCCCAATGTGTGTCCGCCACTGTCTCCTGCGCTGTCCACCTTCCCACTGCAAGTGGTGGGAATGTGGACAGAGCAGGAGACATTGGCAGACACACATCAGGGGATCTGCTGACATTACAGAATCCCAGTAACACAGCAACACGTGTGGATTGGGCAGACGGCTACTGTATGCATAAACTGGCGGTGTTGGTAGTCACGTGAAATCCTGGAAACAGAGTGGAGACAGATGCCTAATTGGAGCACGTTGACAGTCTGTTGTAGCCTACAAACACTGTAAAACTGCCACCAAGTAGGCCTCGGCCTGCACCCTGGTTCTCCCTGGGCTCCAACAACGCTAGTTGGTGCTCAGAAGTGCTGTCCACACAGAAAAACACACTCGTTCATGTGAAAGTGGGGGTCAGTAACGTCAGCTGATCCCCTGCTGTGTGGAGGGCAAAGTGTCCTGCTCCCTCCAAAGTCAAAATACCTCAGCTTTACACCTGGCTCCTAGTAGGCCTCGGCCTGCACCATGATTGTCCCTGGGTTCCAACAACGCTAGTTGGTGCTCGGAAGTGCTGTCCACACAGAAAAACATACTCGTTCATGTGAAAGTGGGGGTCAGTAACGTCAGTTGATCCCCTGCTGTGTGGAGGGCAAACTGCTGCTGCCTCCAAATTGTAACTACTTCAGATTTAAACATTCTCTGATTTGGCCTCTGTCTCCACTCTGTCTCTAGTATTTCCCCTGACCTCCAACACCGCCAGTTCCTGCTCACAGTTGCCGTCCACGCATTCCACACGTGTTCCTGTGTTACTGGGGTTCTGTAACGTCATCAGATCCCCCAATATGTGTCCGCCACTGTCTCCTGTGCTGTCCACCTTCCCACTGCAAGCGGTGGGAATGTGGACAGAGCAGGAGACCGTGGCAGACACACATCAGGGGATCTGCTGACATTACAGAATCCCAGTAACACAGCAACACGTGTGGATTGGGCAGACGGCTACTGTACGCATAAACTGGCGGTGTTGGTAGTCACGTGAAATCCTGGAAACAGAGTGGAGACAGAGGCCTAATTGGAGCACGTTGACAGTCTGTTGTAGCCTACAAACAATCTAAAACTACCACCAAGTAGGCCTCGGCCTACACCATGATTGTCCCTGGGCTCCAACAACGCTAGTTGGTGCTCGGCAGTGTCTTTCGCACGGGGACTCCCTGTTGCCCAGCCTGGTTCCAGCACGCCTGCTGTTTCCGGGTAGTGTCAAGGTCACTATGCCACCAATCTGTTGTCCTGTCGTCTTGCGGCCGGGTTAGCCGACTCTACGGTGCCTGCAGTTTAGGTGACTCCTATGTGGGCTGCGGGAACTGGCACTGAAGGCTGGATCCGTAGTGCCAATGGGACATGGACCCCCTGTAGGACTGTGGGTTTCGGTAACTGCGGCCGGCTTGCGGCCTGGCTACTTTGCTTTCAATGGGTACCTTCTGCTACCCACCCGGGTTCCAGCACTGTCTGCTGGTTCTCGCCAGAGCCTTTGGCCTAGGTGCCTCCATCTCGGTATCCGAGGTCCAGCACCGTCAGCTGGTCCTTGGTAGTGCTTTTTAGCACAGGTACCTTCTGCTTAGTAACCGTGGTCCAGCACCGTCAGTTGGTCCTCGGTAGTGCCATTGGCTCTTGTTCCTTCTGCTACCCATCTGGGTGCCAGCACTGTCTGCTGGTTCTCGCCACAGCCTTTGGCCTAGGTGCCTCCATCTCGGTATCCGAGGTCCAGCACCGTCAGCTGGTCCTTGGTAGTGCTTTTTAGCACAGGTACCTTCTGCTTAGTAACCGTGGTCCAGCACCGTCAGTTGGTCCTCGGTAGTGCCATTGGCTCTTGTTCCTTCTGCTACCCATCCGGGTGCCAGCACTGTCTGCTGGTTCTCGCCACAGCCTTTGGCCTAGGTGCCTCCATCTCGGTATCCGAGGTCCAGCACCGTCAGCTGGTCCTTGGTAGTACTTTTTAGCACAGGTACCTTCTGCTTAGTAACCGTGGTCCAGCACCGTCAGTTGGTCCTCGGTAGTGCCATTGGCTCTTGTTCCTTCTGCTACCCATCCGGGTGCCAGCATTGTCTGCTGGTTCTCGCCAGTTTCTCAGCCTTCTTGTACCTTCTGCTACATTTCCAAGATCAAGCTTTTTGAAATTGTCTTTGGTAATCCTTATTGATCTCCATGACGATGACCCTGATGACGACCCTGAAGACCACAACCCAGAAATATAACCCTAAATAATAAGACCAAGAGGACAAAGAACATGAAGACAACCACCAAGATACAGAAAAAAAAACAGAAGAACAAGAAGCAGAAGAAGCAAAGGCAGAAGAACAGAAAGCAGAAGAACATTAAGCATAAGACAAAAAATCAGCATAGAAGAAATCAAAATTATAAGCAGAAGACGACTAATCAGTAAATGGGGGTGAGTCCGTTCCTCCTCGTGGTGCCCCTGGAAAATGCCTGCTGCTGCAGGCCAAACTGAACGCGGACAAATCCTGTTGTAAATCTTTTGTGACAGGCAGAACGTAAGGTGTAATCTTATAACTTTTATAGATAAGTACTACAGGAATGCCTTTCACCAGGGCCGGACTGGTACTAAAATTCAGCCCTGGCATTTGAAGTTACACAGGCCCACTAGTCACATGGTGACTATATAATATCTTTGTACACTTGTAGTTTACAAGAAGTGAGAGGAGATTAACACGACTATATAACATGTAGTCACAGCTGTGCCCAGTATTTCAGCTCAGTCCTATTTATTGCTTTTAGGTACAATACTCCTCCCAAATCTCTGTCCCCTTTTGTATGCACAATTACAGAATTCCTGGCAGAACTGCTATCCATTGGGCAACCAGACCCCCTGGTCATAGCTGCCCCTATCATACCTCCCAACTTTTGAAGAAGGGAAAGATGGACAAAGACTGCGGCGCGCTGAGCGCACCGCTGCAAATTTTGGCCATGCCCGGCCACACCCATTTCACAACTAGTCACACCCATGTCCACACCTAATCGCACCCATTTAGCACTGCTGATCACACTGACTGGTACTGAGGGCACAGTGGCTGGCATTATGGGCACACTGACTGGCACTAAGGAAGAGAGAAAACAGAGAGAGAGAGAGAGAGAAAAGAAAACAGAGAGAGAAAGAAAGAAAGAACAGTGAGAGACAGAGAAAGAACAGAGAGAAATAAAGAAGTAAAGAAAGAAAGAACAGAGAGAGAGGAAAGAAAAAGAAAGAAAGAGGGGAAAGAAAGAACAGAGAGAGAAAGAAAATGAGGGAAAGACAGAACAGAGAATGAGAAAGAAAGAACAGAGAAAGAAAAAGAGAGAAAGAAATAAAGAAAGATTCTATAAAGATACTATAGCAGCCCGGCTCACATTGTAGTGCCCACCTGAGCCTCCCGATGCAGGACCTATCATGATCCGCTCACATGGCCGACATCCCAGATTCCAAGGCGATCCTGCTGTCTACGCTGTCGGAGGAGGACACGGTGATGGATCTGAAGCATTCCTGGTTCTGTTACAATCTCCCCAAGAAATTATCTCATTTTCGGTCAGCTTCCAGCACATCACTTCAGGTGGAACATCATGTGTGTGCTTTAAAATGCTCCTCGGGGCTCTGCCGTGTACTCCTGTGTCCGTGGGAAAAGCCCGCTTTGTACACACACGGCTCTGCTCCGTACATCCCGTACACATATGGCTCTGCTCCGTACATCCCGTACACATATGGCTCCACTCCGTACACCTCGTACACGCGCGGCTCCTCTCCGTACACCTCGTACACGCGCGGCTCCTCTCCGCACACCTCATACACGCGCGGCTAAGCTCCATACACCTCATACTCACGCGGCTCCGCTCCGTACACCTCATACACATGCGGCTTCTCTCCGTACACCTCATACACACACGGCTCCGCTCCATACACCTCATACACATCCGGCTTCTCTCTGTACACCTCATACACACGCGGCTCCGCTCCATACACCTCGTACACACACGGCTCCGCTCCATACACCTCATACACATCCGGCTTCTCTCCGTACACCTCATACACACGCGGCTCCGCTCCATACACCTCATACACACACGGCTTCTCTCCATACACCTCGTACACACGCGGCTCCTCTCCGTACACCTCATACACATGCGGCTCCTCTCCGTACACCTCGTACACACACGGCTCCTCTCCGTACACCTCGTACACACACGGCTCCGCTCCATACACCTCGTACACACACGGCTCCGCTCCATACACCTCGTACACACACGGCTCCGCTCCGTACACCTCGTACACACACGGCTCCGCTCCGTACACCTCGTACACACGGCTCCTCTCCCTACACCTTGTACACACACGGCTCCTCTCCGTACACCTCGTACACACACGGCTCCGCTCCGTACACCTCGTACACACACGGCTCCGCTCCGTACACCTCGTACACACACGGCTCCGCTCCGTACATCTCATACACACACGGCTCTGCTACATCCACACTGTAAATCCTGACCCCACACATACTTACCTCAACCAGCACCATGACAACAGCAAAGCAGCAGAGTCTTGCAGACACCAAGAGGCAAGGCTGAGCGCACAGGACCTGTGATGAGGTCACAGGAGGGGCGGAGTCAGGGGTGACATGATTGGGGGTCTGGACAAAGGCTCCTGATCATGTGACCCCTGACTCCTCCCCTCCTGTGACCTCATCACAGGTCCTGTGAATAGAGAGAGCAGGCAAAGCGAGTGCGATGCTGTGAGTGGCTGGGGGGAGGGGGTCTCATGCTAAGGCGAGGATGGGGGGCGTGGCGGCTTATCTCCCTGCAGTGAGGGAGGAACTTGAAACTATCACCGCCGTACCCGCAGAGGGCCGGCGGCAGGAGCAACAGTGGCCGCAGCGGCTAGCAAGCGGCCAGATGATCGGGCGCTGCCGCCCGCGGCCCACGTGACAGCGGCCCAGCGGGAAAATGCCCGGTTGGTTATATTGCCAATCCGGGCCTGCCTGTCACCATAAGAAAATGAAGAAAAAGAAGAATAGGAAGAAGATGAAGAAATAGCATATGAAAATTAATAATAGCTGAATAAGAAGAATATGAAGAATGGAAAAAAAAAATTAATGGGAAGAAGGTGAAGAAGAAGAAGATGAATAAGGTGAAGAAAAAGTTGATGAAAAAAATGCTACTGCTGCGGATCATGAAGGAGAAAGTGTGGGAGAAGTACAAAAGAAGGTGAAGAGCATGGAAGTTGTGAAACATACATATCTGACTAAATATAAAAAAGTTAACATAGTCAATATCTTTTTAACTCCGAACGTCTTGAAAAAAAAAATTGGAATTAATGCTATGCCATGTGATTTGAATAAACCACTATGCTTTTAATGTCTCCTCCACCTCCCACAATACATTCTACATGATTCTTATTTGTTTTCAATTATGTAGAATTAGCCAACAAGGAAATAAAGGCCTTTTTTTTAATTCCGATACCGGAAGTCCCATTGACTTGAATGGGACTTCCGGTATCGGAATCGGCGATACCCGATATTTTTTTCGTATCGGGCGATACCATCCGATGCGATATTTTTGGGTATCGAACGGTATCGCTCAACACTACTCATGGCTGTACTAGCTCAAAAGGTGCTTCTACTCAATACTGAGCAAAGGGTCTGAATACTTATGACAATGTGAGATTTCAGTTTTTCTTTTTTCATAAATTTGCAAAAATTTCTACATTTTCTGTTTTTTTCAGTCAAGATGGGGTGCAGAGTGTACATTACTGAGAAAAAAAGGAACCTTTTTTTAATTTATCAAATGGCTGCAATGAAACAAAGACTGAACAATGTAAAGGGGTCTGAATACTTTCCATACCCAATGTACTGATCCTAAGTTACATCCTGTTTGTTTTATACTCCAGCGCTGCACTCACTATTCTGCTGGTGCAGTCACTGTGTACATACATTACATTACTGATCCTGTACTGATTCTGAGTTACGTCCTGTATTATACCCCAGAGCTGTACTCACTATTCTGCTGGTGCAGTCACTGTGTATATACATTACTGATCCTGAGTTACATCCTGTAATATACTCCAGAGCTGCACTCACTATTCTGCTAGTGCAGTCACTGTGTACATACATTACATTACTGATCCTGAGTTACATCCTGTATTATACTTCAGAGCTGCACTCACTATTCTGCTGGTGCAGTCACTGTGTATATACATTACATTACTGATCCTGAGTTACATCCTGTATTATACCCCAGAGCTGCACTCATTAGTCTGCTGGTGCAGTCACTGTGTACATACATTACATTACTGATCCTGTACTGATCCTGAGTAACATCCTGTATTATACCCCAGAGCTGCACTCACTATTCTGCTGGAGCAGTCACTGTGTACATACATTACATTACTGATCCTGAGTTACATCCTGTATTATACTCCAGAGCTGCACTCACTATTCTGCTGGTGCAGTCACTGTGTACATACATTACATTACTGATCCTGAGTTACATCCTGTATTATACTCCAGAGCTGCACTCACTATTCTGCTGGAGCAGTCACTGTGTACATACATTACATTACTGATCCCGAGTTACATCCTGTATTATACTCCAGAGCTGCACTCACTATTCTGCTGGTGCAGTCACTGTGTATATACATTACATTACTGATCCTGAGTTACATCCTGTATTATACCCCAGAGCTGCACTCATTAGTCTGCTGGTGCAGTCACTGTGTACATACATTACATTACTGATCCTGTACTGATCCTGAGTTTCCTCCTGAATTATACTCCAGTGTTTCAAACCTTGGATAGTGAAGAATCAGTTTCTGACAAAATAAAGACTTTAAATTCATGAATCCCTCCAATAGCTGAATTTATGAAGTCAAACCTAATTATTATGTCTCCCCCTCCACATTTTATAGGAGCCTATAGAGTAGATAAGCTAGTTAACTTTAAAAAAAAACCAAAACAATTTTAACCTGTTGTTTACTAATGTAAGAATTTTCTATTTCTTTAAATATTATATCACTCTGCAAATCCATACAACTTAAAAATCTCAGTACAGCCAATCAGAATGCAAGAATGTGGCTATGGAAGCTGATTGCGTTGGATAAAACAAATCTGAGACCAAAGCTGAGGCAAACAAGTTTATTTAACAAAGTAAGAAGTGAAACAAAACTAACAGAGATCTTCCTGCAATTGTATCTAAGTGCACACCACAATATAGAAATGTTCAACAAACTGAATAGCGAGGTGCGACCGCTAATATGAACCAGTCCAGCAGCAATATGACACAGGGATGCACACGGCACTTAAACATGGAAGTCCAGCAATAATATGAGTGAGAATGCACACAGCACTTAAAGGGAATCTGTCACCCTTTTTTTTGCCTTTCAGCTGCCGGCATAGACATCAGGGGCTTATCTACAGCATTCTGTAATGCTGTAGATAAGCCTCCGATGTAACCTGAAAGAGAAGAAAAACACGTTATATTATACTCACTGAGGTGGGCGGTCCGGTCCGATGGGTGTCACCGTCCTGTCCGGCTCCTCCCTTCATGCAATGACGTCCTCTTCTCCCGTCCTGTAATGGCTCCGGCGCAAGCGCACTGCTCTCCCCTGTTGAGGGCAGAGTCCTGCAGTGCGCAGGCGTCGGGAGCGGTCTGGCGCCTGCGCACTGCAGAATTCTGCTCTGCCCTCAACAGGGCAGAGCAATGCACCTGCACCCGAGTCATTACAGGATGGAAGAAGACGACGTCATCGCATGAAGAAGGGAGGCGTCGGACCAGACCGCCCACCTCGGTGAGTATAATATAACGTGTTTTTCTTCTCTTTCAGGTTACATCGGGGGCTTATCTACAGCATTACAGAATGCTGTAGATAAGCCCCCGATGTCTATGCCGGCAGCTAATATGGCAAAAAAAGGGTGACAGATTCCCTTTAAATGTGGAAGTGCAGCAATACAAAGCTGGAGCGTTAGCAAGAGAAGGTCTCTAAATGTACCTTTTGGGCTGAAAAGTCCAGCACCGCAGCCCAACAGATACAGTTCAAAAAGCGATAATGATGTCAGAATTTCTTACTGACCACAGCAGTTCCAGAGGCGAGTAGCTCCACGTCAGAAGTCCAGACATTAGGTAATCCCGGTCATGATCAAGGAGTAGCACAGAGAACTGAAGGCAGCAAAACGTAGAGCACCGAGCAACAAGCAGCAGCAACAAGGAATCTAGAAGAAACAGGAAGAAGCTCAGGAGCCAACAGCAACAAAATACTCAGGCAAGGAGGATCTCCTGACCAGGACTAAAATAGCAGGACAGACAGGAAGTTCAAGGGCAGGGTGAAGTACCAGACTCCATCTTGAACAAGGGCAAAACAATCTCCAAGGAACATCCCGAACCCTCACCGGCTGATAATTAAGGAGAAAAGGTCAAAAATTCCTTCAAGCTATAATCAGTGACTAGTAATTAGAAATGCTGGAATGTGTAATAAAGTGATAACTGTAAAGGTCACGTAAAGATTTAAGACCTAATGGCATCGATAGATTGCATTATACCAATAGATTATTTGCATTATGTCAATAGGAACAGTAGAAAAGTGCTTAAAGGGAATCTGTCACCCCTTTTTTGAGATCTCATATAATGATATCATTCAATTGGGTGTCACACAAGGATTCTCTTAGTACTTTTGCTTCCCCCTGACCCCGCACCTTTCATGCACAAATACCTTTTTCATATTGGTTCAGATGTATGTAAACTGCCGCTGTCCAGTCCGATGGGTGGGGCTTATTCACCTGCTCCCCCTCCCTGTCTCGCTCAACACAAGAAGAAATGCGTAGAGCAAGACAGGGAGGGGGAGCAGGTGAATAAGCCCCGCCCAGCGGACCGGACAGCGGCAGTTTACATAAACCGTCCCATTTTTCTTGACCGAAAGGTCTTTAATCTTCAGAAGTCAATGCCAGTGCTGGCTAATTGGAATACGTACATGACTGGTCATATGGTTTCCTATACAGACGTTTAACAATTTGTGTAAATCACTTTTCATGACAATTTATTACCCTCCCAGTGCAGGGAACCCCGACAGCTCAGATGGACAGTAGTTACTTTACTATAGGGTACTACTGTAGAAAAAAAAGCTGCCATGTTTACCAACTTCTGGATAGCTCTCTATAAAGAATTAGGAAGAATTCTCAGCTCATATATTGGGCAGATTACATTTCATTTACTTATCTGTATTTAATCTTTTTTTACCAATTTTTAATTCCCCCCCCCCAAAGAGAATCTTTCACTGGATTCTTTTTTTTTTTTTAATTAAGCTGATAAGTTTTTCTAATTGCTGCTGTCCCACTGATTATGGAACAGTTTTTCTTTTTATTCTGTGACCCTCCTGTAGAGTCGGTGGGCCGGGCTGGGGGGTGGTCCCTCGATATACCGCGCAGTAACGTACAGACACAAGATGAGGCAGGTTTCGGGTACAACAGGTCCAAGTTTATTCTCTTGCCGTCCGCCTGACGCCCTCCGAAGTACACCGCACTTCAATGCGCTTCACTTCACTTATCGGCCCTCTGTTTCCAGGGCCGCTTCCCGTACACCGTACTTTACACCAGGGACGTACATATACGCACCGTCCCCTCTTCACTCTTCGACGCTCCTGTCAGATCCGTCACTGTGGCCGCCTTAGGCCCGTAAACCAACAGTACTTTTACTGAACAGTCGCCTCTCCCTCAGTACGGTATGCTTTACCTCAGTGCCTCGTCTATACTGCGGTACTCGTGTCAGGACCACCCCCCTGACTTTCTCTCTCCTCAGTCCCCCTGGTTTGGTATTCCTCACAGTGCACAAACTGTCATAGTCCTCCTGTCACTGAAGCTCCCCCCGGGGACTGGAACTTTCTGGAACCCTCCTTCAAATTTATATCTTTCCCGGTTCCCTGTAACTCCGCCCCCATGACCAACGGTTTCCTAAGCCCTAAGCTGATGTCAAGTCCTTTGCTCACACTCCTCCCTGCCCTCTAATGGTCAACCCAAGGTACTGCACGTCCACTACACTTTCCTAGCTGTTTCCCCACTGTAGTAACTAACACCTGTCTAAACTGTGCAAACCTTTCCTTCTCTATTCTGACAAGTCCGTCCGTCAGGTCAACTTCCCTACACTCCATTCCAAAATTATACCATTTTTTCCCCTTCAAGCAACAGGGCATGTACCACAATGGTTCTCTGTGGGTGTGGCTGTGTTTCGATTGGCCTGTGTCAGAGAACAGAAAGCAAACGCCCCCACGGAGCTTCTATGGTTACTTGAAGGGAACATTTGCAGACATAGGCGGGGATCACACATGCAAGAAACTCGGCCGAGTCTCGCATGTTAATTCCGGGCACTGCCGCTGGCACTCGGGAGCAAAACGTGCGGCTGCATGTATTGCTATGCGGCCGCACGCTCTGACCCGAGTGTCGGCGGCAGTGCCCGTTGTTAACATGCGACACTCATCCGAGTTTCTCGCATGTGTGATCCCGGCCATATAGTAACTTTGGAACGGAGAGGTGCAGAAGAAAAAGAAAAACCGATTCGGAATCAGCAGAGCAACAATATTTCTTTTTTTTTTTTCAGTAAATTACATGGTTAATACTACTTTTGCTTGTATAGCTACATTGATAGGAGAATAAAAAAATAAAATAATGATTCCTCTTGGAAGAAGGAAAGGAAAACACAAAAAGTTCAAAACTTAATATTGGCAGGAATGGGTTAAGAATGTCATCCATTTTTATGTCCCTTTGGCTATAACAGTAGCGAAGTATCCTAGATTGGATTCACAAAGTTCTACTTGAGTTATCTGAAGCACATTAATACCAATAATGAGCTTCGTGACCCTCTAAGTACACAACTATAATGACTCCAGATTCATTCCCGTAATTCTGTTCATCTAATGTTGGACTAAATGCATTAAAAAAATTGTATAAAAAGGCGACTCCAGTGTCCTTATATAGAGTCTAGTAAAATAATGGGGATTAATGAGAGGACCTGCCGCGTTGCTTCCTGCCATAATAATTGAGTAAACCAGATTTAATTATACCAGATCCCCCCGATGGAGCGATGAAGTATAAGTTCATTAAACAAGCAGATAGGGAAGGTTGTGACCTGTTCTGTTAAATTAAATTTTCATGGAAAATGGAGAATCTCCTGATAAAATGAAGAATATTCATAATTCTATTAAAAAGGGATTGCGTAGTAATAAGGGATCGGTGTCCAATGGGCAGCGAACATGGAAGGCCATCAAGGGGTCAATATTCTGCCAAGAAACACAAGGGACCCTATGTGGCTGCAAGATTTATTTATTTTTTTCAATCCAAAAGGGTTAAGAGTAGTGATGAGCGAATATGTTTGGAAAATGATCGCGAAACATTAATTCAACACGAATATGGCACATTCGGATTCGTGATCGGAAACCCGAGCAAGATTTTATAAAAAAAAAAAAAAAAAAAAAAATCGGTAACATTCGGGAAAAGTGCAAGAAAATATTTGCGTTGCCACAAAATATATTTTTCAGCACTTTAGCAACGATAATGGTGGTGTATCATGAGGGTTTGGCACCTGTTTGATGAGGAGAGCGGGTTTGCAGAGCTCAGAGGCGCAGTGTTCTTGTAAACAGCCATTTTTTCCCCCTAATTTTATCTATGCACATTGCGGCTAGCCAATCAGGGCGCAGGGAACACCCACAATGTCCTGACACAACGGCTTGTGTCATTGGCTGCTGAATTTGTCATGCAATCACTGCTTTTTGGTCCTAGTCCGGCCCAGCTGAGCGCTGTGTCCCCAGTATTCTCAGGACATTGTTTACATGACATAAGCGCTGCAGACTATGAGAGGACGCTGATGACCTGCAGCCTTCATATTATGGCTTGACGATAACGGGCTACTCTTGTGCCATAAACAATGTCATGTAAGACAATATACATGGAAGAGCGCAGCATGAGAAGCGCCAGGTGGTTTAATTGGGATGTTAAAGGTGAGAGGGATTAGCCTCTCAACTGGAAGGGTTGTGCACCCCTACACAACTCCGGTAGGGGACGTCTCCGTGTACTCTTGCTCTGTAGCTCCGGGATCGCTCCTGTGCTGTGCTTCCTGGTCCCACTTCACAGGATGTGACATCACTTCAGGTCCTGGTGCCTGGAGATGAACTCTATAGCTCCAAGATGCTCCAGCCACAATCCCTCAAGGGGAATATATATTTTTTCTAAAAAACGTTGATATGTGGTCAATTTAAGGGGCGCTATGGCTATAGAGCACACTGCAATGGATTAGTGGTAAACAACCCTTTTATTAGACCACTACGCATTTCGGCAGTGGACCGCTACCTTCCTCAGGTGGATTTACAGTCAGTGTAGGAAGAGACACATTAAATAAGGGTAGTGACCAATAGGATGGAAGCATTCAATGATGTCGATTAACCCTTTGTATACAAACGGTCAGCTATCAGGAATGCAGCAATTAAAAATAAAAACTAAAATTAAAAAAATCCTCCCCCAAAAATAAAAAAATAATCAAAAAATGATCGACAATTAAAATGATATAAAATGTAAAATACAATATATAAATATAAAAATGTGTAAAATATAGCATATCATGATAAAATGAAATATAATATTTGACCTAAAGATAATATACTTCAACCACCTAATCACCTACAAAACATTTTTTGCAAAATATTTAGCATACACAACCTAAAAATACTAAACAACAGATTATACTGTAGCATATAAAATTCTGATTTAAAAACTATAAGAACACAAAGGAAATATGGATTGGTCCCTTTTATCTATGTTATAATCAGGGATTCCCAGCCCGTCTCCCATGTTAGTACTGGCCAAGCCTCAACCTGCTTAGCATCTGCAATCGGACGAGGAAATGCACATTCAGTCCTTTCCTCCTATCCTTTTCTTATCATTGCCGTACAGTACATTTATTTTATCCTTACTATTGTTACTTAGCCACATTCTCAGGCTGTGTACCCACGTTGCGGATTGTATGCGTTTTTGCTGCGAAAATGCATATAGAACGCACCCCATGCATTCCTATGGCATTCCGCACATGCTGTGCTAATACTGCGATTTTTTTCTGCGGCGGAATCGCATAGTAGAAAAAAACGCAGCAGGCTCATTATTTTTGCGGAATTGCAGTGATTCCGCACACATAGGAATGCATGAGATCCACTTACTTTCCGTATGTGGCTATGCCCACATGCGCAAAGTGAGCGGATCATGTGCGGATGGTACCCACGGTCTGGAGGAGAGGAGACTGTCCTCCAGGCCCTGGGTACCATATCCCTGAAAAAAATAAATAAATAAATAAATCGGGATATACTCACCTTCTGGCGTCCCGAGCAGCCTTGCCGATGCACTAATGCCTTGCGGCAAGGACCTGTGATGACGTAGCAGTCTCGCGAGACCGTTACGTCATCAAAGGTCATTGTCGCTACATCATCAAAGGTCATTGTCGCAAGTCATCGTTGGGAATGGGAGCATCGCTGAGGCCTGGGGACGCTGCGCGGGACGCCGGAAGGTGAGTTTATCACGATTTTTTATTTTTTTCATCCTATCTTTTACTATTGAGGCTGCATAGGCGGCCTCAATAGTAAAAAGTTGGTCACACTCGTCAAACACTATGTTTGATGAGTGTGACCAACCTGTCAATCACATTCCAAGCGATGCTTCAAATCGCCTGGAATGCGCTTAATTCCGTACGCGAAAATCGTGTGAAAAGCGCTTGCTTTCGCGGGAAAAACACATGCGAATTCCATGCGTTTTTCCCAAGGCGGGAGTTGCGGAAATGCTGTGGAAATTTCCGCAGCATCTCTGCAACGTGGGTACATAGCCCCAATGGTTAAATTCAAATCCTCAGGACTCAAAGTACCCAATTTAAAGATCCAAAAGCTTTCTTTCTTTATCAAATTGCTATAACGATTCAGAGCAGTGACAGCTACTTGATCTATAATTATAAGTTTTAGGAATTTTGGGTCTTTTTGATGCAAACAACATAAGTGGACTGACATTCCACCCTACAGTTAATGGTGAAGCTCTCCCCAGTGGTTTGTGATCTGAAAGAGGTGGTTCCACCAACAATTGTGCCACGGTAGAGACATTTTGGAGTGTTACAAGTATATCAGCCCAAATTAGAATTAATGGGTTCTCCTTTGTATTTTTTAAATTAAAAAAAATATTGCTAGGTGACACCATACTCCGCAAATTGCGGTTTCTTCTATACACAATATTCGGCCTATTGAGCAAATGGCTTGAAAGAATTGGGTCAGCCAGTAAGATAAACCAATACTTGCTTAATAACCTTTGAATTCTGGCTCGAGATTGGTTGTAAATGGTTACCATACTCCAGTCCCTAGATTTTGTTTCATTGTGCTTATTATCGGAAAGGATTTCTGCAATACAAGAATCTTGTGTGATGGGTTGAGTTCTCTTATAGGCATCTATTAATAACTACTTAGGATATTCCTTTCTGTAGAAATCTCTGCCGAAGAATTCCCGATTCCTTCACGAAATCCTGATCATTTGTTCAGTTTTTAGGAACCCTCCAATACTGGCCATATCGAATATTCTTAATCCATCTGGGGAGGTGCTCACTATCAAACCTGAGATAGCTGTTTACATCAACAGGTTTGAAATATGTTGACGTGGACAACCTCCCCAGATCATCCAATTTAATGAGGAGAACGAGAAATTGGATGGATGTGTTGGACATGGACACTGTAAGTGATAAGCCCCATGGATTCCTATTTAATTTATCAATGAAATCGAGGGCCGTAATTTTGAGGCCATTCCAAATCAAAATCAGATAGTCTATGAAACGACGGTAGAAATTAATACGGCCCAAAGCCAGGGGCCTGCGCAATGAAAACGGATTCAAAAAGGCCCTTAAACAAGTTAGCATAACTTGGGGCGAATCTCGTACCCATCGCACAGCTCCTAACCTGCCTATATATTGTGTCATCAAAAGTGAAAACATTATTGTTTAAGATAAAACTGATGGCTGTTAAAATAAAATTCCTTTGATCCTCCGGCATGGATATGTCAGTACATAGAAAATAATCCACTGCATGCATACCCAATGCATGAGTAATATTGCTATACAGTGATGCCACATCTAAGGTTAGCAATAAACAATTACTCTGAGGGGGTAAATCTCTCACTAATTTGATCAATTCAGAAGAATCTTTCAAATGGGAATTCAAATTTGATACAAACTTTTGAAGAAATAGATCAACATAATGTGATAAGTTGGCAGTTATCGAGTTGATACCCGAGATGATAGGGCGATCAGGGGATTTGGTTGCGTTCTTGTGCACTTTCGGGAGAAAATAAAAAAAGGGTGTTCTATAGCCTTCTTGCTGCACTGCAACATGATCCCCGTATAGTTATGATTAGAAATAATGCTGCCTACTGGGTTGCTACTTTGTTAGATCCATGTTATAAAACCAAATTTTGCCAGATGATTCCCACCCTAGAAGGGACCTGCGAATGCTGGAATTTTGAAACACGCTTTTACACAACTGTAAGAGGGCTTTTCCCCAAGACAGCAGTGAAGCACACAGTTCGCATCGCTGCTGTAGACTTCCAACCTCTGGCAAGTTAGTTCGTCAACACCAAAACCTTAGCAGCAGCAGCAGCGGTGGAAGCGGAAGAAGCAATTTCTGAGAGTCCTTTGACCCTTTTTTTTAGACCAACTTGTACACCAACACAACAGAGTCCAAGCCTTCCATGTGGTGAACGAATGGAGAGGATGGTGCAGGAGTATCAAGAACTAAATATCAATACCATCAGGGAGGGTTTGGACCGTTTCACATTTTGGTCTTCCAAAATTGATGAGTGGCTTGAGCTCGCCTCACATGCCTTGGAGGTTTTATCATGCCCGGCAGCCAGCGTTCTCTTAGAACGTGTCTTCGGCGCTGCTGCTGGTGTTCTGATGGATAAGCGCAGCCGGCTGTCCCTGGAAGTTTAGAACGCCTAAATTTCATTAAGGTGAACAAGTTATGGATCTCCAAGGACTTCTGCACCCCAATCGCAAACTGTACAGACTAGGTGATATTGCATTTTTTAGTGGGATGCATTAATGTCACGTAACTGCTCTCAGTGATATCTTTAGTGTCGCTTCCGTGTTTGCTGCTGATGTTAACACAAATTTGTGGAAATGTGAACAGTCATGGTTGTCTACCTCTGCTGGGTTAGCTGTAGTGGAAGACGTGTCGGTCCCAATTATACTATTTCTCTTCTTGTGACAGTTATTCCACTTTGATGGTGTCAGGCAGTCCGTTTTTAAAATGTGAACTCTCCAGGTTGGGTGTCCATCTGCAGGATTGGGTGTAGTGGAAGACCTGGCGGTCCCTATTATACTATTTCTACTGTGGTGAAATTGATGCCACTTTGGTGGAGTCTGACAATTTTTGGAAATGTGAACACTCCTGGTTGGGTCTCCTTCATGCGTATTGCCTGTACAGTAGGCCTCCAAGACCGACAGGCCTCCACTTCTTTGGACTCAACTACCCATGTTACTATCCTTAAATTTTTCTGACAATGGTAGTCTACAACACTGATATTTGTGCCACAAATGTGTGGCTCAGCATGAAAACAGGTAGAGGTGTTGCATGTGGTATCAGGGCTCCCAGCAAGGGGGCCCTACACCGATCCCTCACCCACCTCATCTTACTGTGACGTTCAATTGAAAGCTGTAAATGTTGTCCCAGACCTTGATACCTCATGTCTGGCTGATTGCTGCAGTTCCATGCTAAAATCCGTTCTGTGGGTGAATGGAGGCCACTTTCCTGGTGTCTGTCCCTCATTTGAAGTGTTTTGGCAGTATTTGGGGCTGTTCTAAGGTGTGCATGAGTTTGTTTTTGCCTCCCATTGACTTGAATGGTGTTCGGTTATGCTCGGCAAATATTCCACAAATTAATCGGCGAATATTGCAAATTCGGCCAACGTAATCCGAACCGAACATTGAAATATTTGCTCATCTCTAGTTAAGAGTATAAATGAGAAAATAAATTAAATCAAATTACTTACAAATTTTCCCCAAAACTTTGGATTTATGCAAAATCTAACAAACAAAATTGTGAATGCAATTTTACTTATAGGATTCCTTATAGGACAAGGACAGAGTTTAAAAATAATAAATGGTTATACTCACCTGTCTTTTGCCTGCCACTCAACTGTCTTTCTGATGCAGCTCCCCATTCAGTTCCCTACTCACATTGCATCAGTCTTCTATTGGTCTGGATCTTCATTTGACTACTAAACCTTACGGAGTAAAGTAGGGTGTGATGTAATGATGAGTCAATGGTGGCAGACTTGGGGAGAAGACTGGGGAGAAAACAAGCAAGCAGAATATATGGTGGGGAGCTGTGGAGGGCCTGGAACATGAGTAGAATCAATTTTTTATCCCCCTCCTGGCTCAGTGCTCATTATAGTTTGTGGCCTTGAGAGATCACAGAGCATAATAAAACATCTTTTAGAGGCAGATTCAAGTAAATCTTCCTGAAATGAAAAACGCACATCACTTGTAAGCCCACTCAAGTGAAGGCATCTAAAATATATCTGGACCATATTGGCAGCTGCGATGTTGTTTCAATGAAGCCTGCCACTAATGAAGAGGGACCTAGTTCAGGTAAGCCTACAGGTTCCATCCCTTGAGCACTTTGGTCCAAAAGAATTAACAAAAAGGTTAAGAAGCCCTTTCCCCACAGGTCACATTTAGTGTATCTATTATCTATATGTAAGGTTTTGACCATTTAGGCAGCGGCTATGGTGCTCCGTGAATGGAGGGTCCAGTTAACTCGCCTTTACTATAACTCCATGGACTGGTGAATTTCATTAGACTTCATAATATCAGCAAATGTAAGGACAATAGATCAAACAAACTTTCTCTCTTCCACGGAAAGAGAAGAAGGCGAACATGGACCATCTCTACACCTAGGCTGTAGCTGCTCAGGGGGTGAGGTTCATTTAATGTTTCCTTCCAACCAAATCTTAGATATTATAGACTTGGAAATGGGTCCTAACTGTTCGAACCCTCAGCAATCCCAAGAATGGTCTTCTGCAGAGCTCCGCTTTGAACAGAGAGACGTGCTGCACGTTTGACCTCCGTTCCATTTACTGTCTATGAGTCTACTGAAATTTGTGCAGCTCATTAATGAGTAGGGAATGGAAACATATCGGTATATAGAAGATCCCTCATAAAGCAGCTACATACCAATATAACTGGTGCCCAAGCTGCTCCCTCCTGTGCAGCCTCCGAACTCGTACTGGACACTAATCAATGGAAATAAATGAGAATTACACTGGTTCTGCTTTATTTAGATGTCCCGATTTCAGGACCCGTGTGCGGACATTGATGGATGGCGTACTTTGTAAAGTCAAAATAAGTCACAACTAATGAGCCGTACAACTTCACTAACTCTCCTTGTGGAAGCGAGCGCTGCGGCGGGTGGTAGGAAAATACCGGGCTGCGAATTAATGCTGGATATTAGGGAAAGTCGTAGCTACTCACCGGTTAACGGTATTTTTCGGAGTCCATGACAGCACCACCTGAGAGGGGATCCGTCCTTCAGGAATACGAAATCCTACAGATACATAAGGGCGGCACCTCTCCCACGCATCAGTTGGTTTACAGAGCACAAGAGGACCACCAAGGTTAATAGCATAATTTATGTACAATACTTTACACAACTATTTGTTACCAGTGTACATATAAGAGGAAGAAGTGCACACCCAAACTAAACTAAACTAAATGGAGGGAATATACAGGTGCTGTCATGGACTCCGAAAAATACCGTTAACCGGTGAGTAACTTTATTCGGTCGTCCATGACAGCACCACCTGAGAGAATTACAGAGAGTAATAATAACTTTAGGGAGGGACTACAGCCTGCAGAACCCTGACACCAAAGGAGAGGTCTGAGGAAGCACCCAGGTTTAGTCTATAATGGTTGTAAAGGTGCTCAGAGAGGACCAAGTAGCTGCCTTACATATTTGGTCGATCGAGACTTCCAATCTCTGCCCACGAGGTTGCCATGGCCCTGGTGGAATGCGCCCTCAGCTTGCCAGGAACCGGTTTGCGCTAATGAAATGGCCTCCCTAATCCACCTCGCTAGCGAGGTTTTTGAAGCCCTAAGGCCCTTTCTGGTGCCCTGATAGGAGATAAACAAGGCATTTTCCTTTTTCCAGGGGTCGGTAACTGCCAGGTACTCTAGGAGACATCTAACGTCTAGAGTGTGTAGTTTCCTTTCCTTATCGTTCGTGGGATTAGGGAGGAAGGATGGAAGGACTATCTCCTGAGTTCTATGGAAACTGGAGGCTACTTTAGGCAGGTATGCTGGATCGGGTGTAAGAATTACCCTGTTGTCCATGAATTGTATGTAGGGAGGAAGTCTAGATAACGCCTGGATGTCACTTACTCTACGGGCTGATGTCAACGCTACCAGAAGAGCTACTTGAAGAGACAGGTTTTTTGTGGACGCTGATGAGAGAGGTTCAAACGGGGCCTCTGTCATGGCCGTGAGGACTAGGTTTAGATCCCATGGCATAAATTTATTTCTTACTACCGGTCTGGACCTGCCTGTTGCCTTAATAAACCTATTGATCCAATAGTTACTGGCGATGTTGCAGTTAAAAAGGGCCCCTAAGGCTGACACCTGTACTTTAAGGGTGCTGGTGGAAAGCCCCATGTCCAGACCTCTTTGCAAGAATTTTAGGATCTGCCTATCGGTGTGGACTTCCCAGATACTACCCCTGATCCCTGAAGGAATCTTTTCCAGATCCTAACGTAGATTTTGGTTGTAATTGTTTTTCTGCTTTTGAGCAGGGTGTTAATTAGGGCTGGGGAGAAACCTTTCTCCTTTAGTAGTGCCCGTTCAAAATCCACGCCGTCAGATGTAGGTCAGCCACCTGAGGATAGTAAACTGGGCCCTGGGATAGGAGATCTGGGATGTTTGTAGGACCCAAGGGTCGGACACCGACATGGTCCTGAAACATGAGAACCATGCCCTCCTGGGCCAAAACGGGGCAATCACTATAATCCTCGCCTTGTCCTTCCTGACTTTCCTCATCACCAGGGGTAGTAGAGACAGGGGAGGGAAGGCATATGCTAGCCCGAAGTCCCATTTGATCAGAAGAGCGTCTACTGCCAGAGGGATTTCTCTGGGAATTAGAGAGCAGAACTGAGGCACCTTCCTGTTCTCTCTGGTGGCGAAGAGGTCCACTTCTGGCTGCCCCCATTTTGGTATGATCAGGTCGAAGATGGAGGTTTATAAAGACCATTCCCCTTCCCTTAGAAGGTTGCAGCTTAGGAAGTCTGCTGTGGTGTTTTCTTTTCCTTTTATGTGCAGAGCTGTTATAGACAGGAGATGTTGCTCTGCCCATTGAAACAGCCGCTCTGCTACCTTCATCAGGGGTCTGGAATGAGTCCCACCTTGGTGGTTGAAGTAAGCCACAGTGACCTGATTGTCGGAGAATATGCGAACATGGTGACTCTGTAGATACACAAGAAGGTTTTTAACTGCCTGCTCTACGGGTGAAATAAAAACATAAAAAGATGATAACAAATACAGGGTATTTAGTTGATACTGCAGGATATTTCTGCACAATTGTCATTCTGTGCTCTCTGCTCTACGGCTGTTAGCTTTTTCAGGTTGGAGGACATTTCCAACTGATGGTACTTCCCATACGTCCTGGATTCCTGGATTAAGACCTCCCCCATGTGGTGACTACCCGGGTTACGTTATATTCCCAGGGCACCCCTCTGGCTAGATTGTTTTCCTCTAGCCACCAATCAAGGGATTTCAAAATATGTTGGGACAAAGTCAACTGGCCTTCTAGTTAACCGCCCAGGGTTTTTTGATGTCGTAAAACCTCGCCCTGTAGCACCCTTGTATGGAACTGGGCGGGGATGCCGGACGAGAGAGAACCTAGGAGGGACATAGCCTTCCTAAGAGACATGGTTGGGTTCTTGGAGGCGTTCAGGACCTGATGACGTAGGCGAACTAATTTTTCGGGTGGAAGACGACACTCCTGATTCTGCGAATCTGGGGTTAAGCCCAAGAACTGCTGAACTTTCATGGGCTGTAGACGGACTTCTTAATGTTTAATAGCCACCCCAACCGTTCCAGAGCTGATTTTGCTTTTTGCAATTGATCCAGAAAATGGTCTGACTTTCTGCCTACAATAAGGAAGTCATCCAGGTAGGGGATTACCAGGATGTCTGCTTCTCGTAGATGGGCCATAACCTCCGCTATAACTTTCGTGAACACCCGGGGGGGGGGCGACTGCTATACCAAAAGGGAAGGGCGATATATTGGAAATGCTGTACCGACGCCTCTAAATGAACCGCCACTCTAAGGAAACGCTGATGAGACGCATGGATGGGTATATGTAATAGGCGTCTTTTAAATCCAACACCATCATAAAGCAGGTTTCAAACAATAACTTTATTGTGGAATTGATCGTTTCCATTTTAAATGGCCGAATGACCAGGTATCTATTGAGTGCCTTCAGGTTTATTATGGTCCTGTAAGAACTATCCGGCTTACGGACCAAAAATAGGGGGCAGTAGAAGCCTTCGCCCTTCTCTGCCTCTGGTACCTTTCTCAGTACTCTTATGGCATAGGTCATGGATCTTGGTCTCTAGGGCAGCCTGTTCCGACAGGGAAGACCTGAATGGGGTGACCTTAAAAGAGTTCGGGGGGGGGGCACAGGCAAATTTTAGCCTTAGACCTGAGGCTACCAACCCCAGGATCCAGTTACTGCCGCTAGTCATTGGGGAGGTTTCTTGGCCTCGCGGGATGCTTCCTGGCGTCCCCCTCCAAACATAAACTGGGTACCTTTTTTCTTTTTATCTTCCCATCTGTCCCGGTCTCTGGATGATCTTCTATGGAAAAATATCTTCCTAGTAAAGGGACATCTATAGGAAGGGGTGGGCAGGGAAGGGAATTTCTTTTTATCGTCGCCGGCTTTCTCCAGGAGTTCATCTAGGACTGGTCCAAATAGATATTCCCCCTCACACGGGATGGAGCAAAGCCGGGACCTGGCCTGGATATCTGGGGGCCAGCACTTAAGCCATATAGCCCTTCGGGCTGCATTTGATAGACCTGCGGCTTTGGCCGCCATTCTTGCAAAATCTGCCGAAGCGTCGGCTAAAAAGGCTGCCGCATTCTGGATGGTAGGTAGGGTCTTCAAGATAGATTCTCTCGAGACTCTGTCCTCTAATTGTGATTCCAGCTGGTCCAGCCAAACCATCATAGATCTGGCTGTGCAGGTAGCTGCTAATGCCGGTCTCAGGGTGCCAGCTGACATTTCCCACATACCTTTCAGGTAGGAGTCTGCCTTTTTATCTAGTGGATCTTTTAAAGAAACCATGTCGTCAAAGGGAATAGCGGATTTTTTGGCCGCTTTAGCCACTGCTGCGTCCAATTTCGGGGCTTTGTCCCATTTGTTTACCAAGGGGTCCTCAAAGGGATATCGCCACTTAAAAGTCAGTGGTAGGAAGCCTTTTCTTTCTGGTTTCTTCCATTCCCTATTGATGAGGTTTTGGACTTTGTCGTTTAATGGGAACGACTTACGTTTCCTGGGGTCTAAACCACCGAACATTAGGTCTTGCGCTGACCATTCTGGTTTCGTGTCTGTTACCCCCATGGTGGCCCTGACTGCCTTGACTAATTTGTCCACTTGTTCTAGACCCAGGCAGAAACGACTGGCGTCCTCCTCTGAAGCGGACGCAGATGAGGAGGTCGAGGGCTCTGAGGAATCTTCATTTCCTCTAGGATCAGCTGAGGAGCCCGACCCTGAGAAACTTGCTCTTTCTTTTCCTAGATGATTCCCCCTGGGATACGGACTTTAGGGCTTTAACTTCCGTCCTGATAATTTCCCTTAGACTCGGCGCGAAGTCAGGGGTTTCTTCCGCCACCTGTAGGAGTGCGGAAAGGGTAAGGAAGTCTGTATGGCAATTTCTAGGACTACTCCCCTCCCCTTTTTTTTTTTTGTTTCCTTTACCGTCTGCCGTATACATGACTGGCACAGTTTTTTAGGGTAGGCGTCCGGCAAGGGGCATTTGCAAAGGGCGCACTCCCTGTTTTTCGCTTTGTCAGCGCACTTATTCCCCTATAGGAGGAAAACCATAAGGGGAACACTGCATCAGGGCACATTCACGAAGATCTCTTACCCTGAGCAGAAGGCGTAGGTACCGGATCACGGGGGGCGAGCTGGATCCTTCGTCCTGGAGGAACTTCTGTGGCCGGATTGTCCAGTTCGTTATTTCTTTTGCTGGGAGCTTGTCTGGGACTTCTCTGAGGTACGTTCCTGCTCTCGATCCAGCTGGGTCACGGGAGCTTCTGGCTCATCCATAGCTGCAGATGAGCTAAAGCGGCTCTGCAGCGATTCTGTCCCCTTTTATATCCTCCCCCCGGAAATCCGAGTTAGCAGGTGTCATGGACAGTGGCTAATTCCCCCCCCCTCCCGAGACGTCCATGGACTCTCCCCCTGCCTCGCCCCCCTGCCCCTACTGCTATGTCGGTGCCTGCGACGACGCGCCCGGCGACGCACAAAGGAGGAAAGCCGGCCGGCATCCGACTTCCGGCCCGGCGCCACTGGCACGCCCCAGTGTCACTTCCATCCTCCGTGAATGCGCGGGGGCGCGCGGGCCACCAGCGACACAGCACTGCATGACCCGGCACGGCGCTCCCCGCCCGCCACCAGGCTACAGCCGCCGGCCCCCGACCGCGACCCGGACAGAGGGGAGACCGCAGCAGGAGGGCCAGGGATCGGGGTCCGGGGGGGATTTATACTCACCTGCCGGCGCCGGCCCTGGAGACGGGCATCCGCCGGACCTCGCTCCCACCTGCTCCGCACACTGTTGTGGTGCCCTGCCCGGGCCCACCGTGGCGCTTCCAGGGGACCCCGCACTGCCCGAGGTAGGAGACCACCCCGCTACCTGAGTTGGACAGCCGGCCTGGGGATTCCTCGTCCATGATGGTACGATCTATAGGGAATCCTGTCCTCCAGGAACAGGAAACCAACTGATGCGTGGGAGAGGTGCCACCCTTATGTATCTGAGGATTTCCTGTTCCTGAAGGGCGGATCCCCTCTCTCAGGTGGTGCTGTCATGGACGACCGAATAAATATTCTGCATTTATTCCTACTGGATACGCGGACGGCTCATAGAAACACATCCCTGATTTCTTTAGAAAACCAAATGTGGTCTAAAAATACCAAATGGAACCAGGTAATCCAGTATAGTGCCCTGTCACACCATCACCTGAAATACTCTGTTCTGCTAGGACCCCACTATGAAGAAAGGGAATCCGGTAATGGGAGGAGAGAGTAGGGGGCGCGCTCGTCTATGAAGCTTGGACGACTGTGACTAGAAGCCTCATAGGTGATAAAAATGGAAAAACAAGAAGCGGTCTCTGCATCCCAAGCTTTTATTCTATATTCCATCCATGCCAGACTCCGCCGTTTTATTCCGGAAGATATTCCACCGCAAAGTCTTTGGAAGCTGCCGTGTGTGTATAACGGACAAGAGTAGAGCCATAACCAGGCGTATATAGGGTTCAATTCCTGAAAATCCCAGCAGTGATTGTGCGGAGTGGTGTAGCAGAATTTGCTGTCAGATATAGGGGTAACAGAGTGTGACCGATACGTGGAGCCCGGAGCAGCAACTTGTATTATGTATGCGAGGGCTGTCAATCATCACTGCACTGCACTGACACCGGGGGGACATGTACATAGAATACAGGGAGTGATCGGAGAAGAACGCAGCCAAGTGCAGAGAAGCCCTGGTTACCGTTAACTTTTCACCTCCATCTCATCAGTAATCTGCTACATTGTTACAATATTCCCACATTCCTAACCCTCCTTAATAAGGCCGAGAATCAGGGGTGAGCAACGGGGTGAGAAAGTCTAAACCAAATAAGGACCCATCTATCAATTCACTATGCACATCCATTGCTAGCAGTCACGCAAGTGGTGTACTGAACTGTACGGGACCTTCTGTTCACTCTACTGCACATGCGGTATACTGTCATACAGCACAAAAATAAACATACGTATAATTTAATAACTACTAAACATGCGTGTGATGAAAAGGATGAATCACTGACACTGCATGGTTCAGTAGAAGCGGCATTTTGTGGTGGATTTGGAGAAACCACAAAATTATACTGTGAAAGGCACACAATTTTTTACATTTTGCCAATACAACTGATTTACATTGTGGGAATGTATCATTATACAACTGTACATTTATTTATTCTTTCCCCATGGGATGCTATTGCGAGTGTCAAAGGGAACCAGAAATTTAACAGGAAAAAAAGAAGCGTGAGCAAAGTCTTACTTGTGATGAAATGGTCTAATGGAAGAGACACATTAGATCTTTATAGAATAGTCATTAGTGATAAGCGAGGGTGCTGGGATAAGGGGTTATCTCTGGAGCTAACCTAGTGTCTTTGGTGTGCACGAATAATATGTTCCAGTCCCCGCAGCTGCATGTGTGGCGCCCTACGTCTTTACCGCCACAAAAGGGTTAAATATGTTCTGTTTTATATGTGTTTTGTGATTAGGGCAAAAGGGATATCCTTATCCTGACCACCATACACCGTGACAACAGTTCCCTTGTCACTGTTTGTGGGACCACAACACAAGTCCCAAAGCCAGATTGTATCCTGGATTACAGTCGGTAAATGGGGGGGTGTAGATCTGTCAGATCAGGTCCTCCAAGCAACCAGTGCCATGCGAAAAGCCAAAGTATGGTACAAAAAATTGGCCGTGCACATTATACAGATGGCACTGTACAATGCTTTTGCGCTGTTCCGATCTGCAGGCAATACGGGGACGTTTCTTCAGTTTCAGGAGGAAGTCATCAAGGCCCTAATGTTTGGCATTCAGGGAGGTGACGGTCCCAGTACTTCTGAATCTGATAGTGCTCGTATTGTCTCAGGTCAAACAGCGGGGACAGGCCGATCACAAAAACAGCGCAGAGTATGCTCCAAGAGGGGAATCCGAAAAGACACAACTTACCATTGTGAAACCTTACCTTTGCATTAAGGATTGTTTCAAAGCGTACCACATGTCCACAAATTACTAAAATTGGTTTATACCCTGTTGACACAACACTCTTATTATCTGATGTACTCTGCACAGCTTACACAACACTACATTATAAATTCAACCACCAGTGAAACCAAAAGCATTATAATCAGTACTATAAAACTATGCACTATAAAACTATGCCTCTAGATAAATTCCTTCAGGGGTGTAGTTTCCAAAATGGGGTTACTTGTGGAGGAATTCCACTGTTTAGGCACATCAGGGGCTCTGCAAATGCAACATGATGCCGTGCACCCAAACAGTGTTTTTTCCCCACATATTGGGTATCGGCTTTAGTGGTTCATTTTCTCCTTTAACACTTGTGAAAAATCAGAAAATTGTTGCTAAAAGATCATTTTTGGGTAAAAAATGTGACTTTTTTTTTTCACGGCTCTACGTTCCAAACTTCTGTGCAGCACCTGGGGGTTCAAAGTGCTCACCACACATCTAGATAAGTTCCTTGAAGGGTCTAGTATCCAAAATGGGGTCACTTATGGGGGGTTTCCAATGTTTAGGCACATCAGGGGCTCTGCTAATGCAACATGACGCCCGCAGACCATTCCATCAAAGTCTGCATTCCAAAACGTCACTCCTTCCATTCCAAGCCCTGCCGTGCACCCAAACAGTGGTTTTCCCCCACATATGGGGTATCGGTGTATTCAGGAGAAATTGTACAACAACTTTAGTGGTCTATTTTCTCCTTTAACACTTGTGAAAAGAAAAAAATCGTTGCTAAAATATTTTTTGGGAAAAAAATTTGATTTTTTATTTTCACGCCTCTGTGTTCTAAACTTCTGTGAAGCACCTGGGGGTTCAAAGTGCTCAGCACATAGCTAGATAAGTTCCTTGAAGGGTCTAGTTTCCAAAATGGGGTCACTTGTGGGGGTTTTCCACTGTTTAGGCACATCAGGGCCTCTCCAAACGCAACATGACATCCGATCTCAATTCCAGCCAATTTTGGCTTGAAAAAGTCAAACGGCGCTCTGTTGTGAACACTCTTGACCTGATTTCTGAGTTTGGGCTTCCTCTAGTGGTTGCTGCGGGCAGTGGAGCTGGTCGGGCTGACAGAAGTCAATAACCTAAAGAGGATGAGTGGAGGTCAGATGTTACAGACTGGGAAGATTTAAGTGAGCAAGCTTCCCTCAGTTGTTGCTGGTGATTTGGTTTTCTTCCTGTGTATTTTGAAGTCTGCTTTTCCCCTCCTTGGTCCTGCATCGTTCAGATAAGTTATTTGTTTGCTGGAATCTTTTTGCATTTGATTCAGATTTTGCCTTTCTCTGCTTTCTGCTTTGCTGTGTGGGTTCAGCATTGTTCCCTGCTGGGACCGGTGCTGGACCCCGCTCCATATGTCACAGCTTATGTCAGTCTGTTCAGTATTGCTAATCCCCTTTTATATCAGTATCTTTTGCTTTGCTTCCAGTTCTTACGAGAATGATGATCTAGTGGGGGAGAGGTCGTGTGGCCTCAGTGTTTTTGCATATCAGACGTGTTGGATTTTTTAGGGTTTTTTGCGTGATTGCAGACAGTATCTTTCCTGTCCTATCTACACAGTTTTGGCCCCATCATTTGTTTACTCTATTTTCAGCCTGTGTTTGTGCCTCATCTTGTCTCACCGGCAATATATGTTTGGGGGCGATCTATTCCTTTGGGGTTCTATTTCGGTGCACTTTAGCTTTCCCCTTTCTTGCTTTAGGCTTAGTTAACTCTTTGGCTGTGCCGAGGTGTCTAGGGCATCGTAGGTACGTCCCATGGCTAATTCTAGTTGTGTTGTTAGGTTTAGGGGTCTTCAATCTGCTAAGTTACCAACCTTTCTGGTTGCCTAGCTTATTCCCCGGCTATCCTCCTCGGTGACCTAATCATAACAGCGCTCCTTCCCTTCTGAGCCCTGCTGTGCGCTCAAACAGGGGTTTTCTCCCACATATTCAGAAGAAATTGCACAACAACTTTAGCAGTCCATTTTCTCATTTTATCCTTGTGAAACTCAGAAAAATTGTTGCTAAAAGATCATTTTTGTGAAAAAAAAGTTAAATGTTCATTTTTTCCTTCCACATTCCACTAATTCCTGTGAAGCACCTGAAGGGTTAATAAACTTCTAGAATGTGGTTTTGAGCACCTTGAAGGGTGCAGTTTTTAGAATGGTGTCACTTTTGGGTATTTTCTATCATATAGACCCCTCAAAGTGACTTCAAATGTGATGTGGTCCCTAAAAAAAAATGGTTTTGTAAAATTTTTTTAAAAAAATAAGAAATTGCGGTTTAGCTTTTAACCCTTATAACTTCCTAACAAAAAAAAATTTGGTTCCAAAATTGTGCCGATGTAAAGCAGACATGTGGGAAATGTTATTTATTAACTATTTTATGCGCTATGACTCTCTGATGTAAGGGCATAAAAATTCAAAGTTTGAAAATTGCAAAATTTTCGCCAAATTTCCATTTTTTTTTCAAAAATAAATGCAAGTCATATCAAAGAAATTTTGCCACTATCATAAAGTACAATATGTCACAAGAAAATAACCTCACAATCACCGGGATCCGTTGAAGCGTTCCAGAGTTATTACCTCGCAAATTGACAGTGGTCAGAATTGTAAAAATTGGCACGGTCATTTAGGTGAAAACAGGCTTCATCTTAAAAGGGCTAAAGGGAATCTGAAGCACATTTTTACTTACAGAAGAAGTGGTAGGGCTGTATAGGTGAATGTCCACAGATAAAAAGAAATGAGAAATCTAGTATAGAAGCTGCATGCTGTCAGGTAGGAAGTGCACGGGGGGGCGTGTCAATTCACTGCTGACACGCCCCCAAGGAACTGCACTTCCAGACTCATTTAAATACGGCCTGTACTTTAGATATCTCATGACTGGCACATCGTATCGCTACAAAAAAGGTGTCATTTTTATTGGCAGACAAGCAACTATTCCGCCGTACCACTACTTCACTATGAAGACCTAAACAGGTCCATAATGTGTGGAGGCCAACATTTCCAAACAATCGTCAAAATATCAGTGTTATATAATATCTTTACTTCAATTGTCCAAATAATAGTAGGGCTCATTTCACATCCATTTTTTTTTAGAGGACTCAGTCTAATAAATACATAGGGAAAACGTATTAATGAATGAGCTTGTGACCGATCTAAACAGTTCCATGAATGAAAAAAGTAATTTGGTGACGCTTTTCTTTTTTTTTTCTTTTTAAGTTTTTGAAGTAAAACGAACTATGGAATTTTGTCCTCAAAACAATTGTCCCGAGTTGCAGAATAAAGCTAAGACTTATGCTACAAAAAAATGCAATAAATACAATAACCACACGAAAAAATAAAGGAACACTTTGTGTCTGTAGCTCATCCCACCGTTCTCAGCTTTCCATTACGTTATATGTTATGGGGCTATTATAGCACACAACAATAAAGAAGCAATTATTCTCCAAGATAAAAAATAAAAAAGTAATGGGTCTTGGAAGGCAAAAATGAAAGAAAAATAAATAAACTGCCCACAAGAAGTGTAATAAATAAGTAAAATGCCTCACTGAAAAGTTCCAGTCTGGGGGGGGGGGTAGAAGTTGTGAAATTATCTGAAAAATGTTAATATTTTGTATATTTTTTTGAAAGATTAGGGTTACGGTGGAACGTTGTGTTGTCACACTTGACTTTTTAAATGCCAAAAATGTCTCACAGCGGAGGTGTACAGTATATGATAATCACTTATAGTAATTCCTGTCATGTACATATTACCTGCTGGTGATCATTAAAGTTGAAAAAAGTTTTTGAAAGTTGAAAATCATCAGCTTTGATGAACTTTTCACAAACAAAAGTATTCCAATGCCAAAAATTGCACGCACAGCCTCGACGCGCAGGGGCACAGCCACCCACAGCCTTGACAAACAGGGATGCAGCCTCCCACAGCCTTCATGTTCGCTTCCAGGCGTTTTCAAACTTCACCCACCAACAGCAGCTGCGGCTTCTCCCGCTCCTAAGTAGTAAATGCAAAACTTCTGCAATGTTTAAAATACATGTTAGGAGATTGGAGTGAAGTAAATTACATTTTGTTTGAAGTCTCCAGGTTTATCAAATTCCTAAAAATTTGACAAACTCAATTTACAGCGAGTCGATTCCCCATCTTTAGTAACCAGATCCCTTTAAATGTTAAACAAAAAGTGCATCAGTTACATAAAAGAAAATAAAGAAAAATTCCAATCTGATCATTTACGGCACCATTAATTCATTAATGAGAGTCAGGTGACATTGTGGGGAGCGCAGTTACGCTATATTTGTGTATTTCCCCAGCACAATCCGCAGCTGTCACATTTGTATCACTGGGAAGATAATACGGTCGGGGGAATTGTTTCTATAACTACAGACCCTTTTTCTCTGTTTTATCCTTATTTAATGCAGAATAAAACAGAAGTGGCTTATTTGATGGATGGAACAATCGGTATGGATTACCAAAAAATTAGAAGTGACGCCAAATATATATATATTACACAGTAAATATTAAAGTGTATGTTTTTTCCTTTATGCAGTTAAACTATTGGGGCCAATGAGCGCTCGGGGTTCTCCTGTGCAGTTTGAGAGCTCACAGAAAAGGGGGGGGTGCAGAAAACGCTCACCAGAGGGGGAGGGCATGTGCTCTCCAGAGGGGGGGGCAAGATGTGCTCCACAAAAGTAGGAACAGGGGCCAAAACGAGCTCTTACAAGAGGGGGCAGGATGTGCTATTCCAAGGGTGTGTGGGAGAATACCTTCTCCCAAGGGAAGTGGGGGAGCAGGATGCGCTCCCGCTGTCCCCGAGCAGGGGGGGCCGGAGGTGCTGTCCCAAAGGAGGAGGGGGAGCAGAACACACTCTCAAATGAATGGGACTTTACCACTGGGAAAGCTTCAATTTGCATTATTCTACATGGGAGGAGAGAGAGATAGTTAGGGGCTGGACACGCACTCCGAGGGGGCAGGATGACAACCTACGATTATTTCAGCTTAAATATCTTAAACCTAATAAAGTTATAATTAATAATAAGATATCCAGATTTCTGTCTCCACATCAGACTCTAAATCTTATATGGACTGTTAGAGGAGTCTTGTGTCACCCCATTTCATCAGCCTTCTCTTCCACTATCTATAGGGGGGCACATGGAGTAGATTAACAACTGTAGGATCAGACTACATTGTGATTGTAGTCAGTAACCAGACATTTCTTGCTTTTTAATTGCAGTTCCACTCCATTACTAGGGAATGACAGTGACTGACTATTGCACATCTAATATATAAAGCTGAATGTGTGTGTGTATGTATGCATGCATGTCCGGGATTGGCATCTGCACTGTCGCAGCTACAGCCACAAAATTTTGCACAGTCACACGTCTGGACCCCGAGAGCGTCATAGGCTATGTTGTGAGGCGAAATTTTAACCCCGCGCATTACAATTCACCAAACAATTTTGCCCCTAGGTACATAATGAGGAAAAAGTGTATGTATGTATGTATGTATGTATGTATGTATGTATGTATGTCCGGGATTGGCATCTGCACAGTCACAGCTACAGCCACAAAATTTTGCACAGTCACACGTCTGGACCCCGAGAGCGTCATAGGCTATGTTGTGAGGCGAAATTTTAACCCTGTGCGTTCCAATTCTCCAAACAATTTTGCCTATTATTCTTATCATTTCTATGGTGTTATTGTCCTTCTGTAAAGCTGGAAATAACACAATTTATTACCGTGCCAACTAGACCACCCTCTGACACAGACTGCAGGGGAAGCCCAGTATCACACAGGAGAGGATTAGACACATGGCTCAGCAGTCAGTATCACACAGGATAGGATTAGATACACAGCCGAGCAGTCAGTAACACACGATAGGATTAGATACACAGCTCAGCAGAAAGTATCACACAGGAAAGGATTAGGTACACAGCTCAGCAGACATTATCACACAGGATAGGGTTAGATACACAGCTCAGAAACAGGATGTGCGAAAGAAGAGGACATTTTCATTTCAAGAATTCCACTCTTTCCAACTGATTTGTTTTTTTGATTTTAAACGCCTCCAGTTTCCAGTTCAACTGCTATTTGCAATGTCCATTAACAATGCTCAGGGACAGTCCTTGAAAGTAGTAGGGATCCATTTGCAATCTCCATGCTTTTACCATGGTCAACTTTACGTGATCTGTTCAAGAGTTGCAACTGCCAAAAATCTGTTCATCTTTGCACCGAAAGGAAAAACCAAAAATGTTGTTTATCAAAAGGCTCTTGAATGAGTTGAAAATAAAATACTATCAATACTTGGGTAATCATTTAGTTAATTTGTGTTGCAAATCTGTAGTGTTGAATATATGATGTGAAATGTTTTTATGTGCAATATAATCATTATAATTTGTTATAACTAACCACAGTTGGTTACTATGCCCAGGCAACACCGGGCTCTTCAGCTATTCATTTAATAAAGAGCCTGTACGAGTAGACGTCTGGGAGAGGGCAGATGACAGCTCGCCGTCACCGCCAGGCAGCAGAGGGACCTGCTGCTCATTCTCTGGCTGGATGACACAACCATTCTGCTCGGTCAATATGCTGCATTCAATATCCCAGCAGAAGTCAAATCATTTCACATCCATATCACGGTGTCCTCTACTCATCTGGTCACCTTCACATTGAGCGTCTGCACCGACCTTGGACGCTGTTGGATATCTTGGAATTCCCATCTTACTTTATCTCATGCAAGATACCGCAGAGGGACGCGGCGGAGGAATAGCCTGTGAGGCCATACAAGACGCCAGAGTCATCTCCAAGTCTGCGTCACATGCAATTCACCGCTTGTGGGGACCATAATTTACTTTTTCAGAATATGGTCTTTACAAGGAGCGTAGCTTCACATCAGGAGCTCACCTGAATTACAGAGGTTTACTGCTCCTCACATTGTTGTAATCAACCATAGTCTGTCTGCTGCCAAAAGTCACCGCTCTGGAGAAAAAGAAAAATCACTCCAGAATGTGCAGTCCTACAGACAGAAATAATCAAGATATACAGTACCTTATATCTCAGGAGGGAAACTGTTCTGGTTTAGAATCATAGAATCGTAGAGTTGGAAGGGACCTCCTGGGCCATCTGGTCCAACCCCCTGCTCAAAGCAGGATTCGCTAAATCATCCCAGTCAGATGTCTGTCCAGCCTCTGTTTGAAGACTTCCATTGAAGGAGAACTCACCACTTCTCGTGGCAGCCTGTTCCACTCATTGATCACTCTAACTGTCAAAAAGTTTTTTCTAATATCTAATCTGTGTCTCCTCCCATTCAGTTTCATCCCATTGCTTCTAGTCTTTCCTTGTGCAAATGAGAATAAAGTTGATCCTTCTACAATGTGACAGCCCTTAAGATATTTGTAGACAGCTATTAAGTCTCCTCTCAGTCTTCTCTTTTGCAAAGTAAACATTCCCAAATCCTGCAACCTTTCCTCATAAGACAGGGTTTGCAGACCGGTCACCATTCTGGTCGCTCTTTTCTGAACTTGTTCCAGTTTGTTGATGTCTTTTTTAAAATGTGGTGCCCAAAACTGGATACAATATTCCAGATGAGGTCTGACCAAAGAGGAGTAGAGGGAAATAATGACTTCACGTGATCTAGACTGTATACTTCTGTTAATACATCCTAGAATTGCATTTGCCTTTTTTGCTGCTGCATCACACTGTTGACTCATATTCAGTCTGTGATCTATTAGTATACCCAAGTCTTTTTCACATGTGCTGTCATTTAGCCCTATTCCTCCCATTCTATATATGCTTTTTTCATTTTTTATTTCTACTTAGATCCTAATTATTGTACATAGGAGCAGTATTATAACAGTTATATTCTTGTACATAGGAGCAGTATTATAGTAGTTATATTCTTGTACATAGGAGAAGTATTATAGTAGTTATATTCTTGTACATAGGGGGCAGTATTATAGTAGTTATATTCTTGTACATAGAGGCAATATTATAGTAGTTATATCCTTGCGCATAGGGGGCAGTATTATAGTAGTTATATTCTTGTACATAGAGGCAATATTATAGTAGTTATATCCTTGTACATAGGGGCAGTATTATAGTAGTTATATTGTACATAGGAGCAGTATTATAGTAGTTATATTCTTGTACATAGGGGCAGTATTATAGTAGTTATATTCTTGTACATAGGAGCAGTATTATAGTAGTTATATTCTTGTACATAGGGAGCAGTATTATAGTAGATGTATTCTTGTACATAGGGGGACAGTATTATAGTACCGTATATACTCGAATATAAGCCGAGATTTTCAGCCCGTTTTTTTGGGCTGAAAGTCCCCCTCTCAGCTTATATTCGAGTCATATACACCGGGGGGTCGGAGGGGGAGAGGGGGCGGGGGTGTCAGGTCATACTTACCCGTCCTGACGCTGTCTCTTGAGCCCCCAGCTTCTCCGCGCTCTCTGTTCCTGCCTTCAGCGGTCACGTGGTACCGCTCATTAAAACTCATGAATATGCGCATATTCATGAGTTTTAATGAGCGGTATCACATGACCGCTGAACGCAGGAAGAGAGAGCGCGGAGAAGCTCGGGGCTCAAGCGACAGCGTGAGGACGGGTAAGTATAGCGATACTCACCTGTCCTGCATCCATGGCTGCTTGCTGCTGTCTGTCATCAGTCAGTGACTTGAGACAGCAGAGGGCGCGGTGACGTGATTAGTGCGCGCCGCCCCCCCTGCAGTCTGAACGTCACTGACTGATGACGTGGCAGATAGCGGTGAGAAGCCATGGACGCAGGACAGGTGAGTATCTGACACCCAGCAACGGAGAGGTGAGTATGTCATTTTTTTATTTTTACATGCAGCAGCAGCGGCAGCACATGGGGGAATAATCTTTAGGAGCTTCTTATGGGGGCAGCATATGGGGGAATAATCTATGGAGCTTCTTATGGGGGCAGTATATGGGGGAACAATCTATGGAGCTTCTTCTGGGGACACCATATGGGGGAATAATATATGGAGCATTTCCCACCCTAGGCTTATACTCGAGTCAATAAGTTTTCCCAGTTTTTTGTGGCAAAACTAGGGGGACGGCTTATACTCGGGTCGGCTTATACTAGAGTCTATATGGTAGTTATATTCTTGTACATAGGGAGCAGTATTATAGTAGTTATATTCTTGTACATAGGGGCAGTATTATAGTAGTTATATTCTTGTACATAGGAGCAGTATTATAGTAGTTCTATTTTTCTATATATATGAGCAGTATTACATGACAGATTGATATTAGCTATAATATTGTTACAATTTGACAACAACGATTTTTCCAAAATTTTTTCAAACTTACGAATCACAGATCTGCCTTATAATGCTGAGATTCACCTGTTTATGCTAAAAAATAACTGGGAAAAATACTCTTTTTGGCTTTATGTATTGGATACTAACGTAGGACGATATTTCCTGCACTTGGACTGCTGTCATTATCAGAAACAAGGCCCCGTCTCCACGTTTAGCATCCGAGTCGATATTTCACACTTGCGCTGTGAAGCCAGATAACACATCTCTGCATTTGATATAACAATGACCAAGTGATACTTGTGCTCATTCTGCTGTCACAATTATAAGTCACCATTTAAATCCTATTATTCCATGAGACCGCGTATTCACCTTCAGATGACGGCAAGCATTGTATGGCAGCATTGCCAGAATACACCCAATCATGACACTTTCCCAGCTTCTGTATCGTTATCGCTATTATGGAGTCTGGAAAATATAAGATCAGATGAGTCTCAGTACCCAGGCTACACTAGTCAAGGCTTGAGCATTTATTATTCATTTATATAGCACCATTGATTCCATGGTGCTGTACATGAGAAGGGTTTACATACAGATTACAGAGGGGAGAGGACCCTGCCCTTTTGGGCTTACATGCTACAGGATGGTGGGGGAAGGAGACAGTAGGTTGGTGGGTTGCAGCAGTTCCGGTGTTGGTTGAGGTGATATCTCCAGTAGTGGTGAGGAGGTAGCAGGGTCATTGCAGGCTGTAGGCTTTCTTGAAGAGGTGGGTTTTCAGGTTCCGTCTGAAGGATCCGAATGTGGTTGATAATCAGACATGTTGGGGCAAAGAATTCCAGAGGATGGGGGATATTCAGGAGAAGTCTTGGAGGTGGTTGGGTGAGGAGCAAATAAGTGTGGAGAAGAGAAGGAGGTCTTGGGAGGATCGGAGATTACGTGAGGGAAGATATCGGGAGATTAGTTCAGAGATATATGTGGGAGACAGGTTATAGATGGCCTTGTAGGTCAGTATTAGTAATTTGACCTGGTTACACTGAGAGAATGGATGCCAGTGAAGAGATCTGCAGAGTGGAGAAGCGGAGAAGTAGCGAGGACAGAGATTAATTAGTTGGGCAGCAGAGTTAAAGATGGACTGATGAGGTGTGAGGGTGTTAGCAGGGAGACCACAGAAAAGGATGCTGCAGTAGTCGAGGCGGGAGATGATGAGGGCGTGTGTGGGAGGAACGGCCCCCTTCGAGTGTCCGGGTCGGAACCAGAGGAGCCGTCATCTGGGTTCCAGGGGAAACTGTTCCCGGGGGACAGGATTTGAGGACGGACCGTAGTGACTGACAGGTGGGCTGGGACCAGTATAAAGGAGGCTGGGAAATCCCCAGACGATGAGTCAGCAGACCGTGAGAGACACAGCAGGAGAGTGTGGGAGCGACTGCCAGCTAGAGCGACTCACCAGCGCCAGGGAGGACGCCGACTGAGGACTCCAGAGGGACGGTATCCAGAGAGCCGTCCGAGACTTGTTGCTCCTCTCCAGACAGCGGCCCCAGCACAGCCCGCGGCCGCTGTCGCCTCCCCTCTGCCCGTGGCCTACCCGCGGTCGCCCACGGCCACCTCCCCTGAGCTTGTGACCGCAGCCTGTTCCCTGCCACCCGCGGCCGCCCGACTTTCACCAGTGGCTGTGGCCAGCACCGTGCCATCGGTGACCACGACTGTCCCGCTCTAGTCTGCAGCAGGAGCCGGGCCTCTCGGTAGCTGCGCAGGTGGCCTGTCACTCGCCACTATATATCGCTGCTGCCTGCCCAGGTCCGGGCGCTGCGGCCCATCCGTCCAAGGACTCCGCCGGGGCCTGTGGGGCTCCAGTATCCTCAGCGCGCCAGAGAGCGCGAAGACTGTCAACACCTCAGCAACTGGGCCCAGCAACTATTTCGCCGAAAGACCACCAGCCCGAACGGCGAGGGACATCTGGACGGCTAAGTAGACTCTAGACTTAAGGACCCGTAGTCGGCCAAACCGCGGCCCTATAGTGACCGGACGTTGCCGGGAGTAGTCGTGTGCTGCGTTACTGTGTTTGCTTGTTTAGAGCCCCTGCGTGGGCAACCTGTGTTACCCCTGTTTCGGTGATCAGGCTGTGACTGAGGAAAGTCCCCTCAAGTCCCATAAACGTATTCTTAAAAAGCACCGTAGTTGTCTCGTGACTCGACACTGCATCCTGAGTACCTGCGAGTACCACATTTGGCGTAGTCGGCAGGATGCAGTCTCCGAGCGCAGATGGCGGTGCGCCTGATCAGAGTAGGGCTGCAGGCGCTGTGGATGATGTGGGTCCCCGCTCCAGCATCTCCCTGGGGCCTATGCTAAGTAACTTGCCCCGGTTTTCTGGCTCCGATACCCTATTGTGGAGCTGGACCGAACGCATGCGGGGCCTCTCCCGTATGCACTCCATGACCCTTGATCTAGAGGCTGAAGTGGCCCTTATGGCGCTGGATGGGGAGGCCCGGAAGTCGGTTATGTTGAGACCCCCGGGGCATCGCAACACCTTCACCAGGGTCTTACAGATCCTGGAAGAGACCCACGGGGATCCAACAGACGTGGGGGAGTTGAGAACCCGGTTGTTCAGTCGGATGCAGGGGGAGGGGGAGACCATCACCCAGTATATGAATGCCCTCCAGGAGCTACACACCGCCATAGAAAGGAAGGACGGAATGGGGGTAGGGCCCATCGACATTACATTGCGTGACCTGTTAGTGACTGGACTCCGGTACCCGCTAAACAAGCAGGCAATGCGGAAACAGGTCCGAGTGAATCCACATTTAGCCTTCTCTGAAGTGGGGAGTCAGGCCCGGGTGCAAGAGCAGGGGATGACTGCTTCTGTGGGGAAGGCCCGGAGCATGGAGTCCTCCGTCATCGTGGTCGAAGAACCTCAATGGATTGAGGAAATGAGACAGGAACTGAAGAGTATCCGGGGTGAGCTGGCCGAAGTGAAGAAGAGGACAGAGCCCGCGCCCGGCCGACCTGGCTACAAGTCCAGGCCTTGGGAACCTCGCAGTACCCGGGGTGGCCGAGCCTCACCGCCCCGGTGGTATGAGTGTGGAGAACTGGGCCACTTCGCACGGGAGTGTCCGCAGTGTGGGAGATACCCACCCCGGTGGACATTAAACTAGAGGGCTCCGGGCATGGGGGACGCCGCTCGGAGCCGGAAGCCACAACGAGGGGTGGTGGAAGTCCCGAAGAACTGGTCGCAAAGTGCCCATTAGTATGGGCCGAAGTTGAGGGTCGTGCTGTGCGGTGCCTAGTGGATACGGGGTAGCAGGTGACGACCATGCCGGCAACGTACTTCCGGCAGCATTTCCCGGAAGCGGCAAGGCCCCAATGGGGGCCCATGATACGACTAGGGGCCGAAAACCAACTGCCGGTACCTGTTGCCGGGGTGGTGTGGCTTCAGATGACATTGTGTGGAAAATTCCTCGGTCGCCGGGGAGTGGTTCTAACCAAAAGGAGAGACTAACGACTGTCACCCGATCATCTTGGGCATGAACATACTGCGGGAGTTCAGCAATCTACTCCTCAACGACACCACGCAGGAGACCCTAAGTCAGTGGGGTTCTCGCATGCCCCAGGGGCAGGTCTTCCAGTGGTTGGTGTGGGAGGCGCAAGTGCTCCAGGAGTGTCAGGAGGGTGAGGCGCTGGGCAGGGTCATCGCACCGGCGGCCCCTCCACTCGTGCTCCCTCCGGGGCAGACGGTGGTGGCTCTGCCGATCCGCGCCCCAATACCACTGGAGAGCGTGGAGGTGCATGTGGAACCATGTTATTCGGAGCGCCTGCACCCTGGCATCCAGGTGGCCCGCTCCCTGACCACAGTGCGGGAACGGACTGTCTTGGTACGTTGTGTTAACCTGGAAGATCAGGATATCGCCCTGAAGCCCCGGGCCGAGATGGCCAAACTAGTGAGGCCATTGGAGGAGATGCTGCCGGACCCCGCGGTCCAATTGAGGGTGCAACCCGAAGATCCCTGGGCAGTGACGGTACAAACCCAACAGGCTGCCGCATCCTCGACCCAAGAAAAAGGTCGAGTCATCCTGGAGAGAATGCGGGCCGAACTGTCCGGCCTAGCGCCAGCCCAGCTTCTCCAAGTAGAGACACTCCTTGGACAATTTTACAGTGGCTTCGCCAGCCACGAGGACGACTTCAGATGTACCACGGCCATCACGCATGGGATCCCCATGGCAGGAGCGGCCCCCATCCGGGAGCGGTATCGGCAAATACCACCGCAGCTATACCAGGAAGTGAAAACTCTTTTAGCCCAAATGCTTCAGAAAGGGGTCATACGAGAGAGCCAAAGCCCTTGGGCGGCCCTTATTGTCCTGGTTCGGAAGAAAGATGGCACTTTGCGTTTTTGCGTGGATTATCGGAAGTTGAACGCCTGCACCATCAAGGATTCGTATCCACTGCCCCGCATAGAAGAGTCTCTGTCCGCCCTGGGGAACGCAACGTACTTTTCAGCCCTTGACCTGGCTAGTGGGTACTGGCAGGTGCCAATGTCGGAGGAAGACAGGGCCAAGACGGCATTCATCCTTCCCATGGGACTGTTCGAGTTCAATCGGATGCCGTTTCGGCTGGCCAACGCCCCAGGAACTTTCCAGCGGTTGATGGAGCGGTGTCTGGGAGACCTCAACTTTGAAGCCACGTTGATATACCTGGACGATATCATCTAATCCGCCACGTTCGAGGACCACCTGAAGCGGTTTGGGCAGGTGCTCGGCCGGCTGCAGAAGTATGGGTTAAAGGTAAAGCCCCAGAAATGCCACCTGTTCCGCACCCAAATCGAGTATCTGGGGCATACCGTCTCAGCGGAGGGCGTCCGACCATTCCTGGAAAAGGTCGCTGCCGTCCAGGGGTGGCCTACCCCCGAGACGGTGAAAGACGTGCGGGCCTTCTTGGGGCTGGCCAGCTACTACCGTTGGTTCGTGAAAAATTTTGCACACCAAGCTCGAGCCCTGCAGGACCTGCTGAAGGGGGCTCCCGCCGGGGCGAATGGTCGGAAGATCCAGTGGCAGCAACCGCAAGAGGATGCGTTTCAAGATCTTAAGGCTTCGTTCTCGGACGCCCCAGTACTGGCATATGCGGATTTCTCGCAACTGTTCATCCTACATACCAACAGGAGCCTTCAGGGACTAGGAGCTGTGTTGTCACAGGTGCAGGGCGGCCGGGAGAGAGTGAACGCCTATGGTAGCTGGTCGCTGCACGACTCAGAACGCAACCCGGACAATTACAGCTCCTTTAAGCTCGAGCTCCTCACGGTGGTGTGTGCAATGACGGAGCGATTCGCAGAGTACCTGGCGGGCTAAGAGGTAGTAGTGCGGACCGATAACAACCCGTTGGCCCATTTGGAGAACGCCAAACTGGGGGCCCTCGAGCAACGGTGCGTGGCTCGAATGGCCAAATTCAATTATAAGATCATCTACAAACGGGGAGCTGAAAATGTGCACGCCGACGCGCTCTCCAGAATCCGACATACCACCTCAGGGAGAAGTCGAGACGACAAATTAGAGGCAGACGAGACGCCGTTCGCCCTCCCCACCGCTGTGCCTACAATCAACGCGCAGGAAGTGCCTCATCCGGGATTCCTAAGAGGGATGTTGGAACAGCCACACGACAACTGGATCCAGCAGCAACAAGAAGATACAGAAATTGGACTCCTGCGCTGATGGGTGGCCGCCGGTAAATTACCCATGGGTTCACAAAGACAGACTTTAACCCAAGATATGCTGCTGATGTTGCGTCAGTGGGAGAAACTAGCCATAAAAATAGGACTTTTATATCGAAAAGCCACGTCATGAACCACGTCAGCTACGATATGGCAGGTGATCGTGCCCGAAGCCCATCTCAACCAACTGGTCCAGGAAGCCCATGAAAAAGGGGCTCATTACGGTGCTCAAAAGACTCTATAATGGCTACAGCAGATAGTGTACCACCCACGCTTGCACGCTGCTGTAGAAGAAGTTTGTAGAAGAAGTTTGTCGAACCAGCCGTTCGTGTGAACTCGCTAAACCCCCCGCACAACGAGCCCCGATGCAAACTATTTTAACATCGGCCCCTCTGGAGCGTCTTACGGTGGACTATCTAACCATAGGTCCTGCCTATCAGGGGTATGCACATTGCCTCGTTATGGTGGACCATTTCACCAAGTTTGCCGTGGTCACCCCCACCCGAGACCACCCATCGGAGTCGGCCGCCTATGAGATTTGTAAAAACTTTATTCAAGTGTACGGCTGTCCACAACGAATACATTCGGACCAAGGGGCATGCTTCCTGGGAAAAGTCATGGAAGACCTACACCATCTTTACGGGATCGATAAATCGCGGACTACGCCATACCACCCGCAGGGAAATGGAGCTTGCGAGCAATTCAATCGTACGCTAGTCCAAATGCTGCGCACCCTAGAGAGCGACCGCAAGGCCCGCTGGCCTGAATATGTCCCCGAGCTGGTGTGGGTGTATAACAATCGGGTACATCGAGTGACTGGTTACATCCCCTACTCATTGCTGTTCAGACGAGAAGGCAAAGGCATTACGGAGGTGGAATTGAACCCGGAGGAACCACAACCCTGGACCGGAGTTTCCTCATGGGTCCGAAACCACCGGCATCGGCTGCAGACCCTCCACTGTATCATCCATACGAAGCTCCAGGATCTAGAACACCAAGGAGGAGCACTACCCCCACCCATTGACTTTCAAGCTGGGGATCGGGTACTTGTACTTGATCAATGCCCCCAAAACAAGTTAGAAAACCGGTGGTAGGCGAACCTGTACCGAGTGTTGCGCCGAATAAGCCACGACGGGCATGTGTACGAAATACAAGCTGAAGGAAACAACGCGCCCCTCAGTCGGGTTGTGCACCGTAACATGTTACGACCATGCACGTCTACCGATCCCCCGCGACCTGAACCGACCCCCCAGGTCCCTGATCCCCTGCCTATGGTCTGGGACCTGGATGACGAAGAGGACTTCCCCGTCACATCTGTGGGGCACCCCAGCAGTGGCACTACCGTCGACCCGAAAATCCCACTAGAACCAACTAGTCGACCAACCTCCACTACGCCCGAGCTTCGACGCTCCGAGCGGTCAACAGCTGGCAAACCCCCTGAACGTTCCAAACAGGATCAGTTCGTATGACGACAAGGACTGTCATCCCAAGGAACGAATACGAATCTACAGAAACCTTCGCCCGAGGACTGGCGAGCATACAGGTCAGGGGAGTGTGGGAGGAACGGCCCCCGTCGAGTGTCTGGGCCGGAACCAGAGGAGCCGTCATCTGGGTTCCGGGGGAAACTGTTCCCGGGAGACAGGATTCGAGGACGGACCGTTGTGACTGACAGGTGGGCTGGGGGAGGGACCGGTATAAAGGAGGCGGGGAATTCCCCAGATGATGAGTCAGCAGACCAGGAGAGACACAGCAGGAGAGCCTGGGAGCGACTGCCAGCTAGAGCGACTCACCAGCGCCAGGGAGGACGCCGACTGAGGACTCCAGAGGGACGGTATCCAGAGAGCCGTCCGAGACTTGTTGCCCCTCTCCAGACTGCGGCCACTGCGGCCCCAGCACAGCCCGCGGCCACCTCCCCTGAGCTCGTGACCGCAGCCTGTTCCCTGCCACCCATGGCCGCCCGGCTTTCACCAGTGGCTGCGGCCAGCACCATGCCGCCGGCGGCCACGACTGTCCCGCTCCAGTCCGCAGCAGGAGCCGGGCCTCTCTTGATCGCGGACTCCTGGTTGCAGCCGGTAGCTGCGCAGGTGGCCTGTCACTCGCCACTATATATCGCTGCCGCCTGCCCAGGTCCGGGCGCTGAGGCCCATCCGTCCAAGGACTCCGCCGGGGCCTGTGGGGCTCCAGTATCCTCAGCGCGCCGGAAAACGCGAAGACTGTATCAACACCTCAGCAACTGGGCCCAGCAACTATTTCGCCGAAAGGCCACCAGCCCGAACGGCGAGGGACATCTGGACAGCTAAGTAGACTCTAGACTTAAGGACCCGTAGTCGGCCAAACCACGGCCCTATAGTGACCGGCCGTTGCCGGGAGTAGTCGTGTGCTGCGTTACGGTGTTTGCTTGTTTAGAGCCCCTGCGTGGGCAACCTGTGTTACCCCTGTTTCGGTGATCAGGCTGTGACTGAGGAAAGTCCCCTCAAGTCCCATAAACGTATTCTTAAAAAGCACCGTAGTTGTCTCGTGACTCGACACTGCATCCTGCGTACCTGCGAGTACCACACGTGCACAAGCATTTTAGTAGATTGAGGGTTGAGGAAAGGGCGGATTCTGGAAATATTTTTGAGCTGGAGGCAACAGGAGGTAGAAAGAGCTTGGATGTGTGGTTTGAAGGACAGGGCAGAGTCAAGGGTTACTCCGAGGCAGCGGACTTCCGGTACTGGGGAAAGCGTGATGTCATTAATTGTGATAGATAGGTCAGGTAAGGAAGATCTGTGAGATGGAGGAAAGATGATCAGTTCAGATTTGTCCACATTGAGTTTGAGGAAGTGAGAGAAGAAGGAGGATATGGCTGATAGACACTCTGGGATTCTGGACAGCAGAGAGGCGACGTCTGGGCCAGAGAGGTAGATCTGAGTATCATCGGCATAAAGGTGGTACTGGAATCTATGGGACTTAATGCGTTGTCCCAGGTCAAGTGTATAGATTGAGAAGAGTAGGGGTCCTAGAACAGAGCCTTGGGGGACTCCAACAGAGATAGGGTGGGATGAGGAGGTAGTGTGGGAGTGGGAGACACTGAATGTGCAGTTGGAAAGGTATGAGGAGATCCAGGATAAGGCGAGGTCTTTGATGCCAAAGGAGGAGAGGATCTGTAGTAGACAGGGCCGGTTTTAGGCAAAGTGGGACCCTAGGCAAAGTTTAAAATGGGGCCCCAAATGCTAACATATTGCACATCACACAGAAGCATTTTGATTGTATTTACATGCGCTGAGTTCAGGCCGCTAAATGATCGACAAAATTGAAGAAGTCGTTCAATACTTGTTTCCCGGCCTCTTTCCACCGTCTGAGAAAGAATGATGGAGACAGAACGATCACTAATGGATTACTAAGGGTGTGTGCACACGTTGCAGTTTTTGCTGCGGATCCATAGCGGATTTGGTCCTGCGGATCCGGCAGCAGTTTCCATGCGGTTAACAGTACCATGTAAACCTATGGAAAACCAAATCCACCGTGCACATGCTGCGGAAAATTCCACGCAGATTTGCTGCGGCTTATTTTCCGCAGCATGTTACTTCTTTTTTGCGGAACCGCAGCTGCAGTGTACGTTCCGGGACATACAAATCAATCAATCTCTCTCATCCACACTACCAAACCGCACTAGAACCTGCATCAAATCTGCTGTACACATGCTAGGAATCCGCAGTTAAAATGCATGTGTTTTACCCTGCGGTTTCTGCCAAGAGATATGGATTCTCTGCAGAAAAATCCGCAGACTAATCCGCAATGTGTGCACACACCCTAACAGATCACCATACAGTATCATGTTATCAGCAGCACATCTACAATTTACACCCCATAGTCCTCCATATAATATAATCTGCCCCATAGTCCTCCATATAGTATAATACACTCCTTATAGCCCTCCATATATTAAAATACACTGCTCAGTCCTCCATATAGTATAATACACTCCCCATAGTCCTCCATATAGTATAATACACTCCTCAGTCCTCCATATAGTATAATACACTCCTCATAGCCCTCCATATATTAAAATACACTGCTCAATCCTCCATATAGTATAATACACTCCATATAGAATAATGCACCGGCATAGTCACCCATGTAGTACAATTCACTTCGAATAAAATAAATATAATACAGCCCCCCATAGAATATAATGTAGCCCCAAATAGAATATAATGTAGCCCCCCCATGTTATATAACACAGCCTCCCCCTATAGAATATAATGTATAATGTACCCCCCCATGGTATATAACACAGTCGCATAGTATATAGCCCAGCACCACATGGTATATAGCCCAGCACCACATGGTATACAGCACAGCATGGTATAATACAGCCCACCATGGTATACAGGCTGTATACTATGGTGGGCTGTATAATACAGCCCAGCATGGTGTAATACAGCCCAGCATGGTCTAAGGCTGGTTTCACATTTGCGTTAAAACAACGCTGCGCCCTGCGTCGTTAAGCCCCGCCCTGATCCGGCTCCCTGCCTGCCCCATCCGGGATCACCGCCTACTTTCGCATTTGCACGCATGCGATCGGCGCACCCTATCTTTAGCATAGGGTGCGCAGATCATGCGCTGCCAGTGTGAAAGTAGCGTGCTGCACACTTTTGACGGTGCGCCGTGCACGCCGAAATGCAACATGCTGCATTTCGGCGCGCACGGCGCACCGTCAAAAGTGCGCAGCACGCTACTTTCACACTGGCAGAGCATGATCTGCGCACCCTATGCTAAAGATAGGGTGCGCCGATCGCATGCGTGCAAATGCGAAAGTAGGCGGTGATCCCGGATGGGGCGGGCAGGGAGCCGGCTCAGGGCGGGGCTTAACGACGCAGGGCGCAGCGTTGTTTTAACGCAAATGTGAAACCAGCCTAATACAGCCCAGCATGGTCTAATACAGCCCAGCATGGTCTAATACAGCCCAGCATGGTTTATAACCCCCCAGAATGGTATAATACAGCCCAGCATGGTATATAGCACCCCAGAATGGAATAATACAGCCCAGTATGGTATAATACAGCCCAGCATGGTATATAGCCCCCAAGCATGGTATAATACAGCCCAGCATGGTATATAGCCCCCCCCCCAGAATGGTGTAATACAGGCCAGCATGGCATAATACAGCCCAGCATGGTATATAGCCCCCCAGAATGGTATAATACAGCCCAGTATGGTATAATACAGCCCAGCATGGTATATAGCCCCCCAAAATGGTATAATACAGCCCAGGACAGTATAATACAGCCCAGCATGGTATAATACAGCCCAGCATGGTATAATACAGGCGTGCATTGTATATAGCCCCCCCAGAATGGTATAATACAGCCCAGCATGGTATATAGCCCCCCCAGCATGGTATATATCACCCCCCCAGAATGGTGTAATACAGCCCAGCATGGTATATCACCCCCCCAGAATGGTGTAATACAGCCCAGCATGGTATAATACAGTCCAGCATGGTATACAGCCCCCCCAGAATGGTATAATACAGCCCAGCATGATATAATACAGCCCAGCATGGTATAATACAGCCCAGCATGGTATAATACAGCCCAGCATGGTATAATACAGCCCAGCATGGTATATAGCACCCCCCCAGAATGGTCTAATACAGGCCAGCATGGTATATAGCCCCCCCAAAATGGTATAATACAGCCCAGGACGGTATAATACAGCCCAGCATGGTATATAGCCCCCCAGAATGGTATAATACAGCCCAGTATGGTATAATACAGCCCATCATGGTATATAGCACCCCCCCAGAATGGTCTAATACAGGCCAGCATGGTATAATACAGCCCAGCATGGTATATAGCCCCCCCAAAATGGTATAATACAGCCCAGGATGGTATAATACAGCCCAGCATGGTATATAGCCCCCCAGAATGGTATAATACAGCCCAGCATGGTATTATACAGCCCAGCATGCTATATAGCCCCCCTAAAATGGTATAATACAGACCAGGACGGTATAATACAGCCCAGCATTGTATATAGCCCCCACTCCAGCATGGTATAATACAGCCCAGCATGGTATATAGCACCCCAGCACGGTATAATACGGCCCAGCACGGTATCTAGCCCCCCAGCACGGTATAATACGGCCCAGCATGGTATCTAGCCCCCCCAGCATGGTATAATACAGCCCAGCATGGTATATAGCCCCCCCAGCATGGTATAATACAGCCCAGGATGGTATATTACAGCCCAGCATGGTATATAGCCCCCCCCAGAATGGTATAATACAGCCCAGCATAGTATATAGCCCCCCCAAATGGTATAACACAACCCAGCATGGTATAATACAGCCCAGCATGGTATATAGCCCCCCCCAGCATGGTATAATACAGCCCAGCATGGTATATAGCCCCCCCCAGAATGGTGTAATACAGGCCAGCATGGCATAATACACCCCAGCATGGTATATAGCCCCCCAGAATGGTATAATACAGCCCAGCATGGTATATAGCCCCCCAGCATGGTATAATACAGCCCAGCATGGTATATAGCCCCCCCCAGAATGGTATAATACAGCCCAGCATGGTATATAGCCCCCCCCCAGAATGGTATAATACAGCCCAGCATGGTATATAGCATCCCAGAATGGAATAATACAGCCCAGCATGGTATATAGCACCCCCCCAGAATGGTGTAATACAGGCCAACATGGTATAATACAGCCCAGCATGGTATATAGCCCCCCCAAAATGGTATAATACAGCCCAGGATGGTATAATACAGTCCAGCATGGTATATAGCCCCCCAGCATGGTATAATACAGCCCACCATGGTATAATACAGGCGTGCATTGTATATAGCCCCCCCCAGAATGGTATAATACAGCCCAGCATGGTATATAGCCCCCCCCAGCATGGTATAATACAGCCCAGCATGGTATATATCACCCCCAAGAATGGTGTAATACAGCCCAGCATGGTATACAGCCCCCCCAGCATGGTATATATCACCCCCCCAGAATGGTGTAATACAGCCCAGCATGGTATAATACAATACAGCCCAGCATGGTATAATACAGCCCCCCCAGCATGGTATAATACAGCCCAGCATGGTATATAGCACCCCCCCCAGAATAGTCTAATACAGGCCAGCATGGTATAATACAGCCCAGCATGGTATATAGCCCCCCCAAAATGGTATAATACAGCCCAGGACGGTATAATACAGCCCAGCATGGTATATAGCCCCCCAGCATGGTATATAGCCCCCCCAGCATGGTATAATACGGCCCAGCATGGTATATAGCCCCCCAATGGTATAATACAGCCCAGGATGGTATAATACAGCCCAGGATGGTATATAGCCCCCCAGGATGGTATAATACAGGCCAGCATGGTATAATACAGCCCAGGACGGTATAATACAGCCAAGCATGGTATATAGCACCCACCCAGAATGGTCTAATACAGGCCAGCATGGTATAATACAGCCCAGCATGGTATACAGCCCAGCATGGTATATAGCCCCCCTGAATGGTATAATATAGCCCAGCATGGTATATAGCCGCCCAGCATGGTATAATACGGCCCAGCATGGTATAATACGGCCCAGCATGGTATATAGCCCCCCAGCATGGTATAATACGGCCCAGCATGGTATAATACAGCCCAGCATGGTATATAGCCCCCCCCAAATGGTATAATACAGCCCAGGATGGTATAATACAGCCCAGGATGGTATATAGCCCCCCAGAATGGTATAATACAGGCCAGCATGGTATTTTGCAGCCCACCATGGTATAATACAGCCCAGCATGGTATATAGCCCCCCCAGCATGGTATATAGTCCTCCCAGAGTGGCCCCACAGTCCAGTACTCACACTGATTGAAAAAAAAAACAAAAACAAAAAAAAACAAAACACACTCCTCACCTTCTCCTCGTGCCCGCGCTGCTGGCTGCTCCTGTCTTGTCCTGCTCTGTCTGGCACACAGTGAGCGCGATGACGTCAGCTGACGCTCTCTCCTCCATCACTGCCTCCTTCAGTGTGGCGGGAGTCGGCGCTGGAGGCAGGCGGGCCCCCCTGCCTCACAGGGGCCCCATAGCGGCTGTGTGATGTGCCGCTGGCTGGGGGCCCCTGGAGGAGCGGGGGCCCTAGGCAGCTGCCTGGTCTGCCTGCCCATAACGCCGGCCCTGGTAGTAGGAGGCAGTGGTCTATTCTCTAGAAGGAGTATAGCGTATTGTCCGTTAGCTTTTGCTGTAAGTAGGTCGTTAGTAATTTTGGTCAGGGCTGTCTCAGTGGAGTTATGGGGGCGAAAGCCAGATTGTAGATTGTCATAGAGCAAGTTAGATAAGAGGTGGAAGGAAAGTTCAGCATGGACGTGCTGCTTCAGGAGATTGGAAACGAATCGGAGCAGCGATATTGGGCGATAGCTGGACATAGCGGTTGGGTCGAGGGTTGGCTTTTTAAGGATAGGTGTGATTGTGGCATGTTTGAAAGCAGAAGAGAAGGTACCGGACGTTAGTGATAGGTTGCAGAGGTGGGTTAGGGATGGGATAAGTGTGGTGGTGAGGTTGGGGAGGAGGTGGGATGGGGTCGAGTGCACAGGTTGTGAGGTGCGATTTGGAAAGGAGACAATTAAGCTCCCCTTCAGTGATGTTAGAGAGGGAGGTTATGGGGTTTGGGCATTGATCTGGTATACAGAATCAGACCTGCGCCAGTGAAGACCTGGAGTCCAAACTACATCGGTCAAGAGCCGAGTCACTCCAGGTACGAGAAACAACCACCGTTGGTCAAGGAGGAGACTCCTCTCCGGGGTGGATGCCAGGTGCGAGTGAGCCGGACCTTTGCTTCCAGCACTGACATACGGTACGTTGAGGACTTGAGCTAGGACAACAGACTTTGTCTGTATGTTGCATCCGGTCACCAGCTTACATGCGCAAGCACCAGGTGGGCTGGAGATGCCGTGTACCATGCTCAGGGATGTCAATCAAGAAGGGTCAGATTGGAATTGTCCTCAGACTGACCGCAGTGACTCTTCTGCTGAGTGGCTCCTACCTCCATGACTCCCAGAAGGTCACAGAGAATGCCGGGATTAAACTTCTTAAAGGGAATCTGTCACCCTTTTTTTCGGTTTGCAGCTGCCGGCATAGACATCGGGGGCTTATCTACAGAATTCTGTAATGCTGTAGATAAGCCTCCGATGTAACCTGAAAGATAAGAAAAACACGTTATATTATACTCACCGGGGTGGGCGGTCTGGTCCGGTGGGCATTGCGGTCCTGTCTGACGCCTCCCTTCTTAATGCGATGACGTCCTCTTCTCCCGTCCTGTAATGGCTGCGGTGCAAGCGCACTGCTCTGCCCTGTTGAGGGCAGAGCAGAGTCCTGCAGTGCGCAGGCGTCGAGAGAGGTCCGGCGCCTGCGCACTGCAGGACTCTGCTCTGCCCTCAACAGGGCAGAGCAGTGCGCTTGCGCCGCAGCCATTACAGGACGGGAGAAGAGGACGTAATCGCATGAAGAAGGGAGGCGTCGGACCGCCCACCGGACTGGACCGCCCACCCCGGTGAGTATAATATAACGTGTTTTTATTATCTTTCAGGTTACATCGGAGGCTTATCTACAGCATTACAGAATGCTGTAGATAAGCCCCAGATATCTCTGCCAGCAGCTGCAAGCCGAAAAAAAGGGTGACAGATTCCCTTTAAATCAGCTAACAACAATAAGGAGTAGAGATGAGTGAATACCTGAATATTTATTCAAGCAGATCGGATATCGACTAAATAAAATCTGACCGAGTCAAAAGTGCAGAGAATGCCGTTAGGACCCTACCGCATAATAAACCAAAAGATATGAAAGAGGTTAAAAAAATGAATAAAATCCATTATTCTCACCAGTACCAGACCATCACTTGTCTTTCACCGCCTCGGCTGATAGAACTCCATTCTCCATGGTGGTCTTCATTTCTTCCAGGCATTCTTTTCCACCACTGGCCTCGGAAATGGAGAGGAGGCGCCGTCCAATGCAGAGGATGGGGGCATGTGGCTCCAGAGGGGTCCTGGCACAGGTGAGTATAATGCATTTTATTATGTTAACCCTTCCCTGACTTTCAAAAGAATTCAGCAAAATAGTGTCCGTCTGGCAGTCACCATAATACATTCATCCGAATCACAAACATTAAATATGAAATTAAATTCTGTATTTAGGGCTAAAAATCATTTTTTTTCAGATGTATTTTTTTATAAAAAAATTTGCATTTCTATGAGCTCTATATTGCACTGTGTTAATATGAATTAACTGGGAATCTGTCAGTGAGCTCATTTTAACGGTCTGACAGGGAGCCTGTAACTTTTTTTATATGTCTGATTTATGACCAAATGAATATGCAAGGAAACAAAGGGCTTGTTAAAGCAACAGTGCAACATTTTTAAAGAAACACAACTGCAAAAATAATTTTACATGCATTTAAGAAAAAAAAAAAAAGGAAAAAATTGTCCCAAAAGGTGAATAACCCCTTTAAGAAATAAATCCACAGAGAATGTGGCTGTGGGACATTAAAATGACAAAGGTGGAGATTGACTTTTTGGTAACATATCCCTTGGATATTTCTGGGGATGACCGGAATTGGAAGATAAAATGCATCCAAAAATAATGTTAAAAAAATAAAATAAAAGGATTATTCAGCAGTGATTAAATGTCATTGAAGAAAGGTCGAGGAATCCGTACAAAGACAAAATAGCTATTATCAAAGACAAAAGACAGATTTGGCTCGAAATCACACGGACATTACTCTCATTATCCAGAACTTTGCCAATCAGCCGAAAAGGAAACATTTTCCTGATCCGTGAGCCCCGCGCTCAGCCCTGCGTTAGTTGTAGAAAATGATGGGAATTAGTGGTTAATGATAAACTTAATACAAATACATTCATTTGATATCAAATATGCGCTCGCTCCGCTCCCATACGCCGAGCTTAAGGGGCATTAAACCCATTACTGACAAGATGAGGCGATAGGCGGAAATTTTCGCCGTGCGCAGCCCATTAGGGCTGGATGAACAATTCAGATAATGCTCGGACTATCCACTTGGATAATTGTTTTGATAATGACTGCCATCTTGAAGCACTTTATTAGCCGGGGATGAATAAAACGTCAAAATGAATTCTCCTTGAGTGAAGGTTTTTCAAGATTACAATTTTCGATGAGACCAAGTCTGACAGCAAGGGGAACACAGAACATGGCAAGGATGGAGGTGGCATTGGTGCCGTCCAACAGGGCCGCCATCAGGGCATTACGGCCCTGACTGGCGTATGGGGCCCGGTGAGCGGGGGGGCCCGCATCAGATCCCGTCTCATCTGCTCACTGGGCCCTACCGGCAGGCTAAACCAGACCCTAGCAGCGCAGCGGCAGTTCTAACTCTATTGACGTGCGGGCCCGCACGTCAATATTTAACAGCCGCCAGCCAATCAGAGGCTGGCAGAAGACGTTAGCTGCGGCGCGCACGTCTCCGGCGTCTGATGTCATTCGCCGGCGAGTGCGCGCTACAGCTGCGTGGAGGGAGCTTCGCCGCAGGAGCGCGGCAAGGTAAGAAGAACGTGTTTTTTATTTTTAATTGAAAGCGGCAGATTTAAAAAAAAATCTTTTGGCCAAAACAAGAGCTGCTGGCTATAGGTGTGATCTGGTGATGGGAACTGTTAATGTGTGATTGGTGAGAAGTGGAATTTTTCCAAGAGAGAGCGGTGGGGCCTGGGCGGAGCCTCAAGGGGGCCCCGAAAATTTTGCCAGTATGGGGCCCCAAAATTCCTAGTGGCAGCCCTGCCGTTCAATATGCTCTACAAAAGCCCAAGTTATACCAGCACTGTCCATATCACAATAAACAGAAGATGCCCAGATTATACCAGTAGTCCATATATAATTGCATACAGGAGATGCCCAGGTTATACCAGCTGTTCATACAGGATATACCCAGGTTATACCGGCTGTACATATATAATTATATACAGGAGATGCCCAGGTTATACCGGCTGTACATATATAATTATATTCAGGAGATGCCCAGGTTATACCAGCTGTACATATATAGTTATATACAGGAGATGCCCAAGTTATACCGGCTGACGCTGTACTTATACAATACTAGACAGGAGATTCCTAGAAACACAACAAGAGAACACAAAATGACAAATTTGCACAAATACTCTGCAGTAAAAAACATGACAGTAATCAGCAAGTGCTGTATAACAAATACAGGGTATTTAGTCGAAACGTTTTTTGCAAAAAATGTATACCAAGCCGCTTCACCACGTCACGGTAACCCTTCACGAAGCAGTCCCTATCTAATGTATTTAAAACCTGAACATGTGAACAGTGTCTAAATGAACAGGATACAGACAGGCGCCTCCTAGCAAATGGGCTTGTGGTGTAAGACAGCTCATTTATGTGCATGTCATACAGGAGAGGGGTGGGGTCTCCCAAACCATGCTGAGCAAGGAAGAAACGGATTAAAAACATATGTGACATGCACAAATGTGAACAAGTCGGTCAGACAATGCTCACACCACCCACTAAGGGTGGTTTCACATTAGCACTTTTTAAGCGCATGCACGGCCGGGGGTAGCTCCGCCCCCGAGCCGGCTCTCTGCCCGGCGTGCCCGCCCCTTGCTTGTAGCGCCGCCTCCTAGTGGACAGCGGCGCCTGCGATCGGCGCACCCTATCTTTTGCATAGGGTGCGCAGATCGTGCGCAGGCCGTGCGCTAGTTGCGAAAAGTTTGATTTTGGCGCACACGGCGCACCGTCAAAAGTGCGCAGCGCAGGTCAAAGCGCAACTAGCGCACGGCCTGCGCACGATCTGCGCACACTATGCTAAAGATAGGGTGCGCCGATCGCAGGCGCCGCAGTGCGCTAGGAGGCGGCGCTACAAGCAAGGGGCGGGCACGCCGGACAGAGAGCCGGCTCGGGGGGCGGAGCCACCCCCGGCCGTGCGTGCGCTTAAAAAGCGCTAATGTGAAACCAGCCTAACTGAGATACAACAAGAAAACACAAAATGACAAATTTGCAAAAATACTCTGCAGTAAAAACATGACCGTGATCTGCAAGTGCTGTATAACAAATACAGGGTATTTAGTCGATACATTTTTTGGAAAAAATCTATACCAAGCCGCTTCACCACGTCACGGTAACCCTTCAGGAGATTCCTAGGTAGTACCAATATGGTCCATATCACTACATACAGTAGATACCCAGGTTATAGCAGCATTAACTACACAACTTTTGGACACATAATTCAGCGCATTTAATACTACGGAGCAATGACACAGTCCGGGGTGCTCCGCTGTTCATTATATAGAAGTGTATCAGGTCGTTTAGACAAAAAGCAAAGTACAAAGTATCAGAAATCCATGAATGCCAATAACACCACAACCTTTATGTGGCTGCTTTCTGGTGACTTACTGTTGCTGGATGAAGCTGCAGGACCACAGAGGAGGAACATGGCGGACAGAGCTTGGAGGTTTCCTGTTGGTGTCGCTGTAATCCTCCACCTGCAGGTAACAGGTGCCGACCCTCCTCACAACTAACAGGTGCCGAACCTGAGGGTAACAGGTGCCGACCCTCCTCACAACCTGCGGGTAGAGGTGGATCACACATCCGTTTTTAGACGTCCGTCAAAATCTGCCGTTTAGCAAAAAAACGGATCCGCCATTTTTTTGGCGGATCCGTTTTTATAACCAGAGACTTGCATTAGTGGCTAAAGCAGATCCGTCCAAAAAACGGATCCGATAGCATCTGTTTGTGGCAAAACGGAAACGGATCCGTTTTTCACACTTTGGCGGACTCCAAAAAACAGATGTGTGAAACAGGCCTAACAGGTGCCACCGACCCTCCCCACACCCGCAGGTAACAGGTGCCGACTCTCCTCACAACTCGCGGGTAAGGCTGTGTGCACACACTGCGGATTTGGCCGCTGCGGATCCGCAACAGTTTTTGCTGCAGTGTACAGTACCATAATATCCTATGGATATTAAGAACCGCAGTGCAGACGGTGCAGATTTTTCCGCGCGGTATCTCCTCCATTGTGGAGATGAAAAACCGCAGCGCAATCCGCAGGTAAAACCGCAGGTAAGGCTATGTGCACACGCTGCGGTTTTACCTGCGGTTTATCACCTCTACAATGGAGGAGATGGCAAACCGCAGCGGAATCCGTAGAAAGAATTGACATGTCAATTCTTTCTGCAGTTTTGAAACCGCAGCAAAATCCACGCCGTCTGCACTGTGGTTTTTAATATCCATAGGATATTATGGTACTGTACACCGCAGCAAAAACTGCTGCGGATCCGCAGCGGCCAAATGCGCTGCAGAACCGCAGCAGAATCCGCAGCGTGTGCACACACCCTAAAACCGCAGGTCTTTTGACCTGAGGATTTTACAAAATCCACGCAGCCAAATCCGCAGAGCATTCCGCAGCGTGTGCACACACCCTGACAGGTGCTGACCCTCCTCACAACTGGCGGGTAAGGCTGTGTGCACACGCTGCTGATTGGTCTGCGGTTTATCACCTCTACAATGGAGGAGATGGTAATCCGCAGCAGAATCCGCAGAAAAGAAGTCACATGTCATTTCTTTCTGCGGATTCAAAACCGCAGCAAATCCGAGCGGAAAAAAACGCAGCATGCTCATTAATTTTGCGGATTTTTCCGCGTTCTAGCTATTTCTATGCGTCTTGAAAACACGCGGAAAAAAACGCATAAAAAACGCACAGAAAAAAAACGCACGGTTTCTGGGAAGGGAGTCAGGTTTTTCAGCAGAAATTTACTGCTACGTGTGCACATAGCCTAACAGGTGCCGACCCTCCTCACAGCCTGCAGGCCTGGTGCTGAGCAGCATCAGCCACCTGTACACAGTACACAAGATACACCACTAGGGGCAGCAGTCACCTGAGGAGCAATTGAATATTAGACCATGTTCCCACTATGAGTATTTTGTGCGATTTTGATTATGCTAATTTTAGGTAAATTGGGATTGTGTGCAGTTTTTTTTAATCATTGCGTTTTTTATTGCATTCTTGACTGCATTTTTTTTTTTTTAATACTTCCTGGTATTTGGCTTTGACAACACGTTTTTCACACCGCCATGTGCAGAACGTGGGCTCGTAGCCTTTGGCTTCATTTACCTATATGCAGTCAAATTTTGGATTTATCGCCATGATGAATGCAAAATGGCTGAAGAACACGGGGGCTTTATGTAATCGCGGCAAATGCTTTCCATTTTTTTTTTTTTTTTTTTTTTTTGCAATTTCACATTAATTTGTTTCGGCAATAAACTTGTAGTCACCTTGTAAATATTCCAGAATGTCGGAGGCGTTCCAAAATTCTTTTCCGCTCAGTAATTGGCAGCTTATTATTTACAGATGGGGAACTGTTACTGAACACCTGATTTGCTGCAGATCATCATCCACGGTGGATTACAGAAAGTGAAAGACGTATAATGTCTCATCTGTGGTTTTCACGGATCGCACTCATACCTATGTTATTCTAAGGGGCCGTGCACAAATCCATTTTCTTTTTTTCGTGGAAAATATCCGAGACGTGTCGGACTTGATCCATGGGTTGGATCGCACCCGGCCATGCAAGTCAATGGGGCCTCTTAAAAAAAATCGGAATGCACTCAGATGGCATCCAAGTGCAGTCTGTTTTTTTCCCATAGACTGTGAATTAGGAGAAAGTGGAGAATTTTTTTTTACTCCACATACGAAAAAAACAGATAACGCTCCAACCACATTCTGATCAAAGTCTGTTCAGAATAATTGCTCCAATTTTTTTTTCAAATGTAGAAAAATCGGACGTGAGAATGAGCCCTAAGAAAAAATCTTCAGGAAATCCACAAGAAAGGGTATGTGCACACGGCGTCATATAGGCGTCGGCGCAGAATGGGGCGCTTTCGCAGTACCTTTTTAACCCGGATTCCGTGTGGACGTGCCCTACAGATATATTCATAAAGACTTCTGCAATGCAGATTTTTTTGGCTCCTAAATCCACATCCAAAAACCGTAAACAAGTGTATTTTGATGTTCCTTTTTTCTGCTTCTCTTGTTTATTAGTAAAATTTAAAGCAGTTTTCTTTAATGATTTGAAAATTGACAGTTTGCTTCTTCTAAGGCTTCATTCACACTGCATTTTTTTTTGGTCAGTGATTGAAAGAAAACATTTAGAAGTGGAAAAATAACTATAGTTACAAGAATAGGACCTCTCCTCTGTTTTGGAGCCACTCCTGGTTTTCACTTTAAAATACTGACGAAACACTGACTAGAAATACTGAAGTGTGAATTAGGGCTGAGGGCTCGCTTACACGTCCAATTATTCTGATCGGCGTTTGATCAGAGTGTGTAAATTGGACGGCAATTGGATGAGATTTTTTCCCGGACCCATAGATTTGCATTACTAACTTTGATCTGACCCTCGGATGAAAATCAGACGTCTCCTATATTTTCTGTGGACAATGTGAACAGCCCCATAGAATATTATGGGTATCTGTGGAAAAAAAAACGGACCGCACTCGTACGGGAAAATTGGATGTGTGAACGAGCCCTTAGAAGTAGAAATAACAATGGATTAAACACTCTGATGCTTTATGGGTGCCTTTACTATAGGAAACCTGTACTGTGAAGCTTTTTTTTTAGCTTTTCATACACTTTAAATACTTAAATACCTGCAGCTTGGTGAGTGTCCAGGTCCTGAGTCCTCCACCCATTGACAAAATGACAGCTGAGAAATGTCAGCTTGTGAGTCTGTGGGAGAGAGGGTCCCCATCGAGTGTCTGGGTCGGAACCAAGGGGACCGTCACCTGGGTTCCGGGGGAAACGGTTTCTGGGGGACAGAGTTCAGGGACGGACCGTGGAGACTGACAGGTGGACTGGGGTAGGAACCAATATAAAAGGGGCGGGGAACGCGAGTCACAGTGAGTCAGCGGAGCAAGAGATCATGGGAGCGACTGAGAACTAGAGCGACTCACCCGAGCCAGGAAGGAGGCCAGAGACAGGAGAGATACTTCCCCTGGACACCAGTGGGACGGCCCCGCGACGACCAGCGGCGGTCGCCGCCTTCCTCCAGCCCGCGGCTGCGGCCTGCGGCCTGCCCGCAGTCACCAGCGGCTGTTGCCGCCTCGCCCCTGCCCGTGGACCCCAGCGGCTGCTGCCGCCTTACTCCAGCCCGCGGCTGCGGCCTCTCTCCCGCCGCCCACAGCCGCTCTGCCCTCACCCGTGGTCGCGGCAAGTACAGTGCCGTCGGCGGTCACCACTGTCCCGCTTTGGTCCGTGGCAGGGGTTGAGCATCTGCTTGCCGTGGATTCCCCGTTGCAGCTGTTAGCTGCGCAGGTGGCCTGCCCCTCGCCACCCCACATAGCTGCCGCTTGCCCCAGTCCGGGGGCTGTGGCCTATCCGTCCCAGGACTCCGCCGGGGCCTGTGGGGCTCCAGTGTCTTCGGAGCGCTCGAAGACTTTGTCAACGCTCCAGCAACTGGCCCAGTGATTGCTACGCCGAAAGACCACCATCCCGAACGGCGAGGGACGTCTTGTCGGCTAAGTTGACTATATAATTAAGGACCCGAAGTCGGCCATACCGCGGCCATATAATGACCAGCTATTGCCGGACGTAGTCGTGTTATACCCCGTTTATGTTTACTTGTATAGAGCCCCTGCGAGGGCAACCCTTGTTACCCCTTTTTGTTGGTCAGGCTGTGACCGAGGATAGTTACCTCTAGGCCTATAAACGTTATTATAAAAAGCACCAAACCGTCTCGCGACTCGTCACTGCATCCTGCGTACCTGCAAGTACCACAAGTCATCAGCACATAGAGCAGAGTGTGGATTCACTAGAAAACTGATAACTCCGATTCAACAAAGTGTTTCACGGAGCCGGTCTAAATACATATACACACTGAGATGCACAGAAATGCCGCGATGCGCAGACATGCCACGATACATGGACCGCCCACGATGCACAGACATGCCGCGATGCGCAGACCGCCCACGATGCACAGACTTGCCGCGATGCGCAGACCGCCCACGATGCACAGACACGCCGCGATGCACAGCCCGGCCACCATGCGCAGACATCACTATGGACATACCGCGATGCCCAGCCCGGCCACGATGCACAGACGTGCTGCGATGCACAGACGTGCTGCAATACACAGCCAACGACGATGCACCGCCCGGCCGCGATGCACAGACATGCGCGATGCACAGGCCGGCCACAATGCACAGACATGCCGCAATACACGGACCGTCCACGATGCACGGACCGACCACAATGCACAGACATGCCTCAATGCACAGACCGGCCGCAGGTCTCCTGACTCAAACACAAAAGCCTCATATATGTTTAAAGGCATATGCAGACAACCATATTATCAGTCTGAGTGCCATCCGACTACTATAACATCCCACTCGGACCAATGTTATTCTATGTGGCCGTGCACATGCCTCATTTTTTTCCTCGGACTGAGTCTTTCTGAGGAAAAAAGTACCGCATGCACCATTTGCATCTGTAAAGCCGATCCCACCGGGCCATGTGAAATGACATTTGAGTGTGGTTCGACTTTCACAGACTGATAGAAAAGAGAAGATGGAGACATTTATTTTTTCCATCTTACCAGAGAAAATCGGATCCCTCTCTGATTTCTCTCTGACCGCACTCTGATCCCTCTTTGATCACACTCTGATCACACTCTGATCCCCCTTGGATCCCTCTTTGATCACACTCTGATCACACTCTGATCCCCCTTGGATCCCTCTTTGATCACACTCTGACAACACTCTATCTCTAATCAGAGTGTGGTTACCATAATTAGACCATTCTCTCGGATAAGAAAATATGGTACTGTGACCCTGGCCTTAATGTCAGGAGACCTGTGACCAGTCCCGGCAGTCAGACCTTGAAACACGGATGTGTGAAACCAGCCTACGGCACGGCCCATAACAGCAAAGGTTCAGGCTGCGCAATGTTCAAAGTGCCCATTGTCGAGGTTGTCACAGCCACACTCGTTTTAAAAAACATCTGCAAAATGTTCAAGTCTCCATATCTGGTGCCCAGTGATGCCTCGGTCAGGTCAGGAATCCTTCTGTGAAATTCGATAATTTTGACTTTCACCGTTGCCTTTGCAGAGTAATTATCACTTAATTAATCCTCTTCTCCTTGATTCCACCTTTCCCACCGCCATTACTTCCCATTTCCACAGTTCATATAAGGCGGATTCAGAGCGTGACTGTGAAATATCCTTCTCAGCCGCTACCTCGGTGTGAACACAATTAGATTACTGGCAGCCATCATTATCGGGGAGAATTATCGTCATTGGCGCCTAGTTAATAAGCGTTCGGTTTCCCTCCCATGCGAGAGGCTCTACCTTGTTGAGCAGGAATGGCTCCATTCGTCTTGCCGCCTGTTAATAGTCATTGAGTTCTTACCTGACGAGAACTACAGGTAAGACTTAATCAACGCCTTAATAGCCATGAATTCTCACCCGAATATTCTAGTCTATCAAGAATATTTGGTCTTCTCCGCTCTTTTATTCCTGCCCATAGACTTAAGTAGTGGATATTAAATGTGGCCAAAGTACGACATCTCGTTCGCATTGAGGACATCATTACCCCAAAGTATTCATGGTACATCACCCACGTCAGCACATGGCAATCAACATAACTGCTCCTGTTGAGCCTCATTGCCTCTAAGTAATCTTCTGCCTTAATTTGGTCTTTTCCTGCCATATTACTCCCCCGGGAGACTCTTACACTGGCTGAGACTTTTAAAGCAGAACTTTTAACTCTACCACTCGGGAGCTTATTAGGACAAATTTATGATGCAAGGGGAAGGTGTCAGGGTCATGTAGTTATGGAGGAAGGCCAGCAGGACTCGTCAGTGGCGAGAGGACTAGGAGTAAGTTATGGTGAGGAATATGGAATGATATGGGCTATATTGGAGGTGCAAGAAGAGATTATTAAGTCTACTAATTCCAATTCTGCAATGTGCAGGAATCGATTAGCCATTCTGATGCATTGCGAGTGGCAGACCTAATAGGTGATTACTTTCCAAGTTTATAGTTTGAGTTTTGCACCTAATCTGGACTTCATCAGCTGACATCGGCCAACAAGGCTAATGATCTACTCCCTAATGGTGGGTTGTCTTTGGAGTGAATAAACCCAAAACTCATGGGGCCAACTTAAAGGGTTATTCCAACTACGGCAGGGTATCGCCTTTCCATGGGACTTCCAACTAATCTCAAGAACGGGCTCATAAATGTCCTGTTAATTCCACATGCTCAGTAGACTAATTTCTGATATCAATGGGTGCGGCCAACGGTCTAATGTGTATAGTACCTCCGGACAACTGATGGTCTGAAAAGATGTTGATCAGGCATGTCCGATTTTGGACTGCACATCGTTTTGTTCTCCTGGCAATGGCTTTCTCGTAGAGAACACACAAGCACTTGGATTTACAAGCCAAGCACAGCATGTGGCTATCTTCAGCAGTTCCAAAGACAATGAATGGCGACGGCCGAGGTGGCTGTTGGCTGGACAATTGCCTGAAGCATCGCTCGGCCAACAGTCATCTGATATGTATGACCGGCTTTAGGTTGGAGGAGTAGTCCTATATGCATGCCACCACTCCATTCATTCACTTTGGAATTCCCAGAGATAGCTAAGCATCTCCAGTAGTCCTATAGATCATGAATAGAGCGGTGCCAACGAATACGAGACAAATGATCCATTCCAACAGGGGATTTCAGAAGTTGTCCTCTAGATTGGTGGAGATCCCAATGGGGCATTTATGAGTCCTGCTCTCTGGATCAGAGGAGGTCCTAGCAGTGGGACCCCAAGAATATTCCTAAGAATTGCTGATAATTTGCCAAGATGGAAATAGCCCTTTAATCCATGTTTTATGTCTTCCACATGCTCTATAGCAATTCCAAGGTCTGCTTGATTGCTACTTTTTCGATATCAGAAGTTCCCCCCACATATAGAAGGTGCCATTTTTAATATGGTGTCTCAGCGCCATACTGAGCTACGACCATAGATGAGGCCGACCATGAATAAGATGGGGAAGTCGTACCATAGTTTATGCCCTTTTAGAACTCACGTGGTTAAGAAGTCGCATGACCCAGCTCCTCAATTTAATCATGTGCAAAGGGTGGCATGGGAGGGTAAGACAACCTGAAAAAAATGGCTGACCATACAGTCTACTGTAGATAGAAGCAAGCAACTTAGTGGGGTTGTCCAGGATCAGAAAAATATGGCTGCTTTCATCCAAAAAACAGCACCCCGCCTGTACTCAGATTTTGTGCATTATTGCCTCTCAGCCATTCATTTCACTGGGACTGAGCTGCAATAACAGACACAACCTATAGACAGGAGTGGCGCTGTTTTTTGGACCAGCATCACTTTTTTCTATTCCTCCACACTCTCATTTAATAACCAATCGCTACTTTTGGATCATTGATTTGTTTCTTTTTATTTTTCTAGCACCATATCTTATAATGGTGATTAGTCCATAACTGCACAACGGACAAACCTGATTAATTACAGAGGATTTCGTTTTCTGGATAATTCAGTGTTAATACTTGCAGTTTGGTGAAAAAAATTAAAAAGAGAGTACTCACCACCTGGACCGGCACTGCTTACTCTCCCACAGTCACGTGACATTAGTATGTCACATGACTGCTGCAGACATTCAGTAGCCACTGATCGGCTGCAGCCTTCACTTTCCGACAAAGTGGAAAATTCCTCAAATTACATCACATTTCATTATTTACGTATGAATTGTAGTACATAGAATCGTAGCGTTGGAACGCACCTCCTGGGCCATCTGGTCCAACCCCCTGCTCAAGGCAGGATTCGCTAAATCATCCCAGACAGATGTCTGTCTAACCATAAATGTCTCTGTATCTTCCCGGATTCCAGGAAAGTCTATAAAGCTCAGACTTTACCGCATTCAGCTGCTAAGAATAAAAAGTGAAGAAACAATTTCCAATATCCAATATCATAGAAATAAAGGTTAATATTGAGTCGTCAGAGCCTGCCTTCAATGCGCGGGATCTCGTATACCAGAAGCGCCATCACTCAGAGCCGGAATCTTATTCAAAACCCATAAACCTAAATATTTATTCCTGTGTTGATTTTACGGCCTCTTTGAGGACCCGTGAAGCATTATATGTAAAAGGAGCAAGTGATAAATGCGAAGAAATATTAAACCAGTGGGACAAAATGTAGAGATCGCTTTGGAAGAATTATATTTCCAATTTTATTTGTGTCCATAAATAAATTCAATGGATTGTCACAAGATCTGCCATATGAAAGCGACAGAAGCCACAGTGTAAGGTGAAATCGGGCCAGTGTTCTGCATATCAGGAGAAAACTATCTATCTAACCCATACTTTTATCTTCTAAGCATAAAATGTTCAAGAACATATCTAGTATTTTACTACCCAGTATTTACAAGAATATAACTGCTATAATACTGCCCCTATGTACAAGAATATAACTACTATAATACTGCCCCTATGTACAAGAATATAACTACTATAATACTGCCCCTATGTACAAGAATATAACTACTATAATACTGCCCCTATGTACAAGAATATAACTACTATAATACTGCCCCTATGTACAAGAATATAACTACTATAATACTGCTCCTATGTACAAGAATATAACTACTATAATACTGCTCCTACATACAAGAATATAACTACTATAATACTGCCCCTATATACAAGAATATAACTACTATAATACTGCCTCATATGTACAAGAATATAACTACTATAATACTGCCCCTATGTACAAGAATATAACTACTATAATACTGCCCCTATATACAAGAATATAACTACTATAATACTGCCCCTATGTACAAGAATATAACTACTATAATACTGCCCCTATGTACAAGAATATAACTACTATAATACTGCTCCTATATACAAGTATACAAGAATATAACTACTATAATACTGCTCCCTATATACAAGAATATAGCTGCTATAATATTGCTCCTATATACAAGAATATAACTACTATAATACTGCTCCTATGTACAAGAATATAACTACTATAATACTGCCTCCTATGTACAAGAATATAACTACTATAATACTGCCCCCTATGTACAAGAATATAACTACTATAACACTGATCCTATGTATAAGAATATAACTACTATAATACTGCCCCTATGTACAAGAATATAACTACTATAATACTGCTCCTATGTACAAGAATATAACTACTATAATACTGCCCCTATGTACAAGAATATAACTACTATAATACTGCTCCTACGTACAAGAATATAACTACTATAATATTGCTCCTATGTACAAGAATATAACTACTATAATACTGCTCCTATGCACACGAATATAACTACTATAATACTGCTCCTATGTACAAGAATATAACTACTATAATACTGCCTCTATGTACAAGAATATAACTACTATAATACTGCCCCCTATGTACAAGAATATAACTGCTATAATACTGTCCCCGATGTACAAGAATATAACTACTATAATACTGTCCTCTATGTACAAGTATACAACTACTATAATACTGCTCCTATATACAGTACAAGAATATAACTACTATAATATTGCTCCTATGTACAAGACTGTTCCTATTATAATACTGCCCCCTATATACAATAACATAACTGCTATAATACTGCTCCTATGTACAAGAATATAAATACTATAATTCTGCCTCCTATGTACAAGAATATAACTACTATAATACTGTCCCCTATATACAAGAATATAACTACTATAATACTGCCCCTATGTACAGGAATATAACTACTATAATACTGTCCCCTATGTTCAAGAATATAACTACTGTAATACTGCCTCCTATGTACAAGAATATAACTACTATAATACTGTCCTCTATATACAAGAATAGTCGTAGTTACTCACCGGTTAACAGTATTTTTTGGAGTCCATGACAGCACCACCTGAGAGAGGGGATCCGCCCTCCAGTAACAGGAAATCCTACAGATACATAAGGGCGGCACCTCTCCCACGCATCAGTTGGTTTACAGAGCACAAGAAGACCACCAAGGTTAATAGCATAATTTATGTACAATACTCTATACAACTATTTATTACCAGTGTACATATAAGAGGAAGAAGTGCACACCCAAATTTAAACTACAGGGAGGGAATATACAGGTGCTGTCATGGACTCCGAAAAATACCGTTAACTGGTGAGTAACTGCAAATTTTTTCGGTCGTCCATGACTGCACCACCTGAGAGCATTACAGAGAGTAATAATTACTTTAGGGAGGGACTAGAGCCTGCAGAACCCTGACCCCAAAGGAGAGGTCTGAGGAAGCACCCAGGTCTAGTCTATAATGGTTGTAAAAGGTGCTCGGAGAGGACCAAGTAGCTGCCTTACATATTTGGTCGATCGAGACTTCCGATCTCTCTGCCATGGCCCTGGTGGAATGCGCCCTCAGCTTGCCAGGAGCCGATCTGCCCTTTGAGGTGTATGCTAGCGAAATGGCCTCCCTAATCCACCTCGCTAGTGAGCTTTTGAAGCCCTAAGGCCCTTCCTAGTGCCCTGATAGGAGAGATGGGTCGCCCTCCCAGGGCTGTGGGGTACTTGGTACCGGACCGGTATCAGTGGGATGTGTCACAGCAGCAGTGACCCGGACCGTGGCCCTGGGTGCCCAAGTAATGGGGAATTTGTGTATGGTGGAATGTAGTTAGATGGAATAGTTCGTGACGCCACCTGTGGTGTTCGGCAAGTGAGATGTTAGGACGACGCTGCTTGCAGATCCTCTGGGGCTGGTGATGGGTTGCAGCCAAGATGGTGAAGCTCCCCACAGGTGGAGCTGTAGCCCCAGGGCAGTGTAGATGTAGGGGAAGAGGAGAGGTGCAGGCGGTGTAGACGTTGGTACCCAGATGTAGCGGTGCTGAGTGTGTTGGCGCAAGAATCAATGGAGGACACCTGGGCTTGTAGTTCCAAAGCTTTACTCACAGTCTGTAGTATACACAGGTGCCGGTCTCCATGCCATGTCCACTGGGTTAGGGACTCAGCCAACTTCCAGGCAAGATGGAATGCTCCCTTCCAACGCTCCGCCAACATGTGCCCTTCTGAACGTCTCCTCTTATAGTGCCTTTTGGTGTGAAGATCTCCTAGTACTGAGTTACACTGGAGTTCCTCCTAACTGATGTTCCCAAGAACTCTACTTGTACAGCAGACAGCTGTAGCCTGCTTCGGGGACTCCTTACTCCTGAGTCCCGGCTCTCTATCCGTGTTGCTGTTGTGCCCCCAAGTCTTAGATGGGAGTAGTGCATTTACAGCCCACTACTCCACCGGTGTCTGCTGCAGAACCATTAGTGTCCATACAACCTCGGGGACCGGGCCCCGGCCTTGCGATTAGAACTTCTAGGCAGGGTTCTCTCCTAACCCACGTCCTCTGTGTTCCCTTATTCTCCTACGTTCCGCACTTGTCTTTCTTTCCTATGGAAGCTCAGGCTTCAGTTCAGTGTCTGTCTCCTTCTTTCCTTTCCCGTGCCAGCAGACCCGGGTCACTCGGGTCTGCTGCAGCACTCCTTCCTCCATCCCTCTCTCCAGGGACCTTCTTTCCTCACTCCTCTGAGTGACTTCCTCCCTCAGACTGACCTGTAATTCTAAACCTTCCCGCTCTTTTATGTATTCTCAACTCCACCCACCTCCCAGCACGTTTTGTGTTTTCCCAGCAGTGAGCCACCAAAGGTGCTCTGCTACACTCTAAGCAAGAGCCGCAATGTGGCTTTGCTGAACTACCCTGTTGTGTGGGGTGTGCGTGTTGGAGCGTGGTCAGGAGTTCCCACCTTACCTGGATGGTGGGGCACCACACCTAAGGAGAAGGTGCAGTACCTCTGTGGCGACTGAGCCTCAGGGGCGCCACAGATAAACTAGGCATTATCTTTTTTCCAGGGGTCGGTAACTGCCAGGTACTCTAAGAGACATCTCCTAACGTCTAGAGTGTGTAGTTTCCTTTCCTTTTCGTTCGTGGGATTAGGGTGGAAGGATGGAAGGACTATCTCCTGTGTTCTATGGAAACTGGAGGCTACTTTAGGCAGGTATGCTGGATCGGGTATAAGAATTACCCTGTCGTCCCTCAATTGTATGTAAGGAGGAAGTCTAGATAACGCCTGAATGTCACTTACTCTACAGGCTGATGTCAACGCTACCAGAAGCCACTTTAAGAGACAGATTTTTTGTAGAGGCTGATGAGAGAGTTTCAAATGGGGCCTCTGTCATGGCTGTGAGGACCTGGTTCAGATCCCATGGCATAAATTTATTTCTTACCACTGGTCTGGACCTGCCTGTTGCCTTAATAAATCTATTGATCCAATAGTTACTGGCGATGTTGCAGTTAAAAATGGGCCCCTAAGGCTGACACCTGTACTTTAAGGGTGCTGGTGGAAAGCCCCATGTCCAGACCTCTTTGCAAGAATTCTAGGATCTGTGCTATCGGTGCGGACTGGCCAGCTACTACCCCTGAAACTTGAAGGAATCTTTTCCAGATCCTAACGTAGATTTTGGTTGTAATTGGTTTTCTGCTCTTAAGCAGGGTGTTAATTAGGGCTGGGGAGAAACCTTTCTCCTTTAGTAGTGACCGTTCAAAATCCATGCCGTCAGATGTAGGCCAGCCACCTGAGGATGCTAAACTGGGCCCTGGGATAGGAGATCTGGGATGTCTGGTAGGACCCATGGTTCGGACACCGACATGGTCCTGAGGCATGAGAACCATGCCCTCCTGGGCCAAAATGGGGCAATCACTATAATCCTCGCCTTGTCCTTCCTGACTTTCCTCATCACCAAGGGTAGAAGGGATAGGGGAGGGAAGGCATATGCTAGCCTGAAGTCCCATTTGATCAGAAGAGCATCTACTGCCAGCGGCTTTTCTGTGGGATTTAGAGAGCAAAACTGAGGCACCTTCCTGTTCTCTCTGGTGGCGAAGAGGTCCGCTTCTGGCTGCCCCCATTTTTGTACGATCAGGTCGAAGATGGAGGTTTTTAAGGACCATTCCCCTTGCCTTAGAAGGTTGCGGCTTTTGAAGTCCGCCGTGGTGTTTTCTTTTCCGTTTATGTGCAGAGCTGTTAAAGACAGAAGCTGTTGCTCTGCCAATTGGAACAGCTGCTCTGCTACCTTCATCAGGGGTCTGGAACGAGTCCCACCTTGGTGATTGATGAAAGCGACGGTGACCTGATTGTCGGAGAATATTCGAATATGGTGACCCTGTAGATATACAAGAAGGTTTTTAACTGCCTGCTCTACGGCTGATAGCGCTTTCAGGTTGGAGGACATTTCCAACTGATGGTAATCCCATACGTCCTGGATTAAGACCTCCCCCATGTGGGCCCCCCAACCAGTAGGGCTTGCGTCTGTGGTGACTACCCGGGTTACGTTATATTCCCAGGGCACCCCTCTGGCTAGATTGTTTTCCTCTAGCCACCAATCAAGGGATTTTATAGTATGTTGGGACAAAATCAACTGGCCTTCTAGGTAACCCCCCAGGATTTTTTGATGAAATAAAACCTCGCCCTGTAGCACCCTTGTATAGAACTGGGCCCACTGGACCGCGGGGATGCAGGACGAGAGAGAACCTAGAAGGGACATTGTCTTCCTAAGAGACATGGTGGGGTTATTGGAGGCGTTCAAGACCTGATGACGTAGGCGAACTAATTTTTCGGGTGGAAGACGATGCTCCTGATTCTGCGAATCTAGGATTAGGCCCAAGAACTGCTGAACTTTCATGGGCTGTAGACAGGAATTCTTAATGTTTAGTAGCCACCCTAACCGTTACAGCGCTGATTTTGCATTTTGCAATTGATCCTAACAATGGTCTGCTGTTCTGCCTACAATAAGGAAGTCATCCAGGTAGGGGATTACCAGGATATCTGCTTCTTGTAGATGGGCCATAACCTCCGCTATAACTTTAGTGAACACTCGGGGGGCGACTGCAATACCAAAGGGAAGGGCGACATATTGGAAATGCTGTACCGACCCCTCTAAATGAACCGCTACTCTGAGGAAACGCTGATGAGATGCATGGATGGGTATATGGTAGTAGGCGTCTTTTAAATCCAACACCACCATAAAGCAATTTTCAAACAGTAACCTTATTGTGGAATTAATCGTTTCCATTTTAAATGGCTGAATGATCAGGTATCTACTGAGTGCCTTCAGGTTGATTATGGTCCTGTAAGAGCTATCCGGCTTACGGACCAAAAATAGAGGGGAGTAGAAGCCTTCACCCTTCTCTGCCTCTGGTACCTTTATCAGTACCTGTCATGATCCATTCTGGATCATGACAGATAAAAAGCACTAGTAACCTTTTTTTTTCCTTAAGCTGTGTGCTTAATGATTGTTTTGCCCCCCGGTGGCCATTAGGGTCATTGCATGGTGGTGTTTTCAGTTCTAGTTTTGCCCCCGGTGGCCGTTAGGGTCATTGCACTTGATGTTTTCTTTGCTTTGCCTTTTGCCCCCGGTGGTCAGTGGGGTTATAGCAGCTTTTTGCCCCTGATCATTTGACCATCCCCTTTTCCTATATAGGGTCACATGGTCTATGAGCAGGTGTTGGTGATATTGCTCTTTTCCAACCAAGTCTGGTGGAGAAAGGAACTACAGAGAAGAGTTCCTGGCAGCTCAGGGGAGCTCTGGTGTATAGCTTCTGGTGGAAGCTGAACTCAGGTGTCGAGCTTCAGGGGAAAGCTGCATTCTGGTGGTAGACTCTGTTGCTGGGAGCAATAGCAACAGAGCAAAGCTAAGTGGTGTTTCCCTGTTTGTATTTTTCCCTGGTGTGTATTAGTACAGCGGTGGGGCCAGTGCCTGTACCACCCAGCTCCCTAGCAAGGGATAGGTGTAGGGTGTGCTAGGATGACAGGTATCCTGATCGGCGCCTGGTACGGAACCGGCCTAGGGAACGTTAGGAGTGTGAGGGACACTGACTCGGGGGAGTGCAGGAACTAACGATTATTGACCACATACCTGATACCGTGGCTGATCGCTTCAACAGTTTAATCAATAGAGAAAGCTTTTGTATATTCAAGCTTGGCACACTTGCCCCTGAAGGCCTGAATTTAACTATAAAGTGACCAGATAACTTTATTTGCCTTTTTAGCATCAGTGCGTTTTACCTAGATGCTATTGTTTACATGCTTTTATTATTAATATGGGTTCTCGCTTTTTTATTGGTCTTTTTACTGGTTTACTAACCTGTTAATAATTTTATTCATTTTTATCTATATTATTTTATTGCTACTTTTAGCACATTTTATACATTTAAAACTTGTCTACCTAATGCTGTTTTATCTCACGTTTTATGTATGTTTTTTATTTCTTTTTTTTTATAATATATGATGTCATCTTGTCGTAACATGTGACTATCATAACATGTGACTGTTTTGACTGTTGTGATTGGCTGCCTCCCATTTAAATACCCCATCCCCTATGTCATTAATAAACTTCCACCTGATGAAGACGGATTCTCCGTCGAAACGCATTGTGGTTTAACCCCATCTCTTGTCTGAGTCTCTTTCCTGCGCTCCTAAAACCGTTCCCATTTTCTCATTGCTCCTATCCTCCATTGGAGGTTTTCGGCTGGAGCTGCGGTGGAGACCTGACAATTTTTTCTGCCCCTGGGTTGCTTCCTAAGCGCTCCTCTATGACCGCTTATCACTGACTCTTATGGACCCAATGCAGGCCTTTACCCAAATGCTGAAAATCTTTACGGATGAGATTAGGGGGCTGCGCGGTGAGTTGGTGCAGCAACTGCAGCTGTTGGTGGGCTTTGGGGGCTTGTTTCAGAGACAGGCTCAGCCAGAACCCAAGATATCGCTCCCTGACAGGTTTTCTGGAGGGAGAGATCAATTCTTGGTATTTCAGCAAGCCTGCAAACTATACTTCAGCCTGCGCCCTCGTTCATCAGGGAGTGAAGAGCAATGGGTGGGAATCATTATGTCCCTTCTTAAGGGGGATCCCCAATCCTGGGCCTTCTCCCTGCCGGACGATTCATCATCATTAGAGTCCGTGGACAAGTTTTTTGCGGCTTTGGCGCTTGTGTATGGGGATCCTGATGGCGTCTCCCTGGCGGAATCCCGACTCCGTTGGTGTAAACAGGGAGCCCGGGTTGTTGAGGAGTACTGCTCAGAGTTTAGGAGGTGGGCCACTGACACTCAGTGGAATGACCCTGCACTTAGGAGTCAATTTGTGCAGGGCCTGTCTCCAAAGTTGCAGGATACTCTGGTGCAGTACGCCACCCCCAGGTCGCTGGAGGCCGCCATGTCCCTTGCCATCCGGGTGGATAGACGCCTTAGGGAGAGACATACACAAAATGTGCCCCCTGTTGTCCTCGCTAGGGAGGAGGACCCACCAGTGCGGACAGAGGAACCCACACAGCCCGGTGTTGTTGGTACAAAAAAGGGGGTGTCTGCGGCTCCTTGTGGTGGGGGGGTGCTTTTCCTGTGGGAAGCCAGGCCATTTCATGATAGCCTGTCCAGTGCATGCAAGTCTCCAGACGAACCTATGCAAGTAGGAGGAGCTAGTTTGTGTACGGAGCTGCCTACGGTTCAGGGAGTGGTGTCGGCATGTTTTTACTGTGGGCAGACTGGTCATGTCCTGAAGGCTTTCCCAACCTGCGCCAAATTATCTGTGCCATCTGAGAAGCCGCATTCCCCTGGTCGCTTGGAGGGAGATGACCAGGGAGTGTATATTTCCTCCATTTTGCCCTCCCAAGGTACTATGTCATCAGAGGTGTTGGCTGGCGGGGTACAGGAGGTGATACCGGTGCTTGTGGACAGCGGAGCAGGAGTCAGTCTGGTGGATGCAGGCCAGACTCATGGCCTGAGGTGTAGGACGCTAGCCCAACCTATAAGCGTCCAGACCATAAACTCTGTTCCACTGAGCCAAGGGAGCTTGACCCAAGTCGTAGAAAATATCCATCTACATATAGGACATCATGAGGAGTCCTTGTCATGCTACGTCTTGGAGGGAATGCCAGTACCTATCGTTTTAGGCCTCCGTTGGCTGAAAAAACACAACCCGGTATTTGATTGGCGGGCGAGGGAAGTAGTCAGCTGGGGGCAGTCGTGTGAGGGCTGCTGCCTAGGGACTACTGTCTCTGCCGTCTTTTTTCAACCGACCGCTTCCTCTCCAGTGAGAGCAGCAGATGTGCTGCAGGAGAGTTAGGCTGTGTGCACACGCTGCGGATTTTGGACGCTGCGGACCCGCAGCAGTTTTTGCTGCAGTGTACAGTACCATGATTCCCTATGGGAATCAAAAACCGCAGTGCAGACGGTGCGGAATTTTCCGCGCGGATTATCTGCGGTTTTCAATCCGCAGAAAGAACTGACATGTCAATTCTTTCTGCGGATTCCCCTGCGGTTTGCCATCTCCTCCATTGAGGAGATGAAAAACTGCAGGGCCAAACCGCAGAGCAATCCGCAGGTAAAATCAGGTAAAATTACCAAATCCGCGCGGATAAATCCGCACCTAATCCACAGCGTGTGCACACAGCCTTAGGGCAAGTCACAACCCTCGCCATTAGCCAACTCTGGGAGGTGCAGACCTTGTGGTGGAAAGGGTTGGAGGGTGGTGTACCCCTTGGTGAAGTGCGGGGGTGTGAGTGTGGTGACACAGGGGGACGCCTCTGTGTGTGAACGAGCATGTATGGGTGGCCACCAAAAGACATCCAGTGGAAGTGTGTTGCGGAGTCTTACCAGCTCGAGTTACCCCCAAGCATACACATACACAACTCGTTCCCCAGGTCGGCACTTCGGAGATGTGTGGTGCCTCCAGAACATACATTGTCAATACCAGCGGTGCTCGTTAGTCATAAACCTGAAGTGCAAGTAGTTGCAGGGGTGAACTCTGGATCTGGGTGTCCCCTCTGTAGGTGGTTCCCTGATGAGGAGTGGTCTTGAGGGTCCTGAGGCCCTCATTAAGGGGAGGGTACTGTCATGATCCATGCTGGATCATGACAGATAAAAAGCACTAGTAACCTTTTTTTTTTTTCCTTAAGCTGTGTGCTTAATGATTGTTTTGCCCCCGGTGGCCATTAGGGTCATTGCACTGTGGTGTTTTCAGTTCTAGTTTTGCCCCGGTGGCTGTTAGGGTCATTGCACTTGATGTTTTCTTTGCTTTGCCTTTTGCCCCCGGTGGTCAGTGGGGTTATAGCAGCTTTTTGCCCCTGATCATTTGACCATCCCCTTTTCCTATATAGGGTCACATGGTCTTTGAGCAGGTGTTGGTGATTGTTGTGAGTTCATTTTCCCCTCCGTCACTGAGGCCTGGTGAACTCCCTATTCTAGTGAAGGAAGGTAGTGAGCCTGATTATCAGGCACCTGGGACTAATGAAGACGATTGGCTGAGTGGAGTCACTGACTGGATTTAAGGCAGCCTACTCCCTTTCTGCCCTGCGGGTGATTTCTCTGTGGACTCTTGGACACCAGTCTGATTCCTGCTCTCCTAAAGCTAAGTTTTCTGTTTTGCCTTTTTGCATCTAAGATTTGTTTTTGTTTTTCTTGCTTTTTGGATTCTGCCACTCCCTGCTGGAGTGTGCAGTGTTCCTAGAGCTCTGTCTTCTGAAAGTACCTGAGTGCTGATTTAGTTTTTGAAGCTTAGTTGCTTCAGGGCCATTTTTATATCAGCTTGTTGGCTTTTGTCTCTGTTAGGGTTTTGGCAGATTGCAGACAGCAGCCTTCCTTTCCGTTCCTATCTAGGTAGTTTTTGGGCCCCGTCTTTGCTCAGCCTGTCTTTCTGTCTGTGTAAGGCTGAGTTCAAACGTGGCGTTTTTTTCGCGTTTCCGCGGCGGTTTTAACCGCACGATTTTGCTGTGAAAACGCGAAAAATAAGCATCCCATGCATTCCTATGGGATTCCGCAATGCTGTGCTAATGCTGCGGTTTTTACCGCGGTGGAATTGCTTCGCGGTAAAAAAGGCAGCATGCTCATTATTTTGCGGAATCGCGGCGATCCCGCACCCATAGGAATGCATTGTTCCGCTTACTTCCCGCATGTAGCTGTGCACAACATGCGGAAAGTAAGCAAAACATTTGCGGATGGTACCCACGGTCCGGAGGAGAGGAGACTGTCCTCCGGGCTTTGGGTACCATATCCCTGTAAAAAATAGAATTAAAAATAAAAAATATTGTTATTCTCACCCTCCGACGTCCCGCGCAGCCTTCTCGCTTCTCTCCACGCTCCGGTCCCAGTAATCCTTTGCGAAAATGCCCGCGATGGCGTCCGATCTCGCGGGATCGCGAAGTCCCGCAGTCATTCGCGTGACGTCATCGCGAATTACCGCGAGACGTCGCGATCCCGCGAGAACTGACGTCATCGCGGGCATTTTCTCAAAGGATTACTGGGAACGGATGCGCGGGACGTCGGAAGGTAAGAATAACAGTATTTTTTATTTTTTTTTACATTCTATCTTTTACTACTGATGCCGCATAGGCGGCCTCAGTAGTAAAAAGTTGGTCACACTTGTCAAACACTATGTTTGACGAGTGTGACCAACCTGTCAATCAGTTCTCCAAGCGATGCTACAGATCGCTTGGAAAACGCTAGCATTTTGCAAGCTAAATACGCTTACAAAATGCTAGTTTTTCCGCGGGAAAATCGCGGGAATTTAAAATGAGATTTTCCCGCGGACTGGAATTCCGGAATTCTCACGGTAATTTCCGCGAGAGTTCCGGTACGTGTGCACTTAGCCTAAGTGTTTTCATCTTGCTTCACCGTCATTATATGTGGGGGGCTGCCTATTGCTTTGGGGTCTGCTCTGGGGCAGTTAGATTTCCCCTTTCCTTCTTTAGGCCTATGTATCTCACTGGCTGTGATCGAGGGGTCTAGGTCATCGTAGGAACCCCCCACGGCTACTGCTAGTTGTGTTGATAGGTTCAGGGGTCTGCAATCTGATAGTTGCCAACTTATCTGGTTTTCAGGACTAGCTAGCATTTCTGTTTTTGCCTCCTACGGTGACTCAATCATAACAGAATCACCCGCCTAACCGCAGATCCTGGGGTACTCAATAGCAGGAAAGAATTGTGTTTAAGAAAAAAAAAAAAAAGGTGTGTGTACATTCTTTCCTCTATATCTCTGAGGCCGTAGGGGGAATTTTTTTTTTCTCTCAATGGAGATAAAGCAAGTGTCTGATCGTGTGGTGCAGCTCGCTGCTGAAGTGCGAGGAATTTCTGCCTATCTTGCTCGTTCACATGCTGTTGAACCAAAGATCCCCACACCTGATGTATTTTTTGGGGATCGATCTAAATTTTTGAGTTTCAAAAATAATTGTAAATTATTTTTTGCTCTGAAGCCTAACTCGTCAGGGAGCCCCACGCAGCAGGTTAAAATTGTCATCTCTTTGCTGCGCGGCGATCCCCAGGATTGGGCGTTTTCTTTGAATCCAGATGACCCTATTCTGACTAATGTGAACGCATTTTTTCAAGCCTTGGGGTTGCTGTACGACGAACCTAATGCTATTGATCAGGCTGAAAAGACCCTGTTAGCATTGAATCAGGGTCGAGAATCTGCAGAGTTGTACTGTCAAAAGTTCCGAAAGTGGGCGGTCCTTACTACCTGGAATGATAATGCCTTGGCTGCTCTCTTTCAGAAGGGTTTGTCAGAAGCCGTAAAAGATACTATGGTGGGATTTCCTGTTCCCTCTGGTCTGGACGATTCTATGTCTTTAGCCATTCAGGTTGATCGGCGTTTACGTGAACGCAGGATTACACGAGAGGTGTTGCCACCGGTTGAACAGACGTCTGAACCTATGCAATGTGATAGAGTTTTGTCTAAGGCGCAACGTCAGGAATTCAGAAGGCGTAATAAGCTGTGTTTTTTCTGTGGAGATGCCTCACATGTTATTTCTGTTTGTCCTAAACGTGAGAAACGCTTTGCACACACGTTTTCTGTTGGTGGGGTTCAGCCTAAGTTTCTTTTGGCGATTACTCTGATCTGTTCCCTGTCCACATTTTCCGCCAAGGCTTTTGTGGATTCGGGAGCAGCGCTAAACCTAATGGACTTGGATTTTGCTAAACGTTGTGGATTTCCGTTGACACCTCTGCAGAAGCCTATCCCTTTGAGGGGGATTGATGCTACCCCTCTGGCTAAAAATAAACCTCAGTTTTGGACCCAGTTGGTCATGCGGGTCGCCCCAGACCACCAAGAAAATTGCAGATTTTTGGTGTTGCATGGTCTGCATGATGCCGTTGTTCTGGGGTTTCCCTGGTTGCAGATTCATAATCCAGTTTTGGATTGGAAGTCTGTGTCTGTGGTGAGTTGGGGTTGCCGGTGTACCTTTAGTGAGGCTCCGTTTTTTTCCACCTCTCCTCAGTCGCATGAGGTTCCTGACTATTTGGCGGACTACTATGATGTATTTAGTGAGAATGAGTCTGCGTCCTTGCCTCCTCATAGGAGTTATGACTGTGCAATTGAACTAAACCCGGGGTGTAAATTTCCTAAGGGTCGGCTCTTCAATTTATCTGTACCCGAGCACGAGGCTATGCGGTCCTATATTAAGGAGGCGTTGGAGAAGGGTCATATTAGACCATCCTCTTCACCCTTAGGTGCCCTTTTTTTTTTTGTGGCCAAGAAGGATGGTTCTTTAAGGCCTTGTATTGATTATCGTGCCCTCAATAAAATTACTATTAAATATCAGTATCCGTTACCCCTGATTTCGGATCTATTCTCTAGAGTCAGAGGTGCTTGCTGGTTTACCAAGCTTGACCTCAGGGGGGCGTATAATCTTATCCGCATTAAGCAGGGGGATGAATGGAAGACGGCGTTTAATACTCCGGAGGGACATTTTGAGTACCTGGTGATGCCTTTTGGGCTCACTAATGCCCCTTCTGTCTTCCAGTGCTTCATGAACGATATTTTCCGAGACTTTGTCGATAAATTTTTGATTATCTATCTGGATGATATTTTGATCTTCTCCAAGGATTGGGATTCTCATGTGGAACATATTCGGACTGTGTTCCGGATCTTGAGAGAGAATTCTCTGTATGTCAAAGGATCAAAATGCCTTTTTGGAGTACAGAGAATTTCTTTTTTGGGATTTATTTTGTCTCCGTCAACTATTGAAATGGACCCGGCCAAGGTACAGGCCATTTATGATTGGGTTCAGCCCACTTCTTTGAAGGCCCTCCAGAAGTTTTTGGGTTTTGCTAATTTTTATCGGAAATTTATAGCAAAATTTTCTAGTATTGCCAAACCATTGACTGACCTGACCAGGAAGGGTGCGGATGTGTTGAATTGGTCTCCGGAGGCGGTTGCTTCCTTTCAGGAGCTGAAACGTAGATTTACCTCCGCCCCGGTTCTGCGGCAACCTGATGTCTCACTCCCGTTCCAGGTAGAGGTGGATGCTTCTGAGATTGGTGCAGGAGCGGTGTTGTCCCAAAAGGATCCAGTAACATCTAAAATGAATCCCTGTGCTTTCTTTTCCCGTAAGTTCTCTTCATCTGAACGTAACTATGATGTGGGGAATCGGGAACTGTCGGCCATGAAATGGGCATTTGAGGAGTGGAGACATTGGTTGGAGGGAGCCAAACATCAAGTTGTGGTCCTCACTGACCACAAAAATTTGATTTACCTAGAGTCGGCTAAACGCTTGAACCCTAGACAGGCTAGGTGGGCCTTGTTTTTTACACGTTTTGATTTTGTGGTCTCTTTCCTTCCTGGAACTAAGAATGTCAAGGCTGACGCCCTCTCTAGGAGTTTCTTTGCTGATTCTCCTGTGGTGACCAAGCCTGCCACCATCTTAGGCGAAGGGGTAGTTCTTTCTGCCATCTCGCCCGATTTGAGACTTGCTCTGCAAGAGTTCCAGGAGGACAAATCTGAGCGTTGCCCCAGTGGAAAGTTGTATGTTCCTGACCAGTGGAAGAAGAGAGTGATGTCTGAAGTTCATTGCTCTGCATTGGCTGGTCATCCAGGTATTTTTGGTACTAGAGATCTGGTGAGTCGCTCTTTTTGGTGGCCCGCCTTGTCTCATGATGTCAGGAATTTTGTGCAGTCCTGTGGGACTTGCTCCCGGTCTAAATCTTGTTCTCGCTCTAGTGGGTTGTTGATGCCTTTGCCGGTCCCCAGGAGGCCATGGACCCATACTTCAATGGATTTCATTTCTGATATGCCGGTCTCTCAAAGAATGACTGTTATTTGGGTGATTTGTGATAGGTTCTCTAAGATGGTTCATCTTGTACCACTCCCTAAGTTGCCATCTTCCTCTGAGTTGGTGCCTCTGTTTTTGCAACAGGTGGTTCGCTTGCACGGGATTCCTGAGAACATTGTATCTGAAAGAGGAGTTCAATTTGTGTCTAAATTTTGGAGGACGTTCTGTTCCAAGTTGGGAATTCAGTTGTCCTTCTCCTCTGCTTTTCACCCTCAGACCAATGGGCAGACAGAGAGAACAAACCAGACCTTGGAGTCGTATTTGAGATGTTTTATTTCCGCTGATCAGGATGATTGGGTTTCATTTTTGCCCTTGGCCGAATTTGCTTTAAATAGTAGAGCTAGTTCTGCCACTTTGATGTCACCTTTTTTTTGTAACTTTGGTTTTCACAGTCGATTTTCTTCAGGGCAGGTGGAGCCTTCTGCCTGCCCAGGTGTTGACACTGTGGTGGAGAGAATGCACCAGATCTGGGACCAAGTGGTGGATAAGTTATCTCTCTCCCAGGAAAAGGCTCAGCGGTTTTCCAATCGACATAGGACCATTGGTCCCCAGTTTAAGATTGGTGATATGGTGTGGTTATCATAAAAAAATATTGCTATGAAGGTGGCTTCTCCTAAGTTTAAGCCTAGATTTATTGGACCTTACAAGATTTTGGAGATTATTAATCCGGTCTCTTTTCGTTTGGCTCTTCCTGTCACATTTAAGATCCATAATGTGTTCCATAAGTCCTTGTTGAAGAGGTTTGTTGAGCCAGTTGTGCCTGAGGTGGCACCTCCGGACCCTGTATTGGTTGAAGGTAACTTGGAATATGAGGTAGAGAAAATTCTGGATTCCCGTCTGGCTAGACGGAGACTCCAGTATTTGGTTAAGTGGAAGGGTTATGGTCAGGAGGATAATTCCTGGGTCTCTGCCTCTGATATTCATGCCAAAAGATTGGTGCGTGCCTTTCATCGGGCTCACCCTGATCGCCCTGGTAGCGTTGTTGAGGGTTCGGTGACCCCTCCTCAAGGAGGGGGTACTGTTGTGAGTTCATTTTCCCCTCCGTCACTGAGGCCTGGTGAACTCCCTATTCTAGTGAAGGAAGGTAGTGAGCCTGATTATCAGGCACCTGGGACTAATGAAGACGATTGGCTGAGTGGAGTCACTGACTGGATTTAAGGCAGCCTACGCCCTTTCTGCCCTGCGGGTGATTTCTCTGTGGACTCTTGGACACCAGTCTGATTCCTGCTCTCCTAAAGCTAATTTTTCTGTTTTGCCTTTTTGCATCTAAGATTTGTTTTTGTTTTTCTTGCTTTTTGGATTCTGCCACTCCCTGCTGGAGTGTACAGTGTTCCTAGAGCTCTGTCTTCTGAAAGTACCTGAGTGCTGATTTAGTTTTTGAAGCTTAGTTGCTTCAGGGCCATTTTTATATCAGCTTGTTGGCTTTTGTCTCTGTTAGGGTTTTGGCAGATTGCAGACAGCAGCCTTCCTTTCCGTTCCTATCTAGGTAGTTTTTGGGCCCCGTCTTTGCTCAACCTGTCTTTCTGTCTGTGTAAGTGTTTTCATCTTGCTTCACCGTCATTATATGTGGGGGGCTGCCTATTGCTTTGGGGTCTGCTCTGGGGCAGTTAGATTTCCCCTTTCCTTCTTTAGGCCTATGTATCTCTCCGGCTGTGATCGAGGGGTCTAGGTCATCGTAGGAACCCCCCACGGCTACTGCTAGTTGTGTTGATAGGTTCAGGGGTCTGCAATCTGATAGTTGCCAACTTCTCTGGTTTTCAGGACTAGCTAGCATTTCTGTTTTTGCCTCCTACGGTGACTCAATCATAACAGGTGATATTGCTCTTTTCCAACCAAGTCTGGTGGAGAAAGGAACTACAGAGGAGAGTTCCTGGCAGCTCAGGGGAGCTCTGGTGTATAGCTTCTGGTGGAAGCTGAACTCAGGTGTCGAGCTTCAGGGGAAAGCTGCATTCTGGTGGTGGACTCTGTTGCTGGGAGCAATAGCAACAGAGCAAAGCTAAGTGGTGTTTCCCTGTTTGTATTTTTCCCTGGTGTGTATTAGTACAGTGGTGGGGCCAGTGCCTGCACCAACCAGCTCCCTGGCAAGGGATAGGTGTAGGGTGTGCTAGGGTGACAGGTATCCTGATCGGTGCCCGATGCGGAACCGGCCTAGGGAACGTTAGGAGTGTGAGGGACACTGACTCAGGGGAGTGCAGGAGGTCTCGACATCCCCGTTCCCTATCGCAGGGCCCACCGTTGTAACTGTTTGTGGGTCGGCCTCCCAGGGCCATGGGGTACTCGGTACCGAGCCGGTGTCAGCGGGATGTGTCACAGCAGCGGTGACCAGGTCCGTGGCCCTGGGCGCCCAAGTATTAGGGGAGATTGAATGGTGGAATGTAGTTAATGGAATAGTTCGTGACGCCACCTGTGGTGTTCGGCAAGTGAGATGTTGAGCCGACGCTGCATGTGGGTTGCCCTCCCAGGGCCGTGGGGTACTCGGTACCGGGCCGGTGTCAGGGGGAATGTGTCACAGCAGCAGTGACCCGGTCCGTGGCCCTGGGCGCCCAAATTAATGGCGGTTGCGGTTTGTAGTGTAATAGTTCATGACGCCACCCATGGTATTCGGCAAGTGAGATGTTAGGCCGACGCTGCATGCAGATCCTCTGGGGCTGGAGGTGTGTTGCAGCATAGATGGTGTAGCTCCCCACAGGTGAAGCTGTAGCCCCAGGGCAGTGTAGATGTAATGGATGAGGAGAGACACAGGCGGTGTAGGAGCTGGTACCCAGATGTAGTGGTACTGAGGGTGTAGGCGCGATAATGAATGGAGGACACCAGGGTCTGTAGTTCCAACGCTTTACTCAGTCAGCAGGGCACACAGGTGCCTGCCTCCGTGCTGTGTCCTCCGGGTCAGGGACTCAACCAACCCCCAGGCAAGATGGAAGGCTCCTCTCCAACACTCCGCCAACATGTACCTTTCTGAACGTCTCCTCTATTGCGCCTTTAAGTGTGAAGATCTCCTAGTACTAAGTTACGCTGGAGTTACTCCTTACAGATGTTCCTGTGTTCTCTACTCGTATGGCAGACAGCTGTAGCCTGCTTCAGGGACTCCCTTCTCCTGAGTCCTGGCTCTCTATACAGATGCTGTTGTGCCCCAAGTCTTAGATGGGAGTAGTACATTTACAGCCAACTACTCCACCGGTGTCTGCGGCAGAACCATAAGTGTCCATACAACCTCGAGGACCGGGCCCTGGCCTTGCGCTGAGAACCTATAGGCAGGGTTCCTCTTCCAACCCACTTCTCCTCTCTGTTCTTTACTCCTTCGTTCTGTACTTGACTCTCTTTCTTATGGATGCTTAGGTTACAGTTCTACGTCTTTCTCCTTTCCCATGCCAGCTGGCTCAGGTCACTGAGGCAGCTGCAGAACTCCTTCCTCCATCCCTTCTTCCAGGGATCCCCACTCCTCTCCGAGTAGCTTCCTTCTCCTACTTACCTAGGGGACTGCTCTCGCAGACTGCCCCCACAGACTGACTTCTGCAGACTGACCTCCCGTCAGACTGACCTGTAATTCTAAACCTTCCCAGTCTTTTATGCTAACTCCACTCACCTCCCAGCATGTCCAGTGTTCCAAGCAGGGAACCACCAAAGGTGCTCTGCTACTCTCTAAGTACAGAGCCGCTTGTGGCTGTGCAGAACTACCCTGTGGGTGTGGGGTGCGGGTGTTGGAGCGTGGAAAGGAGTTCCCACCTTACCTGGATGGTGGGGCACCACACCTTAGGAGAAGGTGCAGTACCTATGTGGCGACCGAGCCTCAGGGGCGCCACACATGCAGATCCTCTGGGGCTTGTGGTGTGTTGCAGCCAAGATAGTGAAGCCCCCCACACGTGGAGCTGTAGCCCCAGGGCAGTGTAGATGTAGGGGGAGAGGAGAGGCACAAGCGGTGTAGAAGCTGGTACCCAGATGTAGCGGTGCTGGGTACGTTGGCGCAAGAATGAATGGAGGACACCAGGGCTTGTAGTTCCAAAGCTTTACGCACTGTCTGTAGTACACCTATAGGTGCCTTCCTCCGTGCCGTGTCCTCCGGGTTAGGGACTCAATCAACCTCCAGGTCAGATGTAATGCTCCCTTCCAACACTCCGCCAACATGTGCCTTTCTGATCGTCTCCTCTTGTAGCGCCTTTAAGTGTGAAGTACTCCTAGTACTGAGTTACACTGGAGTGCCTCCTGACAGATGTTTCCAAGAACTCTACTTGTACGGCAGACAGTCGTAGCCTGCTTCGGGGACTCCTTACTCCTGAGTCCCGGCTCACTATCAATGTTGCTGTTGTGCCCCCAAGTCTTAGATGGGAGTAGTGCATTTACAGCCCACTACTCCACCGGTGTCTGCTGTAGGACCATTAGTATCCATACTACCTCGGGGACCGGGCCCCGGCCTTGCGCTTAGTACTTCTAGGCAGGGTTCTCAGCTAACCCACGTCCTCTGTTCCCTTTTACTCCTTCGTTCCGTACTAGTCTCTCCTTCTTATGGAAGATCAGGTTTCGGTTCAATGTCTTTCTCCTTCTTTCCTTTCCCGTGCCAGCAGACCCAGGTCACTGAGGTCTGCTGCAGCACCTCCTTCCTCCATCCCTCACTCAGGGATCTTCTTTCCTCACTCCTCTCTGAGTGACTCTCTGGCTGACTGACCTAAATCCTAAACCTTCCCCCTCTTTTATGTATTCTAACTCCACCCGCCTCCCAGCACGTTTCGTGTTCCGAGCAGGGAGCCACCAAAGGTGATCTGCTACACTCCAAGCAGGGAGCCGCAATGTGGCTTTGCTGAACTACTGTGTTGTGTGGGATGCAGGTGTTGGAGCGTGGTCAGGAGCCTCCAACTTACCTGGCTGGTGGGGCACCACACCTCAGGAGGAGGTGCAGTACCTCTTTGGCGACTGAGCCTCAGGGGCGCCACATTTCCCTTCCCCTTGTCTTGTTGTTTTAGTTACCGGCCTACGGGTCGTGTCACACAGGACAGTTACGTGCCGTGTCTTGTTGTTTTAGTTACCGGCCTGCGGGTCGTGTCACACAGGATGAGTCCACGTGACAGTACCTTTTTATGGCATATGTTGTGAGTTCATTTTCCCCTTCATTACTGAGGCCCGAGGAACTCCCTCTTCTGGTAAAGAAAGGTAGAGAGCCTGATTATCAAACACCTGAGGCTGATGATGATGACTGGCTGAGTGGAGTTGCTGACTGGATATAAGGCTGCCGACGCCCTTCTGCCCTGCGGGTGATTTCTCTGTGGGATCCTTGGAGACCAGTCTGAATTCCTGCTCCTCTAAAGCTAAGTTTGCTGCTCGGCCTTTTGCTTTGTGCTTTGACTTTGTTTGCTTTGTTTTTCTGGATTTCTGCCATTCTCTGCTGGGGTGTGCTGAATTCCTTTAGCTCTGTCTTCTGAAAATACCTGAGTGCTACTTTAGTTTTTGAAGCCTAGCTGCTTCAGGGCCTTTTTCATATCAGCTTGTTGGCCTATGTCTTTGATAGGGTTTTGGCAGATTGCAGACAGCAGCCTTCCCGTCCTTTCCTATCTAGGTAGTTTTGGGGCCCCGTCTTTGCTCAGTCTATCTTTCTGTCTGTGTTAGTGTTTTCATCTTGCTTCACCGTCATTATATGTTGGGGGCTGCCTATTGCTTTGGGGTCTGCTCTGGGGCAGTTTAGATTTCCCCTTTCTTTCTTTAGGCCTATTTAATTCTCCGGCTGTGATCGAGGGGTCTAGGGCTTCGTAGGAACCCCCACGGCTACTGCTAGTTGTGTTGATAGGTTCAGGGGTCTGCAATCTGATAGTTGCCAACTTCTCTGGTTTTCTGGACTTAGCTTGTATTTCTGTTTTTGCCTCCTACGGTGACTCATTCATAACAGAATCACCCGCCATACCGCAGATCCTAGGGTACTCAGTAGCAGGAAAGAATTGTAAAAAAAAAAAAAAAAAAAAAAAGTGTATATTTTTTCCTCTATATCTCTGAGGCCGTAGGGGGAATTTTTTTTTTCTCTCAATGGAGATAAAGCAATTGTCTGATCGTGTGGAGCAGCTCGCTGCGGAAGTGCGGGGAATTTCCGCCTACCTTGCTCATTCACATGCTGCTGAACCAAAGATTCCTACACCTGATGTATTTTTTGGGGATCGGTCTAAATTTTTGAATTTCAAAAATAATTGTAAATTATTTTTTGCCTTGAAGCCTAACTCGTCAGGGAGCTCCGCGCAGCAGGTTAAAATTGTCATCTCTTTGCTGCGTGGCGATCCCCAGGATTGGGCGTTTTCTTTGAAACCAGATGATCCTATTCTGACTAATATGAACGCATTTTTTCAGGCCTTGGGGTTGTTGTATGACGAACCTAATGCCATTGATCAGGCTGAAAAGACTCTGCTAGCATTGAACCAGGGTCGTGATTCTGCAGAATTGTGCTGTCAAAAATTCCGAAAGTGGGCAGTACTTACTACCTGGAATGATAATGCCTTGGCTGCTCTCTTTCAGAAGGGGTTGTCAGAAGCCGTAAAAGATACTATGGTGGGATTTCCTGTTCCCTCTGGTCTTGACGATTCTATGTCATTAGCCATTCAGGTTGATCGGCGTTTGCGCGAACGCAAAGCTGCACGAGAGGTGTTGCCACCTGTTGAACAAATGTCTGAACCTATGCAATGTGATAGAGTTTTTTCCAGAGAGCAGCGTCAGGAGTTCAGAAGGCGTAATAAGTTGTGTTTTTTCTGTGGAGATGCCTCGCATATTATTTCTGTCTGTCCTAAACGAGAGAATCGCTTTGCACACACGTTTTCTGTTGGGGGTGTTCAACCCAAGTTTCTTCTGGCTATTACTCTGATCTGCTCCCTGTCCACATTTTCCGCCAAGGCTTTTGTGGATTCGGGAGCAGCCCTAAACCTAATGGACTTGGATTTTGCTAAACGTTGTGGATTTCCGATGACACCTCTGCAGACGCCTATCCTTTGAGGGGGATTGATGCTACTCCTTTGGCTAAAAATAAACCTCAGTTTTGGACCCAGGTGGTAATGCGGGTCGCCCCAGACCATCAAGAAAATTGCAGATTTTTGGTGTTGCATAATCTGCATGATACTATTGTTCTGGGGTTCCCCTGGTTACAAATTCATAATCCAGTTTTGGATTGGAAATCTGTGTCTGTGGTGAGTTGGGGTTGTCGGTGTGCCTTTAGTGAGGCTCCGGTGTTTTCCACCTCTCCTCAGTCGCATGATGTTCCTGATTATTTGGCGGACTTTTATGATGTATTTAGTGAGAATGAGTCTGCGTCTCTGCCTCCTCATAGGAGTTATGACTGTGCAATTGAACTGAGCCCGGGGTGTAAATTTCCCAAGGGTCGGCTCTTCAATTTACCTGTACCCGAGCACGAGGCTATGCGATCCTATATTAAGGAGGCGTTGGAGAAGGGTCATATTAGACCATCCTCGTCACCCTTAGGAGCTGGTTTTTTTTTTGTAGCCAAAAAGGATGGATCATTAAGACCTTGCATTGATTATCGTGCCCTCAACAAAATTACTGCTAAATATCAGTATCCGTTACCCCTGATTTCTGATCTATTCTCCAGAGTTAAAGGTGCTTGCTGGTTTACCAAGCTTGACCTCAGGGGGGCGTATAATCTTATTCGCATTAAGCATGGGGATGAATGGAAGACGGCGTTTAATACTCCGGAGGGACATTTTGAGTACCTGGTGATGCCTTTTGGGAACACTAATGCCCCTTCTGTCTTCCAGTGCTTCATGAACGATATTTTCCGAGATTTTGTCGATAAATTTTTGATTATCTATCTGGATGATATTTTGATCTTCTCCAAGGATTGGGATTCTCATGTGGAACATATTCGGACTGTGTTCCGGATGTTGAGGGAGAATTCCCTGTATGTCAAAGGATCTAAATGCCTTTTTGGAGTACAGAGGATTTCTTTTTTGGGATTTATTTTGTCCCCGTCAACTATTGAAATGGACCCGGCCAAGGTACAGGCCATTTACGATTGGGTTCAGCCCACTTCTTTGAAGGCCCTCCAGAAGTTTTTGGGTTTTGCTAATTTTTATCGGAAATTTATAGCAAAATTTTCTAGTATTGCCAAGCCATTGACTGATTTGACTAAGAAGGGTGCTGATGTGTTAAATTGGTCTCCGGAGGCTGTTTTTTCCTTTCAGGAGCTGAAGCGAAGATTCACCTCCGCCCTGGTTTTGCGGCAACCTGATGTCTCACTTCCATTCCAGGTAGAGGTGGATGCTTCTGAGATTGGTGTAGGAGCTGTTTTATCCCAAAAGGATCCTGTAACATCTAAAATGAATCCCTGTGCTTTCTTTTCCCGAAAGTTCTCTCCATCTGAACGAAACTATGATGTGGGGAATAGGGAACTGTTGGCCATGAAATGGGCATTTGAGGAGTGGAGACATTGGTTGGAGGGAGCTAAGCATCAAGTCGTGGTCCTCACTGACCACAAGAATTTGATTTACCTAGAGTCGGCTAAGCGCTTGAACCCTAGACAGGCTAGGTGGGCCTTGTTTTTTACACGTTTTGATTTTGTGGTTTCTTTTCTTCCTGGAATGAAGAATGTCAAGGCAGACGCCCTCTCTAGGAGCTTCTTTGCTGATTCTCCTGTGGTGACCAAGCCTGCTACCATCTTAGGCGAAGGGGTAGTTCTTTCTGCCATCTCGCCCGATTTGAGTCGTGCTCTGGAAGAGTTCCAGGAGGACAAACCTGAGCGTTGTCCCAGTGGAAAGTTGTATGTTCCTGACCAGTGGAAGAAGAGAGTGATGCCTGAAGTTCATTGCTCTGCTTTGGCTGGTCATCCAGGTATTTTTGGTACTAGAGATCTGGTGAGTCGTTTTTTTTGGTGGCCCTCCTTGTCTCGTGATGTCAGGATTTTTGCGCAGTCCTGTGGGACGTGCTCCCGGTCTAAATCGTGTTCTCGCTCTAGTGGGTTGTTGATGCCTTTGCCTGTCCCCAAGAGGCCATGGACCCATATTTCAATGGATTTCATCTCTGATATGCCTGTCTCTCAAAGGATGACTGTTATTTGGGTGATTTGTGATAGGTTCTCTAAGATGGTTCATCTTGTACCACTCCCTAAGTTGCCGTCTTCCTCTGAGTTGGTGCCCCTGTTTTTACAACAGGTGGTTCGTTTGCACGGGATTCCTGAGAACATTGTATCTGACAGAGGAGTCCAGTTTGTGTCTAGATTTTGGAGAACTTTCTGTTCCAGGCTGGGAATTCAGTTGTCCTTCTTCTCTGCTTTTCACCCTCAGACCAACGGGCAGACAGAGAGAACAAACCAGACCTTGGAGTCATATTTGAGATGTTTTATTTCTGCTGATCAGGATGATTGGGTTTCATTTTTGCCCTTGGCCGAATTTGCTTTAAATAATAGAGCTAGTTCTGCCACTTTGATGTCACCTTTTTTTTGTAACTTTGGGTTTCATCCTCGATTTTCTTCAGGGCAGGTGGAGCCTTCTGCCTGCCCAGGTGTTGACACTGTGGTGGAGAGAATGCACCAGATCTGGGACCAAGTGGTGGATAAGTTATCTCTCTCCCAGGAAAAGGCCCAGCGGTTTTCCAACCGACATAGGACCATTGGTCCCCAGTTTAAGGTTGGTGATATGGTGTGGTTATCATCAAAAAATATTGCCATGAAGGTGGCTTCTCCTAAGTTTAATCCTAGATTTTTTGGACCTTACAAGATTGTGGAGATTATTAATCCGGTCTCTTTTCGTTAGGCTCTTCCTGTCACATTTAAAATCCATAATGTGTTCCATAAATCTTTGTTGAAGAGGTTTGTTGAACCTGTTGTTCCGGGGGTGGCACCCCCAGACCCTGTATTGGTTGAAGGTAACATGGAATATGAGGTAGAGAAAGTACTGGATTCCCGTCTGGCTAGACGGAGACTCCAGTATTTGGTTAAGTGGAAGGGTTATGGTCAGGAGGATAATTCCTGGGTCTCTGCCTCTGATATTCATGCCAAAAGATTGGTGCGTGCCTTTCATCGGGCTTACCCTGATCGCCCTGGTGGCGTAGTTGAGGGTTCGGTGACCCCTCCTCAAGGGGGAGGTACTGTTGTGAGTTCATTTTCCCCTTCATTACTGAGGCCCGAGGAACTCCCTCTTCTGGTAAAGAAAGGTAGTGAGCCTGATTATCAAACACCTGAGGCTGATGATGATGACTGGCTGAGTGGAGTTGCTGACTGGATATAAGGCTGCCGACGCCCTTCTGCCCTGCGGGTGATTTCTCTGTGGGATCCTTGGAGACCAGTCTGAATTCCTGCTCCTCTAAAGCTAAGTTTGCTGCTCGGCCTTTTGCTTTGTGCTTTGACTTTGTTTTGCTTTGTTTTTCTGGATTTCTGCCATTCCCTGCTGGGGTGTGCTGAATTCCTTTAGCTCTGTCTTCTGAAAATACCTGAGTGCTGATTTAGTTTTTGAAGCCTAGCTGCTTCAGGGCCTTTTTCATATCAACTTGTTGGCTTATGTCTTTGATAGGGTTTTGGCAGATTGCAGATAGCAGCCTTCCTGTCCTTTCCTATCTAGGTAGTTTTGGGGCCCCGTCTTTGCTCAGTCTATCTTTCTGTCTGTGTTAGTGTTTTCATCTTGCTTCACCGTCATTATATGTTGGGGGCTGCCTATTGCTTTGGGGTCTGCTCTGGGGCAGTTTAGATTTCCCCTTTCTTTCTTTAGGCCTATTTAATTCTCCGGCTGTGATCGAGGGGTCTAGGGCTTCGTAGGAACCCCCACGGCTACTGCTAGTTGTGTTGATAGGTTCAGGGGTTTGCAATCTGATAGTTGCCAACTTCTCTGGTTTTCTGGACTTAGCTTGTATTTCTGCTTTTGCCTCCTACGGTGACTCATTCATAACAGGCAAAGGTCACGGATTTCGGTTTCTAGGGCAGTCTGTTTCAACAGGGAAGACATGAGCGGGGTGACCTTAAAACGGTTCCGGGGGGCACAGGCAAATTCTAGCCTTAGACCTGAGGCTACCAACTCCAGGATCCAGTTACTGTTTGAGATCAGTAACCAGGCTTGGTAGAAGGCCGATAGTCTACCTCCCACCGGAGCCGCTAGTCATTGGGGAGGTTTCTTGGTGTCACAGGATGCTTCCTGGCGTCCCCCTCCAAACATAAACCCGGTACCTCTTTTCTTTTTATCTTCCCATCTGCCCCGGTCTCTGGATGATCTTCTATGAAAAAATCTCTTCCTAGCGAAGGGACGTCTATAGGAAGGGGTTGGCAGGGAAGGGAATTTCTTTTTATCGTCGCCGGCTTTCTCCAGCAGTTCATCTAGGACTGGACCGAATAGATATTCTCCCTCACATGGAATTGAGTAAAGCCGGGATCTGGCCTGGATATCTCCGTGCCAGCACTTTAGCCATATAGCCCTTCGGGCTGCATTTGATAGACCTGCGGATTTGGCCGCTATTCTTGCAGAATCTGCCGAAGCGTCGGCTAAAAAGGCTGCAGCATTCTGGATGGTAGGTAGGGTTTTCAAGACAGATTCTCTCGAGGCTCTGTCCTCTAACTGTGATTCCAGCTGGTCCAGCCAGACCATCATAGATCTGGCTGTGCAGGTAGCCGCTCCTGCCGGCCTCAGGGCGCCTGCTGACATTTCCCATGTCCCTTTCAGGTAGGAGTCTGCCTTTTTATCCAACGGATCTTTCAAGAAAGCCATGTCATCAAAGGGATAAGTAGATTTTTTGGCTGCTTTAGCCACTCCTGCGTCCAATTTCGGGGCTTTATCCCATTTGTTCACCAAGGGGTCCTCAAAGGGATACCTGTTATGAATGAGTCACCGTAGGAGGCAAAAACAGAAATACTAGCTAAGTCCAGGAAACCAGAGAAGTTGGCAGCTATCGGATTGCAGACCCCTGAACCTAACAACAACAACTAGCAGTAGCCGTGGGGGGTTCCTATGGTGCCCTAGACCCCTCGATCACAGCCGGAGAACTGAATAGCCTAAAGACAGAAAGGGAAATCTAAACTGCCCCAGAGCAGACCCCAAAGCAATAGGCAGCCCCCAACATATAATGATGGTGAAGCAAGATGAAAAAACACTCACACAGATAGAAAGATAGGCTGAGCAAATGATGGGGCCCAAGCTAACTAAATAGGACAGGATAGAAAAGCTGCTGTCTGCAATCCGCCAAAACCCTCTCAAAACAAGAGCCAACAGACTGATAGGGAAAAAAGCCCTGAAGACGCTAGGCTTCAAAAAGACTATATCAGTACTCAGGTATTTTCTGAAGACAGAGCAAAAAGGAATTCAGCTCACCCCAGCAGGGAATGGCAGAAATCCAGAAAAACAAGGCAAAACAAAACCAAAATGCAAAAAGCAGAGCAGAAAACTTAGCTTTTGAGGAGCAGGAATCAGACTGGTCTCCTAGAATCCCTCAGAGAAATCACCCACAAGGCAGAAGGGCGTCGGCTGCCTTATATCCAGTCAGCAATTCCAGTCACCCAGTCATCATCATTCTGCTCAGGTGCTTTGTAATCAGCCTCACTACCTTCCTTCACCAGAAGAGGGAGTTCATCAGACCTCAATGGTGAAGGGGAAAATGAACTCACAACAGTACCTCCCCCTTGAGGAGGGGTCACCGAACCCTCATCCACGCCACCAGGGCGATCAGGGTGAACCTGATGAAAGGCACGCACCAATCTTTTGGCATGAATATCAGAGGCAGAGACCCAGGAATTATCCTCCTGACCATAACCCTTCCACTTAACCAAATACTGGAGTCTCCGTCTAGCCAGATGGGAATCCAGTATCTTCTCTACCTCATATTCCATGTTACCTTCAACTAATACAGGGTCCGGAGGTGTCACCCCAGGAACAACTGGTTCAACAACCCTCTTCAACAAGGACTTATGAAACACATTATGGATTTTAAATGTGACAGGAAGAGCCAAACGAAAATAGACCGGATTAAAAATCTCCAAAACCTTTTTAAGGTCCAATAAATCTAGGCTTAAACTTAGGAGAAGCCACCTTCATAGCGATATTTTTTGATGATAACCAAACCATATCACCACCTTAAACTGTGGACCAGTGGTCCTATGTCGGTTGGAAAACCGCTGGGCCTTTTCCTGGGAGAGAGATAACTTATCCACCACTTGGTCCCAGATCTGGTGCATTCTCTCCACCACAGTGTCAACACCTGGGCAGGCAGAAGGCTCCACCTGCCCTGAAGAAAATCGAGGATGAAACCCAAAGTTACAAAAAAAAGTGACATCAAAGTGGCAGAACTAGCTCTATTATTTAAAGCAAATTCGGCCAAGGGCAAAAATGAAACCCATTCATCCTGATCAGCGGAAATAAAACATCTCAAATACGACTCCAAGGTCTGGTTTGTTCTCTCCGTCTGCCCATTGGTCTGAGGGTGAAAAGCAGAGGAGAAGGACAACTGAATTCCCAGCTTGGAACAGAAAGTCCTCCAAAATCTAGACACAAACTGAACTCCTCTGTCAGAAACAATGTTCTCAGGAATCCCATGCAAGCGAACCACATGTTGCAAAAACAGGGGCACCAACTCAGAGGAACATGGCAACTTAAGGAGTGGTACAAGATGAACCATCTTAGAGAACCTATCACAAATCACCCAAATAACAGTCATTCTCTGAGAGACAGGCATATCAGAGATGAAATCCATTGAAATATGGGTCCATAGCCTCCTGGGGACCGGCAAAGGCATCAACAACCCACAAGAGCGAGAACAAGGTTTAGACCGGGAGCAAGTCCCACAGGACTGCACAAAATTCCTGACATCACGAGACAAGGCGGGCCACCAAAAAGACCGACTCACCAGATCTCTAGTACCAAAAATACCTGGATGACCAGCCAATGCAGAGCAATGAACTTCAGACATCACTCTCTTCTTCCACTGGTCAGGAACATACAACTTACCACTGGGACAACGGTCAGGTTTGTCCTCCTGGAACTCTTCCAGAGCACGTCTCAAATCGGGCGAGATGGCAGAAAGAACTACCCCTTCGCCTAAGATGGTAGCAGGCTTGGTCACCACAGGAGTATCCGCAAAGAAGCTCCTAGAGAGGGCGTCTGCCTTGACATTCTTAGTGCCAGGAAGAAAAGAAACCACAAAATCAAAACGTGTAAAAAACAAGGCCCACCTAGCCTGTCTATGGTTCAAGCGTTTGGCCGACTCCAGGTAAATCAAATTCTTGTGGTCAGTGAGGACCACGACTTGATGTTTAGCTCCCTCCAACCAATGTCTCCACTCCTCAAATGCACATTTCATGGCTGACGGTTCCCGATTCCCCACATCATAGTTACGTTCAGATGGAGAGAACTTTCGGGAAAAGAAAGCACAGGGATTCATTTTAGATGTTACAGGATCCTTTTGGGACAAAACAGCTCCTGCACCAATCTCAGAAGCGTCCACCTCTACCTGGAACGGGAGTGAGACATCAGGTTGCTGCAAAACCGGGGCAGAAGTTAATCTTCGCTTCAGCTCCTGAAAGGAAGAAACAGCCTCCGGAGACCAATTCAACACATCAGCACCCTTCTTAGTCAGATCAGTCAATGGCTTGGCAATACTAGAAAATTTTGCTATAAATTTCCGATAAAAATTAGCAAAACCCAAAAAACTTCTGGAGGCCTTCAAAGAAGTGGGCTGATCCCAATCATAAATGGCCTGTACATTGGCCGGGTCCATTTCAATAGTTGACGGAGACAAAATAAATCCCAAAAATGAAATCCTCTGTACCCCAAAAAGGCATTTCGATCCTTTAACATACAGGGAATTCTCCCTCAAGATCCAGAACACAGTCCGAACATGTTCCACATGAGAATCCCAATCCTTGGAGAAGATCAAAATATCATCCAGATAGATAATCAAAAATTTATCCACAAAGTCTCGGAAAATGTCGTTCATGAAGCACTGGAAGACAGAAGGGGCATTAGTGAGCCCAAAAGGCATCAGCAGGTACTCAAAATGTCCCTCCGGAGTATTAAACGCCGTCTTCCATTCATCCCCATGCTTAATGCGGATAAGATTATACGCCCCCCTGAGGTCAAGCTTGGTAAACCAGCAAGCACCTTTAACTCTGGAGAATAGATCCGAAATCAGGGGTAATGGATACTGATATTTAATAGTAATTTTGTTGAGGGCACGATAATCAATACAAGGTCTTAATGATCCATCCTTTTTGGCCACGAAAAAAAAACCGGCACCTAAGGGTGAAGAGGATGGTCTAATATGACCCTTCTCCAACGCCTCCTTAATATAGGATCTCATAGCCTCGTGCTCGGGTACAGATAAATTGAAGAGTCGACCCTTGGGAAATTTACACCCCGCGCTCAGTTCAATTGCACAGTCATAACTCCTATGAGGAGGCAAAGACTCATTCTCACTAAATACATCATAGAAGTCCGCCAAATAGTCAGGAACATCATGCGACTGAGGAGAGGTGGAAAAAACCGGAGCCTCACTAAGGGCACACCAACAACCCCAACTCACCACAGACACAGATTTCCAATCCAAAACTGGATTATGAATTTGCAACCAGGGAAACCCCAGAACAATGGTATCATGCAAATTATGCAGCACCAAAAATCTGCAATTTTCTTGATGGTCTGGGGCGACCCGCATTACCACCTGGGTCCAAAACTGAGGTTTATTTTTCGCCAAAGGAGTAGCATCAATCCCCCTCAAAGGGATAGGCGTCCGCAGAGGTGTCATCGGAAATCCACAACGTTTAGCAAAATCCAAGTCCATTAGGTTCAGGGCTGCTCCCGAATCCACAAAAGCCTTGGCGGAAAATGTGGACAGGGAGCAGATCAGAGTAATTGCCAGAAGAAACTTAGGTTGAACACCACCCACAGAAAACGTGTGTGCAAAACGTTTCTCTCGTTTAGGACAGACAGAAATAATATGCGAGGCATCTCCACAAAAAAAACACAGCTTATTACGCCTTCTGAACTCCTGACGTTGCTCCCTGGACAAAACTCTATCACATTGCATAGGTTCAGACACTTGTTCAACAGGTGGCAACACCTCTCGTGCAGTCCTGCATTCACGTAAACGCCGATCAACCTGAATGGCTAATGACATAGAATCGTCAAGACCAGAGAGAACAGGAAATCCCACCATAGTATCTTTTACGGCTTCTGACAAACCCTTCCGTAAGAGAGCTGCCAAGGCATTATCATTCCAGATAGTAAGGACCGCCCACTTTCGGAATTTTTGACAGTACAATTCTGCAGAATCTCGTCCCTGGCTCATTAGGTTCGTCATACAATAACCCCAAGGCTTGAAAAAATGCGTTCATATTAGTCAGAATAGGATCATCTGGTTTCAAACAAAACGCCCAATCCTGGGGATCGCCACGCAGCAAAGAGATGACAATTTTAACCTGCTGCGCGGAGCTCCCTGACGAGTTAGGCTTCAAGGCAAAAAATAATTTACAATTATTCTTGAAATGCAAAAATTTAGACCGATCCCCAAAAAACACATCAGTAGTAGGGATCTTTGGTTCAGCAGCATGTGAATGAGCAAGGTAGGCGGAAATTCCCCGCACTTCCACAGCGAGCTGCTCCACAGGATCAGACAATTGCTTTATCTCCATTGAGAGAAAAAAAAAATTCCCCCTATGGCCTCAGAGATATAGAGGAAAAAATATACACACTTTTTTTTTTTTTTTTACAATTCTTTCCTGCTATTGAGTACTCTAGGATCTGCGTTATGGCGGGTGATTCTGTTATGAATGAGTCACCATAGGAGGCAAAAACAGAAATACTAGCTAAGTCCAGAAAACCAGAGAAGTTGGCAGCTATCGGATTGCAGACCCCTGAACCTAACAACAACAACTAGCAGTAGCCGTGGGGGGTTCCTACGGTGCCCTAGACCCCTCAATCACAGCCGGAGAACTGAATAGCCTAAAGACAGAAAGGGAAATCTAAACTGCCCCAGAGCAGACCCCAAAGCAATAGGCAGCCCCCAACATATAATGACGGTGAAGCAAGATGAAAAAACACTCACACAGATAGAAAGATAGGCTGAGCAAATGATGGGGCCCAAGTTTACTAAATAGGACAGGATAGAAAAGCTGCTGTCTGCAATCCGCCAAAACCCTCTCAAAACAAGAGCCAACAGACTGATAGGGAAAAAAGCCCTGAAGACGCTAGGCTTCAAAAAGACTATATCAGTACTCAGGTATTTTCTGAAGACAGAGCAAAAAGGAATTCAGCTCACCCCAGCAGGGAATGGCAGAAATCCAGAAAAACAAGGCAAAACAAAACCAAAACGCAAATGCAAAAAGCAGAGCAGAAAGCTTAGCTTTTGAGGAGCAGGAATCAGACTGGTCTCCTAGAATCCCTCAGAGAAATCACCCACAAGGCAGAAGGGCGTCGGCTGCCTTATATCCAGTCAGCAATTCCAGTCACCCAGTCATCATCATTCTGCTCAGGTGCTTTGTAATCAGCCTCACTACCTTCCTTCACCAGAAGAGGGAGTTCATCAGACCTCAATGGTGAAGGGGAAAATGAACTCACAACAGATACCGTCGCTTAAAAGCCAGTGGTAGGGAGCCTTTTCTTTCTGGTTTCTTCCATTCCCTATTGATCAGGTTTTGGACCTTGTCGTTTAATGGAACGATTTACGTTTCCTGGTGTCTAAACCGCCGAACATAAGGTCCTGCACTGACCGCTCTGGTTTTGCATCTGTTACCCCCATGGTGGCCCTAACTGCCTGGACCAACTTATCCACTTGTTCTAGACTCAAGCAGAAACGACTGGCGTCTTCCTCTAAAGAGGATGCAGAGGAGGAGGTCGAGGGCTCTGAGGAATCCTCATTTCCTTTAGGGTCAGCTGAGGAGTCCGACCCTGAGAAACTTGCTCTCTTTCTTTTCTTGTATGATTCCCCTTGGGATACGGACTTTAGAGCTTTAACTTCCGTCCTGATCATTTCCCTTAGACTCGTAGCGAAGTCAGGGGTTTCTTCCGCCACCGTCTGCCATATACATGACTGACACAGTTTTTTAGCGTAGGCGTCTGGTAAGGGACAATTGCAAACGGCGTACTCCCTGTTTTTCGCTTTATCAGCGCACTTCTTCCCCTACAGGAGAAAAAAATATAAGGGGAACACTGCATCATGGCACATTCACGAAGATCTCTTACCCTGAGCAGAAGGCGTTGGTACCGGATCACGGGGGGGGGGGCGAGCTGGATCCTTCGGCCTGGAGGAACGTCTATGGCCGGATTGTCCAGTCCGTTTTTTCTTTTGCTGGGAGCTTGTCTGGGACCTCTCTGAGGTGCGTTCCTGCTCTCGGTCCAGCTGGGCCACGGGAGCTTCTGGCTCATCCATTGCTGCACCTGGGCCAAATCAGCCCTGCAGCGATTCTGTGGCTTTTTATCCTCCCCCCGGAAATCCGGGTTAGCAGGTGTCATGGCCAGGGGCTTAGTTCCCCCCCTTCCCCCTCCCGAGACGTCCATGGACGTCCCTGTGGACCCCCCTGTGCTTCGCCCCCCCGCCGCTATGCTACGCCGCCGCGCCCGGCGATGCACACAGGAGAAAAGCCGGCCGGCATCTGACTTCCGGTCCGGCGCCACAGGCCCCGCCAGCCGCGTCACTTCCGGCCTCCGTGAACGCGCGGGGGCGCGCAGGCCGCCAGCGTCACGGCGCTGCCCGGCACGGCGCTCCCCGTCCGCCACCAAGCTACAGCAGCCGGCCCCAGACCGCGACCCGGACCGCTGGGAGACCGCACAAGGAGGGCCAGGAATCGGGGTCCGGGGGGAGACTCTATGTACCTGCCGGCGCCGGCCCTGGAGACGGGCATCCTCCGGACCCCGCTCCCACCTGCTCCGCACACAATCGTGGAACCCTGCCCGGGTCCACCGTGGCGCCTCCAGGGGACCCCGCACTGCCCGAGGTAGGAGACCCCTCCGCTACATGAGTCAGACAGCCGGCCTGGGGATTCCTCGTCCATGATAGTAAGATCTGTAGGGAATCCTGTCCTCCAGGAACAGGAAACCAACTGATGCGTGGGAGAAGTGCCGCCCTTATGTATCTGTAGGATTTCCTTTTCCTGGAGGGCGGATCGCCTCTCTCAGGTGGTGCTGTCATGGACGACCGAATAAATAACTACTATAATACTGCTCCCTATGTACAAAAATATAACTACTAGAATACTGCCCCTATGTACAAGAATATAACTACCATAATACTGCCCATATGTACAAGAATATAGCTACTATAATACTGCCCCTATGTACAAGAATATAACTACTATAATACTGCCCCTATGTACAAGAATATAACTACTATAATACTGCCCCTATGTACAAGAATATAACTACTATAATACTGCCCCTATGTGCAAGAATATAACTATTGTAATACATACTGCTATAATATACTTTTTATTGTATAAATCTTCACTTTAAGTCCAGGCTATATAACCTGTGAATGAGCAGATATGGGTAGAGCTAACCGTTGATTCTCGGGGCGGTCAATAGAGGTAAAGCGAGACGTGCTTACCGTGTATGAAGCGAGCTGCTCCATCAATATTAATGTTACCTTTGCCTAATATTTTTTGGCTGGAAATATCTCCCTGATATTTAAGCTGTAATGGGGCCGATAACTCATCTGTTACATGTAATAACATTTTAGGGCCATTGTAAATTATAGGGCGCTCATTGCTACTGTTCGTTATTACCAAGGACAGATAACACTCTGTCGAGCCTTGGCCATCTGTTCTGCAGGTAAATAGAGCTCTGCACAGGCCGGTAATGTATATAATAATGTTTACTGTGTGAATTTGCCAGTGACTGTGCAGCTGTGACTTCCATAAAGGCTTGTAATAGAGGTGCGGTGACAGGTGAGCTGCCAAGTCCTGCTCTTCTACAGAACTCGGCTTCTCAGCTGCAATGTGCGAGGGAATTTGTCTAAATCTGCTTCTTTTTATTAGTTTTACAGAATATTCGACCTGGATCTAATTTCATCTTGTAATTCATAAACTTTTCAGTAAAATTTGAAACCAAGTTATTTTCACTACAAATCTTAGCAATGATGAAGACTTTTGGGAATTGATCAATTTATTGGTTATTGGAGCAATTTCAAGCCTTTCTGCTGCCCGAGAAGGAAAGAAAAATATCAACTGGCCACCTCCAGCATCATAATACAGATGGTGAATAAAGGACTTCTAAATATAGAATGCACAGAGCACTCTGATCAGTCTGTTTATTTATAAGCTCCACCCCCGAGGAACATAGACACGTCTTCTTAGCCATTAAAGAAAAATATATGCGTCCCTTCTCCAGTATCATAATAGATATGGGGAATCTTGGAATTCTAAATATGGAATGCACAAATCACTCTGATTAGTCTTTTTAATTATAAGCTCCACCCCGATTAACATAGATACGTCTTCTGAACCACTAAAGAAATATATATATTATACATCCCATTTCCAGCATCATAATAGAGATGGGACATCTTGGAATTCTAAATATGGAATGCATCGAGCACATTGATCAGTTTTTTTTAATTATAAGTTCTTCCCCTGAGGAACACCAATACAGATTCTTAGACATTAAAGAAAACTATCTATGCCCCACCTCCAGCATCAAAATAGAGATGGGGAATCTGGGACTTCTAAATATGGAATACACAGAGCACTTTGATCAGATTTTTTAATTATAAGCTCCACCCCTGACATAGATATGTTTTCTTAGTTACTAGAGAAAAATAAATACATCCCACTTCCAGCATCATAATAGAGATGGGAAATTTTGAAATTCTAAATATGGAATGCAGAAAGCACTATGATTCATCTTTTCAATTATAAGCTCCACCCCCAAGGAACATAAATACTTCTTATCCATTTCTTATTGTCTTACTAGGAGATTCACTCTGCACTAAACACAGAATCGGAGCCTGGCTGTGTTCTTGCTGATGTGTATAATTTACTCTGTAATGTTGCAGCGTTTCAGAAAAAAAATAGTTTTGAAACCTGGCTTTGGGCTATGCATCTCAGAAAAATAGTCCTAGTTAGATCCTTCGTTGGCTCTCTCTCCGCTCTGATCCAAGTTAATGACAGCTTTCTCCCTATATACACACATATAGGGAGAGACATGTCAGTTTAGGAGCGATACAGAGGGAATCCACAGAAGACCTGCCTCAGACTAGAATTCAAGTCAGGGTTCCGTGCCAGCTTTTAAGAGTATGTTTTCTGACATGCCTCAGTATTAAAAAACGCGCGTAGTAAAGCTCGTGTCTGATTCTCTATGTCTGAGGTTCCTTGATCATGAATCTCCTGCCAGGTTCCCTCTAAACTATATAGTTTATGGAAAAAAGGGGGCTCCATATAAAAAAAAATTATAAATACTGCCCCTCATGGCAAATATGGAGCCATCATAGTTTTTCCCCCTTCCCACTGTTATGATTCTTGGACCAATATTTCCCCTCCATCAGAGAATTTAGTTCCTCGGGGGAGAGGTCTGCCCGGGTTTGTTTTTGCTTACCCTTTCCCAGTATCCCATATAAGTCACATGGTCGAACTCTTCATCCTATTAGTTGACTAAAATCAAGTTTTGAAGGCAGATTTATAAACTTTTAGACACCTCTTGGTTGATCAGGCCGCTCATGTTCTGTTTTCTTTCTTTTATTGCCGTGTTTATATGTGTCCTGCTGCATGAGAGGGAAGGACATAAAACAAGTCACAAAGAGGCAGTATATTGTATAGCGCATAGAATCCTACCCTTATGTACTGAGTGCAAGTTCTATCAAAGGCAAGGTAAACTAAGAGCTAATGGAAAAAAAGGAGTTAGAGGTAATGTGTCATAAGAAAACTTTTAAACCATTTTTTATGCTAAATGTATTTTTTTTTCAATTTTGGCAATGCCTTTTTTCCATATGATATTTTTATTATAAATAAGAATGAGAAATCTTGCAATTCTCACATTGGCCACTGGGGCTTCTTAGACTTTAACTTCCTGTTGTTTCAGGAAACAACACATGTACATTGTCCACAATGATCAGAATCAGCTGTGACATCGTCTATTGTGATTGGTGGATCCTGTGTATAGAGGAGCTAACCATCACTGTAATCTTGCCTCTAATGATAAGGAAACTGCTGGAAACTATTAATAATAAATTTTATTTCTATAGCGCCGACATATTCCGCAGCACTTTACATTTCGGAGGGGATCTGTGCAGACAATAGACATTACAGCATAACAATAATCACATCGATTATAACAAATGCCAAGGGGAATGAGGGCCCTGCTCGCAAGCTTACAGTCTATGAGGAAAGAGGTAGACACGAAAGGTGGGTGGTAACAGTTGCCCTGATTGTATGGAACAGCCATAATGTTAAGTGTGTAACAGTACAGACACAGAGGGCTGATAGATGCATAAAGCATGTGGGAACATGATGCGGGGAACCTGGTTATGGTAAAACAGGGATAGATTAGGTTAATGTGATGAGGCGATAGGCCAGTCTGAATAAATGCGTTTTCAGGGCACGCTTAAAATTGTGGGGGTTGGGGACTAATCGTATTGATCTGGGAAGTGCATTCCAAAGAATTGGCGCAGCACGTGTATAGTCTTGGAGACGGGAGTGGGAGGTTCTGATTATTGAGGATGCTAACCTCAGGTCATCAGCAGAACGGAGGACGCGGGTAGGGTGGTATAATGAAACAAGGGAGGAGATGTAGGGTGGTGCTGAGCCATGGAGGGCTTTCTGGGTGAGGGTAATAAGTTTATACTGAATTCTGGAGTGGATGGGTAGCCAGTGTAATGACTGGCACAAGGTAGAGGCATCAGTGTAACGATTGGTGAGGAATATGATACTGGCTGCAACATTCAAGACAGAATGGAGAGGGGAGAGTTTGGTAAGAGGGAGACCGATTAGAAGAGAGTTACAATAGTCGAGACAAGAATGAATAAGAGAAACAGTAAGAGTTTTTGCAGAGTCAAAAGTAAGAAAAGGTAAAATTCTAGAAATGTTTTTGTGGTGCAGATGACAAGAGCGTGCCAGTGATCGAATGTGAGGGGCAAAGGAAAGCTCGGAATCAAGTATGACCCCAAGACAGCGGGCATGTTGCTGGGGAGTAATAGTGGAGCCACACACAGAAATGGCAATGTCGGGTATAGGTACATTAGTAGAGGGAGGAAACACAAGGAGTTCAGTCTTTGACAGGTTCAGTTTCAGAAATAGTGAGGACATGATGTTAGACACAGCGTTTAGACAATCGTCGGTGTTTTCTAGAAAGGCTGGCGTGATGTCAGGAGAAGAAGCGTATAATTGGGTGTCATCAGTTCTACTGATTGTTTGACCAATAGGGGCAGTGTACAAGGAGAAGAGGAGGAGGCCTAGAACCGATCCTTGAGGAACCCCAACAGTAAGGCGAAGGTGAGAGGAGGAGGAACCGGCAAAAGATACAGTAAAGGAGCGGTCAGAGAGATAGGAGGAGAACCAGGAGAGAATGGTGTCCTTGAGGCCAATGGAACGGAGCATAGTGAGGAGGAGCTGATGATCCACAGTGTCGAATGCTGCAGAGAAATCCAAGAGAATTAGCATGGAGTAATGACCATTTGATTTAGCTGTTAGTAGATCATTAGAGACTTTAGTGAGGGCAGTTTCAGTAGAGTGTAAAGAGCGGAAACCGGATTGGAGAGGGTCGAGAAGAGAGTTATCAGAGAGATAGCGGATAAGACGGGAGTGGACCAGGCGTTCCAAGAGTTTAGAGATGAAGGGAAGATTAGAGACAGGTCTATAGTTAGCGGCACAGTTGTGGTCGAGGGATGGTTTTTTAAGTAGTGGATGTATGATGGCATGCTTAAATGAGGAGGGAAAGATACCAGAAGAGAGAGAGGTTAAATATTTTAGTTAGGTGAGGGGTGACAGCAGGGGAAAGGGACTGGAGGAGATGTGACGGAAATGGGTCACTGATGCAAGTGGTTGGGCGAGAAGATTCAAGGAGCCTGCTTACTTCTTCTTCTGTGACTGGTTCAAAATCAGAAAGTGAGCTAGATGCAGTGGAGGAGGGAGGACAGTGCATGGTATGACCTGATTGGGAGATAATTTCCTGTCGAATCTGGTCAATTTTTTCTTTGAAGTAATTGGCCAGATCGTCAGCTCTGAGCTCCGTGGTTGGGGCCTGTACTCTTGGGTTGAGTAGAGAATGAAAAGTGTCAAAGAGACGTTTAGGGTTATTGGACAGTGAGGTGATGAGGGTGTTGAAATAGGTTTGTTTGGAGAGGTGAAGGGCAGTGTTGTATGTTCTAAGCATAAACTTATAATGGATGAAATCTTTGTGTAGATTGGATTTTCTCCACAGACGTTCGGCGCACCTGGAGCACCGCTGCAGGAAATGTGTTTGCAGGGTGTGCCAGGGTTGTCGCTGTCTGTGTTGTGGTGTTCTATTTATAGGGGGTGCAAATTCATCTAGGGCAATTTGAAGTTTTTCATTGTAATGCTTCAGCGCAGAATCAGGACATGAGAGAGAGGAGATAGGGTCCAGTGAAGACTGCAAGTTCTTCATAAGTTTCTGGGTGTTAATGGCCAGGGCCGCCATCAGGGCATTACTGCCCTGACTGGAATATGGGGCCCGGCGGGCAGAGGGGGCCCGCATATGGCCAAGTCTCCTCTCTGCTCACCGGGCCCCTACCGGCAGGTAAACCAGGCCCTGGCTAGCGGCCCTGCGGGCAGCAGCTAAGCACTATTGACATGCGGGCCCGGCGGCCCGCACGTCAATAGTTAACACCTGCCAGCCAATCGGAGGCTGGCAGCTGACGTCAGCCACAGCGCGCACCTCGCCAGCGTCTGATGTCAGTGTCAGTCGCCGGCTAGAGCGTGCTGCAACGTGGAGAGACGGATGGAGCCTAGCCTACCGCTGGACCGCGGCCAGGTATGGAGAACTTTTTTTATTTTTTTTTACAGTGGCGATCCAGGGGGCCCGGGGGCAGAGTGCTGGACTGGGGGCAGAATGCTGGACTGGGGGCAGAATACTGGACATGGAGCAGAATGCTGGACATGGGGGCAGAATGCTGGACTGGGGGCAGAATGCTGGATATGGAGCAGAATGCCGAACATGGGGCAGCATGCTGGGTGCTGGGGCAGAATGCTGGACATGGGGCAGAATACTGGACATGGGGCAGAATACTGGACATGGGGGCAGAATGCTGGACATGGGGGCAGAATGCTGGACATGGGGGCAGAATGCTGGATATGGGGCAGAATGCTGGACTGGGGGTATAATGCTGGACTGGGGCAGAATGCTGGACATGGGGCAGAATGCTGGACATGGGGGCAGAATGCTGATCATGGGGGCAGAATGCTGATCATGGGGGCAGAATGCTGATCATGGGGGCAGAGTGCTGAACATGGGGGCAGAGTGCTGAACATGGGGGCAGAATGCTGAACATGGGGCAGAATGGAGATACGGGGCATGATTGGAGACAGATCGCACAGGATCATGGGACAGGATGGATACGATGGAGATCATATGGGGGCAGAATGGATACTCATGAGGGCGGCATGGGAAAACATATGGCTAAAGCCAGGAATGAGACACACGGGGGTCAGGATGGGGTATATTATTACCATATGGGCTAATTAAGGAATATTATTACTGCAGTGATGTATTTAATTCTTTGAGGATACTGTTTTAAATGGGGGGGCGGTCCTGTTACTGTGCAGAGCGACACTATGTCGCCTTTTTTTCTTCATGTGGTGTAATGTAGAAGTTGGGAAAAAATAAGTAATGTGTTCTGCAAGCGGAGCTCTAGATAACCGTGTTATTTCCTGCAGAGACGAGCCCTGGCTGGAAGACGTGATGGCGATCTGTGCTGGATGAATGAAAAGCAAGAATGAATGACTTCACCTAGAGACATCACTGGTGAGTTAGTGTATTACCTGTACATTGACACTATACATTGTATACTATATATATATATATATATATACACAGTATATATATTCACTGAGGTCCTGTGTATAATGTCACCAGTGATCACTGTGTTACCTGTACATTATATACAGAGCTCCTGTGTATAATGTCATTGATCAATATATTACCTGTACACAGACGCTGCATACTAAATACAGATCTCCTGTGTATAATGCCAGTTATGGTGATAATATTGTGTTTTTTATTAATGATCCGTATTGTAGTATTCAGTCACCATCTGGTGGTAATATGTGGTCTGGGCATGGTGCGGTGGTATTTGTTCCTTGTATGTGATATTATTCGGTCACTATGGTAGTAATATGTGGTCTAGTCTTGGTGTGGCGGTATTTATTCCTTGTATGTGGTATTATAGGTCACTGTGTGGTGGTAATATGAGGTCTGGACATGGTGTAGCGGTATTTGCTCCTTGTATGTGATATTATTGGTCATTTTAAAAATTGAAAAATAAATATAAATATACCTAAAGTGTATTGCATATTTTAATAAATATTTAATAGGTTATAGTAGAGTAGAGCTCGGCCAAAAGTGTCTACCCTGTTAGGGTGGCGGCTTAAAAAAATCTTTTGTCCAAAAGCAAAAGCTGCCGACTATATGTGTGATCTGGTGATGGGAACTGTTAATGTGTGATAGGTGAGAAGTGGAGTTTTTCCAAGAGAGAGTGGTGGGACTGTGGACAGTTTGAGGGGTGGAGGCGGGGCTGGGTGGAGCCTGGGCGGAGTCTCAAGGGGGCCCCAAAAATTTTGCCAGTATGGGGCCCCGAAATTCCTAGTGGCAGCCCTGTTAATGGCCTATATGTTTCTATAAGTATGGACAGTGGGGGTGACCTGAGCAGCCTGGCAGTTCTTGATAGAGAATGAAAGAAGATTGTGGCCAGAGAGTGGGAGAGGGGAGTTTGCAAAATCATCCACTGCACAAAACCGAGAGATGACCAAGTCGAGGGAGTTTCCGTCTTCATGCGTTGGAGAGTTAGTAAGCTGCAAAAGGCCAAACGAGGAGGTTAGAGATAAAAGGTGAGTAGCAGATGGGGAGAGGGGAAGAGCAATGGGGATCTTGAAATCTCCCATGATGAGGGTAGGGATGTCACAGGAGAGAAAATGTGGAAGCCAAGTGGCAAAATGATCCAGGAACTGATGGGAGGGGCCGGGAGGACGATAGACCACCACCACTCGCATGGAGAAGGGGGTGTAGAGTCTGACGGCATGGACCTCAAAAGAAGGGAAGACTAGTGAGGGTAATTGAGGGATAACCTGAAAGGTACATTTTGGTGATAGGAGCAGACCAATGCCTCCACCTGCTCTATTGTCTGATCTTGGGGTATGAGAGAAGTGTAGTCCACCATATGATAGAGCAGCCATAGTGTCTGACTACTGGATCCAGGTTTCAGTAAGAGCCAGGAGGTTAAGAGAATTAGAAAGGAAAAAGTCATGAGCGAAGGAGAGTTTGTTACACACTGAGGGAGAATTCCAAAGTGCACAATTAAGAGAGACAGATGGCATGCAGGGAATATTAATAAGATTAGAGGGGTTTCTGAGTGTAGCAGTTGGGGGGTTTGACTTTGTATAACATGGGGGACCAGGGTTGGGAGCAATGTCTCCTGCGACTAGGAGGAGGATAGAAAGAGTGAGCAGATGGTTAAGTGATTTGTGAGAGCGTCTCTTATGTTGAATGGTGGGACTGACTGGATCTGTGCAATTTAACAATGTGAAAAGAGCATGAGTGCTATACATATGAGAGGAAAGGAGCGAGGTGCCGATATGGATGGAGTGTAGAGAGTTAATGCCAGGGCGGTGGATATGTGTAAATGCAGCGGCTAGGATATAAATTACACAAATGCATATGGTATATATTTGTTGTACTCCAAATGTACAGGGAGTTGATGTATATAAATGTCTTACCTGTCTCCTGCCCTGTCTAACTGCCATGTTATAACTGCCAGTACTTTGATACATGTTCATAGAATCATAGAATCGTAGAGTTGGAAGGGACCTCCTGGGCCATCTGGTCCAACCCCCTGCTCAAAGCAGGTTTCCCTAAATCATCCCAGTCAGATGTCTGTCCAGCCTGTTTGAATACTTCCATTGAAGGAGGACTCACCACTTCTCGTGGCAGCCTGTTCCACTCATTGATCACTCTAACTGTCAAAAAGTTTTTTCTAATATCTAATCTGTGTCTCCTCCCATTCAGTTTCATCCCATTGCTTCTAGTCTTTCCTTGTGCAAATGAGAATAAAGATGATCCTTCTACAATGTGACAGCCCTTTAGATATTTGTAGACAGCTATTAAGTCTCCTCTCAGTCTTCTCTTTTGCAAACTAAACATTCCCAAATCCTGCAACCTTTCCTCATAAGACAGGGCTTGCAGACTGGTCACCAATCTGGTCGCTCTTTTCTGAACTTACTCCAGTTTGTTGATGTCTTTTTTAAAATGTGGGATTCTTTTGTATTTACTTTTTTAAAATGTGGTGCCCAAAACTGGACACAATATTCCAGATGAGGTCTGACCAAAGAGGAGTAGAGGGCAATTATGACTTCACGTGATCTAGACTGTATGCTTCTATTAATACATCCTAGAATTGCATTGTTATAACTGTCAGTACTTTGATACATGTTATAACTTGTTATAACTGCCAGTACTTTGATACATGTTATAACTGCCAGTACTTTGATACATGTACTTCGATTACATGTGCATAAATGCCCCCTGCATAAATGCCTTCCCCAAGCTACGTCTGAATGTATAAGAGGCTAAGGATTAGATTTTTTTTTTGTGCTTTCTCTCTTCTCGTTAATCAATCAAACTAAATTAAGACAGCAGGACCAAATAAAATGTTGTGGTCAGATAAACAGATGTCCAGCACTACATGGATCATAAAGCACTTTGAAAAGTTTCTTGACCTCACAACATAAGGGGACAAGTAGAGTAAGTTGAAATAACTATATACCAGATATAAGCTTGCATAGTTGAAAACACATATATAGCATTCAGGATTAACTGCTTGCTGACATTGAATAGAGTGGAGAAACACAGGAGTTGATTCAGAGCAGAGATTGAAAGAGCTGGTTACCAGATATAAGCTTGCATAGTTGAAAACATTAATACCAGAAAGAACAACCAAGTATAATCCAAAAAATATATAAATGTTTATTCAAAATATTTTTTTTCTTTTGAAAATGTTTTTTTTTAATACATCACATCAAATAACAGAGGCCACTGAATGACATATAATATGACATAACCACTGGTATATAAAATACATCGTGTATCAAATAATTGCACAATTCCCTTATTATTCCATGTGTGCAAACTCCGCAATAAAATAAGGTATATGTGCAAGAAAAACAGTCTACAAAATAACATGGAGGATGGAAGTAAAAAATGTAAATAAAGCACAAATGTACAATGAGAGAACTCCCTTAGGACAAACTAAATGACTGGTGCATACTGAGAGAAAAATTTTATTGCGAGTTTGCACACATGGAATAATAAGGGAATTGTGCAATTATTTGATACATGATGTATTTTATATACCAGTGGTTATGTCATATTATATGTGGTTAAGTGGCCTTTGTTATTTGATGTAATGTATTAAAAAAACATTTTTAAGAGAAAAAAATATTTTGAATAAACATTTATATATTTTTTGGATTATACTTGGTGGTTCTTCCTGGTATTAATTATTAGTTAAGTTCTCTGTCCAACTTTATTTGTTTGTGGACATTTTTGTAATAGTTGAAAACACATATATAGCATTCAGGATTAACTGCTTGCTGACATTAAATGGAGTGGAGAAACACAGGAGTTGATTCAGAGCAGAGATTGAAAGAGCTGGTTACCAGATATAAGCTTGCATAGTTGAAAACACATATATAGCATTCAGGATTAACTGCTTGCTGACATTGAATGGAGTGGAGAAACACAGGAGTTGATTCAGAGCAGAGATTGAAAGAGCTGGTTACCTGTATGAAGAGAATAGAGATGCGTGTCACATTCATCCATGTTATAACTGCCAGTACTTTGATACATGTACTTCGATTACATATGATTAAATGCCCCCTGCATAACTATTATTTAAGAGACAGAAAGTCAGAGTCTACAAAAGCCACCAGCGGCAAAAATACATTACTCATTTTGATTTTTAATAAAAATTCTGATATGAAAATTAATAAATACATGTAACACAAACACCTGATTCACCAATAGGTCATTTTCTGGCTGCTAGGAATCTATTCCAGTAGACGGAAGATGCTTTTCTCATTTTGGTATTAATATTTTAAATTTACAATATAAAAAGCACAAACTTCATCCTATAACCCAAACCCAACTGTAGAGCCCCAAAAATGTTTTTTTCTTTTTTTTTGCTTTGTCTCCTCCACTTCAATCTCTTTCTTATATATTCATCTCCTCCAATACCTAAATAACCCCTATTTTATTTGATCGCCAGCAGCTCTGAGCACCTTTGAGCCAAAAAGTACAAAATATATGTAAATTAAATAACTTTTAACAGTTTAAAGGCGCCTGATGAAGAGCGCTCTACACGGAGACATTCCACTGCCCTTTGCCCATTATTCTCGTGTCTGTGCTCCACAGAGGCAAAACAGGCAACTTGTTTGGGGCTCTTAAAGAGGGCGGTTTCAGCCCTGCTCTATACCACCTAATTTGCTAATGGACTCCGAATACCTTATAGGTTTTATTTTTTTAATGGTCATTTTCTGATAGATGTGGCATTCTTGTAACTTTCACTTCTGACTTTTGCCACTAGGAGGCTCCACATTTGTACTGTAGACTTCATTGCGGGATGCAGGGGTAGTCTTGCTGGAACTTCTTGTCCAATCCAGACATGGTGTAATCGGCCTCTTATTTAGACTACCAGCAACTTCTTGAAGATTCGAGTTTTAGTTTGTTCCTACCCTGGTCTGTTGCTTTGTCTGTCCCTTATATCCTGTATCTCTTGGAGTTTAGTTCCTGACATTGACTCATTCTTCCTTTCACGTTACTGCCTTATAATTCTGTCCCTGACTCTGATCTCATGGTCACAACCAGACTTTCTGACCCTCCTCTCTGCTAGCTCACTCCACCGGCCAGCAGCCACTTCGTAGATATATCCCTGCCTATCTCCAGGTGCCTGTATCTCCTGGAGTTTAGTTCCTGACATTGGCTCATTCTTCCTTTCACCTGACTGCCTTAGGCTGTGTGCACACGCTGCGGATTAGGTTCGGATTCATCCGCGCGGATTTTGTAAAATCCGCAGGTGAAACCGCAGGTCAAAATACCTGCGGTTTTACCTGCGGATTGCTCTGCGGTTTTGCCCTGCGGTTTTTCATCTCCTCAGTGGAGGAGATGGCAAACCGCAGGGGAATCCGCAGAAAGAATTGACATGTCAATTCTTTCTGCGGATTGAAAACCGCAGATAATCCGCGTGGAAAATTCCGCACCGTCTGCATTGCGGTTTTTGATTCCCATAGGGAATCATGCTACTGTACACCGCAGCAAAAACTGCTGCGGGTCCGCAGCGGCCAAAACCGCTGCGGAACCGCAGCAAAATCCGCAGCGTGTGCACACAGTCTTACAATTCTGTCCCTAACTCTGACCTCACGGTAACAGCTAGACTTCACAATCCTTCTCTCTGTAAGCTAACTCCACCGGCCAGCAGCCACTTCGTAGATGTATCCCTGCATATCTCCAGGTGCCTGTATCTCCTAGAGTTTCTTGTACAAAGCCTGTCCGTAGATGCCCTATTAACCGCTAACAGGACACTACGAACAGAGCTCCAATATACTAACCTAGAAGTATCAATTAACCGGATCCCCAAAGAATCCCCAGCTCTAGTGCATTTTAGGCACTAAACCTGGTGTATTTCAGGTGTTAAGAGACCTTCTACATTATTATATTTTTCCATTGACCCTCTGTTTTTTTTCTCTCATCCCCAATTTCATAGGCATCCATGAGCGCTTTTTTTGTTTTTTATATAATTACGAATTTTATTCGTCTTACCCACTAATTGCTTGGAATGGAGTCGTGAGTCAGTTACTGCCACTAATGACAGCTTATCGAGCCTAAAAATAATTATCCTAATTTGTCAACATTTATCTATGTGAAAGGAGCAGAAAGTTCTAGAGATAATTGATTTTGATAATTATTCAGTCTTTATAGGACTTAGATTTTAATGATTTTTGCCTGTTCCTCCTACTGTAGATCATCAGTCTTTATGGTTGGGGGTTATGTGGGAGGGTAGTGGGTGGAACTGGATTAATTGCTTATATTATAGTTTTATTTTTTTAATGTGGGTAATTTTTCATTACTTATACTTTTTTCAATGCTTCATTTTGTTTAAAAGTTGTCTTTGGGTATTTCACAATTAATACAGTTCTCATTAAATGAAATAATAACTCTGTACACAAAAGAGCTCCCCCTGGTGGTGGTAGCAGGCAGCCACAATTCTGTCTAATAGAACTTTGAAACACTTTAAAGATGTATGGTGCCAGTTCGGGGACCTTTGGGCAATGCCCAATTTACCAAATTGTCAGTCCTACTCATTTTAAGGGCATCTAATATTAATGAGCCATCCTTAGGGCGCAGTCAGACTCCCATATAAATCGGGCTGAGATTGAATCACAATGCATGGACTTGTCTTGACTCTCCCAACTCGAGTGTGACCGCTTCATGTATTTCTATGCATAGGTGAGGAGAGCTGCCAGCCAGTCTGAGCATTGTGGTCCAGTCTCGTTCAAATTTATACAGCCATCTGACTGCGCCTTTAAGATAAGCAATCAACATCAGATTAGAGGGGTGCAACACTCGGGACCCCAATGATCAATTGTTATAAGCTCTGGTGATGCCCTGATTTAAGCACTGATTGGAGATGCACAGAACAGGGGGGGTTTAATATGTACGGCTACTGCCAAAAACTCTACCTCAGCTCCTTCTTTGTAGAATTGTATAATTCAAGTACAATGGTTAGATATCTCACCAGACTAAATGAACACAAATATGCTGCTTTTTTTATTTTTTAATAGGAGGTGATTATTGCTTAAAATGCTGCTTCTCATTATGTAATGTTCCAAATGTTTTGTTTTTTTTTACACTTTTGCAGCAAATATCAGGTCTGGACTGTTAGAATTTTTGAATAATTAACTGTAATTTTTAAAAAAAATCTTTTTACTAAAATCATATCAGAAAGATACAATTGAAAAGCATGCATAAAGCGTGGCAATATGTGTTATTTTTCACTGCATTTATTGGGATTTTTGGTGAGGTAGCAGAAGAAATGTGTCAAAAACACACCTTATTGCTAGAATTTGCGTCATAATTAAAAACGTGCTGAAAGATGCAAACAGAAAAAAAATGTAACAAAGCAAAATCTGCTGCTTCTTACAAAATTGCGCGAAAAACTAAAGAGTTTTTAGATGTGGATTTTTAAGAATAAAAAACTGAACGTACTCTACCACCACCTCCAAAAATAACAGCACTTCTGTGATATCTGCCAGACTTTCATCTGTGACATCTACTATGGGACAATATTTCGATTTTCTGCATCAGTTGGGGAGAGAGAACATTGAAGACAGAAGTAAAGTTGTCGTTTTATTGTTCCTAGCCGCTTCTTCTTCATCCGCTGCTAAAAGTGGGATTTGCCCTTTCCATCTTCCTTCCACGTTGGGCTGGAACTTTGATTAACTGACCAATTAGATTAGTTTATATCAAAGCCCGAACTCATACTCCCATGAGCTTCAGACAATTGGAATCGATAGAACATTGAGCCCAACATTGAGATGTCAATTCCTATTGAAATATAAAAGCCATGTAAGCAACATTTCCTGCCAGGGACAACTTTGGAAAAGTCTGGTGGCTTTTAATTGCATCCAAACTTCAGATTCCAATTAATTATCATCGTAGAGTTTGTTAAAAATCTTAATGCCAGTTGACACCTATCCATGTCAATTGCCCAATATTTATGCCTGTGAAACGATTTGGGTGCAGTTCATTTTGGTGACATGACCTCCCCGGTTTTATCTTTCATGAAGGCCGTCAACTCATTGTGCTGGGGAAGGTTTTTTATTTTAGGCTTATTTCCTTCTTGTAGAAGAGTTTCTTTACCTTTTAGTAACTTTAAACCATGATTTCCCCAAGTTTCCTCATCCCACCGCAGGTAATTTCTACTTGATAAAACTAAACTCACAAAATTTACAAAGTTATTCCCTTGATATGAAGATTTACACATTTGCCACTTGCACATCTGCATCCGGCTAGCCCTTTACGACCGGTGGAGAACGTATACTTCGGTTCTGGTGGTCCCTCATGTGATTCTTTCAGATATGTTGTGTTGCGACTTTGGACCATTACACACAGCTGAAGGCAGTTTTGGCTGCCATAATCCCTGCTGTCTTCTCATCTATCTCCACATCTGCATCTTGAAGGCCTAGGAGATAGACATTAGATTGTCCAGGTGTGCGCGAAAACACAAAAACACAGCAGGCGACAAATGTTCTCTGTCATCACATAGCATAATTTTGTTAGAGGGAATTATAATTACAGCGAAGAAAAAAAAAGGAACAAATTTTTGCAGAAAATGTAGGCAGTTGGGAGCTTTACTCCCATATCCGTTAAAGCAAGTACAGGCTTCAAGCTCGTGCGTTGAGATACATTTATGGCAAAGCTCCAGCGCTGATCGGCACGGTTTATTTGTAAGTCTTCGTTATAAATTAGTTTGCTTTTACTGTTACTTTCATGTCCCGATTCTCCAACTTCCTCCGATGGACTGTGCTCCTGTGTATCATGCATGAAATTCTGTTCTAATGCTCCTAGACAGTGGAAAAACTTGAAGCTCATTAACCTCGATGCAAAAGCTCCCCCAATTATTGGAAGACTTGGGTCTTTTCATATGGGCCATGGGGACTTTTGGGCCCCCTAGACTCAAGGGCCTGGGTACAATTGCATCCCCTGCACCTATTATAGTTACGCCCCTGCTCCTTGGCTCGTTCTGGTACGTGGGGGGCACGATATAAAGTTTGCAAGTATGCCATCCCCTCCCCCAACAAATACCATCCCCGGTTATACCACAATGCTCATCCACCATGCTCAGAGAGGAATGAAGAAATATAGGAGACTGGTTAAGACTGGTTAAGAAAAGTATTTGCACCCTATCCTCTAAAATGCTAGGGACACATGGTTGCATGGTTCCCACTTCCTCTCTACATTTTGATCTAATAGTAGGAAAATAAAAATATTAAATCCATTTAATTCTGTGCAAAATAAGACATCATGCATTAATCCGTTCATCAACCTTCCCATTATGCCGTTATCATGGGCGTAATGAACCTCATTGGGGTGTCACCAGAGTACGGGCAACCTGGCTCCATTCACACCCGCCTGTGAATACCCACAGACAAACCAGAAAGCTCTCAATCATTTATGGGTTCATTATCCTTTAAAGGATCCCAAATTGAAGACATGACTGAGAGAAGGAAAATTGATCCGAGGCTACTGCTCCCCTTTAATTAGATTAGTCAGGATTCTTATCAGATACATTGTATCCCTCACTCGGGTTCCATAATTCTCTTTGCAAAATACATTAAATGCCCAAATAACCATCAGCGGAAAGTCCCCGGCATCAATTATAATACTAAGTAGTGAAGATTTGTGTAAGGCTCTGAAAATGGATGCGAAGGACATAATCCGCCCTGGCAGGAAGAAAGACCTTACCGGCAATGTCGGGCGCTTTCAGGGTTGTCACTGATAAGCAGGCGGATCTCAGCCTCTTCTTTGTGGGATATGGTAATTTATTGAAAAGAAATGTATCGGGTTGATAGGTGATTTTGCATAATCTTTGGATTGTTACATTGTCGTTTATGGCTTTGCATGTTTTAGATAGATTTTTATGCTCGTTGACCATTTCGGGGAATGCAGGATCCTTTATAATGAAAGCAAAGAGTAAAGTGAAAAATATCTGCAAATGTTGGTTGTATATCGCCGACGTATTCTGGAGCGTTGTGTATAATTCCTACGCTGTGATATGTTATCACTATATTATTGGTGGGGTCTGAGAAAGAAGGGGACTAGGGTACTAGACCAGGGCAATAAGTCTTTCTTGGAGTAGAAACTGAGCAGATACTCCAAAGTCTCGGATTCAGCAACGCTTTAAAGGCAGAAAACGGACGTAAAATGCCGCAAAATGTTTGTGCAATGTGAAGGTGGTGCAAAAATGTTGTGATTTTTAGCACTTCCGCTTTGTCGAACTTGGAGCAACCCTACTTGTCAAATTCATGACGATCCTTACTCCAAAATGCTTACTCTAGTCCTTGACTGGAGTAAGGGTTGAAGAGCACGCCACTTTACACCTTGCCTGTTTCAATAAGGAGTTTTGAAATAAGAGCCTCGCACTTCACCCCACCACCTCATCAAAATGTGCACAAAAAAATACCTGACCCAAGTTTTGGAGGAGTTTGAATTTTTAAGGAGGACCTGGAGAGTTTCTGCTCAGTTTCTGTTACAAAACCTCCTAAAAAAAAAAAGTTCTGTGTGAACATACCCCAAGTGCTGCAATCCATTCTTTTTTTTTTTTTTTTACAGCAGATAATGATGGCATATCCTGACAATACTTTCTAAATAGCCCCATATAAACTCAATGCAGATGGTACAAGTGGCTCCTTGTGGACTCAAGACCCCGCCGCAGACTATCAGGGTCTTGTTATAGCGTGCTGACCCACAACTATCATGGATCGTTTTTGGTCACCAAGGTTTCCTATGGTCTGTTTGATACTCCGACAAATTTACACCCCCAAATTTCAGCCATTAAAAGTGATGAGGAATGAGCCAGAATTTCGATATTCAAGTGTGCGGGTGACGTCTCAATCACTGGTTCTTATCATAGACTGCAGTGAGAGCAGAGTCAGAGGAAACCGTTATCAGCACATACACATTCTGGCCAGATATCATTCACATTTCACATTAGCTCCTTCTTTTTCAGAGTTTTGCACTTTACATTGCAGTTTTGCTATTTACAGACAGTTATTTTTGAGGCTGTCAAAACAATGTTGAACTATCTAGTGGAAACCGCTTTGGAAAACGCTTCTTCTTTTGGGGAGTTTTTGGAGGATTTTTTTTTTACTTTCTGAAGCTGTTTTTTAGAATTTTTCAAATATTTTTGGAGTTTTATTCTTTTTTTTTTTTTTCTGGTGGGGTGGTAGGCATCAATTAACTTCTGTAGACAATCAACTGCCCCTCTCCCGAGCAGTAGGAGACTGTTTCTTCCAACTTGGATGGAACATGCCTACTGAGGATCTCTTCTTCTTTTTTTTTATTTATATTTATTTTACTATTATTTTTATTGCTATTATTATAAGACCACCATGGGATCATTTGTACAATATTGTAGTGGAACCCCCCTTTAACTTTTGTAGCATTTTAAAAACTTCTAAAAACAATTGAAGGTTGACTCAACCTTTCCTTGTAACAGCAGGCTCAGCCATATCTGCTAGACAACCCTAAAGATGACTTTTCAGAAGTTTTATACGTTTCCAAACTTTCTCCAAAAAGTATGTTTTCCAAACTTTCACGAAAAACGTAGTATTCCTCTACAAAAAGAAATGTTGTTTTTCCTAGGAGACAAACGTGTCTTGTCTGGGGCACCAAGTGTTGTGATAGACGCGAAGCAATTATGTATATTCATGACTAATCTCAGCTGCGCATGAATCAATCATGTTGGTATTCAGCAATCAGCATCTACTTTCCACCTCGATTTCTTTAGTTTTTAGTGCTTCATAATCAATGATAATTACACTTTTTTCAGTTATTGAGTCTTTTCAGTGGAATCATCAGGAAAATCAGAATTTACAGGGGGCCACAATAAATTAAAATGTCATGGAGTTGAAAAGGGTCTACAAGACTTTCATGGAGGATGATTTTTTTTCCCGCCATTGTCCCCACAATGTGAATCAAACATTTAGCCGTGCAGGTGATTTTGACCGAGGGCTAGTTAATTTTCATGTTTCTCCTGAAGAAGATCTAGATCAGTGGTTCCCAAACTCCAGTCCTCCTGGACCCCAACAGGTCATGTTTTCAGAATTTCCATAGTGTTACATATGTGAGAGAATTCCTGATGCCTTGATGATGTTTCCATCACCTGTGAAATACTAAGGAAATCCTGAAAACATGACATGTTGGTGTCCGCGAGGACTGGAGTTTGGGAACCACTGGTCTAGATCCTAATTAAAACACATCTTGTTGGGGGGCGTGGCTATGTAGTGCTGCGAAGAGGATGTGCTTCTAGGAGCTCCTGCCATCCTGAAAAATACCCGGTCAGGAGACCCTTACCGCTGCTGATATCTGTCTGCCCTCTGGCCCCTCGAGACTTGGGGACACTCCTGGACCCCCGTGGGAGTGCGGGGCTGGATTTTTTAAGAGCCCGCGGCTGTGAGGATCCGGACGGCCGGCGGGGGGTGCATAGGGCGGCGGCCATATTGGAGGCGCACTCTCAGTCTGTGTGAGACGCGGCGCCGGGCTCCCCTGCTGCAGCACTGGAGAAGCAGCAGGAAGGTGAGAGCACATTCTGACTGATCGAGTGGAGCAGGCGGTGTGTGCCCTGGAAAATTGGGCCCCACGCTCCCCCCTCTGCTATATAGCCTGCCCTGCCGGCATCATCATTGCAGGGACCTGGATCCCTTTCTGGCTGGTGTCCCTGTGGGGTCCTGGGGGTTTCTCCCTGGGCTATAGTGGCCCTTATCTGGCGCCTGGATCTGGACACTGCCTCCCTGAGTAACGCTGCGGGTCTGCATTGCTCCTGAGACCCTGCAGCCACCATTTGACCAATATACCCATCTGTAGCCTTGACTCTGAGGGCACTGTTTCTGCTACCCAGTTGTGCCCTATCGTGCTGAAATGAGTCGTTCTAAGGGGTCTGTAACAGCAGCCGAAAGGCTGAAGCAATACGCCAGATTGGACCACACTGAGGGCTCAAGACCCAATAAAAATAATCCCTCACAAGCTCAGCGTAAGGACCGGCCATCTGAGGGTGGGGAGGAAAATGAGCAGGAGGAATTAACCCTTAAGCAGGCGTCTGAGCAGCTCATGCAGGGCATCTCCTTAACCCGGACGTCTCTGTCTGGGAAGATAGAGGACGTATACACGGAGGCGGGACGCCTCCGACAAGACGCGCAGGCCATGAAGGGTCACATTACGGAGGTGGAGACCCGGGTATCCCAGGTAGAAGACACCATCACACCCATGGAAGCTAAACTAACGAAAGTGGCAGCCTCCATGAATGCGTGGAAGCAAAAAGCAGATGACCTGGAGAATAGAATGCGTCGGAACAACATCCGAATTATCGGCCTGCCGGAGCGATCGGAAGGACAACATCCGGAGCAGTTCCTAGAAGACTGGCTTAAAACTACTTTGGGCGATGAGTTCTCCTCAATCTTTGCGGTGGAGAGGGCTCACAGGGTCCCCACCAGGCCTCATCCTCCTGGAGCCCCACCTAGACCATTTCTAGCGCGCATCCTCAACTGCAGGGATAGAGACGTGGCTCTACAACTGGCGCGGCAAAAGAGTCCTATCAAGTTCAATAATGCCACAATCTCGATTTTCCCGGATTTGTCTGCAGAACTCCAGAAACAACGGGCGCAGTTTACGGAGGTCAAAAGACATCTACGGGAGAGGAATATTGTATACTCGATGATTTACCCGGCCCGGCTCAGGGTGGTCCACGGAGGCTCTACTTTGTTTTTTACAGACCCGACAGAGGCGACGGAGTGGCTACGATCCCATGGAGGGTCTGCTGAAAAAGAATCCTAATGTATCTCTTGTTGGTATTTTCTCTTAATCGGCTGATTGGAGCTCTACTCGAGGACGTCCAGGTCACCAACAATACCAGACACTGAGATCAGTGATGGTATCCCCATGTTTGTTTTGTGATGGGAGTACAGGACTCTGCTCCTATGTTGTTTGTTGTTTTTTCACTTTGTTTTCTTTCCGTAGTGGTTTTTGGTATTTTTTGGGCTATAGTCGCAGATGGCAGCAATTTCAGTCTCTAGGTGATGTCTCTAAACTTTGCCCGGGTAATCCTATGTACCATGTCCAGCGGAGTGAAATATGGGGTCGGAGTTAATATGTATGACATGGAATGTAAGAGGAATAAAAACTCCTCGGAAAAAGATCAAGGTCTTTTCACAGGTCAGATATTATCGAACTCATGTTGTGGCCTTGGTGGAGACGCACCTGACTAGGGATACGGCGCGGTGCGTGCAGAAACCCTGGGTTCAATGGTCTGCCCATACATTTCATACCAGCTACTCGAGGGGGGTCTCGCTGTTGGTACATAAAGACGTCAGATGGGAAGCGAGGGGGACTCGGAGGGATCCTGAGGGTCATTTTATTTTTGTCCACGCATTGATAAACACCAGGAAGTATGTGGTCTAATGTATTTATAACCCCCCTCCGGCTCGAATATCCCTCCTGCAGAAGGCAATGAGTTTTGCCCTTAACTACCCAGACGCAGATGTTATTTGTATGGGCGACTTTAATATGGTCATGAACAATCGCCTGGATAAATTGAGGCTGGATGATGAAGCGACCGGGGGGTCCTCCCCAACGACTACAACCCCGTTGTCATTATTTATGGGGAGTGTGTTAAATATTAATAATCCGTTAATTTCTTATAAGACCCAGTTCTGTACATTGCTTTAGCTTACACGACATAGGCTATTTTTAAGCTTGGCTCATGGTAGAAAGACAGCTCCATATATGTAGAGACCATGTGCTTTAGGAGACGTATATAATTCATGGCTAACTGTAGAGGGGGCTCTTCTTCCCTCACCATCATGAGAGACAGACGCAAGATGACATAACTCAACAGCTGGTATGTTACTTTAGTACGAAGAAGTCGAACAGAGAGACAGACGCCATTTGCCATGTGGGTTCCCGGAGAGTAAGAAGAATACATGCTGCTTTGCTATGAACAATGGACAATATCTCACCTCTTTTTATTCACCTGTTTTTCTGTAATAACCTTTCTTTGATGGAAGAAACCAAATAAACCACTATATTTTTATCTGGTAACTAGTCCTGAGTATTTTACAGGATATGCATTATTTTACATTGGAGAGCCAGCCAGATCTGAATTTTTGTACTTTTTTGCGGATTTCCTTCAACTTGCACACACGGGGGATTGGACTCTGCTAACGTCAAATCATATGTGCAAGTTATCGGGAATTCCACTACTTACAAGAATCACATAGAACCTAGAAGTAAGAAGTACCAGATAGATTGAGAAGTACTACAAGTGCCAAAAGTACCAGACCTAAGCCAGACGTGTGAAGACAGGAACCCAGCGTTGTCCATCAAAGGAGCTGAGACATTTCAAGGTAAGATAAAATGGATGTCATTAATTGTCTTGCTAAGCAGAGTAAATTGAAATTTAAGTCTGTAGACAATTCTAATTCAGAAGTTTTATGGTTAAGTTTATATGCCAAGTGTGAACTCGAGAATCAGAGGTTAGATTCTAAGTTTTTCAATAGAGAAAGAGACAGATTAAAAAATATTCTACAGATGGTAGATATATTTCATAGATCTGTGTCAGAGAAATCTAAAAATGATTGTGTAGAGGATAGTGATATTCCCGAGATTCACTGTAATGTGGAGAAACAGTTACAAGTAGCAGTCATTGAAGGTGACCTTGCAGACGTGGAACAAGATGGAGAAGTAGGAGGAGACTTCAGAACTGACGTAGAGGACGTACAAGGGAAAGACGTACCACTAAAAATAGAAGACTCACAGGCCCAAACCCGAAGTAGCGTGAGGAAGAATTTGATAAAAATATGCCAAATAATTCCTGCTTATGACAACAAAATAGATGTTTATAGAAACTCTGAGATCTTTGAAAGTTGTTCTGATAACTTTGATTTATCTAACGAGGAGAAGAATCAGTTGTTCAAAATGTGGATCCCTGTAAATTTTGCAAGGAGATTGTCTTTAAAGTTATCTGGTGAAACACATGAGAATTTAACTGATAAGGACAGATTAAAAATTCTCATTTTTTGTTCATCAAATGAAAATCATCCAGATATTGATATTCTTCAAAAATTAAGGATTGGTCGGAAGGAATGTATTTTTACGTTCATGTCCATATATGAACGTTTGTACAAAATGCTGAGTGAGAATGTCAAAACACCGTCCCTCATAAGGAGTTTTGTAAGCAAATTTTGGTTTCTAAATCCTGCATCTCGTGTTATTGCGTCACAAAAAGATTCTTTGTTTGAATGTGCGCAATTTCTTGATTTTGCCAGGAAACACGAGAATCGTGAGAGGAAAGTAAATTGTGCTAATTTTGGAAAGACAGGCAGAGTAAAATCTTATCAGAAGCCTGTATTAGCAAAACCTTCTAAAATGAGTTTTCCCCAAAATCAAATCTACGAAGAAAGAAAAAGAAAATCACATGTTTGTTATAAACCATATGGAATGATGCAAAAGATCACCGAAAAGACACAAATTGAATTAAGAAAAATGATGAGTTCTGATTTTCTTTCTGTAACAAAGATGGCCGAATTTAACAGACAGAAACAGGTGGTGAGTGACATCATGGCCTGTAAACTGAATACTCTGCTCCAAGAATCTATCAGCTTTAAAATGGCAAGAACCTTTCAGGATATTTTTTGTAGAGAAATAAGTATGGGTGTAGGAATTGGTTAGAAAAAGTAATATATATTGTGTAACAGTGTTATACAATTAGTGAGTTATAGAGTATAATCCTGTAGTTTTATGGTTTGTGGATATATACATAGTCATACAGTATATATAGAGTGTTTGTAGAAGTAGAAATAGTAGAACTGTATTTTTTAATGAAAATTAAAATCTACATCAGTAATAATATTTAGAATTATATGATATTAACCTTATTTTTTATGTTTCCTTAGAATTTTCATTTCAAAGCAGGACTTAATCGAGAAAAATTCTCTTCCAAGGATTTATGTCTTTATTTACACAGGAAGTTGCAATAATTGCATGATTTTATATATATATCTAACCCTTAAAAGGAAATAACCAATTGCTTTTTAAAATGTTCTGGGTGTGTGCTTTTTTTTTTTTTACTGCATGGTTTGAATGACAACCACAGCAGGGGAATTTGAACCTTGTTCTAATAATACAAGTATACCAGTATACTATGTCCCTGTTCCTTAGGAAAAGAATTTTAAAGGGGGAATATTCAAAGAAATATTAAGAGACTAAATTGAAATAGTTTACAATGCATTGATAATTAGGATAATTTGGGTTAAAATACGTGTATTAAAGTTAATATGTGACACAGTCTGAGTGACAGTGACTGAGTGTATGAGCAGCTGCTGAGCGAGTAATGTGATACGTTTGTGAGACCTCAGGATCCTGAATGCATGAGAGAAAGGAAAAAAAAAAAAAACCCCAAAAGCTTTTATCTTTAGGAGAAATATGCAGATCAGATAAATTATTAGAATATTAAGATACATAATGAAATATTATCTATACAAACATATATTTCTATATTTCTATAGTAATTATTATTTCTTGATTTAGTTAATTGTGGATAAGTGCAATCGCACAACAAAATAGAAAATAGTTTAGGAAGAAAATCTATTCTTTCCTTATCAGCTTTAGCTCTTTTAAACAGGCACCAGCACAGAGCCTGGTATTCACCAGCTGCATCTGGGAATAGTGGACCTTCCTTCTCTGTCCAAGTGTGTTACATTTAAATTAATTTTTTCCAAAGGATAATTTTATGATATTCAAATTAATTTTGATGGTTACACATCTTCAGACAAATAATGGTATAAGCAGGTATAAATTCACATAATTTATACATTAATTATTTTTAATTTTGGTTTTGATAAATGAATTATTTCATGAAACAATATTTTTTGGTATTAAGGGAGAAATATGTTTTTTATCCTGACTACATAATCACATTTGATTAATACTTCTTCACACATTTTAATAGGAAAAAATATTAATAAGGTACAATGGTATAAGTATTGGGTATAATAACAAGTATTATAAAGAGTCATTTCTTTACACTAAGAGGAATTATATGCAAAGTTGCATGATTTGAATATTTTGATAACACAAGTTTATGACAATTATGAAATAATCCAGATCATGGAAATATTAAGGGTATATGTTACTGAAGACATAACTACTCTGCATCAACATAAAGGCCTTATTCTTATTCTTATTTTTCATTCTTATTTTTCATTATTTTTAATTCTTTCACCAATATTTAGTAAAGTAATATCTACTGAGAATATTGCTTCATTAAATATAGCAATTATATGGTTCTATTACTAAGAAAATGTTTCACTTCTGAGTTATATGCAACAGTTCTTTTATTCATTCATTCGCTCACTCATATATTCTTATTTTGGTTCATGGCTATACATTCCTACATATTATTAGTATAATAAATATATTCCTTATTAATAAAGATGAAAACACTGGTTACATAAAACACAGTGACACCTATGGGTTGAAAAAGGTAATTACACCTATGACATAAAAATGTTCTATCACATGAAAAAAATGGATAATAATGTATTATCACTTATTATTGGTTTATTATTTCAAATATTGAAATCCATATACAGTACAAATTCTGATAATAATTATATGGATATTACTGATTGCTATGGTACGCTGTGATATTATGGGATAGGGAAATTACCAGATTTGGTATAGAATAGGGAATGAAGACTTCAAGCAAGATACTGAAATTATGTTAATAAAGACTTTTCACATTTCTAAACTTCATTGATTTTTATCAGTTGCAAGAAGAAGAATGCCGCGATCCAGAAATCCCAGAAGGTAACAAAGCTATGATTACTGAGTAATAGACTGTGTTAATTACAAATGCAGTATCCACCACTGACAGTCACAAGTGCAGTATGCACCACCGACAGTCACAATTAAAGTGTCTAACCTGACAACCAGAGGACGATGATCCTATGATGCTGAGATGAACGGTGTTATCACGTTCTTATCAAGTTCCAGAGGTTTTCAATCACCTGAAAAGCTTCGATGAAAGCTGGTGAACAATGAAGGTAATTATCAGGAAGCTACAACCCTGACATATGTCCTGTGCATTAGGACAAGGACTGGTTATGGTGCTATGTTTAGCAAGGAAGAGTCATTTTAACCCTTGCTTTGCTGACCAAAGACGTCACACCTGTTCAAAGACCAGTGCCGATGGAGGATTCCAGAATATCCAAGGCGAGCCAATGTAAGCCCAGGTTTTTAAAGATGACACTGCACAGATATTAAAGCTGCATAGACTTTGTTTCGTATTAACATTTGAAATTATGGACTTTGATTTGATACACAACACATCTATATGCTATAAGAAAACTGTATTTTTAAAAGAACCAAGAAGAAGACAGAAGACATCAAAATGAAGACCAGATGACATCAGATGATGATGACTGGACCTGAGATGCTTCAATTTAGACTTAGGGAAGTATAATTATACATATTTTATATGAATATTGTTCACGGCTTACCATAACATGAATTCACATCAATTATGTCATTGAGTACTTATAACGGTAATCTAATATTATTATTATTATTATTATTATTATTATTGATATTAAATTATTTTGTCAAAGAAGAAGAAAAGAAGAAAGAAGATCTTGTTATATTTGAGGGTTCCAATTAATGTCTGTCTCCCTCAAAAGGGGGAATTGTTAAATATTAATAATCCGTTAATTTCTTATAAGACCCAGTTCTGTACATTGCTTTAGCTTACACGACATAGGCTATTTTTAAGCTTGGCTCATGGTAGAAAGACAGCTCCATATATGTAGAGACCATGTGCTTTAGGAGACGTATATAATTCATGGCTAACTGTAGAGGGGGCTCTTCTTCCCTCACCATCATGAGAGACAGACGCAAGATGACATAACTCAACAGCTGGTATGTTACTTTAGTACGAAGAAGTCGAACAGAGAGACAGACGCCATTTGCCATGTGGGTTCCCGGAGAGTAAGAAGAATACATGCTGCTTTGCTATGAACAATGGACAATATCTCACCTCTTTTTATTCACCTGTTTTTCTGTAATAACCTTTCTTTGATGGAAGAAACCAAATAAACCACTATATTTTTATCTGGTAACTAGTCCTGAGTATTTTACAGGATATGCATTATTTTACAGAGTGGTGGGTGGTTGGATTTGTGGAGGGTGCGTCACCCTGAGTTAAGAGAATACACTTGTCATTCATCCACTAAGCGCTCTCTATCGCGCATAGATTATATATTTGGTTCTGGCGGTCTGGCATTGTGGGTGGCTGATATAGAGCATGGAAGTAGGGGAATCTCCGACCATAGTCCGGTCATCCTTAAACTTAAATATGGGCAAGTAAACAGTGGAATAGCTTGGAAGTTAAATCCTTTCTGGTTAAAACTGATGGGGTCTCCCGACAGAACAACTGATCAATTGAATCGCTTCATCGCGTCCCACCCGGAACCCCAAGATATTAGTCTTTTCTGGGACACCCTTAAGGCATACCTGAGGGGCTGTTTGTCCTCCACGATCTTTTATATTAAGCGGGTAACCGCAGGGAAGGATGACGAGGTGGAGCAACGACTGAAAGACGCAGAGGCAACATATATATCCGACCAAACTAGCGGGAACAGGATTGAGTGGCTGGCGGCCCAAAGGTTATACACTCAACATGTGGATACTAAATCTAAACACAAGCTATTCTTTACCCGTCAATTCTATTTCGAATTGGGGAACCAGACTGGCAAATTCCTGGCCTATCTGGTGCGCCAGCACAGCACCTCAAATACGATATTGCAGATTCGTGGGGCGGATGGTATACTGGTGTCTTCGACAGAGGATATTCTTGGCTGTTTTCAGGATTACTATGGGTCGCTGTACGAATCTAAAAGTGACTTTGACGCTTTGGAGTGTTTAGACTATCTGTCAGATATATCATTCCCCACATTGGATTTGGAACAGCGAGCCCTTATGGATGCTGAGTTCACCGCAGAGGAGATAGATAAGGCCATAACAGACATGGCCTCTGGGAAGGCACCTGGGCCTGATGGGTTCCCTATTGAACAATATAGGAAGTACCGGGATATATTGACGCCACTCTTGGTGAAGGTATTTCGGGGAATATGGGAAGGGAATTCTATGCCTGAGTCCTTTTATGGGGCTAATATCATAGTGCTTTGGAAGGAGGGGAAGGACCCTTTAGCATGTGGATCCTACCATCCCATTTCACTATTGAATGTGGACTATAACATTTTTACCAAGATTCTAGCTACCAGGTTGAATTCCATTATATTGAATCTCATCCATCCTGGTCAAACGGGCTTTATGCCTGGTAAAAGTACTTCCATTAACATCAGAAGAGTCCAGTCAATAGTCCAATATAGCTCCTTGGTGCCAGATAATAAATGGGCATTGGCATCGTTAGATGCTGCCAAGGCTTTTGACTCCCTTGAATGGCCTTTCCTCTCCGCATGTTTGCAAAGATATGGTTTTGGTACTAAATTTATAACATGGATCAAAAAATTATATATGAAACCTAAGGCCCGTATTATAATAAATAATTCTATATCTGAGTCTTTCGCACTGCATAGAGGAACCCGTCAGGGTTGCCCTCTTTCCCCAGCTCTCTTCGCCCTGGCAATTGAGGCACTAGCAATACGTATAAGGTCCTTCCCTAGTATCCGAGGTATAGATATACCAGGTCGGGTGGATACCATAGGCCTATATGCTGATGACATGGTGATATTCTTGAGTGACGTGGAAGAAACTTTGCCGCAGGTGATGTCTCTTATAGATAGATTTAGTAAATATTCAGGTTTATACATAAATTGGGAGAAGTCTGCCCTGTTACCCCTTTCCCATGCCCCGATGCCCCAGCTGGAGGCTCTCTCCTCATTGTCTATTGTATCTAGTTTTAAATATTTGGACATCCATATTTCTAACAATAGTACGCTTGATCTACAACTTAATGTCCACCCGTTGTTAGTACTAGTTAAAGCTAAGTTTGCGTCTTGGAGTAGGCTCCCATTATCTGTGGCTGGACGCATTAATCTGATTAAAATGATATTACTCCCTACATTTAGCTATTCGCTTCAGCACAGTGCGGTAGCAGTGCCCAAGTCCTTTTTTGTTAATCTTAACTCTCTGGTCACGTCCTTTATTTGGGGGAAAACAAGGCCCAAACTTAAACTGTCCACTTTACAAAGACCAAAGAGGGGAGGTGGGGTGGCGTTACTAGATTTCTTCCTATACTACTTAGCTGGGCAGGCTAAAGCTTTAAGAAAACGGATGCCGGGTAATTGCCTCCCCAATTCTGAAAGCCACCTGCTTCACGCTGCACAAGCGGATTGCCCATTAGGTTTCCTTGAGATGGAAAGAACTAATGTCCCACGTCTGTTACCCCTGCTCTGGCTGGCTCGATTGATATGGAGACAAATCAAGAAGGTAGTAGGGTTTAAGGATGTTATAGCTGAAATGCCCCTGTGGAGTAATAACTCTTTTCCCGAGCTACTGAATCACCCGTCCGCTGTTTTTGGGATCTAGTGTGGCGTCTCTTCAGTGGGAGACTTGTATGACCAGAGGACCTTAAAGTCTTTTGAACAATTGCAGACCACACATGATATTCCGAGATCTCAATTTTTTCCTTATCTGCAGTTGAGATCGGCTCTTCAGTCACACAAGAGGGATGGGGGTGTGGACTGTACTATTTCATAGTTACCTCTAATAGGAATTCTTAATTCGCAGGGTCCCCAGGGTCTCATATCCTCCTTGTACACATACATGCTTTCAGTAGGGGCAGAATCAGTCATAAGCAGTATTAAGACTAAGTGGGAACGACTCATCCCTAATATGCAAGGAGAGGAGTTGGAGGAGATTCTGGAGTCTCCGATTGGAGTATCACCATCTGTTAACAACAGAATGATACAACTGTATATAATTAATCAATCATACTTAACTCCGTTGCGACTTTTTAGGATGGGTTGGCTTCAGTCGTCAGAGTGTATGCGATGTCACTTGCCAGATGCGGATTTTATTCACATGATATGGCAATGTCCCACTATCCTACATTACTTGAAAGAGGTGACAACACTACTGACATCCCTGGTGCAGGCGCCTGTCCCTCTAGAGCCATTGGTCTGCTTGTTTGGGGTGTGGGAAGAGGAGATTTGGGATCGCTATACTGGGGTCTTCCTGCGCGAGACGCTGTTTATGGCACGAAAGGTGTTGGCACTGTGGTGGATGGGGGGTTCATGTCCTTCCCTTGGGTTTTGGATCAAGCTGGTGAACTCAATTGTCCCATATGAGCGCACGTTATACCAAAACAGGGGAAATTTGAAAAAATCTGGGAGAGGTGGAATTCCTCTCACCTCACTTTACAAGACTGAGACATCACATGTGACATAATACAATATAGGAAACCAGGCTGCGGAAATAGTAGATATTAGTTGATGTAGCGGTAGTTGTAGTTTAGGAGTTTTAGTTAGTTCCTACGGTTGCATGATATGACAGGGTTTGTGAAACTGGATTGATACACGTGTGGGGAAATACATAAGCAAATGTCCTTTACATATGCTAGGAAGGAAATATACATGTTACCTTGTTTATCTATAAGAATGTGCAATTTCTTTGTATTACATTTTATTGTGGATGGAGACGTCTGCTTTGTATAATGTCTTTTATCATAAGTCATTGTGTACATTGTACATTCTTTGTATCCTGGTGCTTAATAAACGAATTTAAAAAAAAACAAACACATCTTGTTGTAGAAAAGTGTAATTATTGAAAGGGTTATTCCTAGCTTTAAAAGTTATCAAAGAGTAAGTGAGAACTTGTGAATCGGTGAGGAACCACAATGATCCCAAGAATAGATCTCTGAAATGCTCCATCAGAATGGGGCATTAGTTCCCGAAAGCAAAGACCAGAGGGGACCGACCAGGTGCTTTCGAGAACTAATGCTCCATTCTGATGAGACATTTCAGAGATCTATTCTTGGGATCATTGTGGTTCCTCATTGATGCACATCGTGGGACATTAGCGAAAAAGAACCATATATTCATAATTGATACATGTAAAGATCAACAAGGGTGAAGAATGCTGGTCATTGTAGTCCCCACCGGTCTTTGCTTCCAGGCCTGGGCACATCAAAGTTGTCTGAAAATGCCCTCTAAGCCAATCAGTAGCAAAAGACGTGTCTCCATTGAAACCAGTGATTTATTTGAAGGCCATTCATTCATTGAAAAGATCCTCCTGCATTGCTAACCACCACCATCACAGAGGGAAGAAAGCACAGAGCATAATGAAGCAACCTCTTCCACCAGTAAAATTTTTACATGATGATTTATTATACGCAAAAAATGGTTTTAAAATTAGCATATCCTGCATACATTCCATGTAGTAATCAGAGTTCAAAATGCCTGACCTGGGTTTCGACTTCAGAGACTTCTTCAGGGGCACAAACTTCTTTGTCACTTGCATTATGTACTCGCCTGAAAATGATAAAATTGGCACTAAACAGTTTCTTCTACTGCAATACAACATATGTACTTCTGAAAAGACAAAATTAGATGTTTAAGACATAAAACAACGTCAACATATATTTGAGAGAAGGGACAACGTCCGAAACCTACTTACCCCATTTGTCATGTCGGCGGTCACGGCTGCACCTGCTTCCGCCCCTCCTCCAGGGGCGACCGCCGCCACCTCCTCCTACCAGCATCCTCGCCGCGGCGCGCTCCCACGCTCTGCCTCCCCTCCTGTGACGGCACCGTGCTCCTTCCTTAGGGCGCGCGCGCGCACCAGCGTCCCCTCTTCCGCCTACGGGGGGTGGCGCCGGGGGCGGCACGTACCGCCCGCTTCCGGACCCTAGGGTATTTCTGGCGCGCTCTCTATTGAGAGGACGCCTGAGAGTTGCTGTGCGCTCGCCACGCTGCGTTTTGGCCCCCTTCCGGTTCCTATAGTGCCGCCTGTTTCCCGTCTGTCTTCCCCTTGGCTTCCAGCCCCCGCTCTGCATCCTTGTTCCCAGTGTTCGTTCACCCTGCATGACCGCTCTGTTCTCCCTTCTGGTACCCCCCTTGTGTGCTTCCTCCCGGTCCTCTCCCCTCTAGTACCTGCTCCCTGTCTGTCTACCCATCCAGTAGTCCTGTTAGGTCCTCTACCTCTCAGTCCAGTACTCCTGCCTACGGGCGCCTCTTGTCCTTGAGCCGCCCCTCCTGGTACCGGCTGTCGCGGTTCTGTCCTCGGTGGTCTTGCCCCAAACAATCCCTGTATAGGGGTCGGTCTTCACCTGGAGTGCTCGACCCCCGGAGCTCCAGATCCGCGACCCAGAGGGTCCACTCTCGGACGTCCTTTTCCGAAAAACGTCACAGTACTCTCAGGCCACGGACCCCGCCGGTGCCACGGCTGCCACGCAGAAGGAACTGTTGTTCCTGCGTGAAAATCAGGCCCGAATCATGGCTTTTATGAAGTCCATGGACACCCGTTTGTCCGCTATGCAGACCTCTGACCCCGGGCATGCTCCCCTCCTAGCCAGCCTGCAGCAGGAGCTCGCGCAGCAGCGCGATGCCCAGTCCCACGTTTTGGGGTATATGGCGTCCATCGATGACCGACTGCTTGCCTTGCAGTCCGCTGCGGTCGTCTCTAACCCTCACAGGGACGCCGTCTCCTCCCCGCCCCCCGCCTGGGTAAGCCTCCCAGATATGGTGGAGATCCTAAACTTTGTTGGGGCTTTTTAAACCAGTGCAGACTGCACTTCGAGCTGTTGCCCCAACAATATCCCACGGATCGCGCCAAGGTGGCGTTCATAGTATCCCACCTCGAGGGAGAAGCCCTGTCCTGGGTGAACCCTCTTTGGGAGAGGGATGATCCCGTCGTAGCGAATATCCAGAACTTCCTGGAAACATTTCGTAGGGTGTTTGACGAACCCGGCCGCTTGGCTTCTACCACAGAAGCTCTCTTTAATCTCCGCCAAGGGTCGCTTACTGTGGGGCAGTACGCCATCCGTTTTCGGACGTTGTCGTCTGAACTCGGATGGAATAATGAGGCACTTGTGGGTGCCTTCTGGAGAGGCCTTTCCAGCAAGATTAAAGACGAGCTAGCCGGTCGGGATACCCCCACCTCTCTGGAGGACCTTATAGCCCTGGCTACACGCATAGACCTCCGTTTTTTGGAGCGCTCGCGGGAATCGGTTAGAGAACGCAGACCCTTCAGGCTATATCAAGCGCCCATTCCACGCTCTGCTGCTCCCTCTACTAGCAGCGTCCCCGAGCCCATGCAGGTTGATCGGGTCAGGTTGACTGAGCAGCGTCGCAGAGAGAGGATGACTAACGGGCTCTGCCTGTACTGTGGTGGGGCTAATCATTTCATCCGCACTTGTCCTGAGAGGCCGGGAAACGCCTCCACCTAGGTCAGGTAAGAGAGGTCTCCCTAGGTGATCATAATTCCTCTCTGCCTCTTACCCTTTCAGCCTTAATTATTTCAGGACAGGAGCGCAGATCTGTGGAGGCGTATGTGGACTCGGGTGCGGCTGGCAATTTCATCCGGCAGCAAGAGGTGGACCAACTTCAGATTCCGGTGGTTATCCTAAAAGACCCACGGGCTATCACCTCCGTCGATGGAACACCCCTTCCCGGGCTCGTTACCAGGATCACGACCGAAGTGGACTTACAAATTGGAGCCCTTCATTTTGAAAAGATAGCCTTCTATGTGCTGCCTAAATTGTCTCACGCTGTCCTCCTCGGATTACCCTGGCTTCGGCTGCACGAGCCAGTTGTCGACTGGCGCTCAGGGGAAATCCTCCGCTGGGGTCAATCCTGCCACACTCGTTGTTTGCAATCCGTCCTCCATCCTCGTCTCCTGCCTACGCCGACCAATCTCACGGGTCTCCCCGTACCGTACTACGCGTACGCCAACGTTTTCAGTAAAAAAGAAGCGGAGTCTCTGCCTCCGCATCGGGCCTATGACTGCCCTATCAACTTGCTTCCTGGAGCCACTCCGCCCAGGGGGAGGACGTATCCCCTATCTCCAGCAGAGACCTCGGCTATGATTGAATACATCCGGGAGAACTTGGCGAAGGGGTTCATCCGAAAGTCCTCGTCCCCAGCTGGTGCAGGCTTCTTCTTTGTTCGGAAGAAAGACGGATCTCTTAGACCATGTATCGACTACCGGGGCCTGAACAATATTACAGTTAAGAATCGATACCCACTTCCACTTATCCCAGAACTCTTTGACCGGCTGAGAGGGTTCGAATCTTTACGAAGCTGGACCTGCGGGGAGCCTACAATTTGATCCGGATTCGCGCAGGCGACGAATGGAAGACGGCCTTCAATACCCGTGATGGTCATTATGAGTATTTAGTCATGCCGTTTGGTCTCTGCAATGCTCCAGCTGTCTTCCAGGAGTTCGTTAATGAGGTGTTTCGGGACCTTCTGTACACTTGCGTAATAGTGTATTTAGACGATATCCTCATCTTCTCGCCTGACCTTCCCTCCCATCGGAGAAGCGTACGCATGGTCCTGCACCGTCTCCGGGAGAATCACCTCTACGCCAAGATTGAGAAGTGTCTCTTCGAGCAGACCTCGTTACCCTTCTTGGGGCATGTCATCACAGATTCCGGTCTGAAGATGGATCCCGAGAAACTCTCGGCGGTACTCAAGTGGCCCCGTCCTGTCGGAATCAAAGCCATCCAGCGTTTCCTTGGATTCGCGAATTATTACCGACAGTTCGTGCTGCATTTTTCCTCGTTGACCAAACCTATCTCGGCCTTGACCCGCAAAGGAACTAAGCCTGATCACTGGTCCTCCGAGGCGGAAGATGCCTTTCTAGCGCTGAAACGCTCCTTTGCAGCAGCACCGGTCCTACATCGGCCGGTGGCCAGTAGGCCTTTTGTTCTTGAAGTGGACACCTCCTCCACCGGAGCTGGGGCGGTCCTCTCCCAGCGAGTTCCCCCTGGACGTCTGGTCCCCTGCGGGTTCTTTTCCAAGTCCTTTTCGCCAGCAGAGTGCAACTACTCCATCGGTGATCGGGAGTTGCTGGCCATCAAGATGGCTCTGGAAGAGTGGCGGTACCTGCTCGAGGGGGCTGTGCACCCCTTTACCATCTTCACGGACCACAAGAATTTGGCCTATCTGCAGTCCGCCCAAAGGCTCAATTCCAGACAAGCCAGATGGGCCTTGTATTTTTCTCGATTCGACTTCCAGCTTCACTTCCGGCCCGGTAATAAGAACACCAAAGCAGATGCACTTTCCAGATCTCTACAGTCGCCAGAAGAGGACGAGAGCCCCTCGTATATTATCGAGCCTGCCAAAGTGATCACCGTGGCCCCGGTGAACTTTTCTACTCCTCCACCAGGCAAGACCTTCGTGCCTCAGAATAAACGTCTGGAGGTGTTGCGCTGGGGGCACTCCTCCAAGGTTGCGGGGCACGTGGGGTCCAAGAAGACTCTATCGCTTCTCTCACGTTATTACTGGTGGGCCACCCTTCGCCAAGACGTGGCAGATTTTGTTGCCTCTTGCTCAACCTGTGCGCAGAACAAGGTTCCAAGAACTTTGCCCTCCGGTCTTCTCCATCCGTTGCCGGTGCCGGAGGCCCCTTGGCAGCAAATTGCCATGGACTTTATAACCGACTTGCCCTGCTCAGCTGGTTGCACCACCATCTTAGTCGTGGCGGACCGCTTCTCTAAGATGGCTCATTTTATCCCCCTGACCGGGCTGCCCTCCGCTCCGAAGTTGGCCGAGATCTTCATCCATCAGATCTTCAGGTTGCATGGTCTTCCCCTACGGATTGTGTCTGATCGAGGGGTCCAATTTACTTCTCGCTTCTGGAGGGCTCTATGTCAGCTTATGGGTACGTCCCTCGACTTCTCCTCCGCCTATCACCCGCAGACCAATGAGCAGGTAGAACGGATTAACCAGGACCTAACGACTTACCTGCGCCACTTCTCCAACGCCCACCAGGATAATTGGGTCTCTCTTCTACCCTGGGCTGAATTCGCCCATAATAACCACCCCAGTGAGTCGACCACCAAAACTCCGTTCTTTGTGGTTTCTGGTCGCAATCCTGGTGTTCCACTACCCTTGGTCGCCTCTTCAGGAGTTCCCGCAGCTGATGCCCTCGCCACAGAATTTTCGAATATTTGGAAGGAGACCAGAGAGGCTCTGGTGAAGACCAGTGCCCGAATCAAAAGACATGCAGATAAGAGACGGAGGGACCTTCCCCCGTACCACCCTGGTGATAAGGTCTGGCTCTCAACCAAGCACATCCGCCTGAAAGTTCCTTCCTATAAGCTGTGTCCTCGTTACATCGGTCCCTTCGAGGTACTAAAATGCATCAATGAAGTGTCTTACAAACTGAGGTTGCCGGCTTCACTCCGGGTCCCTAACGCCTTTCATGTCTCGCTCTTGAAACCTGTAGTTCTGAATCGGTTCCAACCGGTCTTCGTTGCCCCTCCTTTACCTATTGGGTCGGATGACATCTTTGAAGTAAAAGATATTTTAGCCATGAAGAGAGTCAGGGGGAAGACTTTCTTTCTCATTGAGTGGAAGGGATTTGGTCCTGAGGAAAGGTCTTGGGAGCCTCAAAAGAATATCAACGCTCCTCTAATTCTAAAAAAGTTTCTGGCCAATCTCAGAAAGGGGGGATGTAAAGAGGGGGGTACTGTCATGTCGGCGGTCACGGCTGCACCCGCTCCCGCCCCTCCTCCAGCGGCGACCGCCGCCACCTCCTCCTACCGGCGTCCTCGCCGCGGCGCGCTCTCACGCTCTGCCTCCCCTCCTGTGACGGCACCGCGCTCCTTCCTTAGGGCGCGCGCGCGCACCAGCGTCCCCTCTTCCGCCTACGGGGGGTGGCGCCGGGGGCGGCACGTACCGCCCGCTTCCGGACCCTAGGGTATTTCTGGCTCGCTCTCTATTGAGAGGACGCCTGAGAGTTGCTGTGCGCTCGCCACGCTGCGTTTTGGCCCCCTTCCGGTTCCTATAGTGCCGCCTGTTTCCCGTCTGTCTTCCCCTTGGCTTCCAGCCCCCGCTCTGCATCCTTGTTCCCAGTGTTCGTTCACCCTGCATGACCGCTCTGTTCTCCCTTCTGGTACCCCCCTTGTGTGCTTCCTCCCGGTCCTCTCCCCTCTAGTACCTGCTCCCTGTCTGTCTACCCATCCAGAAGTCCTGTTAGGTCCTCTACCTCTCAGTCCAGTACTCCTGCCTACGGGCGCCTCTTGTCCTTGAGCCGCCCCTCCTGGTACCGGCTGTCGCGGTTCTGTCCTCGGTGGTCTTGCCCCAAACGATCCCTGTATAGGGGTCGGTCTTCACCTGGAGCGCTCGACCCCCGGGGCTCCAGATCCGCGACCCAGAGGGTCCACTCTCGGACGTCCTTTTCCGAAAAACGTCACACCATATATAACACTTCAAGGTTCAGAATTTCCTAAAAAGCAATCATGATAATTAGTGCACCGAAATACTCACTTTACTCCGGTTTGGGAATTTTCCTTTGTAATCCCACTCAGTCATTTCTTCGGAATGGACAGTAAGTTTGGGGACTGGGACTGATGGTGTGGTGCAGCAAAGATGGTATAGCTCCCCACAGGTGGAGCTGTAGTCCCAGGGCAGTGTAGGTGCAATGGATGAGGAGAGGCGTAGAAGTAGCGGTGCTGAAGGTGTTAGCGTCGAATGAATGGAGGACACCAGGGCTTGTAGTTTCAACGCTTTATTCACAGTTCGTGGTACCCACTGGTGCCTGCCTCCGTGCCGTGTCCTCCGGGGTAGAGACTCAATCAACCTCCCGGGCAAGTCAGGGTTCTACTCTCCAACACTCCGCCAACATGTGCCTTTCCTGAACGACTCCTCTATTGCGCCTTTTAGTGTGAAGAACTCCAGTACCGTAGTTCTCTGTAATTCCTCCTGTCAGATGTTTCTAACAACACTACTTGTATGACAGACAGCTGTAGCCTCTATCGGGGACTCCCTTCTCAGAGCAATTCCTGAAGCATCTTTCTGCTTGGAAAAACTGACTTTTTATGACCACTCAATAAAGATGCAATGTGAACATACCCCAAGAGGAAAAAGTGAGTTTTCTAATGGTGATTGTCTGCTGGGGAACAGAGGATAAGTTAAGTGATAGAGAATTTATGGGAGCTGATACGACTGAGAGGAAGTAGCATTTGAAATTTGGAGATCGGATTCCCCCTCTAATCATCTGAAGTGCATGGCTCACGCCCCGGCGGGTTCTGCCGCTCAGAACCTTTCACCTGCCCCATTCTCCATTCGCACAACATCCGTCTCGCTTGGAGTTTTTAGTGAATTCAATGTCTTCTGTGGTGCATTATACAGACATTTTGTTTAATCTGGTTTTCATTGAAAAGAAATTTAGAACAATCAAGTAACAAAGGATTCAACAACATAACGATTACTGAGTACAGAAAGAAATCTCGTTTACAACTGTATATCAAGTCCTGTAGCCAACAAGTCCCGAAATAATAGAACTTTCAGGTCAAAAGTAATTTCCAATCAAGTCCAACAAAATTTGAAAAGAAAAATAAATCCATGGCAGATGTAGGAATCCCCTATCCACGGAGACTATCATCTTTGGCAATACATATGAAGTATCCGCTGAAAGAGAGCTACCCAAACCAGAGAAGCTAGGTCACTCCAACTAATAATGGTGTGAACACGAAAGGAAAGAATGAGACGAAGAAGAGGAATAATGGGAGGGGGGGAGAAAAAAAGGGGGCGAGAGGGGGGAGGAACCATGAAGTCTGATATAAAAGGGGGCAACTTGAACCCCTATAGTAACGTCCATCTAACCCGTATTGTTCGGTCTATCTTCTTTATGGCTTAGTAAAGAAGGTTTGAAAATCCTGAGAGCCCATGTACAAAATCCAGGGACTCCAAACCTGCAGATATTTCTCCATTGAACCATTAACCTCAGCGGATAATTCCTCCATACTTTGAAGGCTGGTCATCTCCTTAACCCATTCAGACATATTCGGAGATTGGGAGGATCTCCAATGTCGCGGGATCACAGTGCGCGCAGCCGTTAAGCAGAATCTTAGGAGCCTCTTTTCCTGGAACCGAAACGAGCCCAGGAGGATAGATAATAAAGCCACCTGGGGGGACTTGGTCACTGAATGACCGCTAATGGCTTGATAAGTGGAAAAGACAGAATCCCAAAATGGCTTAATATGATTACATCCCCACCAAATGTGTAGCATGGTACCTCTCTCTACTCCACATATACTCTACGCCAGCACCTATCGGAGATGGAGGGAAAAGCGGCGTGTAAGACATCAGGACAGCGATACCACCTGGTGAGAATTTTGTAATTCTTTTCCTGTGCGGCACAGGCAATAGAGAATTTATGTGAGTATACGAACGCCTTCCTCCACTCCGCCTCTGATATGTCAACTCCCAACTCGCCCCTCCGCCTCTCCACGTACCTGGGGAACTCGTCTTTGGTATATTGGTTCAAAAGAGCATATATTAAGGAGACAGCATGTGCAGGTGGCGATCACAACAGAAAAAGCTTTTCAAACGGAGTAGGAAGGGAGGAGTATGAGCCTGCGCCTTCTGGAGACAAGAGGAAGGATTTTAGTTGGAGATATTCCAACCAATCAGAAGGGACACATCCCTCTACCGGCTGCACTGATTCAAAAGCGGGCATAGCCTAACCCTTGAGGACATGAAAGCATCTAGTATTATCCCTTCTCTCCCACCCAAGAAAACGATCCCTCTCCAGCCACGGGGGAAACTCCGGATTAGAGAAGAGAGGTGTAAGCGGTCCACTGCCTAAGGGGAGAGAGCCTCTGCGGGTCTCCAGATCCCATCCTCTAAGTGTATCTTTAAGAAGGTCAGCTTCAGAACTGAATTGACCTCTACTTTTAGGGCTGATCCAGGGGAGGTTATGGAGTGGAATTTTAGAGCTATCTTGCTCTATTTCCACCCATTGTTTGTCTGAACTGTGGTGCTGCCAGTCAAGCATGCGTGTCAACAGCGCTGCTTTGTGATACCATTTGAAATCTGGAAGACCCCCGCCCCGAGCCTATATAAAGCTCCCATGTCGATCCGGGGTCGACCTCCCCCCCCCCCCACACACACACACAAATCTCGAGATGGCTGATTGGATTCTGGAAAAGAAAGAAGGAGGAATTAGAGAATTAGAGGAACTCTCTGGAAAATATACAGGAAACGAGGCAGTACATCCATTTTTATCGCATGAATATGGTCAAACCATGAGAGCTTCCGCTTATCATAGCTGTATTAGTCTTTCAAAGTCTTTTCCAAAAGGGGTTGGAAGTTTAAAGAATATAGTTTAGTATGATCTGCCGGGACGGTTATCCCCAAGTATCTTAATGCTGTTTCCTGCCATTTAAAGGGAAAATTATCTTTAAGATGTTGAACTTCTTCTCTAGCTAAAGTTATATTAAGGGCCTCCGATTTAGAATAACTCACTTTAAAATTACTAAGATGGCCAAATGTCTCAATTCTTTGACTATGGAGGGGAAGGAAATGAGAGGCTGTTATATAAACATGAGGAGGTCATCTGCATTCTTTCTAATGACAATTGCCAGATGTTCCATTCAATACATACAAGAAAGGGGACAAAGGACACCCCTGTTGTGTACCGTTATTGGTGTGGATAGGGGAGGACAGGAACCCATTAACCATAACCCTAACTGAAGGCTCCTATATAGAGAGAGAATCTTCTCGATAAATTTGGTACCCAGGCCCAATTGATGCAAGGAAGCCGACATGAAGCTCCAGCTGACTCGGTCGAGGGCCTTCTCAGCATCAACCGAAAGCTAACACAACGGGAGCGATTTGGACCTCACCCGAGCCATCAGGAGAAGATTTTTATACGTATTATCTCTGGCCTCCCAGCCCTTTGACAAACTCTACATGATCTGTATGAATAACTCCAGGTAACAAAGGCGCCAACCTATTGGCCAGGGCCTTCGAAAATATTTTGATATCCACATTAATCAAAGAGATGGGCTTATAGTTGGAAATTAGCAATGGATCCTTCCTAGTTTTTGGTAAAACACTGATGTGGGCCTCCAGGGATTGGGGCACGAATGGGGATCCCTCTGACACAGAACTGAAGACTTTTGTTAGGAAAGGGATAAGCTGCTCACTAAATACCTTATAATATTTTTGAGTGAACCCATCAGGGCCTGGGCTCTTTCCCACCGGATTTGATTTAATAATGACAACAATCTCTTCCTCTGAAAAGTCCTCCTTCAGAGAGTCTTCAAGTTCAGGATGGACAGTTGGGAGGGCGTTTTGTCTGATATAGTCGTTTATTTTGAGGTGAAGAGATGAAGCTGACATGTCCCTGAATTGGCCCTTAATATTATATAGGTCACTATAATAGGATCGAAAGGATTCGGTAATTTGGGTTGGATCCTATGTGCGGGCCCCCCCGATTTGCATGATTTGTGGGATATCACTAGTGTCCTTTCTGGGATTTAGCACCCTAGCCAGTGCCCTGTCACATTTATCCGCATGTTCATACATAAATCGACGGAATCTGATTTTTTTATGGGAATATTTTTGATCCAGTAGGACCCTGAGTTCCTCCCTTGCTTTTAATAGGTCTGCATACACAGAAGAGGATAGAGACTGTTTATGTGAGGATTCCAATGTATTAATCCGCTGGAGCAGACTGGAAATTAGTGAGGCCTTCTCTTTTTTTTTTTTCAATCTAGAGCCATGCTTTATCAAAAGACCCCTTATAACACACTTAAGTGTTTCCCACTCGGTAGGAAGGGACGTCTGGTCACGTTCATGGATTTCTATAAATTCAGAGGTTGACTTCTTAATCTCTATAATGCATAGAGGGTCTTTAAGTAAGTTATCGTTGAGGCGCCATGTCCATGGTCGGTGAAGGCCTTTTGGTGGGGCAAGATGGAGAAACACCGGTGCATGGTCCGACCAGGCATTGTGACCAATAGAAGCCTGGGGCTAGCAGGTCAGAACATGCTGGCTGATTATCAGCATATCTATGTGGCTGTATGAAGAGTGCATCGGGGAGTAATACGTACAGTCCCTCTCCGTAGGATGCAGGACTCTCCAGGCGTCTACCAGGCGTAGGTTCTGAATGTTACATTTTAGAGCATTGATACGTCTATGGGGCAGGAAATGGCGCTTAGATGAAGTATCCACCTCCGGATCAAGGGTAAAATTGAAGTCCCCGCCTGCAATCAGAGTCCCCTCCCCAAAATCTGACAGGAGTGACAGAACAGCGGAACAAGCTAAAGTCGGGTTTTTATTGGGTAGGTTCCAATTAGCTATGGTGAATAACATTGAGTTAATACAAAGTTTTAGGAGAATGTACCGTATTTTTCGGATTATAAGACGCACTTTTGTTCCCCCAAATTTTGGGGGAAAGTGGGGTGTGTGTCTTATAATGCGAATCTGTGTGCGGCTGTGCTATAGAGTGGGGGGAGGCTCTGGCGAGGTGTCAGGGGGCAGGGGTGGGCTGTTTGCAGGCTGCAGAGACAGCTCATTAGGCTCATGTAATATTCACTGCTCCCGCTGTCCATCACCTTGGTGCTGAAACAGCGCCGAGTTGGTAGACAGGGGAGAGGTGCATATTTCATGTGCCTGCACTCTACCCCCCCGCCCCGACACTATAGTCACCTTCTGATGATGGCTCCTGCTCCCAGCTTCCCCCGTGGCTTTCCTGTGTCTGCTGAGATCCTCCTCCTGCGAGGGCGCGCGCAGCTGCTGCTCATTCAGGCAAGTTCATCGCTTCAGGACCTTCCATGATGTGACCAATAGGACCTGCGGTCACGTGAGCTAACTGTTTATTATTTTATCATGTGCTTGCCAGCAGGGGGGAAATATAGGGACGGGGGCCATGTGTGACAGCAGGGGGGAATATAGGGACGGGGGGACAATGTGTGCCAGCAGGGGGGAATATATGAATGAGGGGCCATGTGTGCCAGCAGGGGGGAATATAGGGATGGGGGGACAATGTGTGCCAGCAGGGGGGAATATAGGGACGGGGGGACAATGTGTGCCAGCAGGGGGGAATATATGGATGGGGGACATGTGTGCCAGCAGGGAGGAATATAGGGACGGGAGGACAATGTGTGCCAGCAGGGAGGAATATAGGGACGGGAGGACAATGTGTGCCAGCAGGTGGGAATATACTGCCAGGGGGGCCATGTGCGTACCAGCAGGGAGGCATATAGAGAGAAGGGGCCATGTGATTGCCAGCAGGGGAGCATATAGTGACTGGGGGGCCATATCCAGGATGGGATGGGGGGGCTATGTGCCAGCACAAGGGGGCAATGTGTCAGGATGGGGGTTATATAGAAAGCAGGATGAGAGATATACGGTATATGATTTGAAAGATGGACACTGGCATTATAAGACACACCTCCATTTAACATAAAAATTTGGGGTGCGTCTTATAAAGCGAAAAATACGGTACCTGCTTTCTGGGTCAATCCTAGAATCTAGGACCAAATGGGCCAATGAATTATGTAGGGCTATTGAGACCCCTTTTGACTTTGAGTCGGGGTTAGGACTGTGAAATCAAGAGCAATAATATCGATCCTTCAGGGTGGGGAGACAGCCAGCCTTGAAATGAGTGTCTTGGAGCAGGAGGATATGAGTCTGCTTTTTATGCATATCATACAAGATCTGAGACCTTTTCTGAGGGACATTCATCCCTTGTGCGTTAATGGGTGCTATGTTGATCCGCTCCTTGGTAATGGTATAATACATTTTAAGCGGGGGAGAGAAAAAAGAAAAAGAAAAAAAAATATGGGGGAGGGGAAGAAGGTACAGAAGCAGAAACAGGGGTGAGTAGAGGGAAGAGAAAGGGAAATATAAAAAAAGAGTCGGCAAGGGAGAGAAGAAAAATGTAAAGGCAGAAAACAAAAAGAAATGTACTAACTAGGTTAGAGTGGATATACTAAGAAGATACAAAGAACATGTACAAAAAGATGTCCGAAGTGCACAGGTATTGTTGGGAAAATTGTTTAACAATTGTCCCCTAAGATGATACTTTATTAAATTAAAATAACCCAAAAATTAGTTATGCACCAAAAAACAAAAAAAGTAACAAAAAACAAAAAAACAAAATAAGTGTTCAAACGAAAAACCCCAATAAGGGAACAGCTAGGAATCCCTATAAATGTCCTGAGCTTTTTCCTGCCTGGCCGCGGAGGTTGGCACCCTAGGGGGGAGCGTTATGGCGCCCCCGCTCAACGATGGCTGTCCCTGGGGGCCCTGATGTACCCTGCAGCCACTAGGGTTAGCCTCTACCCGATGATAAGGGGACCCCTAGTTCTAGACAATAAAGATACTGCTCTAAGGAGGGCCCTATGTCCCTTATAGTTAAAATCAATAGAACACATTCAATCCACAATAACAGGTGGTATCTGGGGGGATTTTAATCTTTTTTCTGTTCAACACACAGACTGGTGTTAATCTTATGATCATAGGATACTTTCTTGGAAATACCAAAATCATCAGGTTCAGATTTATGCCAATGGAGATATAGACTATTCTAATGCCCAATGGCTATCATATATGGCTCAAATAGAAATTCATGCTAGCATATATGTAATAAACACAGAGTTGCAACAGCGATATTACACTGTGTTATCAGTACAGTTGTTATCATATTTGGCTTGGTGCCCAATGGCTTACATCCATGGCTCAAATAAACACTTTACAACTTATGCCAGCATACAAGTAAAAACACAGTGTTGCAACAGCGATACTCATCTGTGTCACCCGCCACCCGTCATGGGTTAATTAACGCCTCAACGCTTTTCGCCCTTTATAGCTCATCAGGAGGCCAGATAGTCCGATGCCATGTGTCCAAGATAAGGTGCAATAGTGTAAAGATGCCTTGGTCGATTCCCTTTTTAAAACCGCCGCTATCAGCACATAAGTGCACGCCCACCTGTACTGACATGATGTGGCGTCCTCTCCACACTCCTAATGCGCATGTCAAATCGTCACCGCTAGGTGACCAATCCAGAACCTCCATCCGAATCGTCATATCATGATCACTCCCTCAATTTCCGTCCATGCGCACCAGGACGTACTCTATAGCGCATGCTCAGCATTCTCCGGCTACAGATAATGGGGAATCGCGGTGCGCTCACCAATCACGTCGTCCAACGCTCTACTGCGCAGGATCAGAGCGCTACAATTTGTGATTGCCATATCGGCGTCACTAGAGGCAAAACATGCTGTCCATACGCCCCGTACTGCGCATGCTCAGAACTCCATGAAGATGTCCGACATCTCACCTATTACTCTCTATGAAATCAATATTTCCGCTTTAAATATATCTCCGGTCAGGCACTACATATCAACCGATTTGGCCCTCTTATCTGTATCATATGACCAGACTTTAGCGGATTATTATATTATTTATAATCATAGAGTAAGAGATTAATTAATCCCTCATTTTTATTATTTAGGCAGACATCCTCCTATATTAAATTATATTCACCCCTAATCGGTGAGTATCAACTATCAGAGGAGGCAGGCGGTAAAGGAAACTTACTATAAACAATACTTCATGATAATACATGAGAATCCTCAATTAAAGAGGAAACAAAAGCAAAATCTAGGATAGCCAGTAGACTCAAAGGGGTCACATCCATCAGTCGTGACTCATAAGAAGCAGGCAAAAGAAAATTGCTCATTTAGCCCTTTTGGCTCCAGGGACTCCAATCTGAATATCCACTCACATTCTCTCCTCAGGATCATCTTATCTATATTCCCCCCTCTTGGATTTACATTCACAACCTCTATTATATTAAATTTAATTTCACCAGGGTCACCTTTATGGCACAACCTCATATGTTTCGCGAGTGGGGTCTCCCTTTGGTTTCTAATGTCACCAAGATGTTCCCCCACTCTCCTCCTAAACTCCCTCTTGGTTTTCCCTATGTAATCCCTAGGGCAGGAGCAGGTGGCCATATATACAACCCCTGTGGTTTTACAATTCGAGAAATCCCTCTGGTAGAAGGACTTCCCTGTGCTTGAACTGCAGAAAGACTTCCCAGGTCTCATAAATTTGCAGAAACTGCAGTCTCCGCATTTAAAAAAAACCCGGGGTTTCCGGTCCAGCCATGTCCCACCAGTCACTGGTCTTCTATACTGGCTGTGTACTAGCATATCCTTAATGGATTTGCCCTTCCTAAAGGTTATGTTGGGGCGCTCCCCTAATACATCTTTAAGGTCAGGGTCTAGTCTGAGAACATCCCAGTGTCTAGATAGGACCCTCCTGATGTCTGGTATCAAATGTCCCAATGATCCTTATTTGTTCCTCCGAATCCTCCGCTATACTTTTTGCAATAATTGCTGTCTGTTTGCTTTATTTGCAAAGTCATAAGCGGTGTCGAGTACGTGTCTTGGATAGCCCTTCTCCTGGAAGCAGCAAAACATGTCCCCAGCCTGCCTCTGAAAGAGATTATTTCTGGAGCAATTCCTTCTCAATCGAAGGAACTGTCCCTTCAAAATGCCTCTCTTAAGTGGAACCAGATGGTGGCTCTGCCAGTGCAATAGACTGTTCGTACTGGTTGGTTTGCGATAAATACTTGTGGAGATCCCTCCCATTCTATCTTTATTGATCTTAATGTCCAAAGACGGTATCTCGGACCCGTGGATCTCAGAAGTAAACCTGAGACCCACATCATTCTGATTTAATGCTCTCACAAACTCTGCAAATTGATCCTTCAAACCCATCCATATCACGAATACATCGTCTATGAATCTATACCACATAGACACTAGACTGTGCCACCATTTTTCCTCGCCCCCAAATACGATAGTCTCCTCCCACCAGCCCAGGAACAGATTTGCATACGACGGGGCATAAGGACACCCCATCGCAGTGCCCCTGAGCTGGTGGTAGAACTTTCCATCAAACGAAAATGCGTTATGGGTAAGTGTGAACCGCAGAAGGGATACCAAAAAAACATTATGCCCTCTGCACGCCACTGACCTTTGACCCAGAAAATATTCTACATCCCTAACCCCTGCTTTATGAGGTATATTGCTGTATAACGCTTCTATATCAATAGAAGCCAACCATGTATTCTCAAGATGTACACCCTCCAATTTCAATAATAGGTCTGATGTATCCCTCAAGTATGAAGGGAGAGAGACCACAAAGGGACGCAGAATCTGGACAATATAAAGGCCACAATTTTATGTTAAGGAGTCCACACCTGATACAATGGGTCTCCCTTTTAATGGATGCAGACCCTTATGTATCTTTGGTAACGCATAGAATGTTGCTGTCAATGGAAATTTAGGGAGGAGAAAATCAAATTCCACTTTCGAGACCAAGCCGTCCATTAATGCCGAATCAAGAAGTGAGCGAAGCTCCTCCTTATATATATTCATGGGGTTACCCATCAGTGCCTCATAAGTGGAATCATCTTGTATTATCACATTACACATGGTCCGATATTCAATATGATTTAAAATCACCAAATTACCTCCTTTGTCAGAGGGTTTCACTACTAATTGGTCATTCTTTTTGGGACCAACAATTGGTCATTCTTTTTGGGACCAACAAATGGAGGAAAGAAGAATTGGACAATGTTGAATGTCATTGCTCAATCCTTTTGATCCCTCCATCAAAAAATACATGAACTATCAACCAAACTGAACATGCATAGGGGATCAAGAGGAAGAGTGGATAAGAATTTATCTCAGGGGCAGACAGATCATTGGTAAAACTGGGGTCCAAGAGGTAAGGGGGGCTAATTCCCACTTTCAAAGCAGGTGGAATTGTGCACCATTATGAGTAATTGGACTGTTAAGGGTTCATATATTGTTCTTGCACAGGGGCCCTCTTCTGACTGTGTCCGCCCCTGGCTTAGGGGATGGTCGATGAAAGTTTATGGGATCAAATGCAAAATTTCTACCAGTGTCCACAACTACCATGTGCCATTAACAATACTGGTGCCCTCTTATATGGCCTTTGGGACCAACAGTGCCCGGTGTAACTATTATCTCTGCACCCACTCTAGCATGGCCCCCATTATTTAATCCAATGTTTATGGTCAGCTACAGGAGTAACATCTGCCGGAAAATAAGCCCCATTTGAGTTATCCAAAATTATTACAAGGGGTCGACCATATGGGACATTATCAAACTTGTCAACAGTCAGGAGATGTTCCTGGACTTTTTTTGGCGCAGTCTTTGGTGATTTTAAGGGGAGTGCCTCAGTCCAAAATATTGGTAATTATGCATTAGTTTCCAACCCCATAATTGTGAGTCTGTGTGTAGATTTGCACTATAAGAAGATGTGTAGGATACATTACAGGTATTGGGAATTGCGTGGGTGACCCTATTTTGTGAGTGTCCATTAGGCCAGGGTTTGCATGCAGACTGACGAGTGGTGGTGTGGACTATCACAAGGAAAAACCTAAAAAGGGACTCCCCATTTAGGTTTTTCTATGAAGTTTACTCTCCCCAGTGTTACGGAAGTCTTCCTGTGATTTACTTTGGAGCATGAAAATTTGCCCCCAGTAGGGAAACTAATCCACATTGTCCTCAGTGATAAGAAGCCATGTCGGGTGCTGCTCCGTGTGAGTGTCAGCTGCGTGACACAAGCGATTCACAGGCAATGAAGCCATTGAATATTTACGCGCTCATGAATTTTTCATTGTGCTTTCCATTGCCGACACATAGAAATCTAGCCTTGAAAATGTACATAAACTGTAGGATAATAATACATGTCATCAGGGATCGCAGTAGAGGCTTCTAAGGACGGAGTGAGAAGTCTCCCCGATCACAACACCGTGATTAATACCACATATGCATCACAATACAAGCCCCATCATCTGCGCTTCCTGCATGAGCGATGCGGAGAAAAACTTCATTTAAAGTCTCTGACTTATGTGTTGGAAAAAATACATCAAATTAACCCCTTTATTGTCAGATTTAAAAGTTACAATCACTGTGCGATCTCCACAGCACAATCCTAATTCAGAGAGAATAAACACTGCAAATGAGACACCGCAAATGGCAAAATCTGTAGCCTCCTCTTTGCAAAATGGAAGAAGGAATGATCAAATTTCTTGAATTTGGTTATGAGCTCGCAACCTAATCTCTAAACTGGCTGCAATGCAAATCACAACCACTGGGTGCCCACATATACACACACATATAGGCATCTTGTGACGGAGTAGGGGCGAAACTTCCTATAACCGTAAAATCATGTTTTTTTTTCCCCTTGTGACACTAATCTCGGCATATGTAAAGCCAAGAGAGGCTGTACATCTGTTTAATCTTTGTTTCCTTTCTGGCTTAAAGTGTGTTGGTCCTTTGGATAGAAGATTAAAGAGATTGTTAACAGTGGCATAACTAGAGTCCAATGGGCCCCAGTACAAAATTTGTACCAGGGCTCCCAACCTGCATGTTAGTCAGATATATGGACCCTTGTAGCATTCTAGATCCTATAAAGACATGCATATTCACCCTGTATGTAATATTGTAACCCATCCTGGGCCCGTTCCTGGTATAATCTCCCCCTTCCTGGCATAATGGCCACCATCATGGGCACTTTTCCTGGTATAATGTCTCCCATCTTGGTATAATGTTCCTCATCATGAGCCCCTTCTTGGTATAATGTCCTTCCTGGTATAATGGCCACCATCATTGGCCCTTTCTTGGTATAATGTCTCCCATCCTGGTATAATGTCCACCCATCCTGGGCACCTTCCTGGTATAATGGTCACCATCATGGACCCTTTCTTGGTATAATTTCCCCCATCCTGATATAATGTCCCCCATGCTGGTGTAATGACCACCATCAGGGGTCCTTTCTTGGTTTAATGTTGCCCATCCTGGCCCCCTTCCTGGAATAATGTTCCTCCACACAGGGCATTTTTGCTGCTTTTTTTCTGCAGCAAAACCTGATTTCTTGTTAGGAAAGAAGCTGCAGCAAAAAACGCAGGTTTAGGTGCGTTTTTTGCACGTTTATGGTGCGGTTTTTTTTCATGCGTTTTTGTGTCTCTTTGCACATGCTAATAAAGTTGAATGCCCCTAGAGAAAAAAAATAACTGCTTCCTGTACAACCATCCATAACCTTAAAATTCTCATCCTCCTATACCAAGACATGGCTACTACCAGACATTACCTCACAATAGCTCTTACACCTCACTACTACCAGACATTACCTCACAATAGCTCTTAACACCTCACTACTACCTGACACTACCTCACATTAGCTCTTAACACCTCACTGCTACCTGACACTACCTCACAAAAGCTCACTAGAGTTGAGTGACTTTGGTCCGAACGGGTTTCATGAAACAAAATTTGAGTCGGATGAAACTGGTCCGACTAGGGCAAAAAAAGTCGGAGTTTCGTCCAAAACCCGACCCCAATGCAAGTCAATGGGGAATAAAAGTCGACATTGAGTGGATGAATGTCATCCCTGCTCAGAACACTAAACGTGCTGGGAGGTGGGTGGAGTTGAGAGTACATAAAAGAGTGGGAAGGTTTAGGATTACAGGTCAGTCAGTCAGTCAGTCAGTCTGAAGGAGAGTCAGAGGAAGTCACTCGGAGCGGAGTGAGGGACGGAGATCCCTGGAAGAGGGATGGTGGAAAGAGTGCTGCAGCAGGCCTGAGTGACCCGGGTCAGCTGGCACGGGAAAGGAAGAGAAAGACATTGAACTGAAGCCTGAGCTTCCATAGGAAAGAAAGACAAGTAAGGAACTTAGGAGAAGAGGGAGCACAGAGGACGTGGGTTAGGAGAGAACCCTGCCTAGAAGTTCTAAGCGTAAGGCCGGAGCCCAGTCCCCAAGGTTGTATGGACACTAATGGTTCTGCAGCAGACACCAGTGGAGTAGTGGACTGTAAATGCACTACTCCCATCTAAGACTTGCGGGCACAACAGCAACACGGATAGAGAGCCGGGACTCAGGAGTAAGGAGTCCCCGAAGCAGGCTACAGCTGTCTGCCGTACAAGTAGAGTTCTTGGGAACATCTGATAGGAGGAACTCCAGTGTAACTCAGTACTAGGAGATCTTCACACTTAAAGGCGCTATAGAGGAGACGTTCAGAAAAGGTACATAAGTTGGTGGAGTGTTGGAAGGGAGCATTCCATCTTGCCTGGAGGTTGACTGAGTCCCTGACCCGGAGGACATGGCGCAGAAACGGGCATTACAGACTGTGAGTAAAGCTTTGAAACTACATGCCCTGGTGTCCTCCATTCCTTCCTGCGTCCGCCTGCTTGGCACTGCTGCATCCCCTGTGCCGGACACTACACCATCTAAGTGTCACTTCACCTATTCTGCCATGGGACAACAGCCCTGCCTGTGGAGGGCTATAACATCACTGCTGCACCACACCATCTGTCCCAGAGGATCTGTCTGCAGCGTTGGCCTAACATCTCATTTGCCAAACACCACAGGTGGCGTCACAAACTATTCCATTAACTACATTCCACCGTAAGCATTTCCCCGCCATTACTTGGGTGCCCAGGGCCACGGACCGGGTCACCGCTGCTGTGACACACCACCTGCTGAGACCGGCCTGGTACCGAGTAACCCCGCAGCCCTGGGAGGGCGACTCACTATCACTATGGACACCTCACTAACCACACCCCAAGCTCTTGGCTGTGAGGTCACTTCCTGCTGGCCATGATTTTTCTTCAGAAAAAAAGCAGCAAGTAATGATACCTGCGTTTTTGCAGCGTTTTTTTCAACACCCATTCAAGCCAAAGGGTGAAAAACACTGCAAAAACGCTGAAAGAAGTGACATGCTCTATGTCCAAAAAAGCAGCAAAGCACAAAATCCTGATGACACAAAAAACAATGTGTGTGCATGACGCCCAGTGTGAACATACCCTTAAAGAAAACAATTCTTCTTACCTTCCTCCGCTCCTTCGATGAGCGGCGTGCTGTTCTGTAGTCGGATGCTGACTTCAGTATGACGTCACTCATGACTGACTCGCCAACGTCAGCTGCTGGCCTGTGATTGTCCGGAGGCGTGTAACCCAGTGCAGAGAGCCGGCGGGTCCCTTGGCACCAATACACTTAAGCTGATTATGCTTCCTCGGACGCCCATCCAGCTGAAATAGATGCTTGCATCGGTGGGCCCCCCTCCTCCAAGGGCCCGATTGTGCGACCACGATCGTTACACCCTTGGTTGCTAACTTCTAAAAACTAATATAATCAATTTTGATACATGACTCAGATGAAAAATGGACGTCTCCGTGATTTGTTTTTGAGGCCACATGGTCTGCAAGAAAAAACATGCGTACGTGACTAGCACCATAGACTATCAGGGGCTTGTGTCCTATCCACGAAAAAGACGAATTGAACATGTGCCTGGAAAACCGTGGCTTACACTGTTAGTGAACGCTTAGTTAATGAAAGGATTTTCCTTTGGGGCCTCCATCAATTCACTAGAGCCCAGAGTGGCTACCAAAAGCTTCTTTTTGCTTGAGTTCATGGAAAGTTTTTTTTTTCTATTTCAATGAGCATCATATAATGCAGCATTTCTCCTGTGGTGGCTGTTTTGTAAGGGGTTCCAATGGATTGTAATGAATAAGAAAATGCTCACACGAGAATTGAATTTACTTAAATTGATTTACTTAATAAATGATAACATTAAATAATAAACAATTTAAAACTATAAATACATATGCATCAGAAACAAACATTATTCATACGTTACATTATTCAGATAGACGTCGACCACTCATCCTCCAGGAGACAAAAGAGACCGAGCACATGTGTCCTGGTTCTTTTAATGTCCAGCTAAAAGGTGTGTCCAGCCCCACCATGTGGGGAATGATGTCACAAGTCTATTGTCCATTGGCTATAAACACATCCCTTTAATACCTATTTTACCAGTACATAATACAGGAAGCTAGAGGAGGGGGCCTCATGTGTGCCACATGGCAGAAATACAGCAAGCTGGAGGAGGGGCTTCGGAGCACATGTGGGGGAATTATATATATATATATTAGTAAAATAATTGGAGTGTTGAAACCATTAAAAATAACTTGTATTATACATTCCACCCGTGGTTTCAATCACTTTAATTAACCTGCCACTAAACTATACCATTTATCATTTATTGCATTGTTCCTATATATATTTATTTATTTGCTACCAATAGAAAACCGCTTTGGTAAAAAACAACATCCTGGGCTTAAAACGGAGAAAATCAAAACAAAAACAACATTGGACCAGCAGGAGCTGAAATATCAAATGTCTGTAGAAATCTTCTTTCTTCGGATCTTCTTGACCGCAGTTTTTAAATGGGTCTGTTGCAGGGATGCACGGGGAATATTATTCCCTCATCACTTGGCCTTAGTGACTTCAGTACGTTTCCTTGTTAGCAAAAGAACAGACTCTAAAGAGCAATCTGTCCCTGCCCTTCATGACATTAACCCCTCGGTGCAGGTGCCCAATGGCTGAGCATAAGAGTCCTTTCATCTTCTATTGCTGCAGCTGTTCAGGGCCTCACTTTATATGCCATTTGGTTTCAGGCAGAAGCTTCTAGGGTTAGTTGTCCCCTGGCTTGTCATCAGCTGGCAGTCATGAGCATTCACCCTGGTGACGGTTCAGCATCATCTGGGCTCAGTCTCAGCGCTCAATTGGACATCTTCAGTCTACATACAAGACACAGCCTGCACTGAGGGATAGTGAAATTCACAATCGTACTTGAAAGTTCCAAAGTCTTGGCAGAGCTAACTCAGTCCAAAGCAACAGTCCAAAATAACTCAGTCCATGATATATATTCACAGTCCAAGATAGATTAACTTGTACCCAGTCCTGGTGTCTTGTTTTTCCACCCCTTGATCAAATGAATCAAACAAAATTACTGTAGGTTTGTTGGTCCAAATTAACTGTGCCCAGAACGACCTTTGAAATTTTCTACTGTAGCAAATATTTCTATTCTAGATAATAACTACTAAATAAAATATATCATACATGTATGTACTTATACACTGAAATAAGTCATAATATCAAAATATCAGATACAGTTATCAAACACATCAAATTCATATCAATCACATTTGCATGATAACGATGATCATAATTACCAGTACAATCATGTTCATGGAGATCACAAAATAATGTTACTGCTAATCAGAATCAGTACAATTACATGTTAAGGAAAACAGAACCCAAACCAATTTGCTATTAACACAATTCTAGCGCAAATTATTATTTTTACATCATAATATACACATTACATCAACACACACACTCTGGCTTCACCTAATGCATTCATTCAGTAAGCAGGAGAGATTCTCATTTACATATAGACAAACACACACTTTGGGTACCCACACATTTGCATTGCATGACTCAGGTGTAGGTGAACAAAGCTATGTCGATAACAAAAGACTGACATTAACAAACTAGCATTCATTGGAATCATTTAACATATATGTTCTTCAAAACCCAATTTGCATGGGAGCTCCCAAAAAATAAAAAATGTTAAAACTCAAAAATAAGTCATAAAATATCATCTTATATTAGGTAGATGGGCTCCTTTTTCACTACTGCAGAAATGAACTATTTTACTGTGCACTGTATTTACGTGTTAATTAAATGGCCAAGGTTTCTTCTTTTACTCCTGCAAACAAAAGGTTAATTACACACCCCACACCCCAATCCAACATGTAGTGGACTGAAAAGAGAAAAAACAATTCCTTTAAAAACCAAGAATGCTAAACACCGTACATTTAAAATTCAAAAAATGAGCTCATAAAAAATAAAAATATACCAAATAAAAAGTAAAAATAAAAATACCACGTGGATTTTTTCTTTGGCTGTGAACCAATTTTAACAAGGGATATCCATGACAAATACACAAAGCACATACAGTGACAAAGACAACACTTAGTACAAATAAGTCATCTTGTCAGAGACACCGCACTACACTCGCTCACAGAGCCAGTGCGCGTGTCCTGAGTAGAGTTGAGCGACTTTTGCATTTTTAGGGTCGCGTTTCGTTTCGTGAAACCCGACTTTTCCAAAAGTCGGGTCGAGCAAGATCGTCCGATTATAGGGAAAAGTCGGGGTCGTCCCGAAACACGAAACCCAATGTAAGTCAATGGGGAATAAAAGTCGGCAGTGAGAGGATGACAGGAAACACACCTACAGTGCCCATTTGAATGCCAAAAGCATCAATTCTTCTTACTTAAGCTTGTCAACCTTAAATAACTTCATAATACAAGTTACGCACTGAAAAATGGGGGTTATTTGGCTAAAGTTGCGGGGGGGGAGGGCTGGCTGCAGGTTTTCATGTGCCCTGGGCGAAAGAGCGCCCCTTTAACACATACCACAACTCATCATGCTCCGATACGGCAGAGAAATAGCGGTATAGTACAATGAAAAATACTTCACTTTTTACATCTCATGACGAGGCCCATCTATTTCTCCATACAAAATCATTGGTCCCATATAATGTTTGAAACAGTATATGATGAGCTCCACATTATGCTACAGTATATGTTGGTCCCCATGGATGAAGCTCCACTGTCTTATGGGCCCAAATAATGCTCCAAACATAATGGGCCCCATTTCTACTGCTCTAGTGTATAATGGGCCCTGTAAATGCTGCTCCAGTGTCTGATGTCCACCTTTGGAATGTTCCAGTGTATGGTGGGCCCCATCTATCATTCTCCAGAGTATAGTGCTCCCCAAAAATTGCTGTCCCAACATAGAAAACAATCAAATAAGTCTCCTCGCTAGGGAATCCCTGTACTTGTCTGGACAGGTGCTGTAGCTTGCTTAACAGCTCGCCAGCCGTTCTCATGCCCAGTATGGATTGCATGTGATTGCACAAAGGTTAGAAAGGGTACCGTATCCCTGGATAACATGTATGGATAGCGTACACATTCAAAATATATGTCTATACAGCATGAGGCAGGCTCAGACGGTGTTAGGCCCAGTATGGATTGCACGTCATTGCACAAAGGTTAGAAGGGGTACCGTATCCCCGGATAACATGTATGGATAGCGTACACATTCAAAATATATGTCTATACAGCATGAGGCAGGCTCAGACGGTGTTAGGCCCAGTATGGATTGCACGTCATTGCACAAAGGTTAGAAGGGGTACCGTATCCCCGGATAACATGTATGGATAGCGTACACATTCAAAATATATGTCTATACAGCATGAGGCAGGCTCAGACGGTGTTAGGCCCAGTATGGATTGCACGTCATTGCACAAAGGTTAGAAGGGGTACCGTATCCCCGGATAACATGTATGGATAGCGTACACATTCAAAATATATGTCTATACAGCATGAGGCAGGCTCAGACGGTGTTAGGCCCAGTATGGATTGCACGTCATTGCACAAAGGTTAGAAGGGGTACCGTATCCCCGGATAACATGTATGGATAGCGTACACATTCAAAATATATGTCTATACAGCATGAGGCAGGCTCAGACGGTGTTAGGCCCAGTATGGATTGCACGTCATTGCACAAAGGTTAGAAGGGGTACCGTATCCCCGGATAACATGTATGGATAGCGTACACATTCAAAATATATGTCTATACAGCATGAGGCAGGCTCAGACGGTGTTAGGCCCAGTATGGATTGCACGTCATTGCACAAAGGTTAGAAGGGGTACCGTATCCCCGGATAACATGTATGGATAGCGTACACATTCAAAATATATGTCTATACAGCATGAGGCAGGCTCAGACGGTGTTAGGCCCAGTATGGATTGCACGTCATTGCACAAAGGTTAGAAGGGGTACCGTATCCCCGGATAACATGTATGGATAGCGTACACATTCAAAATATATGTCTATACAGCATGAGGCAGGCTCAGACGGTGTTAGGCCCAGTATGGATTGCACGTCATTGCACAAAGGTTAGAAGGGGTACCGTATCCCCGGATAACATGTATGGATAGCGTACACATTCAAAATATATGTCTATACAGCATGAGGCAGGCTCAGACGGTGTTAGGCCCAGTATGGATTGCACGTCATTGCACAAAGGTTAGAAAGGGTACCGTATCCACGGATAACATGTATGGATAGCGTACACATTCAAAATATATGTCTCAGGAGGCAGGCTCAGACGGTGTCAGGCACAGTATGGATTTGACGGCCCAGATTACACAGCGGAGGAGCAGGGAGAGGTAAAGATTGCAAATGCTGGGGCCCTGGCCAAGCAAGGGGGGCCCACTCGTGGGCGTCGGTACTGGCACTGGGCCCCTCATAGTACAGCGGTGTGCCTGACGGCGGGTGTGCACCACCACCGTCAGAGACACTTGATTGCACTATGAGGGACCCTGTGCCAGTGCCCGCGCCCAAGAGTCGGCCTACCCACCTGTCCAGGGCAACGGCATTCGCACGGTGTCGTGCGCTAGGTGGTGACCCCGGCCATGGGGGGGAGGCAGCACAGTTAGGGAGTTTTAGAAAGTGGCATATGTTGATGTTGGACATTCAACTGATGCAAAAGGCGAAATAGGTGAAGTACCAGGAAGAGGTGGACCAAAGCAAGCCATTTTTCTGTCACCCTATGTGTCATCAGGGGAAGGTGGGACAAAATCCTTGGAAACCCATGCGTGGTTCATTTTAATGAAGGTTAGATCATCCACATTTTGGGTTGACAGACGGGTCCTTTTTTCTGTCAGGATTGATCCAGCTGCACTGAAGACTCTTTCCGATAGCACACTTGCAGCTGGGCAAGCGAGCTCCTGTAAGGCATATTGGGCCAATTCAGGCCAGGTGTCCAGTTTAGCGGCCCAATAGTCAAAGGGGAATGACCTGTGTGGGAGAACATCGATATGGGAGGAAAAGTAGTTTGTAACCATAGTTGACAACTGCTGTCTCCTGTCACTTTCCATCGATGCAGTATTACCAGTTGTGTGAGCGGTATTTGAAAAATCAGTCCACAACATTGTCATGAAACCCCTGTCTCCAACGCCACTTCTGCTGTGTGCACCACGAACACCTCTGCCAAGCTGCCCCTGGCCCGTACGGCTCGTGTGAGAACCATCACCGCTGCTGTGTGCTGGGAATGCCTCAAGCAACCGATTTACCAGAGTTGCTTGTTTATTAGCCAATATTAGGTCAAGGTTCTCCTGTGGCATGATGTTTTGTAATTTGCCTTTATAGCGTGGATCCAGGATGCTGGCCAACCAGTAGTCGTCATCGTTCATCATTTTGGCAATGCGGGGGTCCCTTTTTAGGATCCGCAAGGCATAATCTGACATGTGGGCCAATGTTCCCGGTGTCAATGATGCACTGCGAGTGCTGGGTGGAGGAGCACTTTCTGGCAAATCCACATCCCTCCAGTCACGCACAAACCCTGTACCAGACCTTGCCACGCCAACATTTTCACTTGCCCCACGAGATGCATCCTCCTCCCCTAAGTAATCATCCCCATCATCCTCCTCCTCCTCCTCCTCTTCTTCCTCCACCTCGTCCAGGAGAGGTCCCTGAGCAGACAATGGCTGAATGTCATCAAGGATTCCCTCCTCCTCTTCCTCCTCATCAACATTGGCTGCAGACGCCTGCTCCTTAAGGTGCGTCAAAGTTTGCATGAGCAGACGCATAAGTGGGATGCTCATGCTTAGGATGGCGTCGTCTGCGCTTACCAGCCGTGTGCATTCCTCAAAACACTGAAGGACTTTACAAAGGTCTTTCAGCTTCGACCACTGCACGCCTGTCAACTCCATGTCTGCTCTCAAAGTGCCTGGCCGTGTATCCTCCCACAAATGCATTATGGCCTGCCTCTGCTCGCACAGCCGCTCCACCATGTGCAGGGTGGAGTTCCACCTTGTTGCAATGTCGATAATGAGGCGGTGGTTGGGAAGGTGGAGCAATCGCTGCAGCTTCTGCATACGAACGGAGTGTACAGGCGACCGGCGGATGTGCGCGCACAGTCTTCGCACCTTCTGGAGCAGGGCTGTTAACTCCGGATAATTTTTGAGGAAGCACTGCACCACCAGGTTCAAGGTGTGAGCCAAGCAAGGTATGTGGCTGAGTTTTGAAAGGGCTATGGCTGCCACAAAATTACGGCCGTTATCACTAACTACCTTGCCTGCCTCAAGATGTACACTGCCCAGCCATGACTCAGTTTGTCGCTTCAAGTACTCGGCCAGCACCTCGGCGGTGTGTCTGTCGCCCAAACACATCATCTGCAACACAGCCTGCTGACGCTTTCCACTAGCTGCTCGATAGGGGAACACATCGTGTGCAACAGTGGCAGCTGCAGATGGAATGCTCGTACGACTGCGCTCTGTGGACGAGCTGTCGCTTCTGTAGGAGGAGGAGGAGGTTCGAACGCCTACAGCCAACTGTTTCCTATACCGTGGGCTAGGCAGCACTGTCCCACCACCGCTGTCCCCTGTGGACCCTGCATCCACCACATTAACCCAGTGCGCAGTGATGGACACGTAACGGCCCTGGCCATGCCGACTGGACCATGCATCAGTTGTGAGGTGCACCTTTCCGCTCACTGAGCGGTCTTTCACATGATGGTGGAGGGCTGGGATGGCTTTGCGAGAGAAGAAGTGACGACTGGGTAGGTCATAGCGTGGTACTGCATAGGCCATGAGTTCGCGGAAAGCTGTGCTTTCCACCAACCGAAAGGGCATCATCTCAAACGAGATTAGTTTGGCAATGTGGGCGTTCAAACCCAGTGTACGCGGATGAGAGACTGAGTACTTTCTTGACCTACTCATAGTGTCTGGGAGGGTGAGCTGGACTTGAGAGCTGCATATGGTGGAAGTAGCGGTGGACAGGGCGGACTGAGAGAGGGTTAATGATGGTGATGGAGTTGGTGTTCTTTCTGATGGCCTAGAATCAGTCTTTCGTTGATATAACAGTGGGATTCCCTGACTGCTGTGGCCTTGCAACGACACCTCAACATTTGCTGCTGTGCTAACCGGTGGGCTTACAGTGGGGGAAACAATGTAGCGTTGCTGACTACCTTCGTTGTGATCAGTTGCACATGTGGCACTTGAGGTTTGGTGTTGTGTCCACGCTTGCAAGTGCATGCTGGTTAAATGTCTAAGCATGCAACTGGTATTCAAATTTTTCAGATTTTTCCCTCGGCTAAAGGTCTTTGCGCACTTCTTACAGATAACCTTGGCCTGATCATGAGGATTTTGTTCAAAAAAGTGCCACACTGCACTCTTCCTACTTTGGCAGACATTTTGCGGCCTAGCACGCTGTGATCTTTTGACCCTCTGGACAAGCTGTCCAGCAACTCTTTTGATGTTTGGAACCTGTCTTTGGAGTGCTCCGGGCCTGCCAGATAACAGCTGTTGCGATGTCGATGTCTGCTGTGGATGCTCCTCATCTGAGCTATTGGAAGCAGCACCCTCTTCCCCCAATGGATGCCAATCTGGGTCAACAACTGGGTCATCCATCACCTCCTCTTCTATGTCATGTGCACCTTTCTCTGTGTCACCGTGTATGGTGGTATAGTGTGCGGGAAGGGGCACCTGAGTCTCATCAGGGTCAAAATCTGGCTCTGTACACTGCGAGGACAATGTAGTGCTCTGAGTGAATGTAACAGCAGAATCATCCATCAGCGGCTGTGCATCAGTGCACTCCATGTCAGATTCATCTTGGCCTGGGTAATTCACCATTTGACTTGATAATTCAGGCATGGTATGTGAAAACAGCTCCATGGAGTAATCAGTAGTATGGCCTGCGTCATCCTTCAATCTTGGTTGGGGTGAAGGACACAAGGAAAGGTGTGGTTCATGAACATGAGCCTCCAATGACGACTCAGTGCTTTTACTTTTTACAACTGAAGAAGAGGAGGCGATAGAGCTGGAGGCTGAGTCAGCAATGTAAGACAAAACTTTTTCTTGATGCTCTGCCTTTAAAAGCGGTTTGCCAACTCCTAGAAAACTAAGCGTTCGAGTCCTTATGTAGCCAGACGATGACGCAGGGTCAGCACCTCCTGCATTCGGTCCTATTTTGCTCTTGCCACTAGCATCAGATCCACCACCAACACCATCATTACCAGCTGCCAACCCCCGCCCAATTCCACGGCCTCTTCCACCAGCCTTCCTCATTTTTGGTAGAAATGTAGACAAAATCCAACAAACTATATAGTAATGTAAAACAAGGTACAAGGTGTCTATAGGACAGGGGAGTTTTAGAATTTCTGCACACACTTGTGGACAGTGGACACTTGTGGATTGTGTGCGGCCCACTGATATCTGAGCGCTATGTGACACGCTCGATGGCACAGCTGCCTGTGACCAAAGTGACGAGAGGATAATGGAGATTTTGAATCTCTGCGTACACTTTTGGACACTGGACACTTGTGGATTGTGTGCGGCCCACTGATATCTGAGCACTATGTGACACGCTCGATGGCACAGCTGCCTGTGACCAAAGTGACGAGAGGATAATGGAGATTTTGAATCTCTGCGTACACTTTTGGACACTGGACACTTGTGGATTGTGTGCGGCCCACTGATATCTGAGCGCTATGTGACACGCTCGATGGCACAGCTGCCTGTGATCAAAGTGACGAGAGGATAATGGAGATTTTGAATCTCTGCATACACTTTTGGACACTGGACACTTGTGGATTGTGTGCGGCCCACTGATATCTGAGCGCTATGTGACACGCTCGATGGCACAGCTGCCTGTGACCAAAGTGACGAGAGGATAATGGAGATTTTGAATCTCTGCGTACACTTTTGGACACTGGACACTTGTGGATTGTGTGCGGCCCACTGATATCTGAGCGCTATGTGACACGCTCGATGGCACAGCTGCCTGTGACCAAAGTGACGAGAGGATAATGGAGATTTTGAATCTCTGTGTACACTTTTGGACACTGGACACTTGTGGATTGTGTGCGGCCCACTGATATCTGAGCGCTATGTGACACGCTCGATGGCACAGCTGCCTGTGACCAAAGTGACGAGAGGATAATGGAGATTTTGAATCTCTGCGTACACTTTTGGACACTGGACACTTGTGGATTGTGTGCAGCCCACTGATATCTGAGCGCTATGTGACACGCTCGATGGCACAGCTGCCTGTGACCAAAGTGACGAGAGGATAATGGAGATTTTGAATCTCTGCGTACACTTGTGGACAGTGGACACTTGTGGATTGTGTGCGGCCCACTGATATCTGAGCGCTATGTGACACGCTCGATGGCACAGCTGCCTGTGACCAAAGTGACGAGAGGATAATGGAGATTTTGAATCTCTGCGTACACTTTTGGACACTGGACACTTGTGGATTGTGTGCGGCCCACTGATATCTGAGCGCTATGTGACACGCTCGATGGCACAGCTGCCTGTGACCAAAGTGACGAGAGGATAATGGAGATTTTGAATCTCTGCGTACACTTTTGGACACTGGACACTTGTGGATTGTGTGCGGCCCACTGATATCTGAGCGCTATGTGACACGCTCGATGGCACAGCTGCCTGTGACCAAAGTGACGAGAGGATAATGGAGATTTTGAATCTCTGCGTACACTTTTGGACACTGGACACTTGTGGATTGTGTGCGGCCCACTGATATCTGAGCGCTATGTGACACGCTCGATGGCACAGCTGCCTGTGACCAAAGTGACGAGAGGATAATGGAGATTTTGAATCTCTGCGTACACTTTTGGACACTGGACACTTGTGGATTGTGTGCGGCCCACTGATATCTGAGCGCTATGTGACACGCTCGATGGCACAGCTGCCTGTGACCAAAGTGACGAGAGGATAATGGAGATTTTGAATCTCTGCGTACACTTTTGGACACTGGACACTTGTGGATTGTGTGCGGCCCACTGATATCTGAGCGCTATGTGACACGCTCGATGGCACAGCTGCCTGTGACCAAAGTGACGAGAGGATAATGGAGATTTTGAATCTCTGCGTACACTTTTGGACACTGGACACTTGTGGATTGTGTGCGGCCCACTGATATCTGAGCGCTATGTGACACGCTCGATGGCACAGCTGCCTGTGACCAAAGTGACGAGAGGATAATGGAGATTTTGAATCTCTGCGTACACTTTTGGACACTGGACACTTGTGGATTGTGTGCGGCCCACTGATATCTGAGCGCTATGTGACACGCTCGATGGCACAGCTGCCTGTGACCAAAGTGACGAGAGGATAATGGAGATTTTGAATCTCTGCGTACACTTTTGGACACTGGACACTTGTGGATTGTGTGCGGCCCACTGATATCTGAGCGCTATGTGACACGCTCGATGGCACAGCTGCCTGTGACCAAAGTGACGAGAGGATAATGGAGATTTTGAATCTCTGCGTACACTTTTGGACACTGGACACTTGTGGATTGTGTGCGGCCCACTGATATCTGAGCGCTATGTGACACGCTCGATGGCACAGCTGTGACCAAAGTGACTAGAGGATAAGGGAGATTGGATTGCTTTTAAAAAAGCAGTTTGCGGAGCAGTGGGTAAACAGCAATGCCAGCGTGTCAGGAAGCCTTAAAAGGCAGCCCAACAACCAACACCACTGATACACCACAATATAGCCTCCCCTTGCACTGCACACACAGTGACTTGTGTGTTGTGCAGGCCAAATCGCTAGCAGCAGAAGCAGTTTTTTTGTCTTCTTCCCTGCCTAACGCTCTCCCTACAGAATCAGCAGCAACCTCTCCCTATACTAAGATCGGCAGAAGTAAGATGGCGGTCGGCGTGCACGCCCTTTTATACCCCTTGTGACGCCCACCAAAGCAAGCCAATCACTTGCATGCCCTTCTGAAAGATGGTGGTGACCCGTGCCTATGTCATCACGTTGCCCACAGTGTCCGTGGATCCTGATTGGCTGAAAAAGAGCGCAAAACAAACTTTTGAAACGCGACTTTGGCGCGTAAGTCGCCGACCTCGTGGCCGACCTCATCCTAGGGTCGGGTTTCGTTTCATGAAACCCGACTTTGCCAAAAGTCGGCGACTTTTGAATTTTTTCGACCCGTTTCGCTCAACTCTAGTCCTGAGTACAGAAACAGTGCTAAAAGATACCTGTGGAGCAGGGCAGCAGAGGTGACCATGCGTGCTTCAAACTATTGTGTCAGGGTCCAGTCAGCGCCGGAAAGTAAAGAGGCACAGGACCTGCGGACACTGAAATTAGCAAGCTGGCACAGGGCCTATGGTCAGGTGACTGCAAGGGGGCGGGGCTTAGCGTCCTGCTTTCAAATATGACAGGACACCATACAACAACTCAGAGTCAGACAAAACGGAGGTCACAACAGTACGGGCAAACAAGGCACAGGAGGGACAAACAGACGGGTAGTCAGACAAAGCCAAAGGTCATACACAAGAGGGCGACGTGGTACCAAGGGGGCAAGCAGAGAGAAGTCGGGTCACAAGCAGAGAGTCATACACGAGAGGTAGCGCAGTACAAGAGGGACAGGCAGAACTCGTAACAGGGACAGAACCGGATCAAAACCAAACAAGCAAGCAAGTTATCAGGCACAAGGCACACGTACGCACAAGGTCAACTAACTCAGCCAAGGGCAGGAGTATAACTGACACCGGACCTAGGTCCAGTGAGCATTAAATAGCCGCCCTCTGCCAGAGAGAGGCAAAACAATTAACCCCCAGTCTGATCAGGATGGGCCAAAGCGAAACCCCGTCCTGGATCATGACAGTACCCTCCTCTCAATGGGGGGCCACTGGACCCCCAGGTCTCTCAGGGTACTTGGCGTGAAATGCCCGAACCAACCGATCCACATGGACCGATCGAGCAGGAACCCACGACCGTTCTTCAGGACCGTAACCTTTCCAATGTATCAGATATTGAAGGGACCAACCTAGAGTCGACGATTCGTTCCACCTCGTACTCCGACTGCCCGTCTACCAAAACCGGTGGTGGGGAAGCTGATGATCCCTCCCCACCGGACCTCACAGGTTTCAAAAGGGCCTTATGGAAAACATTTGGGATCCGCAGAGATGGCGGGAGCCGCAACCGAAAAGCCACCGGGTTAACTGCTTCGGTAATTACATAGGGACCTATAAACTTGGGTCCAAGCATCGCAGAGGGGACCTTGAGCCTTGTATTCTTGGTGGACAACCATACCTTATCCCCAATCTGAAACACCGATCCCGCGGATTGTTTTTTGTCCACAAAAAATTAAATTTGTCCTGGGCCTTCGTAATGTTACTCTGGACCTCCCGCCATACCTCCCCCAACCGCTGGATCATCTTATCCGCCCCAGGTCACCCAGAATTCCAACGGAAAAATTCTCCAAAATGAGGATGAAACCCATAATTACAGAAAAAGTGAGATGTACCCGTAGACTGGTTAATGCGATTGTTAAATGCAAACTCGGCCAACGGTAACACAGAACACCAATCATCCTGTCGGGCTGAGGTCAAGCAACGCAAAATTTGCTCCAGAGATTGATTGGTCCGCTCGGTCTGCCCATTAGTCTCAGGATGATAAGCGGATGAAAAGGACAGACCAATACCCAACCTCTTGCAAAAAGTCCTCCAAAATCTGGAAACAAATTGCACTCTATCAGACACCACATTCAAGGGTACCCCATGCAACCACACCACATGCTCAACGAACAATCTTGACAACGTTTCCGCATTAGGTAGAGCTGCCAAAGCTACAAAATGTGCCTGCTTACTAAACCTGTCCACCACAACCCAAACGACGGTATTACCCTTGGAGGGGGGAAGGTTGGTGATGAAATCCATGGACAAATGAGTCCATGGTCTCTCAGGAATTGGCAGTGGTACCAATTCCCCAGCCGGCCGGTTATGGGGGTTTTTTGCTGGGCACAAACATCACAAGCAGACACATTCCCCAACATCAGAGGCTAAAGCAGACCACCAGAATACTCTAGCAATGGCCTTCCGGGTAGCTGAGATCCCTGGATGTCCACCCAGAACTGAGTCATGGAACTCCCGGAGGACCTTGAGGCGAAACTGAGCTGGCACGAAAAGCTTATCCACCGGCTTAGTCGGAGGTGCCAGAGACTGAGCCTCCCGAATCTCCCGTTCCAACATATTAGAAATATCTGCCACCACCACCCCAGGCTGAAGAATAGAGGATGGAGGTTCCGGGTGGGACACCGGATCTACGCTGCGTGACAAGGCATCCGCTCTGACATTTTTAGATCCTGGCCGAAAAGTGATCGAGAAATTGAACCGGGAAAAAAAAAGTGACCATCTAGCCTGTCTGGGAGTCAACCTTTTAGCTGACTCAATGTAAGCTAGGTTTTTGTGGTCCATAATTACTGTTATAGGATGGACAGCCCCCTCCAAAAAATGCCTCCATTCTTCAATGGCCAACTTTATGGCCAGAAGTTCTCGATTCCCCACATCATAGTTTCTCTCCGCAGGGGAGAACTTCTTTGAGAAAAAGGCGCAAGGTCTCAAATTGGTCAAAGTGGCGGGTCCCTGGGACAATACCGCCCCCACCCTCACCTCTGAGGCGTCTACCTCAACAATAAATGGTTCCGACGGGTGCGGTTGAATAAGAACCGGGGCAGACATGAAACATTTTTTTAAAAATTGAAACGCCGCTACCGCTGCGGTTGACCAATTCTTGATATCGGCCCCCTTTTGATTCATGTCTGTGAGGGGTTTAACCACCTGTGAGAACCCCCTTATAAATTTACGGTAATAATTGGCACTGCAGAGCCTTCAAATCACAAGGCTGAACCCACTCGACAATGGCCTGCACCTTATTAGGATCCATGCGATACTCCTCAGCAGACACAATGAACCCCAGAAAAGACAGTTCCTGGACAAAAAATAAGCATTTTTCTAATTTAGCAAAGAGACAGTTCTCCCGGAGCCTTTGGAGAACTGCCCGAACATGACCAATGTGAGCCTGTTTATCAGGAGAGTACATCAATATGTCATCCACATTCATACGCTCAGGGGCCATGGTCGGAAGGGAGAAAGCACAAGCTTGGGGGGCTCCCCTTAACAGAGACATAATGACCCCCACTCTCTGACCTTCATCGCCAGAAGAGTGTGGTCTCAATGAAAAAAAAGCTTACAGCCCTCCTTGAAAACTCTGAATTTCCTTTTATCTCCAGAAAAGGTATCTGGTAACTTAACCTGGAGACTCAGGGGAAACTAATGCAACATCCCGAGCCCCTGATGAGAATACCCCCTGCACAGTGTCGGCGATCAGCTGCTGAGACTGAGCCAGGACTCGTTGTTCTCCAAGGAGTTTCAGAGACATCTGAGTCAGGTGTCTCACCTGCTCAGAAAGAGCGTGCATAGGATCCATCACAGCACACAGGAGAAGGGGAGCAGAGAAAAAAAAATGGTATGGGTCAGTTATAATATCAGAGACACCGCACTACACTCGCTCACAGAGCCAGTGCACGTGTCCTGAGTACAGAAACAGTGCTAAAAGATACCTGTGGAGCAGGGCAGCAGAGGTGACCATGCGTGCTTCAAACTATTAGTGTCAGGGTCCAGTCAGCGCCGGAAAGTAAAGAGGCACAGGACCTGCGGACACTGAAATTAGCAAGCTGGCACAGGGCCTATGGTCAGGTGACTGCAAGGGGGCGGGGCTTAGCGTCCTGCTTTCAGATATGACAGGACACCATACAACAACTCAGAGTCAGGCAAAACGGAGGTCACAACAGTACGGGCAAACGAGGCACAGGAGGGACAAACAGACGGGAGGTCAGACAAAGCCAAAGGTCATACACAAGAGGGCGACGTGGTACCAAGGGGACAAGCAGAGAGAAGTCGGGTCACAAGCAGAGAGTCATACACGAGAGGTAGCGCAGTACAAGAGGGACAGGCAGAACTCGTAACAGGGACAGAACCGGATCAAAACCAAACTAGCAAGCAAGATATCAGGCACAAGGTACACGTACGCACTAGGTCAACTAACTCAGCCGAGGGCAGGAGTATAACTGACACCGGACCTAGGTCCAGTGAGCATTAAATAGCCGCCCTCTGCCAGAGAGAGGCAGAACAATTAACCCCCAGTCAGATCAGGTCGGGCCAAAGCGAAACCCCGTCCAGGATCATGACACATCTATTATCTTGTCAACCCCCCAGTTTATTATCAGTCATCTAACTTTAGTTCAGTCTTAAATTCATTATCTGTAATGTCACTCCCTCTTTTCCTTGCATGTTCACATGGCTCCCACATACAGAATCATCTTATATCTGCTGTGGTCTTTTGCCTTTTAAAACATCAAGGTCTATTACAAACCCTCAGGTGAGGAATGCACATTTATGCATCACCAAGACCAAACCCAATTCATCATATATCAGCCAGCATACGTCACAGTATGCTCACAGGAATATTTCTCTAAGAAACTCTAGAACGAAAACAAACATCATTAGACATCAAAAAAAAAAAAAATGGCACAACTGTTCAAACGACAATTTTCAGGGATGTTCCACAACTTTTATCTAAAATCTGCATTTAAAATTAGTCCATGAGGGAATCATGGCAGGGGGTGTAGTATGCCATGATATTGGAAGAGTGCAAGGGGCGGTTACAGTGGGGGCTTTGCATGCCTCCATCAGGTGTCCCATCTCTATCTTTCCAACCCCCTATCTCATTTGTCGCCACCCTCTTGGGTCTGGCGAGTTGCAATTTACCTTTTCTCCTCAGATCTTGCCATCTCCTCAGCAGGTCACTTGTAGAGATCCCATCTATCTCCTGGAATGGAACTCCACTAGCTATCATGTCACAAAACAACTCCGTCCTGCTCTTTCTTATTTGAGTATCATCCTCTTTTCTCCTTTCTTGATCTACTGTCTTTACTGTACTATTTTTTGATACTTTTGCTCTCTCTAGAGCAGATAGCTGGGAGATTAGATTGCATGCTGTGTAGACAGTAGTAGAATTTCCCATAAGTGCACTGAACATAGTGAATAATGGGGCTTTGTATGACGCTGGGGCACCTTCTATGAACTTATTCTTCATCAATACTGTCAATATTGCAGCATCTGGTCCCTTCCAATCCTCAACAACAGCAAAATGATCATTCAGATCTGGCAAAGGATTGCGAGTTATGCCACCTATAGACCTGCGATTTCTCTCAATCTCTGAACTCCATCTGCAAGAGTCTCCCATCGTGTCTGTGGTTTTAATTCCATGGGAGAGTCATACACTTGTGCCAAAGAATCCCTCACCAAATGCAACAAAGAGAAATTCTCTACAGTGCCCCTTGCATGTCTCATTTTTAGACGCACCATAGGATCAATACAAATACTACAAAGTCCTACTGCCTCAAGACAGTTCAAGATTATAGTATCGGCTCCCTGATCCCATAATCTGAGAATCCATGCTAACAAAGGTTCTCCTGCTTGCTGCCTGTACCTGGTAGCTAATTCTGTTAATTCTCTGGCTGTATAATTCTTAGTTTCCTCGGTCATTGAAGCTTTTGCTCCTGTAGCTGCGTTTCCTGCATCCATCCTATCTCCACTACGCTGTGTGACTGCTCTCCTAGTTTTAGTAGTCACAATCGGTCTGGCTTGCTTTTCTACCTCATCTATCTCACTGTCAGAGCTGTCCCATTCTAGCAAATCTGACCATTTCTCATGTGCAATCATGGTCCTAATCTGTGCAGTACGAATATCTGACACTGGCCGCTGTCTCCTCCTGCGCCTATTCTTATTCACATTTTTCATTACATAAGCTTCAAAATTCCTTTGCATATTGTCATGCTGTTTCATTTGGTCTCTCAAGGCTGATTGCAAGCTAATCCTTTGCTCTATAGCTGTATGCAGCTCTAAACGCTAATTATCTATCTCTTCCTGTAAGCTTTGAGACGCTTGCACAAAGATCCATCCAACGGCTGCTGCAGCTTTCTGTTCTTTTGCATCATACTGTGACGGACTCAGCTCCTGCTGAGCCCATTTTTTGAGTGGACCCTCTGGGTCGTGGCACCCACCCACCGAGGGCGAGCTGACCTTGTGAGAATCCACCCCCTATACAGGGAGTGTCAGGGGCAAGACCAAGGGGGTGAGCCACCACGACTGCTGGGACCAGACGGCCGGCTCAGGGGACACTAGACGAGTGTCTGACGACAAGGACAAGCAGGAAGCAAGACGAGACTAGACGTAGGTGCAAGGTATCTTCATTAAAATAACACAAGATCACATACAGAGAAAACAAGCAAAACGTGCAAGGTGCGCGCGTGGGCACGCCAAGGTCCATAACATGGTACGTGCCAGATGGCACGCCTAGGCACAGGTAATGGCAAGATGGCATCGGACTCCGGACTGCTGGCAAACCGACAGGGTCCAGGGATCAGGCTGCGGACGTCAGCTCCGGACATCAGGCCGTAGTCATCTGGTTCCAGACCTCTGGCAACGGTCGGCAGGTTCTGGGCATCCGGCAGGCAAACCAGGGTTCAGGCAAGGAGGCACGACAGATATCCAAGCAGGGTGCGTGTTTAGGGAACACGCCAAGGTCCAAGGCTAGGTGCGTGTGTAGGGGACACGCCAGGGTCCAAGGCTAGGTGCGTGTGTAGGGGACACACCAGGGTCCAAGGCTAGGTGCGTGTGTAGGGGACACGCCAGGGTTCAAAGCGAGGTGCGTGTGTAGGGGACACGCCAAGGTTCGCAAACGAGACAGGGTGCGTGTGTAGCCACGCCAAAGCATAGAATAAGACAGTGCGTGTAGAGACACGCCAAGGTACAAGGTACAAGACAGAGTGCGTGTAGAGACACGCCAAGGTACAAGACAGAGTGCGTGTAGAAACACGCCAAGGTACAAGACAGAGTGCGTGTAGAGACACGCCAAGGCACAAGACAGAGTGCGTGTAGAGACACGCCAAGGCACAAGACAGAGTGCGTGTAGAGACACGCCAGGGTTCAGAGCAGGGCTGCGTGCTAGGAGCTACGCAGGGACGCACACCTCACTGGCCAATGCACACGGCTGTAACGCCAGCACGAGGCACGACTAAGGCACAGGAGGGGGCAAAGGAACCTTCGTGCTAGGAGCCACACCAGGTTCAGGGCAGGGTGCGTGCTAGGAGCCACGCCAGGGTTCAAGGCAGGGTCCGTGCTAGGAGCCACGCAGGGGGCACGCCACACTGGCCAGTACACACGGCTGTACACAAACACGTGGCACTTACCACGGCACAGGAGACGGCCAAGGGGAACCCACGCTGGGGTTCAATGCAAGGACAAGGCAGGGAACAAGGCAAGGAATACAGGCAGGAACAGAGCCAGGTCAGAGAGAGGACAGAGTCTAGCAGCGGAGCGTAGGCAGAAGCCCAGAGCCGGGCCAAGGGAAGACCTTGGGACTAGACAAAGAAACGAGCACTAAGGAGAGGAGAAATGGTGCGTGTGCCAGGGAGCACTACAGAGCACCATAGGAGAGAGCGAGGCAGAGCAAGCAAAGACTGAGACCATAGGGAGGAACACAAAGCAAGGAATAGCAAGGCAGAGAACACAGGGAGGACTACAAGTCAAAGCATAGCAAAAGCAAGACATGGCAAAACAGGCGAGGCAGAGAACACAGGAAGGACTACAAGTCAAAGCATAGCTAAGGCGAGACATAGCAAAACAGACTAAGACAAAGAACAGCAGAAGGACTACAAGGCAAAGCAAGGCAAAGACAAACATGGCACGAGAGACAACACAAGACATGGCACAAGACAAGAGGCGGAATACGAGCACGGAGCGTGTGCAGAGACGCACTACAGAGCAAAGTGCAAGGGCACAGAATAGAGGGAGCAACCCCACAGACCCAGAGCCTTGCAGGGAAGCAACACAATAATCAGGCCCTGAGCATAGGAAGAGGCGGCCTGATATAGGGCATAGCACCTCCTCCTCCAGGTCAGGACCAGGGGAGAACTTCCGGGATTCTAGACATGACGAGATGATAGCAGAACCAGACAGTGCAGGATCTTAGGAAACGTCACATGATCAGGGTTTCAGACATGACGAGATGATCACCGACCCAACCAGTGCAGGATCCTAGGAAGAACACATGATCCGGGATTCTAGACATGACGAGATGATTGCAGAACCAGACAGTGCAGGATCTTAAGAAACATCACATGATCAAGGACTCCAGACATGACGAGAAGATCACAGAAGGCAGAGCAGAAACGCAGGGATCCTGCAGCTCAGACATGAGGTGAGTCTGCACACAGCTCTAGCGAACATGCAGGACAGCAGACAAAACATGCGCATGCACATCGCTCCAGGAGTTCTTGAGACAAACAGACATGGCAGACATGGCGGACGTGACAGTACCCCCCTCTTTAAGCCCCCTCTCACCGGGGCTGGAAAGAAGAAAAAAAAAAAATTTTCTTCGGCAGAAACCAGAGTTTAGTACAAACCACTCCAACAATGTTGATCCGACATCTGAAACGGACACCTGCACCGGTCAAGACACAGGAGCCGCTAACGAGACATGAAGATCCAGTGGGGAGGACTGCGGTTAGACAAGCAAGTCTTCTTACTCTGGCTGCCATCATTTCCAAATGAGTCCAGAGGTCAAGGGCCAGGTCTGATTTACATCAGAAGAGTGGCCGGGGTACCGCCATATTCAGGAGAGTCCAGGAGACAGAGCAGATCAGAATCTATAACAGACGGGTCATCAGACGGGTAGCCGAGATACCAGCAGAGTCCATGGCCTGATTAACTGTGACGGACTCAGCTCCTGCTGAGCCCATTTTTTGAGTGGACCCTCTGGGTCGTGGCACCCACCCACCGAGGGCGAGCTGACCTTGTGAGAATCCACCCCCTATACAGGGAGTGTCAGGGGCAAGACCAAGGGGGTGAGCCACCACGACTGCTGGGACCAGACGGCCGGCTCAGGGGACACTAGACGAGTGTCTGACGACAAGGACAAGCAGGAAGCAAGACGAGACTAGACGTAGGTGCAAGGTATCTTCATTAGAATAACACAAGATCACATACAGAGAAAACAAGCAAAACGTGCAAGGTGCGCGCGTGGGCACGCCAAGGTCCATAACATGGTACGTGCCAGATGGCACGCCTAGGCACAGGTAATGGCAAGATGGCATCGGACTCCGGACTGCTGGCAAACCGACAGGGTCCAGGGATCAGGCTGCGGACGTCAGCTCCGGACATCAGGCCGTAGTCATCTGGTTCCGGACCTCTGGCAACGGTCGGCAGGTTCCGGGCATCCGGCAGGCAAACCAGGGTTCAGGCAAGGAGGCACGACAGATATCCAAGCAGGGTGCGTGTTTAGGGAACACGCCAAGGTCCAAGGCTAGGTGCGTGTGTAGGGGACACGCCAGGGTCCAAGGCTAGGTGCGTGTGTAGGGGACACACCAGGGTTCAAGACTAGGTGCAAGGCAAGGTGCGTGTGTAGGGGACACGCCAGGGTTCAAAGCGAGGTGCGTGTGTAGGGGACACGCCAAGGTTCGCAAACGAGACAGGGTGCGTGTGTAGCCACTCCAAAGCATAGAATAAGACAGTGCGTGTAGAGACACGCCAAGGTACAAGGTATAAGACAGAGTGCGTGTAGAGACACACCAAGGTTCAAGGTACAAGACAGAGTGCGTGTAGAGACACGCCAAGGTACAAGACAGAGTGCGTGTAGAGACACGCCAAGGTACAAGACAGAGTGTGTGTAGAGACACGCCAAGGCACAAGACAGAGTGCGTGTAGAGACACGCCAAGGCACAAGACAGAGTGCGTGTAGAGACACGCCAAGGCACAAGACAGAGTGCGTGTAGAGACACGCCAAGGCACAAGACAGAGTGCGTGTAGAGACACGCCAGGGTTCAGAGCAGGGCTGCGTGCTAGGAGCTACGCAGGGACGCACACCTCACTGGCCAATGCACACGGCTGTAACGCCAGCACGAGGCACGACTAAGGCACAGGAGGGGGCAAAGGAGCCACGCCAGGTTCAGGGCAGGGTGCGTGCTAGGAGCCACGCCAGGGTTCAAGGCAGGGTCCGTGCTAGGAGCCACGCAGGGGGCACGCCACACTGGCCAGTACACACGGCTGTACACAAACACGTGGCACTTACCACGGCACAGGAGACGGCCAAGGGGAACCCACGCTGGGGTTCAATGCAAGGACAAGGCAGGGAACAAGGCAAGGAATACAGGCAGAAACAGAGCCAGGTCAGAGCGAGGACAGAGTCTAGCAGCGGAGCGTAGGCAGAAGCCCAGAGCCGGGCCAAGGGAAGACCTTGGGACTAGACAAAGAAACGAGCACTAAGGAGAGGAGAAATGGTGCGTGTGCCAGGGAGCACTACAGAGCACCATAGGAGAGAGCGAGGCAGAGCAAGCAAAGACTGAGACCATAGGGAGGAACACAAAGCAAGGAATAGCAAGGCAGAGAACACAGGGAGGACTACAAGTCAAAGCATAGCAAAAGCAAGACATGGCAAAACAGGCGAGGCAGAGAACACAGGAAGGACTACAAGTCAAAGCATAGCTAAGGCGAGACATAGCAAAACAGACTAAGACAAAGAACAGCAGAAGGACTACAAGGCAAAGCAAGGCAAAGACAAACATGGCACGAGAGACAACACAAGACATGGCACAAGACAAGAGGCGGAATACGAGCACGGAGCGTGTGCAGAGACGCACTACAGAGCAAAGTGCAAGGGCACAGAATAGAGGGAGCAACCCCACAGACCCAGAGCCTTGCAGGGAAGCAACACAATAATCAGGCCCTGAGCATAGGAAGAGGCGGCCTGATATAGGGCATAGCACCTCCTCCTCCAGGTCAGGACCAGGGGAGAACTTCCAGGATTCTAGACATGACGAGATGATAGCAGAACCAGACAGTGCAGGATCTTAGGAAACGTCACATGATCAGGGTTTCAGACATGACGAGATGATCACCGAACCAACCAGTGCAGGATCCTAGGAAGAACACATGATCCGGGATTCTAGACATGACGAGATGATTGCAGAACCAGACAGTGCAGGATCTTAAGAAACATCACATGATCAAGGACTCCAGACATGACGAGAAGATCACAGAAGGCAGAGCAGAAACGCAGGGATCCTGCAGCTCAGACATGAGGTGAGTCTGCACACAGCTCTAGCGAACATGCAGGACAGCAGACAAAACATGCGCATGCACATCGCTCCAGGAGTTCTTGAGACAAACAGACATGGCAGACATGGCGGACGTGACACATACCTTGAGAGATCAAATTTGGCAGCAACATCCTGGGGATTTGGCAAGCACTGTCCCTCCATATATTTGCTACATTCCTGTGCCATTGGGGTCCACTTTCCTGGTAACACCCATTCTGGCAAAGATCTGACACTACTCTCAACTGCTTTCCTACTCTTAGCAAACTTATTCAATTTTGCAAACATTTTTATTCAAAACAATCCCACTTCTGACACCAGTTTGGTTTGTAAGGGGTTCCAATGGATTGTAATGAGTAAGAAAATGCTCACACAAGAGTGGCACTGCAGTAAAATTAAACACTTGTTATCAGTTTTCCCTGTAGGTGATGGCTGGGGGACCCCAACAGTTGGACTTTTCTATTAGGTTCTTGTCATTCTTTCCAAGTCTTCCAGAGCGTAAAACCTCTTAGACCAGCCCCAGGGCTACCTACACATACAGTGGGGAAAAAAAGTATTTAGTCAGTCAGCAATAGTGCAAGTTCCACCACTTAAAAAGATGAGAGGCGTCTGTAATTTACATCATAGGTAGACCTCAACTATGGGAGACAAACTGAGAAGAAAAAATCCAGAAAATCACATTGTCTGTTTTTTTTTCATTTTATTTGCATATTATGGTGGAAAATAAGTATTTGGTCAGAAACAAAATTTAATCTCAATACTTTGTGATATATCCTTTGTTGGCAATGACAGAGGTCAAACGTTTTCTGTAAGTCTTCACAAGGTTGCCACACACTGTTGTTGGTATGTTGGCCCATTCCTCCATGCAGATCTCCTCTAGAGCAGTGATGTTTTGGGCTTTTCGCTTGGCAACACGGACTTTCAACTCCCTACAAAGGTTTTCTATAGGGTTGAGATCTGGAGACTGGCTAGGCCACTCCAGGACCTTGAAATGCTTCTTACGAAGCCACTCCTTCGTTGCCCTGGCGGTGTGCTTTGGATCATTGTCATGTTGAAAGACCCAGCCACGTTTCATCTTCAATGCCCTTGCTGATGGAAGGAGGTTTGCACTCAAAATCTCACGATACATGGCCCCATTCATTCTTTCATGTACCCGGATTAGTCGTCCTGGCCCCTTTGCAGAGAAACAGCCCCAAAGCATGATGTTTCCACCACCATGCTTTACAGTAGGTATGGTGTTTGATGGATGCAACTCAGTATTCTTTTTCCTCCAAACACGACAAGTTGTGTTTCTACCAAACAGTTCCAGTTTGGTTTCATCAGACCATAGGACATTCTCCCAAAACTCCTCTGGATCATCCAAATGCTCTCTAGCAAACTTCAGACGGGCCCGGACATGTACAGGCTTAAGCAGTGGGACACGTCTGGCACTGCAGGATCTGAGTCCATGGTGGCGTAGTGTGTTACTTATGGTAGGCCTTGTTACATTGGTCCCAGCTCTCTGCAGTTCATTCACTAGGTCCCCCCGCGTGGTTCTGGGATTTTTGCTCACCGTTCTTGTGATCATTCTGACCCCACGGGGTGGGATTTTGCGTGGAGCACCAGATCGAGGGAGATTATCAGTGTTCTTGTATGTCTTCCATTTTCTAATTATTGCTCCCACAGTTGATTTCTTCACTCCAAGCTGGTTGGCTATTGCAGATTCAGTCTTCCCAGCCTGGTGCAGGGCTACAATTTTGTTTCTGGTGTCCTTTGACAGCTCTTTGGTCTTCACCATAGTGGAGTTTGGAGTCAGACTGTTTGAGGGTGTGCACAGGTGTCTTTTTATACTGATAACAAGTTTAAACAGGTGCCATTACTACAGGTAATGAGTGGAGGAAAGAGGAGACTCTTAAAGAAGAAGTTACAGGTCTGTGAGAGCCAGAAATCTTGATTGCTTGTTTCTGACCAAATACTTATTTTCCACCATAATATGCAAATAAAATGAAAAAAAAACAGACAATGTGATTTTCTGGATTTTTTTTTCTCAGTTTGTCTCCCATAGTTGAGGTCTACCTATGATGTAAATTACAGACGCCTCTCATCTTTTTAAGTTGTGGAACTTGCACTATTGCTGACTGACTAAATACTTTTTTTCCCCACTGTAAGTGCATAATGTACCTGGTTTCACAGTGCACGAAAGTATCTACAGCTGGGGGCCACATGCAAGGGACCATTTTGGCTCCTGATCTACAAGTCATTGTACTCCTTTAATCTCCATGGACCCAATTCACCTGATTCATCATTTGCAGTTTTTTTTTTTTTTAAAGTCACTTTACTTTTTTTTTTCTTGTCCCGTTGTATTCATTGACTTTTTTTTTTCACCAAATACTTCCAAATGGTGCAAAATCTGACCTATATTATTGCAACTTTTTTACAGCAAGAAGTCATCCCTTCTGCTAAAAAAAATTTGCATTCTGTGTGTAAAATCACTGCGTGGGGAAGAGGGCTGGAGCAAATTTTCTCAAAAATTCTGACTTTTTAAAGTGTTGCAATTGATGAATCAGACGTAAACAACAATTTGCTTTGCACATGCTGTGGAAAAATCAGCGCGGAAACGCAGTGTTTTTTCTGCAGCATATTAATTCTTTGTGCGGATTCCACAGCGTTTTTACACCCATTCCATTATAGGAATCCACAGGTGTAAAAACGCAGGCGAAATCCGCATAAAAAACGCACAGATTTTGACCTGCAGATTCCGCCAAGAGATGCAGATTCTGCGCAGAAAATTCTGCACAGCAATCCGTAACGTGTGCACATACCCTACAAAGAGAATAAGATGTAAACTAAAAATGAGTGAAAAATTCCAAAAATTAGACACAAAGGCAATAATGAATGTACCCTTTGAGTCCAATCCTAGTTTCTGACACTCTTTTATTCTTTTCGCCTCCGTAGCCTTAAAATTTGCCACCTTCTAATTTATGAAATCGATGCCTCGCCACCTGATTAATAATTCATAGGCGTTCGTAGAACCTGCGAGGAATAACCAATATGTCTTATTTGAAACTTAATCCTAATGTATAGAGTTGGCTGAATGTCAAGTATCTCACTTTTGGGGGATGGGGGGATTATTAAAAAAACATAAATGACTTTCCCCTCCGAGGCCGGCAGGAGCGAGCTGCATACATTGCTGGATTAGAGGTATTGTGCAGAATAATAGGAGTTGGATTTGCACTTATCAGTGTTACATGTTGGCTACACTCGAGGTCCGGGATAAGCCTGTAGGCTGGCTGCGCCGCTGACATGACTTCCTATGAGGATGTTGGAGGTCATATTACTTATTCTGCATGTTCTTGGCACAACATAAATGCCCTTATCATAGAAAAGCTGCTGGAGAAACATGGCCCCTTTATAAAGAGGAGTTTTTGATCATTTCTCCCAGCAAGGATGTGGATCAAAGCCTTGGATTTTGGTATCTGAATTGATTTGCTTCTTTAGTATCATCCCCGTTATCCGAAGGTCGGAGCTTCGCTTCTGACGCCGCCGCTCAATCTAAATTTATGAACATGAAATTCAGCCAAATCATCGATGTTCGCTCCAGATGTTTTCTTCAGTGACAGAGATCATTGTAGTTTATCCTTTTTTCACAGTGTCATAAATGAAGAATTGTTTCCAAATAGAAAAAAAACAACAATAAATAAATGATAAATTGTAACAAAAATTTATTTATCCTTTTAAACATAAATAGAAATATTACTGACGCCTAGAGGGTAAACGGGAAATTCTCCATCATATTTTACAACTTACAGTAAAGCAAATGGAGAGACAATGCTGCCTGAGCCAAGTTGGCCAGCCCCAGCAGTAGCAGATCGATGATTGTAGACGTCTGACCCTGAGTACAGGGACAGGAATGAGTAAGAGATTCTGCCGCTGATCAGTCCTGCCGCATAAGTGCCCATGCCCCTTTAATAGAGGACGGTCAGCCAACAGCTCTTTTTTCCTGATCCCTATTCTGCTGAAAGCGCAATGTACTCTCAACAGGATTTAAGGAGCAGGCAGCTTCATGGTGACAGTTCATCTCTAAGAAAAGGATCAGACATATTCAAAATCAACTTGCCCCATCCTTCTTTTACTTGATTTGTCTGTCATGGTGAGATTCAGGAAAGATAGTTGGCTCATTGTGCAGAACTCCTCGTGTTCTGCCAAGTTTATTCTTCTATGTATTGACACCTTAAGTACACCATCTTAGACCCCTAGAGCTCCATTAAAAGTTGTTTTATCTTACTATGATAGCTCCTTTAACCCCTTCGCACCCGAGCCTGTTTTTGCCTTCGTGACCGGGCCAATTTTATCAATTCTGACCAGTGTCAGTTTATGAGGTCATAACTCTAGAACGCTTCAACGGATCCTGCTGATTCTGACATTGTTTTCTCGTGATATATTGTACTTCATGACAGTGGTAAAATTTCTTTGCTATGACTTGCGTTTATTTGTTAAAAATATGCAAATTTGGTGAAAATTTTGAAAATTTTGCAATTTTCAAATTTTTAATTTTTATGCCCTTAGATCAGAGAGTTATATCGCACAAAATAGTTAATACATAATATTTCCCACATGTCTACTTTACATCTGCACAATTTTGGAATCAAAATTTTTTTTTGTTAGGAAGTTATAAGAGTTAAAAGTTGACCAGCGATTTCTCATTTTTACAACAAAATTTGCAAAACCATTTTTTTTAGGGACCACCTCACACTTGAAGTGAGTTTGGGGGGTCAATATGACAGAAAATACCCAAAAGTGACACCATTCTAAAAACTGCACCCCTCAAGGTACTCAAAACCACATTCAAGAAGTTTATTAACCCTTCAGGTGCTTCACAGGAATGAATGGAATGTGGAGGGAAAAATAAACATTTCCTTTTCTGTCACAAAAATTTTCCTTTAGACTTTTTTTCTTTACATTCGCAAGGGTAACAGAAGAAAATGGTCTATACATTTTGCTTTTCAATTTCTCATGAGCATGCCGATACCCCATATGTGAGAGAATAATACTGTTTGGGCGCACACCAGAGATTAAAAGGGAAGGAGCAGCACTTGACTTTTGGAATGCAAAATTTGCTGGAATCGATAGCGGACACCATGTTGCATTTGGAGAGCCCCTGACATGCCTAAACAGTGGAAACCCCCAATAAGTGACCCCATTTTGGAAACTAGACCCCTTAGGGAACTTATCTAGATGTGTATTGAGCACCTTGAACCCACAGGTGCTTCACAGAAGTTTATAACATAGAGCCGTGGAAATAAAAAAAGCAACATTTTTCACAAATAAATTGTTTTAGCTTCATATTTTGCATTTTCATAAGGGTAACAGGAGAAATTGCTCCATACAATTTGTTGAGTAATTTCTCCTGAGCATGCCGATAGCCCATATGTGGGAGAATAATACTGTTTGGGCGCATGGCAGGGCTTGAAAGGGAAGGAGCACCACTTGACTTTTGGAATGCAAAATTACCTGGAATCGATAGCGGACACCATGTTGCGTTTGGAGAGCCCCTGACATGCCTAAATAGTGGAAACCCCCAACAAGTGACCCCATTTTGGAAACTAGACCCCTTAGGGAACTTATCTAGATGTGTATTGAGCACCTTGAACCCACAGGTGCTTCACAGAAGTTTATAACATAGAGCCATGGAAATAAAAAAAGCAACATTTTTCACAAATAAATTGTTTTAGCTTCATATTTTGCATTTTCATAAGGGTAACAGGAGAAATTGCTCCATACAATTTGTTTAGCAATTTCTCCTGAGCACGCCGATACCCCATATGTGGGAGAATAATACTGTTTGGGCGCATGGCAGGGCTTGAAAGGGAAGGAGCACCACTTGACTTTTGGAATGCAAAATTACCTGGAATCGATAGCGGACACCATGTTGCGTTTGGAGAGCCCCTGACATGCCTAAATAGTGGAAACCCCCAACAAGTGACCCCATTTTGGAAACTAGACCCCTTAGGGAACTTATCTAGATGTGTATTGAGCACCTTGAACCTACAGGTGCTTCACAGAAGTTTATAACATAGAGCCGTGGAAATAAAAAAAAGCAACATTTTTCACATATAAATTGTTTTAGCTTCATATTTTGCATTTTTATAAGGGTAACAGGAGAAATTGCTCCATACAATTTGTTGAGTAATTTCTCCTGAGCATGCCGATAGCCCATATGTGGGAGAATAATACTGTTTGGGCGCATGGCAGGGCTTGAAAGGGAAGGAGCACCACTTGACTTTTGGAATGCAAAATTACCTGGAATCGATAGCGGACACCATGTTGCGTTTGGAGAGCCCCTGACATGCCTAAATAGTGGAAACCCCCAACAAGTGACCCCATTTTGGAAACTAGACCCCTTAGGGAACTTATCTAGATGTGTATTGAGCACCTTGAACCCACAGGTGCTTCACAGAAGTTTATAACATAGAGCCATGGAAATAAAAAAAGCAACATTTTTCACAAATAAATTGTTTTAGCTTCATATTTTGCATTTTCATAAGGGTAACAGGAGAAATTGCTCCATACAATTTGTTTAGCAATTTCTCCTGAGCACGCCGATACCCCATATGTGGGAGAATAATACTGTTTGGGCGCATGGCAGGGCTTGAAAGGGAAGGAGCACCACTTGACTTTTGGAATGCAAAATTACCTGGAATCGATAGCGGATACCATCTTGCGTTTGGAGAGCCCCTGACATGCCTAAATAGTGGAAACCCCCAACAAGTGACCCCATTTTGGAAACTAGACCCCTTAGGGAACTTATCTAGATGTGTATTGAGCACCTTGAACCTACAGGTGCTTCACAGAAGTTTATAACATAGAGCCGTGGAAATAAAAAAAAAGCAACATTTTTCACATATAAATTGTTTTAGCTTCATATTTTGCATTTTTATAAGGGTAGCAGGAGAAATTGCTCCATAGAATTTGTTGAGCAATTTCTCCTGAGCATGCCGATACCCCATATGTGGGAGAATACTACTGTTTGGGCGCATGGCAGAGCTTGGAAGGGGAGGAGTGCCATATTGGAGAGCAGATTTTGCTGGAATTGTTTGTGGGTGACCTGTCACATTGTCAGAGCCCTTGACGTGCCTAAACAGTGGAAACCCCCAATAAGTGACCCCATTTTGGAAACTAGACCCCTTAGGGAACTTATCTAGATGTGTATTGAGCACCTTGAACCCACAGGTGCTTCACAGAAGTTTATAACATAGAGCCGTGGAAATAAAAAAAAGCAACATTTTTCACAAATAAATTGTTTTAGCTTCATATTTTGCATTTTCATAAGGGTAACATGAGAAATTGCTCCATACAATTTGTTGAGCAATTTCTCCTGAGCATGCCGATACCCCATATGTGGGAGAATACTACTGTTTGGGCGCACGGCAGAGCTTGGAAGGGGAGGAGTGCCATATTGGAGAGCAGATTTTGCTGGAATTGTTTGTGGGTGACCTGTCACATTGTCAGAGCCCTTGACGTGCCTAAACAGTGGAAACCCCCAATAAGTGACCCCATTTTGGAACCTAGACCCCCCCATGGAACTTATCTAGATGCGTAGTGGGCACTTTGAACGCCCAAGTGCTACACAGAAGTTAATAACGAAGAGCCGTGAAAATAAAAAAAATCATATTTTTTCCACAAAAAATTACCTTTTCGCCCTCAATTTTTTTTCCAAAGGGTAACCAGAGAAATTATACCCCAACAGTTGTTGTGCAATTTGTCATGAGTATGATGACACCCCATATGTGGGGATAAACCACTGTTTGGGCGCATGTCAGAGCTTGGAAGGGAAGGAGCGCCATATTGGAGTTCAGATTTTGCTGGAATGTTTTGAGGATGTCATGTCACATTGTCAGAGCCCCTGAGGTGCCAGAACAGCATAAGCCCCCAAAAGTGACTGCATTGAATGTCAAAAAAGCTTAAAAACGTGGTTCTGTATGGAAGATTTTAAAGCAGTCATGGAGGCATAAGTCTGGCAATGATGGGCATTGTGGGCAATAATAGCGGGTATCATGCCTCATTCCTCTCTTGGAACATACACGACATCTTCTCTGGGGGTTCTTTCTTGTTTCAGTTGCTGGAATGAGTGCAATAAAATGTCGCTCAGTGAGTCTTCTAACATCTTCAGATTCTAAAGGATTGGCGGGGACAAAATTTTCAAAAACAAGATGTTCAATGACCTTTTCCTGATAATCAAGGAAAGTATCTGTATTTCCGGCTTTTCTGTACAACACAAAGGAATTATATGTGGCCACCTGAAACAAATAAACTACTAACTTCTTATACCAGGTATATGATTTTCTTGATACCTGGTATGGCTGTAGAACCTGATCTGCAAGGTCCACACCCCCCATATATTTGTTGTAGTCAATGACAGACACAGGTTTTGGAGTAGTGGATCCCTGATGGTCTGCAATGGCCTTTGTGGCATCTGTGTGGATCGAGCTCAGGATAAAAATATCTTTTTTATCCTTATACTTAAGGGCAAGCAGCTCTCCATTGCGTAAAGCCCCTGACTGCCCCTTTCGGAACTTTTCGTTGACCAACGATTGTGGAAAACCCCTGACGGTTTTTGCGAATGGTCCCACAAGCCCCTATGTTATGGTCAACCAGACTTTTAAATAGGGGTATGCTGGTGTAGTAGTTGTCAACATACAGATTATAGCCTTTTTGTAAAAATGGAGTTATCAGCTCCCAAACAATTTTTCCAGATGTCCCCAGATAAGTAGGGCATCCTGGTGGGTTTAGTTGGCTATCTTTCCCCTCATAAATGCGAAAAGCAGCTGTGTATCCGGTTGAACTCTCGCACATTTTATAGAGCTTTATTCCGAACCTTGCTCTCTTAGAAGGAATAAATTGCTTGAGGTGCAGTCTTCCTTTGAATTTTACAAGGGACTCATCAATGGAAATGTTTTCTGTTGGGGTGTAGAGCCTCAAGAACTTTTCTGTTAAGTCTTTGATGATGGGTCTGATTTTGAATAGTCTGTCATGTTCTGAGGCATCTCTGGGCAGGGATTGACTATTGTCGTTAAAATGCCAAAACCTCATGAGCATTTCATAACGGGTCCTAGGAAGAACTGCAGAAAACATAGGGGTGGCTTGAACAGGGCGGTTGGACCAATAGGACCGAATGCTCGTTTTTTTTACAAGCTCCATAGCGAATGTAAGTCCTAAAAATTTTTTCATTTCTAAGACATTAGTTGGTGTCCATAAATTTGACCTAGCATAATAGGATCGTGGATTCTGGCTGATGAATTGGGACGCATATAAATTTGTTTGTAGGACAATATGCTCTAGCAAGCTATCTGTCATAAACAAATTAAAAAAATTAATTGGTCCAAAATTTTCCACCTCCACATTTATACCAGGAATGGCATTAAAATTAGGGATGAATGGAGTAGCCGAATCCGAAGCCTCCCATCTGGGAAATGCTACATCAAGAGGCAAAGCCCCTTGGACACTGACGTGCGCCAATTCACGAGCACTAGGGACAGCGCTAGTACTGGGCATTGTTCCCTGAGTTGGAGACGTTTCTCCAGAAGCGCTATTTGTCCTTCTTGTTGTACTGGTCCTTGTGTGTGAAGATGGACCAGAATCACTGCTCATTTCTGAGCTATCACTGTCGCTACTACTACTAAAACCCTCGAAATCCACATCGCCATCTGACACTGCGCTTTCTTCACTGTCAGAACATAACAGTGCATAAGCTTCCTCTGTACTATAATACGGACGGGCCATTTTATTAGTTTTTATTTTTTTTCCAGAAATAGAAAACTCTGAGGTGACGTGACTGACTGACGTGACGTGACTGACGTGACTGACGTGACGTGACTGACTGACGTGACGTGACTGACTGACGTGACGTGACTGACGTGACTGACGTGACGTGACTGACTGACGTGACGTGACTGACTGACGTGTCGTGACTGACGTGACGTGACTGACTGACGTGACGTGACTGAAGTGTCGTGACTGACGTGTCGTGACTGACGTGTCGTGACTGACGTGACTGACGTGACGTGACTGACGTGACGTGACGTGACTGACGTGACTGACGTGACGTGACATGACTGACGTGACGTGACGTGACTGACTGACGTAACCCTAACTTTAACCTAACAGTAACCCTAACTGTTACTAGCCCTAACCTGCCTTATCTGGGTTTTTTATTGTTTTTTTCACTTTATAGCACAATTGCTGCCTGGCACAGCTGTTGCCAGCAGCACTTGTAACGCTGTTTCTCCTCAAATCTCTCACTGACAGGAGCTCTGAGGAGAAACAGCATTTTTATAAGGCAGATCGCTGGGAAAGTTTGTTGCTACAACAAACTTTTCCCAGCGAGCTCTCTCATTGGCTGCTGTGATCTGACATCATCAGGACCTGAACCAATCAGGTCTCGATGATGTCAGGGGTCCCAGCATGCATTGTGCGCCGGGATCCCTGCATTATAAGGTACGTGGGGGTCCCGGGGGGGCACAAAACCGCCAACAGTAGATAAACGTCGGCGCTGCACAAAGCCCAGCAAGCGCCAACGTTTATCTACTGTGGGCGGTCGGGAAGAGGTTAATACTGAACCTTGCTTGGAAATCAATTGACCACCAGGAGCCCAGCTTCAGAAACCCATGTTTTAAACTATCGCCAAGTGATCCTTGGTTATACATGGTTGCAAGGGTGGATACATTATTGGTGCAACTTGGGGCCCAAGAGGTAATCGAGCCCATTTCTACCTCTAAAATGGGGTGAATTGTGCATTTTGAGGCGCTATTGGACTGCAAAGGGCCCTGTGACAAAAGTCACTGACCAAAACTGAAGGGGAGATATGTATCACTGAGGTTGATAGCTTCAGTGATATGAACCTAGAATAATTTTCCAGCACACTGAGAGGAGTTAACTGGCCATGTTAAGGGTGTTACGGCTCGGCGAGTTTCCTGGAGCGGACCCTCTGGGTCGTGGTACCGAGCCCCTCCGGGTGAGCGAGCCAGGTGGATCGTCAGGAGCAAGCTCACGGGGTGCAAATACTAGCCGGTACCAAGAGGGGCGGCTCGCAGAGAGACAGGGTGATACCCACGGGACAGGAACGGCTGTAGGAGAGCCCCAAAGGGCAGGTACGGGGAAGGCTGAGCAGCCTGAGCTGATGAGGAGGACTAGAAGAAGGATGGCTATGTAGCTCATCAGAAGTGGTGACCAAATTAGACATTCCCTTTAAGTGGATTGTGCTATTAGAAAATGACCTATTGTTTAAATAAAATGTGTGTTAAATGGTCAATGGGGCTTTTTTCAATTCTAATTTCCTGTTGTTTCAGGAAACGACACATGAACATTAGTAGCAATTAACAGACTCCGCCCCTATCATTTGTACTGAGGCATCTAATGCGCATGTGCAAAGGTCATTGTGAAGGGAGTACAAGGTGAGCTGTGACAAACTATTATGATCCTGTGTAATCATTTGTGTATACAAGTGTTACCAGTTTTTATAATCTTGCCTCTGATAAACAAACTGCTGAATATACTAAAAATACATAATGTATAGGTATAAAAAGCCTCAGTGCCTATTGTGAAAAGTGCAAGATTACTATTTTTTTTTTTAAATAAAAAATTGTGATATATAAAGAAAATCATTGCTATTTTTTTTTTAAAATTCATGTAACATCGAAACAATAGGTAATTTTCGGATGACACATTCTCTTTAAATGTACAGTAAATGGAGCCGTACAGGTGAAGCAATATCCCTGCATTAGTAGATACATTTCCCAGGTGCAAATTCTGTTCCTGACTCTCAAGTTATATCCTTGAATCTCTTATGAGAAAGAAATGCAGAAATCACAGGCCGCTGATATTAATTTACATTATTTAATCCCCGGATATCTGTACATGATGTGCTCCACCGAGACACGTGTAATAACTTACCGCCAGCTAAAGAGCGACATAACACAGATAAATTTCCCAGAATGCGCTTGTAGGATTGGAAATAAATATCGGTTATATGCTGCTGGTGTGGGATGGATACCCGAGACATTGATGGATGAAGCATTAAAAATGGGATAATGTACTTTCCCCAGTATATTCTGAGTGTATCGAAGGCGTCCTAGATGGAGAGGAGAATCGGATGAAGACTGTTACAATAACCAAACACAGATGAATATCTATTACATTCTGCAGAGCAGGAAACAATGTATCCAGATAGTAACGGCTGGAATCCATTGTCTCTGATACCGAACACCACACATATTATTGGGCATTCTCTTCTTAAAGTGACACTCCAGAAAATTATTACCGTAATTGTCCATGTAATGCTAACTAAGGCTGGGTATACAAAAAAAAATCGGTCTTATTCTCATCCAGAAAAATGGGACTTTTTTTTTCTCACTTGTCATCCGTGTGCTGTACATCCATTTTTTAACTCTGCAGCTATTAATCTTTCACAGGACTGTGATGCACTCGCACCTTGCCACCCTGCCTGATGTCAATTTTACGTCTGAGGGATCATGTGGTACATTCTCCTCACTTGCACCAATGTGACATTCCGCACCCCCTTGGGACACGTAAGGTTAGCTTAGCACAGTTTTACCCAGACACCCCCTGTCCACATGTACCCAGGAAGGCACAGGGACTGAAAGAATATGGCCCACATACTCACTGATGTGGCACCACAGTCGTTCACAACCCTGACAGGTTGAAAGTCCCTTTTCACTAGCACCAGTGAGACAGCGCCTGGTCAATCCAGTAGGACTGCCACCAGTTCCTCATTAGATATGAACCCAGTCTGTTAACAGGATTATATTGGGCCAGAAACCAGCCCCGGTAGCATGGAAAGTTAAGCAGAGATCACGAATGTGTGGATACGTGGATCAAGATAAAAGAGCCCAAGGTTAAACTATATATTTCATCGCCTTAAGGGAACACTAGACAAAACACAAAATACACAATGATTATACATATACAATGGTCAGATATGCTAATACAATAGTGGTAGGACAAAATATGCAGAATGTAAGAGTCAGTTACCAGTCAGATGAAAGGCCTGGCATGCGGGGGAGGGGCCACCACATGGGAGTCTGGTGGTCCCCTCTGTTCCTTGACTTCTCCCTACATAATATGTTGTACCCAGAGAAAAAGCAATAGGCCTAGCTTTTCACAAGCATTAATCACTTTGGGTCACTCCCCTCCTGCCCCCTGGGCTGGACATATAATCCTCTCCCCTTGCCTCTAGCAGCTAAAATCTCTATAACCTAAGATGGGTCATAACTCATTTATGGATAATACTAGGGAGGCGGTTTTGGTTTTGTTATCGGATCTGTCCGGGCCTCTGCTAAGCATTGAGACCAAATGGAGATTTGCTACCTGGCTCCTACTAGACTATTCTACAATCTCCCCACCCTGGGTTGCAAGAACATATCGAGACCCTGGAAAGCGTTCCACCCGTTTCAGAGATTAAAAAAATAAATAAAAATAAATATAATGGCCATGTAAATGCTATAAAAAGTGAAATATAATGGCCATGTAAATGCTATAAAAACTAAAAAAGTGAAATATAATGGCCATGGGAATCCTTTAAAACAAAAGACAAAAAAACTAATAAACAGAACCAGAATTATATATTTCTAGGGGACCGGCTACTACACATACAAAAAAATATACAAAGTGTTCTTATTGTACAAATGTAATAAAATATATATAAAAAATATCATATTTACCGCATAGTTGGAATGTATGGGAGTAATGAGGATCTATAACCTTGAAAAGCACATAGAGTAGTATACGAGCTTCTAGACAGAACTGGGAATGAAATCTTTTACTTTTATACATTTTCTGTTGGAAAACACAGCAGTCCTAATATCTCTCCCACTAGCAATGCAAATACCTGCAGGACTCCCGGGGCGAGAGGAGTCCATCTCTACTGGTATCTAAGAGCGCTCATTCAGTTGAAGTGTAGTTACCGGTGGGCCCACTCTATGTCCTACGTGGGGGCCCAGCAGAGAATACTCCAGTGACCTGACCAGCCAGTCCGAATCTCTGGAAGTGATGAGTTCTCAGTGTGGTTAAGTCTAAGCAGATCGCAGTGAAAATACCTGTTCTGAGCTTCTCTGGGGGTGTTTCCTTTTCCCCTCCTCTCTGATCCTGCCTTCTAATGATTGGGCGGCATCATAGAAGGGAAAAAGTAAAAGCCACAGAGAAGAATCTCTTTTTCCGTTCCCTTGGTGGATGGGAGAATGTATATATTGGGCAGCCTGAACTTCAGAAGCTCACAGCAGAAGAAGCCTTTTTAGTGAGTGATATACTGTAGTTTAATATTTAAAAACATAGTGAAAGGTCCTCTTTAAAGACACATACCACCATTACAGTGACACAAATTTAGTAAAGGTGTTATTCCGGAACTCTTCCAGAAACTATGCCACTTGTGTCTACGGGTTCTGTGTGGTATTATAGCTAGTGGTGAGCATTCCGATACCGCAAATATCGGGTATCGGCCGATATTCGCGGTATCAGAATTCCGATACTGAGTTCCGATACTTTTTGCATATCGAATACCGGAATCGGAAGTTCCCATAATGCTATGAGCCGGTTTGATTTGATTCAGCCAATGAGGAATCTTCAGAAGTGTGGGCACATCCTGTTAGGCATGTAGGCATGTTAACTAATGGCATGGCTGTGATTGGCTGCTGAAATGATGTCATGATGCACTATAAAAGCCGCCACCGCCATTTAGGGTTCACTCTGCTGTGAATTCAGTTAGTGACAGGCTGCTGTTCAAGACTCTGAGGGACAGTTAGAGATAGCGATTTGCTATATAATATTGTGCTTTACCCAGGCTACATTATCAATCACTGTAGCTTTCTTTTGCCTTGCAGCGCTGTTCACAGCTGTCTGCAAGGTCTGTGTGAGTGCAGCTCATGCTGTAGTGTGTCCTGCAGCTACCTCTGGTTGTAGGCTGCTCAGCGTGCGTCACTGCCTCATACATATTTATTTTTGTTTTATTACTGCTCATTTTTCATTAATTCTCCTATTAGTGTGCATCCATCCGTATCCATCTACATTGGTTGCAAACACTATAGGAGTAGACAGCGGAGCCTTTCTGCAGCCTTTCAGTGCTAGTGCCCAGTTCTCTGCACTGTTCACGGCTGTCTGTGAGGTCTCTGTGTGTGAGTGCAGCTCACGCTGTAGTGTGTCCTGCAGCTACCTCTGGTTGTAGGCTGCTCAGCGTGCGTCACTGCCTCATACATATTTATTTTTGTTTTATTACTGCTCATTTTTCATTAATTCTCCTATTAGTGTGCATCCATCCGTATCCATCTACATTGGTTGCAAACACTATAGGAGTAGACAGCGGAGCCTTTCTGCAGCCTTTCAGTGCTAGTGCCCAGTTCTCTGCACTGTTCACGGCTGTCTGTGAGGTCTCTGTGTGTGAGTGCAGCTCACGTTGTAGTGTGTTCTGCAGCCAACTCTAGTTGTAGTCCGCTCAGCGTGCGTCACTGCCTCATACATAGTCCTTTTTTGTTTTATTGCAGCTCATTTTTCCCGATTTTTTTTTTCCTATTAGTGTGCTTCCATCCGTATCCATCTACATTGGTTGGTTGCAAACACTATATAGGAGTAGATAGAGGAGCCTTTTTTCTGGCTTGTGCCCTGCAGCCGCAGCCAGATTAGTATTAGCCTATTTTTTGGAGCCTCATCTATTGCATTGTAGGTTACCTTCCTGCATTGTAATAGCTCCAAAAAGTTTGTGATACTATCGCTTTCACATCTTTGGTCACATCCTTTTTTGTTTTTTTGAAAAAAAACACGTAAATAAAGTTCACCAAACACTCCACTTGACAGTTGTGTAGGCCACATTAGCTCATATTAAAGTGTAGTCCACACACTTTATAAAATTAGTGTTTCTTATACCTGTTAGCAGCTGTTCAGGAATAAGCACACTAAGTCCCCCCTTTGTACTTTTCTGCCTATCTTTATCAGTCTACCAAGATGAAGAAGGCAGGGAGTAAGGCACGTGGTCGTGGGCGTGGAGTTTCAGCAGGGAGACGACGTGTGGATTCTGTGCCTGCTGCGTGCACTAGTGACTCAGCATCCCCCAGTTTTACCAGGCAACAGTCCTTTATGCGCAGCTTTGTAGGACCTCGCCGTACCCCACTGCTGCGGGACGAACAAATTGAAGCCGTTGTCGGATGGATGGCAGCTAACACATCGACTTCAATTACTTCCACATTCTCTCATGGCCAAAGCACTGAAGAGCAACCATCTGTCTCTTCACCACCTGCCAAATTGCCCAGGCAGTCAGAGAGCCCTGGACAGGAGCCATCTCTACTTCTGTTCTCTGAATCTCTTGGCTTGGAAACAGGGGGCCAGCCAAGCAGCATTCTAGAATGTGAAGAACAGAGAGTATGCAGTGATGCGCAACTGCTTTGTCCCTCTGAATCTGAAGAGGTGGGTGGGCCAGTGCCTTTGGTCAGCACACCTCAGTACGCATCAGATGATGAGACTCAGGTGCCACTTTCTGGTGCGTACTGTGCTGGCGAGACTACCCAGGAGAAGCAGGTGTTTGAAGAGGGTAGTGTAGATGATGAGGTCCTTGACCCATCATGGCGTGAGGAACAGGAAGGTGATGGGAGCAGCTCTGAGGAAGAGATTCCCTGAATGGCCAAAACAGGAGGGAGAGGGAGGGAGCAGACTTGGTTGCCTGTAGCCTCCACTTCGGCACCCGTTAGGAGCATTCCTCTTCCAAAACCCAAAACGGGCACTCCCAGGACTTTCCGTTGTGTGGTCCTTTATTGACACAGTTGCTGATGACATTTGCTTTGTCAAATACAAGCTGTGTAATCAGAAAGTCAAAAGAGGGAAAAGTGTCAGCAACCTGAATACCACAAATATGTGGAAACATGTGCGGACCAAGCACGAGCTGGAGTTATACAGACACACTGAAGACGTAGGCCAACCTACAGCACCACCTACCACCTCTTCAGCTCGTGTTGTAGCCTCTTCCTCCAGCTCACACACAGCTGGTTCGGCTTCCTCACAGGATCGCCATGGAAGAACCTCTGGCACTGTTGTCCAGAGACCCAGTGACATTTCACCCACAGCACCACGTTCCCTGTCATCCTCACACTCCCAGGCCACTCTACAGCCATCGGTAGCACAGGCATGGGAGAAAAGGCGGCCATACTCGGCAAACCATCCCCGAGCACAGGCTCTGAATGCTGGCATTGCAAAACTACTGGCCCTTGAAATGCTCTCATTCAGGCTGGTGGAGACTGACACCTTTCGTAACTTCATGGCATTGGCAGTCCCACAATACACCATGCCCAGCCGCTTTTATTTCAGCAGGCAAGCCGTCCCTGCCCTGCAAAAGCATGTGGAGGGAAAAATTAAACATGCGCTACTAAACGCCGTCAGTAGCAAGGCCCACCTGACCACCGATGCGTAGACCAGTAACCATGGACAGGGACGATACCTTTCCCTCACTGCCCATTGGGTCAATGTTGTGGAGCTGGGTACAGATCTTGAGAGTGGCGCTGTACGTGTTCTGCCAACTCCAAAGATTGCAGGAATCCAGTCTGTACACATTGACTCCTCCTCATACTCCAGTTCCTCAGAATCAGCGCTGCAGGAGCCGTCACGGTCTACCTCCACATGGACCCGTGAACGCTTACCCGATATGAGCACAGCCATGGCCAAACGTCAACAGGCCGTACTGAAAATAATTTCTTTGGGGAATCGAAGCCACACAGCGCAGGAGCTCTGGAATGTCATCAAGCAGGAGAGCGACGTGTGGTTTGTGCCAGTGAATCTCCAGCCAGGCTTGGTAGTGTGTGACAATGGCCGAAATCTGGTGGCAGCTCTGGGCCTAGGCAACCTCACTCACATCCCATGTCTGGCACATGTGCTCAACTTGGTCGTGCAGAGCTTTCTGAGGGACTATCCGGATCTTGATGCACTGCTGCACAAGGTCCGCATAGAGTGTACTCACTTGCGGCGTTCCAGCATGGCAAGATCGCGCATTGCAGCTCTGCAGCGCCGATTCCGCCTTCCGGAACATCGCATCATATGTGACCTACCCACCAGGTGGAATTCAACGTTACATATGTTGGAGCGGTTGTGTGAGCAGCAGGCAGCAGTAATGGAGTACCAGCTGCATCAGGCGCAAACAAGTCGCACTGTGCGCCGGTCACACTTCAGCACCACTGAGTGGGCCTCTATGAAAGACATCTGCCACGTTTTGCGTGCCTTCGGTGATTCCACGCGGATGGCGAGTGCAGATGATGCACTAGTCAGCATGACTGTCCCCCTTATCTGCCTGCTTCAAAAAACACTGCAAGCAATAACGGAGGAGGTTTTGGAAGAGGTGGAGGATGAGGAGTCACAAATGCCATCTGCTTCTGGACAGTCTGCGCAACGTGGTTCCTCACAAAGGCCTAGGCAGGGGACACTTTGTGAGGAGGATGAGGAGGAGTTAATGGAGGAGGAAGACATCTCTCCAGAGGAGGGAGGTACACAATGCTCTAGTAGTCAGTATGTAGAGCGAGGGTGGGGTGATGCAGAGCAGGCAGAGATGACGCCTCAAGCAGGGGACAGCGCTTCTTGGGCATTTGGGAGTCTGCAGCACATGGTTGATTTCATGTTGCAGTGCCTTAGAAACGACCGCCGCATCGCCCACATTCTCAACACGGCTGATTATTGGGTGTACACCCTCATAGATCCTCGCTACTGGGACAACTTACAAAGCCTCATAACACCGTTGAACTGGGAGCGTAAAATTTGGGAGTACCAAGACACACTGGTGCATTCCATCATGTTCTCCATTCCACCCGAGAGCAGTGCTGCTAGTGATTTACAAAGCAGCTCTGTGCGTCGAGGCAGTGGAGGAAGCTCTGCACAAAGAGGGAGCAGAGGCAATGCCTCAGCACAAGGCAAGACCAGTATGGCCCAAATGTGGCAAAGTTTTGTGTGCCTGCCACAAATGTCTACACCATCACAGACGGCTCCAGTCAGCAGGAGGCAACGTTTCCATCGGATGGTGACAGACTACATATCTTGCCCTCTCAGTGTACTCCAAGACTGCTCTTCCCCCTTCAAGCTTTGGGTCTCTAAGCTGGATACATGGCCAGAGCTTAGCCAGTATGCATTGGAGGTGCTGGCTTGCCCTGCTGCTAGTGTATTATCGGAACGTGTCTTTAGTGCCGCAGGTGGTGTACTAACAGACCGTCGCACGCGACTATCCTCCGATAACTTTGACCGGCTTACTTTTCTGAAAATGAACAAGGCCTGGATCTCGCCAGAATTTGCCAGTCCTTTTTCAGAATAAATAATTGGTTGGCAACAGTATCCAGGTCTCCTGTGGTGTTCATGTTTCTACACTTGAACTGTAATCCCTGGGCTCCAACACCGCCAGTTGTTGCTCAGAAGTGCCGTCTGCACAGAGAAAAACACATGCTCCAGTGTTAGTGGGGTTCAGTAACGCCAGCTGCTCCCCTGCTGTGTGACCGGCAAAGTCTCCTGCTGCCTCCACATTCATCCCAACATCAGATATTAAACTTGCTCCAATTCGGCCTTAGCCTACTCCATGAATGACCCTGGGCTCCAACACCGCCAGTTGTTGCTCAGAAGTGCCGTCTGCACAGAGAAAAACACTAGCTCCTGTGTTATTGGGGTGTCCGGCAAAGTCTCCTGCTGCCTCCATATTCAAACTACATCAGATATAAAACTTGCTCCAATTAGGCCTCAGCCTAAACCCTGATTGAACCTGGGCTCCAACACCACCAGTTGTTGCTCAGAAGTGCCGTCTGCACAGGGAAAAACACATGCTCCAGTGTTAGTGGGGTTCAGTAACGCCAGCTGCTCCCCTGCTGTGTGTCCGGCAAAGTCTCCGGCTTCCTCCACATTCAAACTACATCAGATATGAAACTTGCTCCAGTTAGTCCTCAGCCTAAACCCTGATTGAACTTGGGCTCCAACACCGCCAGTTGATGCTCAGACGTGCCGTCTGCACAGAGAAAAACACTAGCTCCTGTGTTAGTGGGGTTCAGTAACGCCAGCTGCTCCCCTGCTGTGTGTCCGGCAATGTCTACTGCTGCCTCCACATTCACACTACTACTGATTTCAAACTTGCTCCAATTAGGCCTCTGGCTCCACTCTGTCTCTAGTATTTACCCTGGCCTCCAACACCACCAGTTGCTGCTCAGAAGTGCCGTCTGCACAATCAACACTTGTTCCTGTGTTACCGGGGGTTCAGTAATGTCAGCTGATCCCCTGATGTAGTAGTGGGAATGTGAACAGAGCAGGAGACATTGCCGGACACACATCAGGGGATCAGCTGACGTTACTGAACCCCAGTAACACAGGAACAAGTGTTGATTGTGCAGACGCCACTTCTGAGCAGCAACTGGCGGTGCTGGAGGCCAGGGGAAATACTAGAGACAGAGTGGAGCCAGAGGCCTAATTGGAGCACGTTTAAAATCAGTAGTAGTCTACAACAGATATTAAACTTGATGAAATTAGGTCTCAGCCTACACCCTGATTGACCCTGGGCTCCAACATCGCCATTTGCTGCTCAGAAGTGCCGTCTGCACAGTCAACATATGCTCCAGTGTTATTGGGGTTCAGAAATGTCATCTGATCCCCAGCTGCGTGTCCGGCAATTTCTCCTGCTCTGTCCACACTCACACAACTACAGATTTTAAACTTGCTCCAATTAGGCCTCTGTCTCCACTCTGTTTGTAGTATTTTCCCTGGGTTCCAGCACCGCCAGCTGTTTCCCACATTGTCTTTGGCACAGGTACTCCCTCCTGCCCAGCCTGGTTCCAGCATGCCTGCTGTTTCCGGGTAGTGTCAATGTCACTTTGCCACCAATATGTTGTCCTGTCGTGTTGCGGTCGGGTTAGCCGAGTCTATGGTGCCTGCAGTTTATGGGCTTCCTATGCGGGCTGCGGGATCTGGCAACAAAGGCTGGTTCCGTAGTGCCAATAGGACAAGCACCCCTAGGACTGTGGGTTTCTGTAACTACGGCCGGCTCGCTGCCTTGCAACTTTGTTTTTCATGAGAACCTTCTGCTACCCATCCGGGTTCCAGCACCGTCAGCTGGTTCTCGGCAGTGCCTTTGGCTGAGGTGCCTCCTTGTCGGTATCCGAGTTCCAGCAACGTCTGCTGGTCCTTGATAGTGCTTTCTAGCACAGGTACCTCCTGCTTAGTAACCGGGTTCCAGTACCATCAGCTGGTCCTCGGTAGTGCCATTGGCTCTTGTTCCTTCTGCTACCCATCCGGGTTCCAGTACCGTCAGCTGGTTCTCGGCAGTTCCTCAGCCTTCTTGTACCTTCTGCTACATTTCCAAGTTCAAGCTTTTGAAAATGGTTTTTGGTTATCACTCTGGATCTCCCTGACGACGACCCTGAAGACGACGACCCTGAAGACCACCCCGAAGAAGACGACGACCACGAATATGATGACCCTGAAGATGACGACCTGGAAGACCACCCCGAGAAGACCAAAAAGATGACCCTGAAGAAGATGACCAAGAGGACAAAGAACATGAAGACAACCACCAAGATACAGAACAACAAGAGACAGAAGACCAAGAAGCAGAAGACCAAGAAGCAGAAGACCAAAAAGCAGAAGAACTTTAAGCATACAGTTGTGGCCAAAAGTATTGACACCCCTGCAATTCTGTCAGATAATACTCAGTTTCTTCCTGAAAATGATTGCAAACACAAATTCTTTGGTATTATCTTCATCTAATTTGTCTTAAATGAAAAAACACAAAAGAGAATGAAACAAAAAGCAAAACATTGATCATTTCACACAAAACTCCAAAAATGGGCCAGACAAAAGTATTGGCACCCTCAGCCTAATACTTGGTTGCACAACCTTTAGCCAAAATAACTGCGACCAACTGCTTCCGGTAACCATCAATGAGTTTCTTACAATGCTCTGCTGGAATTTTAGACCATTCTTCTTTGGCAAACTGCTCCAGGTCCCTGATATTAGAAGGGTGCCTTCTCTAAACTGCCATTTTTAGATCTCTCCACAGGTGTTCTATGGGATTCAGGTCTGGACTCATTGCTGGCCACCTTAGAAGTCTCCAGTGCTTTCTCTCAAACCATTTTCTAGTGCTTTTTGAAGTGTGTTTTGGGTCATTGTCCTGCTGGAAGACCCATGACCTCTGAGGGAGACCCAGCTTTCTCACACTGGGCCCCACATTATGCTGCAAAATTTGTTGGTAGTCTTCAGACTTCATATTCCATGCACACGGTCAAGCAGTCCAGTGCCAGAGGCAGCAAAGCAACCCCAAAACATCAGGGAACCTCCGCCATGTTTGACTGTAGGGACCGTGTTCTTTTCTTTGAATGTCTCTTTTTTTCTCCTGTAAACTCTATGTTGATGCCTTTGCCCAAAAAGCTCTACTTTTGTCTCATCTGACCAGAGAACATTCTTCCAAAACGTTTTAGACTATTTCAGGTAAGTTTTGGCAAACTCCAGCCTGGCTTTTTTATGTCTCGGGGTAAGAAGTGGGGTCTTCCTGGGTCTCCTACCATACAGTCCCTTTTCATTCAGACGCCGACGGATAGTACGGGTTGACACTGTTGTACCCTCGGACAGCAGGGCAGCTTGAACTTGTTTGAATGTTAGTCGAGGTTCTTAATCCAACATCCGCACCATCTTGCGTTGAAATCTCTTGTCAATTTTTCTTTTCCATCCACATCTAGGGAGGTTAGCCACAGTGCCATGGGCTTTAAACTTCTTGATGACACTGCGCACGTTAGACACAGGAACATTCAGGTCTTTGGAGATGGACTTGTAGCCTTGAGATTGCTCATGCTTCCTCACAATTTGGTTTCTCAAGTCCTCAGACAGTTCTTTGGTCTTCTTTCTTTTCTCCATGCTCAATGTGGTACACACAAGGACACAGGACAGAGGTTGAGTCAACGTTAATCCATGTCAACTGGCTGCAAGTGTGATTTAGTTATTGCCAACACCTGTTAGGTGCCACAGGTAAGTTACAGGTGCTGTTAATTACACAAATTAGAGAAGCATCGCATGATTTTTCAAACAGTGCCAATACTTTTGTCCACCCTCTTTTTTATGTTTGGTGTGGAATTATATCCAATTTGGCTTTAGGACAATTCTTTTTGTGTTTTTTTCATTTAAGACAAATGAAGATAGTAATACCAAAGAATTTGTGTTTGCAATCATTTTCAGGAAGAAACTGAGTATTATCTGACAGAATTGCATGGGTGTGAATACTTTTGGCCACAACTGTAAGACTAAAAATCAGAGCAAAAGATATTATCTAATTTATAAGCAGAAGAAGACTAAGCAGTGTATGGGGGTGAGTCCGTTCCTCCTCGTGGTGCCCCTGGAAAATGCCTGCTGCTGCTGGCCAAACTGAATGAGGACAAATCCTGTTGTAAATCTTTTGTGACAGGCAGAACGGAAGGTGTAATCTTCAAACTTTTATAGATAACAACTACAGGAATGCCTGTCACAAATAAGAATATGATGAAGAAGAAGAATAGGAAAAAGATGAAGAAGTAGAATATGAAGAAGAATAATAGTTGAATAAGAAGAATATGAAAAATGTAAAAAAAAAGAATAATAGGAAGAAGGTGAAGAAGATGAATAAGGCTACTTTCACACATCAGGTTTTCGGCGTCAGGCGCAATCCGGCGTCGTGCCGGAATGCCGGATCCGGCAAATGTTTTGTAAAACCTGATGTGCCGGATCCGGTTTTCTGCCGGATCCGTCTTGTTCTTGACAGACAAAACCGGATCCGTCTCATCCGGTTCATCCGTTTTTCTATCCGTTTTTCGACGGATTACGCCGGATCCGGTTTTTAAAATTGACCCTTGTGGCCCCTCAAGGCAGAGTACACTGGCAGGATGACAGAGTGTGAAAGATTTGTGCCCTAAAACCAAACTTGTGTACCTTCTGGACCAACAGTATATACCTTTGCCAACCAAAGTTGGCTATCTTGTCATGGTCTACTATTTTTAGCTTTAGGCCACAGGTGTGTACCTGGTTGTGTTTTATGCAAAGTATTTCACCTTTAACAAAAGTTGTGTACATTGTTAGGAAATCACCAACAATAAACACAACTTTTTAGGTGAAATACTTTGCTTCAAACACAACCAGGAACACAACTGTGGCAAAAAGCTAAAATTTACCCACAGTTATATACCTGGTTTTGAATACCTTTTTACCTTTGAAATACCCTGTATTTAACCTTTTTTTTAAACATAGTTCGCCGCAGAAAGAAAAGACAGACAACCATTGTGAAACGATAATTTAACTTTTATTTAAAATTTTTTTTTTTTTGTAAAATGTTTTTAAAGTGCAACAAACTTTTTTAATAAAGGTTTTAAACCCAATGGGCATTTTTATTAAAAAAAAAACACATTACAAATCTGTGTATTGTGGGGTGGAAATACTGCTGGAGGGGCTGCGGGACACTTCGACACTGGGTGTGTGGAGAGAGGACTGGGATCGTGGTGGGGAAGGAACAGTTAGAGGTGAAGGTGTGGAAAAAACTACAGAATGGGTGGACATGTTGGAGGCAGAAGAGGTGGTGGGCGGTGGAGTGGAGGGTTGGGCAGGGACTGTAGGAGCAGATGATGTTGATGGAAAGTTGTATGGGGAAGGAGTTTGGTACGGGGAAGGAGTTTGGTACGGGGAAGGAGTTTGGTACGGGGCAGGTTGCTGGAAGTGGGGAGATGTCTGGTACTGGGGAGGCTGCTGGTACTGGGGAGGTTGCTGGTATGTAATAGGAGGGGGAGGATGGAAAGTGGCTGGAGGGGGTGCAGATGTAATAGGAGGGGGAGGATAGAAAGTGGCTGGAGGGGGTGCAGATGTAATAGGAGGGGGAGGATGGAAAGTGGCTGGAGGGGGTGCAGATGTAATAGGAGGGGGAGGATGGAAAGTGGCTGGAGGGGGTGCAGGTGGAGGAACTACAGTGGTGGGAGGTGGAGGTTGGGAGGTAACCTGCTGTAGAGCACCGTGGCACGAATGCATTACATGCATCTGCTGGGTAGGAGATAGTGTTGCCATGCGCTCCACAACAGACCTGAAAAAGGTGTGGTTTGGCGAAGATCTTGCTTCTGAATGCATGGTTTGCAGAAGTGTCTTCACCTCCAGAATGCTGGAGTTGATCTGCTGAAAGCCTGCGGAGATTTGCTCTGACAAGACTTTTAGACAGTTCTGGAAAGATGCATTCAGATGCAAGAACTCTTGCGCATAACTCTTTTCCTGACCCCTGTGCCGCTGCCGCCCAGTACCCGCAGGTGTACTAGAGGTGGCAGGGGCAGAAGGGTGGGGTAAAGGGAAAGCGATCTCCTCACCAGCAGCTTCATGTAATGTAGGCGGCCACGATGCTCCTGTGCTGGTGGATGGGACAGATGGGTCGAATGTGTGGGAAGGCTGGGAAGGTGCAGATGTACCGGGGCGGTCGAAGTGTCCCTCGGTGCCGGTCTCCTCAGGGATCGCCTCAGAAGGGTCCAATCGTGCAGGCTCCCGAGTGCTGCTCACCGTGCTGTGGAATAAAGAGAAAACAAAACAATTAAAATACTGACATGGTATGGCCCTGGCTGAAAAAAAAAAGTTACATCTAACATTTTTTTTCACATGTGGTGTGTAATATTTACCTTCTGGTGAGCATTGTTTCCCGGAGGAACGACAGGGCTTGTGCGTACTTGTACTTGCTCCTGCGTCCTCCAGATCCACTCGGGGCCCGCATCTCTTTATTGAACTCCTTCTTGAAACGATCCCTCACAGACCGCCACCGATTCACAATTCTGTTCCCTGAAACGAGAAAGGAGTGGTTAGTATACAACATCAGTGTTTCACAAACTCCAGTCCTCATGGTCCCCAGGGGTCATGTTTTCAGGATTTCCATAGTAAATAGAAATCCTGAACACATGATCCGTGGGGACCACGAGGACTGGAGTTCGGGAAACACTGGTTTACATCAAGCAACCGGTACTGTATATACTTACGCTCTTTAATCTGGGCCCGAACATCGAGGTCCTCCCAGCGGCCCACAAGGAGCGAACAGATTTCCTCCCAGAGTCGTCGGGTAACGATAAGGTCAGCGTGGCGGCGGTCAGCCATATTCCAGAGCGGCTCCCTTTGTCTGAAGAGATCGATGAGGTGGTCCACATCGAGTCCTCCATCCTCACCGTCAGAGTCGGGAGCACGCTGTGAAGGCTGTTAAAGAAAAAGACAAAAATAACATAATTAGCCTCCACAAAAGAAATGAAATAAAAAGTGCAAAAAAACAAAGCAAAAATATTTATACTTACACGCTGGTGACCGCCGCGTTGCTGTCGCCGACGACCCTGGGAGGCACTGCGAGGACCTCTTGGCCGAGCACCAGATTGGGAAGACTAGAGAAGAAAACGAAAAATGTTATGTCTTTGGATGTAGGCATTTGTTTGCTGTGTTTGGTCTGCAGAACATTGTTTTCTATGTGTTGTGTGTAGTGTGATGTTGTGTTTCTGCGTTTGATGCAAAAAACTTACCAATTGTGAGCCCACTCCAGGTGTCTGTCCACCCCTTCCTTCTTCTTCTGGGAGCTCCTCTTCATCTTGTGATTCCTGTTTTGAAATAAAAGGCAATGAATAGACATATATTACAGAGATGATGGATTTTGGAAATAAAAACTTACCGTCAAACGCTGACGATGCGAGGGAGGGCTCCCAGAAGAGGATGTGCTGTCCTGTTGATGGCCAGACTCCATGGCTGTGGGTGGTGTTACTGCTGCTGCTGTTGCTGCTGCCAGTGATGCCATTTCTGCTGCTGCTGCTGCTGCATCTCTTTGGCGGCTGTTGAATAAAGAGAAACAAAGGGCCAATGAATATCTTGATATTCCATGGCCCTAGTTTGGAGGAATGGGGGATTTGATAATTACCGTCTCTCATCTGCTGCTGGACTCCCCTCCCGTTGTTCAGCATGCTGCTCCATTTGGGGTGGTGCTGATGGTGCTGCTGCTGCAGATGTCTGCTGCCTTCTCCTGCTCCTGGTTCTTGGCTTGGGTGGCATGTTGGGTGTGGCTGAGGGTCCCATTGTCTTGCTTTTATATATCTCCTGTGGGCAGAGCTACTGAGCATGCTCAGACCAAAAAAACGGATCCGGCGCATTGCGGCGCTCATAGGCTTTCATTGTGTGAAAAAGCCGGACGCGCCGGATCCGGCGTGTCCAGCTTTTTCGCCGGAGACAAAAAACGTTACAGTAGCCATTTTTTCCAGACGCCGGATCGCGACACATTGCCGGATCCGGCGAAAACCGGATGAAACGCATGGCCATCCGGCGCGATCCGGCGCAAATGCAAGTCAATGGGGGGGAAACCGGATCCGGCATTGCATTTCGCCGGATCCGGTTTCTGTCAAAAGCGCCGGATCGCGCCTGACGGCGAAAACCTGATGTGTGAAAGAGGCCTAAGGTGAAGAAGAAGTTGATGAAAAAGATGCTGCTGAGGATCATGAAGGAAAAAGTGTGGGAGAAGTAAAAAAGAAGGTGAAGAGCATGGAAGTAGTGAAACATACATATCTAACAAAATATAAACAAGGTTAACATAGTCAATATCTTTGTAACTCCGAACGTCTTTAAAAAAAAAAAAATGTATTCCTGCTATTCCATTTGATTGGCCTAAACCTCTATGCCTTTAATGTCTCCTCCACCTCCCCCAATACATTCTACATTATTATTAGTTGTTTTTCTTCATGTAGAATTAACCTACTGTACAAGGAAAGAAAGGGTTTATTTTAATTCCGATATTTCTGACCCATTGACTTGCATTGGTTTCCGGTATCGGAATCGGCGATATCCGATACTTTTTGGGTATCAGTCCGATCCAATCCGATCTGATATTTCACGATATCGGATGGTATCGCTCAGCACTAATTATAGCCATATGCTCACCTGCAATCCCACCCATAACCTGTAGAGAATAGTGGCGCTGTTTCTTGAAAAGCAGCCACATTGCAATATTGAATTACCTGTTATAATAATGGATAGCGCTGAGATCAGTCCTCCTGTTTGCCACATGCCCTGACGGCCCACCTTTACGGTGATATATGGTGTCAGTGCTCCAGATTAGTGGCCACGCTTTACACTCATTTGCGCTAAAAGCGATTCTGTTCTGCTTGAATTTCCCTCTGTAATGTAAAGCCATAATACGAGTATATATAACAGCGCCATGCTTTGAGAATTCCTACCGACAAGAAGTGGCAATAAAATGAATGTCAAAGGGTCAATTAAACGGCCTCCAAATTCATGGAGAAAATGAATGGCCTTAAACTTCCCGCTAACCTCCCCATCCTACCAAAATGTTTCCAGATTATTATTCTTAAATTATCCAGCGAGACATAAAGATGGAAGGAAGATTTATCTTGTATTGGATGCAATTCTCGAGAAATCATTTACAAATCCAGCGCATACGACACAATGAAATGGCCACTCTCCTAAAATGAAGCTGCAAATCAATCCCATCATACAGAACTCATCACCGAGCGAGACATCGCTGCGCACCGTGCGCTAACCTATAGTATTCTCCAAAGTGCTCAGCCTCCCATGCATATTCAGTGTTCATTAGTTCTTTACAAGTTTGTCAATGAAGGAATGACCGTACTGCTGTTCAACGTGTAAAGTAGTCCAGAAAATGATGTACGACAGCAAAGAGAGGGTGCAATAAATATTGCAACTGAACGAAGAAAACAGCATATGGGCATCTCCTAAGACGGGACAAAAGTGTACAAGCATACCGTAATAATGTGCTTTATATTACAGGGAAGTATTATAGTAGTTACATTCTTGTACATAGAGGTAGGGATGAGCAGACCTGTAGAAGTCCAAAGTTTGGTTCAGGAACCTGAACTTGACCCTGGACCCGAACCCCATATAAGTCAAAGGGGACCCAAACTTTGGTGTTGTAAAAGGGTAATAGTAAGGTCTAGGGGGCTACAAAAGGTAGCAAAATGAGGGTAAGAGCAGGACAATTGCCCTGCAAATAGATGTGGATAGGAAAATGAGTTAAAATAACAGACAAAATAAAATAATCTAATAATCTTGAACCAGGAGGCAGAGGCTCAAGTGGAGGAATGGAACTGTGTATGTACTTGTTAATGATGGCATAAGTAAACGGAAAAAAAACTACTTGGGGTCCCCCTTATTTTTAATAACCTGCCAAGGAAAGCACACAACTGTGAGCTGGTCTTATGCTGGGAAGGGACCAATATCTACAAGTATGGGCCTATTAACATATGCCCTCAGCTGTCTGCTTTGCCTTTGCTGGTTATTAAAAATGGGAGGACCCTAAAAGAAATGACGTGGGTTCCCCCCTATTTTTTAGTAACCAGCTAAGACAAAGCAGGCAGTTGAGGGGTGATATTAATAGGCTGGGAAGAGCCCTTGGCCACCCCAGAAATGGTTCTCTGCTCATCGCACGTCACCACTCATACCGGATCTCTCGCTGCCCTCATGAGAACCGGTGCCTTTTAACTGAGGTAACCTTACTGATGTCACCGCCTGTCACAGCGGCCAGGTCTCCCAGAGCGCAGCGTGAGACCTGGCATTGGCTGCTGCTCCACTGTATGGAGCTTCATTCTCTGAAGAATGGCGCTTCATACACTGGATGAAAAAGAAGGGGATTGTCGTGGGACCTTCATTTAGAGTACGTCAGACCGGTGTGGATTATTTTTTTTAATCAATGGGTAAAAGAGCGAAAAATAAATATTTTTTTCTGTGTTTTTTCCCTTTTTACTTACTGAGTTAGTAATGGTAGTGTCTGATAGACACCTCTCCAAAATTAACCCATGCTTAATGTCAGTGAACGTTACACAGCTGACATCAAGCCCACAATCCAATTATCCTGATTGCCTCCATGCAGGGCAATTGGGAAGAGTCAAGGCTAAGTACCAGAATTGGTGCATCTAATGGATGCACCATTTCTGGGGCAGCTGAGGGCTGGTCTTATTAGGCTGGGAGGAGGCCAATATCCATAGACCTTCCCAGACTATTAATATCAGCCCCTAGCTGTCTGGTTTGCCTTAGCTGGTTTTTACAAATAGGGGGAACCCATGTCATTTTACTTAGGGTCCCCCATTTTTAGTAACCAGCAAAGGCAAAGCAGACAGCTAGGGGCATTTATTAATAGGCTTGGAAGGTCCATAGATATTGCATAATAATCAGCTTGCAGCTCTCTGCTTCCCCTGGCTGTTAATAAAAAATAGGGGTGACCACACATCTTTTTCTAAATTATCTATTTATGTTGTACTGTCAATCCGGGTCACGTGATGCACCAGCCAATCACAGCCATGTTATTACTTGGCATGGCTAAGATGGGGTCTTCGGTTCCCATTACCTTAAAGCTTGTTGATTGAAAGGCTGCAGCACAGCCAACAAGCTTTATTAGGCTGCCAAACCCAAACAGTAACACAGATGTACAGTAAGAAGTCTATTTTTGGGGTTCGGTACCAGACACTAGTTATCCGGCACTAACCCCATACTTTACAATTTGGGTTCGCTTATCCCTACATAGAAGCAGTATTATAGTAGTTATATTCTTGTACATAAGAGCAGTATTAAAGTAGTTATATTCATGTACATAGAGGTGGTATTATAGTAGTTATATTCTTGTACATAGGGGGCAGTATTATAGTAGTTATATTCTTGTACATAGGAGAAGTATTATAGTAGCTATATTCTTGTACATAGGGGCTGTATTATAGTAGTTATATTCTTGTACATAGGGGGCAGTATTATAGTAGTTATATTCTTGTATACAGGAGCAGTATTATAGTAGTTATATTCTTGTACATAGGAGCAGTATTATAGTAGTTATATTCTTGTACATAGGGGCAGTATTATAGTAGTTATATTCTTGTACATAGGGGCAGTATTATAGTAGTTATATTCTTGTATATAGGAGCAGCATTATAGTAGTTATATTCTTGTACATAGGGGCAGTATTATAGTAGTTATATTCTTGTACATAGGGAGCAATATTATAGTAGTTATATTCTTGTACATAGGGAGCAGTATTATAGTAGTTATATTCTTGTACATAGGGGTAGTATTATAGTAGTTATATTCTTGTACAGGAGGCAGTATTATAGTAGTTATACATGTAGTAGTTTAGTGTTTTCTGGCAGCAATATATGTGTGCTTCTTTATCACTTTTATTACTTCCTTCCTGTAATTTATTACATGCCTCCTAATTATCATACTGTTATTTCCTATAAAAATTGACATCTGTTATTCGTACTTTATGACAAAGAAACAGCACAGACACATGAAGCGCGTTAGCCCTGTTTCTATTTCATGATTAGTTCCCCCGGGGGCTGCTAAGAATAATGCCGCTGATATTACGGCTATTTCTAGAACTAATATTTCCTATTCCTTGATAAAAGCCCAGTGTGAGAGAATGAAGCAAACAACAATAGGATATATTATCATGGCCGACGTTTGCTGGAGACGTATCCTGTCACTCCACAATTACATGATGGCGGCTGAGATAATGAATGCTCTTCTGCATCTTCATTTACTAGTTTTCCTGTCAATCAAAAATGTTGTAATTACAGGCAGAGATAAGTGCCCCCTCACACAGGGAAACGGCGCCATTACGTCGCTCTACAATGCCAAAAGCGGTTTTCGGATCGTCGTTCCGGCGGCGTCAGATGTAGCGCCACATTTGTGTAATCCTTTTTAATAAAGACAGAACAGCTGCGGGGGAAAATTACCATTAGTTTTCAGTGTTGGTTAAAGAAAAGAATCCGACCAGGATTTACTTGTCAAACAATGTCACTGTATGTGGAGCGAGGAAAAACAAAAACGCTCACATTTTATAGAACAAAGCCGTAAAATCAATACATTAAAACTCACAGGAAGACCTGGAGATAAACTGGTGACAGATGTTGGGTTGCATTTTTTTTCTTTAGATTTAAAGTGCTATGAAAATTAGAAATGCTCCTCCGAGGTTCCCAAAAATATTTCCAATTTAAAGGGGATGTCCAAGATTGACTACTTTCCTCCAAAAACAGGCCAACACTTCTGCACAAATGAGTCCGATGTTGGAACTCTCAATGAAGCTGATGTGTAATACCACACACAGCCTGTACACAGGGGTGGTGCTGTTTTTGAAAGGAGGAAGCCATGTTTTTTCTAATCCTGGAATCCCCTTAGAATCATAGAATCGTAGAGTTGGAAGGGACCTCCTGGGCCATCTGGTCCAACCCCCTGCTCAAAGAAGGATTCGCTAAATCATCCCAGTCAGATGTCTGTCCAGCCTCTGTTTGAAGACTTCTATTGAAGGAGAACTCACCACTTCTCGTGGCAGCTTGTTCCACTCATTGATCACTCTGTCAAAAAGTTTTTTCTAATATCTAATCTGTGTCTCCTCCCATTCAGTTTCATCCCATTGCTTCTAGTCTTTCCTTGTGCAAATGAAAATAAAGATGATCCTTCTACAATGTGACAGCCCTTGAGATATTTGTAGACAGCTACCGTATATACTCGTGTATAAGCCGAGATTTTGAGCCCATTTTTTTGGGCTGAAAGTCACCCTCTTGGCCTATACACGAGTCATATACCGGGGAGATCGGCGTGGGAGGGGGAGCGGGGGTGTCAGATGATACTCACCCTTCCCTGCAGCTCCCCTGCTTGTCCCATGTTGTCGACGCTGCTCTCTTCCTGCTTCAGCGGTCAAATGGTACCCGCTCATTAAATATGTGCATATTTAATGAGCGGGAACCATTTGACCGCTGAAGCAGGAAGAGAGCAGCGCCGACAACATGGAACACGCAGGGGAGCTGCAGAGACAAGCGTCAGGACCGGGTGAGTATGACCGGGGGGGGGCATAGTCACCTGTCCCTGCGCTCTGCTGTCTTGCGTCCTCTGCAGTGACATTCAGGTCAGAGGGCGCGATCGTGCTCTCTGCCTGCACAGTCACTTCAGAGCCAGCAACGCTGATGAGCAGGGGGGCAGCGATGGAGGTGAGTATACAGGGTTTTTTTGTAACGGAGGCAGCGGCAGCAACAGCAATAAGACGGAGCCACTCACTGTGCAGATAACTGGGGCCACTCACTGCAGCTTAACTGGGGCCACTCACTGTCCTCATTATCTGGGGCCACTCACTGTGCAGCATTATCTGGGGCCACACACTGTGCAGCATTATCTGGGGCCACTCACTGCAGCATTATCTGGGGCCACACACTGTGTACCATTATCTGGGGCCACTCACTGTGCAGCATAACTGGGGCTACTCACTGTCCTCATTATCTGGGGCCACTCACTATGCAGTATAACTGTTGCCACTCACTGTCCTCATTATCTGGGGCCAATCACTGTGCAGGATAACTGGGGCTACTCACTGTCCTCATTATCTGGGGCCACACACTGTGCAGCATTATCTGGGTCCACACATTGTGCAGCATTATCTGGGGCCACTCACTGTGCAGCATTATCTGGGGCCACTCCCTGTGCACCCTCGGCTTATACGCGAGTCAATAAGTTTTCCCAGTTTTTTGTGACAAAACTAGGGGGGTCGGCTTATACACGGGTTGGCTTATACACGAGTATATATGGTTTTAAGTCTCCTCTCAGTCTTCTCTTCTGCAAGCTAAACATTCCCAGATCCTGCAGCCTTTCCTCATAAGACAGGGTTTGCAGACCGGTCACCATTCTGGTCGCTCTTTTCTGAACTTGCTCCAGTTTGTTGATGTCTTTTTTAAAATGTGGCACCCAGAACTGGACACAGTATTCCAGATGAGGTCTGACCAAAGAGGAGTAGAGGGCAATAATGACTTCACGTGATCTAGACTGTATGCTTCTGTTAATACATCCTAGAATTGCATTTGCCTTTTTTGCTGCTGCATCACACTGTTGACTCATATTCAGTCTGTGATCTAGTAGTATACCCAAGTCTTTTTCACATGTGCTGCTGCTTAGCCCTATTCCTCCCATTCTGTATATGCTTTTTTCATTTTTATTGCCCAGATGTAGCACTTTGCATTTTTCCCTGTTAAAAACCATTCTGTTAGTTGCTGCCCACTGCTCCAGTTTATTTATATCTTTTTGAATCCTCTCTCTCTCTTCTCTAGTATTAGCTATCTCTCCTAGCTTTGTGTCATCAGCAAATTTAATCAGTTTACCTTCAATTCCTTCATCTAAATCTTTGATAAAGATGTTGAACAATACAGGGCCCAGGACAGAGCCCTGTGGTACCCCACTTGAGACATTCTTCCAACTGGATGTGAAGCCATTTACGACCACTCTTTGGGTCCGATCACTAAGCCAGTTTTGAGTCCACCTAACAGTTGCCTTGTTCATTCCATGCAACAAAGATCCAAGGTGTATGTGCAGTCACATAAAAGTAGATATATGTAGTAGAATATAGTAAAAAACTATCAAAATAGGATGCACAATTGGACTAAATGAGAAAAAGGACACATCGGAACTTAAATCATATAACAACGAGAAAGCCGAAAAACAGACGTCCAATATTAAAAATAAAATAAATATTTTATTCACAAAATCAATAATACACAAAAATGATGGGGAACAAATACCAAACAAAGGGCAAAAACTAGGAACCCATATAGCACCACAGTATAATCCATATAACTAAAGTGTCATAGTGTTAAAAATAATTTATACAAAAGAATATATAATAATTAATATTTAACCAGGTGAAAAAAGTCAATTCACAGCAATATATTCATAATACTTAACCTCTTCGCCACCGCCCACAGTAGATAAACGTTGGCGCTTGCTGGGCTTTGTGCAGCGCCAACGTTTATCTACTGTCGGCTGTTTTGTGCCCCCCGGGACCCCCTCATACCTTATAACGCGGGGATCCCGGTGCACAATGCATGCTGGGACCCCCGACGTCATCGAGACCAGATTGGTTCAGGTCCTGATGACGTCGCGTCACAGCAGCCAATGAGAGAGCTCGCTGGGAAAGCTGCTTGTTTCCCGGCGATCTCCCTCATTATAACGCGACTTCTCCTCTGAGCTCATGCTGACAGATGAGCAGAGGTGAAGCAGCGTTACTGTGTGACTAGATCGCTGCCTGGCACAGCTGATCGCTGCCTGGCACAGCTGTGTCAGGCAGCGATCTTGTCACACAGTAACGCTGCTTCACCTCTGCTCATCTGTCAGTGTGAGATCAGAGGAGAAGTGGCGTTACTATGTGCCGGGCAGCGATCTTGTCATATAGTAACGCTGCTTCTCCTCTGATCATCTGCCAGTGTGAGATCAGAGGAGAAGTGGCGTTACTATGAGTCAAAAATACAAAAAATAAAAAAACACAAAAATAAAAAAAAAGTAAAGAAAAAAAAAGCAGGTAGGCAGGCTAGGGCTAGGTCTAGGGTTAGGGCTAGGGCTAGGGTTAGGGCTAGGGTTAGGGCTAGGGTTAGGGCTAGGGCTAGGGTTAGGGCTAGGGTTAGGGCTAGGGTTAGGGCTAGGGTTAGGGGTGTGTTGGGGTTAGGGTTGGAATTCGAATTGGGGGTTTCCACTGTTTAGGTACATCAGGGGCTCTGTAAATGCAATATGACGCCCGCAGACCATTCCATCAAAGTCTGCATTCCAGAACGTCACTACTTCCCTTCCGAGCCCCACCGTGTGCCCAAACAGTGGTCCCCCCCCACATGTGGGGTACCAGCGTACTCAGGACAAATTGGACAACAACTCTTAGGGTCCAATTTCTCCTGTTACCCTTGTGAAAATAAAAATTGGGAGCTACAAGATCATTTTTGTGGAAAAAAAATGATTTTTTTATTTTCACGGCTCTACATTATAAACTTTAGTGAAACACTTGGGGGTTCAAAGTGCTCACCACACATCTAGATAAGTTCCTTGGGGGGTCTAGTTTCCAAAAAGGGGTCACTTGTGGAGGATTTCCACTGTTTAGGCACATCAGGGACTCTGTAAATGCAATATGACGCCCGCAGACCATTCCATCAGTCTGCATTCCAGAACGTCACTACTTCCCTTCCGAGCCCCACCGTGTGCCCAAACAGTGGTCCCCCCCCACATGTGGGGTACCAGCGTACTCAGGACAAATTGGACAACAACTCTTAGGGTCCAATTTCTCCTGTTACCCTTGTGAAAATAAAAATTGGGAGCTAAAAGATCATTTTTGTGGAAAAAAAATGATTTTTTTATTTTCACGGCTCTACATTATAAACTTTAGTGAAACACTTGGGGGTTCAAAGTGCTCACCACACATCTAGATAAGTTCCTTGGGGGGGTCTAGTTTCCAAAAAGGGGTCACTTGTGGAGGATTTCCACTGTTTAGGCACATCAGGGGCTCTGCAAACGCGACATGACACCCGCAGACCATTCCATCAAAGTCTGCATTCCAAAACGTCACTACTTCCCTTCCGAGCCCCCCCGTGTGCCCAAACAGTAGTTTTCTTCCACATATGGGGTACCAGTGTACTCAGGACAAATTGGACAACAACTTTTGGGGTCCAATTTCTCCTGTTACCCTTGTGAAAATAAAAAATTGGGGGCTAAAAGATCATGTTTGTGGAACAAAAATGATTTTTTATTTTCATGGCTCTACGTTATAAACTTCTGTGAAGCACTTGGGGGTTCAAAGTGCTCACGACACATCTAGATAAGTTCTTTAAGGGGTCTAGTTTCCAAAATGGGGTCACTTGTGGGGGTTTCCACTGTTTAGGCACATTAGGGGCTCTCCAAATGCGACATGGCGTCCTATCTCAATTCCAGCCAATTCTGCATTGAAAAAGTCAAACGGCACTCCTTCCTTTCTGAGCTCTGCCGTGTGCTCAAAGAGTGGTTTAGCCCCACATACGGGGTATCGGCGTATTTGGGAGAAATTGCACAAAAAATTTTGTGGTTCATTTTCTGTTTTTACACTTGTGAAAATAAAAAAAATGGTTCTGAAGTAAAATGTTTGTGAAAAAAAGTTAAATGTTTATTTTTTCCTTCCACATTCCATTCATTCATGTGAAGCACCTGAAGGGTTAATAAACTTCTTGAATGTGGTTTTGAGTACATTGAGAGGTGCAGTTTTTAGAATGGTGTCACTTTTGGGTATTTTCTGTCATATTGACCCCCCAAACTCACTTCAAATGTGAGGTGGTCCCTAAAAAAAATGGTGTTGTAAATTTTGTTGTAAAAATGAGAAATCGCTGGTCAACTTTTAACCCTTATAACTTCCTAAAAAAAAAAAAATTATGTTTCCAAAATTGTGCAGATGTAAAGTAGACATGTGGGAAATGTTATTTATTAACTATTTTGTGCGATATCACTCTCTGATTTAAGGGCATAAAAATTAAAAGTTTGAAAATTGCAAAATTTTCAAAATTTTTGCCAAATTTCGATTTTTTTTAACATATAAGCGCAGTTCATATCTAAGAAATTTTACCACTATCCTGAAGTACAATATGTCATGAGAAAACAATGTCAGAATCAGCAGGATCCGTTGGAGCGTTCTAGAGTTATGGCCTCATAAAGTGACACTGGTCAGAATTGAAAAAATTGGCCTGGTCACGAAGGCAAAAACAGGCTCAGGCGCGAAAGGGTTAAAGTGCAAAGTGCAACTATTAACATATTAATAGGATTTGTGAAAAAACCACTGATAAAGTGCTATTATAGCTAAAGTGGAAAGTACATATGCCGGCATATAAGGTAAAGGCACAATGGTCACATAGATAAAGCAACATATATATAGGCTTGTATGCTTATAAAATATGTTATGCCACAGGTAGAACGTTATCTGTTAAGAAGAGGCATGTGCAGGAATGCAAAATAGAGGCACAATGGCCACTTAAAATGCCTCTCTAAAGTGCATGGCGCCACAAATAAAGCCGGACAAACCAAATAAGTGCCCCATAAATACCTGGTGTAAGTGGTGCAGGATTCCTAGGATGCGCCCGACCCCGACGCGCGTTTCGGCATCTGCCTTCGTCAGAGGGTGGCATCATCCAGGAATGGGTAGGTATATATATAATAGGGAACCAATGGGAAAGGGAACAGGATGGTGTGACGCGCGCCGCCATCACGCACCGTCAGGAGATCCCGCCCCTCTGCCCCACGTAGTCCCCGCGGCCGCGAATAGATATTGCGTTTACAGGGGACGTAGACGCGGCAGCCTGAGATCCCTGCGATGCTGATGTCAACGCGCATGCCTCCTGGCCCTCCGTCATTGGTAGGCATAAACCATGTGACCAAAAGGTCCTTCAAGGTAATCAAAGAGGAGAACATAGAATCCTATAACATAGCGTCATTGGTGGATAAAGATCAGGTGACCAGAAGGTCCTACGGGATGCATACATAAGATGCTGAAACAGGCATTATTAATGAAATATAAACAAATGACCAAATGGTCCTGACAGGTGAAAGGACGAGGGAAACAAAAAAAGAAAAAGAAAAAAGAAAAAGTGATAATCGAGTATAGTAAATAAATAAAACAAAAAATAATATAAGTGTAAAGAACTATATAAATATAAAATAAATAAGGAGAAAGAATACCCCATGTGTGAAAATATACAGTAAAAGAAATGTGCATTAGAAATAAGAAAAAATACATATAATATATATATATATATATAGAAATATATACATATATAGTGAAAAAGTGTAAATATATGTATACCAATAATACATTAATAATAAAAATTATTATATAATAAAGAAAAATAATAAAAAACACAACATATTAGACATAAAGAACAGAAAATACCCATAAAAACTGTGTCATATAATACTACAAAAGTACACTTATTTCCTACATAATAAATTATGAACAATAATATATTATTTTTATTCTCCTTTTTGTATATTTTCCTCTCCTTCCTTGTCCCCATAACACTTTCTTCTTTCTTTATAGATACAGAGCTTCCAGGAAAATGTGTTATGATGAGTCACCGAAGGAGGAAAAAACAAAATACCAGCTAAGTCCAGAAAAACCATAGAGGTTGGCAGCTATCGGACTGCAGACCCCTGAACCTATCCACAACAACTAGCAGTAGCCGTGGGGGATTCCTACGGTGCCCTAGACCCCTCGATCACAGCCGGAGAGCTACATAGCCTAAAGACAGAAAGGGGAAAAACTAAACTGCCCCAGAGCAGACCCCAAAGCAATAGGCAGCCCCCAACATATAATGACGGTGAAGCAAGATGAAAACACTAACACAGATAGAAAGATAGGTTGAGCAAATGATGGGGCCCAAGCTAACTACATAGGACAGGATAGGAAAGCTGCTGTCTGCCATCCGCAAAAACCCTATAAAAATGAGCCAACCGACTGATAGGAAAAACAGGCCCTGAAGTCGCTAGGCTTCAAAAGACTATATCAGCACTCAGGTATATTCTGAAGACAGAGCAAAAGATCAACAGATCAGAGACAAAAATGGAATTCAGCTCACCCCCGGCCGGGGATGGCAGGACTCCCAAAAAACAAGGCAAAACAAAAACAAAACTGAAGAGTACAAAGCAGAGCAGAAAAACTTAGCTTTGAGACGCAGGAATCAGACTGGCCTCCAAGAATCTAGCAGGAAAATCACCAGCCAGGAAGAAGGGCGTCGGCAACCTTATATCCAGTCCTCAATTCCAGCCACCCAGTCATCATCTAGCTGCCCAGCTGTTTGGTAATCAGTCTCACCACCTTCCTTCACCAGAGGAGGGAGTTCATCAGACCTCAATGGTGAAGGGAAAAATGAACTCACAACAGAAATGGATCAAAGAAGTCTCCTCTGAAGATTGGAATACAGAAATGGTATGTATAGTGATAGACCATAATAACTGAATAAATAAAAAAGAAAATTTATTAATATACAGACATGTCTCACACATTATTAATAATATACTCTAACCCTAAAATAATTTTTTTTTTACATAGTAATTAATAATAAAATAACCTATTAAAATACATATTTGAGATTAAAATACAAAATTATATAGAAAGGATGACATAGGTGGTCATAGGAATGGAGCAAAGCTGATGTTTTCATTTAAACCAAGGGGGTGGATGGTATTTAATGTCCGCATCAATCTTGTTTCCATTTGTGCCAATCTCTGACTGATGTTCCCTCCCCTTATTGATGGTGGAATTTTGTCAATGCCCCTGATTCTCAAGCCTGATGGATCACAGTCGTGAAATTGCCTAAAATGTTTAGGGAGGGTTTTTAGAAAACTTATTTCATCTTCATTTTTTGCGGCAATAATGCCATTGACATGCTCACGTACACGAACCTTTAACTGGCGAGTTGTCAATCCTATATAGATTTTTGGGCATGGGCAGACTGCATAATAGATTACTGCTTTTGTCTCACAGTCAATATAATGGTTAATGTTAAAGGTTCTTTGACCTAAGGAGTCACTAAATTGATCTATCCTGTCGATATTCGGACAGGCCACACAGTGTCCACATTGAAAAGATCCTTTTTTTTGTTTTATCTGTAAAAAAAAGTTTTAAGGTTCATTATGATAATAACTCTTAACAAGTTTATCCCGAATGTTTTTGGATCGACGATATGTGATACTAGGTTCCTTAGTGAGATATTTGGATAGTGTCTTATCCACTGTGAGTACTGGCCATGCCATAGCCAATGCAGCTCTCATTCTCTGATTTTCTGTATGATAATTAGAGATAAATCGAACATGTGATGTTATATCAGGTTTAGAAGAGGAATATAGCAAGTCATTTCTTTGGGAATATCTCGCCCTATTATATGCCTTTTTAATACTCCGTCGACTATATCCCCTGTCCATGAATCTCTTTTTTAAGTTCTTCAGCTCGGGTTTCAAAATCTTCCTCAGTTGAGCACAAACGTCTCAATCTGAGAAATTGTCCCACTGGGATTGATCTAATTAATGCCAGGGGATGTGCCGATGAGGCATGCAAAAGTGCATTTGTAGATGTACTTTTTCTAAAAATGTCCGTCTGCAGTATATTGTTGCACTCACGTTTAACCAACACGTCCAAAAATTCAATTAAGTCTCTATCATAGTGACATGTCAAATGAAAATTCAACTTATTCTGGTTAAGTTCCTAGATGAATTGATCAAGGGATTCGGCCGAGCCCTGCCAGATGAAAAAAATATCGTCAATGTACCGTGTCCAAAAGAGAACACGGCACATTGACTGCAAATGATCTGATAGAAAGAGGTCCCTCTCCCACAGCCCCAGGAACAGATTGGCGTATGCAGGTGCATACGATGCACCCATTGCTGTTCCCTGGAGCTGCAGGTAGAAGGACTCATTGAAAATGAAAAAAATTGTGGGTAAGACTGAACTCCAAAATAAAATCTCTGATGGCAGGGGAATTATTGGACATTGACAAAAAATATGTAGTTGCCTTGATCCCTTCACCATGTCTAATATTAGAATATAAAGATTCAACATCACATGTGGCAAGTAATGTATCGCTCTCAATGTGAAGGCCATCAGTTTTTTTAAGAAATTCATTAGTATCACGAATAAGCGACGGGAGGCACTCAACCAAAGGTTGTAGATTATGATCAATAAACTTACCCAAATTTTCCAAAAAATTCCTATTGCCTGACACAATTGGCCTGCCAGGAGGACAATCCAAATTTTTATGTACATTAGGTAAAAGATAAAATGTAGGTATACATGGTTCTTTTACCACCAAAACCTGATGGAGTTCCTTAGATATAGTTCCCTTTGCAGTAGCCTTACTTAGAATGTCATTCAATTTAGAACAGAAAGATGTAAGGGAGTTGAAAGTGAGTTTTTTACAGCAGACCTTGCTTTTGAATTGCTTGTACGCTTCTGCTTCATATAACGCGGACGGCCAAATGACTATATTGCCCCCCTTATCCGCCGGTTTTATCACCACATCAGTCAAATTTTTTAATTTTTCTAAACTCTTTTGTTCCTCAAAGTTCAAGTTTCCATGTGTTATATGGCGTGGTATTTTTCTAAACTCATCACTCACGATTTTAACAAAAAGTTCAATATTTGGACACGTAGAAAATGGAGGGAATTTTTTGGAACGTGGCATAATACAGGTAGGGATCTTACCTCCTTCTATTCCTGAGTGATCCTGAGCAAGCTCTTCTAAAGTCTGTAACACCTCTTGCTCCTTGTCTGTAGGAAACATGTTAAGTACAAGCTCATCATGAAAATATTTTTTAAACATAAGAGACCTAGCAAAAATGTGTAGGTCCTTAATGGCAGAAAAAGTGTCAAAATATGAGTCAGGACAAAATGAAAGGCCTTTATGAAGGACCTTTAAGTCGGTTTCAGACAACTGATGAGAACTCAAGTTTATTACCTTAAGATGGTTGTCATCCGGAGAATAATCATTCTTGCTTCTGTATGGCAAATTACGTAAATTCCTTTTCCGTTTAAATGTATCTTTATATGATACAGAGGAGGACGTTGAAGCATCAGAGTAATCACTTTGAGATGGCAACGATGATATAGATGGGATTCAAGTCAGAGTAGAATCAGATGTAGCTAGTCTCTTCCAGCGATATATTCTATTCATCTGTACATCCTTCAAATCATGGGGTAATTTACTAGCTTGGCCCTCTTGTATATCCTTAACCCAAATCTCCACTTCCTTTTCCATAGCAACATGGACTTTTTTTTCACCTGGTTAAATATTTATTATATATTCTTTTGTATAAATTATTTTTAACACTATGGCACTTTAGTTATATGGATTATACTGTGGTGCTATATGGGTTCCTAGTTTTTGCCTTGTCCATTCCATACCTAGTCATTTTTTCAATAAGGATTGTGTGAGATACTTTGTCAAATGCTTTGCTGAAGTCAAGATATACTATATCTACAGCATTTCCCTGATCCACCCAATCAGTGATTCTGTCATAGAAGGAAATTAAGTTAGTCTGACATGCAGGGCCGCCATCAGGGCATTACTGCCCTTACTGCTGTATGGGACCCCATGAACAGTAGCAAAAAGAGGGGCCCGGATGCGCTGGCAGCCCGGGCCCTCCTCTCTTGATACTGCTGTTTGGGCTACAGGTGCAATAGTTCATGGCCGCTGCAAGCCAGATACATAACAACACTGCGGTGATTTAAAGATACACCTACAGTGTTGTTAGTGAATGCAATGGCCAGAAATCGGTGCTGTACCTTTAAAGCAGCAGCAGCACCAAGTGCATCATGGTCCGGATCCTGGTCAGGTGACACACTGCGCGCTCTTCTTCATTCTCCAGCAGAGCAGCAACATGTAATGTTTCTGGGAGACAGAAGATGCTGAAATCGGCGATGAGGCAGAGGAGGCGGGCGGTGTGTGAGGACTTGGAGGAAGTTGCAGAGGGGAGTGAGGTGAGGAGATGGGAGGCTGCTGAGGTGAGGAGATGGGAGGCTGCTGAGGTGTGGAGATGGGAGGCTGCTGAGGTGAGGAGATGGGAGGCTGCTGAGGAGATGGGAGGCTGCTGAGGTGTGGAGATGGGAGGCTGCTGAGGAGATGGGAGGCTGGTGAGGAGAGGAGATGGGAGACTGCTGAGGAGATGGGAGACTGCTGAGGAGATGGGAGGCTGCTGAGGTGTGGAGATGGGAGGCTGCTGAGGTGTGGAGATGGGAGGCTGCTGAGGAGAGGAGATGGGAGGTTGCTGAGGAGATGGAGGCTGCTGAGGAGAGGAGATGGGAGGTTGCTGAGGAGATGGAGGCTGCTGAGGTGAGGAGATGGGAGGCTGCTGAGGTGAGGAGATGGGAGGCTGCTGATGTGAGGAGATGGAAGGCTGCTGAGGAGAGGAGATGGGAGGCTGCTGAGGAGTGGAGATGGGAGGCTGCTGAGGTGTGGAGATGGGAGGCTGCTGAGGAGTGGAGATGGGAGGCTGCTGAGGAGTGGAGATGGGAGGCTGCTGAGGAGAGGAGATGGGAGGCTGCTGAGGAGTGGAGATGGGAGGCTGTTGAGGTGAGGAGATGGGAGGCTGTTGAGGTGAGGAGATGGGAGGCTGCTGAGGTGAGGAGAGGAGATGGGAGGCTGCTGAGGAGAGGAGATGGGAGGCTGCTGAGGTGAGGAGATGGGAGGCTGCTGAGGTGAGGAGATGGGAGGCTGCTGAGGTGTGGAGATGGGAGGCTGCTGAGGAGAGGAGATGGGAGGCTGCTGAGGTGTGGAGATGGGGAGATGGGAGGCTGCTGAAATGACCAAAAACATTCTAGAATTCCTTTTCAATTTCACCGCACTTTGAATTTTTTTTCCCATTTTCCAGTACGCTATTTGATAAAGCTAGTCATGTCATTCAAAAGCACAACTCGTCCTGCAAAAAACAAGCCCTCACACGGCCATATTGATGGAAAAATACAAAGTGGGTATATATGACTGGGAAACATCTTTATTTGGGAAATTGTGGTGCATGGACTGGGCGCCGATCTCCTGGCCTGCATCCTCATACATGCTGTGAGGCTGCTGAGCTCCAGTCAGGAGACCCGCGGCCCGTCCATGCACTGCCGTCCGAGCGCAGATCGATATCCACCGACAGCTTCATACATGTACAGAAAACAATACAATAATCTGCAATCAGAAATACAGATTATAAAAAAAGTCAGAATCTGGTTTCAATTATTTAAAAAAAAAAGTCTGTGACGCATTTCCTTAAAGAAAAAGAAAAATATACCTAAACAGAGTATTGGGTATTTTAACAAATGATTAATAAGTTACAGTAGAGTAGAGCTCATCCAGAAGAGTCTACCTTGTTGTGGTGGCGACTTAAAATTCTTTTGGCCAGAACAAAAGCTGCCGGCTATATGTATGATCTGGGAAATGTTAATGTGTGATTGGTGAGGACGGGGTGCAGAAGTGGAGTTTTTCCAAGAGTGGGCAGTGGGACTCTGGAAGATTTGAGGGGTGGAGGCACGGCTGGGGTGGAGCCTGGACGGAGTCTCAAGGGGGCCCAAACATTTTTACAGTATGGGGCCCTGAAATTCCTAATGGCAGCCCTGCTGACATGACTTACTAGTTACAAACCCATGCTGACTCTGTTTAATCACTTCATTCTTATCCAGGTACTGACATACATGTTGTTTAATAATTTGTTCAAAGATTTTTCCTGGTATAGAAGTCAGACTCACCGGCCTATAGTTGCCTGGGTCCACCTTCTTCCCCTTTTTGAAGATAGGAACAACATTTGCTCTTCTCCAGTCTTCTGGGACTTCTCCTGGTCTCCAAGAATTTTCAAAGATTATGGAGAGGGGTTCAAAAATTTCTTATGCTATCTCCTTCAGTACTCTGGGGTGTAATTCATCTGGACCTGGAGACTTGAATTCATTTAGGTTAGCCAAGTGTGTCCTCACTATCTTTCTGTTTATAGATATCCTGGATTCTTCTATTCCCTTAATAGGACAGTGAAGAACAGTTGATGTTACATTTCCTTTCTGAGAGAAAACAGATGCAAAATATGAATTTAAAAGTTCGGCCTTCTCAACATTCTGTCTTACCATTTCATCATTTTCATCCTGTAAAAATCCTATAGCATCTTTGACTTTTCTTTTAATTTTGACATATTCCCAAAATCCTTTATTATTGCTTTTGATGTCTCTTGCAAGCCTCAATTCATTGTCAGCTTTAGTTAATCTGATTTGTGCTCTGCAAGTTCTGCAGAAAGCATTATATTCTTCTTTAGATATGCCTCCCTCTTTCCATTTTATAAACATTTTTTTCTTCCTTTTTAGCATGTGCTTACGTTCTGTGTTCATCCATCCTGGTTTCCTTAAATGCTTCCTATTCGTCCCTCTTTTCAGAATTGTTAACAATTGTGCTTTGAGAATTTCATTTTTCAAGATTTCCCATCCTTCCGGGACATTTTTGTCCTTAAGGATATCCAGCCATTGGATCCCTCCAATTCTCTTTCTGAGTCTCTTAAAATCTGCCTTTCTGAAATCTAACCTTGACGTCTGAGTCTTCACAGGTCTTCCTCCTCTAGTTATCCAAAATTCTAAAATAGCATGGTCGCTACCTCCTAGGGTCCCAGCCACTTTTACCTCCTTTTCCATTTCCTCCCTGTTTATAAGGATTAGATCCAAGGTAGCAGTTCCCCTTGTTTTCTCCCCTACCTTTTGGAAGATAAAGTTGTCAGCAAGAGAGGATAAGAATTTCCTTGACCTGTTAGTTTTGCCTGAGAGAGATTCCCAACAAATGTCTGGATAGTTGGAATCTCCCATGACAACTATGTCATATTTTTTGGAGAACTTGGCCATTTGATGCATAAAGAGTTCATCCATATCTTCATCTTGCACAGGCGGCCTGTAGTAAATGCCTACAATGGTGTCCTTTCCATTTTTCTGTCTTTGTATTCTTACCCAAACAGTTTCCACAGAACTCCCAGTCTCTGAAGCTTCAATCTCTGTGCAGATATACGCATTTCTAACATACAATGCGACACCCCCTCCTCGTTTATCAAGTCTGTTTCTTGCAAATAAGTTGTATCCTTCTAGCCTTGTATTCCAATCATGTGTATTGTCCCACCAAGTTTCAGTGATTCCAATGACATCATATTTCTTTTCCTGCGTTAGTAGTTCCAATTCTCCTTGTTTGTTGCCCATGCTTTGTGCATTAGTATAGAAATATTTTAGTGTGTGATTGGTTTCTCTTTTTCCAATGTTTTTATTATTTAGCTTCTTTTGTCTTTGTTCTTTCCTCCCACTTCTAATAGCAGAGTTCTCAATAGCATTTGTCAGGTGTATGGCTTTTTCTGGCCTTTTGCTTCCATTCCCACATTGTTCTAGTTTAAAGCTCTCCTGATGAGTGTAGCAAGGCGACTTCCAAATACATGTTTTGGAAAGACTGGAGTCTTCATAAGGTGCACCCCATCTCTAGAAAATAGTCCATCATATAGGTAATTCACTCCGTGATCCAGAAATCCAAATCCTTGCTGACGGCACCATCGACGTAGCCAGTTGTTCACCTATAGAATCTTATTCCACCTCCTTGTTCCATGGCCATCCACTGGGAGGATGGAAGAGAAGACCATCTGCGCTCCCAGTTCTTTCACTTTCTTAGGCTAGTTTCACACTAGTGTTCTCGGGCGCAGCGCAGGGGCCGCCGCTTAGCTCAGCCCTGGTTGCGCCCCCTTGGGTCACCTTCTCCTAGGATCGCATGACGCTGCATGCGATCAGTGTACCCTATATTTAGCATTGGAAACGCTGACCATGCGCTGGTTGTGCACTGGTAAGATTTTGCTGGTGCTGCGCCCTTTTGGCGCTGCGCCCAGCGCACAAAAACGCGCTGTGGTGCATTTTTGTGCGCTGGGCGCAGTGCCAATAGGGCGCAGCACCAGCAAAATCATACCAGCGCACGGTCAGCGTACCCAACGCTAAATATAGGGTACACTGATCGCACGCAGCGTCATGCGATCCTAGGAGGAGCTGACCGGAGGGGGCACGGCCGGAGGTGGAGCTAAGCGGCAGCCCTGCGCTGCGCCTGAAAATGCTAGTGTGAAACGAGCCTTACCTAAGTTTTCAAAGTCATTGCAGATGGTTTGCAGGTCGTTCCTTGCTGTGTCATTTGTCCCCACATGTATAAGCAGTAATGCTAAGTAATTTTAGTAATGCTAATAGATAAATGGTAACACTTTTCTTTAATAAATATACAGTGGGTACAGAAAGTATTAAGACCCCTTTAAATTTTTCACTCTTTGTTTCATTGCAGCCATTTGGTAAATTCAAGAAAGTTCTTTTTTTTCTCATTAATGTACACTCTGCACCCCATCTTGACAGAAAAAAACAGAAATGTAGAAATTTTTGAAAATTTATTAAAAAAGAAAAACTGAAATATCACATGGTCATAAGTATTCAGACCTTTTGCTCAGACACTCATATTTAAGTCACTTGCTGTCCATTTCCTTGTGATCCTCCTTGAGATGGTTCAACTCCTTCATTGGAGTCCAGCTGTGTTAAATTAAAGGGAATCTGTCACTCTTTTTACCCCCTATTAGCTGCCGGCATAGACATCAGGGGCTTATCTACAGCATTCTGTAATGCTGTAGATAAGCCCCCGATGTAACCTGACAGATAAGAAAAACACGTTATATTATACTCACCGAGGTGGACGGTCCGGTCCGATGGGTGTCGCCGTCCCGTCCGGCGCCTCCCTTCTTCATGCGATGACGTCCTCTTCTCCCGTCCTGTAATGGCTCCGGCGCAGGCGCATTGCTCTGCCCGGTTGAGGGCAGAGCAGAATTCTGCAATGCGCAGGCGCCAGACCTCTCCCGACGCCTGCGCACTGCAGGACTCTGCTCTGCCCTCAACAGGGCAGAGCAGTGCGCTTGTGCTGGAGCCATTACAGGATGGGAGAAGACGACGTCATCGCATGAAGAAGGGAGGCACCGGACGGGACGGCGACACCCATTGGACCGGACCGCCCACCTCGGTGAGTGTAATATAACGTGTTTTTCTTATCTTTCAGGTTACATCGGGGGCTTATCTACAGCATTACAGAATGCTGTAGATAAGCCCCCGATGTCTATGCCGGCAGCTAATAGGGGCTAAAAAGGGTGACAAATTCTCTTTAAACTGATAGGACTTGATTTGGAAAGGCGCACCCCTGTCTATATAAGACCTCACAGCTCACAGTGCATGTCAGACCAAAGGAGAATCATGAGGTCAAAGGAACTGGCCAAGGAGCTCAGAGACAGAATTGTGGCAAGGAACAGATCTGGCCAAGGTTTGGTGACCGCAGGCTATTAATGTGGCTTTTGGACCAGGGTCCTGTGAATATTTTTGATCAACCTTAATCCGCAGTCTTCCCCCACTCTACAAAGCATTAGCAGCAGTCCTGGAAAATCACAGTTTATCATTTCTCAGAATTTGATTCCTATAATTACCTATAATGCAAAGATGATAAAGGTAAAAGAGTATTTGTTACATCACCTGCTGCCACGCTCCCCGCTGCTCCCCCTGTGCCGCTCGTGGCCGCGTCCTCTGCTCCGCCTCACGAGCGCCGGCGCGCTCTCCTCTCCCGGCGCGCTCCCGGTAGGCGCGCGCATCCTCCTGCGTCCTCTCCTCCGCTGCCGCTGCCGGCCTTCCGTGCCCGCCGGGTGCGCCTGCGCACTGCGCGCCACTAATCCTGCTTTCACTGCTCCACCTCCTGTCCCCTCCTGACCCGGAAGCGCTGCTTGCCGCCCTTTATCTAGCAGTCCCGCCTCCTGCTCGGTGCCTGACTATCCATTGTGCCTAGCACGGCTTATTCAGGTCCCCTCTGCTCTGCACTTCTCCTGCCTAGCGCCTTGTCCTGTTTCCTCTGTGCCCAGTCTCCTCTTGTGATTGCTCCCTCTGTTTTTTTCCCTAGTGTCTGCTTCGTCACCGGTCTCCAGCTCCCGCCGCAGGGTCTACCTCTGTCTGCCTGGATCCGTACCTGCCTAACCTAACCTTGTGGCTATCCCTGTTCTCTCCCTACTGTGTCCCCGGGTACCAGCTTCCGTGGCGATAGTCTCTCCGAGGCTTGTCCCAGACGCTCCCTGTATAGGGGGTGGTCCACTTGGCCAGCTCGCCTCGAGGAGGTTCGTCGTCGCGGTCCTGCGGGTTCACCTCCGGTTCCCCTCAGTTCTCCAGCATAACAGTATAGTCAGGCCATGGACCCCGCTGGTGCTCCGACCCCAACCCAAAAAGAGCTCCTATTCTTAAGGGAGAATCAGGCAAGGATAATGTCCTTCCTTAAATCCATGGAGACCCGCTTGTCATCTCTACAGGCCTCTGATCCTGGGACCGCCTCCCAGCTGGGCAGTCTCCAACAGGAGCTGGCTCAGCAGCGAGACACCCAGGCCCATATATTGAATTATATGGCTTCCATAGATAATCGTCTCCTTGCCCTGCAGTCTGTAGCCTCGACCCCGGCCCAGGCGGCGGTATCCCATCCGCCGCTCCGTTTGGCAAAACCCCCGCGTTATAGTGGCGATTCTAAAACGTGCAGGGGTTTTTTGAATCAGTGTCAGCTCCATTTTGAGCTATTGCCTCTACAGTACCCCACCGACAGAGCCAAGGTGGCCTTTGTCGTGTCCCATTTGGAGGGTGAGGCTTTAGCCTGGGTAAACCCCCTTTGGGAGCGTGATGACCCCTTGGTCTCCCAACTCTCCACCTTCCTTGACCCTTTTCGCAAGGTGTTCGACGAGCCGGGTCGCGTAGCCTCTGCTACCGAGTCACTTTTTAACCTGCAACAGGGCTCGCTCTCCGTGGGTCAATACGCCATTCGCTTCCGTACCCTGGCCTCCGAGGTTGGATGGAACAATGAGGCCTTGGTAGGAGCTTTTTGGCGGGGCCTCTCAGGTCGAATTAAAGATGAATTAGCAGGACGGGACACTCCAACCTCGTTGGAGGATCTAATTTCCCTGGCTATACGCATCGACTTGCGCTTCCAGGAGCGTTCTCGAGAGGCCGCCAGGGATAGGAGGTTTCCTCGTGTTCCAACCGCTGCCCGCAGCCCACCTCGCTCACGCCCTGCCCTGGCGTCGGCATCCCCCGCACCTGAGCCTATGCAAATAGATCGCCTCAAGCCAGTGGAGCAACGCCGCCAGGAGAGGTTCACTCAGGGTCTTTGCCTGTATTGTGGGAGTGCATCACACTTCTTGCGTTCCTGCCCTGTGCGTCCGGGAAACGCCTCCGCCTAGGACAGGTAAGAGAGGCCTCCCTAGGTACCAACGACTCCTCTCTACCCTTGACTCTTTCTGTTCTCTTGCACCTTGGTTCCAAGCGTTTCTCCGAGTGGGCTTACATAGATTCAGGTGCGGCTGGAAATTTCATTCAGCTTGAGGCAGTCAGGAGGCTTCGTATTCCGGTCAGATCCCTGGAGACTCCTCGGCAGATTGCATCGGTTGACGGCCAACCCCTGCGGGTGTCCGTTACACAGGTCACCGAAGAATTGGACCTTCAGATCGGCGCCTTGCATCTGGAGAGGATTGCCTTCTATGTGCTGCCGACCCTATCACACACTATCCTGTTGGGTCTTCCTTGGCTAAGAAAACACGAGCCAATCTTGGACTGGCGGTCTGGTGACGTCGTACGGTGGGGACAGTTCTGTCACAGAGGGTGTTTGCTTTCCGTCCAGCCAAGAGACTCCTCTCGGCCAACTTCGGTATCTCCAGATTTACCTTCGGCCTATTGGGCCTATGCGGATGTCTTCAGTAAGAAAGAGGCAGAGGCCCTGCCCCCTCACCGTTCCTACGACTGTCCCATCGATCTCGTTCCCGACTCTACTCCTCCCCGAGGTCGGATTTATCCGCTGTCGCCATCAGAGACCCAAGCCATGTCCGAATATGTTCAAGAAAACTTGGCCAAAGGCTTCATTCGCCCTTCTTCCTCGCCCGCGGGTGCGGGTTTTTTCTTCGTCAAGAAGAAGGACGGAACCCTGCGTCCCTGCATTGACTATCGGGGACTCAACGATATTACAATTAAAAACAAATATCCGCTTCCTCTCATCCCGGAACTGTTTGATCGTCTCCGAGGGGCGCAAATCTTTACCAAATTGGATTTGCGGGGAGCCTACAACCTAATCCGCATCCGTTCCGGAGATGAGTGGAAAACGGCTTTCATCACCCGCGATGGCCACTATGAATATCTGGTTATGCCCTTTGGTTTATGCAACGCACCCGCCGTGTTTCAAGAATTCGTCAATGATGTCTTCCGGGACCTTCTCTATTCTTGTGTGGTGGTGTACCTGGATGATATTCTGGTATTTTCCTCGGACCTGTCTTCTCACAGAAAGGACGTCCGTCAAGTCTTGTCGCGCCTAAGAGAGCATCGTCTCTATGCCAAACTTGAAAAATGCGCCTTTGAACAGTCCTCTCTACCGTTTTTGGGCTACATCATTTCTAATACTGGTCTACGGATGGATCGGGAAAATTGTCGGCCGTACTAAACTGGCCGCGTCCCCAGGGAGTGAAGGCCATCCAACGATTCCTGGGGTTCGCCAATTACTACCGGCAGTTTATTCCACACTTTTCCTCCCTGACCAGCCCTATCTCCGCTCTGATCCGTAAGGGGGCTAATCCCCACTTCTGGTCTCCTGAGGCCGAAGACGCATTCCGCTCCCTGAAACAAGCTTTTGCAACGGCTCCCGTACTCCATCGCCCAGAGGTCAACAAACCCTTCACTCTGGAAGTAGATGCCTCTGCCATCGGAGCCGGTGCAGTTCTCTCCCAGACGGCACCCTCTGGTCGATTGGTCACCTGTGGCTTCTTTTCTAAGTCCTTCTCCACCCCGGAGAGAAACTATACCATTGGCGATAGAGAACTGCTCGCCATCAAGTTGGCCTTGGAGGAATGGCGGTACCTCCTCGAGGGAGCGGTCCACCCCGTCAGGATCTACACTGACCACAAGAACCTGGCGTACATCCGGACGGCGCAAAGGCTCAATCCCCGTCAAGCCAGGTGGTCTCTGTTCTTCGCTCGGTTCGATTTCGAACTCCATTTTCGCCCCGGCGATAAGAACCTCAAGGCAGATGCCCTATCCAGGTCCTTTTTGGTTACCGACTGTGACGAAGAGCCTTCGCACATCGTGGATCCTAGCAAGGTCATGGTGGTTGCTCCTGTAAACCTAACTTCATTGCCCCCGGGTAAGACGTTTGTTCAAGAGGACAATAGGAGGCGAGTCTTACAGTGGGGTCATGCCTCCAAGCTAGCTGGCCACGGCGGTCTCAAGAAAACCCTCTCCTTCATCTCTCGTTATTACTGGTGGCCCTCTCTTGCTCAAGATACCCGAAGTTTTGTCGCCTCTTGTCCGTCTTGTGCCAAGAATAAAGTTCCCCGACACTTACCCGCTGGTCTTCTTCACCCGCTCCCGGTTCCTTCGGCTCCCTGGCAGCACATCGCGTTGGATTTTATTACCGATCTACCTCGGTCTTCGGGTCACACAGTCATCCTCGTGGTTGTAGATCGATTCTCCAAAATGGCACATTTCATCTCCCTGCCTGGGTTGCCCTCCGCTCCTGAACTGGCGAGAATCTTCATTTCCCATGTCTTCCGGATTCACGGTTTTCCTCAGCATATCGTTTCGGATAGAGGAGTTCAGTTCACTTCACACTTCTGGCGAGCCCTGTGTAAACGCATGGATGTCACTTTGGACTTCTCCTCAGCCTACCATCCTCAAACTAATGGTCAGGCTGAGCGCACGAACCAGATTTTGATAAACTATCTTCGCCACTTCTCCAACGCCCACCACAACGACTGGTCCCACCTGCTCCCGTGGGCCGAATTTGCCTACAACAACCACATCAACGAGTCTTCGTCTAAATCTCCTTTCTTCATCGTCTACGGGCAACATCCCAGTGTACCTCTGCCGGTACCCCCTGTCTCGGGTGTGCCGGCAGCCGATCTTCTGACCGAGAAGTTCTCCAGGGTCTGGCAGGAAACCAAGTCTGCACTCGAGTTAGCGCAGGATAGAATGAAGAGACACGCAGACAAAAGGCGTCTGGATTCTCCGTTGTACCATCCCAGAGATAAAGTGTGGCTGTCCTCCAAGTTTGTTCGCCTCAAGGTCCCCTCATATAGGCTAGGCCCTCGGTATATCGGGCCTTTTGAGGTCATGGCTCGCATTAATAACGTTGCCTACAAACTAAAACTTCCCGCCTCACTGCGAATCCCCAATTCTTTTCACGTGTCCCTCCTGAAACCTGTCATTTTTAACCAGTTTCATGCCTCTGTTGGTCACTCTCCCCAGCCAGTCTCTGGCCAGGATGTCTTTGAGGTCCAGGACATCCTGGCCGTAAAGAGATCTGGAGGGAAGACCCTCTTCTTAGTTGATTGGAAAGGTTTTGGTCCCGAGGAGAGGTCTTGGGAACCCCGGCAAAACATCCAGGCTCCCCGCATTCTTGCCAGGTTCCTTGCCAGTCTCAAGAAGAGGGGGCGTAAAGAGGGGGGTACTGTTACATCACCTGCTGCCACGCTCCCCGCTGCTCCCCCTGTGCCGCTCGTGGCCACGTCCTCTGCTCCGCCTCACGAGCGCCGGCGCGCTCTCCTCTCCCGGCGCGCTCCCGGTAGGCGCGCGCATCCTCCTGCGTCCTCTCCTCCGCCGCCGCTGCCGGCCTTCCGTGCCCGCCGGGTGCGCCTGCGCACTGCGCGCCACTAATCCTGCTTTCACTGCTCCACCTCCTGTCCCCTCCTGACCCGGAAGCGCTGCTTGCCGCCATTTATCTAGCAGTCCCGCCTCCTGCTCGGTGCCTGACTATCCATTGTGCCTAGCACGGCTTATTCAGGTCCCCTCTGCTCTGCACTTCTCCTGCCTAGCGCCTTGTCCTGTTTCCTCTGTGCCCAGTCTCCTCTTGTGATTGCTCCCTCTGTTTTTTTCCCTAGTGTCTGCTTCGTCACCGGTCTCCAGCTCCCGCCGCAGGGTCTACCTCTGTCTGCCTGGATCCGTACCTGCCTAACCTAACCTTGTGGCTATCCCTGTTCTCTCCCTACTGTGTCCCCGGGTACCAGCTTCCGCGGCGATAGTCTCTCCGAGGCTTGTCCCAGACGCTCCCTGTATAGGGGGTGGTCCACTTGGCCAGCTCGCCTCGAGGAGGTTCGTCGTCGCGGTCCTGCGGGTTCACTTCCGGTTCCCCTCAGTTCTCCAGCATAACAGTATTACTCCAAAAAATCATGTTATCCCCTCATCCGTAAAATGGGGGTAACATGCCGATAGCTGGGATTCTGACTGCTGCAGCCCCGGCCTGGATTTTACACATTTGTGACTTCCGCTCAATTCCATGACTAGGCGATTGACTCGGCTATTTCCATCCATCCCATAGGCAATGAATATAAAGGAGGCTGCGCAGTGTCACATTCTGGGGTTTACTGGGGATCCCAATGGTCAGATGGGGATAATTTAAATTTTTGGGGGAATAAACCTTTAGCTCTTGTAAGTAAAATAGGAAAAATCCCTTCCGACTTCTCGTCCACTGAGAGCTGCACTAAATATACTCCAGCTCATACACAAGCGGTGCGCCATTCTGATGAATGATATAAACTTGCTGCATACAGCCACTACCAGAGGGCGATAACTGCATATTGATGTATACACCAAGTAGTGAATGGGTTTTCCACCTCTAAACCATGCAGGATGCCCTAAAATGATACAAAAAAAAGTAATATTACCTATCCACCTCCGCTCCTCTTCCCATTCTCTTCCAGCAGTAGCTAGCACTGTCTGCAGCAATGACCGATGTGCCACTGCTTGGGTCATTGATTGCCTGGAGAGGTCACAGGACAAGCCTGCCCATTGTTTACTCATTGCCTGCCAATTGCTTGCATATTACCTGCCCATTGACTACCCACTGCCTTTCCATTGCCTGTCCATTGCTTGCCCATTACCTGCCCATTGACTACCCACTGCCTTCCCATTGCTTGACCATTGCCTAACCATAACCTTCCCATTGTTGCCTATTGCCTGCCCATTGCTTGCCCAATGTCTGTCCATTGTTTGACCATTGCCAGCCCATAACCTTCCCATTGTTGCCAGTTGCCTGCTCATTGCTTGCCCAATATCTGCCTATTGCCTGCCTGCCATACACGGCAGCACCGCAACGAGACTCATCTCAGCTGCTATTTCTCCAATATGTCCTTTTCACGGCATTCATCCACTGTCTTGGCCATGACAGAGTTAAGTCAGTCAAGGAATTCTGCGTTTGGCACTGAGTTCTAATTTTATTTCTGTGATCTGATAAAAATGAATAATGACTAATGATTGTGTTCACTTTGTAGCAATTATATCTATTATGACAAGTGCGTATCATTAGCGAGCAGACAGACAATACTGTAATTACAGCCCTGGCTCCGACGAGTGATGGGGAGAAGTTTGGAGCCAGCAGAAAACCATGAAATTCACTGTTGATTTGCATTGTTGGCATCTTGTCAAGTTCTCGTCTCGGGCTGCACAGGATGGGAATTGTTCTGATGCAAGTCCTGAATCTCAGATTTATTGTATTTATTGTATAGTAGGTAATTATCAGAAGGGAGACATCACCACCGCCAAATCACTATTGTTTTACTCCCTGCAAATGACATTCTAGATTTACATTCATATACATTGTTATCTCAGATCAGAGGAACCAGACCTCAGGATTATTCAGACGTAATATGGGCACATGTCAGGGTCCGAACCTATGTCACCACCTGGTGATATAAGAGAAGGTTGCCCTCCTGTCAGGGCATTTATTGGCAGAATTCCTGTGGTTGGCATCTTGCCACTACGTAGTGTTAGGAATGCCCTCCACATCAGCCATCATTGTTCCAGCACTGCTACCTCAGACATTGCTATTCCTGTCATCATTGTTCCAGCACTGTAATGTCAGAGACAGAAATACAACTCTAATATTCTGGTCACCATTGCTCCTGCCCAGCTTTATCTGCATCTGTAGCTACAGCTTTGCTAGTTCAGTCATTGCTATGTCAGCTCTGCTACATCAGACACAGCTATCTCAGCACTGCTTCATCAGTCATCACTGTCCCAGTTCTCCGGCTACAATTAGCGCTGTTCTAGTTCTGCTACTTTTTTCCTTGCTGTCCCAGCTGTGCTACATCAGTCTTTAATATCCCAGCTCTGCTACATTAATGTCCCAGCTCTTCTATATCAGTCATTTTGGTCTCAGATCTCCTACATGAGATACAGTTGTTCCAGCTCTGCTGATTTAGGTAGCGCTGTTCCAGCTCTGCTACTTTGCTCATTGCTGTCCCAGCTCTGCTACATCAGTGATTAATTAATCATTGTCCCAGATCTGCTGCATCAGACACAGCTGTTCCAGTTCTGCTACTTTGTTCATTATTTTCCCAGCTCTGCTACATTCATTATGGCTGTTTAAAGCTCCCTTTTCACATAGCAAGATCGCTGAAGCGTCCCCGATTTTGTGACGCAACAGCGATCTCGCCAGGGATCTCGCTGCATGTGACACATAGCGGCGACCGGCCTCCCTGCTGGATATCTCTGATCATGCTCGAATGTCCTGGGTCATTTTTACTTCGTCGGTGTCCCTCTGGCCAACGCACATCGCTGTGTTTGATGCCGACAAGCGACCTCGATGGCGATGCAGAACTCAGGGACGCAGGCTGGAATCGTTTGAAAAGCCGCTGTGTGACAAGGTCCCAACGACCGCCGAGGTTGTTACAGGGATCGCCTTATCGTTGCTGCATCGCTGAAGAGATCTGCCTGTTTGGCAGCTCACTAGCAACCATGTAGCGACGCACCAGCGATCCTTACCAGGTCGTATCGTTGTCGGGACCGCTGGTGCGTTGCTAAGTGAAACGGGACCCTTAGCTCTAACTCATCAGTTCGGCATTTCCTTTATGGACTTTAATATATTCGACACCGCTTCACCCAAATTTAAAGGGGTGGTCTGAAACACAAATTCATTTTAATGCTAAATGCCTATCTATTCAATGCCATAATCTAATTTCTTTACTCATATGCTTTAATTACAAATTCATTTTTCTTCCATAATTACACCATTTAACTGCTCTACTTTTTTTTTCTTAGGCTGGTTTCACATTTGCGTTTTTTGCGCTGCATTTTTGCGCATACGTGCACATGCGTTTTTTCCCCCTATATTTAACATGGGTGCGCATACGTGCGCGTTGGCATGCGCACGTATGCATTTTTCGTGCGCTGCGTTTTTTTCCAGTGTGCGTCCTTACTTTCCAGACGCTACATGTTGCATTTTTTGGTCCGCCCAACTGCTTAAAAAAAACGCATTCGCACGTTTTGCGCAAAAATTACCATTATGGTCTATGTTTGCGTTTTTTTGGTGTCCATTGGTTAGACTAGTTATAAAAATCCCCACCTAAAAAACTTCATGTCTATATAAAAGGAGGTGTCTGCCAGCACTGTACCATAAATATAGACACAGCCTGGAGAGCACAAAGACTGCAAAAGAAGACCCCATTTTCAATCCCTGCTTCAGCGGCAAGAATGTGAGTATTATTACATCAAAAAAATGTATGCCTGTCCTTTTAAATTGTATATGTACTAACGCTTTGTATTATTTTTACATGCAGTATGCCTTCGGAATCGTAATATTCACCATCCCGGCAGGAACTGGCGCATGCAGACCGTGAGGTGATTATTTTCGTGCGTTTGGTAAGTATATCTGCTGCTTCTCAAAATCTCTAACGTTTGTTGTTTTTTTTTCAGACATCGTCATCTTCAGCGGACGCGACTAGTGAGGGCGAACGGCATGAGCAGCCAAGCCAAGTCCCGGTGGTGATACGGAATGTAAGTATCAAGTGATTTGTAATGCTCTTTATTTTTTATCTTCTATATTTCATCTTTTCTGGATTTTTTTTGCAACTTTTTATTCACACAAAATTCGAATATTCTAATGAATGTGTTTTGTCTAGGTTCCACAACGGGATGAAGACGTCTACCTGGATAATGAGCATCTTATCAGCCTGGTCCAGAAGCGTGCCCTGTTGTGGGACAGCCGTGACCGGCTGTACAAGGACAATGTGGTGAACCGGCGGCTATGGAATGAGGTGGCCGCAGCGTTGATGGATGGCTGGGACAGCGCCACTGCATCCTCCAAAAAGGCGTTTAGTAAGTATTTCCCTTCTCTGTTATGCCGCAGTGACTATTGTCCTTGATGGCACTGTTGGGTTTCGTGCTAGATATATTCTAGCAGGAAACCCAACAGTGTCATCTGGCTCAACATTGACTGCTTTGGATATTGTATTGCTGTCTTGTGCCGCATTGACTCTTGTTCGTGATGGCACTGTTGGTTTTAGTGATAGCATATGTTGTGCATCAAACACAATTGTTAAATGTTGTTTGTTTGTTTTTCCAACAGTGGACAAAGTCAGAACATGTTGGCGCTCGAACAAGGACCGCTTCAACAGTGATGTTCGTGCTGAGGGTCAGGTTCGCAGTGGTTCAGCGTCAAGGACAAGAACAAGATACCGCTACTATCAAGTGTTGCAGTTCCTAAGACCGGTCCTTGCCACCAGATCGTAAGTATTATAATTTTTTGGTTTTTATTTTTATTAATCTGTGTTTTTCTAATCCACAGCTGATGCTTCTTGTAAAGGCATGATAGTAATGATTTTCCTTTCTTCCACAGCACCTGGAGCAGCACCCTGCAACCTGGCCCTGGAGCGGTCCTTCATCGGACGTCCTCTGACCCGTCCCAGCCATCAGACAGCCAGGAAGCACCTTGCAGGTCAGCCACACAGACAGCTGGTAACCAGGAAGCTGGTCAATCAGGTGTTCCCCTGTCCCAGGTCTCTGCCACTGGTTATGCGGGCACTATCCGCCAGCGGCTGAGGGCCTTGGACAGGAATGTCTTGCCCGAGTTTATGCACTTGAGCGAGGCCTTTAATGCCAGCCTAAGTCGCTGTCAGACAGAGTGGAAAGCGGTTTTTCACTCATGGAACGTGGTTTTAACCACATGGAACACTGCTTCCATTCTGTCGAACAGCGCCTTGACCGTCTGGAGGCCGACCTCAACAGACCAGCGCACCATTTTTTTTAGTAAGATTGAAAAGGGCATGGTGGAACACCTTAGTCCTGAGCAACAGCTGAGTGTGCTGCAGGCCTGCAACAATGCTTTCTTGCAGGCTATGCAGCATAATCGGTACGGGCAGCAGTCAGTGGTGTCATTTCCAACTGTGCCACCATTGACTCGCTTCACCTCACTACCGACTTGTGCTGCATACCACTGCATGGACACCTCTTTTCAAAGTCAGGACACCCACCATTACACCACCACAAGTCTGAGTGCTGCTGGTCACTTCACCGACAACACCTCGGCAAGCGCTGCTCCTGTCTGGTGCACCACCGCCACCCCAATGCATGCTTGGAGCACAGCCACAGTAACCACTCCTCAAACGTGGAACAGCCCTGCCGCAAACACTACAACATGTAGTAGCCCTGCCACCACCACTCTGCAAACCTGGACCATCACTGCCGCCACCAGTCCTCCTGCAAGGATGAGCACTGCCACCGCCACCACAGAGCATCAGCAGCAGCCACAGCAGCAGCAGCATGCACAGCAGCAGGCACAGCAGCAGCCACAGCAGCAGACGGGGGACCCACATTCCTTATTTGCCCAAAGTTCCAGGCGGCGCCAACAATTAAGGCGGGCATTGGGCCCAAGTAGGTCCAGGCAGGCCAGTTTAAGGAGATAAACAGTTAGGACCACTGTAGCTGAACCTCTGTCCTCTCTTCCTAGTGTGTCTAGTTCCATTCCCATAACTGGACTCCCTTCCCCCACAAGTTTTGTTGCCCCTTCCCCTAGAACACCTTCATCGACTGTAAGATGTTCATCTTCACTGCACCCCCCAACTTGCAACCATCTGACCCCAAACACAGAAAAAAATAAAGTTTTTGTAATTTTTGTTGGTTAAAAATAAATTTAAATTTCTGGTTCACCATAACAAAGTTTGATTAATGTTTTTGGCGCCGCCTACAAACACTGTGCCGTACATACAATGCGCCTTAAACTTTGCAAGGTGTCATAAAAAGTGTTTTGAGGATTGGCTGTTTTTACCATCCTCATTTCACTTATTGTGATACCAGGCAAGGGGGATTATTGATATACCTTGTAATTAACAACATACTCTTATTACGTGTGTGTTGAATCCACTGATGGGTAAAATACACGTCATATGTTAAATACCAAGGCCTAGTATACTAACTAGAGTTGACCGACTAGGATCTGGTTTCATGAAACACAAACTGGTGAAACTCGGGCAAAAAAAAGTCGAGTTTTGTTCGAAACCCTACCACAATGTTAGTTAATGGGAAATAAAAGTCGGCATTGAGAGGATTACATTCATCCACTCAATGCAGACTTTTATTCCCCATTGACTTGCATTGGGGTCGGGTTTTGAACGAAACTCCGACTTTTTTTCCACTAGTCGGACCAGTTTCATTTGAAACGAATTTGGTTTCATGAAACCCGATCCTACCAAAGTCGCTCAACTCTAATCATAACTATTTATCAATCATGGCCTGGTTAATACACATATCATATTTAACCAGCAGCGTTGCTTACGTACCAATATATCTCACGCAGACTAGCGATGCTGCAGTTTAACACATATGTGCTCATATGTGTATTTACCTGCGCAGGTTTGAGAACATCATGAATTCACAGGTATACATGGGAAGTTTTTTATTTTATTGGAGTGTAAAAAACATAGTGCACTCGGTACTGGTATCAAATCAGGTTTTTTATTAACATACACACACGAAAACATTCTTACACCATTTCATCTTGCCAGTGCACCCGTCCTACATCAGAGATAAAGTAGGCCGCAAATTGGTCCCTGATTTGGCCAACTTCAACGGATGACCTGAGAGGGTGCTGAGTGAATTCAGGCAATGGGTTAGGAGCAGCATCATCGAGTTCAAAGGTCGGGTGCTCTTTAGCCATCACAAAATTATGTAGAACCACACACGCCTTCACCACCTCATCCACTGTTTCAAGTTTAAGATTAATGGCTGTGCCGAGAAATCGCCATCTGGAGACAAGAATCCCAAAAGCACACTCTACAGTTCTTCTGGCCCTGGTCAGCCTGTAATTAAATATTTTTTTGGTGTGGTCCAAGTCCCGGCTGGAGTAGGGTTTCAGTAGGTTTGCGCACATTTGAAAAGCCTCATCCCCAACCATTACAAAGGGGAGTGGCGGAGCTTCGGTGTGGGGAAGAGGCTGTGGCATAGGGAAATTAAATTGGTTGCCATACAACCTCCGGCCCATGTCTGAGTTTTTAAAAGCCTGGGAGTCATTACCACGGCCAAATGCTCCAATGTCCACTTCTACAAACATACATCCGGCATCCGCAATGGCCATAAGTACTATTGAAAAGTAATTTTTGTAATTATAGTACTCAGATCCAGTTCTTTTGGGTTTGATGATCCGTATGTGTTTACCATCAACAGCTCCCAAACAGTTGGGGAAATTGCAGACTGTCCAGAATGTGTCAGCAATTTCCATCCACTTTCCAGCCGTGGGCAGGGGCATAAATTCGGGACAAAGAATGTTCCAGAGTACGGCAGGTGTCCGCAACAATTCCAGACAAGGTAGAGATTCCAATATGGTACTGGAAGTGTAGTGAAGATAGGGTTTCTCCAGTCGCCAGGAATCTGCGAAACAGAGAAAGAAGTAAAATTAATATTTCTGTATTTTTTTGGGGTGAGGACAAACAATGTGCAAAAAAACGCAAGCGCACTAAAAACGCATACAAACGCTGCGTTTTTTTCCTGCATGCACATAAAAATGCTTGAAAAAAACGCACCAGAAAAAAACGCAAGTGTGAAAGTAGCCTTACTATTTCCTTTTTTGATGATCCTTCATTTGAGAATCTAGTGCATGCTGGGATAATTGAATGAAGCACCCTCAGGGGGAAGAGGCCGCGGTCACTGCAGCAGCACCTGCCCCCTTCCTGCAAGGAGCCAAAACACTGACCAGTGTAGCCAAAATTGGCTACAGAGGTGATAAGACGCGTCTCCCGGAGGAGAACGGAAGCCCAAAATCTTGTAGAATCAGATGGAAACTTTCTAGCAAATAACTGGAGAGAAGAAAATGTATCCAGAGAAAAGAGTGGAAACAATAAGTTTCCGTCTGGGAACTGTTCACACTGCAGGTGTCTGGGTGCGGCCCCGTGTGCGAGTCTGGTGCACTATTGTCCTCGCTGACGTGATTCCAATCTTCAAGTGAGACATATTATTCACAGATCTGTGGCCTGAGTGACTCCACACGCCGGGAAACGGAAATATTTAGCATCTAATCGCTTATTTATATCCTGAGGATAAACTTGTGCCCGTGTCCCTGTGAGATCTCCGATACTGAGCGCTTGGCTCCGGGCTTGTGCTGCTCCGCTTTGCCTTTTCCGAGGCTCTCAGGAAACCTCCTCATTAAGAGCTGGGAAAGTGTTCATTAATTTAGGTTTTATTAGAGCAGGATGGAATATGTTATGTTATGTTAGGGGTGAACTACACCTGCTTGTAGCATCGACGTCGGCGGATAAATAGGGAAGAATACAAACAACTCACAAAAAAACAAGGTGTGAACAGTTACCAAAAAGCATCAAGAGATGAGTCGTAGGGTGAAGAATTTTAGAGAGCACCGAAGTAGTGATAGGGAAATGTATATAAAACTGTACAGAACACTGCTGAAATGAATGCTTTCTGAATATACCACTAGACCACCAGGGACACAACACTCTATATAAGAACAGCTTCTGAATATACCACTAGATCACCAGGGACACAACACTCTATATAAGAACAGCTTCTGAATATACCACTAGATCACCAGGGACACAACACTCTATATAAGAACTACTTCTGAATATACCACTAGACCACCAGGGACACAACACTCTATATAAGAACAGCTTCTGAATATACCACTAGATCACCAGGGACACAACACTCTATATAAGAACAGCTTCTGAATATACCACTAGATCACCAGGGACACAACACTCTATATAAGAACTGCTTCTGACTATACCACTAGATCACCAGGGACACAACACTCTATATAAGAACTGCTTCTGACTATACCACTAGATCACCAGGGACACAACACTCTATATAAGAACTGCTTCTGAATATACCACTAGATCAACAGGGACACAACACTTTATATAAGAACAGTTTCTGACTATACCACTAGATCACTAGGGACACAACACTCTATATAAGAACAGCTTCTGACTATACCACTAGATCACCAGGGACACAACACTCTATATAAGAACTGCTTCTAACTATACCACTAGATCACCATGGACACAACACACTATATAAGAACTACTTCTGAATATACCACTAGATCACCAGGGACACAACTCTCTATATAAGAACTGCTTCTGACTATACCACTAGATCACCAGGAACACAACACTCTATATAAGAACTGCTTCTAATTATACCACTAGATTACCAGGGACACAACTCTCTATATAAGAACTACTTCTGAATATACCACTAGATCACCAGGGACACAACTCTCTATATAAGAACTGCTTCTGACTATACCACTAGATCACCAGGAACACAACACTCTATATAAGAACTGCTTCTAACTATACCACTAGATTACCAGGGACACAACACTCTATATAAGAACTACTTCTGAATATACCACTAGACCACCACGAACACAACTCTTTATATAAGAACTGCTTCTGAATATACCATTAGATCACCAGGGACACAACTCTTTATATAAGAACTGCTTCTGAATATACCACTAGATCACCAGGGACACAACTCTCTATATAAGAACTGCTTCTGACTATACCACTAGATCACCAGGAACACAACACTCTATATAAGAACTGCTTCTAACTATACCACTAGATTACCAGGGACACAACACTCTATATAAGAACTACTTCTGAATATACCACTAGACCACCACGAACACAACTCTTTATATAAGAACTGCTTCTGAATATACCACTAGATCACCAGGGACACAACTCTTTATATAAGAACTGCTTCTGAATATACTAGATCACCAGGGACACAACATTACTTATACGAATGGCTGCTCAACTCTGCCTCATTGGTTAAGCAGCTCTGTATTACCAGTCTGTTACACTGGCCACTCAACTCTGCTACGCTGGTTATGCAGCTTTGTTATACTAATCACTCAGCTCTGCTATATTGGCTACTCAATTCTGTTACATAGGGCTTCCAGGGTCACAAACAATTCGGGCATTAGGTAATATAATAATCTGTGTGACTGATGTTTACAGGAGAACACTCGCTCGTTTGTCAATAATACACTTGGATTTATCAGCACTGGTAAGCACTTGATGGGAGAGCCTTGCGTCCGTCCTTGTTGTTTGCTCGTCTTCCCCCGCGGTCCGGAGTTAGTAAATGGCGCCTCTTTGTGTAAACTCATAAAAGAAAACCTATTGTCAGACACCGCCGCTAAAACAAGCCTGTTTATGCTAATATATTTTGCCTCGACACATTGTAAATTCTTCCTAATGCATTAATTATAACTCCACGCAGGCCAATCATTATTTCACATAAGCTAATTAGATGCCGCTCTCTTCAAAGTATCAGTAAGCAAGTGGAATGCATGCCCGCAGGAGGCGAAAAATACATATATATATATATAATGATTCCTCTTGACTTCAGCTTAGAACATTTGCCGACCCCCCCTTCCCCTCCACTAATCAAGGTGTAATTATAAATGTAAATGGAGAGCGAGATGTTCCTACAGGTGTGAACGGTGACATGTGCAAAGTTTAAGAAAATGTTATACTGGGAAGAAGCACATTCAGAGCTAATGAAATTATTCAGGCTGACTGACGGCTGTAAGGCTGTGTTCACACACAGCGTTGTTTTTAGCGGTATTTTTAGCGGTTTTGCCAATAAAACCGCTATAAAACCACTAAAAATAAGCTTCCCATCAATTTCTATGCATTTTGCACTTTTTGTGCATATTGATGCTCATTAATTTTGCGGATTTTTCCGCGTTTCTGGCTAGTTCAATGCGTTTTGAAAACGCGCCGGAAAAAAAACGCATCAAAACCGCGCAAAAAAACACGACGAAAAAGCGAAGACAAAAAAGGCGCGGTTTCTGGGAAGGGAGTCAGGTTTTTGAGCAGAAATTTTCTGCTACGTGTGAACTTAGCCAGTTCTCCATTATCGCTCCCCCAAGGTGTCAGGCAGGCAGTTTGTGTTTTGTTTTTTTTTCTAAGTGTTTTTGGATTTTTATTTTTTCCCTTTTTTTGGGGGCAGCTGGCAGAAAAGCCAAACTGGTGCACCAGAGTATCACACGGAGGAGAAGAAAGATTAGATGCTAGGAGTGAATGTGAACGTATTCTGTATAAGTCAGAGGGTAATCCCTGAGAATCATTCCTGTGGTGGTCTGACACCGCCTGGAGATTAGGAAGGGGTAGTTGGATATCATACGTGCATTAATCAAGGGGTTGCCCTATAAATAACAGGATATTACAGCATAAGTGATATACAGTATATAGGGGATCACTTGGGGTCTGACTACTACAACCCCAACGTGCGTGAGACCCAAACTGCACTGTGTCAATGGACCAGTTGGTGCATATGCAACATTCAAATAGGAGACTTTGAGTCCCCTTTTTTCAGAACCGTGGTGGACCCCCGGCAATCATACAGTTACCACCTATCCTGTGTATAGTTGATAATTGTAGCTTATGGGACATCCCCTTCAAGGAAATTTCCCAGCATTCTTCTGAGTATGCTCAAACTCTGAACAGTTTTCCTACAATTTTTCCCTAAATTTTACATTCCCTACAATTTTTCACAACAAAATAAAAAGAAAAAAAAATATTTGACATGTTAAAACATAATTGAAATAAGTAAAATAAATCTAAATAAAATAAAAATCAAATAAAAAATAATATATGAAGTCTTACGTAATGTTCGGACAACTTGCGTACTCCAGAGAAGTGACTATTTTTACAGATTCACCTTCACTTTTGGCTTGTGCAGAGGGTCTTATAGGGGTGGTCTGACACTAACATTTATTTTAATGCTAAATGTCTGTCTATTTAATGTCATAATATGATCTCTCTTCTGACATGCTTAATTTAAAAATTCCCTATCGTTCCCTCACTATGTTATCTAACTGCTTTATTAATTTTTTACTGCTTCCTGTTCGATGATGCCTCATTTAAGAACCTCAGTGCATGGTGGGATACTCAAGAGTCATCATGAGGGGCAGAGGCTGCGGGTCACTAGTGAAGCCTATTTCAGGAACTGGGCTAGTCTCTGCTCTACTAAGTATGTGTTGGTTGTCAATTCCAATGTATGCTCAGTAGATTCTTGGCACTGTGCAATATGAAAAGTGACAGTGCGCTCTCTCTCCGTCTCTGATCAGAAGTAATGAGTTGGCAAGAGAGTGTGCTATCAGAGTGCTTTGTAAGAATACCTGGCATACAGAGACCAGTGCCGCCTCTGCAAGTAACATCATTTGTGGGGACAGTGCTAGTCTCAGCACACAACGTATTCTTTTTTCAATGCGCACTGACAGTGCACTCTCCTGACGACTTGTTTTCAATATTAGAAAAAAAAAATTGAGCATAACATCACCAGGTGAGCACAATATGAGTGAGTCCAACCTCTGGGACTCCCATGATCCAAGATCCACATTATTTCCTCAAACTGTTCTCTGATCATCACTGCTTCTGCCAGCCACCTGTGGAAAGTACTGTAATAGCTGTGGCAGTGCTGCCCAAGGCAAAAAAATGAAGATGATGTATTGTCTGAGGCCATTCTATTCCTTACATTAGTGGGGGCCCCAGAGATCAAACTCCCACTGAAGGTTCTGGTGTAAACCAGTATTGGCATATCTACTATAGCCTCTGCCCCCATCCTGTAATGAAGCATAATCATTGATGTCCATATCAGGGGCTGAGTTAATCCCATGCATCTGCCATGAATTGTGATGTATACTCAATAGGATCTTATCACTGCGCAATATGCACAAGCAGAAACCAGCTTGCCAGGTTTTCTCTTTGCAACAAGCACTGACAGTGTGCTCTCTTGCTGGCTCGTCACATCTCATGAGAGCCATAGAGAAAGCACACTGTCACTGTGCATATCACACAGTGACAAGATCCTACTGAGCATATATATCGGAACCGACCCATGGTGAATATAGCAGGGTCTAGCCCTGCCCCTGAAATGGACGTCACTAATGATGCTTCTGGACCACCCCCACCCCCATGACGACTCATTTTAGTATTTAAGCATGTGCTGGGATTCTCAAAAGAAGCATCATCAAACAGGTAGTAGTAAAAAAAAAAAGTAGTTAGTGAACAGTAGAGACTTTTTAATTAGAGTATATTAGAAATTAGATAAGATTATAACATTAAATAGATAGACATTTATAATTAAAATACATTTTAATTTCAGACCATCCCTTTAAGACAACCCTTCAATGGAAACTTTAGGATAACTTCATGTTTCACATATTTTTGTTGCAGAGTATTGTATTAAAACTATATTTTAACTATGTTTGAAATGTATCCTAAAGGCATGGCTGTGGGGGGCCACTATCACCCAAAAGTGGTGTCCTATTGTCCATATGATTATATGTAAGGAACTTAGCTAATGGACTTCAAATCAATGGGATTTCATAAGCTGCATCATTGGAGGTTTTAACAGTTGTAACGTCAACTTTTTACCATTTTATTTACCTCTTATTTTTAATGTCAAGGATGGTCTCATTGTTATAATTTTTTTTTTTTCAGAAGAGTAGTAGAAGGCAAAAGTCTTACAAATAAACGGTAGATGTGACCGCTTTATCCTTCATTTGAAAATGTACCCTTATATTAATGGCAATCAAGTTTTTAAGAAGTCACCTTGAAGCAAGCAGCTGTCAGCCGCCTGGAACTTTGAAAAATAACGAATTTAAAGTATAATGGATTTTTTTTTGCCTTTTTTTGAACTTCTACTTTCAAGGAAATGTCTAACCTGGCTAAAGAAAGGGGTGGTCTGAAGGCCAAAATAATTTTTATCCTAAATCACTATCTATTTAATGCCATAATCTAAACTATTTTCTAACATACGTCAATAAAAAATGTCCTGTACATCCGTAACTACATTATAACTGCTTTTTTTTTCACTTCTTTTTTGATGATGCTTTGTTTGAGAATCCCCAGTGCATGCTAGGAAACTCAAAGAAAGCTCCATCACAGGATAGAGGTTGCAGTCACTGCCACAGCCCCTGCTACCTCCCTGAAATGAAGCGTTATCAGTGATGCTCATTTCAAGGTCTGTGCTCTGTGCGATGTGCACAATGACAGTGCACTCTCTGTTGCTTGTTCAGATCAGCAGTGAGAACTCTATAGCGGTGTCTAAACACCCGGAGTGCAGAAACCAGTGACATTACTTGTGGGAGTGGTGCAGGTCTCTGCACACTGGGTATTCTGACAATGCACTTTGCTGCTGGCTCATAACTGGTGATCTGAGCCTATAAGAGAGCACACTGTCATTGTGCACATCGCTCAGGGGCTAGCCCAGCCCCTGAAATGGCAGTCACTGATGCTTCATTTTAGGGAGGAGACAAGGGACCACAGTTTCTGCTCCATGATGGCGCTTCATTTGAGTATCCCAGCATACAATGGGATTCCCAAAAAAAGAGTCATCGAATAGGAAGTGAAAAAAAATAGAAAAGCAGAAAGATAGTGTAATTAGTGAATGATATGGAATTTGAATACAAATACTGTATATTAGAAAATAGTTTATTGGACTAAATAGATAGGGATTTAGGAGGAAAATTACTTCGGCCTTTGTACCACCTTACCACCCCAAGGGGCCAATTCAATAAAACTGACATTTTGCTTGAGACCGCTAGAGTAAGGTGTGCCTAATTCATTATATTTGTCTGCTATAATATTGACTCCCACATGCAAAAATATATCTAGTATAAAACTGTTCCTAATTACAAGAATAAAAAGTATAGTAACATTGCCGACTGTGAAGAAAATTGAATATTTTGGTGTACATTATTGACTCAGTGGCATTTACTTTCTGGATTTTCTTGGCTACTGTACATCTGCTATTTAGGTATTCTCAACAGTAGTATCATAAGTGTCATCCTCAGCTCTGTGACTTCTAATACTGACACATTTAGTACCATCTAGAGGTCACTTAGTCACCATAGGGAGTCTCTGCAGGCTAAGCATAATGCCGGCATAAAATACACAATAATAATAAACCTCTGCAACCTCTGGCACTAGATACCGTCTCAATGTATCAGTATTATCAGATATTTTCTTAAAAGTTTTCTGAGTGGTAATTCACTTCGTGTCGCACTTTAATCTCAAGTAAAGACGTTAGTAATAAATTGCAATTATTAAAGAGTAACCGTCATTTTATTGTTTCTTTTCATAAATCAATTGTACCTGTGAAAATAGGAAACTTTGAATTATTTCTTATCAGAGAAATCTGCTTCTTTTCCCTCCTGGACTGATCTTTCATTCTCAATAATCTCAATTTATGTATAAAATGTGTCTCCAATGACAGTAGTTATAGTCTTGTACATAGGGGTCAGTATTATAATAGTTATATTCTTGCACATAGGAGCAGCCAACATTTTTTACAACCAGCCAAGCTAAAGCAAATAACTGGGGGATGTTATTCTCAGGCTGATAAGGAGCCATGGATATCGCCCCTCTCCAGCCTAAAAATAGCAGGCCTCAGCCACCCAGAAAGGGCATATCTGTTAGTTGCGCAAATTCTGGCACTTTGCCCCACTCTTCCCACTTGTCCTGTAGCAGTGGCGAGTGGGGTTCATATTTGCTGGGTTGATGTCACCTTTGTATTGTATGGTGACAACAAGCCCATGGCTTAGAAATGGAGAAGTGTCTATAAGACACATATTCATTACTAATCCTATAGTTGTATTGTAAAAAAAACACACCGCAAGTATAAAGTCTTTTATTTGAAATAAACGCAAAACAAACTTTTCCATTTTTGTTTAAAAACTAGCTGAAGAGCCCGGCGCTGCCTGGGCATAGTCACTAACTGTGGTTAGTTATAGCAAATTATAATTATCCTCCATCCCATAGTCCAGTGCCCATATACCCATCATACATATCCTCCATCCCATAGTCCAGTGCCCACATACCCATCACACATCCTCCATCCCATAGTCCCGTGCCCATATACCTGTCATACATATCCTCCATCCCAGAGTCCAGTGCCCATATACCCATCACACATCCTCCATGTCATAGTCAACCATTATGACATCATAATGATAACCAACACAAACCCAATAAATAATTATCAAGGCAAAAACTCAAAATACAAACCATAAACCACAAAAATAAGTATAAATTGCCATAAGTACAAATTTTATTGAATGCAAAGGCATAACAAATAAATCGATAAAATTACAAAAATAGGTCACTGCTATCCAATGAGGGAGCCATATTGCACATGTGCCCGAATGAACATATACAAATACAAATCAATTTCAATTATAAATCATGGAAAGGCATGAAATATGCTGCACTCAAACCAGTAACAATTATTAGAATATGAGCAGCGCAAATGCATCTGAACTCACAGTGCTTTCCACAGTGGGAATAAACATAGCCTGTCCATGATTACATGTCAATTACTAGCAGTGCCATTGCACTATCTAGGAGCGCCCAGACTAAAAAGCGCTATAATGTAAAGACAATATAAATGCATACGGACATTCCAGAAAAGGGCACTTACAAGATAGAAGTAAATGGCGCTGGCTTCCCCCTCGCCCCAACGCGCGTTTCGCTTCTTCCTCCTGACGAAGAAGCGAAACGCGCGTTGGGGCGAGGGGGAAGCCAGCGCCATTTACTTCTATCTTGTAAGTGCCCTTTTCTGGAATGTCCGTATGCATTTATATTGTCTTTACATTATAGCGCTTTTTAGTCTGGGTGCTCCTAGATAGTGCAATGGCACCGCTAGTAATTGACATGTAATCATGGACAGGCTATGTTTATTCCCACTGTGGAAAGCACTGTGAGTTCAGATGCATTTGCGCTGCTCATATTCTAATAATTGTTACTGGTTTGAGTGCAGCATATTTCATGCCTTTCCATGATTTATAATTGAAATTGATTTGTATTTGTATATGTTCATTTGGGCACATGTGCAATATGGCTCCCTCATTGGATAGCAGTGACCTATTTTTGTAATTTTATCGATTTATTTGTTATGCCTTTGCATTCAATAAAATTTGTACTTATGGCAATTTATACTTATTTTTGTGGTTTATGGTATGACATCATAATGAGCAGCGGGGCTTGCAACCTATGATAACATCAGCATCGCCATGGCAACCATTATGACCTCATAATGAGGGACGGGGCTTGACACACACACACTTTTTCCCCATTATGTAGATAGGGGCAAAATTGTTTGGTGAATTGGAACGCGCGGGGTTAAAATTTCGCCTCACAACATAGCCTAGGACACTCTCGGGGTCCAGATGTGTGACTGTGCCAAATTTTATGGCTGTAGCTGCGACGGTGCGGATGCCAATCCCGGACATAAATAACAAACTCAGTTATACTCACCTAATGCCTATTCCATTGAAGCCATGGTCTCCTGTTATAAAACAAAAATAAAAAACAACCATATTCCTCACCTCTCTGTGACATATACTGTGACGACAGGTAGGTTACGTCCGAGAGTGGACCCTCTGGATCGCGGCACTGGAGCTCCCGGGGGTGAGTGCGCCAGGTGGTGCCGACCCCTATACAGGGGCCGTTAGGGGCAGGCCCTCGGAAGACAGATGCCGTGACTGCTAGAACCAAGAGGGGCGGCTCAAAGGACTGAGTGAGGGGTGCAGGACTGAAAACGGAATGCAGAAGGGAGTAGGAAGTACAGAGTGGAGAGCAGGATGGAAACACGGAGTATAGGACGAGGCACAGAGAGGGGAGTATGTGATGGAGACACGGAGTACAGTACTGGGCACTGGGGTACAGGACGGAGACACGGAGTACAGGACTGGGCACTGGGGTGCAGGACGGAGACACGGAGTACAGGACTGGGCACTGGAGTACAGGACGGAGACACGGAAAGAGAGTGAGAAGGGGAAACCCCTAAACACTTGGCCAGGATACCGTAAGGAAAGGCACACAATAATCAGGCGTCTCCACCATGTTGGAGACGCCTGATATACCCCGTGCTGCCGGCTGATTGGGCGCTCAGGCTTCTGGGCGGGCGCTGCAGGGTTAAGAGACCTGCAGAGCGCGCCCGCGGCCTAAGGCGCCTGCACGAAGCAGGCACGCGCCAGACAATGGGGAACGAGGAGGAGGCGGGCACAGTGCGGCGTGGCGGGCACCGGTGAGTATAGGCGGCGGCGGGCCCCGCCGCTGCTGGGACGGCGTCGGCTACTGCCGCCAACGTGACAGTACCCCCCTTTACGTCTCCCTCTCCTGAGGTTGGACAAAAACCTCCTTAAAAGAAGAGGAGCATTAACATTCTCCTTGGGTTCCCAGGACCTCTCTTCGGGGCCAAAACCCTTCCAATCAATGAGGTAGAGGGTACGTCACCTCAAAGACGTCATCGGCCCCTACTGGCTAAGAAGGAGGTGGGACTCAGCGGTACCGATTCAGAACAACAGGTTTGAGGAGCGAGACATGGAAGGCGTTAGGGACCCGAAGCAAAGCCGGCAACTTCAATTTATAAGCCACGCTGTTAATGCATCCCAAAACCTCGAACGGACCAATGTACCGAGGATCCAGTTTGTATGAAGGTATCTTCAAGCGGATATACTTAGTTGACAGCCAAACTTTGTCGCCAGGTTGGTATGGCGGAAGATCCCTGCGCCTCTTGTCTGCATGTCTCTTAATCCGGATACTGGATCTTTCAAGTGCCTCTCTGGTCTCCTTCCAGACTTGAGAAAATTCGGTAGCGAGGGCATCTGCTGCGGGAACACCAGAAGGCATAGAGAGAGGTAGTGGAACACCAGGGTTCTGGCCGGAAACCATGAAGAACGGCGTTTAGGTGGTGGACTCATTAGGATGGTTGTTGTGGGCGAACTCTACCCACGGCAGAAGAGACACCCAGTTGTCTTGATGGGCGTTAGAGAAGTGACGCAGGTAGGCTGTTAATACCTGATTGATCCGTTCCACTTGCCCATTGGACTGAGGGTGATAAGCAGAGGAGAAGTCCAGAGACATACCCTTGAGCTTGCTGAGTGCCCTCCAGAAACGGGAGGTAAACTGGACCACTCGATCGGAGACAATTCGTTGAGGGAGTCCGTGAAGCCTAAAGATCTGGTGTATGAAGACCTTGGCCAGCTCAGATGCCGTAGGTAACCCGGGCAGTGGGATGAAATGGGCCATTTTGGAGAAGCGATCGACCACTACTAAGATGGTAGTACACCCGGAAGAGCGTGGTAGATCGGTAATGAAATCCATACCAATCTGTCGCCAAGGGGCTTCAGGAGGAGGCAGGGGGTGGAGCAGACAGGACGGCAGACATCTTGGTACCTTGTTCAGAGCACAAGTCGTGCAGGAGGCTATAAAATCAGTCACATCTTGGCAAAGGGATGGCCACCAGTAGTAGCGCGAAAGAAGGCTGAGGGTTTTCTTGACCCCGACGTGACCCGCAACCATGGAGGAATGCCCCCAATCCAGGACTTCCGACCTCTTATTCTGTGGGACGAAGGTCTTGCCTGGCGGAATGGGACAGAGCGTCACGGCCGCCACGGTGATAACTTTGGCAGGCTCAATGATGTGAGAAGAACCCTCCTCAACCTCAGGTGACTGTAGGGACCTGGATAGAGCGTCTGCCTTGATGTTTCTGTCCCCAGGTCGAAAATGAAGTTTGAAGTCAAACCGGGAGAAATATAGCGACCACCTGGCTTGTCTGGAGTTGAGCCTTTGCACGGACTGAAGATACGCCAAATTCTTGTGGTCCACGAAGATTATGAATGGATGGACTGCCACTTCTAAAAGATACCGCCACTCCTCCAGAGCCATCTTAATGGCCAGTAATTCCCGGTCTCCAATTGCATAATTGCATTATGCGGGAGAGAATGATTTAGAGAAGTACACACAAGGCACCACTTGACCAGAAGTTGTCCGGTGAGAAAGGACCACTCCCGCACCAGTAGAGGAGGCATCCACCTCTAGGATGAAGGGCCTATTGACGGCCGATGTAAAATCGGAGCGGTAGCAAAGGACTGTTTCAAGGCGAGAAAGGCCTCTTCAGCCTCCGGAGTCCAGGCATTTGGTTTGGTCCCTTTCCGGGTCAAAGCAGAGATGGACTTGGTCACCGAGGAGAAGAAGGGAACGAACTGTCTGTAATAGTTCGCGAAACCCAGGAACCGTTGGATGGCTTTTACTCAAACCGAATGTGGCCATTTGAGCACAGCAGACAATTTTTCGGGGTCCATCTTTACTCCGGAGTCCGTGATGATATACCCTAGGAAGGGCAATCAGGTTTGCTCGAACAGACATTTTTCTAGTTTAGCGTTGAGTCTGTTCTCCCGTAGACGTTGCAGAACCAGCCGAACACTCCTTCTGTGAGTGGATAAGTCAGGGGAAAAGATGAGTATGTCATCTAGGTATACGACGACACGAGTAGAGTAGGTCTCGAAAGATCTCATTAACGAACTCCTGGAAAACCGCCGGGGCATTACAGAGACCAAAAGGCATAACCAAATACTCGTAATGGCCGTCCCGAGTATTGAAGGCTGTCTTCCATTCATCCCCGGCACGGATTCGGATCAAGTTATAGGCTCCCCGCAGATCCAATTTGGTAAAGATCCGGGCCCCTCTCAAGCAGTCAAAGAGTTCTGGTATCAGCGGAAGGGGATACCTATTTTTGACCGTGATACTGTTCAGGCCTCAGTAGTCAATACAAGGCCGAAGGAATCCGTCTTTCTTCCGGACGAAAAAGAACCCTGCTCCAGCAGGTGAAGATGACTTCCGAATAAAACCCCGAGCCAAGTTTTCCTGGACATATTCAGACATGACCGCGGTTTCTGCCGGAGACAGAGGATAAATTCTTCCCCTGGGAGGAATCGCTGCTGGCAACAGCTCAATTAGGCAGTCGTAGGCACGATGCGGCGGTAGTGTCTCAGCCTCCTTCTTACTGAAGACGTCGGCGTACAAGTGGTAAGCCGTAGGAAGCCCAGGAAGATCGATAGGAGCTTGCTGCGGACTTGGGCGAGATACCGGCAACAGACAGCGTTCATGGCAGAAGTGTCCCCAGCGGAGAATCTCCCCGGAACGCCAGTCTAGAACGGGCTCATGTAGACGAAGAAAAAACACAAAAATTGAGCTTGGTTTGAGATGATACACATGCAGCGTATAAATGCATGTTGACATTGGCCATAAAACATAAAACCTGCAAAAGACAAAGTGAGCAAAAACCCTGCTGTAACTAAATAAGTAAAAGCAAAAGTGCATCTAAATAATACAGAGTTTTTAGTAATACTGTTTTTGATCAAAAGTAGCATGAAAGCCATCCCACCACGACAAGGTAACTCTGTTCGGGATAGTCCTACACTGTCTAATATTAAAAACCTTGCTTTGTGTCAAAGTTGACCTCAATGTGTGAACAAGGGCAGACAAAAGGACTGGGTCCTAAACAGTAGACACCAGTCTGGGGAAGCCTAATATACAATTTCCAGCTCAGGAGAGGGAGGCCACACCCCAGCTTGCACAGAATGCAAAAAATACAAAGAAAAAACACAAAAATTGAGCTTGGATTGAGATGATACACATGCAGCGTATAAATGCATGTTGACATGTAGACGAAGCCAGGGTAAGCCGAGGAGCACGGCGTGGGACAAACTGGGCAAAACATAAAAGGCGATTTTTTCTCGGTGGAGAGCTCCAACTTGTATCTCCACCTCGACAGTGACCATGGTGATGGGTTCAGGTAGTGGTTTGCCATCCACGGAGGCGATGGAGCGTGGATTCTCTAACGTAACAACCGGAATTCGGTGCTGGTCCACTTCTTTGAGCCGGATGAAGTTACCAGCCGCACCCGAGTCCACAAATAGTAAGGGGCAGAGAGGAATCGGTGTGACCCTCTGGATCGCGGCACTGGAGCTCCCGGGGGTGAGCGCGCCAGGTGGTGCTGACCACTATACAGGGGCCGTTAGGTGCAGGCCCTCGGAAGACAGATGCCGCGACTGCTAGAACCAAGAGGGGCGGCTCAAAGGACTGAGTGAGGGGTGCAGGACTGAAAACGGAATGCAGAAGGGAGTAGGAAGTACAGAGTGGAGAGCAGGATGGAAACACGGAGTATAGGACCAGGCACAGAGAGGTGAGTACGGGACGGAGACACGGAGTACAGGACTGGGCACTGGGGTACAGGACGGAGACACGGAGTACAGGACTGGGCACTGGGGTGCAGGACGGACACTCGGAGTACAGGACTGGGCACTGGAGTACAGGACGGAGACACGGAAAGAGAGTGAGAAGGGGGAAACCCCTAAACACTTGGCCAGGATCCCGTAAGGCAGGCACACGATAATCAGGCGTCTCCACCATGTTGGAGACGCCTGATATACCCCGTGCTGCCTGCTGATTGGGTGCTCAGGCTTCTGGGCGGGCGCTGCAGGGTTAAGAGACCTGCAGAGCGCGCCCATGGCCTAAGGCGCCCGCACGAAGCAGGCACGCGCCGGACAGAGGGGAATGAGGAGGAGGCGGGAACAGTGCGGTGTGGAGGGCGCCGGTGAGAATAGGCGGCGGTCGGCCCAGCCGTTGCTGGGACGGCGGCGGCTACCGCCGCCGACGTGACACTCTCTGTCGTTCTGTCTCATATCGTATTCCATGTTTGGGGATAAACAGTTTCAACCTGGATGGTGCCAAGATGTGACTGTCCAGGCTGAGAACCACTGGTGAATGAGCTGCTGTGAGCACAGCATCAGTGACTAGCAGTATAGAGGGATGGCTGGCTGCATGGATGAGGGATGGATGGAGGGAGGGATGGATTTATGAGGGATGGAGGGACAGATGGGTGGAGGGATAGCTGGATGGATGGATGAGGGATGGATGGATGGACGAGAGATGGATAGATGGCTGGGATGGAGGGATGGCTGGATGGAGGGGTAGCTGGAATCCATAGTGTCCCACGCAGTAATCTATCTGTGCAACATGAGCTCTTCAGCATGAACGGTGGCATCATGCGACTGTTCATGCTGAAAAGTGAGAAAGAATGAGCTGCTGTGAGTGGGCCCATGAACTGCAGTGATCACTATAACCACATTGAGAAAAAGTCTCACGGTGCAGCTGTGAGTTCACTGCAATTCACCGTGAGAAATTTCTCATGGTGAACAGCAGTGAACTCACCGCTGCACTGTGAGAATTTTTCTCACTGTGCAAGCAGTGACCTCACCTAGGTCACCGCAGTTCATTGGCCTGGCTGGGAATGCAGCCTCAGTGAGCTGCGGTAACCTCGATGATGTCACCGCTAGTCACTGGGGCTGCTCTCGCAGCAGCTCATTGTTTGGGCCCCCATTCAAGTGAATGGGGTCTGTTTTTGGGTTCGAGTCCAGGTGCTGTTCTGGTACCCAAACCCAAACTTTTTGGCCAAACCCGCCAGACCCGATCATCCAGAGGTCCACCCATCTCTAATTATGAGAGGACATAACAATAGAATGGAAGAGTACAGAAGAAAAAAAGATTTCAGAATCAGTTTATCAGGGGAGATTAAAGAACATAAGCAGTTTTAATATACAAAAATTACAAAAGGTCCTCTATAAAGAACATGTCTAGTCATAGAATGTTAGCGATGGAAGGGACCTCCAGGATCGTCGTGTCCAACACCCTGCTCAATGCAGGATTCACTAAACCATCTCAGAGAAATGTCTGTCCAGCCTCTGTTTGAAGACTTCCATTGAAGGAGAACTCACCACCTCTCGTGGCAGCCACTCATTGATCACCCTCATTGTCAATAGGTATTTTCTAATATCTAATCTGAAACTTCTCCCTTTTAGTTTCATTCCATTGCTTCTGGTGTTTCCATGTGCAAATGAGAATAAGGATAGTCCCTCTACACTGTGACATCCCTTCAGCTATTTGTAGACAGCTATTAAGTCTCATCTTCGCCTTCTTTCTTGCAAACTCAATATTCCCAGATCCTTTAACCATTCCTCGTAGGGCATACTTTGCAGTCCGCTCACCATCCTGGTAGATCTTCTCTGAACTTGCTCCAGTTTTTCAATGTCTTTTTTAAAATGTGGTGCTAAGAACTGGACACAGTATCTAGATGAGGCCTGAACAAGGAGGAGTAGAGGGGGATAATTACTTCACATAATCTAAACTCTATGCTTCTCTTAATACATTCTAGAACTGTTTGCCTTTTTTGCTGCTGCATCACACTTTTGACTCATGTGCAGTCTGTGATCTATTAGTATACCCAAGTCTTTTTCACCCTTGCTGTTGCTTAGTTCTATTCCTCCCATTCAGTAGATGTAATTTTAGTTTTTCTTGCCCAGATGTAGAATCTTGCATTTCTCCCTGTTAAATACTATTCTATTAGTCACTGCCCATTGTTCAGGCTTCTCTAGATCCTTCTTAATTCCTTTGTGTCTTCTCTAGTCAAAACAATCCCTTTAAATTTCATTTGAAGAAAATGTAATTAGTGACTTAGAATACTGCTGTATCATTCAGATCAGAGTAAAAGACTTTCCCAAGAAAGTATGCAGCCTCTTTAACAAATGAATGTGAACTAAATGAGATCCAAGAATAACTAGGAATTTATATGATGCTTTTATACAAACTGCATTACCACTAATGGCCACAAGTTGGGTACAATCAGACTTTAATAGAATTCCACAATGTCTTTTGCAGATTACCCATAAGAAATCCCGAATGCCATCCAGCATAAATACATATATACGTTCAGTAGAATAGGTGTGAATTGTACCTTTTGAATGTTCTGCCTTTAGAGTTTCCATTGCTAAATATTTCATATCTTCCTGCTGGGAAACCTGCAGAAAATCTTTCAAAAATTGCCTGGCAGATCCCATGATTTGTTTGTCTCTGTTATCCAAAGCTTTATGTGACAGAATATGATAAATCTCAAACATAGGTATTTACAGGGACTCCCATTAACCAGACAACTTCATTTTGATTTCAACAAGGTTAAAAAAAAGCAAAAAAAACCGCCGAGGTTGTGTTAGCTCATGGGGAACATATTGCGGAAGGCGAAAAAAAATCTATGTAATGACATATTCTGAATTAGTGCACGGAATGGTAAAGTTTACTTTCCTGGTAAAAAAAAAAATTCAGAATCCAAATACATGTGACAAAAATCCATTAAGTGAATTCATCTGTAAAGTCGATGTCTACGTCCCAATTTCTCTGCCTCCAAGGGCATGAAATGAAAGTTCCTTTCCGGAGAATGAGAACCCAGCATGTTTAATAAAAGTGACATTCACATTGATGGGAATTCCATTCCAGTTACTGGAATAATATCTTTCTGGTATTTACATTTTATTATTCACATATTCAATGTTCTTCGGGCCATTTCCAGGTAAATTCATGCACCGAGTAACATCACGTATGAAAATAGACATCTCTTTATTGTGAAGCTTCCAGAAGAAATTGTTTGTGGAAATATGGGGTGCGATAATGAAAAAAAATGAAAATCTAATGTGGTGACCTAAGCTGTGTGGCCCTTATTGGATGGTGGGCACTATTATAAGTGGCTCCATATGAACATTTGTCCATGCCCTTCCATGAGTCCATAAGTCTAGCGCCGGCTTTCCACCACAGCTCTGGTCTCGGTGATTTGGCTGCAGTGGTGAGATCATGTCACTGCTATAGCCAATCACTGTGCAGTGCGTAGTGTCAACCTCAGCACAGTCACGTCACGGAGCCCAGTAAGTAACTTGAACGGTGCTGTGCACTGTTGATGTGACCTTAGCCTGAACACCACAACAGGGAGTGTGAGTACCTGCTGACTTTGTTATTTTAGGTATATTATAGACTCTGGGGACAACTTTCATGAAATTGATCAACCCTTTTAACCCCTTTCTGACATCTCCAGCGCTGACCCCACATCTTTTCCAACCGTGGGTGGAATCGCAATCCACCTGCAGCTGTTAACTACCGTAGTTAAATGCCACTGTCAAACTCTGCAAGTGCACCGGAAATCCACCCATTGGTCACCCCGTCATGTGATTGCGGGTCACCGATGGATTGGCATGGCAACCATAGGGTTGTCATTGCCAGATTACTATAAGCGCTGCCTGGTTGTCGGCGCTCATAGCAATTCAGTAATTTTTTAATAATAATAATCTTTATATAGCGCTAACATATTCCGCAGCGCTTTACAGTTTGCACACATTTTCATCACTGTCCTCGATGGGGGCTCACAATCTAAATTCCCTATCAGTATGTCTTTTGAAGTGTGGGAGGAAACCGGAGTACCCGGAGGAAACCCACGCAAACACGGGGAGAACATACAAACTCCTTGCAGATGTTGTCCTTGGTGGGATTCGAACCCAGGACCCCAGCGCTGCAAGGCTGCAGCGCTAACCACTGAGCCACCATGCTGCCCACAATTCTGCTACATACAGGCGATCTGATCATCGTCTGTATGTAGCAGAGCCGATCAGGTTATGGCAGGTTTTAGTCTCCTATGGAGACTGTTGAAGCATACCAAAAGTGAAAAAAGTGTTTTTAAAAATATAAAATTTTTTTAAAAAAAATTATAAACGATCAAATCTTCCCCCTTTCACCCCATTCAAAATAAAACAGTAAAAAGAAAATGAAAAATACACACGTTTGGTATCACGGTGTTTAGAATCAACCGATCTATCACTCGATCTATATGAAAAGAATTAACCTGATAACTAAACAATGTAACGAGTAAAAATGTCAAAACGCCAGAATTACTTTTTTTGGTCGCAGCAACATTGCATTAAAATGCAATAACGGGAGATCAAAAGTTCGAATCTGCACCAAAATGGTATCATTAAAAACATCAGCTCGGCACTCAAAAAATAAGCCCTCACCCAACCCAAGATCACGAAAAATGGAGAAGCTACGAGTATCGGAAAATGGCGCAATTTTTTTTTTTAACAAACTCTGGAATTTTTTTTCACCTCTTAGATAAAAAGGATCCTTGACATGTTTAGTGTCTATGAACTCGTAATGACTTGGAGAATCATAATGGCTGGTCAGTTTTAGCATTTAGTGAACATAGTAAAAAAGCAAAACAAAAAACAATTGTGGAATTGCATTTTTTTTGCAATTTTACTGAACTTGGATTTTTTTTCTCATTTTCCAGTACATGATATGTTAAAACCAATGGTATCGTTCAAAAGTACAATTGACCCACAAAAAACAAGCCCTCACATGGCCATATTGACGGAAAAATAAAAAACAGTTATGGCTCTGGGTAGAAGGGGAGCAAAAAACGAAAACGCAAAAACGAAAATACCTCCAGGCATCTCAGATCTTTAAAAGGTAGAATAGAGAGGGCGAAGCTGGACAAGGAGATTTTTTTGATGATTTGATTTAGAGTTTTCGGGTAAAAAAAGGGGTTTAATGGTCATAGAGATAGCCTGTGAATCAAGCTTAACTGCTCCCATTTATATAAAAAGCCTGTGAATACAGCCTAACTCTACCCATTTATAGAAAAAGGCTGTGAGTCCTGCTTAACTCCACTCATTTAGAGAAAAAAGCTGTGAGTCCTGATAAACTCCACTCATTTCTAGAAGAAACCTGTGAGTCCAGCTTAACTCCACCCATTTATAGAAAAAGCCTGTGAGTCCAGTTTAACTCCACCCACTTATAGAAAAAGCCTGTGAGTCCAACTTAACTCCACCCATTTATAGAAAAAGCCTGTGAGTCCAGCTCAACCCCACTCATTTATAGAAAAAGCATGTGTTTCCTGCTTTCTCCATCCACTCATTGAGAAGGTGTGGAGTCCTGCTTGTCCTACCCACTATAGTGTGAGCCTGTGAGTTATGGTACAGTTTCTGTTCATAAAGCAAAGCCTGTGAATCCTACTGTTCCTCTTTCAGACAGATTGATGAATGTTTTTTCATGTATGAGTTTTATATGCAAGAAACTGTCAATTAGCCTGTGTAGATGGAGGTAATAGGACTCACAAGCTCTTTTTATGAGTGGGAGGGCTAAGCAAGACTCACAGGGTTTTACATTGTGTGGACTGGGAAATCAGAACTCACAGGTTTTCTCTATAAAGGGATCAGAGGAAGAAGATCTCATCTCTATTAGTGGGAGGGAAAGACAATACTTACAGGAATTTACCACATATGGACCAGAATAGCAGGTCTCACAAACAGTCATTACGTGCTGATGGAAGAAGCTGTAATCATGGACTCTTTCTTTAGCAGAACTGAGGAAAGCAGAACTCAAAGGTGTTTTCTTCAAGATGCTGGGGGAAGAAAGACTCATAGGCTATCTTTCTCTCTAGTTGATATGGCAGCAGTACTGACAGAAAAAAAAAGAAATATTAGTTGAATAGATATATATAACCTCACTACCTCCATAAAACACACAAAGGGTTTACTAGTAGTTAGAAAAATGATAGATGTAGTTTTGAAGATAAAGTCATATTTTTCTGGATACATCTTACACTGGTACTTAAATGGATTTTATTTATTTTCCTGGATAATCATCTGCAGATAAAAGGGACCGCTATGGGGTCTAATGTGACCTCAATATATGTAAACTGTTGTATTCTATTTCAAATTTTGAATAGCATTTTTTTTTCATTTTTGCAAACTTAATGCTATAATATGCTGCTCATGCATCTGTGACATATTCCATATGTGTTGGGGCCCAATAGACACCCTTATGGATCACCATACATTTTTCAATAATACTTGGCCAGAGTTGTAGCTTACTCTTCACTATGATAAACAAAGATCTATTTTCTATATACAGTACTACCATTATTAAACAACCTGAGTGAGGCTTCTATATAGATTTGTATGTGAGACAGATTGCAACAATCTTTTACTTTACTCAAGTTGCCATACCAAGGCTACAAATAAATCTATTCCAATTTTTTTGGTTTAATTGGGTAGGCAAAATTGTTTCTGATGAGCAGACTCGCCAAATATAGTTCCTGGAAAGGAGATATCCTGCTAAAATATTAGAATATTACAGAAAACCACCACTCGATTGTGGTGCATAGAGACCAAGGGAATAGTGTTCCCATTATACATTCCTACAACCCGTTAATAAAAGGATTTGTAATCGCTAGTCTATAATTCCCAGAAGTTGGTCTTGCATACCCACACATGGGGACGCCAGACACATTGGAATTAGAGCATTACTCTAGTGAGACATCTCCATTCTATCCATCCTCCCATACTTACCTATCTCTTCTGCTCCTCTTCTCTTCTTCGTAGAGAGCACTATTACATCATTATTTTATATTTACTACTTTATTCCTAGAATCCAAAATTATATTTAAAATTTCATTTTTTTACCATGTAATTTTATTTTGCCCACTGTACAACATTTGCCAATGTTTTCCTTTCATTGTCTTCCACAGAGCGTATATTGTCACACTGTTAGTTGTGACATGTATTCTTAGTTATTTTGGTAAATTTCCTTCTCTTTTCATGAACATGAATAAAACAAAATTAAAAAATGAATACATTTCAAGAAAGTTGATACATAATTCTCTTGTCCCCAAGAATGACGCCTGATTGAAGACGGTGAAGCCGGAGTGCGGGTGAAGCGGTGCTATGATAGGCTTGATTTATGGATTATTGTCTAACACACACACAAAGAATGAAAATCAGCCTGACAAGTGGACTAATTGTGATAGCAAAGCTCTGTTCTATTAACCTTACAGAAATACTTCTTGCTTTACGGTGATGGTGATTGTTTCTGAGCCAATAATATACAGTATGAGGGAAAAAAGATGGCTATTCATAAAAAATATAGGTTTACTCCATAATGCATATATCACTTATCAGGATATAGAAGATGAGTAGGAACGTTTAAAGGAGAAGCCTCATTTATTGTGATTATAGAAGCTACCTGAAGCCACCACTAGTGGGCGATCACTCCATAAAGATTTGTACACCTTCATCTAATTTTGATTTAGGCTGTATAATATGATTTTTTTTTAGGTCTAGAATTACTGCTGATTAATTTTTAAAACTATATCTGTATATGGAAACTGTTTTGTTACCTGACTACTCAACAAGCAAAGGAAACAACTCATAGAAGTGCAGTTCCCAACTTGGGCTACATTTCTACAGTATATGCCTTTCTTTATTCATATTTATGGAATCCAAAGTTTCAAGTAAGAGTGATACTTGAAGGGCATCTGTCAGTAGGATCAACCCCTCTAAGTCATCTATATGAGCATGTAGGTCATAGGAAGTTGAATAAGATGATACCTTGATATCTGCGATCTGATGTTGTTAGGGTTGCGGATCGCACTAAAGATAAAATATAAGAGAGTGCAATCGCAACCTGGGGTCCACCGTACAGAGATTGTATACTGCTGCTAGGTAATGGCGGAATTCTATGTGAACACCGGCGGGTAACCACTGACCCAGTGCGTATAGGAGCGAACTCTGTTACTTCGCAGAGCTGCTGGAAGTAAAGTCAGAGCCTGTTAACCTCACAGGACTCGGCTGGGGGAGCACTGCTATACGGTCACAAGACCTTGCCCCAGAGACAAGGGAAAGGGTCCCTCTAGACCAGCAGCGCTCGGCGCTACAATTGCAGCGAGAGAAAGATGCGCAAGTGTGCACCTGCCTTACTGGCATGCGCCTCTAATTGCCCAAGGTTAGGCTAAACAGCGCACAACTTGTGCATGGCGCTGCACTGGCGGGTGCTGACTTGGCGCAATACGGTAGTGCCCTATGCAGGATGACACCACCAGACGCTAGTGTGATATTACTAGGAGCACAGTGGCAGAAACATAGCAACCCGTTGGCGCTGACTTAGATACTCTAACACATGCGTATCAAAGGAGGGGGTAATTTAATGAGTAATTCACCAGATTCATGCATCCATCATCACATATACCAATAACATGAGTCTATACTAGCGCATGGCCGAGCGGCCATGCAACCCTTTTATAGTGGCGTCCTTCCGGGACCATCCTAATGGTCCAATCCGAGCTGCTTGAAGATCTGAGCACGTGACCTCCAATGAGAGGTTGTCCCACGGACATGCTCAGTGGTCTGCAAAAGGGACTCTGGAGCTGCTCGCCGCTGACTAGTGCAGGCTGCTATAGCCGAACCAGGGAAGGCAGCAGCAACCAACCCAACAGCACTAGATTGAGCAAGACGCCAGGATCACCGGCTTTGCTGAGCAGGCTCCACTGCGGCTGGGACTGAATGGGAGACCGCAGATGGCAAGGATCTGGATTCCTCCTGTGCAGAGGCAGGAACCAAACGCCTAACAGATGTCTTATTAAGAAAAACATGGATTTCTCTGGTATAAAGCATTGGATCGCAGATATCAAGGTATCATTTCATTCCGCTTCCTATGACCTGCAAGGTCGGATTGGGGTGTCTGGGGCTTACAGGTGGAATTGAGCCTAGAGGCCCACCCTACAGCTATATGCAAATATCTGTCAGCTGTTATAGTGATGCATCGACTGTAAAACACAGGCGGCTCTTGCACACCATAACTGGGATGTACAATTATGGTAGTTTGCATTAAAGGGCTTCTTTGGTTAAAAGAAGTTATACTAACACATACAAATACTGCCACCCTGTAACCAGACCTCAATTACCACCACATAGTGACTAAATAATAACACACACATGGGTCAAATACTGCCACATGATGACTAGACCACATATTACCAACACATAATGACCAAATAATACCACATATAGAGACAAATACCACCACACTGTGACCAGCCCACATATTGCCACCACATACTGACCGAATAATACCACCAGACCACATATTACCAACACATAGTGACCGAATACTGCAATACTTATTATGAATAAAAACCATAATACTAACACTAAAATGCTGTTGAAGAGAAATAGCGCAATAGTGTATTACCCGAGATACATGTAGCAATTGCAGGCAATACACTCACCAGATGGAGCTTCTGACAGGCAATGGAGGATTCACTGCTACAGATCCACAAGCGACCAGCGTTGGAGATACAGAGTAGGTGGTTTTTTCTGAGGAAGGAGTTCTGTGAAACTCTGAAATGCGTTGAATAAAGACCACATTAATAATAATTCTTGATTACAGTGATTCGCAGAGCAGATTTTCTGACCACGTATTCCTACTCTGTATAATACTAACACTGCTATTCCCACCAGTGACATTATACCCAGGAGCTCTGTATATGGTGTAAGTGTACACGTAATACAGTGATCACTAGTGACATTATATACAGGAGCTCTGAATATAGTATATAGTATACAGGTAATAATACAGTGATCACCAGTGACATTATACACAGGAGCTCTGCATATAGTGTCAGTGTACAGGTAATTCAGTGATCACCTTTCTAATGATCTTTTTACTCTTAGACCTGTGACGGGGACAAGGGGGCATCCTCTATGTCTGGAGGAAAGAAGGTTTAAGCATACTCACAGATGCTGATTTTTTACTGTAAGAGCAGTGAGACTATGGAACTCTCTGCCATATGATGTTGTAATGAGTGATTCCCTACTAAAATTTAAGAAGGGACTGGATGCCTTTCTTGAAAAGTATAATATTACAGGGTATATACACTAGTCTCCTTAATATTGCGTTGATCCAGGGAGCTAGTCTGATTGCCGTATGGGGAGTCGGGAAGGAATTTTTTTCCCCAATGTGAAGCTTACTGTTTGCCACATGGGTTTGTTTTGCCTTCATCTGGATCAACATGTTAGGGCAAGTTAGGATAGGATATGGGTTGAACTAGATGAACTTAAATTCTTCCTTCAACCTTAATAACTATGTTACTATGTTACTATGCTAGACAGCCCAGGAATTTACAAGAACTGGAGGCTTTTTGCCAAAAAGAGTGGGCAGCTTTACCATCTGAGAAAATAAAGAACCTCATCCACAACTACCAAGAAAGACTTCAAGCTGTCACTGATGCTAGAGGGGGCAATACACGGTATTAAGAAATGAGGTATGTGAACTTTTGATCAGGGTGATTTGGATGTTCTGGGTTGTCATTATGATTTAAAAAGAGAAAACACAGTAGTCTGACAATACATGGCTTCACCCAACCACTAAGCATGAGTGAAGAAAAAGTTTTGGTGTTATCATTCATATTCTCTGAAAAAAGGCCAAGAAAACAAAATTTCTGCCGGGGTATGTTAACTTTTAAGCACAACTATATATCCCCGATCCTGATATACATATCCCCCATTCTGGCATATATATCCGGTATATACAGCTCTAGCAAAAATTAAGAGACCACTGCAAAATTTTCAGTTTGTCTGATTTTTCTCTTTATAGATATATTTTTGAGTAAAATGTAAATTGCTCTTGGATTCTATAAACTACTGACAACATGTCTCCGAATTTCCAAGCACTAAAATTTGTATTTATTTTCATAAAATGAGAAATGGTCAAAATAGCAAAAAAATGCAGTGCTTGCAGACCTCAGATAATGCTAAAAATCCAAGTTCATAATCATTTAGAAACAACAATATTAAAGTTTTAACTCAGGAAGAGTTCAGAAATCAATATTTTGTGGAATAACCATGGTTTTTAATCACAGCTTTCATGCGTCTTGGCTGCTTTCCACCAGTCTTTCACACTGCATCTGGGTGACCTTATGCCACTTCTGGTACACAAATTTAAGCAGTTCTTCTTTGTTTGATGGCTTGTGACTATCCATCTTCCTCTTGATTACATTCCAGAGGTTTCCAGTGGGGTTCAGGTCTGGAGATTGGGCTGGCCATGACAGGGATTTGATGTGGTGGTCCTTCATCCACACATTGATTGACCTAGCTGTGTGGCATGGCGCATTGTCCTGCTGGAAAAAAACAGTCCTCAGAGTTGGGGAACATTGCCTGAGCAGAAGGAATCAACTGTTCTTCCAGGATAACCTTGTATGCGGCTTGATTCATACGTCCTTCGCAAAGATTAACCTGCCTAATTCCAGCCTTGCTGAAGCATCCCCAGATCATCACCGATCCTCCACCAAATTTCACAGTGAGTGCAAGACACTGTGGCTTGAACACCTCTCCAGGTCTTCGTCTAATCATTAGACGACCAGGTGTTGGGCAAAGCTGAAAATTAGACTCATCAGAGAAGATTACCTTACTCCAGTCCAATCCTTATGGTCTTTGACAAACTTCAGTCTGGCTCTCCTTTGCTTCTCATTGATGAAAGACTTTTTTTTCGATCTTTACATTACTTGAGCCCTGCCTCTAGGAGCCTGTTATGAACTGTTCTTACCATGCACTTCACCCCAGTTGCATTTGCCATTCCTTTTGTAGGTCACTTGATGTCATCCTGCGGTTGCTGAGTGACATTCGAATAAGATGACGGTGATCCTGGTCAGTGGAGAGTCGTTTTTGCCCTCTGCCTGTCTGTAAGCTTTGTTGTACCCAATGTCTGCTGATATACCTTGTTGTAATGGACTGCCGTCTTACAAATTTTATGGATGGAGGCAACATGACGCTCAGCTGATTTTTATAAAACTGTGCAGTGGTCTCTTAATTTTTGCCAGAGCTGTATATTCCCCATCCTGGTATATGTCCCCGTTCTTCTGCTGTTCTTTAACGCATAGAAAAAACCCCCATTATACTCACACTCCCTACGCTCCCCCGCTGCACGGTGTCCTCTTCCGAAGTCGGCAATTGACTTCAGAGTGCAAGCGGCAGGAGTGCATGCTGGCCTCTGATTGGCCGACGGTGCGTATTGCCGTGCACAGTCCCGTCGAGTCTGTGCGCCGCAGTAAACTTCACCTGAATGTTACACTCCTGCTGGAAGCCATCTCTGACATCATCATCCAAGGCTTTTTAAGACCGACTCAGGCAGTTCTATTCCGCCTGAGTGTTCAGTTAAATTTGCGATCAGTTACCACATGTAATTCTGGAGTTTGCCTCGCTGGCTGATCATCTTGTCTTTAGACTTATCATATATCTGCCATTAGATTCAGGAGATCTATAAGGATAGTGACATTACAGAAAATTAAATATATGCACAAAACTATAAGTAAAATTGATTATTAAACAAAAAGTCCCAAAAAACCTAGTTTATCTTCATTATAACATCATACAGGCTGTTTTGAGATTTCTGTACATCTGGAAAGCCTGGAGGGAACTATGCCGGCAGCCATTACCTGCTACCAGGAAAAGCTATCGCTAAGAAATTTGATGACTTGACACCCCAATGTTATCAGATGAGGCTGAAAAGGAGCAGACGCTTCCACTGCCTTAAGAAATTACAGCAAATGTGATTTTTATAAAAATGTCCCATTATAACCTCATTCGGCTAATGACGACGTCTTCAAGTGTCGCAGCTCTAAAATGCATTAATATCATAGAGAAATAGAGAAATTATGTAAAGTGCAATGAGATTTCTTGTAGTCAAACATTTGCACTTTGTCACCCAATTCCTCCCTGACAGCAGCCCGGGATTGTTCTGTTTCTGGAGTTTGAGAGCGATAATCCAGACTAATGTCGCCCACTTGTGAATGCCCCCGCTCGCTGTGGACTCTGCTGCTCCTTCTCAATAACATTTTTAGCTGCCGACCTTTTTCCTCCAGTTTTTAGGGACATCATCGGCCATTTGCGAGAAGACAGTGAAACTACATATTTATCATCAGTGGGCTCTTTTCTTTTTTTTTTTAAGCTCTAGATAAACTTTAGTAAGTAATCGCTTAAGAAGCAATTCCAAAAAATAATAATATTATTAATAATAATACGTATTCTGTTAATTGCAAATATATTATATTCATGCTACTGTATCCTACCCAGATAGGAAAGTGTTAAAAGCACCTTTAATTTAGATTATAATGTACTGTACATCAGCAATGCACTTTGAAGGTTTTGGACCCCAAAAATGTATTTGTTCCCGGACCTCCCAATATGCCATTTATAGGATTGGTGTCTTCTGGCAGAGAACTCATTAGAAGAAATGTTGTAATAAGATCACTGGATAAGAAGTGTTATCATAAGATCACTGGATAAGAAGTGTTGTCATAAGATCACTGGATAAGAAGCGTTGTCATAAGATCACTAGATAAGAAGTGTTGTCATAAGATCACTGGATAAGAAGTGTTGTCATAAGATCACTGGATAAGAAGTGTTGTCATAAGATCACTGGATAAGAAGTGTTGTCATAAGATTTCTAGATAAGAAGTGTTGTCATAAGATCACTGGATAAGAAGTGTTGTCATAAGATCACTGGATAAGAAGCGTTGTCATAAGATTTCTAGATAAGAAGTGTTGTCATAAGATCACTGGATAAGAAGTGTTGTCATAAGATCTCTAGATAAGAAGTGTTGTCATAAGATCACTGGATAAGAAGTGTTGTCATAAGATCACTGGATAAGAAGTGTTGTCATAAGATTTCTAGATAAGAAGTGTTGTCATAAGATCACTGGATAAGAAGTGTTGTCATAAGATCACTAGATAAGAAGTATTGTCATAAGATCACTGGATAAGAAGCGTTGTCATAAGATTTCTAGATAAGAAGTGTTGTCATGAGATCACTGGATAAGAAGTGATATGATAAGATTACTAGATAAGAAGTGTTATAAGATCACTAGATAAGAAGTGTTGTCATAAGATCTCTAGATAAGAAGTGTTGTCATAAGATCTCTAGATAAGAAGTGTTGTCATAAGATCACTGGATAAGAAGTGTTGTCATAAGATCACTAGATAAGAAGTATTGTCATAAGATCACTGGATAAGAAGTGTTGTCATAAGATCACTAGATAAGAAGTATTGTCATAAGATCACTGGATAAGACTACTTTCACTCTTGTGTTTTTTTTGTGCTGCGCTGCGTGCGTAGTGCAAATGCGCATAAAAAATGTATCATGCGGTTTTATGCGTTTTCTTGTTTTTTGCGCATGGTTTTTACAAACCACCATGCGCACGTCAACGCACCCATATACTATAATGTGTTTTTGGGTGATTTTCGTGTGCATTGCGTGCGCATGCGTTTTTTTGAGACAGGTCGGGCGCACAAAAAATGCAACAGGATGCATTTTGTGCGCCCGGGCGCAAGCTACAAAAAAAACACATGCGCATACAAACACGTACAAACGCATGACTATGCGCACCCATGTTAATTATAGGAAAAAAAACGCATGCACATTTATGCACAAAAACGCAAGTGTGAAACCAGCCTAAGAAGTGTTATTGTAAGATCACTGGATAAGAAGTGTTGTCATAAGATCATTGGATAAGAAGCGTGATCATAGGATCACTAGATAAGAAGTGTTGTCATAAGATCACTGGATAAGAAGTGTTATCATAGGATCACTAGATAAGAAGTGTTATTGTAAGATCATTGCTGGGGAATCGGGGCCAGTCCATGCTATTGTACAATTATTATAGTAGAAGCTAATAAAGAACATTTCATTTTTCTGAGGACTTTGTGTGGTGACATCAGTGTTCACATTCCATCTTATTGCTTCTATCTCTTTAGTGTGACTTTGCACATTGTCCCTATGACAACACTGAACTGCCAGAAGACAGGACAACTGATTTTACAGAGCTGGTCAGTATTAGGGAGAAAATTATCATCCACATCATCATTCACCTCCTAACTACCCCTATTAGAACCACATAGGTTATGGAATATTGATGTGGATGGTGGTTTGAATCTGTACATTTTCCGTATGGCAACACTGAACTTCCAAGGCACAGATCAATAAGAGATTTCATAAAGACGCTTTAAGTTACCAAAACTACTTGCATTCAATTAAAGTTATTAAAGTTATTTTCTAGGGAATAAAATTGTTTTTTTAAAGGGCCATAATATTTGAAAAACAACTAAACACTTTTTTATTTATCCTCCAAACATTGCAGATATGATGCTTATTGTGCTAAACTTAACTATCTTATCTTGCTTTCTTCCTTCCCAAACACCAGGCTGCAGTAGTGACTAACACGACCTCTTCATGCTCCTTTAGATGCTGCTTTCAACGGCAGCTCAGATCTATGCACTATTTACAGAGAACAGGGACTTCTGTTATGAACTCATTTTCGGCTCCACCAGTTGAGAGTTCCCCTTCCGTTCTCCCTCTGGTGGTGACAGGAGGTAGTGAGGTTGGTTTAAGTGGTACTGATCTGCCACCTGATGAGGAAGATAACGATTGGATCTCTGGAGTATCAGACTGGATATAAGACAGCCGACGCCCTATCCTGGTGCTGGTGATTCAGTCTGCTTCTCAGGTCCTGGACTTCAGCTCTCTTCCAGTCTTCTCAAGTTAAGTTTGTTTTTTGCTAATGTTCACACTTGAGCTTGTGGGTCAATTCAGTTTCTTGTGTAATCAGCCTGCCCCTGCTGGGGCTATGCTGAATTTCCACTCCTATTTATCAGTATTTGCCAATCTGCTTTTTGTCCCTTATTAGATTGGCCTCTTTTTGCTCTGTCTCAGAATATTTCAGAGTGCTGATATAGGTGTAGAAGTCTAGAGACTTCAGGGTTAATTTTGCTATCAGAAGTGTTGGACAATATTTTTATAGGGTTTTTTGGCAGATTGCAGACAGTGTCTTTCCTTTCCTGTCCTTTTTAGTTAGCCGGGCCCCATCGTTTGCTCAGCCTATTTTCCTGCCTTTGTTTGTACTTTCATCTTGTTTCACCGTCAATACATGTGGGGGCTGTCTTTCCTTTGGGGTCTGCTCTGGGGCAGTTAGTTTTCCTCTTTTCCTGCTTTAGGCTTATGTAGCTCTCCGGTTGTGATGAGGCGTCTAGGACATCGTAGGAACACTCCACGACTGCTGCTAGTTGTGAGGTTAAGATCAGGGATCTGCAATCTGCATAGTTACCAACTTCTCTGGTTTTCTGAGACTTAGTTTGTTGTCTTTTTTTCCCTCCTCGGTGAACCATTCATAACAGAATCACCAGCCATACCGCAGATTCTAAGGTACTCAAAAGCAGGAAAGAATTGCTAAAGAAAAAAAAAAAAGTGTCAGAATTTTTTTTTTTTAATGTATTTTTTCCTCTTTTTCTCTGGGGCCGTAGGAGGATTTCTTTTTTAACTAATGGAGATTAAGCAACTGTCTGATCGTGTGGCGCAGATTGCTGCTGAAGTACAGGGAATTTCCACCTACCTTATTCAGTCACATGCTGCTGAACCCAAGATTCCTACTCCTGATGTGTTTTCTGGGGATCGGTCTAAATTTCTGAATTTTAAGAATAATTGTAAATTATTTCTTGCTTTGAAGCCTAACTCATCGGGGAGCTCTGTGCAGCAGGTTAAAATTGTCATCTCCTTGCTGCGCGGCGATCCCCAAGATTGGGCTTTTTCTCTGACACCTGAAAATCCTATTCTGACTAATGTGGATGCATTTTTTCAGGCCTTGGGGTTGTTGTATGATGAACCTAATGCCGTTGATCAAGGTGAGAGAACCCTGTTGGCATTAAACCAGGGTCAGGATCCTGCAGAGTTGTACTGTCAAAAATTCCAAAAGTGGGCGGTCCTTACTACATGGAATGATAGTGCATTGGCAGCTCTCTTTCGGAAAGGTTTGTCAGAGACCGTAAAAGATGTTATAGTGGGATTTCCTGTTCCCTCTGGTCTGGATGGCTCTATGTCATTAGCCATTCAAGTTGATCGGCGTTTACGTGAACGTAAAACTACACGGGAGGCGCTGCCACCTTTTGAACAAATGTCTGAACCTATGCAATGTGATGGGGTTTTGTCTAGGGCGCAATGTTGGGAGTTTAGAAGGCGTAATAAGCTGTGTTTTTTCTGTGGAGACGCCTCTCATACTATTTCTGTCTGCCCTAAACTAGAGAAACGTTTTGCGCACACATTTGCTGTGGGCAGTATACAACCTAAGTTCCTTTTGGCAATTACTCTGATCTGCTCCTTGTCCACATTTTCCACTAAGGCTTTTGTGGATTCAGTAGCAGCTCTGAATCTGATGGATTTGGACTTTTGCTAAACCTTGTGGTTTTTCCATGATGCCTCTGCAGACGCCTATTCCTTTGAGGGGTTTTGATGCCACTCCTTTGGCGGAGAATAAACCTCAGTTTTGGACCAAGGTCATATTGCGAGTTGCCCCAGACCACCAAGAAAATTGTACATTTTTGGTGCTGCATAATTTGCATGATACTATTGTTCTGGGGTTCCCCTGGTTGCAAGCTCATAACCCAGTTTTGGATTGGAAATCTGTGTCTGTGGTGAGTCGGGGTTGTCAGTGTTCTTAGGGACGCTCCTGTTTTCTCCACCTCTCCTCAGTCTCATGATATTCCTGATTATCTGGCTGATTTCTCTAATGTTTTTAGTGAGAGTCTGCGTCTTTGCCTCCTCATAGGAGTTATGACTGTGCAATTGAGTTGATGCCTGGGTGTAAATTTCCCAAGGGTCGGCTTTTCAACTTATCTGTACCCGAACATGATGCTATGCGATCCTATATTAAGGAGTCGTTGGAGAAGGGTCATATTAGACCATCCTCGTCACCTTTAGGCGCTGGTTTTTTTTTTTTGGCCAAGAAAGATGGTTCATTAAGACCGTGTATTGATTATCGTTCCCTTAACAAGATGATGGTTAAATATCAGTACCCGTTACCTCTGATATCTGATTTATTCTCCAGAGTTAAGAGTGCCTGCTGGTTTACTAAGCTTGACCTCAGGGGGACGTATAATCTTATTCGCATCAAGCAGGGGATGAATGGAAGACGGCGTTTAATACTCCGGAGGGACATTTTGAGTACCTGGTGATGCCTTTTGGGCTCTCTAATGCCCCTTCTGTCTTCCAGTCCTTTATGAATTATATTTTCCGAGACTTTGTTGATAAGTTTTTGATCATCTATCTGGATGATATTTTGATCTTTTCTAGTGATTGGGATTCCCATGTGGAACATGTCCGGACAGTGTTCCGGATTTTGAGGGAGAATTCCCTGTTTGTTAAGGGATCGAAGTGCCTCTTTGGCGTACAGAGGATTTCATTTTTGGGTTTTATCTTTGTCTCCATTGACTATTGAAATGGACCCGGCCAAGGTACAGGCCATTTATGATTGGGTTCAGCCTACTTCTTTGAAGGCTCTCCAGAAGTTTTTGGGTTTTTCTAATTTCTATCATAAATTTATAGGTAGTTTTTCTAGTATTGTGAAACCACTGATTGATCTGACCAAGAAGGGGGCTGTCTCAGCATTTCAGGAGCTTAAGCGGAGATTTACTTCAGCTCCAGTTTTACGGCAACCTGATGTCTCACCTCCATTTCAAGTGGAGGTGGACGCTTCTGAGATTGGTGCAGGAGCTGTTTTGTCCCAAAAGACCCTGTGACTTCTAAGATGAATCCCTGTGCCTTCTTTTCACGAAAGCTTTCCCCATCTGAATGCAACTATGATGTGGGGAATCGGGAATTGTTGGCCATGAAATGGGCATTTGAGGAGTGGAGACATTGGTTGGAGGGAGCTAGACATCAATTTGTGGTCCTCACCGATCACAAGAATCTGATTTATCTGGAGTCGGCCAAACGCTTGAATCCTAGACAGGCTAGATGGGCCTTGTTTTTCACGTGTTTTAATTTTGTGGTCTCTTTTCTTCCGGGCACTAAGAATGTTAAGGCAGACACCCTTTCTAGGAGTTTCTTTGCTGATTCTCTTAATGTGACCGAGCCTACTACTATCCTAGGTGAGGGGGTAGTTCTTTCTGCCATTTCGCCCAATTTGAGACGCGCCCTGGAGGAATTTCAGGAGGATATACCTGAGCGTTGCCCTATGGGAAGATTGTTTGTTCCTGACCAGTGGAGAAAGAAAGTGATGTCTGAAGTCCATTGCTCCGCATTGGCTGGTCATCCGGGTATTTCTGGTACCAGAGATTTGGTGAGTCAGTGGTTTTGGTGGCCTGCCTTATCTCGTGATGTCAGGAATTTTGTACAGTCCTGTGGGACTTGTTCTTGGTCTAAACCCTGTTCTCATTCTAGTGGGTTGCTGATGCCCCTGCTGGTGCCCAAGAGGCCATGGACCCATATCTCAATGGATTTTATTTCTGATCTTCCTGTCTCTCAGAGAATGACTGTTATCTGGGTGATTTGTGATAGATTTTCGAAGATGGTCCATCTTGTACCACTCCCAAAGTTGCCATCTTCCGCTAAGTTGGTGCCCTTGTTTTTACAACAGGTGGTTCGGTTACACGGGATTCCTGAGAACATTGTGTCCGATAGAGGGGTCCAGTTTGCCTCCAGATTCTGGAAAACCTTTTGGTCCAATCTGGGAACTCAGTTATCCTTCTCCTCCGCGTTTCATCCCCAGACCAATGGGCAGACTGAGAGAACAAACCAGACCCTGGAGTCTTATTTAAGATGTTTTATATCTGCTGATCAAGATGATTGGGTCTCATTTTTGCCCTTGGCCGAATTTGCGCTGAACAATAGAGCTAGTTCTGCCACTCTGATGTCACCCTTTTTCTGTAATTTTGGGTTTCATCCTCGATTCTCTTCAGGGCAAGTGGAATCTTCGTCCTCCCCAGGTGTGGACACCGTGGTTGTGAGAATGCAGCAGATATGGGACCAAGTGGTGGATAAGTTGTCACTCTCTCAGGAAAAGGCCCAGCGTTTTTCCAACCAGCGTAGGACCATTGGTCCCCGGTTTAAAGTGGGTGATATGGTTTGGTTGTCGTCTAAGAATATTCCTATGAAGGTTGCATCTCCAAAATTTAAGCCAAGATTTATTGGACCTTATAAGATTTTGGAGATTCTTAATCCTATTTCTTTTCGATTGGCTCTTCCAGGTACGTTCAAAATCCATAACGTATTTCACAAGTCACTGTTGAAGAGGTTTGTTGAGCCAGTAGTTCCTGTGGCGGCACCTCCTGATCCTGTATTGGTTAAAGGCAATGTGGAATATGAGGTAGAGAAAATATTGGATTCTCGTTTGGTTAGACGGAGACTCCAGTATTTGGTCAAATGGAAGGGTTATGGCCAGGAGGATAATTCTTGGGTCTCTGCCTCTGATATTCATGCCGATAAATTTGTTCGTGCTTTTCATCGGGCCCATCCTGATCGGCCTGGTGGCATAGATGAGGGTTCGGTGACCCCTCCTCAAGGGGGGGTACTGTTATGAACTCATTTTCGGCTCCACCAGTTGAGAATTCCCCTTCCGTTCTCCCTCTGGTGGTGACAGGAGGTAGTGAGGTTGGTTTAAGTGGTAGTGATCTCCACCTGATGAGGAAGATAACGATAGGATCTCTGGAGTATCAGACTTGATATAAGACAGCCGATGCCCTATCCTGGTGCTGGTGATTCAGTCTGCTTCTCAGGTCCTGGACTTCAGCTCTCTTCCAGTCTTCTCAAGTTAAGTTTGTTTTTTGCTAATGTTCACACTTGCGCTTGTGGGTCAATTCAGTTTCTTGTGTAATCATCCTGCTCCTGCTGGGGCTATGCTGAATTTCCACTCAGTATTTGCCAATCTACTTTTTGTCCCTTATTAGATTGGCCTCTTTTTGCTCTGTCTCAGAATATTTCAGAGTGCTGATATAGGTGTAGAAGTCTAGAGACTTCAGGGTTAATTTTGCTATCAGAAGTGTTGGACAATATTTTTGTAGGGTTTTTTGGCAGATTGCAGACAGTGTCTTTCCTTTCTTGTCCTTTTTAGTTAGCCGGGCCCCATCGTTTGCTCAATGTGAAGCATAAAAAAGAAGAAATATGCAGCACTCACCGATGTAGCTGAAAAACTGTGAGTCTTTATTTCACATAATTTCCATCAAATGTGTGGACATGCAGGACATAGAGGACCCGTAGAAGCGAGTAATCGCGAAACGGCCGTTGTCCGACACCTCCCTCCCCTAGCATTCCTCTACGTCCTGCATGTCCACACATTTGATGGAAATTATGTGAAATAAAGACGCACAGTTTTTCGGCTACATAGGTGAGTGCTGCATATTTCTTCTTTTTTTTTGCTTCACATTGAAATATTCATGTTTTTTCATGCAAGCACCTCCATTTTTTGACTGAATTATATGCCGCAATACTTCAGATAAATAGCTCCGTCTGGTAATGTGGTGATTTGTGTGCCCTAGTATGCCGTTCATCTGTTTGCTCTTTGCTGGGACCCATCGTTTGCTCAGCCTATTTTCCTGCCTTTGTCTGTACTTTCATCTTGTTTCACCGTCAATACATGTGGGGGGCTGTCTTTCCTTTGGGGTCTGCTCTGGGGCAGTTAGTTTTCCACTTTTCCTGCTTTAGGCTTATGTAGCTCTCCGGTTGTGACGAGGTGTCTAGGACCATTGTAGGAACGCTCCACGACTGCTGCTAGTTGTGCGGTTAAGATCAGGGATCTGCAATCTGCATAGTGACCAACTTCTCTGGTTTTCTGAGACTTAGCTTGTTGTCTTTTTTTCCCTCCTCGCTGACCCATTCATAACAGACTTCCCTGTCTGAGTGCAGGAATGGAGATAAGACTGGCTCAAAGAGTGGAATTACTCTCTTCCGGTTATAGTATACCTGTTACGCATCTTTCTTGGATCCTGGCTTTGCTCCCCTCACCCTGGTCTGCTGAACTCTGTGGTGCTCCGCTTCAGGCTTTGCAGATGCCCCGTCATGATCATCTGCCTGGGCCAATATAAAGCCTACCAAGACACACACCTATTAGGACTTTCAAATGCTCAGGAGTCCTATGTGCCTGCGGTCTCCAGAACCTCTGCTACCTGTTTGCAGTCTCCTGTCCTCCTGTGGTCTCCAGAACCTCTGCTACCTGTTTGCAGTCTCCTGTCCTCCTGTGGTCTCCAGAATGTCAGAACCTCTGCTACCTGTTTGTAGTCTCCTGTCCTTCTGTGGTCTCTAGAACCTCTGCTACCTGTTTGTCTTCTCCTGTCCTTCTGTGGTCTCCAGAACCTCTTCTACCTGTTTGTCGTCTCCTGTCCTTCTGTGGTCTCCAGAACGTCTGCTACATGTTTGCAGTCTCCTGTCCTCCTGTGGTCTCCTGAACCTCTGCTACCTGTTGTCGAGGTAGTTATTTTGGGAGGGCTAAATTAACCCTTCACGGTTGAGCCAGTGATTTCCAAATTATTCCAGTGTTGCTAGCAACTCAAATGACCACACGGAGACTGGGGTCTCTGTACGGGAGGATCGAGGCAGATCACTAAGCCCCTTTATTTTAGTTACATCTTTTATAATCTTTTGCTTAATTATGCAAGGTTCTCAAGCACCAATAGCATCATTTCACTTTATAAGCCAATAATATTGCAAGAAAACCGGAAACTACATATATGTCCGTATCCAAATAGAAAGTAGTATAATGGCATATTCTTCAGAGTTTAACATTCCCACCTCCCTTATCTTTGCACCTGATGAGAACAATCTGGTTTCATGACATCCCATGCCAATTATAAAAATTTATCTTACAGCAACAAAAACGGAGAAACGAAACCTTACATTGAATGGATAAAACGAAACTTCAACTCTGATTTTAGTATTAACCCTTAACATTCCCCCCTAGATAAATTTTTTTAACATATATGCAGCATCAGAGGTGCTATCCCAAGCTAACAGCTTGAGGGGTACTGGTCTTCACATGACTGATGCCGTGTTACCAGTCATGTCTGTCGCGGCGCACCCGTCCCCCCTGTATACTACAGTTCACAAATAACAATTTTTGATGACGGTGGTAGGGATCTTTTGTAGGTAGCCTTGTGCTTGGCTTCAACATCTTCATCAAGTAGCCTTTTGAGATCGGTTCAGAGAAGAGCAGGGGCAACGACACCTTTGGTATCATCATTAACTGTCTTAGTGCAGGACTTCCTAATACATACAGAAATACACCAAAGAACAAGTTTTAGTATCACATATGCAACAAGGATACAGGCAGCAATGTGTAACAAGCTCTGTAAGATCCCAGCTATCCAGCCCCCAATTCCCTTAAATCAACTGGCTGGATTGAGAAAGGAGAAGGTGTCTGACCACCAACTGTCCTTAGTACGATCATTATCTTTATCGTATTGATTTGAGTCATTGAATATCTTCTAACTTTAACTTTTAACTTCTACCAATAATAATATGGAAAAATGCGGAAAACCAAAACATTATGTCCCTTCATTTGCTATTGGCTTGTTGGGTGATGAGGAGAACTTGATAGAGACCGTCATACAAGGGTTCTAGTCCGTGCTTCCTGACATGCCTCTTCACGACTACCAAATCACCAGGCTTCAGGTTATGACAAGTGCCGGTTTCTGCTGAATCTGGAAAAGAAAAGGAAACTAGAACATAGGTGTTAGCAAGATTTTTACTAAGCTGAATAACACATTGAACAGCACGGTCAGTCTCTTGTGATAACTGCTGAGGCTGGAAATTTACAACTGGGGACCTAGCACCAAACAATATCTCGTATGGGGACAGGCCATGTTTTACAATAGGGGTTATACGAATGTGGTATAGTACAATGGGTAGGAGCTCTGGCCATGGAGCCGTAGTCTCCTGCATCATTTTTGGTCAATTGTCCCTTCAGTGTGCCATTCAGCCTCTCAACTTCTCCACTGGATTGTGGGTGGTACGGATTATGGAGGGCTACAGTGGATCCAAGCATTGTCAGAGCTTCTTGGTACACATGAGAAGAAAAGGCCGGGCCTTGATCACTTTCAACAACTTCTGGAACCCCATATCTGCATATGACTTCCATCACCGGTTTCTTCGCTGTGGTCTTTGCAGTCATGTTGGTAACAGGGAATGCTTCCAACTGGAGAAACGGGGCCCAGTAGAATTTTTGCACCAGTGCGAGGGCCTGATTCTTTCCTCGATGTGTAGGCCCATGTGGCAATAGCAGGGTACATCCGCTTAGGGAGACACACAAGTCGCTCCTTTTTCCAGAGACCATTATCCATACGTGCCCCATCAGTCTTCCATTGCTTCACCTTTTCCTTTGGAGACATTCTCTCCATCGTCAATAAGCGGTCTCGCGGGGTCCGAGAGAAAACTTCAGTCTGTTGTAGATCATCAGGTTCTTGTAGGGTCAATGCTTCTTGTAATTGTTTACGTTGAGAGCGTGTGGTCACCATAGTTGGTATGGTTGGCTCAACGGGTAAGAGAGCAGCGGCTTTTGCTTGCATATCCGCAAATGTGTTGCCAACAGTCTGTGGACTGGTCCTAGGACTGTGCGCCTTAATTTTGATAACAGCCACCTGAGTAGGTAATTTTATCGAGTCCATGAGGGCTTTAACAGCTTCAGCATTTTTCACTGGGGTTCCGGCAGTAGTAATAAACCCTCGATTGGCCCATAGAGCCCCAAAATCATGAGCAATACCAAATACATACCGTGAGTCCGTGTATATATTAGCCCGTCTGTTCTTGGCCAAAGTACATGCAGTAGACAGAGCCTGGAGTTCTGCTTCTTGTGCTGACTGTGAGGGCGGGAGTACAACTGCGTGCACTACAGTGTCCTCTGTGGTAACAGCGTATCCGGTGTGGAATCTCCCAAACTCGTCAGCATATCTTGAACCATCCATCTATAACACCAGATCAGGATTTGGGAGTGGGTTCTCACTGACATTTGGTGGAGTAGCTGTTTCTTCAGTCAGAAGTTGGGAACAATCATGTTGGAGGTAATCCTCATCACTGCCATCTTTCCTTATAGTTCATTATACCGTCTTTCAAGGCATTGTAAAGGGGTTGCATTATGCGGGATTTATCCGGTATCCACTGACAACAATAAGTGCATAAGAAAACGCTGGAGTTCAGTTTCATCTTTTGGGAAAGGAAGGGAGCTGACAGCTATTTTTCTTTCTTCTGCGAGGTGTCTGGCACCCTGAAGGAGACAGTGACCCAAGAATATCACTTGACCAAGGCAGAACTGAAGCTTCGAGGCCGAAACCCGACAGTTCAGTGCTGCCAGATGCTTAAGGAGGCTAACAATGGCAGAAATGGCAAAAGACACCTGCTCATATTTTTTTTTGCAACCTGGTTTGGACTGTTTTGGGCCCCTTGTGACATAACTGTCCATGTTAACTGTCGCCCTGATAAGTGAATGCAAATAGACACTGGCAGTCTGGGTGTAACGGAATGCTATAGAAGGCATTGGTAAGATCAATAACTGTAAACCAAGCAGCATCCTGGGGTATTTGGGACAAAAGAGTATGAGGATTAGGCACCAGGTTTGAGAAACACTTTTACTGGTTCTACAGGCATTCTCCCTATATCATTTGGCCCTTTTGACCTGATTTTAGATAGTATCTCTGAGAGGTATGGGGTGAGTCATTGATCCTCAAGAAATATTGGGGATGGATCTGAGCCTATCAAGGCCATCATAACTGTGGGAAAGGCATGCAAAATACAAATTTCCTCACTGTCTTCATCTACATAGGGATTATATAACAAAAAAAACCATCTGACCATCATCTTGGAATTGTATTCTGGAGCGGAACTGTGATAATTAATCTACCCCTAGTAAATTTACAGAACATGTGGGAGAGATCACAAACTGAGCAGTAACGAGAATTAGCAGGGAGGGGCTGAGGAGCAGGGTTCCCACTAGCTGAAGTCGAGGAAGGGGGGGCAAGAGTTTGCTGTGTGGGCTGAAGGGCACACTGTGTGCTCGCAGCTGCGGTGGGGGCTAGAGGCTGCTGTTTGCTCTTTTTTTTTTTTTTTTTTTTTCTCCTGAACAGAGCAGGTTAAAGTGTTCTGAAAACTTTTTTTTTTTTTTTTTTCTGGAGCTGGTAAATGGAAGGGGTGGCTACTCATAACCACTAGCAATAACGGGGACTAAGGCTGCCGGCAGATGATAATAGGTGCCATTAGCAAAGATGGGGGCTGCGACTCTGGGTCTCCTTGTACAATTGTCATCTAGCAGGGAGACCTCTTCTTTCAAATCATCACTTTTAACTATTTCCCTGACACATTAATATCAATCTTAGTTCCTTCGTAACCAATCACATTCTCACAGCACAGTCACTTTCTTGAACCACAATACATTCCGTCTTTGCCATAATAATAGACAATTTTTCCTTCTTCAACATAACAGTAACAGAAACAATCAGAATTCACTTGCTGTTCAATTTCCACATAACCTTCATTATACAATTCATGTGCCAAGCCACGGAATTCCTCAGCGCCTTTAAGTAATCCATCATCAGTCAACCTTATAACTCCTTCATCCCATAGCGTAGGCTGCAACCTCCCGCCCTTAGGAAATCCCAGAATCAAAAATATTTTTCCTGCATTCCTGACACATTTCTTTCCTCGTCTTTGAATCATAAGACTAACAGTATCTGATCCTTCACACAATTCCAAACTTTTCTTTTTCTTCCACAGAAACATAATTCTCTCCTTTAGAGCTAAATATCCTTACTTCAGTTGTGCACAATACTGGAGTAGCCGTCTCCGTTTGTTCCACAGGGTCAACCCCCTCTGGGAAGCCCAAAATTCGCGGTACTCAGTGAAAGGAGGAGGGCGTCTCAGACTATCCCTCCGGACACCTCTGGTTATATATATCTTTCTATATATACCTGATTTACGTATCCTACCCAGTCTTCGATCACATGACCACGCCTGATAACTAACAATGACCAGGAATTCAGGATATTTTGACTATAAAGAGAGTCACAATCACTGGTCAATCCGGGGTGTCCGTCCCTTATGAGGTACGGTTCGAGCACTGGGCCCCCAACGGGACTACACCTCTATATGATTCCACCGATGAATCACCCCACCAGGGGACAAACCTCAGATCCTCTTTGCAGCAACAAGCACAGGAAAACCACACCAACGGTCAGTCTGAACAGTATAACTGCCAACTTACCATGGTTGTGGGGGGGTGATCAGTCCCAATTTTCCAGCACCTGTGTCCGCTCCGAGAGTCCTTTGTCTTGTTGTCCTCCGGGGGCAGAGGCGTCCCTATTCAGGGGCCCCACATTGCGCGCCACTGTCGAGGTAGTTATTTTGGGAGGGCTAAATTAACCCTTCACGGTTGAGCCAGTGATTTCCAAATTATTCCAGTGTTGCTAGCAACTCAAATGACCACACGGAGACTGGGGTCTCTGTACGGGAGGATCGAGGCAGATCACTAAGCCCCTTTATTTTAGTTACATCTTTTATAATCTTTTGCTTAATTATGCAAGGTTCTCAAGTACCAATAGCATCATTTCACTTTATAAGCCAATAATATTGCAAGAAAACCGGAAACTACATATATGTCCGTATCCAAATAGAAAGTAGTAAAATGGCATATTCTTCAGAGTTTAACATTCCCACCTCCCTTATCTTTGCACCTGATGAGAACAATCTGGTTTCATGACATCCCATGCCAATTATAAAAATTTATCTTACAGCAACAAAAACGGAGAAACGAAACCTTACATTGAATGGATAAAATGAAACTTCAACTCTGATTTTAGTATTAACCCTTAACACTGTTTGCAGTCTCCTGTCCGCCTGTGGTCTCCAGAATGGCAGAACCTCTGCTACCTGTTTGCAGTCTCCTGTCCTCCTGTGGTCTCCAGAATGGCAGAACCTTGGCTACCTGTTTGCAGTCTCCTGTCCTCCTGTGGTCTCCAGAATGGCAGAACCTCTGCTACCTGTTTGCAGTCTCCTGTCCTTCTGTCGTCTCCTGTCCTTCTGTGGTCTCCAGAACGTCTGCTACCTGTTTGCAGTCTCCTGTCCTCCTGCGGTCTCCAGAACCTCTGCTCCTTTTGAATAGGGGGAAGGGAAAGATATGGAGTGTAAACAAAATGTAATTTTTATTAACTAAAGAAAAATAATGTGATTTAATAACAGTTTTCATACATCATTTAGATGTACAAAAGGTCACAGCTATGGGTTGTATAAAATAGATATGACAGGCTCAAACCCCAACTTAGGTGCTCTGGGAAAAAACAAGACTAAAGTATAGGAGTAACCCCGGCACACTAATAACATGAAAGTAAAGTCTTCTCAACGACAGTCTTTAATTGTTGTGATTTTATTGATTGTGAAAAAAAGGGTGGTGTTACAATCCAAAAAAGGGTGGTGTTACAATCCAACGTTTCAGCTCTACTTCTCGAGCTTTCATCAGGGATATGACTACAATATATACAATAAAAGAACAAAAATCAATAAATAAACTTTATAAAGTATTATAAAACCAAAAATCTAGTGATAGGTGATACATAAGGTGGGGACAGTGTCATACATCCTTTGTGAAGGTGTGTATGGATCTATAATGATGTGAGGCCAGTGAGTATGTATTGTGGTGTGATACGGTGAACATGTGAGAGGTTGAACAGAGGAATAGAGTGAAGGTGTAAGGAGTTGAAAAGCATGAATGTGTAGGTAGTGTTGAGAAAGGGCATTAGGGGACAGTGAAGTGGAGTGGGAATAAAAGTGAGGTCATCTAAGGAGGCAGTGTGTAAGGGGTGCTCTTGGAAATGTTAAGGCATAAGGTATAAATACCTAGATCCTTGGTTTTGAGGTGTGTGTATAAGTGGTATAGGTTTGCCTTTGTAATCCAGCTGCTGGAACGGTACCTATAGTAACCACTGAGAAAGGGTATAGGTTAAGGAATAGCAAGGTATATAGAAAGAAAAGATATAAAAGACAGTTTTAGGGGTCACATACCGATGTGTAGGGTCAGCACGTGACTCCCGTCCTAAGGACAAAAAAGCAGGTCAATAAGCTGAGATGGAGAAAGGAAACCCAGTCTATGAAGACTGTAGGGCACCATTACCTTGTGTCCTAAATCTAGTCAGGTGTGGAGGAGGCCGGAAGTGCATGTGGCTTAGTGCAGTGATGTTAAATACTGTCAAGCACTTCCTGATTGGGTGGGGAAGGGGCGGGAATGGGGGGGAAGGGCCATCGCCATCTTAGTGAGGTCAAAAATGTCTGAATGAATGTACTGAGCATGTGCAGGGCGGGGATAGAGAATGAGCATGTTTTGACTTGACAGGAAGTGATGGTGGCAGTCGCCATCTTGGTGAGGTCAAAAAATGTCAGAATGAATGTACTGAGCATGTGCAGGGCGGGGATAGAGAATGAACATGTTTTGACTTGACAGGAAGTGATGTTGGCAGTCGCCATCTTGGTGAGGTCAAAAATGTCAGAATGAATGTACTGAGCAGGTGCGAGCCATCCAGGAAGTGAAGTAAAAAAGGGAGGGTTGTGAGGAAATGTCACATGCATACAGGCGGCCATTTTAACGGTGGGACTGTGCTGAATTCATGCACGGTGATAATTTCAGTGCTGGTTGTGCCTATCAGGTTTCAGAGAAACTTCCTTTTCCTGCCTAAAAACAAAGAAAGGTAATTAGAGCAAGGTTTACATACAAAGAGAAAAATGGCGTTCATATTAACACACTTATGTCAGAAATATCTCCTATAAACCAAAAACCCTTGTGTAGGAAAAGAACTTATTTGGTAGTGATTTTAAACTCCTGATGAAAAACAAAAATAATTCACTATGAAGTGGAATTTAGAAGGGATTAATAATACATTTCAGATTCTCTATTGAGACCGTGTGGATGGAGGGTATTTAGGTGATATATCCAATACGCTTCACGCTCTTTGAGCGTTTGGATTCTATTACCCCCTCGTCTGGGTACAGGGATTTGTTCGATAACCTGAAATTTCAGTTGGCTTACAGAGTGTCTATTTTCCACAAAATGGGCAGGAATTGGTAAAAGTGTGTTCTCACACCGGATGGTTGATTTATGTTTGGAAATGCGGTCTTTCACATGCTGGGTGGTTTCCCCAACGTATCCTAGGCCGCATGGGCATTTGATTAAATAGACGACAAAATTTGAGTTGCAGGTAAAATAGCCATTGATCTTGTACCGTTTGCCGGACCTCGGATGGGTGAATGAATCGCCTTTACTAACATTCGTGCATTGTGCGCAACCCAAACAAGGGAAGGTTCCGTTGTGCACCGTGCTAAATGTCTTCTGCCTGAATGTCTTGAAGTGGGAGCCCACGTCGGCTCTAACCAAAGTGTTTTTTAGGTTCTGAACCCGCTTATGGCAGATGAGAGGAGGATTTTGGAAATTTTCAATCCCTGGGTAAGCCTTTTCTAGTAGGGGCCAGTGTTCAAGGACTGCTTTTTTGATCAGAGGAGAGAACGGGTGATAGGTGTTGATGAACTTAACCCTATTCTCTACATCACAGTCACGTTGGGTAATTCTGGTTTGTTGTTCAGTGTTAATTTTGGGGTATCCTCTTGTTTGAAACTTTTCAGTCATCTCGTCATGTCTCATTTGCCTGATATCAGGTGTTGAGACTATGCGGTCAATTCTGTCATGTTGGGATTTAGGTAGAGCTATCTTCACGTGTCTTGGGTGACAACTGGACCAGTGTAGTAGACTATTACGGTCTGTAGGTTTGATGTAAAGGTCACTTGTAAGGGTGCCAGAGTCAGTTTTAGAGATCATGGTGTCAAGGAAACTGACAGACTGTGTGTTGGAATGTGAGGTAAAGGTTAGGTTCGGTATACTCTGGTTGAGGTCATGTACAAAATCTGTGAGGCTATTGGTGTCACCTGTCCATACACAAAAGATGTCGTCTATGTATCTGAGCCAGGTAAGAGCATGTTTTCTATATAGATGATGTGTGTAGACAAAGTCAGCCTCAAATTTACACATGAAGATGTTAGCGTACGGGGGGGCTACATTCGCCCCCATCGCGGTACCCCGTGCCTGAAGGTAGAATTGGTCCTCAAAGAGGAAATAGTTGTTGTTGAGGACCAATTTGAGTGTATCGGTACAGAACAATTTCTGGGGTTCGCTAAGAGAGGATTGTAAATCTAGGAACCATCTGACAGCCTCGATGCCAAGATCGTGATCTATACTAGTATATAGGCTGTTGACGTCTAGGCTGGCTAATAAACAAAAGGAAGGAATGTCATGGAGGGTTCTAACGTGGTTCAGAAAATCACCGGTGTCTTTGAGATAAGATGGAATTTTTGGTACTAGTGGAGTGAGGATCTTTTCCAAGGTTATTGACAGGGGTGAGAGGATAGAGTCGGTAGATGCCACTATGGGTCTACCGGGGGGCTTTTCCAAATTTTTATGTATTTTGGGGACTATATAAATGACTGGAGTTATGGGACTTTGTTTGTGCAAATACTCTGCCAGTTTAGAATCAATTGTACCCAAATTTAAGTGGAAGTTGATCAAATTGTCTATCTTTCTCTCTATGGAGTAGATAGGATTCATGGGGATGGGTCTGTATGTCGTGACGTCAGAGAGTTGTCTCTGGATTTCAGACAGATAGTATTTCTTATCCAGTACTACAATGGAGCCACCTTTATCAGCAGGCTTTATGACAATGTCCTTGTTGTTTTTAAGACTTTTCAGTGCTAATGATTCTTCTCTATTAAGGTTATGCTTAAGGTGGTATTTACCATGTTTGATTTCATCTATATACTTATCCACAGAAGCATTAACAAGTGAAATATACGTCTCGACAGGATGATAGAGGCGAGGTGGTTGAAACGTGCTCGGGATCTTGAGTCCGAGATCTTTAAGAATAAACGTCTCTTGGGTGCTGGTTCCCGAGGAGAAAGGTACCTGGTTGGTGTTTATGTCTCCGCCATCTTTGTCAAAATGTACCTTAAGTCTCAAAGAGCGGTAAATACGATTTAACTCTTGGTGTACGAGGAACGGATCAAAGGAGGGAGTGGGACAGAATGAGAGGCCCCTCTGGAGAACTCGGATCTCGGCAGGTGAGAGACAATAGGTAGAGATGTTGAAGACAAGATTGTTCTTACCTGAGATCGAGTATTGGGGCGTGTATCCCTCTGGGGGTCCTCGTCTGTTTTTTCTTCTTCCTCCTCGTCTGAAACTGTGTTTGGAGGTGCCGGGGGTTTCTTGCGCGGGTCGAACAAAGACTTGGGCGGTTTCCCACCACGTCCTCCTCTGCCGCCTCGTCCAACTTGACCACCATCCGAACCTGAAGAACCTGATGAGCCATATCGGTTTCTGTAGGGGGGACCATCTGGAAGTGTGGTATACCGCCATCTATAGACCTGGTTTTTGAGATAGTCGTCCTGGTCTCTCAGAAACTTGTTCTTTTTTCGTGTTTTCAGTTCATTGGTGTAGTCTTGTAGAGTTTTGTTGGCTCTTGCCTTAAGGCTAGCGAGATCTATTGGAGAAAGGGTGTTAGTCAACTGATTTTCGATAGCAGCAACCTGATCTTTCACCTTCTGTATATTCTCCTGGAGAAATTTGATGGTCAACACCATTAAATCTATAGAGCACTTATTTAGAATATTTTCAAAAAGTTGACAATATTCCTCATTGTCACTGAAGAGTGTTGGTCGTAACGAGACCCTGAGTCCCCTCGGAATCCGCTGTGCCTTCGTGTATTGAGCTAAAGTATACGCATGCAATTCAAAAGATGAAAGTTTCTTCAATTCCTTTTCATAATCCCTCGATTTCACCTCACGGGTAGGGATATTCAGGAAATTGTCAGTTTCTCTGACTGTAGAAAGAATACTAGATCTTTCTTTTTCGTTGAAGGAGAAGACACCGAAGGAGGCCATGAAAAATTGAGAAAATATGGTTTAGAGGGGGAGACAACTGTCTAAAATAGATCAAATATAAAATAGATATGACAGGCTCAAACCCCAACTTAGGTGCTCTGGGAAAAAAACAAGACTAAAGTATAGGAGTAACCCCGGCACACTAATAACATGAAAGTAAAGTCTTCTCAACGACAGTCTTTAATTGTTGTGATTTTATTGATTGTGAAAAAAAGGGTGGTGTTACAATCCAAAAAAGGGTGGTGTTACAATCCAACGTTTCAGCTCTACTTCTCGAGCTTTCATCAGGGATATGACTACAATATATACAATAAAAGAACAAAAATCAATAAATAAACTTTATAAAGTATTATAAAACCAAAAATCTAGTGATAGGTGATACATAAGGTGGGGACAGTGTCATACATCCTTTGTGAAGGTGTGTATGGATCTATAATGATGTGAGGCCAGTGAGTATGTATTGTGGTGTGATACGGTGAACATGTGAGAGGTTGAACAGAGGAATAGAGTGAAGGTGTAAGGAGTTGAAAAGCATGAATGTGTAGGTAGTGTTGAGAAAGGGCATTAGGGGACAGTGAAGTGGAGTGGGAATAAAAGTGAGGTCATCTAAGGAGGCAGTGTGTAAGGGGTGCTCTTGGAAATGTTAAGGCATAAGGTATAAATACCTAGATCCTTGGTTTTGAGGTGTGTGTATAAGTGGTATAGGTTTGCCTTTGTAATCCAGCTGCTGGAACGGTACCTATAGTAACCACTGAGAAAGGGTATAGGTTAAGGAATAGCAAGGTATATAGAAAGAAAAGATATAAAAGACAGTTTTAGGGGTCACATACCGATGTGTAGGGTCAGCACGTGACTCCCGTCCTAAGGACAAAAAAGCAGGTCAATAAGCTGAGATGGAGAAAGGAAACCCAGTCTATGAAGACTGTAGGGCACCATTACCTTGTGTCCTAAATCTAGTCAGGTGTGGAGGAGGCCGGAAGTGCATGTGGCTTAGTGCAGTGATGTTAAATACTGTCAAGCACTTCCTGATTGGGTGGGGAAGGGGCGGGAATGGGGGGGAAGGGCCATCGCCATCTTAGTGAGGTCAAAAATATCTGAATGAATGTACTGAGCATGTGCAGGGCGGGGATAGAGAATGAGCATGCTTTGACTTGACAGGAAGTGATGGTGGCAGTCGCCATCTTGGTGAGGTCAAAAAATGTCAGAATGAATGTACTGAGCATGTGCAGGGCGGGGATAGAGAATGAACATGTTTTGACTTGACAGGAAGTGATGTTGGCAGTCGCCATCTTGGTGAGGTCAAAAATGTCAGAATGAATGTACTGAGCAGGTGCGAGCCATCCAGGAAGTGAAGTAAAAAAGGGAGGGTTGTGAGGAAATGTCACATGCATACAGGCGGCCATTTTAACGGTGGGACTGTGCTGAATTCATGCACGGTGATAATTTCAGTGCTGGTTGTGCCTATCAGGTTTCAGAGAAACTTCCTTTTCCTGCCTAAAAACAAAGAAAGGTAATTAGAGCAAGGTTTACATACAAAGAGTAAAATGGCGTTCATATTAACACACTTATGTCAGAAATATCTCCTATAAACCAAAAACCCTTGTGTAGGAAAAGAACTTATTTGGTAGTGATTTTAAACTCCTGATGAAAAACAAAAATAATTCACTCTGAAGTGGAATTTAGAAGGGATTAATAATACATTTCAGATTCTCTATTGAGACCGTGTGGATGGAGGGTGTTTAGGTGATATATCCAATACGCTTCACGCTCTTTGAGCGTTTGGATTCTATTACCCCCTCGTATGGGTACAGGGATTTGTTTGATAACCTGAAATTTCAGTTGGCTTACAGAGTGTCTATTTTCTACAAAATGGGCAGGAATTGGTAAAAGTGTGTTCTCACACCGGATGGTTGATTTATGTTTGGAGATGCGGTCTTTCACATGCTGGGTGGTTTCCCCAACGTATCCTAGGCCGCATGGGCATTTGATTAAATAGACGACAAAATTTGAGTTGCAGGTAAAATAGCCATTGATCTTGTACCGTTTGCCGGACCTCGGATGGGTGAATGAATCGCCTTTACTAACATTTGTGCATTGTGCGCAACCCAAACAAGGGAAGGTTCCGTTGCGCACCGTGCTAAATGTCTTCTGCCTGAATGTCTTGAAGTGGGAGCCCACGTCGGCTCTAACCAAAGTGTTTTTTAGGTTCTGAACCCGCTTATGGCAGATGAGAGGAGGATTTTGGAAATTTTCAATCCCCGGGTAAGCCTTTTCTAGTAGGGGCCAGTGTTCAAGGACTGCTTTTTTGATCAGAGGAGAGAACGGGTGATAGGTGTTGATGAACTTAACCCTATTCTCTACATCACAGTCACGTTGGGTAATTCTGGTTTGTTGTTCAGCGTTAATTTTGGGGTATCCTCTGTAAGAGGATATTTTGTGGAAAATAGACACTCTGTAAGCCAACTGAAATTTCAGGTTATCAAACAAATCCCTGTACCCAGACGAGGGGGTAATAGAATCCAAACGCTCAAAGAGCGTGAAGCGTATTGGATATATCACCTAAATACCCTCCATCCACACGGTCTCAATAGAGAATCTGAAATGTATTATTAATCCCTTCTAAATTCCACTTCATAGTGAATTATTTTTGTTTTTCATCAGGAGTTTAAAATCACTACCAAATAAGTTCTTTTCCTACACAAGGGTTTTTGGTTTATAGGAGATATTTCTGACATAAGTGTGTTAATATGAACGCCATTTTACTCTTTGTATGTAAACCTTGCTCTAATTACCTTTCTTTGTTTTTAGGCAGGAAAAGGAAGTTTCTCTGAAACCTGATAGGCACAACCAGCACTGAAATTATCACCGTGCATGAATTCAGCAAAGTCCCACCGTTAAAATGGCCGCCTGTATGCATGTGACATTTCCTCACAACCCTCCCTTTTTTACTTCACTTCCTGGATGGCTCCCACCTGCTCAGTACATTCATTCTGACATTTTTTGACCTCACCAAGATGGCGACTGCCACCATCACTTCCTGTCAAGTCAAAACATGCTCATTCTCTATCCCCGCCCTGCACATGCTCAGTACATTCATTCAGATATTTTTGACCTCACTAAGATGGCGATGGCCCTTCCCCCCATTCCCGCCCCTTCCCCACCCAATCAGGAAGTGCTTGACAGTATTTAACATCACTGCACTAAGCCACATGCACTTCCGGCCTCCTCCACACCTGACTAGATTTAGGACACAAGGTAATGGTGCCCTACAGTCTTCATAGACTGGGTTTCCTTTCTCCATCTCAGCTTATTGACCTGCTTTTTTGTCCTTAGGACGGGAGTCACGTGCTGACCCTACACATCGGTATGTGACCCCTAAAACTGTCTTTTATATCTTTTCTTTCTATATACCTTGCTATTCCTTAACCTATACCCTTTCTCAGTGGTTACTATAGGTACCGTTCCAGCAGCTGGATTACAAAGGCAAACCTATACCACTTATACACACACCTCAAAACCAAGGATCTAGGTATTTATACCTTATGCCTTAACATTTCCAAGAGCACCCCTTACACACTGCCTCCTTAGATGACCTCACTTTTATTCCCACTCCACTTCACTGTCCCCTAATGCCCTTTCTCAACACTACCTACACATTCATGCTTTTCAACTCCTTACACCTTCACTCTATTCCTCTGTTCAACCTCTCACATGTTCACCGTATCACACCACAATACATACTCACTGGCCTCACATCATTATAGATCCATACACACCTTCACAAAGGATGTATGACACTGTCCCCACCTTATGTATCACCTATCACTAGATTTTTGGTTTTATAATACTTCATAAAGTTTATTTATTGATTTTTGTTCTTTTATTGTATATATTGTAGTCATATCCCTGATGAAAGCTCGAGAAGTAGAGCTGAAACGTTGGATTGTAACACCACCCTTTTTTGGATTGTAACACCACCCTTTTTTTCACAATCAATAAAATCACAACAATTAAAGACTGTCGTTGAGAAGACTTTACTTTCATGTTATTAGTGTGCCGGGGTTACTCCTATACTTTAGTCTTGTTTTTTCCCAGAGCACCTAAGTTGGGGTTTGAGCCTGTCAAATCTATTTTATATTTGATCTATTTTAGACAGTTGTCTCCCCCTCTAAACCATATTTTCTCAATTTTTCATGGCCTCCTTCGGTGTCTTCTCCTTCAACGAAGAAGAAAGATCTAGTATTCTTTCTACGGTCAGAGAAACTGACAATTTCCTGAATATCCCTACCCGTGAGGTGAAATCGAGGGATTATGAAAAGGAATTGAAGAAACTTTCATCTTTTGAATTGCATGCGTATACTTTAGCTCAATACACGAAGGCACAGCGGATTCCGAGGGGACTCAGGGTCTCGTTACGACCAACACTCTTCAGTGACAATGAGGAATATTGTCAACTTTTTGAAAATATTCTAAATAAGTGCTCTATAGATTTAATGGTGTTGACCATCAAATTTCTCCAGGAGAATATACAGAAGGTGAAAGATCAGGTTGCTGCTATCGAAAATCAGTTGACTAACACCCTTTCTCCAACAGATCTCGCTAGCCTTAAGGCAAGAGCCAACAAAACTCTACAAGACTACACCAATGAACTGAAAACACGAAAAAAGAACAAGTTTCTGAGAGACCAGGACGACTATCTCAAAAACCAGGTCTATAGATGGCGGTATACCACACTTCCAGATGGTCCCCCCTACAGAAACCGATATGGCTCATCAGGTTCTATAGGTTCGGATGGTGGTCAAGTTGGACGAGGCGACAGAGGAGGACGCGGTGGGAAACCGCCCAAGTCTTTTTTCGACCCGCGCAAGAAACCCCCGGCACCTCCAAACACAGTTTCAGAGGAGGAAGAAGAAAAAACAGACGAGGACCCCCAGAGGGATACACGCCCCAATACTCGATCTCAGGTAAGAACAATCTTGTCTTCAACATCTCTACCTATTGTCTCTCACCTGCCGAGATCCGAGTTCTCCAGAGGGGCCTCTCATTCTGTCCCACTCCCTCCTTTGATCCGTTCCTCGTACACCAAGAGTTAAATCGTTTTTACCGCTCTTTGAGACTTAAGGTACATTTTGACAAAGATGGCGGAGACATAAACACCAACCAGGTACCTTTCTCCTCGGGAACCAGCACCCAAGAGACATTTATTCTTAAAGATCTCGGACTCAAGATCCCGAGCACGTTTCAACCACCTCGCCTCTATCATCCTGTCGAGACGTATATTTCACTTGTTAATGCTTCTGTGGATAAGTATATAGATGAAATCAAACATGGTAAATACCACCTTAAGCATAACCTTAATAGAGAAGAATCATTAGCACTGAAAAGTCTTAAAAACAACAAGGACATTGTCATAAAGCCTGCTGATAAAGGTGGCTCCATTGTAGTACTGGATAAGAAATACTATCTGTCTGAAATCCAGAGACAACTCTCTGACGTCATGACATACAGACCCATCCCCACGAATCCTATCTACTCCATAGAGAAAGATAGACAATTTGATCAACTTCCACTTAAATTTGGGTACAATTGATTCTAAACTGGCAGAGTATTTGCACAAACAAAGTCCCATAACTCCAGTCATTTATATACTCCCCAAAATACATAAAAATTTGGAAAAGCCCCCCGGTAGACCCATAGTGGCATCTACCGACTCTATCCTCTCACCCCTGTCAATAACCTTGGAAAAGATCCTCACTCCACTAGTACCAAAAATTCCATCTTATCTCAAAGACACCGGTGATTTTCTGAACCACGTTAGAACCCTCCATGACATTCCTTCCTTTTGTTTATTAGCCAGCCTAGACGTCAACAGCCTATATACTAGTATAGATCACGATCTTGGCATCGAGGCTGTCAGATGGTTCCTAGATTTACAATCCTCTCTTAGCGAACCCCAGAAATTGTTCTGTACCGATACACTCAAATTGGTCCTCAACAACAACTATTTCCTCTTTGAGGACCAATTCTACCTTCAGGCACGGGGTACCGCGATGGGGGCGAATGTAGCCCCCCTGTACGCTAACATCTTCATGTGTAAATTTGAGGCTGACTTTGTCTACACACATCATCTATATAGAAAACATGCTCTTACCTGGCTCAGATACATAGACGACATCTTTTGTGTATGGACAGGTGACACCAATAGCCTCACAGATTTTGTACATGACCTCAACCAGAGTATACCGAACCTAACCTTTACCTCACATTCCAACACACAGTCTGTCAGTTTCCTTGACACCATGATCTCTAAAACTGACTCTGGCACCCTTACAAGTGACCTTTACGTCAAACCTACAGACCGTAATAGTCTACTACACTGGTCCAGTTGTCACCCAAGACACGTGAAGATAGCTCTACCTAAATCCCAACATGACAGAATTGACCGCATAGTCTCAACACCTGATATCAGGCAAATGAGACATGACAAGATGACTGAAAAGTTTCAAACAAGAGGATACCCCAAAATTAACGCTGAACAACAAACCAGAATTACCCAACGTGACTGTGATGTAGAGAATAGGGTTAAGTTCATCAACACCTATCACCCGTTCTCTCCTCTGATCAAAAAAGCAGTCCTTGAACACTGGCCCCTACTAGAAAAGGCTTACCCGGGGATTGAAAATTTCCAAAATCCTCCTCTCATCTGCCATAAGCGGGTTCAGAACCTAAAAAACACTTTGGTTAGAGCTGACGTGGGCTCCCACTTCAAGACATTCAGGCAGAAGACATTTAGCACGGTGCGCAACGGAACCTTCCCTTGTTTGGGTTGCGCACAATGCACGAATGTTAGTAAAGGCGATTCATTCACCCATCCGAGGTCCGGCAAACGGTACAAGATCAATGGCTATTTTACCTGCAACTCAAATTTTGTCGTCTATTTAATCAAATGCCCATGCGGCCTAGGATACGTTGGGGAAACCACCCAGCATGTGAAAGACCGCATCTCCAAACATAAATCAACCATCCGGTGTGAGAACACACTTTTACCAATTCCTGCCCATTTTGTGGAAAATAGACACTCTGTAAGCCAACTGAAATTTCAGGTTATCAAACAAATCCCTGTACCCAGACGAGGGGGTAATAGAATCCAAACGCTCAAAGAGCGTGAAGCGTATTGGATATATCACCTAAACACCCTCCATCCACACGGTCTCAATAGAGAATCTGAAATGTATTATTAATCCCTTCTAAATTCCACTTCATAGTGAATTATTTTTGTTTTTCATCAGGAGTTTAAAATCACTACCAAATAAGTTCTTTTCCTACACAAGGTTTTTGGTTTATAGGAGATATTTCTGACATAAGTGTGTTAATATGAACGCCATTTTACTCTTTGTATGTAAACCTTGCTCTAATTACCTTTCTTTGTTTTTAGGCAGGAAAAGGAAGTTTCTCTGAAACCTGATAGGCACAACCAGCACTGAAATTATCACCGTGCATGAATTCAGCACAGTCCCACCGTTAAAATGGCCGCCTGTATGCATGTGACATTTCCTCACAACCCTCCCTTTTTTTACTTCACTTCCTGGATGGCTCGCACCTGCTCAGTACATTCATTCTGACATTTTTGACCTCACCAAGATGGCGACTGCCACCATCACTTCCTGTCAAGTCAAAACATGCTCATTCTCTATCCCCGCCCTGCACATGCTCAGTACATTCATTCAGACATTTTTGACCTCACTAAGATGGCGATGGCCCTTCCCCCCATTCCCGCCCCTTCCCCACCCAATCAGGAAGTGCTTGACAGTATTTAACATCACTGCACTAAGCCACATGCACTTCCGGCCTCCTCCACACCTGACTAGATTTAGGACACAAGGTAATGGTGCCCTACAGTCTTCATAGACTGGGTTTCCTTTCTCCATCTCAGCTTATTGACCTGCTTTTTTGTCCTTAGGACGGGAGTCACGTGCTGACCCTACACATCGGTATGTGACCCCTAAAACTGTCTTTTATATCTTTTCTTTCTATATACCTTGCTATTCCTTAACCTATACCCTTTCTCAGTGGTTACTATAGGTACCGTTCCAGCAGCTGGATTACAAAGGCAAACCTATACCACTTATACACACACCTCAAAACCAAGGATCTAGGTATTTATACCTTATGCCTTAACATTTCCAAGAGCACCCCTTACACACTGCCTCCTTAGATGACCTCACTTTTATTCCCACTCCACTTCACTGTCCCCTAATGCCCTTTCTCAACACTACCTACACATTCATGCTTTTCAACTCCTTACACCTTCACTCTATTCCTCTGTTCAACCTCTCACATGTTCACCGTATCACACCACAATACATACTCACTGGCCTCACATCATTATAGATCCATACACACCTTCACAAAGGATGTATGACACTGTCCCCACCTTATGTATCACCTATCACTAGATTTTTGGTTTTATAATACTTTATAAAGTTTATTTATTGATTTTTGTTCTTTTATTGTATATATTGTAGTCATATCCCTGATGAAAGCTCGAGAAGTAGAGCTGAAACGTTGGATTGTAACACCACCCTTTTTTGGATTGTAACACCACCCTTTTTTTCACAATCAATAAAATCACAACAATTAAAGACTGTCGTTGAGAAGACTTTACTTTCATGTTATTAGTGTGCCGGGGTTACTCCTATACTTTAGCTTTGGGTTGTAGTCACAGCTGTGATCCACTAGATCCCGACGATATGCTCGGTGTGAAAGGATAGTTTATAATCAATTTGAAAACCTGACCATTGTCCCTTATAATATAGGTCAGGTTATTAAACTCCGGGTACAAAACAATCCCATATGTTGTGTGGGGTATCTACCTAAACCAAATTGCACATCACAATTAGATGTTAATTTTCATGTATGGATTAATGGTAACACACTGTACTATTTGACCATATTAGTTTAATCCCCCTGGGGATTATGGTCAAACTGTACCATGTGTTACTGTTATATTTCCCTTCCCACTATTCTACAGTCTTTTTGGTGATGTACACCTATGTGACTAAACATGTCTGAAGAGATATGACAATTCTACCCCTCTGCTACTTTTTCCCGGTTTCTTGTCTGCCTGCTGTCTGCAGGAACTCAACGTACCTGCTTCCCGGTCTTCTATCCACCTATGGTCTTCAGTACCTCTGCTATCTGTACCTCACCTGCCTGCTGCACTGACGCCCGTGACCTGTGTGCCCATTCTGACCTTGAGCTTGGAGGATCCACCTCACCAGGTGAGCCTAATAATACCAATCTTACAGAGTAGAAGTTAAAAGCAGCTTCTAAAGGACTAAGAGCTGGTCATGTGAAACACCTACATTTTTTTTTTTTTACAAATTATATTACAATTGTTCATAACTTTGCAATGCCTAGAGGATAACTAGATAAAAAAAAGTTTCTCTTTAAAGAAATAAAACATGCAATGTGCTCATCCACTCTAAAATCCCTCAGCTCCTGCTCCAGTTCTAACCTGATCAGTCTGAACACACAGAAAATGACTTCTTACAAACAATTTTCAGCTGAGAAAGGATCAGAAAACAGACAAATCATTAAGAGTATTACTTCTTTGACTTTTTTAACCAAATTGAGCCCTTTAGAAAAAATATATTTATTGGACGAACAACCCCTTTAAGAAACACTTTTTGACTCAATTTTTTCTATAGATATTTCCATGTGTCTAACTTTTTCCAGCACATATTATTATCAATCCTATAAATCTTGTGGTCAGTCCGGTCTCCCCTGACGTATAAATAACGTCTTTATTGATCCCCCGATCGGAGCCTCGGCTTATCGCATGGGTCTGTTTCTCACCCCACATGGATCCTTTGCCCTGATTTGTAATTGTAAAAGAGATTGGCTAATGAAGGTTAGTCTGGAAGTCGCCTCCATCTTAAAATGCTTGACCACGCCGTGAGCAGAGCGGCGCGTCCCCGTCACATTCATCAGCCATCGCCGTATTCATAGGCGCCATTACGATAATCAATCTTTCTGCTGTTTGTGATTGGTGCTCAACACCTCCGGAGTCTCAATGTGTTCCAAGCGAAAATCATCCAAGTAGAAAATGGATTTCGCAGTCAGTCTCTTTATTTATATTCCGGCGCGGCGCTCCACATCCTTCACTTTGATCATGCAGATCTTTATTCCCCGACGCTTTCTCTCATCCTTACAGAAGATTCTATCTGGTTGTCTCTCGATTGATTGTGATGGTGGCGTTAAAAATGTGTCTCGTTCGGCGAGGTCCGGACCCTCCTTGTTAAACAACTGCATTTTTAAGCTGCGTTCATTTGCCACTAAATCTGCTTGAAAGTCTTTTTTGAATATCAAGAAGTAAAGAATTTACATTTTCTTCTTATGGGGAAGAATTGGACACAGAACGGAGGAGGAGGGAGTAGTCCTTTGTTCAGAGTAATAGTCCAATCTTCGCAGCAATTTATGACGGGGAGAAGAGAATTTAATCCGGAGGGGAATAAGAAAACTTTTGCGTTGATTTAAAGGCGAGCTCTGCTTGATTTACGGCATGTTCATAACTGAGTTATAGTTACCGGAAACATTCTCCTCTTAATGTTTCCCCAGGGGATTTCTAGGGCGGAGTTCCTCTTCAACTTGACCTCTATTAGTAAATGTGGTCACAGGAAAATTTATCTGCTATATAATAGACTGCCTCTCCATATTACACAGACTTGCTTTAGAAACCTCCCACTCCGACGCATAGAAAAAAGGCACACAGCTTTAGTTGGTTTTTTTTTGCTGCTTAAATGCAAAGTTAACAAACTTTCTAAATAGTCTTCATTAAAAATATTCTATTATTGTTGCTGCTGAATCTATAAGTGCTTTATCTAATGTTACCAATCAGTCAGTCCCTCTGCTCCTGACAACTCTCCACTCTCTCTTTCCCTCCTTTCAGTGTTAGGGATATCAGCATCATCGGGAAGAAAGGGTTGTACGTGAACATCCCCAACATGGAGAAGGGAGAAAGCATCTCAGTAAGGGCAAAGAAAACAGACTATAGAACAGGAGTAAAGTGTATAAAGAGGGAATAAGGGCATGAATGAAGCTGTGCTGATCTATGAGCTAATGAAGACAGCAGTGCTCTGGATATACACACACCTCACACTCCCAGAAGAGAAAAATCTGAAACTTGGATCAGGCTGCAAATTATATATCAAGGGCCTGAATATTAAAGTAGGTATGAAGATTGCAAATTGAAATTTTAATGACCAAATCATTAACATACCGAAAGTAAAAATCATATTTTTCCTTATTAAAGGTGTCCATAATCTTTAACGTCTTGAAAATACAAATGCTGGTATTAAAGGGGTTTCCGCTATGAGGACAACCTCTTCTCAATCCCTATGTTTCCCCCGTTAAAAATAATAACACTTATACTCACTTACGTTATTGATGACATTCAAGTGGTGTCGCATTGACTCTCCCTGGTATGGCATAACATTGTCGCGTCACGCAATCCCTGCAGCCAATCATCGCTGACCACTCTCCTTCGGACAAATCACATAAATCTTGAGGAAGTGGGAGCTTCTCAGGTTCTTTTATTTACGCCAGATGCTGTGATTCATCTATAGGAGAAAGAGTGAATCCAGTGCTCAATGGCTGTAGGGATTGCGTGACAATGTCACACGATCCCCGGGTAATCCAGTGATGACAGAGCTGGAACGACACCAGCTCCGGAGGTGAGTATAAGTGTTATTATTTTTCAAGGGGGAAACTAAGGGGTAGTCCGAATAATAGTGGAAATCACTTTAACAACAGCATTTGTTTCTTCAAGAGGTTAAAGATTATGGACACCTTTAGTAAGAAAAAATAAGATTTTTACTTATAGTATGTTAATAATTTAGTCAATAAAATTAAAATTTCAGTTTGCAATCTTCATACCTAATATTCAGGTCCTTGATATATAGTTTGCAGCCTGATCCAAGTTTCAGTAAGTTTGTGTACTAGGGTCCGGTTACTTTTGCCTGTAGCTGAACAGTGGGCCCCAGGAATCAATGTTACTGGTAGGCCTTTGCAAAACTTATCCAACACTGGACATATGCATAAGTAAGCGTCCGTCAGGGAAGGCTGTCATTCACCTAGCAGGACCGCCTACTGGAATTCTAAGCACAGAAGTCCAGGACTTGCCTCTTACTTCTTAGGGTCAGATCAGATGTGATGACATCTATGCTATATATTGCATTCATGTCCGTGAAGCTCGATGACAAATCCTACACCACCCGCTTTATCAGTTTCCCTCTCGAACATGTTATTAGTGTTATCAGCCTTTTGGAAAGAATGAGAAATGAGCTCGGCCCCCTATTGGCATCCACTAAGCTATGGTGAAGGTCAATGCTTTATGCCCTCCTGTCACATAATTGCCATTTATAACTCTGGAATTGATCACAAATCACCAAAGGTATAATTGCCAGTGACACCCGTCACCTTTTCATCTCCCGGAATGCATATTCAGAACATTGACACTTTTCCAGTTAAATGATAGATTTTTTTAAATTGTATCTGGAAGTGGAAAATGCAATATGGGATAAAAAAAACCTGCAATTAAGAGAAAAATATAATCTCAATTCCCGTGATGAATGGAGAGGTGACCTAGAAATGAGCGGCTTCTAGAAAATCTCACAAGTTCAGCCAAATATAATGATCTTTAAACAACCTTATAAATCATATGTATTGTTAATATTTAGTGCGGAAGCGTAAGTATGTGCACCCTAGGATGTACACAAGGACAGTATATGCAGCAGACAAAACATCTCATTCTAAAACTGTGCTCATTAATATAGATTAGTTTTCTGCTCTTGTTCTGGCTCTCCGCTCTTCTGTGCAAACATCATATTACAAATGTGACTGTTGGGGTTTATGTATTTGGAGAATAAAAATCATACTGGGTTGGAGTTTGGTGTAATTATTGACTGCAGCAGCATCCTAAACATTGTCATCAGAGATAGAAACATTGCTTCCTAAAAGCAAAGCTGAATCCAGGAACCGACTTATAAAATGTCCTGCCAGCGATTAACATAACTACTATAAGACTGCCCCTAAGTATAAGAATATAACTGCTATAATACTGCCCCTATGTACAAGAATATAACTGCTATAATACTGCCCCTATGTACAAGAATATAACTACTATAATACTGCCCCTATGTACAAGAATATAACTACTATAATACTGCTCCTATGTACAAGAATATAACTACTATAATACTGATCCTATGTACAAGAATATAACTACTATAATACTGCTCCTATGTACAAGAATATTACTACTATAATACTGCCCCTATGTACAAGAATATAACTACTATAATAGTGCTCCTATGTACAAGAATATAACTACTATAATACTGCTCCTATGTACAAGAATATAACTACTATAATACTGCCCCCTATATACAAGAATATAACTACTATAATACTGCCCCCTATGTACAAGAATATAACTACTATAATAGTGCTCCTATGTACAAGAATATAACTACTATAATACTGCCCCTATGTACAAGAATATAACTACTATAATACTGCCCCCTATGTACAAGAATATAACTACTATAATACTGCCCCCTATGTACAAGAATATACTATAATACTGCTCCTATGTACAAGAATATAACTACTATAATGCTGCTCCCTATGTACAAGAATATAACTACTATAATACTGCCCCTTTGTATAAGAATATAACTACTATAATACTGCCCCTATGTACAAGAATATAACTGCTAAAATACTGCCCCTATGTATAAGAATATAGCTGCTAAAATATAGCCCCCTATGTACAAGAATATAACTACTATAATACTGCTCCTATGTACAAGAATATAACTACTATAATACTGCTCCTATGTATAAGAATATAACTACTATAATACTGCTCCTATGTACAAGAATATAACTACTATAATACTGCTCCTATGTACAAGAATATAACTACTATAACTGCCCCTATGTACAGGAATATAACTACTATAATACTGCTCCTATGTACAGGAATATAACTACTATAATACTGCTCCTATGTACAAGAATATAACTACTATAATACTGCTCCTATGTACAAGAATATAACTACTATAATGCTGCTCCCTATGTACAAGAATATAACTACTATAATACTGCCCCTTTGTATAAGAATATAACTACTATAATACTGCCCCTATGTACAAGAATATAACTGCTAAAATACTGCCCCTATGTATAAGAATATAGCTGCTAAAATATAGCCCCCTATGTACAAGAATATAACTACTATAATACTGCTCCTATGTACAAGAATATAACTACTATAATACTGCTCCTATGTATAAGAATATAACTACTATAATACTGCTCCTATGTACAAGAATATAACTACTATAATACTGCTCCTATGTACAAGAATATAACTACTATAACTGCCCCTATGTACAGGAATATAACTACTATAATACTGCTCCTATGTACAGGAATATAACTACTATAATACTGCTCCTATGTACAAGAATATAACTACTATAATACTGCTCCTATGTACAAGAATATAACTACTATAATGCTGCTCCCTATGTACAAGAATATAACTACTATAATACTGCCCCTTTGTATAAGAATATAACTACTATAATACTGCCCCTATGTACAAGAATATAACTGCTAAAATACTGCCCCTATGTATAAGAATATAGCTGCTAAAATATAGCCCCCTATGTACAAGAATATAACTACTATAATACTGCTCCTATGTACAAGAATATAACTACTATAATACTGCTCCTATGTATAAGAATATAACTACTATAATACTGCTCCTATGTACAAGAATATAACTACTATAATACTGCTCCTATGTACAAGAATATAACTACTATAACTGCCCCTATGTACAGGAATATAACTACTATAATACTGCTCCTATGTACAGGAATATAACTACTATAATACTGCTCCTATGTACAAGAATATAACTACTATAATACTGCTCCTATGTACAAGAATATAACTACTATAATACTGCCCCTATGTACAAGAATATAACTACTATAATACTGCCTCCTATGTACAAGAATATAACTACTATAATACTGCTCCTATGTACAAGAATATAACTACTATAATACTGCCTCCTATGTACAAGAATATAACTACTATAATACTGCCCCTATGTACAAGAATATAACTACTATAATACTGCTCCTATGTACAAGAATATAACTACTTTAATACTGCCCCTATGTACAAGACTATAACTACTATAATACTGCCCCTATGTATAAGAATATAACTACTATAATACTGCTCCTATGCACAAGAATATAACTACTATAATGCTGCTCCCTATGTACAAGAATATAACTACTATAATACTGCCCCCTATGTACAAGAATATAACTACTATAGTACTGCCCCTATGTACAAGAATATAACTACTATAATACTGCCTCCTATGTACAAGAATATAACTACTATAATGCTGCTCCCTATGTACAAGAATATAACTACTATTATACTGCCCCTTTGTATAAGAATATAACTACTATAATACTGCTCCTATGCACAAGAATATAACTACTATAATACTGCCCCTATGTACAAGAATATAACTACTATAATACTGCCCCTATGTATAAGAATATAACTACTATAATACTGCTCCTATGCACAAGAATATAACTACTATAATGCTGCTCCCTATGTACAAGAATATAACTACTATAATACTGCCCCCTATGTACAAGAATATAACTACTATAATACTGCCCCTATGTACAAGAATATAACTGCTATAATACTGCTCCTATGCACAAGAATATAACTACTATAATGCTGCTCCCTATGTACAAGAATATAACTACTATAACACTGCCCCTATGTACAAGAATATAACTACTATAATACTGCTCCTATGTACAAGAATATAACTACTATAACACTGCCCCTATGTACAAGAATATAACTACTATAATACTGCCCCTATGTATAAGAATATAACTACTATAATGCTGCCTCCTATGTACAAGAATATAACTACTATAATACTGCTCCTATGTACAAGAATATAACTACTATAATACTGCCTCCTATGTACAAGAATATAACTACTATAATACTGCTCCCTATGTACAAGAATATAACTACTATAACACTGCCCCTATGTACAAGAATATAACTACTATAATACTGCCCCTATGTATAAGAATATAACTACTATAATGCTGCCTCCTATGTACAAGAATATAACTACTATAATACTGCTCCTATGTACAAGAATATAACTACTATAATACTGCCTCCTATGTACAAGAATATAACTACTATAATACTGCCCCTATGTACAAGAATATAACTATTATAATACTGCTCCTATGTACAAGAATATAACTACTATAATACTGCCCCTATGTGCAAGAATATAACTACTATAATACTGCTCCTATATACAAGAATATAACTACTATAATACTGCTCCTATGTACAAGAATATAACTACTATAATACTGCCCCTATGTACAAGAATATAACTACTATAATACTGTCCCCTATGTACAAGAATATAACTACTATAAGGCCGGGGTCACACTGGCGAGGAATACGGCCGAGTGAGAGGCGCAAAAAGCACGCATTAGACATGGACAAATGATTCTCTATGGGGTCACTCGCACCTGCCGTATATTTCTCATCCGTATTCTATGGGCCGTGGCAATTGCAGCATGCTGAGATTGTCAGCGTACTACGCCCATAGTATGCCAATGCAAGTCTATGGGTGCGCAAAAAATACGGATTACACACGGACCACACGTGTGACTTGCGAGAAATACGCAGGTCTTTTGGCTGGTGACAGGAAATGGGCCAATCCATCATCAGGAAGCCTAGACATGCAAATGAGCTCAAAAAGCGCTCCAGACATCCAGGAAGTACGCCTCCACGGAATACAGCAGCATCATGGTGTCCACTTACATTAATGTGGAAATGTTAATAGTCTTGCTGCAGGAGCGTCCCGAACTATGGGACCAACGTGATGCCCATTATTCCAACCGGGCAAGAAAGGAGGCGTCATGGAGGCGCATCTGTCGCCAGATGTTCCATGACTTTGGCGATTGGCCACGTGAGGAGCAGCATAAAATTCGTAAGTACAAGGCAAAACATGAGTAAACCTTAGCGCACAACAAAAAGGGAATATAGAATCAGCACCCCCTTCCTGTGCTTGTACTTTTTTCCTCATGAGGCCGTTAGATTTGGATGTGACACGTGGCTTCACACAGCCATAATTTGGGTTTAGGCCACAAGCTCCTCATCCTCCTAGACAAACAAATGATTAAGTATAGCTAATGAGACCCTGTGTATCGGCCCAATTACATATGCCATCATGGGTAGAAAGCACACCCCAGGAGGCCACATGCCTAGACTACTGGTAGCAAATGTGACCTATCAATATATGTGAAATTGATAATATTTCCTGTCACATTGCAGTGGAAGATGTGATGAAACGGTGGCGAAGCATCTGGGACCAATACCGCCGGGAACGCCAGCAGCGGTCCAGGAGTGGGGATGCTGGCTACGTGAAACGAAAATATATATATTACGACCGCCTCTCCTTCCTCGCCCCAATTATGGATCTGAGACCGTAAGTAGATACCTCACACCACATTACACAGATACTTTACAGGGCCAAAAATATGTATTTATTTTTGGCTCTGTTCTATTTCTGCACAGAACTCAGTCCAACTTTACGGACAGAGGCACTGGCTCGGAAACCGACCCCATCATTGATCCTGGGTCTGCAGGGGAAGAGGTGGCTGGCCCATCTTCTCCCCTTACTAGGAGCAGGGGTGAGGAATCAAGTCAGGATGTGCCATTGTCTGCGCCTCAAAGCCCATCACCAGGACCATCTGGTGCTGCTGCTGCATCAGCACCAGCAGAAGATCAGGGCAATAACAGCAGCAGCCCAACTGGCCACATCCGGGGCTCCCCTCAGCCTGCTGCCACATCCCGGCGAGGAAGAAGCCGAAGACACCAAATACCTGCCCCTGATACCCGCACTAATGTGGACACTGGGGTCCTGAATTATTTAGCCAGAGTTAATACTAATGATGGGGAGGAGGCATACTCTTGCAGCCTGGCCAATTATCTCCGTGCCCTTTCCCGTGAGGTCAGGCTCCATATTAGAGGATGCTTTCAGTTCCTGCTTGATGCCTGCACATACCCCAATACGCCCTACGAACTATTTGAATACATTGAGAGGTGGCAGCTTTCACCACGAAATCTCATGTGCCTTAGGCACCCCCCACAAATGCAAGCTCAAGCAGGATCTGAGGATCCTCAAATACGTGGGCCTACACCTCACCCCCTTCCTCCCACTACCCAACCTTCTATTCAGCAGCCACAAATGTCAGCCTCTAGCCAACCCCACCAATATGGCCACTTGTACCCACCCAGTGTTGGAGGCTGGTCCCAACCTGGTTGGGGACGATATCGCTATCTTGGTGGGTATGAGCCACGTGCCTAGCACAGCCAACAAGATGCCCCTCCCCATCATTACTCTGGCCAGTACCCACAACATTCCCAGGAGGCAGGACAATTCCCACATCATGGGCAACAGTATGGCCCCACACAGGGCGATGTTGGCCACAGTGTCCAGCAGCACCCACAGGCTGCTCTTCCACGTTCCCCTTCCCCAACCCATGAGGATTTATAAGTCTGATGGCCGTAGATGTCCACTGCGGTTTCACTGGTGCTCCAAATACAAAGGAAAAAACAGGTGTTCTCCATCACCAAACTTTGTTTAAAAATTTAACATTCAAATTTTTAAACAATGTTTTCCAATCATATTAAGAATCCATCATGACAGGCAAAGCTACCTCACGCCTTTCAGACAGATATTACATGTCTGTACAAAAGAGAATATTTAAATGCGCTATACTGTAAAGTCAAAGGATGAAAAGACACTACTCACTTGCTAATGCCTAGGAAAGGCGTGCTGGCCTTAGTGAAGTAGTCACCTTTTTTGCAAGCAATCTATAGTAACAAATCAAGGCGACCAGCCTTCAGAATATCACACGCTCTCTATGTCTTAACAAGTGAGTTTTGTTTTTTCATCCTTTCCAGTATAGCATGGTTAAATATTCTCTGTTCTACAGACAGGTAATATCTGTCTGAAAGCCGTGAGGTAGCCTTGCCTGTCATGGTGGAATATTTCTATGATTGGAAAACATTCGGAAGAAATGTGAGTGTTATCTTTTAGCATTAATTTTGTTTTTGGTGATCACCTATTTTTTGCCTTTGTATTTAAATATTCTCATGCAGCAATGTTGTTATTGCCTAATGTTTTTTTGGGTTATGTTATATAATGTTACTTTTCAAAAAAGTTTTATAATGCAAAAAGGGCAATTTGGCCCATTGTCAAAGTTTTCATATGGCAATATTATGTTTGCCTTTAAGAAAAAAAAAGCAAAAAGGCAAAACTAAAAATTTGTCTACTACAGTTAACGTCTCTGTGTGATTTCTCAAAAACCCTGTCAATATACTAACATATGCTAACCAATGCAATGAAACAGTCATAGAATCATAAGGGGTTGAGTAATATACACTCACTGGCCACTTTATTAGGTACACCATGCTAGTAACGGGTTGGACCCCCTTTTGCCTTCAGAACTGCCTCAATTCTTCGTGGCAGAGATTCAACAAGGTGCTGGAAGCATTCCTCAGAGATTTTGGACCATATTGACATGATGGCATCACACAGTTGGCGCAGATTTGTCGGCTGCACATCCCTGATGCGAATCTCCCGTTCCACCACATCCCAAAGATGCTCTATTGGATTGAGATCTGGTGACTGAGGAGGCCATTTGAGTACAGTGAACTCATTGTCATGTTCAAGAAACCAATCTGAGATGAATCGAGCTTTATGACATGGCGCATTATCCTGCTGAAAGTAGCCATCAGATGCCTGTTCTTAGCTGAGAGGAGTGGTACCCAGTGTGGTCTTCTGCTGCTGTAGCCCATCTGCCTCAAAGTTCGACGCACTGTGCATTCAGAGATGCTCTTCTGCCTACCTTGGTTGTAACGGGTGGCAATTTGAGTCACTGTTGCCTTTCTATCAGCTCGAACCAGTATGCCCATTCTCCTCTGACCTCTGGCATCAACAAGGCATTTCCGGCCACAGAACTGCCGCTCACTGGATTTTTTTTCTTTTTCGGACCATTCTCTGTAAACCCTAGAGATGGTTGTGCGTGAAAATCCCAGTAGATCAGCAGTTTCTGAAATACTCAGACCAGCCCTTCTGGCACCAACAATCATGCCACGTTCAAAGGCACTCAAATCACCTTTCTTCCCCATACTGATGCTCGGTTTGAACTGCAGGAGATTGTCTTGACCATGTCTACATGCCTAAATGCACTGAGTTGCCGCCATGTGATTGGCTGATTAGAAATTAAGTCTTAACACACAGTTGGACAGGTGTACCTAATAAAGTGGCCAGTGAGTGTATATTTACACACAATTAAAGAAACAAATTATAACAAAGACACAGCATGGTCTTGCCAAGAAGTTGCCCCCTCAGGTGAGATAAAGTAATTAGTGAAAATATCACGCACTTTGAGGCCAGAGAGCGGTCTACGTTGAGGGTTCATAGGTGGTCTCACCCTGCTCACATTGTCCGGCCTACGCACAACACCATCAGAGGAGGAACAATCATGTATCCTGGTGAAGTTATGAAGAACCACACAGGCTTTCACAACTTCATTCACATTCTGTTCACTCAACTGAATGGCAGACTGGAGTACCCGCCAAATGGCACAAAGAATGCCAAAGGAACACTCCACCAGTCGCCTAGCACGTGATAGGCGCAAGTTAAAAATTCTGCGCCTGTGGTCAAGGTTGCGCCGGGGATATGGCCTCATGACATTGCGCGATAACTGAAACACCTCATCTGCCACAAGGACATAAGGGACTGATTCTTCAGTGGAGCCTGGTAGCTGGCATGATGGTGGTAGATCCAACTGGTTGGTGCGTAGCCGCCGAGCCATTATGGAAGTATTGAAGACTCTAGAGTCTCCCGTCCTTCCATAGGCCCCAATGTCAACAATTATAAACTTGTATTGAGGGTCTACCAGAGCCAACAATACAACAGAAAAGTATTGTTTATAATTGAAGAATTGGGAGCCAGAGTTCGGCGTCTTACGCACCCAGATATGTTTGCCATCCAGGGCCCCAATACAATTAGGAAACTGGCATTCCTCCTCAAGGTCCCTTGATATCCTCAACCAGTCTTCCATCCTGGGCTCGGGCATGACCACTTGATGGAGTCTTGTCCAGATTTCTGTACATGTTGACCTCACTATGCCAGAAATGGTAGATCTTCCAATGAGAAACTCATGTTGGAGGGCGGCATAAGACAGGCCAGTGGACAGGAAGCTGTAGAACAACAGAAATGGATAATTTTAGAATGCAGAAAGTCCAAAAACATCAGTTACATGCCGACCAAACTTGGTAGGAATTTAGATAGAATACCACACACATATTTGTTTCCACAATGACTAAATGATATGCAGGACATATTAAAGCTAACATTCTGGTGTGTAAGTTGAAACATATTTGGAGTAAGGTGAGGGCATTAAACTTACTCAAAAAAGGCAACAATTCAAACTTTGCTCAATACATCATAAACATAGAGAATGTGGTTGTGTAGTACATACCGTATTGTGAGTAGAAGTCGCTCCTCTGCAGATATAGCTTTGCGCATCCTTGTATCCTGAAAGGTTATCCCAGGGCGCACTGTCTCCAAGAGTCGATCAAATGTGGAAATGCTCATGCGACAGTATTGGTAAAATTTCACTGGATGCTCCCGCAGAGAAGAATAGAGGCGGTGATAATGACCTCTTGTGAGTCGTTGCCTCAAAAGTGGATGTACCCACATGCGTCTCCTCCTCCACGGATCCACTATCACTGGGTATGGTTGCCCAAAGCGCCGTGACAAAAGCCAGTTCAAGAGAACCTTCTCAGTTGTATTGAATCTCAGACCCTCTACCAGCACCAACACACCTAGTGAAGGCAAGGTCACAAATGGACAGAATGGAGGCAGCCACCTGTTTCTGAGTATATAAATAGGGTGCAGGTTAATGATTTAAATTGTTAGCAGGCCTCAAAACCGTTAAATGTCCATTTTGCAAGGCTGCGAGAAAATCTCGCCATACGGATTGCATACGGATGCCATACGGATTACATACGGATGCAGACATGCGCAAAATACGCGACTGCACCTTGCTTACGGATGACCTACGGAGCACTATTTAGGGGGCCTGTAATCTACGGACCGTATTTTGCGCAGGTTAGTGTGACCCCGGCCTTATACTGCTCCTATGTACAAGAATATAACTACTATAATACTGCTCCTATGTACAAGAATATAACTACTATAATACTGCTCCCTATGTACAAGATTATAACTACTATAATACTGCCCCTATGTACAAGAATATAACTACTATAATACTGCTCCTATGTACAAGAATATAACTACTATAATATTGCTCCCTATGTACAAGAATATAACTACTATAATACTGCCCCTATGTACAAGAATATAACTACTATAATACTGCTCCTATGTACAAGAATATAACTACTATAATGCTGCTCCTATGTACAAGAATATAACTGCTATAATACTGCCCCCTATGTGCAAGAATATAGCTACTATAATACTGTCCCTATGTGCAAGAATATAACTACTATAATACTGCCCACTATGTACAAGAATATAACTACTATAATACTGTCCCCTATGTACAAGATTATAGCTACTATAATACTGCCCCTATGTACAGGAATATAACTACTATAATACTGCTCCTATGTAAAAGAATATAACTACTATAATACTGCCCCTATGTACAAGAATATAACTACTATAATACTGCCCACTATGTGCAAGAATATAACTACTATAATACTGGCCCCTATGTACAAGAATATAACTACTATAATATTGCCTCCTATGTACAAGAATATAACTACTATAATACTGCCCCCATGTACAAGAATATAACTACTATAATACTGCCCCTATGTGCAAGGATATAACTAGTATAATACTGCCCCTATGTACAAGAATATAACTACTATAATACTGCTCCTATGTACAGGAATATAACTACAATCATACTTCTCCTATGTACAAGAATATAACTACAATACTGCCCCCTATGCACAAGAATATAACTACTATGTAATGTAAAATGTCTGTAAGGTAGAACTTTCTAGAATTCTCAATTCCTTCCAGAAAATCACCTTGTCACACAGCAGCATCCCCCCTCCTTATCAGCTCTGTGCTTGCTGGTAACACGAAACCGCCAATTTCCTCTCGAAGCCTCAGTGTAGAATTCTTCTCCTCCCCCTCTCTGCACAGCTAAGGGGAAAGGATAACCCTTTGTTCTAAAACCACGAGGTTTGAATGCAGCTATGGGAAGTATTAAAACAAGTCATATCGCGAAAACCATACGCAGCAGAGATATAAAACCCACATTTCTGCGAAGGGGACGAGGCCAGCTTACTAATTCCTAATTTTCACAGTTATAACCTCTCCAGAACCTGAGATATGGATTGCTCCCAAACGGAGTGTCTTAAGTATGGCATGCTTGGTGTCTTCAGATTCTATTCGGTAAATCACAAACAATGATGCCCTATGTGTATTGGTACGGGTTTATCTTGTTTAGATATAGCAATTCTAAGTTTTGTAGCCAAATCCTAACTTGGAGAGAGGGAGGTTGGACCTCTCCAGACCATCCATTTCATGAGGTCACAGACCCTAGTCTATAGGTATTCCCTAGCAAATTCCAGTCTGTTGGAGCTGAGTTCTGATGCTGGCGAGATGTGCAGATGTCTTGGGATGTCTGGTTGGCTGCCCATCCCCCTCCAAGCCACATGGGACGCCTAAAGAGTCATAAGCAACTGTGAGTGTACTTTCTGTTTTCATCCATTTTGTTTTATACTTGTATTTGTACATATGTAATGTCTCAACCTTATAACAACTTTTTATATTTTTTATATTTGTAACCACTGCCCGACTTTTTTTGGGAATAAATGATATAATATTCAGTCTGCCTTCATGCTCTAGGAAACGAACTATGCGCCTTTTTTAGATAATCGCTACTAATTTGGGGTTTGTCACGGACCCTCTTAATTAACTCTGTGATTAAGTAAAGCGTGGCTGGTGGCAGCGTGGTGTGCATGGCTGGCTCGGCTAGCTGGCAGTACGGACGGGTCTTACATGCTGAATGAGGGTCTGCGGCCACAGCATTGATAATTCCCTTACTGCAGTAGTCTAGTGGCCCGTGTACAACAAGCAGCCCGTCCAGCGACTAATTATCCTAGGTGCAGTTCCCTGACTGACCTGAGGGTAAGGGGGGCGCCAGAGAGCTGCGAGTTCCAAAGTGTAACTGAGAAAGTGGAATATGCATAAATCCCCGCAGTTCTTGGGAGGTTGTTAGCAGTGGTGGGGCATCCAAAATACCCCCCTGCGGTAAGTTGTTAGAGCAAGATTAGCTTGCTGTATTTTTGTCACGTGGTGCCGGTGGTGGGATAACTAAGATAAGCCCCCACTGTGCCTGTGATAGCCGTGTGCCGGCAGTGCGTCACGTCCCTCCGTCCGCTGACCTGCTGGTGCCAGTGGTGGGATCGTGACGTTTTGGTGGCACAGGGTCCGCCGTTCGCGACAATTCGGTTGCAGCAGCGTGCCTCCAGCTGCCGTATCGTCACAATTTGGTGGCAGCGGTGGGATGTTCGTCACTTAGTGGTGACAGAGCGGTGGGATAATCCTAGAGCATTAGTGATTTGGTTTGAGCAATCATTCCTCTCACTAAAAACCTGCACGGTCCCTGCGGGAATCCTGCATCATAGGTTTTGAAGAACAAACTCAATGGTTACTAGTCTTGAGACATTTTTGTGTACTTGCAAGTATTCCCTCCCTTTCTCTTCATTTTTCTTTTCTATCTTTTATTTGGCAACCATGGCGGCAAAAGGAGAACACTGGTACAGACAGCAGAAAAAGGAAAACCTCGCTGCAGTATGCACGTACCGAGGCTTGACGCCACAAGCAAAACCAGAGATCAATTGATCGCGGCTCTGGTGCAGCTGGACAACACCCAGGGTCCAGTGCACGCAGAAGTTGGCCCAAGTAACTATGGGGCTGCAGCAGAGGCTCCCCTCCTGACTGCTGGCCCCACATCCAACCAGAGCACGCTGCACCCCTACCTGCAAGCGGCCTTGGACGCACTCCCTGCCGAAGACCATGATGGACGTATGAAGCTAATACAGCAAGCTCAGGAGAGAGCTGAGCGCCAAAGAGAGGCTGAGAGAGCCGAACGCCAGGTGCAGAGGGCCCATGAGCTGGAGATGCTCCAGCGGGGGTGGAATGCCCCCACAGCCCGAAGCAGTGAGCCCAGCAGCGTCCAGACTCCTAAACCCCGGCCAGAGCATTTTCCCGTGATGGAAAAGGACGGGGACTTGGACATGTTTCTGCGAGCCTTTGAGAAAGCCTGCAGACAGTACCAGCTGCCTAGAGACCAATGGGTAAGGTACTTGACCCCAGGGCTAAAAGGCAAAGCTCTGGAGGAGTTTGCTTCTCTTCCGTCAGAAGACGACAACGACTATGATGCCATAAAGCAGGCTCTGATCGCCAAATACTGGCTGACACCAGGTAAGCTGAAGATTAATTCTATATTGGCTGACACCTGAGGTATACCTAAAGAAGTTCCGGAACCTCCAACGTGGCCCACACGATAGCTATAGTGATGTGGTGCAAGGACTCAGGACCCACTTTGACCAGTGGATCCATGGACTGTCCGTTGATTCCTTTGAGCAGCTACGGGACCTGATGATCAAAGACCAGTTCCTGCATCTCTGCCCAGCTGAGGTCCGACAGTTCATCCTGGACCGAGAACCAACGAATGCGGATAAAGCGGCGCAGATCGCCGACAACTATGAGGCCAACCGGAAGCCAGAGACGCGGAGGCCAGTCACCACCAGCTGGAGAGGGGGTAAGCCTGCAACCAACCCCAGTGCCCCAGCTAGCCATCTCTCCGGAGGCCCTGTCCCTCTTGCCAACACCAGGCCTACTACTGACAGTCTCCTGTGTTTCCACTGCAAGCGGCCTGGTCACCTCAGTTACACCTGTGCGGAAAGGCCGAAGAACCCCCCAGCCAAGGCCTCTGGGCCCAACGCCTGTGGTCTTTTGGTGGGAGGTGTGGTTGGGAGGATTGACGACAACATTCAACCTGTTCAGGTGGGGGCCCGTCTTGCTACAGGCCTCAAGGACACCGGGGCTGAACGAACCCTCATCCATCCTGGACTGGCGGCCCTTGAAGAGTTTGTTGAGGAGAAAACCCTGAGTGTCACCGGGATTGGAGGCGCCCGTTGTCCCTTGCCAGTGGCCCGGGTTTTTCTTGATTGGGGTACTGGGAACGGGTTGAGGGAAGTGGGAGTGTCTGAAAACCTGCCCACTGATGTTTAATTGGGGACTGACTTGGGGAGGATGGTTGCATACTACGTCACTTACACCCCTCCCCAGTCTGATAATAAGGGTAATGTTAACCCTGGTGATGATGATGATGATGATGATGATGATGGGAAACTGAATGTGTTACCTGCTAATGACGTGATGAGTAATGATGCAACTAACAATCATTCTCTTCCCAGGAATGATGTTGATGGTGATGTAACTGTACCAAAGAAATCTGATAACCATTCTTTTCCTAGGAATGATGATGTATCTGTGCCGACTGAACCTGTTAAACCATTGCTTTGAAACGGTAGATGAATCCACAGGTACCGAAGTGCTCAGCCCCGTCACTCTGCGGAGTGAGACGGCTGAGGAACCCCTGGCAGGAGCAAGCAACGGTGCTCAAGGAAATGGGGAGGTGCATGGGGACCATGAGGAAGGTGATGCCATGCAACAGACCAGTGCCACGGAGAAAGGTAACTGGCCCATAAGTAGCACTGCTCCTGGAGTGTTGGGGGTGGATGGGGAGGTAGGGCCCATGACAGCGCCGATTGGTGGGTCTGTAGAAATCCCCAGAGAGACAGCATACATAGCAGCTATCACACGCAGTCAGAGTGCCCAGATCGCAGGTAGCGCCCTGCCTTCTGGACCCTCTTCTGCTACAGGGGAGACTGAACCAGAGGTGAACCCTGAGACGGTTCCAGAGGGTCCCAGTAAGGAAGGGACCCTGACGTCACTTCTGGCAGCCTCCAGCAAGGAGTTCCAGGCTGCTCTGCACTCAGATGCCAGCCTGGAGAAATTGAGACACCTCGCCGAGACGCCCACCTCCGAGCCTGATAAGGAGAGGGTGTTCTGGGAACGAGGAAGGTTGTACCGAGAGACAGTACCCGGAGATCCCCAAAAGGAGTGGTTGAGGGAAAGACAGCTAGTCATCCCCTTACAGTTTAGAACTGAGTTGTTGCGGATTGCCCATGAGATTCCACTCACTGGACACTTGGGGATCAGCAAAACAAAGGCACGGCTGTCTCAACACGTCTATTGGCCCAAGATGGGGACAGAGGTAACACAATACTGCCGCCCCTGTGACATCTGTCAAAAGGTGGGTAAGGCGGGGCCTGCTCTTAATGCTCCCCTTATTCCTTTGCCGGTGATAGAGGAGCCTTTCCAGAGAATCGCGGTGGACTTTGTAGGCCCGCTGGTCATCCCCAGCAGCTTTGGAAAGTGATACATTCTCACACTGGTGACCATCTTTTCAAGGGTAGGATTTCCCAGGGAGATGCTTACCGATCAAGGGACCCAATTCATGTCTCGCCTAATGGAGGCTCTCTGTGAGAAAATTCAGGTGAAACATCTGGTATCGAGCGCGTATCACCCACAGACTAATGGTTTGTGTGAACGCTTCAACGGTACCCTCAAACAGATGCTCCGCATGCTGGTTGAGACCCAAGGGCGCGACTGGGAGCGGTACCTCCCACACCTGCTGTTTGCATACAGAGAAGTTCCGCAGGCCTCGACCGGGTTCTCCCCCTTCGAGCTCCTGTATGGCAGGCGAGTCCGGGGACCCCTTGGGTTGATAAGAGAATCCTGGGAAGATGAGCCAAACCCCACAGAAGTGTCCATCGTGGATTATGTCATGCGCTTCCGTGACAAGATGCAGACCTTGACGCAGTTGGTGCATGACAGCATGACGCAGGCTCAGGCTGACCAGAAGCACTGGTACGACCAGAATGCCCAGGAGCGGACCTACCAGGAGGGTCAAAAGGTGTGGGTGCTGGTCCCCGTACCAACGGATAAGCTTCAGGCAGCCTGGGAAGGCCCATACGTCGTCCACCAACAGCTCAACCCGGTCAACTACGTGGTCACGCTTGACCATGCTCGGGTTAGGCGCAAGGCCTTTCACGTCAATATGCTGAAGGCGCACCACGAACGTGAAGCTTGCGTCCTACCGGTCTGCAACCTGCCCGAGGATGGGGTGGAAGATCCCCTACTGGACATGCTGGCCCAAGCCAAGGCCGATGGGTCCATTGAGGACATGGAGATAAGTGGTTTGCTAACCGTATCCCAGCGGTCGCAGTTGGTGGAAGCCCTGGAACCCTTCCGGGCCATGTTCACCAACCGACCTGGGAGGACGGAGTTAGCGGTTCATGAGGTGGACACCGGGAATTACGCCCCACTACGGCGAACACGTTATCGGATCTTTGAGGAGGTGCAACAAGTCATGTGCCAAGAGATCAATGATATGTTAAGGCTGGGGGTGATTCGATGGTCAAAGAGCTCATGGGCCTCACCTGAAGTCCTCGTACCTAAAAAGGATCGAACCACCCGGTTCTGCGTGGACTACAGGGGGCTCAACGCCATCACGACCTCTGATGCCAACCCGATCCGCCTTTATCACCCCCTTTGGACTGTACGAGTCCACAGTCATGCCCTTCGGCATGAAAAATGCCCCTGCCACTTTCCAGCAGATGGTCAACCACCTGCTTCGAGGACTGGAGGAGTACGCGGTGGCGTACTTGGACGACATCGCCATCTTCAGTTCCACCTGGGAGGAACACCTTCAGCATCTCCAGGAGGTGCTCAAGCGTCTTCACCAGGTAGGCCTGACTATCAAGCCGGGAAAGTGCCAGATGGGCATGAGCGAGGTCCACTTCCTGGGGCACTGGGTAGGCGGGGGTTCCATGAGTCCAGAGCCAGAAAAGGTGGACGCAATCGCGTCCTGGCCCACCCCCAGGACCAAGAAACAGATGAAGTCCTTCTTGGGCACTGCAGGGTACTATAGGCGGTTTGTTCAAGACTATAGCGCCCTTGCAAAACTCTTGACTGACCTCACCAAGCAGAGGCTACCCCAAACAGTCAACTGGACAGATGACTGTGAGGCGGCCTTCCAAGCTTTGAAAGCAGCCCTGTGCAACTCTCCAGTGTTGAGAGCAGTCGACAGCAGTCGCCTGTTTCTGGTACAGACCGATGCCAGCGAGTTTGGCCTTGGTGCTGTGCTCAGCCAGGTCGACTCGGGGAACCAGGAGCACCCTGCGTTGTACCTGAGCCGGAAACTTTTGCCAAGGGAAGTGGCATATAATAATAATAATAATAAATTTTATATCTATAGCGCTGACATATTCCGCAGCACTTTACATTTCAGAGGGGACTTGTACAGACAATATACATTACAGCATAACAATAATCACATAGATCATAACAGATACCAAGAGGAATGAGGGCCCTGCTCGCAAGCTTACAATCTATGAGGAAAAAAGGGGAGACACGAAAGGTGGGTGGTAACAGTTGCCCTGATTGTATGGACTAGCCATAATGTTAAGTGTGTAACAGTACGGATGCAGAGGGCTAATGGATGCATAAAGCATGTGGGAACATGATGCGGGGAACCTGGCTATGGTAATACTTTTGGCTGTGCCACACAGGGATAGATTAGGTTAATATGTTGAGGCGATAGGCCAGTCTGAATAAATGCGTTTTCAGGGCACGCTTAAAACTGTGGGGGTTGGGGACTAATCGTATTGACCTGGGAAGTGCATTCCAAAGAATTGGCGCAGCACGTGTATAGTCTTGGAGACGGGAGTGGGAGGTTCTGATTATTGAGGATGCTAATCTCAGGTCATCAGCAGAACGGAGGGGGCGGGTAGGATGGTATACTGAAACAAGGGAGGAGATGTAGGGTGGTGCTGAGCCATGGAGGGCTTTGTGGGTGAGGGTAATAAGTTTGTACTGGATTCTGGAGTGGATGGGTAGCCAGTGTAATGACTGGCACAAGGTAGAGGCATCGGTGCAACGATTCGCAAGGAATATGATCCTGGCAGCTGCATTCAAGACAGATTGGAGGGGGGAGAGTTTGGTAAGAGGGAGACCGATTAGAAGAGAGTTACAATAGTCGAGACGAGAATGAATAAGAGAAACAGTAAGAGTTTTTGCAGAGTCAAAAGTAAGAAAAGGTCGAATTCTAGAAATGTTGCAGATAACAAGAGCGAGCCAGTGATCGGATGTGGGGGACAAAGGAAAGCTCAGAGTCAAGTATGACCCCAAGACAGCGGGCATGTTGCTGGGGAGTAATAGTAGAACCACACACGGAAATGGCAATGTCGGGTATAGGTACATTAGTAGCGGGAGGAAACACAAGGAGTTCAGTCTTTGACAGGTTCAGTTTCAGATATAGTGAAGACATGATGTTAGACACAGCATTTAGACAATCGCCGGTGTTTTCTAGAAAGGCTGGCGTGATGTCAGGAGAAGAAGCGTATAATTGGGTGTCATCAGCATAGAGATGGTACTGGAAACCAAATCTACTGATTGTTTGACCAATAGGGGCAGTATACAAAGAGAAGAGGAGGGGGCCTAGGACTGATCCTTGAGGAACTCCAACAGTAAGGGGAAGATGAGAGGAGGAGGAGCCAGCAAAAGATACAGTAAAGGAGCGGTCAGAGAGATAGGAGGAGAACCAGGAGAGAACGGTGTCCTTGAGGCCAATGTTAAGGAGCATAGCGAGGAGGAGCTGATGATCCACAGTGTCGAATGCTGCAGAGAGATCCAAGAGAATTAGCATGGAGTAATGACCATTTGATTTAGCTGTTAGTAGATCATTAGAGACTTTAGTGTGGGCAGTTTCAGTAGAATGTAAAGAGCAGTAACCGGATTGGAGAGGGTCGAGAAGAGAGTTTTCTGAGAGATAGCATATTCGATAGCATATTCGACCATCGAGAAGGAGTGTCTGGCCATGGTGTGGGCACTGCAATGTTTGCAGCCCTACCTGTACGGGCGCACCTTCACGGTGGTAACCGACCACAACCCTCTGAGCTGGTTGCACACAGTGTCCGGAACCAATGGAAGGTTGCTCCGCTGGAGCCTTGCCCTTCAACAGTACGACTTTATTGTACAACACAAAAAGGGCAGTGAACATGGTAATGCCGGTGGGTTGTCCCGCCGGGGAGAACCCGCTGAGGTGTGCATGGCCGATTACCGAGAGGTAATGCCTCCATAGCACCCTCTAAAAGGGGGAGGTGTAATGTTAAATGTCTGTAAGGTAGAACTTTCTAGCATCCTCAATTCCTTCCAGAAAATCGCCTTGTCACACAGCAGCATCCCCCCTCATTATCAGCTCTGTGCTTGCTGGTAACATGAAACCGTTCATTTCCTCTTGAAGCCTCAGTGTAGAATTCTTCTCCCCCCTCTCTGCACAGCTAAGGGGAAAGGATAATCCTTTGTTCTAAAACCACGAGGTTTGAATGCAGCTATGGGAAGTATTAAAACAAGTCATATTGCGAAAACCATACACAGCAGAGATATAAAACCGACATTTCTGCGAAGTGCACGAGGCCAGCTTACTAATTCCTAATTTTCACAGTTATAACCTCTCCAGAACCTGAGATATGGATTGCTCCCAAACGGAGTGTCTTAAGTATGGCATGCTTGGTGTCTTCAGATTCTAATCGGTAAATCACAAACAATGATGCCCTATGTGTGTTGGTACGGGTTTTTCTTGATTAGATATAGTTATTCTAAGTTTTGTAGCCAAATCCTAACTTGGAGAGAGGGAGGTTGGACCTCTCCAGACCGTCCATTTCATGAGGTCACAGACCCTAGTCTATAGGTATTCCCTAGCAAATTCCAGTCAGTTGGAGCTGAGTTCTGATGCAGGGGAGACGTGCAGATGTCTTAGGATGTCTGGTTGGCTGCCCATCCCCCTCCAAGCCACATGGGATGCCTAAAGAGTCATAAGCAACTGTGAGTGTACTTTCTGTTTTCATCCATTTTGTTTTATACTTGTATTTGTACATATGTAATGTCTCAACCTTGTAACAACTTTTTATATTTGTAACCACTGCCCAACTTTTTTTGGAATAAATGATATAATATTCAGTCTGCCTTCATGCTCTAGGAAACTAACTATGCGCTTTTTTAGATAATCGCTACTAATTTGGGGTTTGTCACGGACCCTCTTAATTAACTCTGTGATTAAGTAAAGCGTGGCTGGTGGCAGTGTGGTGTGCATGGCTGGCTCTGCTAGCTGGCAGTACGAACGGGTCTTACATGCTGAATGAGGGGCTGTGGCCACAGCACTGATAATTCCCTTACTGCAGTAGTCTAGTGGCCCATGTCCAACAAGCAGCCCGCCCGGTGACTAATTATCCTAGGTGCAGTTCCCTGACTGACCTGAAGGTAAGAGGGGCGCCGGAGAGCTGTGAGTTCCAAAGTGGAATTGAGAAAGTGGGATATACATAAATCCCCGCAGTTCTTGGGAGGTTGTTAGCAGTGGTGGGGCATCCAAAATACCCCCCCTGCGGTAAATTGTTAGAGCAAGATTAGCTTGCTGAATTTTTGTCACGTGGTGCCAGTGGTGGGATAACTAAGATAAGCCCCCACTGTACCTGTGATAGCCGTGTGCCGGCAGTGCGTCACGTCCCTCCGTCCGCTGACCTGCTGGTGCCAGTGGTGGGATCGTGACATTTTGGTGGCACAGGGTCCGCCGTTCGTCATAATCCGGCTGCTGTATCATCACATACTATAATACTGCCCCTATGTACAAGAATATAACTACTATAATATTGCCTCTACGTACAAGAATATAACTACTATAATACTGCTCATATGTACAAGAATATAATTACTATACTACTGCTCCTATGTACAAGAATATAACTACTATAATACTGCCCCTATGTACAAGAATATAACTACTATAATACTGCCCCTATGTCCAAGAATATAACTACTATAATACTGCTCCTATGTACAAGAATATAACTGCTATAATACTGCCCCTATGTACAAGAATATCACTACTATAATACTGCTCCTATGTACAAGAATATAACTACTATAATACTGCTCCCTATGCACAAGAATATAACTACTATAATACTGCTCCTATGTACAAGAATATAGCTACTGTCATACTGCCCCTATGTACAAGAATATAACTACTATAATACTGCTCCTATGTACAAGAATATAACTACTATAATACTGCTCCTATGTACAAGAATGTAACTACTATAATACTGCCCCCTATGTACAAGAATATAACTACTATAATACTGCTCCCTATGCACAAGAGTGTAACTACTATAATACTGCTCCTATGTACAAGAATATAACTACTATAATACTGCCTCTATGTACAAGAATATAACTACTATAATACTGCCCCTATGTACAGGAATATGACTACTGTAATACTGCTCCTATGTAAAAGAATATAACTACTATAATACTGCTCCTATGTACAAGAATATAACTACTGCAATACTGCCCACTATGTGCAAGAATATAACTACTGTAATACTGGCCCCTATGTACAAGAATATAACTACTATAATACTGCACCCTATGTACAAGAATATAACTACTATAATACTGCCCCCTATGTATAAGAATATAACTACTATAATGCTGCCCCTATGTACAAGAATTTGACTACTATAATACTGCTCCTAAGTACAAGAATATAACTACTATAATACTGCTCCTATGTACAAGAATATAACTACTATAATACTGCCCCTATGTACAAGAATATAACTACTATAATACTGCCCCTATAGACAAGAATATAGCTACTATAATGCTGCTCCCTATGTACAAGAATATAACTACTATAATACTGCTCCCTATGTACAAGAATATAACTACTATAATACTGCTCCCTATGTGCAAGAATATAACTACTATAATACTGCCCCTATGTACAAGAATATAACTACTATAATACTGCCCCTATGTACAGGAATATAACTACTATAATACTGTCCTTATGTACAAGAATATAACTACTATAATACTGCCTCCTAGCTGTGAGGTTGTGTGTCTGCGGTTCTCCTCATGCCTGGAACAAGCCCAGGGAGGGTCCACCCTGGGCAGGGAAGCTCCCCAAGCAAGGCCCAGGCTTCCAGGTCTACACTGGGAGCAAACTCCCAACCTTCTCATGTGGATGGAAATCCTAGAGTTGCCTCTGGGGAAAATAAACCTCAGAATGGAAGTCCCAGCAGCATGGAGAAAGATTCTGTGTTAAAGTTCAGTACAGGGAAGAAACAGGAGAAAGCTTTGTGTGCAAGGATGTTGCAGTTAAACAGTCGGCCGGTGAAGGCAAACAGTGTCCACAGCCTGGAAGGAAATCCCAGAAGGCATCTTCTGCTGAGAACCTGAGTGCTGGAGGGCAGGTGGCTGCACAGAAGGTGAGGCAGAGTCCATTACCAGCCTCAGGTGTGCAGCTCACTCCAGGCAGACAGAGGCAGACATCTCTGGAGACGCAAACACTCCAGGAGAACCTTCAGCTGAGACATGTGGTGACCAGCATGGCGAGCTCTGGACACACGAGATTGCAGGCTGGGGGCAGCGGCAAAAGTGTTGCGGAGGCTGGAGCCACAAAACCAGCGATATTAAAATCCAAGGTGTCATCCCCTAAAGCAAGACCCCAGAAGGAGCCGCCGCGTGCCCCGGAGCTACAGCTGGCAGAGGAGATACCAGGACTGGTCAGGAGGTATGGTGAGTTACAGCAGCAGAGGAATCTTCTGCAAATGGAAATTGAATGCATTTACAAGTTGAAGGCTGCTAATCCTGGGGATCACTCTGTATATGACCAGAGACTGAACGCACTGGGGGTAGAGCTGGCGACTGTGGTGCGGGACATGGACTGTGTGCTGGCGAGGATGGGGCCCCTGGCAGAGACATTTAGGAACCAGGAGCGGTTTAGGTCCTATGCGCAGGACTCTGCTGGTTCCCGCACAGACATTGTCCCAGGGGGGACCCGGCAGCAGGTACGGCCGATGTTGCAGCCCGCTAGCTTCTGTTTCAAGGAGGGTCCGATACTGCACCAGCAGCAGCAACTACCTGCGGCAGACCCCAAGCAGGAGCAAGAGGCTCAGATCCCAGCGGTACCACAAGTCCCAGCATACCCAGCACAACAGCAAGACAGTGGACATGAGACTGCATCTACTGTTGGTGTTCGGGAAAGCACTAATTCTGGGGATATTGGTACTGTTCATGTGGGGTTGGGGGCTGAAGGGGGTACAGAGTCTGTGGTGGACATTGCGCATCCTGATAATGCTATTGAGATTGATGATGATGACAAGAATGTGCAAAATGTCTGTGATTTCCACCCTTTGGTTTCCAGCACACAAGGTGCAACAGGCCCCTCCGCTGCAGACCCTCGCCCTGTCAGTCAGTCCAGTGTGGCCCCACAGGTCCCTCCCAGTAATGTTTGGAGCCGTGGCGCTCCGTCCTTTACCTCCGGCGCCAATTACACCGGGCAGGCATTCAAAAGGAGGAATGTGGCGCGATTCAGGCACATAGGTGCCAATGAGGACCTGCCGGACAGGAGGCTGGTGGTCAGGGAGCTCCTGTGCCACCAGATGGGGTTTGCGCCGGTTAATATCTTGGTGGGTATGGGTTAATATCTTTTGATACTTGAACCAATTAATGTTAGAGAAAAATAAATTTCTTATAATCCTAAGAGGTTAATGCCTGAGACGCTTTAACAGTCTTGTATCAGTAGATCAGGTTCCATGAACACGTGCAGGTGTAGTGCCTAGGCGTATGGACCTGGACGCAATATCCGCTACTAGCCCTGGACGCCTAGGCACTACACCTGCACGTGTTCATGGAACCTGATATACTGATACAAGACTGTTAAAGCGTCTCAGGCATTAAACTCTTAGGATTATAAGAAATTTATTTTTCTCTAACATTAATTGGTTCAAGTATCAAAAGATATTAACCCATACCCACCAGGCATAAACTCTTACAGGCATAAAGCCCCTAGAGACTTAAGCTCCATTGCCTGTTCCAATTTCTTCCGGATTCACCAGAGCACTACACGTGTTATAGACAGTTGGTCATTGCAGTAACCTCCAAAATCACTGCCTTGTAATAGGATCTTATATAATTCTCCACTTTTAACTTTATCATCTGCAGCAGTCGGCAGACTGACGAAGGCCAATTGTAGGCCGAAACGTCCTTTGTGACTGCCACAATAAAAACTTATTTTCAAAAAGGATCATTCAGTTGAGTGCCAAGTTACTTTATTATTCACTTGGGTCTGGGTAACCTACTTGTGCACCTTGTAGTAGTGCCACGCTATATTTTACACGACTTTCTCCAGAGTTGTGTCCACTCCCTTTTGCAGGGTCATCTACAGAGAGTGGACTTCTACGACAACATGGCCGACTGGTGGGAGGTCGCCAAGAATGATATCAGATACCTCTTGAAGAGACTGTCAGTTAAGAAAGGCAGGAGTAAGTATAGCCAGTACCTAAGGCTGCGCAAAGAATTGGAGTCACTCTATTCTGAGGACGGGGGTAACAAAGAGAAGATCGACCGGCTGAAATCTGAGATAAGGCAGTATCAGTACAGCAGGTGGGTCGCCCTCCCAGGGCTGTGGGGTACTCGGTACCGGGCCGGTATCGGCGGGATGTGTCACAGTGGCGATGACCCGGACCGTGGCCCTGGGCGCCCAAGTAATAGGAAGATGTGATTAAATGAATAGTTTGTGACGCCACCTGTGGTGTTCGGCAAGGGAGGTGTTAAGCCGACGCTGCAGACAGATCCTCTGGGACAGATGGTGTGGTGTAGCAAGGATGGTATAGCCCTCCACAGGCAGGGCTGTTGTCCCAGGGCAGTGTAGATGTGGAGACACTTAGATGTTGTAGTGTTCGGCGCAGGGGATGTAGCAGTGTCTGGCGGACGGATGCAGGAAGGAATGGAGGACACCAGGGCATGTAGTTCCAAAGCTTTACTCACAGTCTGTAGTGCCCGCTTCTGTGCCGTGTCCTCCGGGTCAGGGACTCAGTCAACCTCCAGGCCAGATGGAAAGCTCCCTTCCACACTCTGCCAACTTACGTGCCTATCCTGAACGTCACCTCTATAGCGCCTTTAAGTGTGAAGATCTCCAGTACCGTGTTACACTGGAGTTCCTCCTGACAGATGTTCCCAAGAACTCTACTTGCACGGCAGACAGCTGTAGCCTGCTTCGGGGACTCTCTACTCCTAAGTCCCGGCTCTCTATCCGTATTGCTGTTGTGCCCTCAAGTCTTAGATGGGAGTAGTGCATTTACAGCCCACTACTCCCCCGGTGTCTGCTGCAGAACCATTAGTGTTCATACAACCTCGGGGACCGGGCCCCGGCCTTGCGCTTAGAACTTCTAGCCAGGGTTCTTCCTCTAACCCACGTCCTCTGTGTTCCCTTTTACTCCTACGTTCCGTACTTGTCCTTTCCTTTCTATGGAAGCTCAGGCTTCAGGTCAATGTCCTTCTCCTTCTTTCCTTTCCTTTCCCGTGCCAGCTGGCTCAGATCACTGAGGCAGCTGCAGGACTCCTTCCTCCATCCCTTCTTCCAGGGATCCCCACTCCTCCCGAGTGGCTTCCTTCCTCACTGACCTCCTGTCAGACTGACCTGTCCTCCTAAACCATCCCGCTCATATATATATATTCTGAACTCCACCCACCTCCCAGCACGTCTAGTGTTCCAAGCAGGGAACCACCAAAGGTGCTCTGCCTCTCTCTAAGCAAGAAGCCGCAATGTGGTTATGCTAAACTACTCTATTGTGTGGGGTGCAAATGTTGGAGTGTGGTCAGGAGCCCCCAACCTACCTGGATGGTGGGGCACCACACCTTAGGAGAAGGTGCAGTACCTCTGTGGTGACTGAGCCTCAGGGGCGCCACATACCCCCCTGTTAAACACAGCATGTCCGCGGGCTGCAAGGTAAACAAAGTTGACGGTACAGGAACATACAAATTTTACAATGCTGAATAAATATTTTTTATACTAAACTTCCCAATATGAGAGGCACTCATTCTTGAACGTTGCAAACTGTTATTAATTAACTACCTAAAATTCTAAGTCAAAAAGTGCATTTTTTCCATACCACACTTAATTCAAAGTGCTATTATCCGTTACCCTCTATCACTTCAGTATTCTTCATCTTTCCATCTCTAGTACACATTTTCTTTTCTCTCTCTAGTGCACATTTTCTACTTTCTTTCAAGTGACAACCGTGATGCCTGGTTCACCATATACATTTTCAATTCTTTATTCAAATCTCTCATCTCTGTATCAAAAACATTCCTAATTCTATATAAAAGCTATCAAAAGACACATATCAATTACTTCACATTAAAACTTTCAACAATAATTCTTGTAAGTGCTGGACACCGCTCCCAGCTGGGATCTCCCGCAGTGTCCTTTGATAGGAGTCATGCTCCAAATGAGGTAGACGTAATCTTCGCAAAGTGTCCATATGTAAGACCAAGAGAGGGCACCTAAAGAGGTGCAACTATCCACAAGTAAAAGTTTTTGGATCACTCCAAGTTCATGATCGCTAGTTCAAATGTAAATGTCAGTGAGTAATGGAAACCAGCAGAATGTGAAGTCTTGTAGCTCCCCAGTCAGTAAGCAGCTCCTGCCAGGTGCACAGGTGAGATCGACCCCAGCTGTGCAGATCACCTCTCCTGCTTCCAGGCAGAGACGGACGTCTTTGGAAAGACAAACAATGTAGGAAAACCTACAGCAACATGGCAGTATGGCGTGCTCAGGACGCACACGGTCACAGTCAGGTGGCAGCGCTAAACCTGCTGCGGAGCCTGCATCCAGCCAAGGGGCCACAAAACCATCCGTGGTGGACCCGCACAAGACTGTGTTCAAAACCCCTGTTCCTGTCATTAAGACTAAACCTGTGGGGCCGGCGCGTGCACCCGAGCTGCAGCTAGCGGATGAGATACCGGGACTTGTCCGAAAACTGGGTGAGTTACAGCAGCAAAAAAAAGCGCTGCAAATGGAGGTAGACTTCATCTATAGCCTAAAGACCACTATTCCTGCCAGCAATGATGCGTATGACTTGAGACTGAACACACTGGGGGTACAGCTGGCAAGTGTTGTGCAGGACACTGAATCTGTGCTGGAGAGCATGGGGCCCCTGGCAGAGACCTACAGGAACCACGAGCGGTTCACCTCCTACAAGCAGGACTGTGCTGTAGAGGCCAGGACCCCTGATGTTCAGGACGGGACCCCCCAGCAGCGGACACGGCCAGAGTTACAGGCTGCCCGCTTCTGCTTCCAGGAGGGAAAACAACTGTAGCAGCAGGAAGCTCAGTGTGAACAGGAGCATACACTTCAGACTGCAGCAGAGGCACCACAGGTCCCAGAATGCCCCACACAGGAGCAGGACAGTGTATGTGAGACTGTTTGTGTTGATGAGGCTGAGGCAGCCGAGTGTGAACAGGAGCATACACTTCAGACTGCAGCAGAGGCACCACAGGTCCCAGAGTGCCCCACACAGGAGCAGGACAGTGTATGTGAGACTGTTTGTGTTGATGAGGCTGAGGCAGCCGAGTGTGAACAGGAGCACACACTGCAGACTCCAGCAGAGGCACCACAGGTCCCAGAATGCCCCACACAGGAGCAGGACAGTGTATGTGAGACTGTTTGTGTTGATGAGGCTGAGGCAGCCAAGTGTGAACAGGAGCACACACTGCAGACTCCAGCAGAGGCACCACAGGTCCCAGAATGCCCCACACAGGAGCAGGACAGTGTATGTGAGACTGTTTGTGCTGATGAGACAGCCGAGTGTGAACAGGTGCACACACTGCAGACTCCAGCAGAGGCACCGCAGGTCCCAGAGTGCCCCACACAGGAGCAGGACAGTATTTGTGAGACTGTTTGTGCTGATGAGGCCGAGGCTGAGGCTGAAGCACAGACTGTGGCTGGTGATGCTGTGCCCATGGGGTCGGGGGTTGGAGGAGTTTCATATTCTGTATTGGACGTCGCACTGTCTGATGATAATGATGCTGCTTTTGATAATGTGCATGATATGTGTGACTATCCCCCTTTGCCATCTAGTCCATAAGGTGTGACAGCCCCCCCTGCTGCAGGCCCTCTCCCTGTCAGTCAGCCCAGTGTGACCCGGCAGGTGCCCCCCAGGAATGCCTGGAGCCGCGACGCCCCATCCTTCACTTCCAGCGCCAGGTATACCGGCCAGACATTCAAACGCATTAATGTGGTGCGGTTTAAATACATAGGTGCCAAGGAGGATCTGCCACAACGCAGGTATGTGGTGAGAGAGCTGCTCTGCGGCCAGATGGGGTTTGTGGCAAATGAGATACTGGCAGTGTCTAATCTTCAGGACAGGCAGGGCTACGAGGTCAGCTTCAAGCTCATGTCTGACCTGGATAGATTCTGGGCCAATTACCCCAAGTTCAGAGATGCTGAGGGCTGGAATAAGTTTGTGTTGGTTCCTATCTCCAGGCCGGACACTGTCACAGTGAATATCACGTTCTGGAATGAGGCCATTCCTCCACAGGACATCGAGGTGTGGCTCCGGAGACACTGTGACCTCGTCTCTGGACTCACCAAGGTCAGAGATGAGGATGGTATCTGGACAATGGGGTGGCGGGTCTTGGTAAAATTGCGGCAATGTAATAACATCACTGACCACTTACCCAACTCCTTCTTCATTGGGAGGGAGAAGGGAAGGTGTTATTATCCCGGACAACCCAGAAAGTGTTTCAAATGTGGTGGGAAAGGTCATCTGGCTAACGCCTGTACTGTGGTGAAGTGAAGTCTGTGTGGGGCAACGGTCATGTCGCTGCAGACTGCCGGGACGTCAGGTGCAACCTGTGTGGTAGGATGGGCCACCCTCACAGGGACTGTCCAGACGCCTGGCACAACATCTGCAGAGTCTTCCCTGATGAGTTAGTGATGGCAGGGGCAGAGGCTCAGGAGGATGAGGATGTGGTGGCAGGGACACATGAGGAGGAGTATTTAATGTCAGGAGAGATGCTGACCAGCTCAGATGCCCACCAGGAGTCCACTCAGGCAGCACCAGAGAAGCAGGGTGCAGAGGGGAACATGGAGGTCGTCCATCAGGTCCAGCAGCCTCAGATACCCCCCCTTCAGCATCGCTGTCTGTATCTGATGACTGGAGCATTAATAATAATAAAAGGAAGAAAAAGAACACATCCTCCCGTAAACCTGAGGCAGAATATGACACTGGGCAGAGTGCTAGTAAGAAGGTTCAGAATTCTGCAGGAGTGATGGTCGTGTCCAACAAGTATGGAGTTTTATCTGACTCCAATGGTGATGATTATGAGGAAGAGTTGAGGAAAGTTGATGCTGAGTGTTACAGGGACATAGAGGACCATCCCCCGCCAAAGCGGAAGCCCTTATCTGTGGACCCTCAGGTAGAGTCTGACATGGACACCAGTGGTGGACAGAACATCTCTGACTTATGATGATGGCTGTTACTCTGCTCCTTCTATATTGTGTTGTGATGGCGGGGTTCTCATTGACAGTGACCTCGAGCAATGTGAATAGCATTAAGCTGAGGAGAACTAGACACGCGGTGTATGAACATCTCAAATATCTGGACACAGGTGTCATCTTCCTGCAGGAGACACGACTGACATCTCTGGGGCTTATGAGAGAGGCTGAGAGGGAATGGCGGTCCGGTCCTTCTTTCTGGTCACTGGCTGTGGAGCCTTACGCCGGGGTCGCTGTCATGTTTAACCCCAATGATGTGACTGTGCATAGGATGACGGAGGTGGTTCATGGGAAGATGTCTGGTCCTAGAAGTCACTATCCATGGGAGGTGACTCCGGCTTATTAACATCTATGGGCCACAGACAGTGACTGACAGGATACAGCTGTTTAATGACGTCAAGCCTTACCTCTCACTTCTCTTCCAGTGGTGATGGCGGGGGACTTTAATGCCATAATGACTTCAGGTGACAGCTCCTCATGCAGGGCAGTGACCAGGGACGGTAAGGTCCTACATAACGTCATAATGCAGGCAGGACTGACTGACGTTTTCACACAGGGTGGGCGACAGCCAAAATTCACATATTCATGTTCCAACAGGAGCAGTAGAATAGATTTTGCTTTTGTCAGTCCTACTGAGGCTGTCGGCGCCCTGAGTGAGAAGGTCATCCCTTACTCTGATCACCTCGCCTTGTGCTTCTCTTTGGGTTCCTCTAACCGTCCGGACATTGGTAGAGGGTTGTGGAAGCTCAATTCCAGTCTCCTGGATGATGCCTATGTTCAGAGCCGTGTTCACTCCCTTATCCAGCTTCATCTAGACAGGGTTGACTTCTATGACAACATGACCGACTGGTGGGAGGACATCAAGGAGGATATCAGATCCCTCTTAAAGAGACTTTCAGTTAATAAAGGGAGGAATAAGTACAGCCAGTACCTAAAGCTGCGCAAAGAATTGGAGTCAATGTATTCGGCGGGCGGGGATGACAAAGTGAAGATCGACCGGCTGAAATCTGAGATAAAGCAGTATCAGTATAGCAGGTATACCTCCCTGGTTCTTGAACGGGATTATGGGTCCTTAGGGGACCCTAATCCCTTTGAGAATTGCAGGGAGAGGGTGGCCAAAAAAATGGTCACGGGTCTCACCGACTCCCAGGGTGTATTGCAGGATTCACGGGAGGGTATCCTGGAGGTGGTGAGATCTTACTATGCTGACTTGTTTCGGAGGAAAGTTTTGGATAAAGATAAGATGGCTCAATTCTTGGAGGCAACTCCAGTGCCTGATACTAATGATCTGGACTTTTCTCCTTTGACAGCAGAATTAACGGTGGATGAAGTTAAGGAGGCTATTGATAAGTTATATCTGAAGAAGGCACCAGGTCCAAATGGTATAACGGCAGAATTTTATAAGAAATTCAGAGACCTCCTGACTCCAATTCTCGTGGATGTGTATAGAAATTGTCTAGAAAATCACCTGATGCCTCCATCCATGAGTGTCCTCGTTAATTCTGCTGTCTAAAGGTAAAAAGCCGAGCGACATCAAGAACTGGAGGCCGATTGCCTTCTTGAATGTGGACTGGAAGATTCTAGCAAAGATCCTATTTTCTAGATTAGTCTGTTTGTCCCCGGCACTGTTGGCAGGCTCTCAGTTTGGCACAGTAAAAGGGCGGAACATCTCTGGAGCAGTCATCTCGATACGAGAGATGTTTGAGAGATGTAAAGCTCTGCGGTGTGGGAGATATGTTGTTAGTCTGGACCAGGCTAAATCCTTTGACAGGGTTATAGAATCATAGAATCATAGAATCATAGAATCGTAGAGTTGGAAGGGACCTCCTGGGCCATCTGGTCCAACCCCCTGCTCAAAGCAGGATTCGCTAAATCATCCCAGTCAGATGTCTGTCCAGCCTCTGTTTGAAGACTTCCATTGAAGGAGAACTCACCACTTCTCGTGGCAGCCTGTTCCACTCATTGATCACTCTAACTGTCAAAAAGTTTTTTCTAATATCTAATCTGTGCCTCCTCCCATTCAGTTTCATCCCATTGCTTCTAGTCTTTCCTCGTGCAAATGAGAATAAAGTTGATCCTTCTAAAATGTGACAGCCCTTTAGATATTTGTAGAGAGCTATTAAGTCTCCTCTCAGTCTTCTCTTTTGCAAACTAAACATTCCCAAATCCTGCAACCTTTCCTCATAAGACAGGGTTTGCAGACCGGTCACCATTCTGGTCGCTCTTTTCTGAACTTGCTCCAGTTTGTTGATGTCTTTTTTAAAATGTGGTGCCCAAAACTGGACACAATATTCCAGATGAGGTCTGACCAAAGAGGAGTAGAGGGAAATAATGACTTCACGTGATCTAGACTGTATGCTTCTGTTAATACATCCTAGAATTGCATTTGCCTTTTTTGCTGCTGCATCACACTGTTGACTCATATTCAGTCTGTGATCTATTAGTATACCCAAGTCTTTTTCACATGTGCTGTCACTTAGCCCTATTCCTCCCATTCTATATCTGCTTTTTTCATTTTTATTGCCCAGATGTAGTACTTTGCATTTCTCCCTGTTAAAAACCATTCTGTTAGTTGCTGCCCACTTCTCCAGTTTATTTAAATCTTTTTGAATCCTCTCTCTCTCTTCTCTAGTATTAGCTATCCCTCCTAGCTTTGTGTCATCAGCAAATTTAATCAGTTTACCCTCAATTCCTTCATCTAAATCGTTGATAAAGATGTTGAACAATACAGGGCCCAGGACAGAGCCCTGTGGTACCCCACTTGAGACATTCTTCCAACTGGATGTGCAGCCATTTACGACCACTCTTTGGGTCCGATCACTAAGGTGATCATGACTATCTGTGGGCCACTTTGCCAAAGTACGGTATTCCGGGACAATTTGTGGATTGGCTGAAGACGTTGTATAGAGAGGCGGTGAGCTTTCCTCTGATTAATGGTTGGCAGGGTGACACTTTTGGAGTTGGGGCGGGGGTGAGACAGGGCTGCCCAATGAGTCCCCTCCTGTATGTTTTTGCCCTAGACCCGTTTCTGAGGTCACTGCAGGAGTGCGATTTTCAGGGGGTGCCGGTCCCCCACTGCCCGCCTCTGAACGTTGTTGCCTATGCGGACGATGTGACGCTGGTGATCTCCAATCCTCGTGAGGTGCAGATGTTATCTGCGTACATCAGAAGCTACTCAGGGGCCTCCGGGTCTCTTGTCAACCTTGAAAAGAGTCAAGCTCTGTGGACATTAGATACTGAGGCCAGCTTTGATCTGCCGCAGTTTTCCAAAGCCTCCACCCATATTAAGATCCTAGGGGTTAAATTTGGGAGGGATGATAATGCCACGCTAAATTGGGATGAGAAATTGGAAACCGGAAATGCAAAGGTTCAGCGATGGAAGAACTGGAGGCTGACCTACAGAGAAAGGGTCACAATGTTGAAGACTTACCTGGTCCCCGTTTTCTTGTATGTCTCTGTCGCTTTTCCTTTGCCAGAATCTTTCTCAGCGAGGCTCTTCAGCCTGTTCTTCCAGCTCTTGTGGGGGAATAGGTTGAACCTAATAAAGAGGGGAATAACGTACCTATGGCTGAGAGAGGGTGGGCTGGATATGTTGAATCCAAGGGTTTTCTTTGACTCCTTGTTTCTAAAGGTGAATTTTGGGAACATGGACTCAAACAGTAGCTCCCTGTGGGTAAATAGTATCAGGTACTGGATATTGCCTTTTGCAGAATCTTGGGTGCGAGGCGGCAGTCTCAAGAGGAGGAGATGGACAGGTGACCACCTCCCCCAGTATCTGGACTATGGTCTGAAGTGTGTTAGGAGGTGGGGACTGGAGAAGTCTTACATTGAGAGCAGTATGAGAAGAGACCTGTATGCTCGTGTATCTGTAGGACTTTCTTCTACTCTCCACTGGCCCTGAGAGATTGTGTCACCACCACCCTGCAGGAAAGCCTTAGGTTCCTAAACGGGAAACGGCTTCCTCCTAAACTGTTTGATGTCACTTGGCTTTCACTGCATAGTCGGCTCTTTGTCAGAGGGAACCTGAGACATCTGTGTGTCTCTGATCGGAATTGTCCCCTTGGTTGTCAGCAGGAGGAGACTATGGAGCACTTTATATGTGATTGCTCGGGAGGGAGGAAGATCTGGGAGGAAGTGTCAGCTAATCTAAAAATCCCCAGACTGCGGACCCTAAAGTATCCCGACATAATCTATGGTGTCCCCTCCACTGTTAGTAACATCGACAAAGAGACGATGTACATCATAATCAGTGTCATCAAATACTATCACTGGCACATGAGAACCCGGGTGTCACTGCACAATGAGCTGTTCAATCACACCGCTGCTGCCAATCAGGTTATGTCAGAACTCTGGTGGATAAAATCACTGGAAATTGGAAGGAGTCCAGGAAACATAACGTTATGGAGAAACGTAAAATTCAGTTAGAAAATATGATAATTTTTTTTTTTTTTCTAACTTTCTTTTTCCATCCCCAGGTGTGGACACTTTAATTTATTTATGAATATGATCTGATTATGTAGTGCTGTGTATATATTACCTAAGTGGTTTGTGTTTTGTAATACTGGATGATTTTTGTTTTATTATAATTGTATTTATGTTTGGTTTATAATAAAAATTGCCCCAATGTACAAGAATATAACTACTATAATACTGCTCCTATGTACAAGAATATAACTACTATAATACTGCTCCTATGTACAAGAATATAACTACTATAATACTGCCCCCTATGTACAAGAATATAACTACTATACTACTCCTATGTACAAGAATATAACTACTATACTACTCCTATGTACAAGAATATAACCACTATAATACTGTTCCCTATGTACAGCAATATAACTACTATAATACTGCTCCTATATACAAGAATATAACTTCTATAATACTGCCCCTATGTACAAGAATATAACTACTATAATACTGCTCCTATGTACAAGAATATAACTGCTATAACACTGCTCCCTATGCAGAAGAATATAACTACTATAATACTGCTCCTATGTGCAAGAATTTAACTTCTGTAATACTTCACCTATGTACAAGAATATAACTAATTTACTAATGCTCCAATGTACAAGCATATAAATGCTATAACTTTTCATTATCTGTATCAGGCTATGTCCTGGTTCCTCTTGTGTCATATAACTATTTTTGCCCCTTCAATTCTCTTTTGCTTTTGACCTTTAAAGGTTGAAAATGTAAACAAAACTCTGAAGTGCTGAATTGTGAGAATGGGGCAAAGGAAGCAGCGATAAAGCAACACTTGACGAATAATTTGAAAAATAACCTTGCTTTTGATCTTTAATTAAAATGAAGACTAATGTCCAAGGATGGAACAAAAGGAATTGATCATGCCGGCGATTACGGAGCTCTATAATCAGCCATGTATTTGTGTTGCACAATAGGCACCAATAACACCATCTCCTAATGAATAGAAGCTTCTGCATGATGTGATTACAAATGCTGCACTGATCACTGTTCATATCTCATCAAACCCAAGATAATCTTTCAATTCACTACTCAGAAGCCCGTTATCAGGTGGTACAGGAGGCATCAGCATTTTTGCAACAGCCATGTTTCCTGGTCATGTATATTCTCATGAAAACTTATACAGCAACTTTGAAAAGCAAGCATGGAATCGCATCTCTTAAAGGTGTTGTCTCTTTTTCTTAGATGTGTAAAATTTGAAAGCATTTGGAAATACAAGCAACTTTGCAATTTACCTCTCTGTTGGTTTCAGGTTGCTTCTGTATTGTATCGGAAGTGACCAGTTTCCTAGGAAAGAGCATGCTCTGGTAAGCTGTGCTATTTCTAGAGCTTGCAAGTGCTGCTCTGAAGCTTGCTGAATTAGTGGAACCGACCAGCATCAGCGACCCTGAGGTTCTTCCATACTTCAGAGGTAAAGCTGCCTCTGCTTGCAGCATAGGAAAGATCGGTCTAAACTGTTACTCTTTAGGAGCGCACCTTCGTTAAGTCAGGAGGTAGGGGGAAAATTCAGTCCTGAAGAAAAATTGGACAACTCCTTGTAAGAAAGCAGAAGGTAAGGTAAAGTATGTGTTACTGAGATGGTTTTATTTTAATTGGATTATGGGTCCGGGACTTAGGAGTGACCAGAAGAGCCTGGGTGGGAAAGGTCGCTCCCATACTCCAATTTGGGTCTTACTGGCCTAATAAAATGCATCTGATCTAGCTCAGGTAGTAGTGTGAGTGTACTGATGCTGGAGAAAGACAGAGCTGGTGAATACTCTGTTTTACAACCTGATAGGTTCCTGTGATACCAAGTTGGTGAGACTTTTTTAATTTATTGTGCCTTATGCAGAGAAAAGGACTTTTTTTCATTCATATGTGCAGAAGAAAGGACTGTTTGGTTATTCAAATGTGATAAAGAAAGTTGTTTTATGTTTTGGAGCTGTAAAGTTTATGAAAGACAGTACATTTTATTCTGTGTTGATATAAAAATGCTGCGATTGTGAGTATCCACCTGGCTACTAAAGAGCTGACACCTCCAGAACAACCCTTTTAAAGCAAAAGTCTGTGGCGTGCTTAGTACCTGCTCTTTATAAAGTTTTAGTGCATCTGTTACAGTAGGGTTTCTACAGTGAAGCAATTATTGACTGTTATGTTCTTATATTTTGTCTCTCAAATATTTGGAGCGCTGGCCGCGTCTGGTGTAAAAAATGCCAAAATTTGCAACAATTTTTAAAAATTTCAAACAGCTTTATGCCAAAACTGAGCAATGAATTTGCCTCTTTTGGTTGGAAATTCTGAAGCTAAAAACCGATGACAAAGAGCTTCATCATTACGGCACAGAACCTTTGAAATGTCTAAATCTGCAGGACACTTGGTCTTGAAAATCTGGAGTCAGTGGTGGTCCCATCTCTTGGACCTTCTTCCTATCCGCCTCTGCTACACATCAGAAGATAACGGGAGCAGGATTTCCGCTTTAACAATGACACACTTGCTGAACTTTTCATTGTAATGAATCTTCTGGGTATTAAACTTTGGAGAAGCAAATATTCACGGGATGGACGGGAGGCGAGGTGCATAATGAATTCCTCCTGTTATTTAATCAAAGTCACAATCGGAAAGGATTAGTTAGAGGTTGAAGAATGAGACAAAATTACATTTCTGAGCCTTTCAGACAAAATGAAAAAGACCATCAAGTAAAGGAGTGGAATCAATCCCATCCCAGACTCAGCTTAGAAAATCAATGTTATGAAAAGGCCGAGAAAGACATGATGACCCTCAGACCGGTGTAGAATGGGCCAGGATCTAAATGAGAAGATCTATGTCAGGATGACATTAATGAGTAATTGACGTAGGTCTACAACAGACATTTTATTCTGATGGTCATCAGTAATGACGGAGCATTAGAGGATCTTCATTTGTGTGAGAGCTTGTTGTATCCTTTGTATTACCAGCCTTTTTATATTATTATGAGTAGTATTTCTATTTCAGATTGTTCTTGTTAACATTTATTTATTAATTTATTTAGATTGATTTTTTTTTTTACATGTAGATTATACTGATGAAATATCCGATAGATCATCAATGTAAAATCGATTTGGATCCAGCAGAATGCAACCCTACCAATCAGCCGTAATCTGCTCTGGCAGAGAATAGTAGATCACGTACACTATCCGGCAGCGGCCACTGAACAATGTACAAGGCTGCGGTGTCCAGTCCCATATATTGATTATGTCCGGCAAACTGTTGAACAGTGCGGGTGCTGAGTGTCCAACCCTCACAGATCTCATATTGATAACATCTTCTCCAGAAAACAATGCTGTCTTATATAACTTCATAAGAAGCCCACAGTGGTTTTTGCACTGTCCTCCTATTGTGTTTTCATTGTGGCCATGAATGGGGATGTCTTCAGATATGGCACTTTTCTACTGTTAAGTCTCACCTGGTGAGGTAGACTCATGAAGCTATCGGTAAGATTGAACACATGGATCTATGACATTGGCATAACACACTGAAAGGTACGTGTAATAGTGAGGACCCAAACAACAGGCTATGCTGGATGGCAGACAAAAATAAAGGCAGGATATTCCAGAAGTAAGAGAAACAACAGGGCAAATGAAAAATAAATTACAGAAGAATTTAGATTTACAGAAGAATGTACCATAAAGTGAAAAAACTCAACACCAGTCCATAATGCTGACAGCAAATGATGGGTTAACCAGCAGGTCAAGGAAGCCGTAGATACAATTTGAAGAATCTACAGGAAATGTTAGTATCGTGTGATTAGACTTTAATTCCTGTATGTAACGCTTACAGTAAATGTTGGGTTAACAAGCAGGTTGCGGAAGCAGTAAATGTAAGTTGATGGAATCCACAGCAGACTCTAATAATAGTTCATAATACTTACAGCAAACAATTGGTTAACCAACAAGTCTTGAGGAGCAGAATAGTAAAAATCACAGGAGTGATGTTAACAGAAAAAAGTTGCTGGTGGAAAACTCCAAATAATTGCAATTGAACACATTACATTCCCAATATTCAGACATAGAGGTGTTTCAGATTGGGAGATAAAGTCACTAAGTAACGCTGGGATACATGTAAAACCTGAAGTGGAGAAGGTTGTAAAACCTGACTAAGGTCGGCAGCCAAAGGAGAAGGGAGAATAACCAGGCTCTGAAGACGAGACTGATGTGCAACATTACTCTTAATAAAACGATTGCACTTCTTTGTAAGACCAATAAAATTGGTTTCCAATTATTTACTCCCTTAGATGCAGTGTTCATAAACGTACCAAAGAGTAAAAAATTATATTCATATTTACCTCTCGGCCATCATTGACATAACAATTCGCACAATAAGCCTCCATGGACAAACATATGAACGTCCCTAGACAGTTTTATTCACCCTTATAGTGCCAAGGATAACAGAAGGTGACACATTGAACTGCAGGCCACCATGGATACTATTCTAACATCTAGGACACCAGGACTATATAGGATGTTGCCTTTGAAACATTTGACCATTAGAATTATTATTATAGTGCCTCCATGCATTTTATAGGAATCTCTGTATGGATTTTCCCTGCGCGTGAGAGGTTTGGGAGTAATTTGTTCCTATGTGTGTGGTCTTCTTTAACTAATACCATTATATATTGAAATCCAGCAGATCCCCGGGTATTCGAGAAGGGATAATCCCCCGGAAATGATAATGAGATTTACACAGTGAGAGATACCCAACCTCCTACACCATAAATGAATACAGAATATCTGCCGTCCAGCCCATCTGAATGTAATCTCGGTGATAAGTAATGTTCCATCTGATCATGATCATGTCTTCCCTTATCTTAATTGCCAGGTTTCCAGATTAAACCTGGGGATAAGACAGGAGAAGAAGTGTTGAATATTCCCCAGCTATTGCTCATTGAAGTGTTATGATATGCGTTCAGCGCTGGTATGAGGAGGGGGGTCGCAGATTTCCTACCTATCCCTGTTGTGAGTTCATTTTCCCCTTCACCGTCGATGTCTGATGAACTCCCTCTTCTGGTGAAGGAAGGTAGTGAGGCTGATTACCAAACACCTGACCAGGTAGATGATGACTGGGTAACAGGAACTTCTGACTGATATAAGGCAGCCGACGCCCTTCTGAGTCGCTGATGATTTCTCTGCTGGATTATTGGAGACCAGTCTGATTCCTGCTTCCCAAAGATAAGTTTTTGCTCTGCTATTGAACTTATTAGTTTTGTTTTGTTTACCTTGTTTTTTGGAGTTCAGCCATCCCCGGTCGGGGGTGTGCTGAGTTCCATTTTTGTCTCTGATCAGTTTGTCTCTTTGCTCTGTCTTCAGAATTTACCTGAGTGCTGATATAGTCATTTTGAAGTCCTAGCGACTTCAGGGCCTGTTTTTCCTATCAGACGGTTGGGACATTTTTTGGTAGGGTTTTTTACGGATTGCAGACAGCAGCTTTTCTATCCTGTCCTTTTTAGTTAGCTTGGGCCCATCATTTGCTCAACCTATCTTTCTATCTGTGTTAGTGTTTTCATCTTGCTTCACCGTCATTATATGTTGGGGGCTGTCTATTGCTTTGGGGCAGTTTAGATTTCCCCTTTCTTTCTTTAGGCCTATTTAGTTCTCCAGCTGTGATCGAGGGGTCTAGGGCATCGTAGGAACCCCCCACGGCTACTGTTAGTTGTTGTGGATAGGATCAGGGGTCTGCAATCTGATAGCTACCAACCTCTCTGGTTTTCTGGACTTAGCTTGCATTTTGTTTATTCCTCCTTCGGTGACTCATTCATAACATATCCCATTGTTAATGGGGAATATCACTTCAATATGACGAGTTTTCTGGAAATTTTTGAGTGTCTAAAAAATTCATAAGGAAATGGCAAGTGATGATGTATCATATGACAGTGGTGGTCAGTCACTGCCTGCTGCGATGGGTCATCACTGGAGAGTAGGATCTAGCATCTCAAGAAAATAGGAACAATACTAGCTCTCGGATTGAATGGGTTGATTCTGGTAATAGTCCAATTTTCTTGTTTACGATGAAAAAAACATTAGCTAAAGTCCCCAAAAATATATTAATCCCAGTGCTCCATGGTGATTAGGCAAGCATGATGACCACAGTACAAAAATGAAACCCTGAAGTTTTAGTATATACATGTGAGTTTATAGCCTCAATACTTAAAAATCCAACTGGTACCATGCAATTGTAACTTTACGTACTACTATTTTTTGGAATTTTGTGCAAATATTTTCTGTTATCCTCCATAAACTATCTTCAGATTACTATTGATAGATTTTACCATTACCTGTATTTAGTACATTGAGTGCACAAGGCTGCACTTTTTTTATACAGTAGATTTATTATTTTGATTGATTTATGTGCACTTTATTCACTGTAACAATATTCAGCATTATTGCTATGTCAATTAATGTGTTGAGAAATCAGATTTCTGAATGAGGTGTTATGAGATCAGTCAAAACCAATATTGCATCCTTGTGTACTTAGAGTACTTGATATGAATGGTTAAAATAATAAAATGCATTCGCAGCAGTTAACCAGCTGGTGTACAAAATGGGATTTTTATTTTCTGAAAATTTACTGCAAAATTATGCAAATTGAAAGAGCGCCATATTCACTGATGCAAATTATACATGGGCTTATTAATTGGAATCTATTCTATATTCTTATCCTAATCCATTGTCTATTGATTTTTCCAGAGGGAGCAAAGGCCGAATCCTGCGCCTTTCCAATTGCTAGTTATCGGAATGTCCTTCCAGCATGAGACGGGTCACGCTCAGCGCATGCATGATAAATTATTGTTAGGAAATGTTTTGAAAACAGAAGACTTTATTCCCGGTGGATAAACAGCATCTTTTTCCATTTTTCTTCCTCGAAGGCAACTTGACGGAGATTTATGCCTCGGTCTACGCGAATAATCATCCGCTCATTATTTTGTATACTTGAGTTTTTCCCTTCGTCCATCTTGATTTGTGCAATTTCCTAATGAATCGTCAAGCCGTTCCTCTGTCTGCGCAGCAAAGTACTGCGGGTTACACGGAACTTAACTCTAACTCTTGAATAATAATAGGGTGAAGCAAAGTGGGCAAGATTCTGTTCAAAGAAAGAGCAAGATTTCCGATCCCGTCAGGAACAGAAACTGCCTGCTGGGAAATCTATTAACTTTGAACATGAAATTATGAATTTATACTTATATTTTATTAATATTTTATTTTTTTTAATTCTTTGTTGTGTTGCAAAATACAATATATTGCGGCTTTAAAGGAAAACTACCAACAGGAGTAAAACAAAGGACGTTTGTGGTCTTGTGGCACAAATACCAGTCTGTTGTTGGTAAAAGGTAAGTAATGAGGTATATAGGCCAGCACCAAAGATCTAGGTTCCAGCTTTTGATTTTTTTGCCCCATGTCATTTCAACAGAAACAGAAGTGTATCTGGGTCATGTTGATCCTGTGGTGGAGCAGAGAGCAATGGGCTCCCTGCTCCACCACTCTTTGCCTTACAGTCTGTAGGCTCTCAACATCCTGATTCAGGCGGCACAATGATGTCACTGTATTGTGCCACCTACACCTGCCATTGTGTGCAGGACAGAGGAGGACTCGGTGCACCGAGAGACCAGATTGTGCGAGTATAAACTTTATTTTTTGTAGGAAGTGCAGCATCATAGGGGGGTGTTAATAAGGGGGGCTTTGGTGGGATTTTTAATGTGAAGGCATTAATACTAGAAGGGGCATATTGGGGGTAATCTAACAGTGGGGCTATATTACTGGTGGACATACATTAGGGGATTTTTTACTGCTGGGATACTATTATTAGTGGGGGCACATTGGGGAGGGATTTTTAGTGTAGGGGCATTTTTACTGGAAATGGTACATTGGGGTGATTTTAATTGGGGGATTATTAGTGGAAAGGAACATATGAGTGATTTTATTTTGCAAGGAGGCATTACTACTGCAAGGCTTAGATTAGGGATATTTTTATTGTGGGGCATTAATAATGAAAGGGGCATATTGGGGGGATTATTATTGTGGGCCATTAATACAATCAGGATGGAATTTTGTTCAGAGGCCATTATTACTGGAGGAGACCCTCTAGGTGGGATTATACCTGAAAGAGGCACTCTTTGGGGGACGTTATTATTGGAGGGGACCCTCTAGGAGCGATTATTCCTGGAAGAGGCACTCTTCGGGGGCGTTATTACTGGAGGGGACCCTCTATGTGGGATTATACCTGAAAGAGGCACTCTTTGGGGGATGTTAATATTGGAGGGGACCCTCTAGGAGGGATTATTCCTGGAAGAGGCAGTCTTCAGGGGGCATTATTACTGGAGGGGACCCTCTATGTGGGATTATACCTGAAAGAGGCACTCTTTGGGGGACGTTAATATTGGAGGGGACCCTCTAGGAGGGATTATTCCTGGAAGAGGCACTCTTTGGGGGACGTTAATATTGGAGGGGACCCTCTAGGAGGGATTATTCCTGGAAGAGGCAGTCTTCAGGGGGCATTATTACTGGAGGGGACATTGATACATTAGGGTTGCTTGATGGATATCAGTATTTTAATAGCACTCAGGCATTATTACTTGAGCCACAGAATTTTTTTTTTTTTTAACATTTTGGTTGTGCTACAGATTAGTAGTAAGTGTATAGTGGAATTATTGGTAAAATAGTTTTTTTGTATATTGTGTTCTGTTCTGTAGAAGTATCGCATATTCACTGTTTGGTGGTGATAGTACTGGTCATGCAATGACGGTATTATTTTAGCCTAAAACAGCGGTATTATTGGTAATGATTGTTTATGTTTTGTGTGTTTTGTTAATAACAGTGAATAGATGTTATCTAGTCCTGAAATAGCTGTAACTGTGTTTTATAATAATATAACATTATGTACATAATTGGTTAATGGCGCCTGTCACAAATATTCGATCGCTCGCCCATAGTGGCATCATATTAGGAGAAGAGGTGACTCTGATTTTGCAGTTGTTGCAGTAAGGTGCAATCGGTTACAGAAATCCTCCTTCAGCTTCAATTTCAACTCAAATTTTCCCAAACTTGGCATATTTTAATGGCATGTAAATGAATTTTTCACTAGAGGAAGGTCTCATGAGGTGAAAAGGCAGAGAAGATGGAGGCCGAGATAGTGGCGTTATTTGTATGCTACAATGAGCCTGTTCCAGATGCTTAAATATCACACAGTCGGGGAGCACAGCACAGACAGGACGGTGATCCGAGCATGCAAATAAACACATGAAATGGTCTCCGCGTCCTCCTCTCCCTGGCGTGGGCTCATTTGCATGCCCATACAGAAGCCTGTCTAGCACATTTTTATTTCCTGAGACCCTCCAGTGCCCCAAAGGGTGTTCAAGGTGTTTTTGTTTTTACTGAATACTCAACTCGAAAGAATGAATCCATGAATGTTAAACTCGGGTATAAAGTGTTTGAGTACAATACAATGATGAACATCGCCATCGCCTCTGTCTCCTGCAGAGAAACTGCTAAAAATTTATCAAGGATTCAATGCAAAGTAAGAGACAGCAATGAGGAAAGCAGAACGAGACGCGTAAGTAATTGTGTATCAATGTGTATATCTCATCTATGCACTCATCAGTGCTGTGCAGCACCAATAAAGGACAAGTCGTGGAATTATGGAAATCACAGTGGAGACCTTACTGATCTGCAAAAATGGGAACACAATTTTCAAAACCTCTGGATTTCTTCAGTCTGGAGAATAAGCCACGTGCAGAAATCCCGGCACTTACAGCCTCAGTTGCCATCACTGAGGTTATTAATGGTCGTCTGAGGAAGGTTCTGCCACTGAATGCACTTGGGCAAATCATCAAGATCTGCTGCTGGCAGCTCCTGGTAATCACTGACCAATGACGCCCCGATGTGCTCAATGGGAGACAAGTGTCATGCGTTCGAACCCTTGAGCCTGTGCTTTATGGTCGACTTCTCTGTTCACCGAGTCACAGCAGATACACTTTTTCTCCACTGTTTAGCTTGTTACCCTTGCCTCAGTCTGTTTAGGGTGACAGGTGTTTTCCTTTACTCATTTGTTTGACCTTTATATACCCCCCCCACCCCGCTGGCATTTCCTGCTATTGATAGTCTTATTTGCATGTCCAGCCATACTGCTATAGTTTTAGGCCAGTCAGTGAAAGACCAGCTAGGGTTTATCTTTTTGCTGTTTTTGTTCGTTACCCTGCACATATCTTCTGTCTCTTTTTTGAAAGTAAGCAGCATAACAGTATGCACTTAACCCTTTATTTTGAATTTCGTGGTTTGTTTTGCTCACTTTGGGATCTCTTTCTGTTTCAGCACACTTTCCCTTCTGTAGGTAATTTGCACTCTGCTCTGCCCTCCGGGTCTTTATGAGGAACATGAAGCTCTCTACGGCTTTTCAGGCAGCATAGGTCTACGTTTAGTCTGTGGTCAGGTCTTTCTCGCCTCATGCAGGAACCAATAGGGACTTCGGAGGCAGGATATCTAGTCTGTACATGAACCAATAAGGTCAGTTGCAGTTTTTAGTGTGATGGCTATTTCTCTCAAGTGAGTTGCTACACAATCATAACAACAAGGCCAGAGATGCTGCAGCCATAGGAGCAGGTTTAGGTCACAAAGGTAACACAAGCAACATTCAGCCTGGTGTTGTCATGCTGTAAAAAGGCTCCTGGGACACTGTGGAGAAATGGCCGGACCCCTGGTTACATTATTATTATTATACATTTATATAGCGCCATTTATTCCATGGCGCTTTACATGTGAAAAGGGGAAATATAGACAAGTACAATAAACGTATAAGACAAGGGACACACAAGTACAGAAGAAGAGGGGACCCTGCCCGCGAGGGCTCACAGTCTACAGGGATGGGTGAGGATACAGTAGGAGAGGGTAGAGCAGGTCTTGCTGTGGTTCAGTAGACTGCGGGTCATTGCAGACTGTAGGCTTGTCGGAACAGGTGGGTCTTCAGGTTCTTCTTGAAGGTTTCTGTTGATGGTGAGAGTCTGATGTGTTGCGGCAGAGAGTTAGAGGGTATGAGGGAAGCACGGGAGAAGTCTTGTATGCGGTTGTGTGAAGAAGAGATAAAGGGGGAGTAGAGAAGGAGATCTTGAGAGGATTGAAGGTTGCGTGCGGGTAGGTACTGGGAGACCATGTCACGGATGTATGGAGGAGACAGGTTGTGGATTGCTTTGTATGTCATGGTTAGGGTTTTGAACTGGAGCCTATGGGCAATAGGAAGCCAGTGAAGGGCCTGGCATAGGGGGAGCGGGGAGACAGGTGGATTAGTTAGGCAGCAGAGTGTAGGATGGACTGGAGGGGTGCCAGAGTGCTAGAGGGGAGACCAGAGAGTAGGAGGCTGCAGTAGTCGAGACGGGAGATAAGGGCGTGCACTAGTGTTTTTGTGGTTTCATGGTTGAGGAATGCATGGATCCGGGAAATATTTTTGAGTTTGAGGCGGCAGGAGGAGGCAAGGGTTTGGATATGTGGCTTGAAAGAGAGGGCAGAGTCAAGGATCACCTCAAGGCACTGAGCGTGCGGGACTGGGGAAAGTGACAAGCCATTGACATTGATGGATAGGTCTGGTGGAGGGGTAGAGTGAGATGGGGGAAAGATGATGAATTCTGTTTTGTCCATGTTCAGTTTGAGAAAGCGAGCAGAGAAGAAGGCTAAGATAACAGACAGACATTGTGGGATTTTGGTCAGTAAGGAGGCGAGGTTGGGTCCAGATAGGTATATCTGCGTGTCATCGGCATAGAGGTGATACTGCAAACCGTGGGATTCTATGAGCTGTCCCAAGCCAAAGGTGTAGATGGAGAACAGTAGGGGTCCTAGGACAGAGCCTTGAGGAACACCGACAGACAGGGGGCGAGGTGAGGAGGTGGTGTGTGAGAGGGAGACACTAAATGTTCGGTCTGTTAGGTATGATGAGATCCAGGATAGGGCCAGGTCTGTGATGCCAAGAGATGAGAGAGTCTGTAGCAGGAGGGAATGGTCTACGGTGTCGAAGGCAGAGGACAGGTTCAGGAGAAGGAGGACAGAGTAGTGTCGCTCTTGTTACATGACCAAATCAATACAATGGTGAGCTGTTAGTGACCTAAAATGAAGAAGACTATTGGGGTCCAGCTACATTATGCCACACCCACACCATAATCCTGGGAGTAGGACCAGTGTGATGTTCCCTAGGGATGGAATCTTCATGGCTTTGCCCTCTTAGTCTTCTTAGTCACTCTCCAGCTATCATTGGGTCCAGCGTGAGTAACTAGAGTTCGATGAGCCCCGCTGCAAAATTTGGATCTGGGCCGCCACCTGCATGTTGTTCAGATGTATGGGGCAATGTAGAGTTCAAAATCCTACAAAGACATACATGTCCCCCACCCATGTAATAATATCCCCCAAACTGGCCCCTTCCAGTTATAATGACTCACATCTTTTACCCCTTCCTGGTACAATGTTCCCCATTCTGTCGTGCTTCTCCGAAATTTTTTGAAAAAAAAGTAAACAATTCTTCTTACATTTTTTAGCTCCCACAATGAGCGTCGTCCTCTTCTACAGCCATATTAGAGGCCGGCAACTGACTATGGCGAGCACACTATGGGCGGTGCATGACGTCACTGTCCTGCGCTCCTCGCAATAGGCACAGAGATGACATCTGCCGGCCTCTGCAGTACAGAGAGCGGCGGGTATCTACTCAGCAATGCATACCACCTGAAAGTGTGCATTCTTATGTGCATCCAGCAGAAATAAGTCCTCCGTCTGCACAGGACCGATCACGATTGCACCGTCTGTGACCGCGATCGTTATGCCACTGATTGTATCCAAGACTAAAGGGGAACTCATTGCTCCATCCATCTATCCATTATCTATCTAGTATCCATTTATTATCTATCTATTATCTATCTATCATCTACATATCTATCTTTCTATTATCTATCATCTATCTCAGTATATAGATGTCTACATCAGCTTTTGTGTCTCCATTCATCCTCCATTGCTCAGATGACAGCCAGACAGTTACACCTCGCGCTGTGCGCCCTGGACGCCCCGTAATTTCCCTCCACAGACGCCCCCTTTGTTGTACTCGGCCTCTCACAAATATTTATCATCTAATAACAAATAATTGTCAATGGTGACAAAATTGCTTCCAATTTTCCATGAATCTCCGTCCATCATTTAGCTGTTTCCATAGTTACCTCTTTTCAGGACACATCGCAGCTGAGAAGCCCCGGTGTGGTTTCATATGTATAAATATTCAGTCTTGTAAACAGTGGCCCCCCATCATTGAGTACAAGAGGGGACGTTGCTGCAAATTAGCCTGATATACCAAATCTGTGAGATCTGCCCCAATCCCGGAGACATATGTCCTAATGTCCGCTCTGATGATCCGATCTTTCATGGTTTCTGCTTGTTGTCAAAGAATAAGAATAATTTTGTTTGAAAACCTTGAGTCTGGTCCATACAGGGAATTCAGGGTAAGAGAAATATGGATCCATGACGTGTAGACCGATGTGCCAGATAGTGAGATAAATTGTGGCCAAACTATGAACATGTGATCTGTATAGCGAGCCCACATGGTACGGGGATCCTCTAAGCCGAAGGTCCGGGTGGGCACATGGGCAGCGGGTGTCCGTACAGCAGACAGAGGGAGCACGTGGAACACAGACACGTAGAGTGCAAACTAAAAGTTTTAATAAAGGCCTGGAAACCGCAACTGGACAGGAAACGTCCCAAAAGCCGCAGGCAAACTAAAAGTCTGAATAAAGTCCTGAAAACTACAAACAAGCAGGCAAGATACTGGAAACTGCTGGCAGGCTGGGGACATACAGGAAACCCCAGCCAAGCAGGCGGGATGCAGGAACCACTAGCAGGCTGGGGACATTCAGGAAACCACATGCAAGCAGGTGGGACACTGGAAACTGCTGGCAGGTGGGAGACATCAAGGAAACCACAGGTAAGCAAGGAGGGATGTTGGAAACCGCTGGAAGGCAGGAGACATCAAGGAAACCACAGGTAAACAGGCAGGATGCTGAAAATCACTGTCAGGCGGGAGACAGGGAAATCACAGGCAAGCAGGCAGGATGTTGGAAACCGCTATCAGGCAGGAGACATTGAGTAAACCATAGGCAAGCAGGAGAAATGATGGAAAAAGTTGGCAGGTGGGAGACATCCAGGAGATCCCAGGCCAATAGCAAATAGCAGAATTACTGAAGATTGTTGGCAAACAGGAGGGTGTCATGGAGACAAAGACAGGTGACAGACAAAACTACAGAGTGACACAAAAGTCTAGTACCTTGAAAGTTGCAGACTGTCAGGAATACGTCCTGGAAACTGCAGGTAGGTTGATACTGGAAATCACAGGCAAGTAGGTAATGATACTGGAAACCGCAGACAAGTAACTCAGAGACTGGAAATCATAGGCAAGCAGGATGCACGTGGAATGGAACTGTGCATAGATAGCTAAATGAGTTACTAGAAAGTCTCAGAGCAATGCCAAGACACAGATGTGAGTCCTGGGAGGCCTAATATATGCCCAGGAAATACAACACATTGCAGCACACAGGGCCACTAGCAAAGCCAGATGTAGAGTACAAGAAAAAAGCAAATGGACAGGGGCATGGCAAAGAGAAAGACAATTACCAATATTGGTATATCCGTTCTGAAAGTCCTTTATCTATATGGAATAAAAAAGAAAATCATAGATAACAGATAGATAGATAGTAGATAGTGTGAGACAATGAGGGGGATCATATGCGAGGGTCGATATGTGTCCCCCAGGATGCAAATGGAGTCTTATAAAACCCGCTGGAGTGCATTATAGAATCATAGAATCGTAGAGTTGGAAGGGACCTCCTGGGCCATCTGGTCCAACCCCCTGCTCAAAGCAGGATTCGCTAAATCATCCCAGTCAGATGTCTGTCCAGCCTCTGTTTGAAGACTTCCATTGAAGGAGAACTCACCACTTCTCGTGGCAGCCTGTTCCACTCATTGATCACTCTAACTGTCAAAAAGTTTTTTCTAATATCTAATCTGTGTCTCCTCCCATTCAGTTTCATCCCATTGCTTCTAGTCTTTCCTCGTGCAAATGAGAATAAAGTTGATCCTTCTACAATGTGACAGCCCTTTAGATATTTGTAGACAGCTATTAAGTCTCCTCTCAGTCTTCTCTTTTGCAAACTAAACATTCCCAAATCCTGCAACCTTTCCTCATAAGACAGGGTTTGCAGACCGGTCACCATTCTGGTCGCTCTTTTCTGAACTTGATCCAGTTTGTTGATGTCTTTTTTAAAATGTGGTGCCCAAAACTGGACACAATATTCCAGATGAGGTCTGACCAGGTATAGCTGTGGCTGCAGTGCAAAATAAATGTAAGTGTGGACTTGGTCAAGTTATTTGACCAAGGCAATGTTTAGGAAAACCTGTTAAGGACCAGGTCTTACAAGTGGCCCATGGCCACAGATTCCATTTAAAAACCCTCCTGCAAAGGGTTGGGTGTGTCAGTCTTGGTTTGCAAACTGCAGAGCAGGTGGCTCTGCAAGAAACACGGAGCCAAGTGAAGCCTGGGCACCCCTCAGTGTGACACAGTGGAGCAGTCACCCACAGCAACCGGTCTCAGATACGGACTGTCTTGACGCCCTGGCTGCGATCTGGATGGTTCCATTTGTGAGTTTCTTTGCACATTAAAGACACTTTGCTTTGAACTTTCAGGTGATCCCTGCCTATCTGTCACATTGCACCAACCCCGCTGCACTACAATAGTTAGATAGGTAGATAATAGATAGAGATTAGATAATATATAGATGATAGATAATAGATAGATAATACATAGATAATAGATAGATAGATAGATAATAGAGATTAGATAATATATAGATGATAGATTATAGATAGATAATAAATAGATAATAGATCGAAAATAAAAGAGATAAATAGATGACAGATAGCTAATAGATAGATAATAGATAGATAATAGGAAAAATAAAGCAGCACAAAAAAGAGGAAAAAGAGAAAAGCGGGTGCAATGCCCCCAAGGCAAATACCAAACCTTAATAATAGGAGTCCAAAAGAATCAGAGGCAGCACACCATTCATGATGAAAAATGGAGCTATTTAATCAGCCCAAAGTGGCGACGTTTCGGTTCTAACAATATGGACTAGCTTCAGAAAGGTCCATATTGTTAGGACCGAAACGTCGCCACTTTGGGCTGATTAAATAGCTCCATTTTTCATCATGAATGGTGTGCTCATAGATAGATAGAGCTATGAGATGCCTGCACCATGGCAGTATGAATCAGAAACCATGTCCTTTATTGCTCCGGTATTACTATATCCAATATCAGGGGGGAGATAGGGGTCCACTCCCTAGTGAAATACCATTGCAAAGAGAGAGAAGTGCAGACGTACAGTTTATGTCTGTGCTCGGCTACTGAGCTGTGCAATAAAGCCTAGCACAATTCTGTATTCTGCCTCTTTATCCGGTCTCCCTGGTTTGGGTACCGGGGGTATAACAGATGAATTCCAATATTAGAAGAATGAGGTTGTATCAGGCGCTGTCAGCTCGTATTTGCAGCGTGAGCAGAGCTTGATTCTGTTCTAATGATAACATTTATTACTTACATAAAGTAAAACGAGAATCCCATAAAACATGAAGTTATAAAAGTGATGAAACAATCGCGCTTTATACGGTACATTGGGCCACAGTCTCCGGGTAAAAAGTAGATCTTATGTGTATATGTCTCTGTGACACGCCGAGAACATATGTTCTTATAGACAGATCGGGGAGTGTACGTCTCAGGTGATTAGTCCAAGAGGCAGGTCCTCGGAGCTTCTTCCCGCCCTGAACTCGATGATTGACAGGTCTCTCCTTATGTGTACAAACAAGAATAGAATACATGTCACTACGTCTTCGAGGTGCATGGAAAAGGATACCACTCCTCAAAATGTATAGTATAAGAAATTCCGGCACTCAAAAGAAATATATGCAGAAGAAATTTATTAGTACAACAGATTCTCCCAAAATTATATGACGTTTCGGTCTACAACTCAGACCTTCATCAGACTAGAGGTATGGAGATATATGTGAGCATGGAAGGTCCATGGAAGGCAGCCATGATAAGTAGCAATATTCTCCTTTTTGGAGGGGAGGAGAGAGATATCAAGGTCTTGGGACAAAGGAAGAGAGTCCCTGTGGGCACATAGTCAGGCGTGCACGCAGCGCTGGCAGGGGGGCTGGGTCGCCCCGTGGTGAAGCCACATCTGTATGCACATGTAATCGAAGTACATGTATCAAAGTACTTCTGGCAGTTATAACATGGATGAATGTGACACGCATCTCTATTCTCTTCATACAGGTAACCAGCTTTTCCAATCTCTGCTCTGAATCCACTCCTGTGTCTCCATTCAATGTAACCAGCTTTTCCAATCTCTGCTCTGAATCCACTCCTGTGTCTCCATTCAATGTCAGCAAGCAGTTAATCCTGAATGCTATCTCTGTGTTTTCAACTCTGCAAGCTTATATCTGGTAACCAGCTTTTCCAATCTCTGCTCTGAATCCACTCCTGTGTCTCCATTCAATGTAACCAGCTTTTCCAATCTCTGCTCTGAATCCACTCCTGTGTCTCCATTCAATGTCAGCAAGCAGTTAATCCTGAATGCTATCTATGTGTTTTCAACTCTGCAAGCTTATATCTGGTAACCAGCTTTTCCAATCTCTGCTCTGAATCCACTCCTGTGTCTCCATTCAATGTAACCAGCTTTTCCAATCTCTGCTCTGAATCCACTCCTGTGTCTCCATTCAATGTCAGCAAGCAGTTAATCCTGAATGCTATCTATGTGTTTTCAACTCTGCAAGCTTATATCTGGTAACCAGCTTTTCCAATCTCTGCTCTGAATCCACTCCTGTGTCTCCATTCAATGTCAGCAAGCAGTTAATCCTGAATGCTATCTATGTGTTTTCAACTCTGCAAGCTTATATCTGGTATATAGTTATTTCAACTTACTCTGCTTGTCCCCTTATGTTGTGAGGTCAAGAAACTTTTCAAAGTGCTTTATGATCCATGTAGTGCTGGACATGTGTTTATTTGACCACAACATTTTATTGGGTCCTGGTGTCTCAATTTAGTGTGATTGATTAACGAGAAGAGAGAGCCCAAAAAAAAAAAAAAAAAAAACTTAGCCGTAACCTCCTATATATTCAGACCTAGCTAGGGGGAGCATTTATGCAGGGGTGGCATTTATGCACATGTAATCGAAGTACATGTATTAAAGTACTTCTGGCAGTTATAACATGGCAGTTGGGCAGGGCAAGAGACAGGTAAGACATTTATATACATCTACTCTCTGTACATTTGGAGTACAACAAATATATACCATATGCATTTGTGTAATTTTTATCCCGGCCGCTGCATTCACACACATCCACCGCCCTGGCATTAACTCTCCACACTCCATCCATATTGGCCCCTCGCTCCTTTCCTCTCCTATGTATAGCACTCATGCTCTTTTCACATTGTTAAATTGCACAGATCCAGCCAGTCCCACCATTCAACACCAGAGACGCTCTCACAAATCACTTAACCATCTGCTCACTCTTTCTATCCTCCTCCTAGTTGCAGGAGACATTGCTCCCAACCCTGGTCCCCCATGTTATAGAAAGTCAAACCCCCCCACTGCTACACTCAGAAACCCCTCTAATCTTATTAATATTCCCTGCATGCCATCTGTCTCTCTTAATTGTGCACTTTGGAATTCTCGCTCAGTGTGTAACAAACTCTCCTTCATTCATGACTTCTTCCTTTCTAATTCTCTTAACCTTCTGGCTCTTACTGAAACCTGGATCCAGCAGTCAGATACTACCGCTGCTGCTGCTCTTTCATACGGGGGGCTACACTTCTCTCATACCCCAAGATCAGACAATAGAGCTGGTGGAGGCGTTGGTCTGCTCCTATCACCAAAATTAGATTAGATTAGATTAGATTAGATAAACTTTATTGATCCCGGAGGAAATTACAGTATTACAGCAGCAGAACAAAGATCAAGAACATTACAAGAACAATACACACTTTACAAAATAAGTCTATATGGACAGCAGATGCGGATAGACTGGTACTTGTAACTCACCAATTCCCCCCCATACACTTTGAACTTCATTTAGTCTTGGGATGCTTTACACTTATACATTTGTTAAACATCCCCACAGCTGTCGGAACAAACGATTTTCTATATCTTTCCTTTTTACACATTAGTTGGAGTAGACGCTTGCTGAATGTGCTCTTTTGCTTCGCAAACAGTTCATAGAGCGGGTGTGTATTGTTGCTCATTATAGCCTTGCATTTCTTAGTAATTCTATCCTCTAATACCTCCTCGAAAGTCCTGAGTTGTAGACCCACCGCCGCACTAGCCTTCTTGATAAGTTTATTCAGCTTATTCGCGTCAGCTGTGCGCACACTACTACCCCAGCATATAATTGCATCAAAGATTGCACTCGCCACAATGGATTGGTAGAACATTTCAAGCATTTTGCTACACACATTAAACGACCTTAACTTCCTTAGGAAGTAAAGTCTACTCATCCCTTTCTTGCAAACCTTCTCCATATGGCACCTCCAATCAAGCTTGCTGTCCAGGTGAACCCCCAAATATTTGAAATTCTCCACCATCTCCACATCCTGACCATCAATAGTGATAGGTAAGCAATCCTTCATGCACCTTCCATAACTCAACACCAGCTCCCTGGTTTTCTTTACGTTGAGTTCTAAATGGTTAGCCTGGCACCAGTCAACAAAGTCCAAAACCACCCTTCTGTATTCCTCCTCCCCCCGGTCTCTCTCAATACCTCCGACTATCACTGAGTCATCAGAGTACTTCTGAAGGTGACAAAGGTCTGATTTATACTGAAAATCAGCTGTGTATAACGTAAAAAGGAATGGCGACAGCACCGTTCCCTGAGGGGCTCCAACACTACTCCGCACACTATCCGATACGGCCGCCCCCAACCTCACAAACTGTGGCCTGTCCGACAGATAATCAATGATCCAATTCACTAGTCCCTCATCAACCGCCATTTCAACCAGCTTTTTACGTAATAATAGTGGCTGTAAGGTGTTGAATGCACTGGAGAAATCGAAGAACATGGCACGCACAGTGGTTCTATCATTGTCCAAAAAGGAATGTACTGTTTGTAGTAGATACGCTACAGCATCGTCCACCCCCAGACTCTGCCGATACGCAAACTGAAGGGGGTCCGTAAAAGCAGACACCCTCGGACACAAGTAGGCAAGTACAATTCTCTCCAAGGACTTCATCACATGCGATGTTAAGGCCACCGGTCTATAGTCATTATGGGAGCTCGGGAAGGTAGTCTTGGGAACCGGCACCAGGCAAGAAGTCTTCCATAGAACTGGTACTCTCTGTGATTGTAAGCTCCAGTTAAACAGGTGCTGGAAGACAGTGCACAACTGATTCGCACACACTCTGAGGACACGTGGACAGATACCATCAGGCCCTGCTGCTTTACCCATGACCAGCTTACTAAACTGTTCCCTCACATCATTTTCGGAGATCAAGAAAGACTCCGACTTCCTCCCCCCAGTTGATATTGCTCGTCTCTCCCCGGCCCTCTCCTCTGTTGACATGGCACATTTATTGTTGAATCTGTTGAAAAAAACATTCATTTCATTAGCCATGATCAGCCCCCCACCCCCCTGATCTGACCTTGCCTTAAACCCAGTCAAAAGCTTCATTCCAGCCCACACTTCTCTGGAGTTGTTATGTGACAATTTATTTTCCAATTTAATTCTGAATGCTTCACGGGCAATCCTAATTTTCCCCTTTAAGTCTCTCTGAACAATTTTCATTTCCTCCTTGTCCTTCCTTTCAAAAGCTTTTTTTTTCCTGTTTAGTAGATGTTTCAATTCTTTTGTAATCCAAGGCTTATTGTTTGCAAAACACCGAACCTCATGAATAGGTACAATATTGTCAGTACAAAAGTTGATGTAATCAGTAACTCTCCTGGTAACCTCATTAACATCATCATTAGGTTCCCTGGCACATAACACCTCCCAGTCTGTGCATTCAAAGCAGTCTTGTAAAGTCTTTTCAGCTGCCGGAGACCATTTCCTTATCCGTTTAATTGTCGCTGGTTGTTTGCAGACAACTGGTTGATAAGCTGGAGACAATAGTATGAGATTGTGGTCAGATTTCCCCAGGGGGGGCAATGCAGATGATGAGTAAGCATCCTTAACACTGGCATAGAGGAGATCCAATATATAATTGTCCCTTGTAGAACATTTGACATATTGATAGAATTTAGGTAATGAGATCTTGGCTCTATTAAAATCCCCAGAAATGACAGTTAGAGAGTTAGGGTGTTTCGTCTGAAGCCGGGCAATCACCCCAGACAGTACATCCCCAGCTGCCTCTGGATTTGCAGATGGTGGTATATACGACACCACTGCAATAACAAGAGAGAATTCTCTAGGCAGATAGTAAGGCCTGAGGCCCACTGCTAATAGTTCAATGTTTGGGCAACAATGTCTCTCCTTTACTGTTACATGCCCCTGATTACACCATCTGTTGTTAATGTACAGTATCACTCCTCCACCCTTCTTCTTACCGCACTTCACTCTGTCCCTGTCAGCCCGAACCATTTGAAACCCCGGTACCGATATACTTGAATCCGGGACGTCCTCATGCAACCAGGTTTCTGTAAAGCACATGAGACTGCATTCCCTGAACTCCTTCTGGGTCTTACTCAGAGCCAGCAGTTCATCCGACTTGTTACCAAGCGATCGTACATTACCCATGATGATGGATGGGACTGCAGGTTTAAACCTTCTCCTCCAGGACTTGGTCTTCTTGCCTGCTCTGCAACCTCTGAAAGGTCTCCTCATTTCCCGTGGAACATGTGGTATTGCAACTGCTGGAGAAGACTTTGTCCTGCGCATTTCCAGAAGACGACTCCTTGAATACACTACTCGATTAGCGACAGACCTAGGGACAACCATCCGATCAGTGATTCCATCCATCCCGGGAGACCTCTCCGTGGCATACTGTATACGGTGCTCTCCGCTGAGCACATATGGCTGTATCACTGACACAGGCTGTGGGCAGCAGCATACATCCGTCGGTAGTATTAGCTGAGATGGACCATATTGCGTACCCCAAAGTGGCCATGCCAGCAGGGGACTTGTGGGTGGTAGTGGAGGATCCGGGTAAAAACCATATGCAGTGTGCCCAGCGGCAGTAGAAAGTGTGGGGGTGTGCTGCATTTTCCATCCCACAGCAGACCAGCGTGCAGGAACGTCGCAATCCACGAGATGAAAACGTTGCATAGATCCAAGGTTGAAATTAGAGGTCCAAAAAGACATCAGGAAAGGTATAAAAGACTGTAACAAACAAAATAAAATAAAATAATAGCTGCTGCAATGGGCTGCCACTAGCAAGGCGCCCTATTGTCTCCACAGTCTGGCAGAGAGCAGACAGGCACGTCTGCACACCTCTGAGTCCAGGAGATCTGGAAATGTACCTTTCAGGTTATCCCTCAAGTACCCTCACTTGTCTTCCCTTCTTTTGAGGTCCATGCCGTCAGACTCTACACCCCCTTCTCCATGCGAGTGGCGGTGGTATATCGTCCTCCCGGCCCCTCCCATCAGTTCCTGGATCATTTTGCCACTTGGCTTCCACATTTTCTCTCCTGTGACATCCCTACCCTCCTCATGGGAGATTTCAACATCCCCATTGCTCTTCCCCTCTCCCCATCTGCTACTCACCTTTTATCTCTAACCTCCTCATTTGGCCTTTCGCAGCTTACTAATTCTCCAACGCATGAAGACGGAAACTCCCTCGACTTGGTCTTCTCTCGGCTTTGTGCAGTGGATGATTTTGCAAACTCCCCTCTCCCGCTCTCTGACCACAATCTTCTTTCATTCTCTATAAAGAACTGCCAGGCTGCTCAGGTCACCCCCACTGTCCAGACTTATAGAAACACACAGGCCATTAACACCCAGAAACTTCTGAAGAACTTGCAGTCTTCATTGGCCCCTATCTCCTCCCTCTCATGTCCTGATTCTGCATTGAAGCATTACAATGAAACACTTCAAACTGCCCTGGATGAATTTGCACCCCCTATAAATAGAACACCACAACGCAGACGGCGACAACCCTGGCACACGGTGCAAACACGTTTCCTGCAGCGGTGCTCCAGGTGCGCCGAACGTCTGTGGAGAAAATCCAATCTACACGAAGATTTCATCCATTTTAAGTTTATGCTTAGAACATACAACACTGCCCTTCACCTCTCCAAACAAACCTATTTCAACACCCTCATCATCTCACTGTCCAATAACCCGAAACGTCTCTTGACACTTTTCATTCTCTACTCAATCCAAGAGTACAGGCCCCAACCACTGAGCTCCGAGCTGACGATCTGGCCAATTACTTCAAAGAAAAAATTGACCAGATCCGACAGGAAATTATCTCCAAATCCCCTCATACCATGCACTGTCCTCCCTCCCCCACTGCATCTAACTCACTCTCTGATTTTGAACCAGTCACAGAAGAAGAAGTAAGCAGGCTCCTTGCATCTTCTCGCCCAACTACTTGCACCAGTGACCCATTTCCGTCACATCTCCTCCAGTCCCTTTCCCCTGCTGTCACCCCTCACCTAACTAAAATATTTAACCTCTCTCTCTCTTCTGGTATTTTTCCCTCCTCATTTAAGCATGCCATCATACATCCACTACTTAAAAAACCATCCCTCGACCAAAATTGTGCCGCTAACTATAGACCTGTCTCTAATCTTCCCTTCATCTCTAAACTCCTGGAACGCCTGGTCCACTCCCGTCTTATCCGCTATCTCTCAGAAAACTCTGTTCTCGACCCTCTCCAATCCGGTTTCCGCTCTTTACACTCCACTGAAACTGCCCTCACTAAAGTCTCTAATGATCTGCTAACAGCTAAATCAAATGGTCATTACTCCATGCTAATTCTCTTGGATCTCTCTGCAGCATTCGACACTGTGGATCATCAGCTCCTCCTCACTATGCTCCATTCCATTGGCCTCAAGGACACCGTTCTCTCCTGGTTCTCCTCCTATCTCTCCGACCGCTCCTTTACTGTTTCTTTTGCCGGTTCCTCCTCCTCTCACCTTCCCCTTACTGTTGGGGTTCCTCAAGGATCGGTTCTAGGCCCCCTCCTCTTCTCCTTGTACACTGCCCATATTGGTCAAACAATCAGTAGATTTGGTTTCCAGTACCATCTCTATGCTGATGACACCCAATTATACGCTTCTTCTCCTGACATCACGCCAGCCTTTCTAGAAAACACTGGCGATTGTCTAAACGCTGTGTCTAATATCATGTCCTCACTATATCTGAAACTGAACCTGTCAAAGACTGAACTCCTTGTGTTTCCTCCCGCTACTAATGTACCTACACCCGACATTGCCATTTCCGTCTGTGGTTCCACTATTACTCCCCAGCAACATGCCCGCTGTCTTGGGGTCATACTTGATTCCGAGCTTTCCTTTGCCCGCCACATTCGATCACTGGCTCGCTCTTGTCATCTGCACCTCAAAAACATTTCTAGAATTCGACCTTTTCTTACTTTTGACTCTGCAAAAACTCTTACTGTTTCTCTTATTCATTCTCGTCTCGACTATTGTAACTCTCTTCTAATCGGTCTCCCTCTTACAAAACTCTCCCCTCTCCAATCTGTCTTGAATGCTGCAGCCAGGATCATATTCCTCACCAATCGTTACACCGATGCCTCTACCTTGTGCCAGTCATTACACTGGCTACCCATCCACTCCAGAATTCAGTATAAACTTATTACCCTCACCCACAAAGCCCTCCATGGCTCAGCACCACCCTACATCTCCTCCCTTGTTTCTGTATACCACCCTACCCGCGCCCTCCATTCTGCTGATGACCTGAGGTTAGTATCCTCAATAGTCAGAACCTCCCACTCCCGTCTCCAAGACTTTACACGTGCCGCGCCAATTCTTTGGAATGCACTTCCCAGGTCAATACGATTAGTCCCCAATCCCCACAATTTTAAGCGTGTCCTGAAAACGCATTTATTCAGACTGGCCTATCGCCTCAACACATTAACCTAACCTATCCCTGTGTGGCAGAGCCAAAAATTTTACCATAACCAGGTTCCCAGCATCATGTTCCCACATGCTTTATGCATCCATTAGCCCTCTGTGTCTGTACTGTTACACACTTAACATTATGGCTGGTCCATACAATCAGGGCAACTGTTACCACCCACCTTTCGTGTCTACCTCTTTCCTCATAGACTGTAAGCTTGCGAGCAGGGCCCTCACTCCTCTTGGTATTTGTTATAATCTACTGTATGTGATTATTGTTATGCTGTAATGTCTATTGTCTGTACAAATCCCCTCTGAAATGTAAAGTGCTGCGGAATATGTCGGCGCTATAAAAATAAAATTTATTATTATTATTATTATTATCTGTAGTCTGATGAAGTCTGATGAAGGTCTGAGTTGTAGACCGAAATGTCATATAATTTTGGGAGAATCTGTTGTACTAATAAATTTCTTCTGCATATATTTCTTTTGAGTGCCGGAATTTCTTATACTATCCTTATGTGTACAGAGACCTGTGAGTCTAGGGGAGTAGAGTGCGGAGAAGCCACAACAGACTGAGCTTATTACTAATCATCCAAGAAGCGTGGTTATAAAAGGAAGATTAGTCTGAAAACATCACAACATTTCACTGCAATAAACTAAGCTGGTGTCTGATTCATGATGCCTGTGATAAGAATGGAAGGAAAGAGAGAAAAATGAAGAAAGAAAAATAGGAGGAAAGAAAGGAGAGGAAGGAAGAAAATAAGAAAGAAAGGGGTAAGGAAGAGAGGAAGTATAGAAGAAATAAACAGTTAAGGAAGATAGAAAGGAGATGAAGGAAGAAAAAAGGAGGAAAGAGAGGAGAGAAACGAAGGGAGGAGGAAAAGAAGAAAAAGAAGGGAAGAAAAAAGAAAGAAAGAGAATAAAGAAAGACTGGAGGAAATAGAGGAGAGGAAGGAAGGAGAGAAAGGAAGGAAGAAAGAAAGAAAGAAAGAAAGAAAGAAAGAAAGAAAGAAAGAAAGAAAGAAAGAAAGAAAGAAAGAAAAGAAAAATGAAGGAAGAAAAAAGTAGGAAAGAGGAAGGAAGGAAAAAAGAAAGAGAAAGAAAGAAAAGAATTAAAATGAAGGAGGAAAAAAGGAGAAAAGAGGAAGAAAGAAAGAGGAAGAAAAAAGAAAGATAGAAAAAGAGAAAAAAGAAAGAAAGAAAAACAGGAGGAAATAGAGGAGAGAAAGGAAGGGATCAGGAAAAGAAGAAAGAAAGAGGGAAGGAAGAGAGAAAGGAAAGAAGAAAAAAGGAGGAAAGAGAGGAGAGGAAGAAAGGAAGGAAGGAAGAGGAGAAGAAAAAAGAAAGAAAAGAAAGATCTTGGCCCAAAAGATGAGAACAAGAAAATTTTAGTGATATTTTTCCTGCTGACAAAACTAAACTTTCTGGGACCTAGAATATCTGTGCTTTTCTTCCTCCATTTCCAGTCTCTTCTGTTTTCTACTTTCTCCAAATCTTATTTCCATTTTTGATCGTCTGGGACATCGTGTGCAGATGTAGATGTCCTGAGGCGCAAAAAGAAAAAGTATATATATATATTTTAGGAAAATAAAGTGCTCAGGTAATCAGCCTGACATGAAGATGATGACGGAGGGACATTAGGGACAAAATAGAGCAGAAGTGGTTAGAATATTGTGGAAGAAGCTAATGTACTTGAAAATAGATATTACCTGTTGCCGGATTGCCTGCGCCTGACGGATATAAGTGGACTGAAATGGTTTATGGATTTCTGCTATTTATATTGCTTTCCACAGCGGGCTCCGAGGGAGAAGGTGATATTGTATAATGTGTTATAGAATGGGGAAAAGTTACGGGAAAAGTGTCTTAAAGTGCAAGAGGGCCTGAAAATGAGCAACGAGGGCCACAGCAGGGGGCCAACTGGAGGCTGAAGTACTGGTTTCTTAGAATTGACACCTTGTTAGTTTAATAGAAAAAAGTCCGGAGGAAAAACTTCCATCATGAAGCGATTATTGAACACTGGAAAACTTTGTGCCCTTGTTACATTATGATGTCTACATTGTAGCAGCTCAGCTTGTGATGGTATCTCCTTATGGCTGCAAATGTGAAGGTGGGATGTATACTTCTGTTACATAGTCCATCACACATCAGTTGTGGGTGTCAGGAGCAGGCTCAGGAGCAGAGCCCGCTCTACGGCAGGCAGGTGTCAGCCGTGTTATACAGCTCACACCTGTCTCTAACAGCAGCGACCAAAGCTACCTCTGATTGCTGCTGTCTAACTGTTTAGATGGGGCTGCCAATCTCTGATTGGGAGTCCATCATCCCTTTTTCCCAAGCGACACAATCGTGGGATGGCGATGTGATACTTTAGCAGACAGAATCTACTTAAGGAACTTGTTGCTGGCTTCTAGATACTCCCATCAGGCCTAGTGTATGGCTGGGCTGCCTAGGAGATTGTTAATTTCACTATTTACTACAACACAAAATTGGTATATAGTACAAGTAATCAAACTATTGCAGGTTCAAGTCGCCTAGGGGAACAAAAAAAGTGCAAAAAGTACTAAAAAAAAAAAATTAAATATAGTAAAGAAAATAAAAGTTTTACTTATCCAAAAATAATAAAAAGTAAAAATAAATAAATTACAGTATAAAATAAGAATATAAAAGAAAAGTTTTTCCAAAATAAAAAAGTAAAAAAATTAAAAAAAATAAAGGAAATAAAAGTTTTCCCAATCTAAAAATAATAAATAAGAAATTAGAATATAAAGGTGTTACTATAGCTGTAGCAGCTTTTAGGGGGCTGGAGGTTAAGGGGACCCATTCTTGTATCATTTTCTAGGGAAAAACACTGGGTGTTTTCTTCTATCTTGCGCTACTATGTGGGTTGTCTGATTTATGCTACAATTACATCATTGATTATTACTATTTATGCTGTGGTATTAGGTTCCTGTCATTGAGGGGGGGCTCATCTTATTTTGCTAAGGGGCCTTATGATGAATTCTCGTTATGCCCCTGGTATCACTGAGTCCATAAAAAAAAATTATCAAAATGTAAATTGATTAAACCCATAAGGAAAATAAAAATAAAATCGAAATGTCAGAATTGCTGTTTTTTAATCCCTATACTTCCCCCAAAATGCAATAGTTAGGCTAGTTTCACACTAGCGTTTTTTGCCAGTAGCGCACGCTGCCGCTAAGCCACGTCCCCTGCTCGCCCCCTCCAGTCATCTCCGCCTAGTATCGCATACAGCTGCATGCGATCTGCACACCCTATCTTTAGCATAGGGTGCGCAGACCGTGCACTGACCGTGCGCTAGTAGAATTTAGTGTGCACTGCGCCCTTTTGACGGTGCGCCGATGCGCGCCAACCACACCATGTTGCATTTTGGCGCGCTCGGAGCACCGTCAAAAGGGCGTAGCGCACGCTAAATTCTACTAGCACACGGTCAGCGCACGGTCTGCGCACCCTATGCTAAAGATAGGGTGTGCAGATCGCATGCAGCCGTGTGCGATACTAGGCGGAGATGACCAGAGGGGGCGGGCAGGGGGCGGGGCTTAGCTGTGGCATGCGCTGCTGGCAAAAAACAATAGTGTGAAACTAGCCATAGCGATCAAATAGTTATGAGTACCCCAAAATGGTATAGATAAAAACTAAAGCTCACTATGCAGAAAACAAGACCTCACATGGGTCAATTGATGAAATAATAAAAAAAAAAACTATGACTCATCTAAAATTGAGATACACATGCACCAAATTTTCATTACAGAGTTCTAATTAAAAAAACAAAACAAAAAAAAAACAGTAAAAAAAAAATCATTTTATATATATATGTAGAGTCGTGGGCCGGGCTGGGGGGTGTTCCCCCTGTATACTGCGCAGTGACGTACAGACAAAAGATGGAGGCAGATTTCAGGTGCAACAAGTCTAAGTTTATTTTCCTCACCGTCCGACTGACGGCCTCAGCAGTACACCGTAATACCTTCACGGCCTTCCGTTTCCAGGCCTCACTACACACACCGTACTTTTTCACCAGGGACGTAAACACACGCACCGTCCCTTTTTTCACTGAGCGAGGATCCTGTCAGCACAGTCACTGTGGCCGCCTTAGGCCCGTACACCATCAGCACTTTTACTGGTCAGTTTTCGTCTTCAATATGGTATGCTTTTCCCCGGGGCCTCGTCTGTACTGCGGTAATTCATGTCAGGACCACCCCCCTGACTTTCTCTCTCCTCAGTCCCCTGGTTTGGCTCTCCTCACAGCACACAAACTGTCACAGGCTCCTTGTCTCTTGAGCACCTCCCAGGGACTGGAACTCTCTGGAACCCTCCTGTCAAATTTATAACTTTCCCGGTTCCCTGTAACTCCGCCCCCCATGACCAACGGTTTCTAAATCCCTAAGCTGCTGTTAAGTCCTGAACTTACACTCCTCCCTGTCATCTAGTGGTCAACGCAAGGTACTGCACGTCACTTACACTTTCTTAGCTGTTTCCCCACTGTCATAACTGCAATCTGCCTAAAATGTGCAAACCCTGCTTCCTACTTGCTGACAAGTCCATCCATCAGGTCACCTTGCCTACACTCCCCCTTCCTTTGTCCATTGTCGTCCCCGACAATCACCACCCCTACCTTTGTCATTCTGAAACTTCTCCTATCATCTGTTGTCGGACCAGTTGTTGGGCCAGACCCGCTATCTGCAGGGGCCAAACCAAACCAGGAGCACCATGCTCCGAGCAGCCTACTGCCACTCGCCAGCGTGCACGCCACATGACAACGTCATTCAAATTGGGCTAGGTAGACCCGGATTCTCTCTACGGCGTGTACCTTCCCCTACTCTCCCCTTCTATCACCTTTCACTATCCGGTACGCCATGATTGAGGCCTTACACCTACCAGATCATTGTCAGCGTCCGTTTTCTGGTGGTGTTAGGGACCTGACTCGGGACTTCTGTCCGTCTCACATCTTCCATCTCTTTACCTTCCTCTTGGTAATCAGTCATGGTCAGCGTCTCGGTCACACAGACCCTCTCATCTCGTAGACCCCATTGGTCTCACACTTCCTTCGGTCACACAGACCTTCCCGTACCTGGACCAGTTGCATTTTACTTTTGCATATTATACGTCAAAACAACTTTATAATAGCACAAGTTCCCCTTTTTCTATATTTTTTTTTCATTTACTGTTTCTTGTTAAAACCAACATCTAATAAAACAAAAACATAACAGGCTTTCTCCCCCTTCCTTCGACATTGACACTCCCCTTTTTCCGCATCCCTGCCATGTCAGGCAAACTAACTTCTACACTTATAAAAACATTTCTCTTTAACCTGAACGCAAACTGTCCCAGTTATCGGCATAACGATGCAGCGAATTCCCGACAGTCCAAGCCATCTTCTGGTGTCTGGTAGCAAGGGGGCCCCACAGCCGTGGAGCTCCCAGGATGCAGGGAGTGTCCTTAGAGTCCTTTTTACGGGGACTCGTGTTCCTCAGGTTCAGCGAGCACGGCTACAGCGTAATAGCCGCGGGGACAATATTCTTTATAGTATGACACCAAGTCCCCCTCTTGCAAGGCCCGGCCATGGCGGATCGATGCCACATTAAGGTACACTTTCTGACTGGTCACAAGGTCTCGGATAAACCCGTACCCTTTTGGTATATTAGTATACACAAGCCGTCCCAAGGATCATGCAGCCGCCATGCCAGCCTCTCCCTTCTCATGGAGCAGGTTCAAAATTTCCTGCTCCCTGGCCTTTTTCTTTTTGATGACCTCCACGACCCAAACGGAGGGTCCGGAGTAGGCCCCAGAGTCCGGTGGGCGGGGCTCAGCCGGGGTTGAGAGCGGGGCAGAGGTGGCCATTGCTGTCATCGGCCCAGCAGCCGCGGGGGGCCGAGCGGCGGGGAGGAGCAGCCGTAATTCTTGCTGAATCGGCCGCAGAGCCTGACAAATAGCCCGCTGTCGACTTTGGTGACGACACAGATGCAGCCGCGGGGTAGGCCGCACCCGTAGTTGCAAACGGGGTTGTAGCAGCGGCCGGTTTCATGGACGAGGTCGCTGCTGGCAGAGGGAACGCATCAGCGCCTTCCGTGGACAGACTCCGCACCGGCACCACCGGGCGTGGCGCCACCGGGCGGAGTGGTTCGGGGACAGGAGCGGGGGCCTTGCTCAACTCAGCATAAACCATAGGGCCCTGGCTTTCAGAAACGGAGGAGGCCACGTGCTGCGGCCGAGTGGTGGGGGCTGCCTGCGGAGCCGCCGGCTGAGCCAGGGGAATTCTCACCTTCCCCGGCGTGGCAGCCTCCGACATAACATCCCGCAGCTCCTCCTGCAGTCTCCGTCCTTCACCCCACCGTCCGGCGGGGCTAGCCTCCATGCTCGGGGGTTCCGCGGGGAGGGACTCTGTCAACGTTGGCGGCCGCTTCCGCGGGACCAGCAATGGCTCTGCTTCTCCACCCGCGATCCGGATGTTTGCCCGTGACTCTGAGGAATAAGTCTTCCAGTGAGGCGCGGTCTCCCGACGCCATCGCCACTCCAGGCGCCCGATGCCTCAACAACCACAGCGGCGCATCCCGTCCGGTGGACAGCAATCAAATGGCGCCAAGGAGCCGCAGCAATTCTTTCCCTCGGTGCCACTCCCTCTGCTGGGTGGGGCGATGGCAGGCTTGTCCACCCAGCGGCCTGGGTCCAGTATGTGGGAGCATCGGCCTCTGGGTTCATATCGCTTCCCCCAGGGGTACGTTGGAGGGGGTCCCAGACCATCCAGAACGGCTGCAAACACCCGGACCTCTCTCCTGCGTTGGCGCAACACCGCCATCTTGCACAGCGCTCCCAATTTGTAATCCACAGGTAAGCAATTTGTAATCCACAGGTATTTTCAATCCAAACAGAGCAGTCCAAGTCCTTCTCTGTTCTTCAGAGGCAGGTCTGCCGCAGAAGATATCGTATTAGTGGCGGCGATCCTGCCGACTACGCCAAGTGTAGAGTCGTGGGCCGGGCTGGGGGGTGGGCCCTCTGTATACCGCGCAGTGATGTACAGACAAAAGATGGAGGCAGATTTCAGGTGCAACAGGTCCAAGTTTATTTTCCTCACCGTCCGACTGACGGCCTCAGCAGTACACCGCAATACCGTCACGGCCTTCCGTTTCCAGGCATCGCTACACACACCGTACTTTTTCACCAGGGGCGTAAACACATGCACCGTCCCTTTTTTCACTGAGCGACGATCCTGTCAGCACAGTCACTGTGGCCGCCTTAGGCCCGTACACCATTAGCACTTTTACTGGTCAGTTTTCATCTTCAATACGGTATGCTTTTCCCCGGGGCCTCGTCTGTACTGCGGTAATTCATGTCAGGACCACCCCCCTGACTTTCTCTCTCCTCAGTCCCCTGGTTTGGCACTCCTCACAGCACACAAACTGTCACAGACTTCTTGTCTCTTCAGCACCTCCCGGGGACTGGAACTTTCTGGAACCCTCCTGTCAAATTTATAACTTTCCCGGTTCCCTGTAACTCCGCTCCCCATGACCAACGGTTTCTAAAGCCCTAAGCTGCTGTTAAGTCCTGAACTTACACTCCTCCCTGCCATCTAGTGGTCAACCCAAGGTACTGCACATCACCTACACTTTCCTAGCTGTTTCCCCACTGCCATAACTGCTATCTGCCCAAAATGTGCAAACCCTCCTTCCTACTTGCTGACAAGTCCGTCCGTCAGGTCACCTTCCCTACATATATATAAATTTTTTTGCTACCATTGCTTGAGGATCAATTTTAAACGCACAACGAATGCTGTAAGAGCAAAATTTTTTAAAAAAATGGTGAAATTCATGTCACCACACTTGGAATATAGCTATAAGTTTTCAACATATTATATGGTGAAATTAATGGTGTCATTCAAAGCCACATCTTGGCCCTCAAAGAACGAGCCTCATACGGGTATGAAGTTAAAAGTTAACATTATCTTGTAAGAAGGGGAGGAAAGAAGCAAATGCGCAAGTATAAAAAATTGGCTCTGGGAGGATATAATGTTTTGATCTCCCGTTATTGCATTTTCTTGCAATGTTGTGGCGACCAAATAAATGTAAAATGCTTATCTGCCATGAGCGACGGGTGGCACGCATAGCAGATTGGCAATGACAACCACAAGAGTCTCCTGCAGACCCTGGGGTGTCATGCTAACCCATCGGCGACCAGAGATAATGTGACACGTGCAGCGATCTGCGAGATTAGTGACGCACTTCCCGCGCGGCCATGCTAAATGTCGGTGATTGATAGCGTCATTTAACATATTAACAACCGCGGGTGGATCATGATTCCACCCGCGGCTGTTAGGGGCACATGATGAAATCAGCTGTCATATGCCAGAAACAGGGCCGCCATCAGGGCATTACTGCCTTGACTGGCGTATGGGGCCCGGTGGGCAGAGGGGGCCCGCATCGGGCCCCGTCTCATCTGCTCACAAGGCCCCTACCGGCACGCTAAACCGGGCCCTTAGCGGCTCTGCGCTGCGGCAGCTGAATGCTATTGACATGCGGGCCCGTCGGCCCACACATCAATAGTTAACAGTCGCCAGCCACAGCCATATCAGCCGCAGCGCGCCCGTCGCCAGTGTCTGACGTCACTGTCAGTCGCTGGCAAGTGCGCGCTTCAGCAGCGTGGACTGGAGGGAGCGCGAGCGTTGCCGCTGGAGCGCGGCGAGGTGAGGAAGAACTTTTTTTTTTTTTTTAATTGAAAGCGGCGATCCGGAGGGCCCGGGGCAGAATGCTGGACATGATGGGGGCAGAATGCTGGACATGATGGGGGCAGAACGCTGGACATGATGGGGGCAGAACGCTGGACATGATGGGGGCAGAACGCTGGACATGATGGGGGCAGAACGCTGGACATGATGGGGGCAGAACGCTGGACATGATGGGGGCAGAACGCTGGACATGATGGGGGCAGAACGCTGGACATGATGGGGGCAGAACGCTGGACATGATGGGGGCAGAACGCTGGACATGATGGGGGCAGAACGCTGGACATGATGGGGGCAGAACGCTGGACATGATGGGGGCAGAACGCTGGACATGATGGGGGCAGAATGCTGGACATGATGGGGGCAGAATACTGGACATGATGGGGGCAGAATACTGGACATGATGGGGCAGAATGCTGGACATGATGGGGCAGAATGCTGGACATGATGGGAGCAGAATGTGACAGTGAGACACAGGAGGGGGCAGAATGGACACGGGGCAGAATGTGACAGTGAGTCACAGGAGGGGGCAGAATGTGGCAGTGAGACACAGGAGGGTGCAGGATCATGGGGCAGGATGGATACGATGGAGACAGATGGGGAGATAATATGGGGCACAATGGATACTCATGAGGGCGGGATGGGAGAACATATGGCTGAAGCCAGGAATGAGACACACGGGGGCCAGGATGGGGGATATTATTACCATAGGGGCTAATTAAGGGATATTATTACTGCAGTGATGTCTTTATTTTATTTTTTGAGTATACTGTTTTAAATGGGGGGATGGCCCTGTTACTGTGTAGAGTGACACTATGTCGCCTTTTTTTCTTAATGTGATGTAATGTAGAAGTTGGGGAAAAAAATAAGTAATGTGTTCTGCAAGCGGAGCTCTAGATAACTGTTATTTCCTGCAGAGACGAGTCCTGGCTGGAAGACGTGATAGTGGTCTGTGCTGGATGAAAGATGAAAAGCAAAGATGAAGGACTTCACCTAGATACATCACTGGTGAGTTAGTGTGTTAGGCCGGTTTCACATTAGCGCTTTTTAAGCGCACGCACGGCCGGGGGTAGCTTCGCCCCCGAGCCGGCTCTCTGCCCGGCGTGCCCGCCCCTTGCTTGTAGCGCCGCCTACTAGCGGACAGCGGCGCACCCTATCTTTAGCATAGGGTGCGCAGATCGTGCGCAGGCCGTGCGCTAGTTGCGCTTTGACCTGCGCTGCGCACTTTTGACGGTGCGCCATGCGCGCCAAAATCCGAAAAGTTCGATTTTGGCGCGCACGGCGCACCGTCAAAAGTGCGCAGCGCAGGTCAAAGCGCAACTAGCGCACGGCCTGCGCACGATCTGCGCACCCTATGCTAAAGATAGGGTGCGCCGATCGCAGGTGCCGCTGTCCGCTAGTAGGCGGCGCTACAAGCAAGGGGCGGGCACGCCGGGCAGAGAGCCGGCTCGGGGGCGGAGCTACCCCCGGCCGTGCGTGCGCTTAAAAAGCGCTAATGTGAAACCGGCCTTAGCTATACACTGACACTATAAACTGTATACTATATACAGAGGTCCTGTGTATAATGTCACCAGTGATCACTGTGTTACCTGTACATTATATACAGAGCTCCTGTGTATAATGTCATTGATCACTGTATTACCTGTACACAGACACTGCATACTAAGTACAGATCTCCTGTGTATAATGGCACGTATGGTGATGGTATTGTGTTTTTTTATTACTGATCAGTATTGTAGTATTCAGTCACTATGTGGTGGTAATATGTGGTCTGGACATGGTGTTGTGGTATTTGTCCCTTGCATGTGCTATTATTTGGTCACTTTGTGGTGGTAATATGTGGTCTGGTCATGGTGCGGTGGTATTTGTTCCTTGTATGTGATATTATTCAGTCACTATGGTAGTAATATGTGGTCTGGTCATGGTGTGGCGGTATTTGTTCCTTGTATGTGGTATTATAGGTCACTATGTGGTGGTAATATGTGGTCTGGACATGGTGCGATGGTATTTCTCCCTTGTATGTGATATTATTTGCCATTTTAAAAATTGAAAAATAAATAAAAATATACTGTACCTAAATTGTATTGCATATTTTAACAAATATTTAATAGGTTACAGTAGAGTAGGGCTCGGCCAAAAGTGTCTACAGTGATGTGATGGCGGCTTAAAAAATCTTTTGGCCAAAACAAAATCTGCCGGCTACAGGTGTGATCTGGTTATGGGAACTGTTAATGTGTGAATGGTGAGAAGTGGAGTTTTTCCAAAAGAGCGGTGGGACTGTGGACAGTTTGAGGAGTAGAGGCGGGGCTCGGGTGGAGCCTGGGCGGAGTCTAAAGGGGGCCCCAAAAATTTTGCAAGTATGGGGCCCCAAAATTCCTAGTGGCAGCCCAGGCCGGAAAAGATGCGGGCTCAGCATTGGAGCCTGCATGGTTTGCAGGGACACGATCTATGGCTTATATATACGTCGTAGGTCTTGAAGGGGTTAAGGCATTAAAACATAGGACCCTCACAGAGGTTTGCCGTGACGTGGTAATGGGCTCCATATAGTCTGATCAGAATGTGAAACTAAGGCTAGTTTCACACTAGCGTTTTGGCCCGCAGCGCACGGCGCTGCTAAGCCCCGCCCCCTGCCGCGCTGCCTCTGGTCATCTCCGCCTAGTGTCGCACATCGCTGAATGCGATCTGCACACCCTATCTTTAGCATAGGATGCACAGACCGTGCGCTAGTAGAATTTTGCATGCGCTGCGCCCTTTTGACGATGCGCCGATGTGCGCCGAACGCACCATGTTGCACTTTGGTGCGCTCGGCGCATCGTCAAAAGGGCACAGCGCACGCAAAATCCTACTAGCGCACGGCCAGCGCACGGTCTGCGCACCCTATGCTAAATATAGGGTGTGCAGAACGCATGCAGCGATGCGCGACACTAGGCGGAGATGACCGGAGGGGGCGGGGCTTAGCGATGCCTTGCGCTGCGGGCCAAAATGCTAGTGTGAAACTAGCCTAAGAACCTCATGATCACTAATTAATATTTTTGCCTAGCGGCATTAGATCGCTGTATGATTTTTGGAGGTGAGGTCCATGCTCTTTTCAATCATTAACTACTGAAAAAGGTTTCTGGAAAATTCTTCCCATTTATATCCCTTAGAAATTTATTGGTTAAAAAAAAAAAAAAAGTTTAATTTTTTTTCCCTTTTCTTTTACTTTCCGCATTCACCAGACTCACAACTACTGATATAAATAAGGACGATCGATATCTGATAGAACAGAGTAGATATTGTCCGGACTGAAATGTAAGCGCCATTATTACCACCCGACGATGTCTACATGCTGTGTCTGCGCAGGGCGGGACGCTGCTACCTGCTTTATTTTTTATCTCCTTGACTTTGTTTTCGAGTTCGGTCACATCCAGAGCTGCATTCAAAATTCTGCTGCTGTCCTGCTTTAATAATGTTGTGAATTGTTGGAGCTCACATGCACCATTAAAGGATTATTCCTCCTATTTGCTGATTGGTCAGGGTCTGACCACTAGTGCACCCACTGATCCCAAAAACAGAGCTCAAAAATGCCCCATTGCATACACTGGGCTGTTACAAAAATACTGAATGCAGGGGTGGTGTTTGCTCCCCTGGAGAATTTCCGAGCACCGCGCTCTGAATTAGTGGGGGTCCAGGCGGTAGAAACCTAAACAATCAGCAAGTTATCACCTTGCACCGTCCGTCCATCCATTTAACAGTTAATATATGGGGTCACCCGGTTGACTGCTAAGAGCAGGAAAATAAAAGGCTGTCAGATTTGCAGAGATTTGTGTCCATAAATAATGGAGCACTATAGCGCCCCCTCCCTGAGCAGGCGGCACCTGCGCCGACCTTTGATCTCACTGAAGTGCTTTTTTTTGCAGACGAGTCAGCGGCGGCTTCTAATATCATAAAGCTTTTACGGATTGTGCCGCTCTTGCACATTTTCAGCACTTTGAGGGGACATCGCGCTGCCGGTAACACCGATGACATCTGATGCTTCCGCTCTCCGTGTTCGGAGGCCAATTTGAGCGTTTTACAGGCTGCATAGTGAATAGGAATTGTCACATTCTCTAGATACAAAATAAGCAAAAGATAACAAAGTCGTTGGAAGGAATAATGCAAAGCAGGCGGCCGGGGGGGGGGGGGGGCGGGGGGGCAAGACGACGAAACACAAGGGAGAATTTTACAGATTAATAAAGTCAGAAAAAATGGAATGGAAGTTTTAGTGAGCCATCTCATTAGCAGTAATGCACTTTTTATGCTATTAATTGATAGAGTGGTGGCGGCGCGGTGTAAAACGCTCAGTACACACGGCCGGAGACATGGGGAAAACTTTACTGCCGAAATATTTCCATAGGAGCAATTATTACAATGTAGTCCTGAAGTTACTGAGAAATGCAGAAACCCTCTAAGTGGAGGAATCAGAGATTAGATACAATGTTACTTCCGCCAATAAAATCAATTTACAGCGAATGTTAATAGAAACCGTGGAACCGACGGCGGAAACATCTGTAACGTTAAAAGGTTTCAATCAACCAGAGGGAACACTGAAGGGGGGGGTCCATAGAAATGTCCCCCAAATATTAATAGGGCACCATATAGGAGAGCTGACAGGTCCTCTATATACTACACCACACAGGAAATATCCTCTACAGTGCCTTGAATAAGTATTCATACCACGTGAACTTTTCCACAATTTTTCACATTACACCCACAAACTTAGATGTATTTTATTGGTATTTTATGTAATGCTAAAACAAAGTAGTGAGTATTTCTGAAATGTAAGGAAATGATAGTTTTTTTAATTAGTTTAAAAAATATAAATCTGAAAATTATGAGGTGCATTTGTATTCAGCCCCTGTATTCTGATACCTCTAAATTGAATCCCGAATGACCAATTATCTCCAAAAGAGACATAATTAGTAAAATTGAGTTCACAGGTGTAATTTCTTCTCGGTATAACTACAGCTGTTCTGTGAAGGTCTCACATGTTTGAGAATATTAAGGATCAAACAGCATCATGAACACCAAGGAGGAGCCCACCAGACAGGTCAGGGATAAAGTTGTGGAGGAGAATAAAGCAGGGCTAGCTTATAAAAAATAGCTCAAGCTCAGAACATCTCATGGAGCACTGTTCAATCCATCATCTAAAAATGGAAGGTGTATGACACAACTGCAAATCTACCAAGACATGGCTGTCCATCTAAACTGACATCCCCAGAAGGGAGTGCACTAATTAGAAAAGCAGCCAAGAGACCAATGGTCACTCTAGAGGAGCTGAAGAGACCCACAGCTCTGGTGGAAGAATCTGTCTACAGGACAACTCTTAGTCATATCCTCCACAAAGCTGGCCTTTATGGAAGTGGCACGAACAAAGCCCTTTTTGAAAGGAAGCCATAAGAAGTCTCGTTTTTAGTTTTCAAAAATCCATGTAAGGGCACAGCGAGCATGTGGAAGAAGATGCTCTGGTCAGATGAGACCAAAGGAGAACTTTTTGGCCTAAATTCAGAACTCTATGTGTGGTGGAAAACTAACACTGCACATCACCATGAAAACACCATCATCGCACATAGTGGTGGCATCATCATGCTGTGGGGAGGCTTTTCAACAGCAGGGGCAGGGAAGCTGATCAGAGTTCATGGGAAGAATGATGGAGCTAAATACAGGGCGATCCTGGAGGAAAATCTGATAGAGGGAGCAAGAGACTTGAGAGTGGGGTGTAGGCTTACCTTCCAGCAGGACAATGACCCTAAACATCCTGCCAGAGCTGCAATGGATGGTTTAGATCATGTACGTGAAAGACGCAGTCACACTCTAGACCCAAATGCCCTTTGAGAATATGTGGCAAAATGTGAAAATTCCTGATCAAAGACTTCTCCATCCAATGTCACTGAGTGAGAGCGAAAGTGCAAAGAAGAAGGGGCAAAAATGTCACCACTAGATGTGCAAAGCTGGTAGAGACAGACCCCCAAAGACTGCTGCAGTAACTGCAGAGAAAGGTGGTCTACAAAGTATTGACTCAGAGGGGCTGAATACAAATGCACCTCACAATTTTCAGATTAATATTTTTAAAATATTTAGAAAACCAATGTATCATTTCCGTTGCATGTCACAAATACTTGCTACTTCGTGTTGGTATATCACATAAAATCCCAATAAGATACAATTGAGTTTGTGGGTGTAACGTGAAAAATGTGGAAAAGTTCACAGGGTATGAACACTTTTTCAAGGTGCTGTGTGCATTACAGCAGACCAAAGATCTGACAGATCCTCTATATATTACACCGCCTTGTTTTGCGTCACTGATTCCATCTTCGGGACTCGTGTTTGTCTGCCGGCCGCAACGCTTCTCCTTGTTCTACGTCTCATTTTTTTGTCCCCATGCCTTACATCGTCTTGTAAAGTATTGGGGTTTTCCTCTATAGCATAACATGCTTTGCTTGACTTGATAAATTCTTCTTCTAGCAGGTTTATTCTGGTATTAATTATTTAGATGGCGCTTGGTCTTACATTATTGAAGAATTATTGTTTCATTATCTGCCTGGGAACAGGTTGCTATAATTCCATGTAATGAAGGATCGGTTCGCTCTCCATTATATTTCCAGCCGGCAGTAATAGGAAGCGTTTCACTCATGTAAACATGTTCTGCATTTGACAAGGTTTTACTTACGGATTAGATTTACCGATCGCTTTAATCTACTTTACGCTTTGCCTGAGAATTGGCAAAAAAAAACCAGGAGAACGGAGCAGATTAATGGAGGTCCGGGGCGCCGTAATAGAATTAAGAAAATGCATTCGTTCGTCAGAGGAGGATAAAAGACGAGATACTTTGTCTGCCAAGATCCCCTTGTGTTATCTTAAGAGCCTTTACAAAATTTAATTTCCAGTCATCACAAGTAGCTGAATTGATAGCAACCATTGTGAAGACCAAGACGAAGGATTAAACAGCTTCCTTTAGTTATGTCCATGCAGAATTATAGTACCCCGTAGGAATATTAAAAATGGGCTCCACAATATGCACCCAGTTTTTTTGGACTTGATAAATTACAGAATTTCCAATTCTTGTTGCCACCACTAGGGGGAGCTCACTGTAAGTGATTTATAGAGCTGGTATGGTACAGCATTTTGAGCTGTGTATATCTGTATGCACTGCGCTCCCCCTAGTGTTGAACAACAGGAATAATCCACTTAAAATGTTTGCCCCATAGGTTACAGTGACAAATGTTGGATATTTTTAGATTTTTGTTACTTTAAAAAGAAAAAAATAAAATAACTATGATAAAGACTGATAGTAACACAAGCTTAGGTGGAAAATAGCCATTATACAAAGGCATGAAATGCGTTCAGCAGGTCATCTCCCCGACAGTATTGCTTCTTTTAATGCAAACTCAAGCCCTGGTGTTGGTATATAGCGGGTGTGTGAGCAGCCGCTGCTTGCAAACTGGAGGTTGCTCGGGTCATGACCGCTTGATTAGTAATCCTTGTGCAGAAGATGGAAGATAAATGCCGCTACTAACGGCAACGGACACAATCCATAGAAACATAATTCTACACTGGTTTGCGAAATTTCCACCTGAGATTGGCTTCTGTATCACAGTAGACAAAAGGGACCAACATGCAACTAAGAAGAAACTGACAAAACCCACGAAAGACATCATGTCAGGATGTCCAACCACACAGCAGAACAATAAGAGGATCACCAAGACTACTGTGTACACTGTTGCAAACCCAGCTCTGTTACATCATTACATGCCCTTCATCATACCAATGTGGAAATCCTACCATAGGACTGCACTGCAGGCCCAGCTCTGCTACATGTTTCTCATTCCTTTGTTAACCCTGCTGTATACGCTGTGCGAGCTATGCCATAGAATTTTCTTCCAAACCCACCTCTGCTATAATGTTCCTCAACACTGATTTCTGTGCCAGATTTGCTATAGAACCCCACTGCAAATCCAGCTCTGCTCCACCTGTATCTCATTGCTAAGTGAATTCCGCTATAGATCTCCACTGTAATCCCAGCTTTGCTACACACGTTTCTCCTTGCAGAGTGATCCCCACTATACTTACGTGTCAGTTATGTCATTAAACTCTATTGCAAACCCAACTGTGCTACAATGTTCCCTATTGCTGTGTACTGTGACAGATCTTCCACAGAACTCCATTGCAAAGCCGGCTCTGTTACACCTGTTTCTCATTGCTGAGTAAGCGCCACTATACTGCTGTGCAAGCTGTCATAGAACTCCATTGCAAACACAGCTCTGCTGCACATTTCCTTTTTTGCTAGTTGTGAAAACATGGGGGTCAGCAGGTGTTCAAGACTGCATGGACCAGGGATCATCCCAATGAGATCCACTTGGAGATAAGAGGATACCATGGGTGGTCTGGAGAGGACAGAGAAGTCAGGCAGTGGCTCACTCTCCTCTCCCCATTGAGAACACACACAACACCCGAACGTGAATATCCTAAAACATCAGGATGTCGCACTGATGCCGCATTACTACACGTCTCAGCGCAGCTTTCTCTTTTTTTCCTTCAGTTCTGCTCTTAAGTAATCACAACGGCTTTCACGTTAAGTTTTGTGACCTGTAATAAATTCATGCAAATAGTATACAGAGGGCAGCGGCGGCCGAGATCCAGCGCCAGGTCTGATTAATAAACTGTAATTCATTGTTTGAGAAGGTTCAGTAGGTGCCTCATATTTCAGGAAATAATCTGTAGCTGACTGAGCAGTGAAAACACCGAAGAGATCATCAGGAAGGAAAAGGAAATCAGTCTTAAAGGAAACCTGTCAGGTCAGATAATGCTATTACCTTGCATATATAGGGTTAATCTGCAGGTTAGGAAGGTGCCCGGACACAGTACTGAAAGTGCGGCATCAGGGAGAAAATGAACTTTATTTCTCCCAGAAGCTGCCGGCTTTCAGTCATGTAGATATGTCATCAGTACCGAGAGTGGCAGCTGTAAGTACGCCCCAGCACTGACTGACAGCTCGCAATGTATCGATGTCCTGGTGAGGCGGCTATCAGTCAGTGCAGGGGCGTACTTACAGCTGCCACTCTTGGTGCTGTGAGCAATGACGGATGACACATCTACATCACTGAAAGCCGGCAGCTTCTGGGAGAAATAAAGTTCCTTTTCTCCCTGGGGCCGCACTTTCAGTACTGTGAGTGGTAACTGTAATTGCTCACTCCTGCATAACTAAAATCCGGCGGCTCCAGGGAGGAATAAAATTAATTTTCTCCCTGGTGCCGCCCATTCTTCTCTCTATAGGTTCATCAGGCTCCTCATCTACTTTACCCTTTATTTCCCACCATGAAGTTGTTCTGTGTCCGCACACTGAATCCAGCACCTCTTCCTCCCCTAATCCAGCGGAGAGTTCAAGCATGATCCAAATCACCCAGTTTCGGGTTGGGAAAATCCTTGTCTCCACGATCACGGATCATTTCCACCTTCATTAAACGAGATTCTGCAGCAAATTATGGGGCAGAATTTTCAATAAAGTGAAGGTTCTGCTTCAGTTGATTGACAGCGAGCGGCGTGCACAATTATGTGTCAAGAACGGGTATAGATTGGAACTTGCGTCTCCAGATATTATTTTTGGGTGCAGCAAAAAAAATAATCTATGCTCACACAATCCAAGCGACCGGGTCCTCTCTTCCTCCGGACCCAACTCTGATCGCTGCCGATTAACCAGTTAAATATCTATTTTTAAAAAAACACACGGAAACCAAAAAAATCCTGCAGTAGCGGCCCCAGAATGCGGCTATGAAAAGACGGTGAACCGTTTGGCATTACGAACCATAATCTGCCCCCTTTCCAAGGACATTAGGCGGCATTACATAAGAAGACTTTGGCCTTGACAAAACTGGACTACAACACCCAGCAGTCAGGCACCACCACTGGTCACTTGTTACCATACTGCAGTGCAGCAAAGGTAAGCACGGTTCACTTTCAGAGAAAATGTAAAGGGGTTGTCAACCTTTAGGACTCCTTAAAAAATCACTTTTTCATTACTAGTTTTGCACTGTTTCCCTTCTGTAGCTTCTGTATTGCTGTCTGCAGAATGAGTTAACAGAGAATCCATCAGTGAGCTCAACGCTACATTCTATCTAACGAGTTGGTAGATTATTATTATTATTATTATTATTTATTGTTATAGCGCCATTTATTCCATGGCGCTTTACATGTAAGGAGGGGTATACATAAAAACAAGTACAATAATCTTAAACAATACAAGTCATAACTGGTACAGGAGGAGAGAGGACCCTGCCCGCGAGGGCTCACAATCTTCAAGGGACGGGTGATAATACAGTAGGCGAGGGTAGAGCTGGTCGTGCAGCGGTTTGGTCGATCGGTGGTTACTGCAGGTTATAGGCTTGTCGGAAGAGGTGGGTCTTCAGGCTCTTTTTGAAGGTTTCGATGGTAGGTGAGAGTCTGATATGTTGTGGTAGAGAGTTCCAGAGTAGAGGGGATGCGCGGGAGAAATCTTGTATGCGATTGTGGGAAGAGGAGATAAGAGGGGAGTAGAGAAGGAGATCTTGTGAGGATCGGAGGTTGCGTGCAGGAAAGTACCGGGAGACGAGGTCACAGATGTATGGAGGAGACAAGTTGTGGATGGCTTTGTATGTCATGGTTAGGGTTTTGTAATGGAGTCTCTGGGCAATTGGGAGCCAGTGAAGGGATTGACAGAGGGGAGACGCTGGGGAATAGCGGGGGGACAGGTGGATTAGTCGGGCAGCAGAGTTTAGAATAGATTGGAGGGGTGCGAGAGTGTTTGAGGGGAGGCCGCAGAGCATGAGGTTGCAGTAGTCAAGGCGAGAGATGATGAGGGCATGGACTAGGGTTTTTGCAGATTCTTGGGTGAGGAATGAACGGATGCGTGAAATATTTTTGAGTTGAAGATCTTTGATCTTTTTTTTTCTGAGCTGATTTATGACCGCAGAGCACACCAAAGCTGAATATACAAGGATGCAAAGTTTGTAGAAGCAAAATCTTTAATGAAGCCTAATTGAAAAAAAAAATAAATCATTTTTTAGCCCCAAATATATGCATGTTAAAAAAAAAACCCCACAGAAGTGGACAGGACACCCCTTTAAATGCAACTTTAAGTGTGAACGGAGAAGCAAACCAAATGACTTTGCTTCCTTATTACCAGGGCGACGACCTTCACAATTAACTCTATCGCTAGGAGTTCCTGCAAATTTCCTAATCAAATCTTTTTGTACCAGTTTTCGGAAATGTCCCTGATCTTTCCGCCTTGAGGCCAGATATTTCCGGCAGAACTTTTGATTTGTTGTTCTTTATTGTAATATTTCCTATAAAGGATTTTTAAAAATGTACAGCCTGGAAACCTTGACAGCTTCAGCTTATGCTCTTAACTCAATTCTGGATGAATAATTAGCGGAATCCATCTGGCGGAATATTCATCGAAGAGTCTGATCAAGGGTATCAGGAGGTAAAGCGGCAGGGAGACATCTAGTGGTGGCTGCCAGGAACAGCATGCAGGGGATACAATGTATCAAGTCTCACCCTCATTGGGACTAATATACTAAATATTGCAGAATTGCTCCAATGATTAGTATATTGCTGTTCTGAATAAGAAAGAATAATATCTAGATAATAATTTAACTGGTCAGACTGCAAATCTAATCAAACGAAGACTTTGTTACAATCTTACATATGCAAGTGCACAGAGGGTGTGTCAATGCACTTGCACTGCTACTTCCTTCTCCCGCCCCGATGCACTTTGCATATGGATTATACGCTACATTTCTCATGATCTCTCCTACCCTGCCATACCACTGCTTCCGTACATAAAGACCCACTTTCACATGTATCATTTCAGTTACTTATTGATCAGCATTAAATAAATGTGACCCAAAATGGAAACCGTACGATTCACGTATTTTTCTGAATTTTCTGTAATTTATTTAACACACTTAGTGTCTCTTCCAAAATAGCTGATAACAGAGAATTTCATCAGTATAGAGCGTGGCAGCTGTAAGCACGCCCCGGCACTGACAGCTCGCAATGTATTGATGAGGCGGCTGTCAGTCAGTGCTGGGGCGTACTTACAGCTGCCACTCTCGTTGAGGGACCCGAAAAAAGCTTCAGGTCATGAGACCACCGAGACCAAGTCAGAAGCAGTCACTGAGATGTGACAGAACATTCAGGCAAGTGGGATAACTATTGGGGGCTCACTGTGGGAATTGCATACTGTGTATGGGGGGGCATTATGGATGAACCATACTGTATGAGGGGCATCATACTGTGTTGGGGTGCACCGTGTGGGTTTCAAACTATGGGGGCATCATACTCTGTAATGGGCACTGTGAATGGAAGCATACTGCACATGGGGCACAGTAGGGGACATCATAATGCGTGGTGGGCACTCTAAGTTCATTTTACTAATCAGAGGCCACTGGTGGGCATTATACTATGTACTGTGTGGGGGTGCATTATGTGGAAATCTTACTGTGGGGGCATCATATTATGTTGGGGTACACAGTGGGAAGAACTAGACTGTACATAGGTTTAAGCAGGAGACATTATAATGTGTAGTGGGCAATATGGGTGCATTATATTATGCATGGGGCATCATACTGTGTACTTCTGGGGGCTGCACAGTGTGGACATCATTCCGTGTGTGGTGCTCTGTGGGGGGAATTACATTATGTTGGGGGCACTGCAGGGGGCATCATACTGTGTACTTCTGGGGGGGTGTAAGAGGAAGAACAAAAAGGGGTATACTTCTCTTGCACCAGTTCCGGAACTACCGAGACTGTCACCAATGTTGCAGGGGGAAGACTTTCAGACAAGGACCGACCCTTCCATGTGGCTGCGGTAGGCAGAACCGTTCTAAAATGTGCTGTGTGCTGGAAAAGAGTCAGAGTGCAGGCGGGAAAGCTATGCCGACAGTCGGGCGTAGTGTCAGCTGTGAAAGCAGAGCATCCATTGAGCACAGGCGGACTTGGCAGATCCCCTGTGTTACCGGTCCACTGTGGGTGGATGACAGACTGCCAGTTCCCTGTTTACCTCTGTGTCTGGAGGTGACTCACATTTGGAATCAGAGACTGTAACGTGCGCGCAGCACAGTGAGCAGGTGACTAGGTCAAAGCCTCGTAGCCAGATATCTGCATACCCCACAGAGCGAAGTCTCGTCCCGGCAGTCCCTCGTACTGGACTGAGTGCAGCGTGTGGCGTACGTGAGTGTGGGAACTTCCCTCAACCTTTAAGGACTCTTCACCCTCTCCGTGGACTGTAACTCCATCATCTACAGAAACCGCTGAGACGTCACATGCCGCTGTTGCCGGTGCCACCGTTGGAGACGCTACAATCAAGAAGACTACAGACTGATAAGTTTGTTCTTTTCCTTCCTATTGAACTCTCGTTCATTCCTGCCCTTCCCCATTCAAACTCCCTGTCCCATCCTTTGTCCTGTCATACCCCTCCATGTCCTGCCACTCCCTGCGTGGAGTGTATTTATTGTTAATAAAACTTTGTTAACTCTTGATCTGTCTCCTGTCCGTGACGACATCCCAAGTTCCTGCGATTATTTACAGGTGCACAGTGTGGACATCATACCTTGTGTGGTGCTCTGTGGAGGGCATTATATTATGTAGGGGGCACTGCAGGGGACATTGTAGGGGGTTGTTAAATATTGCACTTTTCCCCCCAACCTCCTTTAAGCTTGTCTACTTAACCTGTATGTCCTTGTATGTTGTTTCCCTATTGTTATGCTGCTATTGTGAATGTCATATGTATAATATGTATGCTATATTTAGGGAAAGTGCATTACCCCGGGTCGGCCACTAGATGGGGCACAATGTAAAAGGGGAGCATTGCTTCAGATGGGCCACTAGATGGGGGAATTGTAATACATAGAATAGAAATGGTTAACATAGGAGGGGCACGGTGGGATAAGTTGTAGAATAGTTCCTGATAGCAGGCAGTTGGGGTGAGGGTGCCCATTCGCTCAGTAGGGCTGGCTAGCCCTGGGCAATATTGTGCCCCATAACGTTTGACAAGCTTTAGGCCCAGCATATATTCATGACCTGGATCATCACTGGAAGGATTTACAGCAGCAATGCTGGCAGTGCAGTTAACGTGGGTCTGCAGGTGCTAGTGAAGACTAAGCAGTATGGGCACAACACTCAAGATGTGGCAGCTTATCTCGTGGGCTGACACCCTAAAAGCCGGGGCGAAACGGCTTCGGGAACAACCAAATGGAGTAAGGCTGGGCACTGAAGATGCTGTGGGACCATTCGGCATGGTCCATCTCGGAAGCGGGCTTAGTGACAGGGAGAGGAGGAAAAGGACAGAAGAGAAGCTGTATGTTGCGAAGCCTGATGATGATGATGCTGGAAAGAATATGAATATGCTGTGCACAAGTCTCAGTAAAGTTGCTCCATTTAAAGTTGAACTGGACTGTGACTCCATTATTTCCAAAGTGGATCTTGAAGTCCACCAGAAACATACAGAGGACCCTGAAGAAGCTAGGACAGGCACTGCAGGTATGTTGAGTGATGAGCAGCGTGTTTATCTGATGGGAGGCCAGGGCACACTGATGCAGATGTTGGTGGCCATGACTATAGCATTCCCTCACAGCATCATACTGTGTACTTCTGGGGGATGCATAGTGTGGACATCATACCGTGTGTGGTGCTCTGTGAGGGGGCATTATTTTATGTAGGGAACACTTCAGGGGGCTTCATACTGTGTACTTCTGGGAGGTGCCTAGTGTGGACATCATACCGTGTGTGGTGCTCTGTGGGGGGCATTATATTATGTAGGAGGCATCATACTGTGTACTTGTAAGGGGGTGAAGCACAAGAAGAACCAGAAAGGGGTTACCTCCTCTGTGCCGTGTCCGGAACCATATAGCTTCACAGTAGGGTTGCCAGGGAGAAGACTTTTGTACCATGACCGCCTGCATCATGGGCCTGTCAGTAGCAGTGGGGAAGAGGAAGTTGTGCCAGACAGGAAGGGGTGAAGGCAGATGACGTGAAGACAGCGCACACTCACGGCAGAGCAGCTTGTGCAGGAGACAGAACAGGACGCAGATGCACGCAGGGGAGGAGAGAGCACTCCCGGCCAGAGAGATAAGACAGGAGGATGTGACATACTGCTGTTTGTGAGTACGCGAACGCAGCGACCCCCAATGTTTAGAGGAAGACGTCCCCCTGACCGTGCAGAGACGCAGACCCGCGCACGCAGCCCCGGTGCCTGCGGTGACATGTCAGAGCCCCTGATTCCAGCAGAGAGACTTAACAAGAGACTGAGTATTGTTCTAGCAGAAAGGCTTAACAAGAGACTGAGCATTGTTCCGGCGGAGAGACTGTTAGTTTGAAAGCAGAGACTCAGAGCAGGGGAGACCCAGTCGGTCCCAGTGTGCCCCTGCCTTCCACCTTAACCCTGGAGATCCCGGTTACCATCTAACAGAGACTACAGCATTTACAGAGACTACAAGTAACGCTGCTGACGGCGCCAATGTTGTAGAAGATGACCCTTCAAGCAAGATTTCTTCAGACTGATAAGTTTCACGAATACCCGTTAATTACCGTTATCTTCCTTGACTGTTTGATAACTTTGCCTACTTTTCATAAACCATTATTTCATAATTCTTTTACCAGTTAAACCCTCTGTTTCCTCCCTACAAGGAGATTTAGATCCCTGTAAATAAACCCTTTAACTTTTTGTCTGTCTCTTTTCCGTGGTGACATACTCAGCACCTGCACGTTATTACATACTTCTGGGGGGTGCCTAGTGTGGATCATACCATGTGTGGTGCTCTGTGGGGAGCATTATACTGTGTACGTCTGGGGTGTGCACTGTGGGGGTCATTATATTATGTAGGGGGCACTGTGGAGACCATGACCGGGGCAGCATACTGTGTGGGAAAACTAGTGAGCTTAAAGGGAACCTGTCACCCCCCCCAGGCGTTTTTAAGTAAAAGAGCCATTTTGTGCAGCACTAATGCTGCATTCTGTCAAGGTGGCTCTTTTATTTGGCGACCCTTCCACCGCAGAAATAAGCGTTTTCAAAATTTGTCTGTCATACCTGTAGTTTGTCCGGGGGGGCAGGTCTTTCCCCCCCGGACACAGACGCCTCACATCCATCAGTCATGTCCTGCTTTTGAATTTGGCGCCGCCTCCTCAGCGTTCATTTCTTTTTCTCGCGCCTGCGCTGTAATATTCTTTCTTGGGCATGCGCAGTTAGCGCTGCCCATCCCATGACATCACATAATGTCTTGCTTATCACGCCTGCTTATCTCTCATATCATCTCTGTGGGGAGAAACGACGGACTGGTGACCTGACCGTGGGGAATATTGGGAGATGTGAAGAGAAGGAAATAACCCAAGGACAAACAATCTGAACGGGGGTTACAGAAAAAATTGACAGAAGATTACACCCGCTAAAAGGGTTTCTTAGCTTGCTCAGACCTAATGGATGCCATCATCTGCCGTAAACTATCACATGTACAGTAAGAGGAACCGAATAAAATGGAAGCATAATTTTAAAAATTTGTTATAATTATTTTCCATACACTAAGAGCAAGATAATACTGCGCCTGTTATGTCCTTCCATGAGGGCTTATCTGTAATACACGTTTGGCCCCTAATACTTCTAAACTATGTGCAGTAAATTAAGGAGAGGACTAGGCTGTGCCGTACTGATCCTGAGTTACATCTTATATTATACCCAGAGCTGCACTCACTATTCTGCTAGTGCACTGTGTACATACATTACTGATCCTGCACTGATCCTGAGTTACATCCTCATCCTGTATTATACTCCAGAGTCCAGAGCTGTGCTCACTATTCTGCTAGTGCAGTCACTATGTACATACTGTACATTGCATTACTGACCCTGAGTTACATCCTGTATTATACTCCAGAGCTGCACTCACTATTCTGCTGGTGGAGTGACTGTGTACATACATTACATTACTGATCCTGAGTTACATCCTGTATTATACTCCAGAGCTGCACTCACTATTCTGCTGGCGCAGTCACTGTGTACATACATTACATTACTGATCCTGAGTTACATCCTGTATTATACCCCAGAGCTGCACTCACTATTCTGCTGGCGCAGTCACTGTGTACATACATTACATTACTGATCCTGAGTTACATCCTGTATCTCTTTTATTATAAAATATCAAAAACAATACAACACAACATTCCAGAAAAGAAAACACATACACCAAAATATACACATTAATCATACACTTAGGACATACAGAAGCTTGTGCAAAACCGCAACTTGTTATAGTCCCCAAGCTTTCCAGCTTAGAGGACCCCCAGCAGGAACTTTCCAACAGAAAACTTTTCCCATAAAATAATGAAAAACAGTTTTTTATCTTTCACCCCCATTCACTCTCTTTCACTCCCCATTCACACTTCCACCCATACCTATATACAGGAAAACAAAAATAATATTATTGGCCCATGCTGCCTTAAATAAACCTAGCCAATTCTTTTTTGGCAAAATTACCTACACCAGCTTAACACCTCAACATATATATATATATTTTTTTGTCCGTTTTTTTATTATTTTTCCCACCACCCACACCACAGGTCCATAAATGTCCATGGCCTTATCACGTCTAGGCCTGATGAGCACGAAAGTTTATGCCCACAAGCAAAACCCTCACCCATTTGCCCCCGATGTGCTCAAAAATGGTCCATTTTCCATAATTTCCATGGTCCATGGTATATGTTATATCCATTCGCCACTTTCCCCTTGTTTTAGGGTCCTTTTACTTATTTTTTCCGCTCTCACCCCCCCATTCACCCCCCTCCCAACCTCACTACGCCCCCCATGCACCTCTGACTACGGAAAAGAATAACACATACTACAATACATATACTACAATACATATTACAATACAATATTACAATGCAATGTCATTACATCATTTGCTTTACCAAATATTACCACACCACAAACCTTTATTTACAGGCCCAAATTCAGTGCCTGCAAGCCCAATATCCATTATTTCTCCATCTCAAAACAAAAATCTAGATGTGCCATGCAGTAGCCCACCACCAGGAAAAAGGAGTTCTCGAGGCCCCATCCCTCACTAACACATTCACCCTGTCCCTCAACAACTAAGACTGTCCCTACTTCTGTCCCTAAAGAAACTGTCCCTATCTGTCCTTACCTGCCCCTACTCTACCTACCTTATCATAACTAACTCTCTATCTGTCCCTCAGTGCCTGTCCCTCCCTGTCCCTATCTGCCCCTACTTCTGTCCCTCACCACCCACACCACCTTATGCTGTCCCTACCCACATTCACACAAAATCTAGCTCTCCCTAGAGTGCGTTTTTAAAAGGAAAGGCCCCTCCAAAGCCAAGAGGCCCTCCTCACACCCAACCTTTCGAACTCCAAAGAACGCACCTTCACCAGGTCACCCAGGATGTTACTAACCACCTCTTCCCTTGGGAGGGCTTTCTGCCACGTCGAAACTAAGCACCGTGCATTCCAAATGTAGAACCTAACCACTACACTGACTAGGAATAAAGTGCCCCGGTCTCGGCCACCCAGAGTTCTGAACGCTCCATAGGCCCACTCGGCATAGGAGAGGGACGCCAGCCGCGGCCAACGTATGGAAGCACCCACCCTGTTGTAAACCTCTGTATTAAAGGGACACTGAAGCAGGAAGTGCTCCATGCTTTCCAGCACGTCGCCACACTCCTCACGGGGACAACCCCGATCATCGGATTTCCTGCACTTCAGGTTATCCTTTACATACAGCCTCCCGTGGAAGCAGCGCCAGGTCAAGTCCCAAAACTTCGAGGGGATCCGCTTAGAATTTAAAAGCCCGAGCCCCACCTCCAGATCCCAGCCTGGTCAATCCTTAAGGGCCAGGGGCTTCTGGAAATGGGTCAACAGAACCCTCCTGTCAAGGCATTGCCGCGACATGGTCCTGATTTCCCACATTCCCAGACCCCACCGGCGGATCACCTTCAGAACCGGGGTAGCATAAGCCGGGAGATGCCCATGAGGTGTGCGGAGGTCCTTCACTTGCCCTCCTGTCTCCCATTCCTGGAAGAAGGGCCGAAGCCAACCCTTGCAGGAGACTACCCACGGAGGAGCCCTCTCTAGCCAGAGGTTGGAAATGTTGGCTTTAAGAAAGGTGTTCACTAAGAACACTACCGGGTTGACCATACCCAACCCACCTAGTCTCCTCGTGCGGTATGTGACCTCTCTCTTGATTAGGTTGAGCCTATTCCCCCATAACAGCTGGAAGAACAGGCTATAGACCCATGTCCAGAGAGGTTCTGGCAAGATGCACACGCTGCCTAGGTAAATTAACAAGGGAAGCAGAAAGCCTTTAGCCAGGGCAACCCTTTCCCTTAGGGACAAAGACCAACCCTTCCATTGGTCCACCTTTTGGGCGGCGATCTTAAGTCTGCCCTCCCAATTTTGCTGGGGGTAGTCCCCGGGGCCAAAATCGATGCCTAGAATTTTGGCGGTGGCCTGGGGCCCTGGAAGGGTGTCCGGGAGATCAAAACTAGGATCTCCCCCTCCCAGCCAGAGACTTTCACACTTATCCCGGTTGATCATGGACCCGGATGCCTCCGAGTAGCGCACTACCTCTGACATGACCCAATCCGCCTCCCCCCTTGAGGACACGAAAAGGGAAACATCATCGGCGTACGCCACCACCCCCAGAGCCCGCCTGGTCCATCCCGACTCCCGCCAACGGTCCACGATCTACCCTCCTTAGGAAGGGATCGATCGCGAACACGTATAAAAGCGGGCTCAGCGGACAGCCCTGACGGACCCCAGAACCCACCTCAAAAGGGCGACCTGACCAACCGTTCACCAGAGGAAAAGTCTCAGCCCCTTGGTACAAGATCTCTAACCATTTTACAAACCTCCCAGGCAGACCATACCTCAAAAGGACGGACCAGAGGTACTCATGGTTGACCCGGTCAAAGGCTTTCGCTTGGTCTAACGACAGCAATTACCCCTTCCAGTGGCCTGCCCTACCCTGCTCCACTGCCTCCCGGACACCGAGCACAGCACTAAAAGTACTGCGGCCTGGAACAGAGCAATGCTGGGCCCCTGAAAGGAGCCGGGGTGCAATCTTCACCAGCCGATTAAACAGCACTTTGGCCAGAACCTTCCGGTCCGTATCGAGAAGCGCTATGGGACGCCAATTCTCGATACGGGACGGATCTTTACCCTTTGACAGAATAATTAGGGCTGACTTCCTCATTGAGTCGGGAAGAGTGCCCGAGGATAGACACTCATTAAAGACCCCTGTCAAGAGGGGGACCAAGGAGTCCCTAAAAGTCTTATAAAACTCGGATGTTAAGCCATCCGGACCTGGCGATTTCTTGGGCCGAAGCCCATCAATGGCCAGTCTCACTTCCTCCTCCCTAATTTCTTCTGCCAAAACACCAAGAGAGGGATCACCCCCTGGCTCAGGGACGGTTTCAGCCAGGAAAGCCGACATCCTATCCCGATCCAGATCCTTCTTTTCCAAGAGGCGCGAGTAGAAGGATCTGACCACCTCCAGGATCCCTGATTTGGATCTTTTCAGGGACCCCGTACTGTCGATCAGTCCTGTCACCATCTTACAATTCACTGACATCTTACAGTTTCTGTAAGGGTCGGGCGAGCGGTACTTCCCGAAGTCCCTCTCAAAAACTAAAGATGTGTGTCTATCATACTGGCACCTCTTGAGCAAAGATTTCACTCTGGAGATTTCCTCACGGTCACCTCCAGTCAAGACACGCTGCTCGAGTTTCCTCCCCAGAGCCTGATACAAGCGGTGCCTGTTCAGACTTCTGAGGTTCGAGAGCTGACGGAAGAACCCCGCCACCCGCTTTTTGAAGATCTCCCACCACTCTGACTTACTACTACAGAGATCCAACAGCGGTACCTGGCTCTGAAGAAAATCCTCGAAGGATTGTCTCACCTCCGCTTCTTCCAGCAGGGACGAATTGAGCTTCCACAGCCCTCTTCCCATCCGAGGAGTCTCTGCAACATTCAGAGAAAAGAAAATTAAACAGTGGTCGGAGAACTCCACCTCAACGGCGGACACAGCAGAAAAGATGGCGTCCTCCTTCAAAAAAAACCTGTCTATTCTAGACCTACTGCTACCCCTATGGTAGGTGAAACCCCCATGGCCTGGGGTGTGCCGGATGTGGACATCCACCAGGCGAGCTTCACTAGCTATGCTATTAAACGCGACGCTGTCATAAGCCAGGCGGTCTCTGGGACCCCCCGGTCACGGGACCTCGTAACGGTGTTGAAGTCCCCACCGAAGACCACCTGTCGGCTCGTAAAAAGAAAGGGCTTGATCCTCAGGAAGAGACATTTACGGTCCCACTTGGACTGTGGGCCGTAGATATTAATGAGCCGGAGCTCTTGTCCCCTCATGAAGACATCTAGGATCAGGCACCTCCCCATTTCCAACTCAGTAACCCGTCGGCATTCAACATCTGCAGTCATAAAAAGGACTGCCACCCCACTATACGGCTCAGCCGCAAGTGACCAGTATGAGGGCCCGCACCTCCACTCCCTCCGTGCTTTAAAGATGGCCCCCATGTCCGTTAGTCTGGTCTCTTGCAAAAATAAAATTTCTGCCTCAATCCGGGAGAAAAAAAATCAAAGGCCGTGAAGCGAGCCGCATCTGACTTAATGCTGGCGACATTAATGGACGCCAGCGTCAACGGGGCGAGTTCAGCCATCATGGATGATCGAGTTGGATGGCCAGTTTCTTCCCTGCCCCGCTATCACCTCCTCCTGGGGAGGGGTCAGACACCTTCCTTTTTAGTGAAGCCCCCGACGTGTCCATCCCTCCCCCCCCAGTGTCCTCGCCCCCGGGTTCCAAGCCTGTCCCCCCTCAGGAGGAACAGTGCCCCCTGAGGGACGGACTCCACCATCCCCCGAAGGACCCTCTAGTGTTACCCGCGGCCCAGCACCCTCGTCTTGCGGATCACCATCTGAACCTCCGAGGGCGCTGAACCGGTTGGAGAGTCTGATCAGAGGGGGGGTCAGCGGGCCCTTCCGTATGCACTCTTGTGGTCGGGGGCGGGGGGGACTTTGAAGACTTGTCAGCCCTCTTCCCTCCCGATTTACGGTTGGCACGCTTGTTTTTGCCACCTGATGCTGTAGGCTGCCCCCTGACATCCTCGGCGACACTTTCATAACAAGAGAGAGTCGTCTGAGTCAGCCGCTTTCTCCTCTCTCTCCATCCTCCTGATCTCCTCACTCACCGCACTCTCTCCCAGGGCCTCAGAGGCTTTTGCCACGGGCCTAGAGGGAGGGGCAGGCATCACCCCAGTTTCCCGAGGCTCCACCTGCCCCTTGCCTCCACGGCGTTTTTCTTGCCTCCACTCATACGCGGGGCCCCTTGCCTTAGCGTTGCCCTTCCTCACTGGCCCCTCAGCCCTTCCCCCTCCGCCACCACCTGCCATGGCAGAAGCACCGCCAGAGGTTACCCCCTCACGGTTTCCCCCCACCGGCACTGCAGCGGTATTGGAGAAAGAGCGAGGGCAGCGGCTGACCTAGGTCACCACACAGGTGGCACCGAATGTCTTTGCACAAGGCGGCCAGGTAGCCTACCCCACCACACAACGCACACTTCTGCACCTTGCAGCTGGCGCTGAAGTGGGTGGGGTCGCCGCACTTGTGGCAGACCTTCGGTTGCCCCTGGTAGAAGACCAGGATCCTGTCCCTCCCCAAGAACGCCGAGGAAGGGATGTGGGTGACCGTGCCGCCGGAAACCTTCAGCTTTACCATGAAGGTCCAGCCCCCCGACCAGATGCCAAATTCATCCCTGTTCTTTTTTGGGACCTCGGTGACTTCCCCGTAACGAGAAAGCCACGTCATTATGTCGACGCCTGCGAGCGACTCGTTACAAGTCACCACGGTCACTCGCTTGACGGCATTTTGGCGAGACACCGCTTGCGCAACGAAGTCTCGCCATCCGGGCTCTTCTCGCACCAGCTCGTAGTTCGACCAGAAGAGCTCAAGCCCCTCTGGCCGCACGAAACTGACATCAAAGAAGCGGGACGCCGAAGGATGTATCAGGGCAAAGATGTCATTCGCCCCGAAGCCCATCTTTAGGAGGAGCTCCACCACCTTGCTCCTGGGTGGACTAGCTTCATTGCCCCCCCACCTAAGACGGACCACATTCCTTCTTGGCGGCCCCTGCCCGGCTGTGGGGAGAGACCAAACAGTCCCTCCCTCCCTTTGATTTTGGAAGGCAGCAAGGCCGTGTCTCTCTATCCAGAAAGACAGGTCCACTGTCCTCCCCTCTACTGTTACCGACCTTTCTCCCCTTTTAAGGGCCTCCAGGAAACGGTGGTGCAAAGCGCCATCCCTGGAGCCCGGAGGCGAGGAGACCCCCCCAGGACCACCCTGACCCCCAGCCGCGGACCCCGCATAGTTACGTTGGGGTCTCACGGCCGGGGGGGCAGATGGGCCAGCCCTCCTACCACCACTTGTGCCTGCACCCTTATTCGTCCTCCCACTCACTCTCCCATTCACTCTATTATTCCCAGCATTCACTCCAGCACTTTCAGCCACATTCACTCCCTCATCCATGTCACTCACATCCCCATTCACGTCCACAAACAACTCCTCAAAAATATCAGTCACCCCGCTCTCACATTCACTCACGCACTCCTCATACTCCTCAGCACCAATTTTATTTATATTTACATTTTTATTTACATCAGCATTAGCAGTTCCTTTGCCGCAATTTTCCCTCCCACCTGCTGGGGGCCCTAGCTGGCCAGGTGCTCCATGATTGCCCTTACTGGCCAAGAGTGCTGCTGCCCCTTTAAGTGCCTCAGCGCTGATGACATACTGCACATTTCCCTGGCTGTGCCTGGGAGTAGCAGCAGCTCTTGGTTTCTCCAGCACCATTTTTTTTTCTTTTTCAGAGTTTCTTTTGATTTCCTTGCTCTGGGCAGGGACGGCCTCTGGCACAGCTCCCTGCCCTGCATCCTTCTTCACTCCCTCTGCCGGCTTGCCAGGGGGTGCCAGAGTCCCCGCACCCTCAGATGAAGGTAGGTGGGCTGGGGACCCCGACAACCCCCCGCCAGCTTTTGGGGGCAGCTTGCTTGCCCTGCTTGGGAGGGTGGGTGGGACAGAGGGCAGCGGGCCTGCCGTGGCCACGCCCCCCCCGCCAGTCACGGCCACCACGGGCAGAGCAGTGACCCCTTGCGAGGCCACGCCCCCCCAGGTGACGCGGACGTAGCGAGCGGGACAGCGGCCGAGGAGGACACGCCCCCCCGCATGCCACAGCCTTTGCAGGCCGGGCAACACTCGGGGAGGCCCCGCCCCCCTCGCAGACCACCGCCGCCACTCTGTGCCCACCACTTGCCACGGGCAGGGCCGGCCACTCCCCCTCGTCGCCCAGTGGCGGCGGAGCCCCCCGCACGGACCCCCTTTTGGGTCGACGTGCCGGAGACCCCGCTCTTACCACGGGCGCAGCCATGGGAGCGACCAGCTCCCTGCACTGCTTCAGTTGTTGTTTGATTTTTTTGCTCGCCCTTCCTAGACTTATGGACCCCACTAGCGATCCAGACTTAGCGGATCCGTACATGGGGGGTCCAGAAGCCCCAGCACTCGCCGCCGGAGGTGCGGCCCTGGCTGTACCAACTTTACCTGGTGCCAGGCCAGCCCCCCCTGCCACCGAGGGCTGAGCCTGGACACCACCACCACAACCAGCACCGACCTCCATGTCGCTGCCCTGGTCTGAACTGTCACCAGATGCGACAGTCAGGTCACAACAGTCATCTCTTTCCCTGCTCCCTCGCTGCGGACCCACCACAGGGCCCGAGCCGGGGTGGGTAACGGGTTCCACACAGCGGGACAGAGGGGCCCCGGGAAGAGGAGCAAAAACCAGTTGTTCCTCCACGCCTTCAGAGGCCTTACGCCTGCGCCTCCTGTTTCTCCTCTTCCCGGTTGCCTCATCCTCCGGGCAGACTTCATCCCCAAACAACAGCGTGCCAAACCGTGCTGGGGATTCAGTCTGCTGTACTTGTTTAAGGATGAGGCAGCCCCCCTCAGAACTACTCCCGCTCCCTCCATCCTCCCCCTCGCTCCCGCTTTCCTCCGCGTTACTGGAGTCCAGCGGGAGGGCCACCTGCTCGGGGGTTATCCCGCTGCATGTTACCTGACTCACGCTGGTGTCCGCCAGGTCTTCAGGTGGAGGTGGCCCGGATGTGGTGTGGGTGCCATCTTGCTCTTCCTCCTCCTCGCTTTCCTCCACCTGGATGGGGACTCCTGACCCCCCAGGAGACCCACCGGCCATGGCCCTGAACAGGTCCTCGTTCTGCAGCTTCTCCTGGAAGGGGCCGCTGCCGGCCATGATGGTACTTCGCCGGTCCTCCAGGGCCCGAATCTCCTCTTTCAGCCGCTTGACTGTGGCGGTGACCTCCGCTCTCTTTGAGGCAGGGAGCCTGTTTTTACTGATGACCCGGGCTCCCTCCAACTCCCCCCGGAGTCTCCTGAGCTGCTTGCCGGCCTCCTCGTACTCGGAGAGGTGGGCATGAATGCGGGAGGCGTAGGTGGTAGCTGGCTCTCCCGCAACCTTGGAGCCCCAGATGTTAAGGGGGGGCCCCGCCTCACCTCTGCCGGCTGCTGCACCTCCAGGGGAAGGGCCCGCCACAGCCTTGACTTCAGGGGTCCCGGACCCTGGAGCCTTGCGGCCCCCTGGGGTCCGCTTTTTCCCCATCCCTGGGACTGTCTGGCTGTGCCTTGGGCTTCCTGGTGGTGGATGAGTCCCCCCACCCCCAGCTGGCTTGCTGGAGGGTGGGAGCCAGGGGCACAGCCCCGGCGCTCAGTCCCAGGGAGAGTCCTCTTTCCTGGGAAGGGGGCAGATGGAAAGTCCTTGCAGGAAAAAAAAAAACCTCCCTTCCCAGGAGCTTAGCAAAACCCCAGCCTGCAGAGGCTCAGCTGCGACGCTCCTCCTCTTCCAGGGTGTGTCCAGAGCTGCACTCAGTATGCTGCTGGTGCAGTCACTGTGTACATACATTACATTACTGATCCTGAGTTACATCCTGTATTATACTCCAGAGCTGCACTCACTATTCTGCTGGTGCAGTCACTGTGTACATACATTACATTACTGATCCTGAGTTACATCCTGTATTATACTCCAGAGCTGCACTCACTATTCTGCTGGTGCAGTTACTGTGTACTACATTACTGATCCTGAGTTACATCCTGTAGCTCTTTTTTATTATAAAAGTATCAAAACACAATACATAACAGACTACATAATACAAAACACAATACATAGCAGACAAACAATGCTCCCGACATAAATATTTGTGCAAACCTCGCAATTTTACCTGATCCCCCAGGCTTTCCAGCCTAGAGGGCCCCAGCAGGATCCCTCCACCCCTATACAACTTGAAATAAAGAAACCCCTATGTAACACATTCATCCCCTACGCACACCCTTTCACACTCCATTCGCGCTTTGCACCCATACCTATATACAAGTAATAAAGAAAAAAAACCATATTCCGGCCCTTCTGCCTTAAAAAAAACCATAGCCACTTATACTGGCAAAACCCCAGCACCAGCCTAACACCTCTACGAAATTTTTTTTCCTTTTTTTTTTTTTAAATTTTAATATTTTTTTTTCCTTTTTTTTTTTTTCATTTTTTTTTTTTATTTATCATCCCCCCACCACACCCAAGGTCCAAAAGTCCATGGCCCATTACACGAAACACACAAGGTCCATCAATGTTCATGGCCTATCACATCTATCTCTTGGCAAAAACAGTTTATGCTCCAAGAGGAAAACCCTCACCCGGCTCCACCCAAAACCTATGCTATTTACCACGTGGTCCATTCTTCTTTTCCTTTCCACGATTTGTCCATCCACTTTCCCTTCAGATAAAGGTCCTCTTTTCCCATTCTCACCCCCCATTCACCCCCCTCCCAACCTCACTACACCCTCCCATGCACTCCTAACTAAAACAAAAGAAAGTATGTATAATACACAAAAATACAAATATACAATATATATCTACATATACACCACATAACATTATTACCATATTTGTTTTGGCTTGCCACCACACACTTTCCTTTGCAGACCCAAGATCAGTGCCTGCAAGCCCAATATCCATTAATGCTCTATGTTTCCAAAACAAAAGTCTAGAGTGGCATGCTTTAGCCCACCACCAGGAAAAGGAGTTCTCGAGGCCCCGTCCCTCACTAACTCATTCACCCTGTCCCTCAACAACTAAGACTGTCCCTGCTTCTGTCCCTAAAGAAACTGTCCCTATCTGTCCCTTCCTGTCCCTACTCCACCTAACTTAATATAACTAACTTTCTATCTGTCCCTCAGTGCCTGTCCCTCCCTGTCCCTATCTGCCCCTACTTCTGTCCCTAGCACACACAGTGAAACTTATGCTATCCCTACCCTCATTCACACGGAGCTAGCTCTCCCTTGAGTGCGTTTTTAAAAGGAGAGGCCTCTCCAAAGCCAAGAGGCCTTCCTCACACCCAACCTTTCGAACTCCAAAGAACGGACCTTCACCAGGTCACCCAAGATGTTTCCTACCACCTCATCCCTCGGGAGGGTTTTTTTCCGCGTCGAAACTAGGCACCGTGCATTCCAAGTGTAGAACCTAACCACTACACTGACTAGAAATAAAGTGCACGGGTCCCGGCCACCCAGGGATCTGAACGCTCCATAAACCCACTCAGCGTAGGAGAGGGACGCCAGCCGCGGCCAACGTATGGAAGCACCCACCCTGTTGTACACCTCTGCATTAAAGGGACACTGAAGCAGGAAGTGCTCCATGCTTTCCAGCACGTCGCCACACTCCTCACGGGGACAACCCCGATCATCGGATTTCCTGCACTTCAGGTTATCCTTTACATACAGCCTCCCGTGGAAGCAACGCCAGGTCAAGTCCCAAAACTTCATGGGGATCCGCTTAGAATTTAAAAGCCCCAGCCCGACCTCCAGATCCCGGCCTGGGCAATCCTTAAGGGCCAGGGGCTTCTGGAAATGGGTCAACAGGACCCTCCTGTCAAGGCATTGCCTCGACATGGTCCTGATTTCCCACATTCCCAGACCCCACCGGCGGATCACCTTCAGAACCGGGGTAGCGTAAGCCGGGAGATGCCCATGAGGTGTGCGTAGGTCCTTCACCTGCCCTCCTGTCTCCCATTCCTGGAAGAAAGGCCAAAGCCAACCCTTGCAGGAGACTACCCACGGAGGAGCCCTCTCTAGCCAGAGGTTGGAGATGTTAGTCTTAAGAAAGGTGTTTACTAGAAACACCACCGGGTTTACCATACCCAACCCGCCTAGTCTCCTCGTACGGTATGTAACCTCCCTCTTGATTAGGTTAAGCCTATTCCCCCATAACAATTGGAAGAACAGGCTATAGACCCGTGTCCAGAGAGGTTCCGGAAAGATGCACACACTGCCCAGGTATATTAATAAAGGTAGCAGAAAGCCTTTAGCCAGGGCAACCCTTTCCCTCAGGGTTAAAGACCAACCCTTCCATTGGTCCACCTTTTGGGCAGCGATCTTAAGTCTGCCCTCCCAATTTTGCTGGGGGTAATCCCCGGGGCCAAATTCGATGCCTAGAATTTTGGCGGTGGCCTGGGGCCCTGGAAGGGTGTCCGGGAGATCAAACCTGGGATCTCCCCCTCCCAGCCAGAGACTTTCACACTTATCCCGGTTGATCATGGACCCGGATGCCTCCGAGTAGCGCACTACCTCCGACATGACCCAATCCGCCTCCCTTCTCGAGGACACGAAAAGGGAAACATCATCGGCATACGCCACCACCCTCAGAGAGGACCCAGAGCCCGCCTGGTCCATCCCGACTCCCGCCAACGGTCCACGATCTACCCTCCTTAGGAAGGGATCGATCGAGAACACGTATAAAAGCGGGCTCAGCGGACAGCCCTGACGGACCCCAGAACCCACCTCAAAAGGGCGACCTGACCAACCGTTCACCAGCGGAAAAGTCTCAGCCCCTTGGTACAAGATCTCTAACCATTTTACAAACCTCCCAGGCAGACCATACCTCAAAAGGAAGGACCAGAGGTACTCGTGGTTGACCCGGTCAAAGGCTTTCGCTTGATCTAATGACAGCAAGTACCCCCTCCAGTGACCTGCCCTACCCTGCTCCACTGCCTCTCGGACACCGAGCACAGCACTAAAAGTACTGCGGCCCGGAACAGAGCAATGCTGGGCCCCTGAAAGGAGCCGGGGTGCAAACTTCACCAGCCGATTAAACAGCACCTTGGCCAGAACCTTCCGGTCCGTATCGAGAAGCGCTATGGGACGCCAATTCTCGATACGGGACGGATCCTTACCCTTTGACAGAATAATGAGGGCTGACTTCCTCATTGAGTCGGGAAGAGTGCCCGAGGAGAGACACTCATTAAATACCCCTGTCAAGAGGGGGACCAAGGAGTCCCTAAAAGTCTTATAGAACTCGGATGTTAAGCCATCCGGACCTGGCGATTTCTTGGGCCGAAGCCCATCAATGGCCAGTCTCACTTCCTCTTCCCTGATTTCCTCTGCCAAAACACCAAGAGAGGGATCACCCCCTGGCTCAGGGACGGTTTCAGCCAGGAAAGCCGACATCCTGTCCCGATCCAGATCCTTCTTTTCCAAGAGGTGTGAGTAGAAGGATCTGACCACCTCCAGGATCCCTGATTTGGATCTGTTCAGGGACCCCGTACTGTCGATCAGTCCTGTCACCATCTTACAATTCACTGACATCTTACAGTTTCTGTAAGGGTCGGGTGAGCGGTACTTCCCGAAGTCCCTCTCAAAAACTAAAGATGTGTGTCTATCATACTGACACCTCTTGAGCAAAGATTTCACTCTGGAGATTTCCTCACGGTCACCTCCAGTCGAGACAAGCTGCTCGAGTTTCCTCCCCAGGGCCTGGTACAAGCGGTGCCTGTTCAGACTCCTGAGGCTCGAGAGCTGACGGAAGAACCCCGCCACCCGCTTTTTGAAGATCTCCCACCACTCTGACTTACTACTACAGAGATCCAACAGCGGTACCTGGCTCTGAAGAAAGTCCTCGAAGGATTGTCTCACCTCCGCTTCTTCCAGCAGGGACGAATTGAGCTTCCACAGCCCTCTTCCCATCCGATGAGTCTCTGCAACATTCAGAGAAAAGAAAATTAAACAGTGGTCGGAGAACTCCACCTCAACGGCGGACACAGCAGAAAAGATGGCGTCCTCCTTCAAAAAAAACCTGTCTATTCTAGACCTACAGCTACCCCTATGGTAGGTGAAACCTCCGTGACCTGGGGTGTGCCGGATGTGGACATCCACCAGGCGAGCTTCGCTGGCTATGCTATTCAACGCGACGCTATCATAAGCCAGGCGATCTCCGGGACCCCCCCGGTCACGGGACCTCGTAATGGTGTTGAAGTCCCCACAGAAGACCACCTGCCGGCTCGTAAAAAGAAAGGGCTTGATCCTCAGGAAGAGACATTTGCGGTCCCACTTGGACTGCGGGCCGTAGATGTTGATGAGCCGGAGCTCTTGTCCCCTCATGAAGACATCTAGGATCAGGCACCTCCCCATTTCCAACTCAGTAACCCGTCGGCATTCAACAGCTGCAGTCTTAAAAAGGACTGCCACCCCGCTATACGGCTCGGCCGCAAGAGACCAGTATGAGGGCCCGCACCTCCACTCCCTCCGTGCTTTATAGATGGCCCCCATGTCTGTTAGTCTGGTCTCTTGCAAGAATAAAATTTCTGCCTCAATCCGGGAGAAAAAATCAAAGGCCGTGAAACGAGCCGCATCTGACTTTATGCTGGCAACATTAATAGATGCCAGCGTCAACGGGGCGAGTTCCGCCATCATGGGTGATCAAGTTGGATGGCCAACTTCTTACCACTGCTATCACCTCCACCTGGGGAGGGGTCGGACACCTTCCTTTTCAGGGAAGCTCCCGTTGTGTCCATCCCACCCCCCCCGGTGTCCTCGCCCCCGGGTTCCAGGTCTGTCCCCCCCCCAGGAGGAACACTGCCCCCTGAGGGACGGACCCCACCATCCCCCGAAGGACCCTCCGGTGGTACCCCCGGCCCAGCATCCTCGTCTTGCGGCCCATCATCCGAGCCTCCGAGGACGCTGAACCGGTTGGAGAGATCAATCAGAGGGGGGTCAGCGGGCCCTTCCGTGCGCACCCTGGTGGTCGGGGGCGGGGGGGATTTTGAAGGCTTGCCAGCCTTCTTCCCCCCCGATTTGTTACGATTGGCACGTTTACTTTTGCCACCCGCTGCTGTAGGCTGCTCCTGGACCTCCTCATCAACACTTTCATACTGTGAGGACCCATCCGAGTCAGCCGCTTTATCCTCCCTCTCCATCCTCCTGATCTCCTCTCTCACCACACTCTCCCTCAGGACCTCAGAGGCTTTTGCCACGGGCCTGGAGGGAGGAGCAGGCATCGACCCGGTTGCCCGAGACTTCACCTGCCCCCCACCCCCATGGCGTTTTTCTTGCCTCCGCACATACGCGGGGCCCCTCACCTTGGCATTGCCCTTCCTCACCGGTCCCTCAGCCCCTTCCCCTCCGCCACCACCTGCCACAGTTGCAGGAGCGCCGCCAGAGGTTTCTCCCTCACGGACTCCTCCCGCCGGGCCTGCAGCGGCATTAGAAAAGGAGCGAGGGCAGCGGCTGAGAGGGTGACCTAGGTCACCACACAAGTGACACCGAATGTCCTTACACGAGGCGGCCAGATGACCTACCCCACCACACAAGGCACATTTCTGTACCTTGCAGCTAGCGCTGAAGTGAGTGGGGTCGCCGCACTTGTGGCAGACCTTCGGTTGCCCCTGGTAGAAGACCAGGATCCTGTCCCTTCCCAGGAACGCCGAGGAAGGGATGTGGGTGACCGTGCCGCCGGAAACCTTCAGTTTAACCATGAAGGTCCAGCCCCCCGACCAGATGCCAAATTCGTCCCTGTTCTTTTTGGGGACCTCGGTGACTTCCCCGTAACGGGAAAGCCACGTCATAATGTCCACGCCGGCAAGTGACTCGTTACAAGTGACCACGGTCACTCGCTTGACGGAATTTTGGCGAGACACCGCTTGCGCAACGAAGTCTCGCCATCCGGGCTCTTCCCGCACCAGCTCATAGTTAGACCAGAAGAGCTCAAGCCCCTCTGGCCGCACAAAGCTGACGTCGAAGAAGCGGGACGCCGAAGGATGTATCAGGGCAAAGATGTCATTCGCCCCGAAGCCCATCTTAAGGAGGAGCTCCACCACCTTGCTCCTAGGTGCACAAGCTTCACTGCCCCCCCACCTAAGACGGACCACATTCCTCCTTTGCGGCCCCTGCCCGGCTGTGGGGAGAGACCAAACAGTCCCTCCCTCCCTTTGGTTTTGGAAGGCAGCAAGGCCGTGTCTCTCTATCCAGAAAGACAAGTCCACTGTCCTCCCCTCTACCACTATCGACCTTTCTCCTTTTTTGAGGGCCTCCAGGAAACGGTGGTGCAAAGCGCCGTCCCTGGAGCCCGGAGGCGAGGAGACCCCCCCAGGACCACCCCGAGGACCACCCCGACCCCCAGCCGCGGCCCCCGCATAACTATGTTGGGGTCTTGCGGCCAGGGGGGCAGACGGGCCAGCCCTCCCACCACTACCACCACTTGTGCCAGCACCCTCATTCGTCCTCCCACTCACTCTCCCATTCACTCTTTTATTATTTGCATTCACCCCAGCATTCACTCCAGCACACTCACCCACATTCACAGTAGCACTCACTCCTTCATCCATGTCACTCATATCACCATTCACTTCAGCAAACATCTCCTCAAATATGTCCACTCCACTTTCGTACTCACTCTCACTTGCACAATTGGTGAACATAGCAACATTATTTACATTATTTACATTTCCCGAACCAGTGCAGTTCCTCTCTTTGCCTGCTGGGGGCCCTGAGCTCTCTTGCTGGGAGCTACTCCAGCTCCTGTCCAGGAGCGCTGCTGCCCCTTTAAATGCCTCAGTGCAGATGACATCATGCACCCTGCCCTGGCTGGGCCTAGGAGCAACAGCAGCTCCTGGTTTCAACTCCATTTTTTTTCCTTTTTCTAAGGTTTCCTTGCTCTGGGCAGGGACGGCCACTGGCACCGCTCCCTGCCCTGCACTTTTCTTCACCCCCGCCGCCGGCTTGCCAGGGAGCGCCAGAGTCCCCGCACCCCCAGATGAAGGTAGGTGGGCCGGGGACCCCGACAACTCTCCGCCAGCTTTTGGGGGCAGCACAGCATTACTTAGAAGGGTGGGTGGGACAGAGGGCAGCGGGCCCGCAGCGGCCACGCCCCCCCGCCGGTCGCAGCCACCCCAGGCAGAGCCGCGGCCCCCTGCGAGGCCACGGCCCCCCCGGGTGACGCGAGCACAGCGGGCGGAGCCGCGACCGCTGAGGCCACGCCCCCCGCCAGTCACAGCCACCACGGGCAGAGCAGCGACCCCTTGCGAGGCCACGCCCCCCCGGGCGACGCAGACGCAGCGGGTGGGACGACGGCCGAGGAGGACCTGCCCCCCCGCACGCCGCAGCCTTTGCAGGCCGGGCAACACTCGGGGAGGCCACGCCCCCCTCACGGACCACCGCCGACACCCTATGCCCACCACTTGAGACGGGCAAGGCCGGCCACTCCCCCTCGTCACCCAGCGGCGGCGGAGCCCCCTGCACGGACCCCTTTTTGGGTCGACGTGCCGGAGACCCCGCTCTCACCACAGGCGCCGACATGGGAGCGACCAGCACTTTGCACCGCCTCAGCTGCTGCTTGATGTTCTGTTCGCCCTTCCTAGGCTTCTGGACCCCCACTAGCGATCCAGACTTAGCGGATCCGTACGTGGGGGGTCCAGAAGCCCCAGCACTCGCCGCCGGAGGTGCGGCCCTGGCTTTACCAACTTTGCCTGGTGCCAGGCCAGCCCCCCCTGCCACCGAGGGCTGAGCCTGGACACCACCACCAACACCACAACCAGCACCGACCTCCATGTCGCTGCCCTGGTCTGAACTGTCACCAGATGCGACAGTCAGGTCACAACAGTCATCTCTCTCCCCGCTCCCTTGCTGCGGACCCACCACAGGGCCCGAGCCGGGGTGGGTAGCGGGTTCCACACAGCGGGACAGAGGGGCCCCAGGAAGAGGAGCAAAAACCAGTTGTTCCTCCACGCCTTCAGAGGCCTTACGCCTGCGCCTCCTGTTTCTCCTCTTCCCGGTTGCCCCATCCTCCGGGCAGACCTCATACCCAAACAACAGCGTGCCAAACCGTGCTGGGGATTCAGTCTGCCGTACTTGTTTAAGGATGAGGCAGCCCCCCTCAGAACTACTCCCGCTCCCTCCATCCTCCCCCTCGCTCCCGCTTTCCTCCGCGTTACTGGAGTCCAGTGGGAGGGCCACCTGCTCAGGGGCTATCTCGCTGCATGTTACCTGGCTCTCGCTGGTGTCCGCCAGGTCTTCAGGTGGAGGCGGCCCGGGTGTGGTGTGGGCGCCATCTTGCTCTTCCTCCTCCTCGCTTTCCTCCACCTGGATGGGGACTCCTGACCCCCCAGGAAACCCACCGGCCATGGCCCTGAACCGGTCCTCGTTCTGCAGCTTTTCCTGGAAGGGGCCGCTGCCGGCCATGATGGAACTTCGCCTGTCCTCCAGGGCCCGAATCTCCCCTTTCAGCCGCTTGACCGTGGCGGTGACTTCCGCTCTCTTTGAGGCAGGGAGCCTGTTTTTACTGATGACCCGGGCTCCCTCCAACTCCCCCCGGAGTCTCCTGAGCTGCTTGCCGGCCTCCTCGTACTCGGAGAGGTGGGCATGAATGCGGGAGGCGTAGGTGGTAGCTGGCTCTCCCGCAACCTTGGAGCCCCAGATGTTAAGGGGGGGCCCCGCCTCACCTCTGCCGGCTGCTGCACCTCCGGGGGAAGGGCCCGCCACAGCCTTCACTTCAGGGGTCCCGGACCCTGGAGCCTTGCGGCCCCCTGGGGTCCGCTTTTTCCCCATCCCTGGGACTGGCTGACTGTGCCTTGGGCCTCCTGGTGGTGGATGAGGCCCCCCACCCCCAGCTGGCTTGCCGGAGGGTGGGAGCCAGGGGCACAGCCCCGGCGCTCAGTCCCAGGGAGAGTCCTCTTTCCTGGGAAGGGGGCAGATGGAAAGTCCTTGCAGGAAAAAAAAAAACCTCCCTTCCCAGGAGCTTAGCAAAACCCCAGCCTGCAGAGGCTCAGCTGCGACGCTCCTCCTCTTCCAGGGTGTGTCCAGAGCTGCACTCAGTATGCTGCTGGTGCAGTCACTGTGTACATACATTACATTACTGATCCTGAGTTACATCCTGTATTATACTCCAGAGCTGCACTCACTATTCTGCTGGTGCGGTCACTGTGTACATACATTACATTACTGATCCTGAGTTACATCCTGTATTATACTTCAGAGCTGCACTCACTATTCTGCTGGTGCAGTCACTGTGTACATACATTACATTACTGATCCTGAGTTACATCCTGTATTATACTCCAGAGCTGCACTCACTATTCTGCTGGTGCAGTTACTGTGTACATACATTACATTACTGATCCTGAGTTACATCCTGTATTATACTCCAGAGCCGCACTCACTATTCTGCTGGTGCAGTCACTGTGTACATACATTACTGATCCTGAGTTACATCCTGTATCTCTTTTATTATAAAAATATCAAAAACACAATACATAAGACAGACAAAAACAACATTCCAGAAATCAAAAACCACGATACATGAACTAAAATAAACCACACCGACATACAAAAAAAAAAAAAAAAAAAAACTTGTGCAAATATGCTAGTTTACGACAGTCCATCTCTGAAGAACATAGTGCAGTGTCTACAGGCTTTGCAGCCTGAGGGACCCCCAGCAGGAACCTCCAAAAAAAAACAAATAAAACAAACAAACAAAAATCCATTCCTTCACATTCAACCCCATTCACACCTTCACTCATGCTCCCATTCATTCCTATATACTGGATTTAAAACAGGAAAGTAAACACTTTTTCTGGCCCACTGCCTTAAACAGAAAAAACAGCCATCTTGGCAGACCCTCAACTACTTCCCCTCAACACAGCAAGAAACCACCCCCCTTTTTCACTTTTTTTTTTTTTTTATATATATATATATATATATATATATATATATATATATATATATATATATATATATATATATATATATTTTTTTTTTTTTTTTTTTTTTTATTATTTATTTTTTTTTTTTCCCACCACCCACACCACAGGTCCACAAGTTCGTAGCCTTTTCCACACCTAGGTCCATGAAAGTTTATGGCCTCAGAAAAAAAAACAGCACCTCAGGGTCCAGGAAAGTTTATGGCCCGTATCTACATTTCCTTATATATTTCCCATGGTCCTTGGTGTAGTTCCCAGGCCATCTCCTTCTGATCTTCGGCCCTTGATTTCTCAGGGTCCATTCCAGGGTCCAAACTTCCCCCCTCCCTCCCGCAAGAAACCCCCACCCAACCTGACTGTACCCCTTCCCCCTTTCCTAACTATAATATATACATTTTTTTTTTTAAAAGCACCATCCTAGCGACATACATACAATACTGCATACATGTACAGATACACAAAAAGCACATACTACACTTGTTATACACCTAAGATACGACCTGCTATAACCATTGATAATATTACCCAAACAATAAGTATTAACCACATTTCCAAAAACCTTGCCACAGGCCCAAGTTTGGTGCCTGCAAGCCCAATATCCATTAAATTTCATGCTTCCAAAACAAAAAGCTAAAGTGACATGCACCAGCCCAACACCAGGAAAGGAGTTCTGGAGGCCCCATCCCTCACTAACACATTCACCCTGTCCCTCAACAACTAAGACTGTCCCTACTTCTGTCCCTAAAGAAACTGTCCCTATCTGTCCCTACCTGCCTTATCATAACTAACTCTCTATCTGTCCCTCAGTGCCTGTCCCTCCCTGTCCCTATCTGCCCCTAATTCTGTCCCTAACACCCAGTGAAACTTATGCTATCCCTACCCTCATTCACACGGAGCTAGCTCTCCCTTGAGTGCGTTTCTAAAAGGAGAGGCCCCTCCAAAGCCAAGAGCCCTTCCTCACACCCAACCTTTCGAACTCCAAAGAACGGACCTTCACCAGGTCACCCAAGATGTTTCCTACCACCTCATCCCTCGGAAGGGTTTTTTTCTGCGTCGAAACTAGGCACCATGCATTCCAAGTGTAGAACCTAACCACTACACTGACTAGGAATAAAGTGCACGGGTCCCGGCCACCCAGGGATCTGAACGCTCCATAGGCCCACTCAGCGTAGGAGAGGGACGCCAGCCGTGGCCAACGTATGGAAGCACCCACCCTGTTGTAAACCTCTGCATTAAAGGGACAATGAAGCAGGAAGTGCTCCATGCTTTCCAGCACGTCGCCACACTCCTCACGGGGACAACCCCGATCATCGGATTTCCTGCACTTCAAGTTATCCTTTACATACAGCCTCCCGTGGAAGCAGCGCCAGGTCAAGTCCCAAAACTTCATGGGGATCCGCTTAGAATTTAAAAGCCCCAGCCCGACCTCCAGATCCCGGCCTGGGCAATCCTTAAGGGCCAGGGGCTTCTGGAAATGGGTCAACAGGACCCTCCTGTCAAGGCATTGCCTCGACATGGTCCTGATTTCCCACATTCCCAGACCCCACCGGCGGATCACCTTCAGAACCGGGGTAGCGTAAGCCGGGAGATGCCCATGAGGTGTGCGTAGGTCCTTCACCTGCCCTCCTGTCTCCCATTCCTGGAAGAAAGGCCAAAGCCAACCCTTGCAGGAGACTACCCACGGAGGAGCCCTCTCTAGCCAGAGGTTGGAGATGTTAGTCTTAAGAAAGGTGTTTACTAGAAACACCACCGGGTTGACCATACCCAACCCACCTAGTCTCCTCGTACGGTATGTAACCTCCCTCTTGATTAGGTTAAGCCTATTCCCCCATAACAATTGGAAGAACAGGCTATAGACCCGTGTCCAGAGAGGTTCCGGCAAGATGCACACACTGCCCAGGTATATTAATAAAGGCAGCAGAAAGCCTTTAGCCAGGGCAACCCTTTCCCTCAGGGTTAAAGACCAACCCTTCCATTGGTCCACCTTTTGGGCGGCGATCTTAAGTCTGCCCTCCCAATTTTGCTGGGGGTAATCCCCGGGGCCAAATTCGATGCCTAGAATTTTGGCGGTGGCCTGGGGCCCTGGAAGGGTGTCCGGGAGATCAAACCTGGGATCTCCCCCTCCCAGCCAGAGACTTTCACACTTATCCCGGTTGATCATGGACCCGGATGCCTCCGAGTAGCGCACTACCTCCGACATGACCCAATCCGCCTCCCTTCTCGAGGACACGAAAAGGGAAACATCATCGGCATACGCCACCACCCTCAGAGAGGACCCAGAGCCCGCCTGGTCCATCCCGACTCCCGCCAACGGTCCACGATCTACCCTCCTTAGGAAGGGATCGATCGCGAACACGTATAAAAGCGGGCTCAGCGGACAGCCCTGACGGACCCCAGAACCCACCTCAAAAGGGCGACCTGACCAACCGTTCACCAGCGGAAAAGTCTCAGCCCCTTGGTACAAGATCTCTAACCATTTTACAAACCTCCCAGGCAGACCATACCTCAAAAGGAAGGACCAGAGGTACTCGTGGTTGACCCGGTCAAAGGCTTTCGCTTGATCTAATGACAGCAAGTACCCCTTCCAGTGACCTGCCCTACCCTGCTCCACTGCCTCTCGGACACCGAGCACAGCACTAAAAGTACTGCGGCCCGGAACAGAGCAATGCTGGGCCCCTGAAAGGAGCCGGGGTGCAAACTTCACCAGCCGATTAAACAGCACCTTGGCCAGAACCTTCCGGTCCGTATCGAGAAGCGCTATGGGACGCCAATTCTCGATACGGGACGGATCCTTACCCTTTGACAGAATAATGAGGGCTGACTTCCTCATTGAGTCGGGAAGAGTGCCCGAGGAGAGACACTCATTAAATACCCCTGTCAAGAGGGGGACCAAGGAGTCCCTAAAAGTCTTATAGAACTCGGATGTTAAGCCATCCGGACCTGGCGATTTCTTGGGCCGAAGCCCATCAATGGCCAGTCTCACTTCCTCTTCCCTGATTTCCTCTGCCAAAACACCAAGAGAGGGATCACCCCCTGGCTCAGGGACGGTTTCAGCCAGGAAAGCAGACATCCTGTCCCGATCCAGATCCTTCTTTTCCAAGAGGTGTGAGTAGAAGGATCTGACCACCTCCAGGATCCCTGATTTGGATCTGTTCAGGGACCCCGTACTGTCGATCAGTCCTGTCACCATCTTACAATTCACTGACATCTTACAGTTTCTGTAAGGGTCGGGTGAGCGGTACTTCCCGAAGTCCCTCTCAAAAACTAAAGATGTGTGTCTATCATACTGACACCTCTTGAGCAAAGATTTCACTCTGGAGATTTCCTCACGGTCACCTCCAGTCGAGACAAGCTGCTCGAGTTTCCTCCCCAGGGCCTGGTACAAGCGGTGCCTGTTCAGACTCCTGAGGCTCGAGAGCTGACGGAAGAACCCCGCCACCCGCTTTTTGAAGATCTCCCACCTCTCTGACTTACTACTACAGAGATCCAACAGCGGTACCTGGCTCTGAAGAAAGTCCTCGAAGGATTGTCTCACCTCCGCTTCTTCCAGCAGGGACGAATTGAGCTTCCACAGCCCTCTTCCCATCCGATGAGTCTCTGCAACATTCAGAGAAAAGAAAATTAGACAGTGATCGGAGAACTCCACCTCAACGGCGGACACAGCAGAAAAGATGGCGTCCTCCTTCAAAAAAAACCTGTCTATTCTAGACCTACAGCTACCCCTATGGTAGGTGAAACCTCCGTGACCTGGGGTGTGCCGGATATGGACATCCACCAGGCGAGCTTCGCTGGCTATGCTATTCAACGCGACGCTATCATAAGCCAGACGATCTCCGGGACCCCCCCGGTCACGGGACCTCGTAATGGTGTTGAAGTCCCCACCGAAGACCACCTGCCGGCTCGTAAAAAGAAAGGGCTTGATCCTCAGGAAGAGACATTTGCGGTCCCACTTGGACTGCGGGCCGTAGATGTTGATGAGCCGGAGCTCTTGTCCCCTCATGAAGACATCTAGGATCAGGCACCTCCCCATTTCCAACTCAGTAACCCGTCGGCATTCAACAGCTGCAGTCTTAAAAAGGACTGCCACCCCGCTATACGGCTCGGCCGCAAGAGACCAGTATGAGGGCCCGCACCTCCACTCCCTCCGTGCTTTATAGATGGCCCCCATGTCTGTTAGTCTGGTCTCTTGCAAGAATAAAATTTCTGCCTCAATCCGGGAGAAAAAAAATCAAAGGCCGTGAAGCGAGCCGCATCTGACTTTATGCTGGCAACATTAATAGATGCCAGCGTCAACGGGGCGAGTTCCGCCATCATGGGTGATCAAGTTGGATGGCCAACTTTTTACCACTGCTATCACCTCCACCTGGGGAGGGGTCGGACACCTTCCTTTTCAGGGAAGCTCCCATTGTGTCCATCCCACCCCCCCGGTGTCCTCACCCCCGGGTTCCAGGTCTGTCCCCCCCCAGGAGGAACACTGCCCCCTGAGGGACGGACCCCACCATCCCCCGAAGGACCCTCCGGTGGTACCCCCGGCCCAGCATCCTCGTCTTGCGGCCCATCATCCGAGCCTCCGAGGACGCTGAACCGGTTGGAGAGATCAATCAGAGGGGGGTCAGCGGGCCCTTCCGTGCGCACCCTGGTGGTCGGGGGCGGGGGAGATTTTGAAGGCTTGCCAGCCTTCTTCCCCCCCGATTTGTTACGATTGGCACGTTTACTTTTGCCACCCGCTGCTGTAGGCTGCTCCTGGACCTCCTCATCAACACTTTCATACTGTGAGGACCCGTCCGAGTCAGCCGCTTTATCCTCCCTCTCCATCCTCTTGATCTCCTCTCTCACCACACTCTCCCTCAGGACCTCAGAGGCTTTTGCCACGGGCCTGGAGGAAGGAGCAGGCATCGACCCGGTTGCCCGAGACTTCACCTGCCCCCCACCCCCATGGCGTTTTTCTTGCCTCCGCACATACGCGGGGCCCCTCACCTTGGCATTGCCCTTCCTCACCGGTCCCTCAGCCCCTTCCCCTCCGCCACCACCTGCCACAGCTGCAGGAGCGCCGCCAGAGGTTTCTCCCTCACGGACTCCTCCCGCCGGGCCTGCAGCGGCATTAGAAAAGGAGCGAGGGCAGCGGCTGAGAGGGTGACCTAGGTCACCACACAAGTGACACCGAATGTCTTTACACGAGGCGGCCAGATGACCTACCCCACCACACAAGGCACATTTCTGTACCTTGCAGCTAGCGCTGAAGTGAGTGGGGTCGCCGCACTTGTGGCAGACCTTCGGTTGCCCCTGGTAGAAGACCAGGATCCTGTCCCTTCCCAGGAACGCCGAGGAAGGGATGTGGGTGACCGTGCCGCCGGAAACCTTCAGTTTAACCATGAAGGTCCAGCCCCCCGACCAGATGCCGAATTCGTCCCTGTTCTTTTTGGGGACCTCGGTGACTTCCCCGTAACGGGAAAGCCACATCATAATGTCCACGCCGGCAAGTGACTCGTTACAAGTGACCACGGTCACTCGCTTGACGGAATTTTGGCGAGACACCGCTTGCGCAACGAAGTCTCGCCATCCGGGCTCTTCCCGCACCAGCTCATAGTTAGACCAGAAGAGCTCAAGCCCCTCTGGCCGCACAAAGCTGACGTCGAAGAAGCGGGACGCCGAAGGATGTATCAGGGCAAAGATGTCATTCGCCCCGAAGCCCATCTTAAGGAGGAGCTCCACCACCTTGCTCCTAGGTGGACAAGCTTCACTGCCCCCCCACCTAAGACGGACCACATTCCTCCTTTGCGGCCCCTGCCCGGCTGTGGGGAGAGACCAAACAGTCCCTCCCTCCCTTTGGTTTTGGAAGGCAGCAAGGCTGTGTCTCTCTATCCAGAAAGACAAGTCCACTGTCCTCCCCTCTACCACTATCGACCTTTCTCCTTTTTAGAGGGCCTCCAGGAAACGGTGGTGCAAAGCGCCGTCCCTGGAGCCCGGAGGCGAGGAGACCCCCCCCAGGACCACCCCGACCCCCAGCCGCGGCCCCCGCATAACTATGTTGGGGTCTTGCGGCCAGGGGGGCAGACGGGCCAGCCCTCCCACCACTACCACCACTTGTGCCAGCACCCTCATTCGTCCTCCCACTCACTCTCCCATTCACTCTTTTATTATTTGCATTCACTCCAGCACACTCACCCACATTCACAGTAGCACTCACTCCCTCATCCATGTCACTCATATCACCATTCACTTCAGCAAACATCTCCTCAAATATATCCACTCCGCTTTTGTACTCACTCTCACTCGCACAATTGGTGAACATAGCAACATTATTTACATTTTTTACATTTTTAACATTTCCCAAACCAGTGTAGTTCCTCTCTTTGCCTGCTGGGGGCCCTGAGCTCTCTTGCTGGGAGCTACTCCAGCTCCTGTCCAGGAGCGCCGCTGCCCCTTTAAATGCCTCAGTGCTGATGACATCATGCACTCTGCCCTGGCTGGGCCTAGGAGCAACAGCAGCTCCTGGTTTCAGCTCCATTTTTTTTTCTTTTGCTGAGTTTTGTTTACTCTGGGCAGGGACGGCCACTGGCACTGCTCCCTGCTCTGCACTTTTCTTCACCCCCGCCGCCGGCTTGCCAGGGAGCGCCAGAGTCCCCGCACCCTCAGATGAAGGTAGGTGGGCCGGGGACCCCGACAACTCCCCGCCAGCTTTTGGGGGCAGTACAGCATTACTTGGAAGGGTGGGTGGGACAGAGGGCAGCGGGCCCGCAGCGGCCACGCCCCCCCGCCGGTCGCAGCCACCCCAGGCAGAGCCGCGGCCCCCTGCGAGGCCACGGCCCCCCCGGGTGACGCGAGCACAGCGGGCGGAGTCGCGACCGCTGAGGCCACGCCCCCCCACCAGTCACAGCCACCACGGGCAGAGCAGCGACCCCTTGCGAGGCCATGCCCCCCCCGGGCGACGCAGACGCAGCGGGTGGGACGACGGCCGAGGAGGACATGCCCCCCCCGCACGCCACAGCCTTTGCAGGCCGGGCAACACTCGGGGAGGCCACGCCCCCCTCACGGACCACCGCTGCCACCCCATGCCCACCACTTGAGACAGGCAAGGCCGGCCACTCCCCCTCGTCGCCCAGCGGCGGCGGAGCCCCCTGCACGGACCCCTTTTTGGGTCGACGTGCCGGAGACCCCGCTCTCACCACAGGCGCCGACATGGGAGCGACCAGCACTTTGCACCGCCTCAGCTGCTGCTTGATGTTCTGTTCGCCCTTCCTAGGCTTCTGGACCCCCACTAGCGATCCAGACTTAGCGGATCCGTACGTGGGGGGTCCAGAAGCCCCAGCACTCGCCGCCGGAGGTGCGGCCCTGGCTGTACCAACTTTACCTGGTGCCAGGCCAGCCTCCCCTGCCACCGAGGGCTGAGCCTGGACACCACCACCACAACCAGCACCGACCTCCATGTCGCTGCCCTGGTCTGAACTGTCACCAGATGCGACAGTCAGGTCACAACAGTCATCTCTCTCCCCGCTCCCTCGCTGCGGACCCACCACAGGGCCCGAGCCGGGGTGGGTAGCGGGTTCCACACAGCGGGACAGAGGGGCCCCGGGAAGAGGAGCAAAAACCAGTTGTTCCTCCACGCCTTACGCCTGCGCCTCCTGTTTCTCCTCTTCCCGGTTGCCTCATCCTCCGGGCAGACTTCATACCCAAACAACAGCGTGCCAAACCGTGCTGGGGATTCAGTCTGCCGTACTTGTTTAAGGATGAGGCAGCCCCCCTCAGAACTACTCCCGCTCCCTCCATCCTCCCCCTCGCTCCCGCTTTCCTCCGCGTTACTGGAGTCCAGCGGGAGGGCCACCTGCTCGGGGGCTATCCCGCTGCATGTTACCTGACTCACGCTGGTGTCTGCCAGGTCTTCAGGTGGAGGTGGCCCGGATGTGGTGTGGGCGCCATCTTGCTCTTCCTCCTCCTCGCTTTCCTCCACCTGGATGGGGACTCCTGACCCCCCAGGAGACCCACCGGCCATGGCCCTGAACCGGTCCTCGTTTTGAAGCTTTTCCTGGAAGGGGCCGCTGCCGGCCATGATGGTACTTCGCCGGTCCTCCAGGGCCCGAATCTCCCCTTTCAGCCGCTTGACCGTGGCGGTGACCTCCGCTCTCTTTGAGGCAGGGAGCCTGTTTTTACTGATGACCCGGGCTCCCTCCAACTCCCCCCGGAGTCTCCTGAGCTGCTTGCCGGCCTCCTCGTACTCGGAGAGGTGGGCATGAATGCGGGAGGCGTAGGTGGTAGCTGGCTCTCCCGCAACCTTGGAGCCCCAGATGTTAAGGGGGGGCCCCGCCTCACCTCTGCCGGCTGCTGCACCTCCGGGGGAAGGGCCCGCCACAGCCTTCACTTCAGGGGTCCCGGACCCTGGAGCCTTGCGGCCCCCTGGGGTCTGCTTTTTCCCCATCCCTGGGACTGGCTGACTGTGCCTTGGGCCTCCTGGTGGTGGATGAGGCCCCCCACCCCCAGCTGGCTTGCCGGAGGGTGGGAGCCAGGGGCACAGCCCCGGCGCTCAGTCCCAGGTAGAGTCCTCTTTCCTGGGAAGGGGGCAGATGGAAAGTCCTTGCAGGAAAAAAAACCTCCCTTCCCAGGAGCTTAGCAAAACCCCAGCCTGCAGAGGCTCAGCTGCGACGCTCCTCCTCTTCCAGGGTGTGTCCAGAGCTGCACTCAGTATGCTGCTGGTGCAGTCACTGTGTACATACATTACATTACTGATCCTGAGTTACATCCTGTATTATACTCCAGAGCTGCACTCACTATTCTGCTGGTGCGGTCACTGTGTACATACATTACATTACTGATCCTGAGTTACATCCTGTATTATACTTCAGAGCTGCACTCACTATTCTGCTGGTGCAGTCACTGTGTACATACATTACATTACTGATCCTGAGTTACATCCTGTATTATACTCCAGAGCTGCACTCACTATTCTGCTGGTGCAGTTACTGTGTACATACATTACATTACTGATCCTGAGTTACATCCTGTATTATACTCCAGAGCCGCACTCACTATTCTGCTGGTGCAGTCACTGTGTACATACATTACTGTTCCTGAGTTACATCCTGTATTATACCCCAGAGCTGCACTCACTATTCTGCTGGTGGAGTGACTGTGTACATACATTACATTACTGATCCTGAGTTAAATCCTGTATTATACCCCAGAGCTGCACTCACTATTCTGCTGGCGCAGTCACTGTGTACATACATTACTGATCCTGAGTTACATCCTGTATTATACCCCAGAGCTGCACTCACTATTCTGCTGGTGCAGTCACTGTGTACATACATTACATTACTGATCCTGAGTTACATCCTGTATTATACTCCAGAGCTGCACTCACTATTCTGCTGGTGCAGTCACTGTGTACATACATTACATTACTGATCCTGAGATACATCCTGTATTATACTCCAGAGCTGCACTCACTATTCTGCTGGTATACTGTATTTCTCATTCTATACTGATGCTGAGATAGAGGCTGAATTATTCTCCAGAGCGGCATTCATAATGTGTGCATTCTCTTGGGCATTATTGAATGCAGTGACTCACAGCTCGGCCGTGGGGGTCCGTTACTTCTCCCTTCGTCAGATGACTGTACAGAGTAGAAAAGACACTTCCCTAAAAGCAAAAATGTAGAACATCGCGAGGCGTCACTGGTGTCGTTAATTACTGCTCTATTGCGCAGAACAAGCAGTTAGTTGTATCTTCAGAATTGTAGCAGTTTTTCCTCAAGACTTTTTCTCTGTTTCTTTTTTATCAAATTATGTTAATTAACTTTGCTTCGCTAATGATTCAAAAACCGGAATTAGCAGCATTTAGAACTGATCAGTGATGGACGCAGGGAGAACATATAGACATCGCCGGTTACTGCTGTCCAATGACGGCGAAGTGACAGCACCGAGGATGCTGCTGACAGTTGACAGTGGGGCTGACAGCTTGTGTCTTGGCATCACCACCTCTAAGCTGCAGTGACAGGCAGCTGCCCCCGCAGGGCTCCCTGATGGAAGCTGCCTGTGACCGCAGCAGCAGGAAGACGACACTCACAACTTGCTTGTCAACACCTCTAGGTCTCAGGGGTCTTCTTTATTGCCGAGCCTCAGGATGTCTACTGAGTGTTACCGGCCATGGATACATGAGTGAGCAGAAGAATAGTGATGGGCCATTATGAGGAGCGCTGTGGCGGCAAAGTGCAAATCATACCATTGTGATGGGCTGGAACATACACTGCTCAATAAAATAAAGGGAACACTTAAACTACAGAATATAACTCCAAGTAAATCAAATTTCTGTGAAATCCAACTGTCCACTTAGGAAGCAACACTGATTGACAATCAATTTCACATGCTGTTGTGCAAATGGAATAGACAACAGATGGAAATTATTGGCAATTATCTAGACACCCTCAATAAAGGAGTGGTTCTGCAGGTGGGGACCACAGACCACATCTCGGTACCAATGCTTTCTGGCTGATGTTTTGGTCCCTTTTGAATGTTGGTTGTGCTTTCACATTCGTGGTAGCATGAGACGGACTCTATGTAACGTCCGTCTGCGGTTCTGGGCTGCAGCCAGGCAACACCCCGAGAAACACTGATACCCTTTACCCCTATACAGGGATCTGGATTTACAACAGAGCCCAGGAGGTACTGTCTGAATAGGAGCAGCGGCCAGAGCAGGACGGTCGTCAGAGTGAAGTACAAAAACGGCAGGCAATAGCAGAGTCAATTTCAAGCCAAGGTCAGAGTCAAAAACCAGGAGGGCAGCAGAGGTACAGAATCGTTAGGAAGTAGCAGAGTCAGAATATCCAGGCCAAGGTCACAAACCAGGAGAGTAGCAGAAGTACAGAATCGTCAGGCAAAAGAGGGGTCAGGAATCCAGGCTGAGGTCAGAGTCAAACAGAAATCAATCACTAAGTAACACACAGGGGAACCAAGAATATATCCGGCGGCTTGCAAGACCAGTCCCAAGGTATTTGAGGGATCAGGTCATCCCTCACAGGCTCCTGGACTGGTGATGTCATTAGGGCCGCCCCCAGGACCAGGCCAGATGGAGTTGCAGTAACCCCCTGATGACTGACAGAGGGGCGGAGCCTGCGCCCACCAGATGCCTGCACAGGAGCCACTTCTCTGTCACCACCATAACTCACGGGCGGACCACGGCGCCTCCCAGTGGCCGAGGCAGGAACAGCTGTCCCCGAGTCTGACAGTGAAGTGGCGGTCTGGGGCCTCCTAGTGGCCGTGACCGGAACAGCAGGCCTCGAATCCAACGGTGACGTGACAGACCGGCGCCTCCTAGTGGCTAAAGCTGGGACCATAGGCCCTGAGTCTGACGGCGATGTAATAGAACCACGGCGCCTCCCAGTGGCCGAGGCAGGAACAGCCATCCCCGAGTCTGACGGCGAAGTGGCGGCCCGGCGCCTCCTAGTGGCTGCGACCGGAACAGCAGGCCCCAAATCTGTCGGAGACGTGACAGTACCCCCCCTTCCAAGAGGGGCCTCCGGACCCTCAAAACCTGCTTTGTCAGGGTGAAGGAGGTGAAACCTTCTAATTAGTGCTTTTGCATGGATGTCCCGAGCAGGGACCCAGGACCTCTCCTCCGGGCCGTAGCCCCTCCAGTGTACCAGATACTGTACGGACCCTCTTACAAGGCGGGAGTCAAGGACACCCTGGACTTCATACTCCAAGGACCCTCCGACCGAAACGGGAGGAGGAGGGGACGGGACAGGGTGAATTGGGGAGCGGTACAACTTGAGGAGAGACTTGTGGAAGACATTGGGTAATTTGAAAGACTGAGGGAGTTTTAAACGGAAGGCCACCGGGTTAATCACCTCTATAATCTCGTATGGACCAATAAATCTGGGACCCAGTTTGGCAGACGGTACTTTAAGCTTGATGTTTTTGGTGGAGAGCCAAACTTTGTCTCCAACTCCCAGGTGCAGTCCTTTGGATCGCCGTTTGTTCGCTGCTGAGGTCTGTCTAACCCGGGCCCCTTTCAAGTTAGAGTTTACCTCAGACCAAATGGTTTTTAAACGATGTATATTTTTCTCTACCCCAGGAAGCTCCGACATTCTGGCCGAGAATGAGCCAAAGCGCGGATGCAGCCCGTGGTTGCAGAAAAAGGGGGTAGACTTAATGGAGTCCTGATACTGATTGTTTAGGGCAAACTCGGCTAGTGGCAGATGTTCTGCCCAATCGGACTGGTGTTCTGAGATGTAGCAACGAAGGTATTGCTCCAGAGCCTGGTTGACACGTTCGGTTTGCCCATTGGTTTCAGGGTGGTAAGCCGAGGAAAAAGATAGCTCAATACCAATGCGTTTACAGAACGCCCTCCAGAACTTTGACACGAATTGGGTACCCCTGTCAGACACAATATTGACCGGGGCACCGTGTAAACGCACCACATGTATAATAAACAGTTTACTCAACGTTTCCGAGTTAGGTAACCCCGACAGGGGGACAAAATGACATTGTTTACTGAACCTGTCCACCACCACCCAGATACACGTCTTTCCATCTGAGGATGGTAGGTCCGTAATGAAGTCCATGGAGATGTGGGTCCATGGACTCTCGGGGATGGGCAAGGACTGGAGCCAGCCGGCAGGGCGAGTATGGGAGGACTTGGCGCGGGCACAGACCTCACATGCTAAGACATAATCTTTGCAGTCCTTAACCACCGTCGGCCACCAAAAATTCCTAGATATCAATCTGGCGGTATTATTGAGACCAGGATGGCCTGCTAAGACAGAGTCATGTGATTCTCTAAGCACTTGTAGGCGAAACGCAGGCGGAACGAACAATTTGTTGGGTGGCGTAGTGTCAGGGGCTTGTTCTGGGGATTTACGGATCTCCTCCAGAAGGTCCAATGACACTGCGGACACAATGATCCCAGTGGCCAATATCGGAACTGGTTCACAGTCCTCGGCTTGTGAGGGGCAGACACTGCGAGAGAGGGCATCGGCCCTCACATTTTTTGTACCAGGGCGGAAGGTGATTATAAAATTAAACCTAGAGAAAAACAATGCCCACCTTGCTTGTCTAGGATTTAACCTTTTTGCTGATTCTAGGTATGTCAGGTTCTTATGATCGGTAATTACCGTGATCTTGTGTTTGGCGCCCTCGAGGAAGTGACGCCATTCCTCGAAGGCCCATTTAATTGCCAATAGTTCCCGATTCCCAATATCATAGTTTTTCTCCGTGGGAGAGAATTTGCGGGAAAAAAAACGCACATGGACGAAGCTGAGTGAGGGATGTAGTGCCTTGTGATAGCACTGCTCCCACTCCGACTTCAGAGGCATCCACCTCCACAATAAATGGACGGTCCAGATCCGGCTGAACCAAAACTGGGTTGGCCACAAAACTCTCTTTTAATGTAGAACAGTGGTCCCCAACCTTTTTTGCACCAGGGACCGGTTTCAAGCAAGACCATTCTTCCATGGCCCGGCAGGGTGGGGATGGAGGTGTGGCAGGGGCGGGGCTTTGGTCATAAGGGGGCAGGGCTATGGACACGGTTGTAGTGTAGCAGTGCATACTTATAATTAAATAACATTTATAATGTGACTCAACTCACCATAGGTTTTGAATGAGTGCTCCATCACCCCCTTCTCCCCATCATTGCCTTCTCCCCATCACTCCCTTCTCCCCATCACTGCCTTCACCCCATCACTGCCTTCACCCCATCACTGCCTTCACCCCATCACTGCCTTCTCCCCATCACTCCCTTCTCCCCATCACTCCCTTCTCCCCATCACTCCCTTCACCCCATCACTCCCTTCTCCCTATCATTGCCTTCACCCCATCACTCCCTTCTCCCCATCATTGCCTTCAGCCCATCATTGCCTTCTCCCCATCACTCCCTTCTCCCCATCATTACCTTCTCCCCATCATTACCTTCACCCCATCACTCCCTTCTCCCCATCATTGCCTTCACCCCATCACTCCCTTCTCCCCATCATTGCCTTCTCCCCATCACTCCCCTCTCCCCATCATTCCCTTCACCCCATCACTGCTGTCTCTCCATCACTTCCCTCATGGCCTTCTCCTCATGTCCCCATCTCCTCCAGGGCCAGGCTACACAAACACAGACCAACACACACACATACACACACACATATTATACGTACACACACATGTACACACACACACATACACATTATACATACACACAGACACCACCTCTCTCCTCTCACCTGCCCGCCGCCCGCGCTTCCTCGCTCTGACACAGCAGCGCTCCTCTCTGTGTCAGAGACAGGAAGCGCGGGCGGCGGGCAGGAAGCTGGAGGGGTCCTTGCAGCTCCGCTCCTGCTATTCCCTCTTGCAGGCAGCGGAGATGCTTGGATCGCTCCCTGCCGCCGCTACACACGCCACCCCAGCCCCCCGCTACGCCACTGACCGCCCCTGGCTCCCCTTGTGTCCGCGGACCGGCAAGGGCACTGCAGCGGCCCGGTGCTGGGCCGCGGACCGGCGGTTGGGGACCCCTGACGTAGAAAACGCCTGAATTGCCTCAGGATTCCAGTTGGCCACGTCCGCCCCTTTCCGGGTCAGATCCGTGAGTGGCTTGGCAATCTCTGAGAAACCTCTAATAAACTTGCGGTAATAATTAGCGAACCCCAAAAATCGCTGCAGCGCTTTCAGCGATTTTGGTTGCACCCAAGCCTTAATAGGCTGGACCTTGGCAGGATCCATGCGGAAGCCTTTACCTGAAACCATGTATCCTAAAAACTGTACCTCCTCAGCAAAAAAGACACATTTCTCCAGTTTAGCAAACAAGGAGTGTTCACGTAGTCTTTGTAGCACAGAACAGATGTGTTGATAGTGTGTCACAGGGTCAGCAGAGTAAATCAGAATGTCATCTAAATACACCACGACATACACCCCACAAATGTCTCTAAAAATATCATTAACAAAGTGCTGAAATACGGCAGGTGCGTTGCTGAGTCCGAACGGCATTACCAGGTACTCAAAATGGCCAAGGGGTGTATTGAAGGCAGTTTTCCACTCATCTCCCTTTCTTATGCGGACCAGATTATATGCCCCCCGGAGGTCAAGTTTAGTAAACCAACGGGCTCCTGTTAGCTGATTAAAAAGATCAGGGATGAGTGGAAGCGGATACTGGTTTTTTATAGTGATTGCATTCAACTCCCGATAATCAATGCAGGGTCTGAGACCACCATCTTTCTTCTCCACAAAGAACCCAGCCCCAACTGGAGAAATGGACGGTCTGATAAACCCTTTTCTTAGGCTATCTGCAATATAGTCATTCATGGCCTGACGCTCTGGACCTGAGAGATTAAATATTCTTCCCTTAGGGAGACGGGCATCCGGAATCAGATCAATAGGGCAATCATACTCTCTGTGAGGGGGTAGCTTTTCAGATTCTACAATAGAAAAGACATCCTCAAAATCTCTGAAAGCAAATGGTATGTGGGGGGTTTTAACCTTAACTTGGTTTACTGCCAAGGATATGCAATTTTTCTGACACTGTGGGCTCCAGCGTACAACGTCACCCAAGTGCCAGTCGATGACAGGATTGTGCTGGCGTAGCCATGGCATACCCAGAATAACTGCAGAGGTTAAATTGTCCATCACAAAAAATGACACCAGCTCAGTGTGTAAGGCTCCCACAGACATAGCAACCTTGGCAGTAACAAACTTAACCCCCTCCTGAATAATGGACGTGCCATTAATAGCCGTGGTTTTAATAGGGGCATTAAGTTTTAGTAGAGTTACACCCAGATTCCTAGCAGTCAAGGAATCCATAAAATTTCCTTCAGAGCCACTATCCACATACGCATTTAAACACAGCGATTTCTGACCACATGAAACTGAAATGGGTAAAAAAACTTTAGCCGCATCTGCGGGAAATACCTGAGCCCCTGGGCAACCATAGCCAGAGTAGTTGCCCAGAGGTCGACGTGCCAGGAGCATGGATCTCTGAGGTGCAGCTCTCTCCCTGAAGACTCCAGACTGCCGCATAGTTGTCCAAGAAAATGAGAGTGATCTTCCAGGCTGTGCACTGCAACAGGTGTTCAGGCTAAAAATCAGCTCAGTCAGAAGAAGAAAAAAAAAAGTTCAGGGAGACTGCTTTTGTATATGTTGGGTATATACACAAGAAGCAGTTAATTTTATGGCCGGATATAATGTAACGTCCATCTGCGGTTCTGGGCTGCAGCCAGGCAACACCCCGAGAAACACTGATACCCTTTACCCCTATACAGGGATCTGGATTTACAACAGAGCCCAGGAGGTACTGTCTGAATAGGAGCAGCGGCCAGAGCAGGACGGTCGTCAGAGTGAAGTACAAAAACGGCAGGCAATAGCAGAGTCAATTTCAGGCCAAGGTCAGAGTCAAAAACCAGGAGGGCGGCAGAGGTACAGAATCGTTAGGAAGTAGCAAAGTCAGAATATCAAGGCCAAGGTCACAAACCAGGAGAGTAGCAGAAGTACAGAATCGTCAGGCAAAAGAGGGGTCAGAAATCCAGGCTGAGGTCAGAGTCAAACAGAAATCAATCACTAAATAACACACAGGGGAACCAAGAATATATCCGGCGGCTTGCAAGACCAGTCCCAAGGTATTTGAGGGATCAGGTCATCCCTCACAGGTTCCTGGACTGGTGATGTCATTAGGGCCGCCCCAGGACCAGGCCAGATGGAGTTGCAGTAACCCCCTGATGACTGACAGAGGGGCGGAGCCTGCGCCCACCAGATGCCTGCGCAGGAGCCACTTCTCTGTCACCACCATAACTCACGGGCGGACCACGGCGCCTCCCAGTGGCCGAGGCAGGAACAGCTGTCCCCGAGTCTGACAGTGAAGTGGCGGTCTGGCGCCTCCTAGTGGCCGTGACCGGAACAGCAGGCCTCGAATCCAACGGTGACGTGACAGACCGGCGCCTCCTAGTGGCTAAAGCTGGGACCATAGGCCCTGAGTCTGACGGCGACGTAATAGAACCACGGCGCCTCCCAGTGGCCGAGGCAGGAACAGCCGTCCCCGAGTCTGACGGCGAAGTGGCGGCCCGGCGCCTCCTAGTGGCTGCGACCGGAACAGCAGGCCCCAAATCTGTCGGAGACGTGACACTCTACAACCCACACAAGTGGCTCAGGTAGTGCAGCTCATCCAGGATAGCACATCAATGCGAGCTGTGGCAAGAAGGTTTGCTATATCTGTCAGCATAGTGTCCAGAGGCTGGCGGCGCTACCAGTAGACAGGCCAGTACACCAGGAGATGTGGAGGGGGCTGTAGGAGGGCAACAACCCAGCAGCATGACAGCTATCTCTCCTTTGTCCAAGGTGGAACAGGAGGAGCACTGCCAGTGCCCTGCAAAATGACCTCCAGCAGGCCACAAATGTGCATGTGTCTGCACAAATGGTTAGAAACCGACTCCATGAGGATGGCCTGAGGGCCTGACGTCCACAGATGGGGGTTGTGCTCACAGCCCAACACCATGCAGGATGCTTGGCATTTGCCACTGGCGCCCTGTGCTCTTCACAGATGAAAGCAGGTTCACACTGGGCACATGTGACAGAGTCTGGAGACGCCGTGGAAAGCGATCTGCTGCCTGCAACATCCTTCAGCATGAGCGGTTTGGCAGTGGGTCAGTAACAGTGTGGGGTGGCATTTCTTTGGAGATGTGCTCGCCAGAGGTAGCCTGACTGCCATTAGATACCCAGATGAGATCCTCAGACCCCTTATGAGACCATACGCTGGTGCGGTTGGCCCTGGGTTCCTCCTAATGCAGGACAATGCCAGATCTCATGTGGCTGGAGTGTGTCAGCAGTTCCTGCATGATGAAGGCAATGAAGCTATGGACTGGCCCCCCCGTTCCCCAGACCTGAATCCAATTGAGCACATCTTGGACATCATGTCTCGCTCCATCCACCAACGTCATGTTGCACCACAGACTGTCCAGGAGTTGGCGGATGCTTTAGTCCAGGTCTGGGAGGAGATCCCTCAGGAGACCATCCGCCGCCTCATCAGGAGCATGCCCAGGCGTTGTATAGTAGGGAGGTCATACAGGCACATGGAGACCACACACAATACTGAGCATCTTTTGCTTGTCATGAGGAATTTCCACCGAAGTTGGATCAGTCTGTAATTTGATTTTCCAGTTTGATTTTGTATCATTCCAAATCCAGACCTCCATGGGATATTCATTTTGATTTACATTGATAATTGTTATGTTTTATTGTTCTGAACACATTGCACTATGCAATGAATAAAAATTTGCAACTGGAATATTTCATTCAGTGATATCTAGGATGTGGGATTTTAGTGTTCCCATTATTTTTTTGAGCAGTGTATATACTGCCCCCATAACACGAGCACACTGCCAGGTCATCAATATCAGATGGGTAGGGGTCCGACACCTGGCTCTTATAAGCTCTGGGGGTGTAGAGATAGCTCCAATCAATGTGTAGTGGCCGCTGCCGAGTGCTGCAGAACAGCTCCTATATCTTTACATTGTGCCCCACACATTGAAGGGGGCTGTATTTGGTTACTTCTGACAGCCTCTTTAATGGGACCTAGAAATTGGGGGCCATGGGTGAAAATCATTTTTATAGCCCTCTGCATGCAATATAATGGTAGCAGCTGCATACACAGATTTTTTTTTACCCTGTCCCTTATTGACCCCGTCCTTGTAGTCATTTGCCCCGATTCTTGATCCATATTCAGATTGTAACGTTTGGTTTAATACATGAACAATGTAACGGATTCTCTCTTAATGGAAAAGTCAGAAAATCAGCACATTTTCAGCTCCAGAGTTAATTTCCGTGTAAAAGGCTTTTATTAAAGGGGGTGCCCACTTTGGGAAGTCAATTTTTTTTTTCTAAGCTTAGTGCATGTCATTGGGGCAAAAAATAATTTTCATTAAAAATGTTGCACCGTTTGCGTTCTTCAGCCTCCGAGTTTCACCATCTATTGCCAACTGGCATCTACTTAAAAAAAAAAAAAATAATAATCCAAAAGTTTAAATCCCTCCCTCCAATCCTCCTCCTCTTCTTCCATTTCCAAAGTAAAGAAAAAGGATAAATATGTTTGGTATCACAGCATCCGAAAATGTCAGATTAATTCAATTAATTAATCCGAGTGCATAAAGACAAAAAGCTAAACATCAGAATTGCTGTTTGTCGCTACAGGCCCCTCCACGACCACCCACCCCCCCAACAAAAAAAAAAATGCAATAAAAATAAAATAAAAACATATGTAATTAAAATGGTATTGATAAAAATATAAATATATTGCAGCACAAAAAACAAGACTCAAGGTTAAAAAAAAATTATGGATCATGGAAGAAGGGGAGGAAAAAACGAAAGCACAAACAGGCTTATCGGGAGTAGTTAGTACGCTCCCTCTAGTGGTGCATGGTGGAAGTCAGATTTTTATATTTTGTCTCTTCTATATCTGTGCAGAGAATTTGGAGCTTTGTGTCAGTAAAACGGACCTTTGATTGGTATAACAATATTTTAGGAAACTCAAATGCCTGCACCACATCTGATCTAATGAAGCAGAACAGGATCCGAACAGACGCCAAACTAGCGGGGGCGACCTTAACAAGCAAGGTTTGTATCATTGTGAGATCAAACAGGAAACCTCCGCAGCTTTGGATGTGACTGGAGGATATGACAATATATAATGTATCTCATAGCGCTGAGCATTTTATAACGTGAACGCGCGCTGACATTGTTTAGGATTTCTTAGTTGTTGCTTCCCAAACTAAAACATGATGTGGAGACTGACACACGACACATTGTATCCGGCATCATCACATGGCCGCTCCTCGCTGTCAGTGCCTTCAGGTCACATCCCGGAGGCCAACATCTGCGGAGCTGTCCGCTGCGCTTCACTTACTGCTGCTTTATGCTAGATCCTATCACAGATCCACTGACAGCAAAGCCGGGGTGATCTCCAAACACCGGGGATCCCCTACCACGGCCAGAGAAGCACGGGGACAGTGCCAATAATGTCTGTAAAGCGCTGTGGAATTAATGGCGCTATAGAAATGAGTAAAATAAATAAAAATAAATAACTATATGTACAGCCGGTATATCCTGGGTATTCCCTGTATTCAATTATATATGTCCAGCCAGTATAACCTGCGTATCTTCGGTATTTATTATATACTTACCTAAAATTGTCTGTCATCCACTTCCGTTCGGATGTCTTCGAATCCCACAATCCACCGCTCTGCACCGGAAGTACGCCGACCGCCATATTGGAATACCCAAGTGATGGGTATTCCAATATGGCACCCACTGGTGGTACCAGGCCCGTCCGCAGTACCACCAACGGGACCCCCCCCGCCGCTGGACCCCCACCAGGACCCGCCGCCGGACCCCCGCCAGATCGCCGCCAGGACTCGCCGCCACCTGACTACACGCGCCGGATCCCGACGCTGCCAGCCCACCCACCTCGGTGCAGTCGCAGCCGGCAGGAAAGACCGTGACTTGTCGCCTGTGCTGGAGATGAGGTGCGGGCGCCCTCTGGTGGCGCCGCACCCCATCTCCAGCATAGGCCGCAAACCACTGTCTTTCCTGCCGACTGTTACTGCACGAGTGAGTGGGCAGGCAGCGGCGTGACATACACCCCACATACACACACTGCCCTCCCGATGCAATAGCATCGGGCCCACATCTAGTAGAATTATACATATACAGCCGGTATAACCTGGGTATCTCCTGTAGATAATTATATATGTACAGCTGGTATAACCTAGGTATCTCCTGTATATAATTATATATGTACAGCTGGTATAACCTGAGTATTTCCTGTATATAATTATACATGTACAGCTGGTATAACCTGGGCATCTCCTGCATATAATTATATATGTACAGCTGGTATAACCTGAGTATTTCCTGTATATAATTATACATATGCACCTGATATAAACTGGGTATCTCCTGTATATAAGTAAATATGTACAACTGGTATAACCTGGGCATCTCCTGTATATAATTAAATAGGTACAGCTGGTATAACCTGGGCATCTCCTGTATATAATTAAATAGGTACAACTGGTATAACCTGGGCATCTCCTGTATATAATTAAAGTACAGCTGGTATAACCTGGGCATCTCCTGTATATAATTATATATGTACAGCTGGTATAACCTGGGCATCTCCTGAATATAATTATGTATGTACAGCTGGTATAACCTGGGCATCTCCTGTATATAATTATATATGTGCAGCTGGTATAACCTGGGCATCTCCTGCATATAATTATATATGTACAGCTGGTATAACCTGAGTATTTCCTGTGTATATAATTATACATGTACAGCTGGTATAACCTGGGCATCTCCTGCATATAATTATATATGTACACCTGGTATAACCTGAGTATTTCCTGTATATAATTATACATATGCACCTGATATAAACTGGGTATCTCCTGTATATAAGTAAATATGTACAACTGGTATAACCTGGGCATCTCCTGTATATAATTAAATAGGTACAGCTGGTATAACCTGGGCATCTCCTGTATATAGTTAAATAGGTACAGCTGGTATAACCTGGGCATCTCCTGTATATAATTAAAGTACAGCTGGTATAACCTGGGCATCTCCTGTATATAATTATATATGTACAGCTGGTATAACCTGTGCATCTCCTGTATATAATTATATATGTACAGCTGGTATAGCCTGGCCATCGTCTGTATATAATTATATATACAGCTGGTATAACCTGGGGAGCTCCTGTATATAATTATATATGTACAGCTGGTATAACCTGGGCATCTCCTGTATATAATTATATATACAGCTGGTATAACCTGGGCATCTCCTGTATATAATTATATATGTACAGCTGGTATAACCTGGGCATCTCCTGCATATAATTATATATGTACAGCTGGTATAACCTGAGTATTTCCTGTATATAATTATACATATGCAGCTGGTATAACCTGGGCATCTCCTGCATATAATTATATATGTACAGCTGGTATAACCTGAGTATTTCCTGTATATAATTATACATATGCACCTGATATAAACTGGGTATCTCCTGTATATAAGTAAATATGTACAGCTGGTATAACCTGGGCATCTCCTGTATATAATTAAATAGGTACAGCTGGTATAACCTGGGCATCTCCTGTATATAATTAAATAGGTACAGCTGGTATAACCTGGGCATCTCCTGTATATAATTAAAGTACAGCTGGTATAACCTGGGCATCTCCTGTATATAATTATATATGTACAGCTGGTATAACCTGTGCATCTCCTGTATATAATTATATATGTACAGCTGGTATAACCTGGCCATCGTCTGTATATAATTATATATACAGCTGGTATAACCTGGGGAGCTCCTGTATATAATTATATATGTACAGCTGGTATAACCTGGGCATCTCCTGTATATAATTATATATACAGCTGGTATAACCTGGGCATCTCCTGTATATAATTATATATGTACAGCTGGTATAACCTGGGCATCTCCTGCATATAATTATATATGTACAGCTGGTATAACCTGAGTATTTCCTGTATATAATTATACATATGCAGCTGGTATAACCTGGGCATCTCCTGCATATAATTATATATGTACAGCTGGTATAACCTGAGTATTTCCTGTACATAATTATACATATGCAGCTGGTATAACCTGGGTATTTCCTGTATATAATTATATATTGTGATGCAGCAGTGTCCTTGCTATGCAGTGAAAAGGCAGTGACCCAGGAAAGTTCAAAATAAAGTCTTGTTTAATGTATAGCATACTCACAAACAGAAAGTAAAACGGTTCCTCTGGTTCGCAGCCGAGAAAACAAAGACAGTCCGCGACTGTTGCTGTGGGTGACTGCACCACCGTGTACACTGGAGGTGCCAGGCTTTTGGCTCCGCTTGGCCCTGTATTGCCTCACACAGAAAGAGCTCTGCAAAGCCTCCTGCTCGGTCTGCTTCCAAGACCAACATTGACACACCTAAACCCTCCTGCAGGAATTTTTTTTACTCTGCACTAGACTCTGTGGCCACGGGCCACTTGTAAAATCCGGGCTTACTTTTATTCTGCCTTGTGACTCACAGGAATCCTGCTGTGACCACAAGGCACTCCAGTGGACCTAATACACTTCTAAGTGCATCCTGGAGGCACATAGCGATCCTCTCAAATCACACCAGTCACTGCCTCACAATATGTACAGGTGGTATAACCTGGGCATCTCTTGTATATAATTAAATATGTAAACAAGGCATAACCTGGGCATCTCCTGTGTATAATCATATATGTACAGCTGGTATAACCTGAGTATTTCCTGTACATAATTATACATATGCAGCTGGTATAACCTGGGTATTTCCTGTATATAATTATATATTGTGATGCAGCAGTGTCCTTGCTATGCAGTGAAAAGGCAGTGACCCAGGAAAGTTCAAAATAAAGTCTTGTTTAATGTATAGCATACTCACAAACAGAAAGTAAACCGGTTCCTCTGGTTCGCAGCCGAGAAAACAAAGACAGTCCGCGACCGTTGCTGTGGGTGACTGCACCACCGTGTACACTGGAGGTGCCAGGCTTTTGGCTCCGTTTGGCCCTGTATTTCCTCACACAGAAAGAGCTCTGCAAAGCCTCCTGCTCGGTCTGCTTCCAAGACCAACATTGACACACCTAAACCCTCCTGCAGGAATTTTTTTTACTCTGCACTAGACTCTGTGGCCACGGGCCACTTGTAAAGTCCGGGCTTACTTTTATTCTGCCTTGTGACTCACAGGAATCCTACTGTGACCACAAGGCACTCCAGTGGACCTAATACACTTCTAAGTGCATCCTGGAGGCACATAGCGATCCTCTCAAATCACACCAGTCACTGCCTCACAATATGTACAGCTGGTATAACCTGGGCATCTCTTGTATATAATTAAATATGTAAACCAGGCATAACCTGGGCATCTCCTGTGTATAATCATATATGTACAGCTGGTATAACCTGTTACCACGGCTGGTCAGGTGAGGAAAATCTTCAGGAGTGGACCCTCTGGATCGTGGCACCGATGGGCCCCGGGCGAGCTGCCAGGTGGAGCCGACCCCTATACAGGGATCGTTAGGAGCAGGTCCAGGGGTTCGAGTACCATGATAGCCGGTACCGAGAGGGGCGGCTCAGAACGGACTGGAGTAGGAGCACGAGACTGTAGGCGGTAGGACCCGAAAATGATTGCAGGGCCGTACCAGGGATAGGAGGATGAAGGGGGATCACTGGAGACAGGACCGAAGTAGGACTGCGGGACTGGAGCATAGACAGTAGGACAGAGCAGGATCACTGGAGACAGGACCGGAGTAGGACTGCGGGACTGGAGCATAGACAGTAGGACAGAGCAGGATCACTGGAGACAGGACCGGAGTAGGTCTGCGGGACTGGAGCATAGACAGTAGGACAGAGCAAGATCACTGGAGACAGGACCGAAGTAGGACTGCGGGACTGGAGCATAGACAGCAGGACGGAGCAGGAACACGGGAGGCAGGACTGGAGCAGGACTGCGGGACTGGAGCATAGACAGGACGGAGCAGGAACATGGGAGGCAGGACTGGAGTAGGACTGCGGGACTGGAGCATAGACAGCAGGACGGAGCAGGAACACGGGAGGCAGGACTGGAGCAGGACTGCGGGACTGGAGCATAGATAGGACGGAGCAGGAACATGGGAGGCAGGACTGGAGTAGGACTGTGGGACTGGAGCATAGACAGCAGGACGGAGCAGGAACACGGGAGGCAGGACTGGAGAAGGACTGCAGGACTGGAGCATAGATAGCAGGACCCACGTAATACAGGACTGCGGGACTGCTGCAGGAACCACGGAAGACAAGACTGCGGGACTGCAGAGAGTACACGAGGAAGCAGGGCCCAGTGTGCCAGCAAACATGACGATCAGGCACCTCCCTCAAAGGAGGACGGCCTGATATATACCCCTGCCTGGTTTGCCATTGGTCCGACGGTGCTTCCGGCTCAGGGCACCATCGGAGCACAAGTGACAGGAGGGAGGCGTGGCCTCGGCCTACGGCGCATGCGCATTGCATGCAGAGATGCCGTCGGCCGCGGACATGTCAGAAGGGGCCACCGCGGCTGGCGAACGGCGGGGGATGCGGCACGGGAGCGAAGGCCGGGTGAGTATACAGCGGCGGCATGACATAACCTGGGCATCTCATGTATATAATTATATATGTACACCTGATATATAATTATATACAGAAGATGCCCAGGTTATATCAGCTGTACATATATGACTATATACAAAGGATGCCTGGGTTATGCCAGCTGTACATACAGTGTATAATTATATACAGAAGATGCCCTTGTTTGTACAGCTGGTATAACCTGGGCATCTCCTGTATATAATTATATATGTACTGCTGGTATAACCTGGGCATCTCCTGTATATAATTATATATGTACAGCTGGTATAACCTGGGTATCTCCTGTATATAATTATATATGTACATAAGGTATAACCTGGGCATAAAAGGATGCCAGGTGGTTGTGTGAGTGTCTCAGCCTGGGAAAACAGAGAGCCTGTCTGTGTGAGAGACACACGTGAGTGGAAGCAGTGCCCACTGCAACTGTGGTTTGGCTGGACGGGAGAAGCCCGCCAGTTGGTAGTTAGGTTGTCCATTGTTTAGTTAGTGCCGGACAGGCAAGGATTTGTTTTATGTTTTATTTCTTTATGCATTGCTTTCACCGTTAATAAACCTGACTCAGTGTCAGTTATACCCGAATCCCAGCTCTGCGCCTGAGTTTCATGCTGAACGCACGTGACCTTTGACCCCAGCAGAGGCGATCCCGGAGTGTTTTATCACATTGTGGTGGAGAACGCGGGCATCACGTTGCAAGCATGAGCATGGAGGACGTGGTGAAAGCGCTGGTACAGTCCACCGCCGTCCAGCAAGAAGCTAATTGGGTGATGATGGCCCAGCTGAAGGAGTTGGTGGACATGACAGCTACCGATCGTTCGCTTCTCCAGCAGGTGGTGCAGCGCCTGGCAAGCCTACATGAGGTTAACCTGGAAGCCGAGTCGAGAGTGATTCACGTGAGTCGGTACTGGCAGAAGATGACGACCGAAGATGACGTCGAGACATACCTGACCATGTTTGAACGGACAGCGGTACGAGAAAAATGGCCGAAGGCACGATGGGCCGGCCTGATTGCCCCGTTTCTTTCCGGTGAGGCCCAAAAGGCTTATTATGACTTAGAGCCTGAAGCTGCGCGGGACTTTGACAAACTGAAAGCCGAGATCTTGGCCCGGCTGGGAGTGACGACCGCTGTCCGTGCACAGAGAGTGCATCAATGGACTTATCAGCCGGATAAACCACCGCGGTCACAGATGTTCGACCTGATCCACGTGACGAAGAAGTGGCTACAACCCGAGGTGTTGACAGCGCCAGAGGTAATCCAGAGAGTCATCATGGACAAGTACCTGAGAGCTCTACCGCCAGCCCTGAGGAAGTGGGTAAGCCATGGAAATCCTACGACGGCAGATCAACTGGTGGATCTGGTTGAACATTACTCCGTGGCGGAAGGACTCCGAGACAACGCTACCCCACCTCGTTCTTCATCATCTCCACGTGGAACCGGTAAGACTGTTCCAGGGAGTAGGGGAGATGGAAAAATCCCTAAGACAGTGGGGGAGGAAAACGGGACTGCCCGCACTGCGAGGCCGAGAGTAACGAACTATGGTCTAAGCAAGGGGCCCGTTAGGTGTTTCCGCTGCCAAGAGATGGGACATATTGCTGCGAACTGTCCGGTCACTACTGAACCCATGCAGTGCGACGTCACAGACTCTAAAAACCGCATGTCTATGGTTGCACGGGTAGTGAGTGTGAATGCCGGTCAAAAGGATATGGAAAAACACTTGTGTGATTTAACTGTTGATGGCAAAAATGTGGTGGCATTGTTAGACTCGGGAAGTGTGGTGACTCTGGTGAAGGCCAGTCTGGTGTCAGCCCCGACTGGACCATCAGACAAATTTTCTGTAACGTGTGTGCATGGAGACACCTGTTCGTACCTCACCACGGTCATATGCATTACAACTTACTATGGGTCTGTGCAACATAAAGTGGGACTCGTCCCGGCGTTATTGCATGATGTTATCCTGGGCCGGGATTTTCCCCACTTCTGGCAATTGTGGGAGAATCAGTTGATGCCTTCGGGTAATAGTGTACATGATTCTTCTCCCAGGGCGCGTGTGGGTCCCGAACCCCGGGAAGAGGTCTCCCCGGAAGACTCAGGGGAAGAGTCTGCTGGAAATGACCTGCAGTTCCCGTTTTCAGTCATGGCGGGTGATAAGGAGGAGACCGGGGAAGAGGAGGAGGCTGACAGCCATCCACCTCCCCGTTTGCCGGATTTAGAAGTTCAGAAAGATGACTTCCAAAGCGAGCAAATAAAGGATCCTACCCTTTCTCAGGCTAGGACAAATGTAAAAGTGATAAATGGGGTACCCGTAGAACCTGGCTCTAGGCTGGCATATCCTTTCATGGTTCTGGAGAATGATTTACTCTATCAGATAGAGAAAAAGGGGGAAGACACGGTGCAACTATTAGTCGTGCCAAAACCCTACCGGCGGCAGGTGCTGGACCTGGCCCACGGACATGTGATGGGAGGTCACCTGGGAGTCCAGAAAACCACCGAAAGGATATTACACTGTTTTGTTTGGCCAGGCATGCATCACGATATCCGTGTATATTGTGAGTCTTGTCCTGACTGCCAAGCCTCTGCACCTAAGTCCCGGTTCTGTAGCCCTTTGGTACCCCTACCTATTATTGAAGTCCCGTTTGAGAGGATTGGGATGGATTTAGTTGGGCCCTTCCACGGTCTGCACGTGGACACCAACATATCCTGGTCATCTTGGATTATGCCACTCGTTACCCGGAGGCCATCCCTTTGCGGAACACGGCCACCAAGACAATTGCCAAGGAACTGGTGCATGTGTTTAGTCGGGTCGGTATACCAAAACAGATACTCACCGACCAGGGGACCCCCTCTATGTCCAGGGTAATGAAGGAGCTCTGCCGATTGTTACAAATCGAACCGTTACGCACATCCGTGTATCACCCTCAAACAGACGGGTTGGTCGAACGGTTCAATAAAACTCTGAAGCAGATGCTGAGAAAGGTGATAGACAAGGATGGGAAGAACTGGGACTATTTACTTCCATATTTGCTTTTTGCCATCAGGGAAGTACCCCAGTCTTCCACGGGATTCTCGCCTTTCGAGTTATTGTACGCCCGACGTCCTCGCGGACTGTTAGACGTTGCAAAAGAAACCTGGGAGGGTCAGGTCACTCCGTTTAAAACAGTGATAGATCACGTCACACAAATGCAGGACCGTATTGCGGCTGTTATGCCTATCGTCAAAGAACACATGATACAGGCTCAAGGAGCCCAAAAAAAAGAATCTATGATAGGGGCGCCAAGATCCGTACGTTTGCACCCGGAGATAGGGTGTTGATCCTGGTCCCCACGGTGGACAGTAAGTTCCTGGCAAAGTGGCAGGGCCCCTTTGAGATTAAGGAAAGAGTTGGTGAAGTAAACTACAAAGTATACCAGGCAGGTAAGCGGAAACCTGAACAGATTTATCATGTAAATCTGATAAAACCCTGGAAAGATCGGTCTGCTTTGTCAGCGGAGCTGGCCCGTCCCGTCTGCTCGCATACCGGACCGGAGGTACGGTTGCAGAGACTCTCTCGGAGCTGCAAAAGACTGAGGTCAGGCAGTTTCTACTTCACAACCAAAAGTTTTTCTCAGAAAAACCCGGGCAGACTACGCTAATGAAACATGACATCGTAACGGAACCTGGTGTCACAGTTCACGTACAGCCCTACCGAATCCCGGAAGCGCGCCGTGAAGCCGTTTCCCGAGAAGTGAAGGCAATGTTAGAGTTAGGAGTCATTGAGGAATCGCACAGTGCTTGGTCCAGCCCGATTGTGCTAATTCCTAAACCGGACGGCACCATCTTTTTCTGCAATGACTTCAGGAAACTGAATGCGGTCTCAAAATTTGATGCCTACCCTATGCCCCGGGTCGACGAGTTAATAGATCGGTTAGGAAAAGCCCGGTATATTACGACCCTAGACCTAACAAAGGGGTATTGGCAGATCCCTCTGGTGGAGGCTGCCAGAGAAAAGACGGCATTTGCTACCCCAGAAGGTCTATTTCAGTATGTGTATATGCCGTTTGGACTGCACGGAGCACCGGCGACCTTCCAGAGACTGATGGATCGAGTCCTGAGGCCACATAGGCAGTACGCTTCGGCCTATTTGGACGACATTGTCATTTACAGCTTGGACTGGGAGACTCATCTCCAGAAAGTACAAGCTGTGATTGACGACCTGTTGGAGGCAGGTCTAACCGCGAACCCCAAGAAATGTCACATCGGGCTAGAAGAAGCCCGGTATTTGGGGTATGTAATTGGGAGGGGTGTTGTTAAACCCCAGGTTGATAAGATTCAGGCGGTTCAGGACTGGCCACAACCTGTCAACAAGAAGCAGGTGCAAGCCTTCCTGGGGATCGCCGGCTATTATCGCCAGTTCATACCCAATTTTGCAGCCATCGCTACCCCCCTGACGGATCTTACAAAAGGGAAAGACTCCGTCATGATTAAATGGAGTTTAGCGGCTGAAGAAGCCTTCCATAGCCTAAAACGGGCACTTTGCTCTCAGCCCGTACTGGTGACTCCGGACTTCCGCAGCGAGTTTGTGGTACAAACGGATGCCTCTGACACCGGTATCGGGGCCGTACTCTCACAAGTGAGGGACGGAGTGGAACACCCAGTCCTCTATCTCAGCAGGAAGCTGAATAAACACGAGCAAAGGTATGCAGTCGTAGAAAAAGAGTGCCTCGCCATTAAGTGGGCTCTAGAGGCCCTCAAATATTACCTGGTGGGCCGAAAGTTCAGGCTGATCACTGACCATGCCCCTCTCAAGTGGATGCACTTGAACAAGGAACGGAATAGCCGGGTGACCCGGTGGTTCCTTGCCCTGCAGGCCTACACTTTTACGGTGGAGCACCGCCCAGGCGTACAGATGGGAAATGCAGATGCCCTCTCTCGAGTGCACTGTTTGGCGGGTGTCATTGCTCGACCGGAGTGGTCTGAGCAGAGGGGGGGATATGTGAGAATCATGTGAGAATAGTGGATGAGGGCAGGTATATCTCGCCCAGATTCCTTTCCTATGTGGCCTAGTCTGGTCAGTATCGCACCTGCTTACTAATGGATAGTGGGAGGTGGATATAAAAGGATGCCAGGTGGTTGTGTGAGTGTCTCAGCCTGGGAACACAGAGAGCCTGTCTGTGTGAGAGACACACATGAGTGGAAGCAGTGCCCACTGCAACTGTGGTTTGGCTGGACGGGAGAAGCCCGCCAGTTGGTAGTTAGGTTGTCCATTGTTTAGTTAGTGCCGGACAGGCAAGGATTTGTTTTATGTTTTATTTCTTTATGCATTGCTTTCACCGTTAATAAACCTGACTCAGTGTCAGTTATACCCGAATCCCAGCTCTGCGCCTGAGTTTCATGCTGAACGCACGTGACCTTTGACCCCAGCAAAGGCAATCCCGGAGTGTTTTATCACATTATGTACAGCTGGAATAACCTGGGCGTCGTCTGTATATAATTATATATGTACAGCTGTTGTAACCTGGGCATCTTCTGTATATAATTATATATGTACAGCTGGTATAACCTGGGCATCTCCTGTATATAATTATATATGTACAGCTGGTATAACCTGGGCATCTTTTGTATATAATTATATACGTACAGCTGGTATAACCTGTGCATCTCATGTATATAATCTTATATGAACAGCTGATATTACCTGGCCATCGGCTGTATATAATTATATATGTACAGCTGGTACAACCTGGGCATCTCCTGTATATAATTAGTATATAATTATATATTGTGATAAAACACTCCGGGATCGCCTTTGCTGGGGTCAAAGGTCACGTGCGTTCAGCATGAAACTCAGGCGCAGTGCTGGGATTCGGGTGTAACTGACCCTGGGTCAGGTTTATTAACGGTGAAAGCAATGCATAAAGGAAATAAAACATAAAACAAATCCTTGCCTGTCCGGCACTAACTGAACAAGGTACAACCTAACTACCAACTGGCGGGCTTCTCCCGTCCAGCCAAACCACAGTTGCAGTGGGCACTGCTTTCACTCACATGTGTCTCTCACACAGACAGGCTCTCTGTGTTCCCACTCTGAGACACTCACACAACCACCTTGCATCCTTTTATATCCACCTCCCATTATCCATTAGTAAGCAGGTGCGATACTGACCAGACTAGGCCACATAGGAAAGGAATCTGGGCGAGATATACCTGCCCTTATCCACTATTCCCACATGATTCTCACATATTCCCCCCCTCTGCTCAGACCACTCCGGTCGAGCAATGACACCCGCCAAACAGTGCACTCGGGACAGGGCATCTGCATTCCCCATCTGTACCCCTGGGCGGTGCTCCACCGTAAAAGTGTAGGCCTGCACGGCAAGGAACCACCGGGTCACCCGGCTATTCCGTTCCTTGTTCAAGTGCATCCACTTGAGAGGGGCATGGTCAGTGATCAGCCTGAACTTTCGGCCCACCAGGTAATATTTGAGGGCCTCTAGAGCCCACTTAATGGCTAGGCACTCTTTTTCTATGACTGCATACTTTTGCTCATGTTTGTTCAGCTTCCTGCTGAGATAGAGGACTGGGTGTTCCACTCCGTCCCTCACTTGTGTCAGTACGGCCCCGATACCGGTGTCAGAGGCATCCGTTTGTACCACAAACTCGCTGCAGAAGTCCGGAGTCACCAGTACTGGTTGAGAGCAAAGTGCCCGTTTTAGGCTATGGAAGGCTTCTTCAGCCGCTAAACTCCATTTAATCATGACGGAGTCTTTCCCTTTTGTAAGATCCGTCAGGGGGGTAGCGATGGCTGCAAAATTGGGTATGAACCGGCGATAATAGCTGGCGATCCCCAGAAAGGCTTGCACCTGCTTCTTGTTGACAGGTTGCGGCCAGTCCTGAACCGCCTGAATCTTATCGAGCTGGGGTTTAACAATACCCCTCCCAATTACATACCCCAAATACCGGGCTTCTTTTAGCCCGATGTGACATTTCTTGGGGTTCGTGGTTAGACCTGCCTCCCACAGGTCGTCAATCACAGCTTGTACTTTCTGGAGATGAGTCTCCCAGTTCAAGCTGTAACTGACAATGTCATCCAAATAGGCCGAAGCGTACCGCCTATGTGGCCTCAGGACTCGATCCATCAGTCTCTGGAAGGTCGCCGGTGCCCCGTGCAGTCCAAACGGCATATGCACATACTGAAATAAACCTTCCGGCATAGCAAATGCCGTCTTTTCTCTGGCAGCCTCAGCCAGAGGGATCTGCCAATACCCCTTTGTTAGATCTAGGGTTGTAATATACCGGGCTTTTCCTAACCGATCTATTAACTCGTCGACCCGGGGCATAGGGTAGGCATCAAATTTTGAGACAGCATTCAGTTTCCTGAAGTCATTGCAGAACCGGATGGTGCCGTCCGGTTTAGGAATTAGCACAATTGGGCTGGACCAAGCACTGTGCGATTCCTCAATGACACCTAACTCTAACATTGCCTTCACCTCTCGAGAAACGGCTTCACGGCGCGCTTCCGGGATTCGGTAGGGTTTTACGTGAACTGTGACACCAGGTTCCGTTACGATGTCATGTTTCATTAGCGTAGTCTGCCCGGGTTTTTCTGAGAAAAACTTTTGGTTGTGAAGTAGAAACTGCCTGACCTCAGTCTTTTGCCGCTCCGAGAGAGTCTCTGCAGTACGGTATGCGAGCAGACGGGACGGGCCAGCTCCGCTGACAAGGCAGACCGATCTTTCCAGGGTTTTATCAGATTTACATGATAAATCTGTTCAGGTTTCCGTTTACCTGCCTGGTATACTTTGTAGTTTACTTCACCAACTCTTTCCTTAATCTCAAAGGGGCTCTGCCACTTTGCCAGGAACTTACTGTCCACCGTGGGGACCAGGATCAACACCCTATCTCCGGGTGCAAACGTACGGATCTTGGCGCTACTATCATAGATTCTTTTTTGGGCTCCTTGAGCCTGCATCATGTGTTCTTTGACAATAGGCATAACAGCCGCAATATGGCCCTGCATCTGTGCGACGTGATCTATCACCGTTTTAAACGGAGTGACCTGACCCTCCCAGGTTTCTTTTGCAACGTCTAACAGTCTGCGAGGACGTCGGGCGTACAATAACTCGAAAGGCGAGAATCCCGCGGAAGACTGGGGTACTTCCCTGATGGCAAAAAGCAAATACGGTAAATAGTCCCAGTTCTTCCCATCCTTGTCTATCACCTTTCTCAGCATCTGCTTCAGAGTTTTACTGAACCGTTCGACCAACCCGTCTGTTTGAGGGTGATACACGGATGTGCGTAACGGTTCGATTTGTAACAATCGGCAGAGCTCCTTCATTACCCTGGACATAAAGGGGGTCCCCTGGTCGGTGAGTATCTGTTTTGGTATACCGACCCGACTAAACACACTCACCAGTTCCTTGGCAATCGTCTTGGTGGCCGTGTTACACAAAGGGATGGCCTCCCGGTAATGAGTGGCATAATCCAAGATGACCAGGATATGTTGGTGTCCACGTGCAGACCGTGGAAGGGGCCCAACTAAATCCATCCCAATCCTCTCAAACGGGACTTCAATAATAGGTAGGGGTACCAAAGGGCTACAGAACCAGGGCTTAGGTGCAGAGGCTTGGCAGTCAGGACAAGACTCACAATATACACGAATATCGTGATGCATGCCTGGCCAAACAAAACAGTGTAATATCCTTTCGGTGGTTTTCTGGACTCCCAGGTGACCTCCCATCACATGTCCGTGGGCCAGGTTCAGCACCTGCCGCCGGTAGGGTTTTGGCACGACTAATAGTTGCACCGTGTCTTCCCCCTTTTTCTCTATCTGATAGAGTAAATCATTCTCCAGAACCATGTAAGGATATACCAGCCTAGAGCCAGGTTCTATGGGTACCCCATTTATCACTTTTACATTTGTCCTAGCCTGAGAAAGGGTAGGATCCTTTATTTGCTCGCTTTGGAAGTCATCTTTCTGAACTTCTAAATCCGGCAAACGGGGAGGTGGACGGCTGTCGGCCTCCTCCTCTTCCCCGGTCTCCTCCGAATCACCCGCCATGACTGAAAACGGGAACTGCAGGTCATTTCCAGCAGACTCTTCCCCCGAGTCTTCCGGGGAGACCTCTTCCAGGGGTTCGGGACCCACACGCGCTCTGGTAGAAGAATCATGTACACTATTACCCTGGGGTATCAACTGATTCTCCCACAATTGCCAGAAGTGGGGAAAATCCCGGCCCAGGATAACATCATGCAATAACGCCGGGACGAGTCCCACTTTATGTTGCACAGACCCATAGGAAGTAGTAATGCATATGACCGTGGTGAGGTACGAACAGGTGTCTCCATGCACACACATTACAGAAAATTTGTCTGATGGTCCAGTCGGGGCTGACAGCAGACTGGCCTTCACCAGAGTCACCACACTTCCCGAGTCTAACAATGCCACCACATTTTTTCCATCAACAGTTAAATCACACAAGTGTTTTTCCACATCCTTTTGACCAGCATTCACACTCACTACCCGTGTCACCATAGACATGCGGTTTTTAGAGTCTGTGACGTCGCACTGCATGGGTTCAGTAGTGAGCGGACAGTTCGCAACAATGTGTCCCATCTCTTGGCAGCGGAAACACCTAACGGGCCCCTTGCTTAGACCATAGTTCGTTACTCTCGGCCTCGCAGTGCGGGCAGTCTGGTTTTCCTCCCCCACTGTCTTAGGGATTTTTCCTTCTCCCCTACTCCATGGAACAGTCTTACCAGTTCCACATGGAGATGATGAAGAACGAGGTGGGGTAGTGTCGTCTCGGAGTCCTTCCGCCACGGAGTAACGTTCAACCAGATCCACCAGTTGATCTGCCATCGTAGGATTTCCATGGCTTACCCACTTCCTCAGGGCTGGCGGTAGAGCTCTCAGGTACTTGTCCATGACGACTCTCTGGATTATCTCTGGCGCTGTCAGCACCTCGGGTTGTAGCCACTTCTTCGTCACGTGGATCAGGTCGAACATCTGTGACCGTGGTGGTTTATCCGGCTGATAAGTCCATTGATGCACTCTCTGTGCACGGACAGCGGTCATCACTCCCAGCCGGGCCAAGATCTCGGCTTTCAGTTGTCAAAGTCCTGCGCAGCTTCAGGCTCTAAGTCATAATAAGCCTTTTGGGCCTCACCGGGAAGAAATGGGGCAATCAGGCCGGCCCATCGTGCCTTCGGCCATTTTTCTCGCACCGCCGTCCGTTCAAACGTGGTCAGGTATGCCTCGACGTCATTTTCGGTCATCATCTTCTGCCAGTACCCACTCACGTGAATCACTCTCGACTCTGCTTCCAGGTTAACCTCAGGCAAGCTTGCCAGGCGCTGCGCCACCTGCTGGAGAAGCGAACGATCGGTAGTTGTCATTTCCACCAACTCCTTCAGCTGGGCCATCATCACCCGATTAGCTTCTTGCTGGACGGCGGTGGACTGTACCAGCGCTTTCACCACGTCCTCCATGCTCATGCTTCCAACGTGATGCCCGCGTTCTCCACCACAATGTGATAAAACACTCCGGGATCGCCTTTGCTGGGGACAAAGGTCACGTGCGTTCAGCATGAAACTCAGGCGCACAGTCGGGGTCCGGGTATAACTGACACTGGGTCAGGTTTATTAACGGTGAAAGCAATGCATAAAGGAAAAAAAAAACATAAAACAAATCCTTGCCTGTCCGGCACTAACTAAACAAGGTACAACCTAACTACCAACTGGTGGGCTTCTCCCGTCCAGCCAAACCACAGTTGCAGTGGTCACTGCTTCCACTCACCTGTGTCTCTCACACAGACAGGCTCTCTGTGTTCCCAGGCTGAGACACTCACACAACCACCTGGCATCCTTTTATATCTGCCCTCCCATTATTCATTAGTAACCAGGTGAGGTACTGACCAGACTAGGCCACATAGGAAAGGTATCTGGGTGAGATATACCTGCCCTCATCCACTATTCTCACATGATTCTCACAATATGTACAGCCGGTATAACCTGGGCATCTCCTGTATATAATTATATATGTACAGCTGGTATAACCTGGGCATCACCTGTATATAATTATATATACAGCTGGTATAACCTGGGCATCTCCTGTATATAATTATATATGTACAGCTGGTATAACCTGGGTATATCCTGTATATAATTATATATGTACAGCTGGTATAACCTGGGCATCTACTGTATATAATTATATATGGACAGCTGGTATAACCTGGGTATATCCTGTATATAATTATATATGTACAGCTGGTATAACCTGGGGATCTCCTGTATATAATTATATATGTACAGCTGGTATAACCTGGGCATCTCCTGTATATAATTATATATACAGCTGGTATAACCTGGGCATCTCCTGTATATAATTATATATGTACAGCTGGTATAACCTGGGTATATCCTGTATATAATTATATATGTACAGCTGGTATAACCTGGGCATCTACTGTATATAATTATATATGGACAGCTAGTATAACCTGGGTATATCCTGTATATAATTATATATGGACAGCTGGTATAACCTGGGCATCGGCTGTATATAATTATATATGTACAGCTGGTATAACCTGGGCATCTCCGGTATATAATTATATATGTACAGCTGGTATAACCTGGGTATATCCTGTATATAATTATATATGTACAGCTGGTATAACCTGGGCATCGGCTGTATATAATTATATATGGACAGCTGGTATAACCTGGGTATATCCTGTATATAATTATATATGGACAGCTGGTATAACCTGGGCATCGGCTGTATATAATTATATATGTACAGCTGGTATAACCTGGGCATCTCCTGTATATAATTATATATGTACAGCCAGTATAACCTGGGTATATCCTGTATATAATTATATATGTACAGCTGGTATAACCTGGGCATCGGCTGTATATAATTATATATGTACAGCTGGTATAACCTGGGTATATCCTGTATATAATTATATATGTACAGCTGGTATAACCTGGCCATCGGCTGTATATAATTATATATGTACAGCTGGTATAACCTGGGCATCTCCTGAATATAATTATATATGTACAGCTGGTGTAACCCGGGCATCTCCGGTATATAATTATATATGTACAGCTGGTATAACCTGAGCATCTCCTGTATATAATTATATATGTACAGCTGGTATAACCTGGGCATCGTCTGTATATAATTATATATGTAAATCTGGTATAACCTGGGCATCTTCTGTATATAATTATATATGTACAGCTGGTATAACCTGGGCATCTTCTGTATATAATTATATATGTACAGCTGGTATAACCTGGGCATCTCCGGTATATAATTATATATGTACAGCTGGTATAATCTGGGCATTTTCGTAAGCATTTCCTTACAGTGTTGGGCTGTGCGGGTTTCTGCGGTCCATGCCGTGCCGGTTGCGGTCAGGGTCTGACCTCTGCTTAATATTTCAGGTATCATGTTGTATCATTTATAAATCGGGGCAGGACACAACGTAACAAGGATTTCAGCTCCGGGGACTTTGAGGTGAGGGGTTTCTCCTAACCGCCATGATGTCTTCTAGAGAGGTGGTGATGAAGGCCGCGCTGCGCCTCAGAGTGGCATTCAGGTTGTTTCTGTATGATAATAGTGACCTAAGAGAAAGCCGGAGAGAGTAATTATGGGAGACATTTACTGGGATGAGTGTCCGCCGGTATCGTAAAGAGCGCACACTGCCCTATGTCAGGCCCAACATAACAAGCCCCTCCTGTGGTATTTTAAGGCAATGAGAAAACCTGACATACTATAACAATGGCTTCTCAGATATTAAAGGAACATGAACTGTAGCAATGGCTGAGTCCCCAGACACTGGGCAGACATAGATTGCAAGCTTCGAGGACAACTTTAGTCAACTTTCCTCCTTGTCGTCGTCCTTGGATCTCTATCATCACCAAGCAGATTATATCCTTAATGAAGCCCCATGCTTCAGCTTCTGCAGAACATCTTTGTGGCGAATGGAAAGGTAACATGAGTTTAATTTACATAAAAACCTTACTGTAGAAAGAGGTTCTGCAGGAGCTTTGGTGCATTTTATACAGACCATCTGCCTACATCCTGAAGGTAAGACAACAATCTGCCTCTAAAGGATTGAAAGAGAGCTCAGCTAATAATTAGTATTGCACATCTCTTGAATATTACATTTTTGGCTGGGAAATTGGGACAGGACTTTTATACTTGTTCCTCAAAGTGGACACTGTGGGTTCACAGACAGCAGGCAATCTCTTCTGGTACTGCACTTGATCTTTTCAGGAGTGTGATATAATGGATGAACGTAGGACAGAACTTTCCAGTAATAATAGTAGTCTACTGCTTAATTGATAGCCTTAGAACAACACGTTTCTACTCCAGAATGGGGTCTTCATCAGGATTGGTTTCCAAGCAGAATATTCTGCAGTAATATATGGAAGTGAAGAACATATTCCACTTCATTACATACTACACCTGATGAAGACCCAGTTCTGAAGTAGAAACATGTAGTAGTACTACTAATTATCCATAAATGGGGTCTTCATCAGGAATAGTTTACAAGCAGAACATTTTATAGTAATGTATAGAAGTGGAGAACACATTCCACTTGATTTCATACTATACCTGATGAAGACACAGTTACTGATATCAATAAATAGCGTCTTCATCAGGAGAGTTTACAAGCAGAACATTCTGCAGTAATCTATGTAAGGGGAGTACATAGTCTACTCCATTATGTAATATACCTGATGAAGGCCCAGTTACGAAGTAGAAACGTGTTGTAATATTGTTATCATATAAAGACGACTATGATCTTTTTCCAGAGTTCTGTCCTCTGTTTTGTCATCACAGCACGGTCCTAGGTTGATCCAGTGCCGCCCCACCTGTGATTGTCCGCTGTTTTCTTCTCTTTGAATCGTCTTTTCAGATCTTGCCAGGTTTGGGGCCGTAGATGATAGTGTTGGTGTGGTGGTGTCGACATTATTAGAGGCAGGCGGAATTGCTGATTCGCAGCCACTTCACCTTTATTCCATTTTTCACATTTTTTCATTTTTATGCAAGAAACGGAAGCAAAAAATAATGATGCTTATAAGCAAAAATCGCATTTTTTCGCTTTTCAAAAAGCATCTGTAGCAATAAATCACCCGTAACCCAGGATGCCTTGGTGACAATGAAATCTCAGATGTTCCCTACGATGCCGTCTCGCAGCTAATTTACAGCTCTAAAGACAGAAGATTATTTATATTTCTTTCCATTTCAATTCCAGTATTTGATTGCTCCCTTAACCTGCGCAGATTTAAGCAAGTAAGCGGAGAATATGATCTGTGCCGGACGCGTTACAGCCCCGGGGAAAGGAAACTGACTTGTAATTTGTTTCAGTAGCGGAAGGTTAGGCATAGTCATTGTGTCTGAGCCTTGCTGTAGGCGGCGGTACAGACGCTTCGTGGCAGCGCCGCTCCAGGCATGGCGACATGGTGCTTTGTGCACTGATACAAGGGGATTGTTACTTTTTTTTGTTTTCAGAAAAGCTTAAGAAATGGAGACTTTATAGAAAGGTGAACTCATCACACAATGAATGTTTCATTAAAGGTGCAATGGGGTCAAAAAGTGATGGAGTCCACTGTGGAAACAGCAAGATGCCCCCCCCCCCCCCCCGAATTATTCTCTCTCTGACTTCAAGAACTTTCTTCATAAATGTTAATATACAGTCATTTATGCACCATTGATATTATTCCTGGTGGGCTAGAGAGATTAATAGGGAGCATGCAGTGGGGGTTAATAGTGATACCAACTGTGGTTTACAGCGGTTATGGGATAAGATTACATTTACCTAATGATTCTCGGGGTTTAAGGGTTACCACATGAGGTGAGCTGTGACATCACCTATTGTGAAAGGTGGATTCTGTGTTATCTACTGTATATAGAGGTGTTATCAGTCATTGTACAGAAGGAAGAGGTGAGCTGTGACATCACCTATTGTGAATGATGGATCCTGTGTTATCCACTGTATATAGAGGTGTTATCAGTCACTGTACAGAAGGAGGAGGTGAGCTGTGACATCACTTATTGTGAATGATGGATCCTGTGTTATCTACTGTATATTGAGGCGTTATCAGTCATTATACAGAAGGAGGAGGTGAGCTGTGACATCACCTATTGTGAATGATGGATCCTGTGTTATCTACTGTATATAGAGGTGTTATCAGTCACTGTACAGAAGGAAGAGGTGAGCTGTGACATCACCTATTGTGAATGATGGATCCTGTGTTATCCACTGTTTATAGAGGTGTTATCAGTCACTGTACAGAAGGAGGAGGTGAGCTGTGACATCACCTATTGTGAATGATGGATCCTGTGTTATCTACTGTATATAGAGATGTGTTGTGAATTCTCTCTCTGGCTTCCCTCTGGTGATTACTGAAGGTAGTGGAGCTGGTCAGATTGACAGAGGGGTTGCGAGTTCTCTTTCTGGACTCCCACTGGTGGTTACTGGAGGTAGTGGAGCTGATCTGATTGACAGAGGCTTGACACCTGATAATGAGGACGACGATTGGAGATCTGGGGTTTCTGACTGGGATTTAAGACAGCCGACTCCCTCTATCCCTGCTGGTGATTTTCTTCCTGTTCCTTCTGAGGTCTGATGTCTCCTGCTCTTTCCCTGCATGTTAAGCTAAGTGGTTCATTTGTTATTCTGTTTGCATTTGATCTGGTTTTGTCTATCTCTGTTTCGTGGTGGTCAGCCAGCTCCGGCTGGGGCTTTTCTGAATCACCGCCCATATGTGACTGCTTGTGCCAGTTTGTTTTGTCCCCTGTTATATTGGTCTCTTTTTGCTTTGCTTACAGAATATACCAGAGTGCTGATATAGTAGGGGGCGAAGTCGTGTGACTTCAGTGTTTTTGTGCATCAGACGTGTTGGACTTTTTGCAGGGTTTTTTGCGTGATTGCAGACAGTGTCTTTCCTTTCCTGTCCTGTCTAGTCAGTGTGGGCCCCATCGTTTGCTCAGCCTATTTTCCTACCTGCGTTTGTGTTTTCATCTTGTCTCACCGACAATATATGTTTGGGGGCTATCTATTCCTTTGGGGTCTGCTCTGGGGCAGTTTAGATTTCCCCTTTCTTGCTTTAGGCTTAGTTAGCTCTCCGACTGTGCCGAGGTGTCTAGGATCATCGTAGGTACGCTCCACAGCTACTGCTAGTTGTGTGGACAGGATCAGGGGTCTGCAATCCGCTTAGTTACCAACCTCTCTGGTTTTCTGTGGCTTAGCCTGGGCCTGCTCTCCTCCTCGGTGCCCATTCATAAAAGAGGTGTTATCAGTCACTGTACAGGAAGAGGAGGTGAGCTGTGACATCACCTATTGTGAATGGTGGATCCTGTGTTATCTACTGTATATAGAGGTGTTATCAGTCACTGTACAGGAGGAGGTGAGCTGTGAAATCACCTATAGTGCATGGTGGATCCTGTGTTATCTACTGTATATAGAGGTGTTATCAGTCATTGTACAGGAGGAGAAAGTGAGCTGTGACATCACCTATTGTGAATGGTGGATCCTGTGTTATCTACTGTGTATAGAGGTGTTATCAGTCACTGTACAGGAGGAGGAGGTGAGCTGTGAAATCACCTATAGTGCATGGTGGATCCTGTGTTATCTACTGTATATAGAGGTGTTATCAGTCATTGTACAGGAGGAGGAGGTGAGCTGTGACATCAGATATTGTGAATGGTGGATCCTGTTATCTACTGTATATAGAGGTGTTATCAATCATTGTACAGGAGGAGGAGGTGAGCTGTGACATCACCTATTGTACATGGTGGATCCTGTGTTATCTACTGTATATAGAGGTGTCATGAGTCATTGTAAAGGAGGAGGAGGTGAGCTGTGGCATCTCCTATTGTAATTGGTGGATCTTGTGTTATCTTATGTATATAGAAGAATGGTCAACTGGGGACTATTCTATGGGTAGTGTTCTTGGAATCCTTTTGCAGGAAACGTCTCCTTGCAGAGCCTAAGGGTGAACAACAGGTGATACCGTAGTCTCCATACCACAGTCTGACCTGCAAAAAAAACAGTTGCAACCTCAGGAGCCATTTAAGACATATCACTCACATTAATAAGATGAAGGTGGAGATTGATGAACTTTTAGTTTGGAACTGTCTCCATGAGAAGTCTAACCTCACCATGGTCCTGGTGTCCCTTACGATGACTGCACACACTGGTATAATACAGATATGTCTTGTCCTATAATATAGTTTCCCTTATAATAAACCCTTATGACCTTTATCGGACCTCGATTCACTACAACTATTACTTTATTGACGGATGGACGTTCCCTTTAATTCTGAAACTATTTCTATATTTATATACAAATTCCTGCAGAATAAACCTTCTTATAAGTGACAAGTTCATTCTGACTGGTGGCTTGCTCAGGGTGCCGTGAAAATTGCATCAGATGACTGGGAACATTGACCTTTTCCCTCCCCTCTGTTCTAACATTAATCATAGAATCTATGTTCCGGGAGCTTTGATCTCCAGACGGGGAGAGCTTGTCTGTGAAGGACGACCAATGTCATAGGACAATTCTGCTCCTGAGAAATACAATCCAAGTTTTATGAAGTCTTTGTCATTCATCTGCTGTCACAAACACTGGCTGGGAATAGGTTTAGTTTTATTCAGTCTGCATTGGGTTGTGGGGGCGTTATTCATGATTTGGATAATGCCGCAGACTTTTCTTCTAGGGTCAAATAGCGTTGACAGCATGATAACTCAAGTTTTTGAGTTGTGAACACAGGAAAAAGTGAAAGTTGCATTGCAAAAATTGTAATGGGACCCCTACTTTTGGTGCAGTGTGAACCCCACGCCCAACCTTATAATTTAAGCTAAACCATAGACACTGTTTCAGGTTTCTTGCTCCTCATCAGCACAGGGCAACGTTCTAGGTTTCTGATTGAGATGCCTTAGACAACAAGCAGAGTCTTTGAAGAGACCAACTCAACATGAAAACCTATTTTAAAGGCAAATATCATGGGAAAGTAATATGCAAAGTTGCCCATAATAAAGTGTTGCAGAATTCAGGCATGGCCAGACGACCAGATCGGGTCTGCACTGCTTGATGTTAGTGAGGCACTGTTACTGTATCTTTATTGGGAAGAACAATTTGCATTATGTCCACTATTTATTTTTTGGGGTAGTATAAAGTGCACTGGGAACATGAAAGGGGCATTCCAAGTGCATTGACACGCCCCCAGTGCACTTTCAGCCTGATTTGCATATGACTTCTATGCTAGATTTCTCATGACTGGTACAAAAAAAAGTATCATTTTTATTTGGGGATAAGCCTCTACCTAGCCATACAGCTACTCCTCTGTGCAAAAACAAACAAACTGCTGAACAGTTCCCTTTAAATATTGTTTTTTCTAAAGCAGAATTATCTTATAAAACAGAATTTCCAAAAATGAATAGAAGAAGATGAGATAAAACAAAGGGTGATCCTGATTAATGGAAACGTTACCTGTGCAGCTTCTGTGTTCTCCTTTCTGGGCTTCTCGCCCCTCAGAGAGTTTCATCTACCTGTATATAGATTCCCAAGAGAAACTCTGCACAAAGTTTCTAACTCACAAAGTATCGAGATCGCTAGAAGATAAAGTGATTTGGTTCCGGTCTATAACGACTGAAACATTCACATTAAATAACAAATATGAAAACATTCGGCAAAAGGAGAGAAGGGATTGAGTGTTCCTCATTAAACTCGCCTATTTATAAATGCTAATGAATTTACGCTGATCCGGGGACGCTTCACATTTTAGGATAAACTGAAATCCAATACTCATTACACAGTTTCATTTTAACTAGCAGCAGGGGGTCATTCATCAGAGATCCATGTACTATGCCAAGAAGGAGCTGATTATCAAGGCAAACTACGCAGTGACCGCTGTTGTTGTGTTGTGTCATCTATTGTGCGGAGCTGGTTTGAAGATTTATGTTTTCTGCATGATATTAAAGGGGGCAGTCTCATCAGGGCAACGCTTTCCCCATGGAAGAGACTATAAGGACTATAGGGGTTGAAGAGTCCCAGTGTCTGCTCACTGTGGCATCCTCCTCTGATGTTATTATTATCCAAGGCATTTTATGGTCGGCTCAGGTGGTTGAATCATAGAATCATAGAGTTGGAAGGGACCTCCTGGGCCATCTGGTCCAACCCCCTGCTCAAAGCAGGATTCGCTAAATCATCCCAGTCAGATGTCTGTCCAGCCTCTGTTTGAAGACTTCCATTGAAGGTGAACTCACCACTTCTCGTGGCAGCCTGTTCCACTCATTGATCACTCTAACTGTCAAAAAGTTTTTTCTAATATCTAATCTATGTCTCCTCCCATTCAGTTTCATCCCATTGCTTCTAGTCTTTCCTCGTGCAAATGAGAATAAAGTTGATCCTTCTACAATGTGACAGCCCTTTAGATATTTGTAGACAGCTATTAAGTCTCCTCTCAGTCTTCTCTTTTGCAAACTAAACATTCCCAAATCCTGCAACCTTTCCTCATAAGACAGGGTTTGCAGACCGGTCACCATTCTGGTCGCTCTTTTCTGAACTTGCTCCAGTTTGTTGATGTCTTTTTTAAAATGTGGTGCCCAAAACTGGACGCAATATTCCAGATGAGGTCTGACCAAAGAGGAGTAGAGGGAAATAATGACTTCACGTGATCTAGACTGTATGCTTCTGTTAATACATCCTAGAATTGCATTTGCCTTTTTTGCTGCTGCATCAAACTGTTGACTCATATTCAGTCTGTGATCTATTAGTATACCCAAGTCTTTTTCACATGTGCTGTCACTTAGCCCTATTCCTCCCATTCTATATATGCTTTTTTCATTTTTATTGCCCAGATGTAGTACTTTGCATTTCTCCCTGTTAAAAACCATTCTGTTAGTTGCTGCCCACTTCTCCAGTTTATTTACATCTTTTTGAATCCTCTTTCTCTCTTCTCTAGTATTAGCTATCCCTCCTAGCTTTGTGTCATCAGCAAATTTAATCAGTTTACCCTCAATTCCTTCATCTAAATCGTTGACAAAGATGTTGAACAATACAGGACCCAGGACAGAGCCCTGTGGTACCCCACTTGAGACATTCTTCCAACTGGATGTGCAGCCATTTACGACCACTCTTTGGGTCCGATCACTAAGGCTGGTTTCACATTTGCGTTTTTTAGCGCTGGAAAAAAACGCATACCTGCGCATGCGTTTTTTCCCCTATATTTAACATGGGTGCGCATACCTGCGCACTGGTAAGCGCATGTATGCGATTTTCATGCGCTGCGTTTTTTTGGGGTGTGCGTTGGTATTTTCCAGACGCAGCATGTTGCATTTTTTGGCCCTGCAAAAAAGCGCATGCGCACATATGCGCACGTTTTGCGCTAAAAATGGCCATTATAGCCTATGGATGCGCATATGTGCGCACTGGCATGCTCATGTATGCTTTTTTTGCATATGCGTTTTTTTTTTTAACCATGGAATTTAGGGGTTTGGGTTAGAGTTAGGGTTAGTTAAGGGGGTTTAGGGTTAGGGTTAGGGTCAGGGTCAGGGTTAGGGTTGGGGTTTGGGTCAGGGTTAGGGTTAAGTATGGTTTGGTTAAGGGTTAGGGTCAGGGTTAGGGTCAGGATTAGGGTTAAGTATGGTTTTGTTAAGGGTTAGGGTCAGGGTTAGGGTTAGGGTTAGGGTCAGGGTTAGGGTCAGGGTTAGGGTCAGGGTTAGGGTTAAGTATGGTTTTGTTAAGGATTAGGGTCAGGGTTAGGGTCAGGATTAGGGTTAAGTATGGTTTTGTTAAGGGTTAGGGTCAGGGTTAGGGTTAGGGTCAGGGTTAGGGTTAGGGTTAGGGTCAGGGTTAGGGTTAGGGTTAGGGTCAGGGTTAGGGTTAAGTATGGTTTTGTTAAGGGTTAGGGTCAGGGTTAGGGTTAGGGTTAGGGTCAGGGTTAGGGTTAGGGTTAGGGTCAGGGTTAGGGTTAGGGTCAGGGTTAGGGTTAGTTAGGGTTTAGGGTTTGGGTTAGGGTTAAGTATGATTTGGTTAAGGGTTAGGGTCAGGGTTAGGGTTAGGGTTAGGGTCAGGGTTAGGGTTAGGGTCAGGGTTAGGGTTAGGGTCAGGGTTAGGGTTAGTAAAGTCATGGTTTGGGTAGTGTGAGGGGCCACCTAAAAATGTTGGAAAAAAACGCAAACGCGGTAAAAACGCATACAAACGCATAAAAACGCTGCGTTTTTTTCATGCATGCTCATAAAAATGCTTGAAAAAAACGCTGCAGTTGTATGCTTATGTATGCGTTTTTTCAATGCGTTTTTTTGCGGGAAAAACGCGCTGCAAAAAAAAGCAAGTGTGAAACTAGCCTAAGCCAGTTATGAATCCACCTAACAGTTGCCTTGTCCATTCCATACTTAGTCAATTTTTCAATAAGGATTGTATGAGAGACTTTGTCAAATGCTTTGCTGAAGTCAAGATATACTATATCTACAGCATTACCTTGATCCACCCAATCAGTGATACCGTCATAGAAGGAAATTAAGTTAGTCTGACATGACTTATTAGTTACAAACCCATGCTGACTCTGTGTAATCACTTCATTCTTATCCAGGTATTGACATACATGTTGTTTAATAATTTGTTCAAAGATCTTTCCTGGTATAGAAGTCAGACTCACCGGCCTATAGTTGCCTGGGTCCACCTTCTTCCCCTTTTTGAAGATAGGAACAACATTTGCTCTTCTCCAGTCTTCTGGCACTTCTCCTGTTCTCTAAGAATTTTCAAAGATTATGGAGAGGGGTTCAAAAATTTCTTCTGCTATCTCCTTCAGTACTCTGGGGTGTAATTCATCTGGACCTGGAGACTTGAATTCATTTAGGTTAGCAAAGTGTTTCCTCACTATCTTTCTGTTTATAGATATCCTGGATTCTTCTATTCCCTTAATAGGACAGTGAATAACAGTTGATGTTACATTTCCTTTCTGAGAGAAAACAGATGCAAAATAGGAATTTAAAAGTTCAGCCTTCTCAACATCCTGTCTTACCATTTCATCATTTTCATCCTGTAAAAATCCTATAGCATCTTTGACTTTTCTTTTACTTTTGACATATCCCCAAAATCCTTTATTATTGCTTTTGACATCTCTTGCAAGCCTCAATTCATTTTCAGCTTTAGGTAATCTGATTTGTGCCCTGCAGGTTCTGCAGACCGCATTATATTCTTCTTTAGATATGCCTCCCTCTTTCCATTTTATAAACATTTTTTTCTTCCTTTTTAGCATGTGCTTAATTTCTGTGTTCATCCATCCTGGTTTCCTTAAATGCTTCCTATTCTTCCCTCTTTTCGGAATTGTTAACAACTGTGCTTTGAGAATTTCAATTTTCAAGATTTCCCATCCTTCCTGGACATTTTTGTCTTTAAGGATATCCAGCCATTGGATCCCTCCAATTCTCTTTCTGAATCCCTTAAAATCTGCCTTTCTGAAATCTAACCTTGATGTCTGAGTCTTCACAGGTCTTCCGCCTCTAGTTATCCAAAATTCTAAAATAGCATGGTCACTACCTCCTAGGGTCCCAGCTTGCAGCCTGAGTATTCAGGCAGTATACCTTTCTCGCTCAGTTCCAGCCAGGTGGGTAATTATCTCCTTTGCTACTCCTGTTTTCTGTCTTCCACACCTACAACTCTGCTGAACCAAGATTCTACATAACTAAATCCTCTCAACTAATCTTTGTGTTGTTCACACATTTGTCTCTGCAATCAAGGTACCTGATAACTCTTAACCTGATACAAATCGCATTTTCAATTCTGCTGTGCCAAATTGCAGAATAAACAACTTGTCACAACTATCCTGGTGCTACCCACATTGATTCTTCTGTTCCTGTCTGTAACCGAACTCCGGGTGCAAGAAACCAAATTGCCTATACAACTCTGCTGTGTCTGTCTACCTATACTCCTGGTTCAAGATGCCAGCTATCCTATACATCTCTGCTGTTGCTGTGCTATCCGAACACTTGGCTCTGCTATACTTAGTGCTTTAGACTCCGTTTGTCCATTTGCCATCCTGCATTTCCTGCTGTTTGGTCCATGCTTATCCACTCGCCATCAGAAAAGTTCAGCTCCGCTGCATCTTCACCTCCAGTCCATGCTGCTCACCCGGACCTATGACTAGGTGAGCCATATTGAGGAGTCATTCCTGGGTCATAGCAAACTGTAGGACAACCATGAAAGCACTGCAATGGCTTACTACAGGGAAAATTCAGTGCTTCTGTCCTATGGAGTCCTGTGCTTGCAAAATGATTGTGCTATAATGTGACAGAAGAATTTTGAATGCAGCTCTGGATGTGACTGGAGAATGTAATACAAGATAAGAGCAATGTAGCAAGGTCATTAACATTGTAAATGATGAATCCATTCTGAAAGTGTAAGGAGATAGACCGCACCTCGGGTACCTGCATGCCGGGTCTGGAACTAGGAAGGCTGCATCCTCTATTCTCAGGGGGAAGCCTGAGTGGGGCAGATCTTCCCTTGCTGCCTGGTGGAGGCCAGAGAGAGAGACGGAGCTTCCTGCTCACAGGAGGGGGCGGGGAGAGCCAGAAAAGGGCGTGCAGCAGGCAGATAAAAAGGAAATGTGCAGGAAACCAGGGAGTATTGGGGCCAGGGCAGAGCAGCGCGCAGAGCGGTGAGTGGTGCGCCCTGCCCCCCTTCCCTCAGAGAGTACCGGCACTGCAGCAGGCCGCATAGAAAGAGCCCTGTCGCCTCCAGAGCCAAGCGTGTACAGTAGCACGCCGGAGAGCGAGACTGCTGCGGAGCCGTGCAAAGCAGAACAGAGCAGGGCTGTATACCCTGGGCAGAATCATGCAGAACTGAGCCGTGTACATAGAGCAGCGATGTGCACACTGAGTGGAGCTGAGCCAGCCTTGCCGCAGCCAGAGGGCGGGGCACCATGTCCTGAGAACACCAGCAGTGTGCGAGCCAGTGCCTGTCGTTGCCGGCTGCCAACAGCGGGGACCAGAGAGAACGGGACACATAGCTCCCAAGTGTCCCGGATTTGGCAGAGCAGTCCCGTTTTTGATTGCATGTCCTGCTGTCCCGGGCGGTAGCTTATTTTTCCCGCATTTCACTGTGCTGCCACGCCCCCCCAGACAGACCCACCGGCCACCGCAGCCCCACAGTGATGAATCCCAGTGCCGATCACTGGGTTCTCCAGTGCACACAGGACCTGTGATGAGGTCACAGGAGGGGAGGAGTCAGGAGTCACATGATCAGGGGCGTCCGATGCCCTTGATCATGTGACCCCTGACTCCTCCCCTCCTGTGACCTCATCACAGGTCCTGTGCACACAGCCCTGACCCCTGAGTGCCTGCAGGACTCTGTTGTGCTGATGCTGGACGAGATGAAGTTTGTGTGGCGCCCCCCGGGGGTATGGTCGCCACAGTGGTTTTGCCTTCCTCCAGGGGAGGGTAATGCCAGGCTTGGAAGCAGTGATGGGTCTCTCCAGCAGTTAACCTAATGCATGCAACACAGTTCCACTCCAGGCCAGCAGGGGGAACTCTGAACCTGGATTAAGGGGAGGGGTGCCCTCTGAGGGCCAAGAGGAAGGAGTGGTCAGATAGTCTGCGGAGGGTGAAGTGTGCAGACGTGTGGAAAGAAGCTGGAGGTGGTTGAGCTAGGAAGGAGAGCTCCCTCAGCTTGAGAGCGCACAGAACTGGAGCCTGGTCTTCACGGCTGTACGGATACTAAAGGTCCTACAGCAGATACCAGAGGAGAAGGAGGCTGTAAATGCCCTACTCTCACCAAAGACTTGGGACACAACAGCAATTGACTAGTGAGCCAGGACTCAGGAGAGGAGTCCCCGAGAGAGGCTACAGCTGTCTGTCATACAAGTATAGTTCTAGGAACATCCGAAGAGAGGCATTCCGGAGTAACTAAGTACTGGAGTGCTTCACACCACAAGGCGCTAGGAAGGAGATTGCACAGCCCTTCTGCTGAGGGAGAATCCTGATCTGCTTCCAGGCTAACATGCTCCAACACCATCTGTAATCAGGACCCTGGACTGCATATACTAAGTAAAGGTAGAGAAACTACAACCGCTGTGTCTTGTCTGTTCCCTACGCCCCCAGCCCTGCTACATCCCCGTGCCAGCTACATCTACACTGCCCTGGGACTACAGCTCCACCTGTGGGGAGCTTTTACATCTTTGCTGCACCCTACCATCAGTCCCAGCGGATCTGTATGCATTGTTGGCCTAACACCATACTTGCCAAACACCACGGGTGGCGTCACAAACTATTCTACCATTAACTACATCTCCCATTGCTTGGGCGCCCAGGGCCATGGACCGGGTCACCGCTGCTGTGACACATTCCCCTGACACCGGCCTGGTACTGAGTACCCCACAGCCCTGGGAGGGTGACCCAACTTGGCATCACGAACAGGATTACGGAGCCCGGTATCCCCGGGTCCTGTGTGCCATAGACTGTGATTGTGGACTGTGTGAATTTGGCGCCAATTGCCGCCATTGCCACGCTGCTTGGCGCGGGGAAAAAGAGGCGGGCCTTCGTGGGCGGAGCCTGCCGCAGAGCGCGAAGAAGCGAAGTGCCGCACGGGAAGAGAGGACAGCGAGCGAGAAGAGGAGCTGAGGCCTACAGCCCAGAGCGTCGGGCCTGTGAAGCGGCCGCCGGTGAGCTCACACAACCCCCGGCCCTGGCCAACGTCCACTAGGGGGGGAGAAGATGTCTGAGCCAAACGGCGATGCAGCTGCAGGCACCGGTGCCTATCCCGCGGTACCGCCAGGAGGAGCGTCCACCGCAGCGGTCCCCATAATGCCGCTATCCATGCCCTACATACCGGGAGCGGCCTGGCTACCGCAGTACTTGGGTGAGTCGCATACCCTGAGTGAATTTAAAGAGAGACTGTGCAGTTTGTTTAAAGTATACCCTTTGACTGAGAACCAGAAAGTGAATATCCTGATTGGACAGCTAACGGGTGCAGCACAGAGAGAGGTGAAATCCTGGCAGGACACTGATAAAGAGACTTGCAAAGGTCCTGGCCAAACTGAAGAGTACCTTTGACACCGGCACTGCAGCTGAAATCAAGATGAGGTTCTTTGGCTGTAAACAGAAGGCACAGGACAGTATCAGAGACTATGCTCTCAACCTGCAGGAGGCGCTGCGAGTAGTCAAGCAAGTTGATCCTGAGAGCATAAAGGAAGAAGATAAACTGTTGAAGGAGCAGTTCATTGAAGGACTCCTGTCCAGTACCCACAGAGGACAGTTGCATATCATCACCTTGCAAAACCCTGATCTGGACTTTGCTGAATTTAAGGACAGGGCAATTCGGGTACTGCAGGAGTCCACTGACAGCCGTCCAGCGCCCCCTAGGCGCCTAGCGATCACCTACCATCAGGAAACAACATTTTTCCTTCCATCCCTGTGGAGGCTGATGCACAGACTCTGGATAAAGATCCAACCGAGGAGCTGCGTCTTCAAGTCCAGGAGCTGACCAAAGGGATGGCTGCACTTACCAAAACCGTGCAGTCCCTACAAGTGTCCTCCAAAGACAAGGTCCAGCTTGCTTCCAGTCCAGAGGATGCCCCGTGGCTCCGGAGGAGGAGAACCCCGCCACTTCGAGGAAGGAACAATGATCGCTATGACCAGGACGGACGTCCCATCTGTCGGCGCTGCTACAAGGCAGGTCATCTGGCCAGGTACTGTCCTTTAAACGAGCAACCCCTGGGGCAAAGTGTCAACCCCCAGGAGTAGGTTCAGCAGGCCCAAAGAACTGGAGAGCCAAGTATGTGGGAGGGATACCAATCCTTCCTGTGGTGATTGACGGCATCCCCATGAACGCTTTGCTGGACACTGGCTCCCAGGTGACCACTATGCCGTACATTCTGTACAAGAGATATTGGGCTGATTCCGAGCTTACCCGTGGCCCAACTGATGAACTAACAGTAGTTGCTAGTAACGGTCATACCTTGCCACAGATTGGGTGCAAAGAAATTACTGTTAAGGTGGGGCGGGTAGAGTTAAAGTCTCAAGGTTTAATAGTTGTTGATATTGACTGACGTGAATGCAATCCCATGATGACTCTTGGTACAAATGTGTTATGAGTTCATTTTCCCCTTCACCATTGAGGTCTGATGAACTCCCTCTTCTGGTGAAGGAAGGTAATGAGGCTGATTACCAAGCACCTGAGCTGGGAGAGGATGACTGGGCGACGGGGATCTCTGACTGGATATAAGGCAGCCGACGCCCTTCTGCCTCGCTGGTGATTTCTCTGTGATATTCTAGGAGACCAGTCTGATTCCTGCTCAAAAGCTAAGTTTTCTGCTTTGCCTTTTTGCATTTGTGTTTTGGTTTTAGTTTGCCTTGCTTTTCTGGATTCTGCCATTCCCTGCTGGGGTGAGCTGAATTCCTTTTTGCTCTGTCTTCAAAAAATACCTGAGTACTGACATAGTCTTTTTGAAGCCTAGCGTCTTCAGGGCCTTTTTCCCTGTCAGTCTGTTGGCTCTTATTTTGATAGGGTTTTTCGCGGATTGCAGACAGCAGCTTTCCTATCCTGTCCTATCTAGTTAGCTTGGGCCCCATCATTTGCTCAGTCTATCTTTCTATCTGTGTTAGTGTTTTTTCTTCTTGCTTCACCGTCATTATATGTTGGGGGCTGCCTATTGCTTTGGGGTCTGCTCTGGGGCAGTTTAGATTTCCCTTTCTGTCTTTAGGCTATTTAGCTCTCTGGCTTTGATCGAGGGGTCTAGGGCACCGTAGGAACCACCCACGGCTACTGCTAGTTGTTGATAGGTTCAGGGGTCTGCAATCCGATAGCTGCCAACTTCTCTGGTTTTCTGGACTTAGCTAGCATTTCTGTTTTTGCCCCCTACGGTGACTCATTCATAACAGAATCACTAGCCATACCGCAGATCCTAGGGTACTCAATAGCAGGAAAGAATTGTAAAAAAAAAAAAAAAAGTGTGTATATTTTTTCCTCTATATCTCTGAGGCCGTAGGGGGAATTTTTTTCTCTCTCTCAATGGAGATAAAGCAATTGTCTGATCGTGTGGAGCAGCTCGCTGCAGAAGTGCGGGGAATTTCCGCCTACCTTGCTCATTCACATGCTGCTGAACCAAAGATCCCTACTCCTGATGTGTTTTTTGGGGATCGGTCTAAATTTTTGAATTTCAAAAATAATTGTAAATTATTTTTTGCCTTGATGCCTAACTCGTCAGGGAGCTCCGCGCAGCAGGTTAAAATTGTTATCTCTTTGCTGCGTGGCGATCCCCAGGATTGGGCGTTTTCTTTGAAACCTGATGATCCTAGTCTGACTAATGTGAACGCATTTTTTCAAGCCTTGGGGTTGTTGTATGATGAACTTAATGCTATTGATTAGGCTGAAAAGACCCTGTTGGCATTGAGCCAGGGTCGAGATTCTGCAGAATTGTACTGTCAAAAATTCCGAAAGTGGGCGGTCCTTACTGCCTGGAATGATAATGCCTTGGCAGCTCTCTTTCGGAAGGGTTTGTCAGAAGCCGTAAAAGATACTATGGTGGGATTTCCTGTTCCCTCTGGTCTGGACGATTCTATGTCATTAGCCATTCAGGTTGATCGGCGTTTACGTGAATGCAGGACTGCACGAGAGGTGTTGCCACCTGTTGAACAAGTGTCTGAACCTATGCAATGTGATAGAGTTTTGTCACGGGAGCAAAGTCAGGAGTTCAGAAAGCGTAATAAGCTGTGTTTTTTTTGTGGAGATGCCTCGCATATTATTTCTGTCTGTCCTAAACGAGAGAAACGTTTTGCACACACATTTTTTCTGTTGGTGGTGTTCAACCTAAGTTTCTTCTGGCAATTACTCTGATCTGCTCCCTGTCCACATTTTCCGCCAAGGCTTTTGTGGATTCGGGAGCAGCCCTGAACCTAATGGACTTGGATTTTGCTAAATCTTGTGGATTTCCTATGACACCTCTGCGGACGCCTAACCCTTTGAGGGGGATTGATGCTACTCCTTTGGCGAAAAATAAACCTCAGTTTTGGACCCAGGTGGTAATGCGGGTCGCCCCAAACCATCAAGAAAATTGCAGATTTTTGGTGTTGCATAATTTGCATGATACCATTGTTCTGGGGTTTCCCTGGTTGCAAATTCATAATCCAGTTTTGGACTGGAAATCTGTGTCTGTGGTGAGTTGGGGTTGTTGGTGTGCCCTTAGTGAGGCTTCGGTCTTTTCCACCTCTCCTCAGTCGCATGATGTTCCTGACTATTTGGCGGACTTTTATGATGTATTTAGTGAGAATGAGTCTGCGTCTTTGCCTCCTCATAGGAGTTATGACTGTGCAATTGAACTGAGCCCGGGGTGTAAATTTCCCAAGGGTCGGCTCTTCAATTTATCTGTACCCGAGCACGAGGCTATGTGATCCTATATTAAGGAGGCGTTGGAGAAGGGTCATATTAGACCATCCTCTTCACCATTAGGTGCTGGGTTTTTTTTCGTGGCCAAAAAGGATGGTTCATTAAGGCCTTGTATTGATTATCGTGCCCTCAACAAAATTACAATTAAATATCAGTATCTGTTACCCCTGATTTCGGATCTATTCTCCAGAGTTAAAGTTGCTTGCTGGTTTACCAAGCTTGACCTCAGGGGGGCGTATAATCTTATCCGCATTAAGCATGGGGATGAATGGAAGACGGCGTTTAATACTCCAGAGGGACATTTTGAGTACCTGGTGATGCCTTTTGGGCTCACTAATGCCCCTTCTGTCTTCCAGTGCTTCATGAACGACATTTTCCGAGACTTTGTGGATAAATTTTTGATTATCTATCTGGATGATATTTTGATCTTCTCCAAGGATTGGGATTCTCATGTGGAACATGTTTGGATGGTGTTCCGGATTTTGAGGGAGAATTCCCTGTATGTCAAAGGATCAAAATGCCTTTTTGGGGTACAGAGGATTTCATTTTTGGGATTTATTTTGTCTCCGTCAACTATTGAAATGGATCCGGCCAAGGTACAGGCCATTTATGATTGGGTTCAGTCCACTTCTTTGAAGGCCCTTCAGAAGTTTTTGGGCTTTGCTAATTTTTATCAGAAATTTATAGCAAAATTGTCTAGTATTGCCAAGCCATTGACTGATCTGACTAAGAAGGGTGCTGATGTGTTGAATTGGTCTCCGGAGGCTGTTTCTTCCTTTCAGGAGCTGAAGCGAAGATTCACTTCTGCCCCGGTTTTGCGGCAACCTGATGTCTCACTCCCGTTCCAGGTAGAGGTGGATGCTTCTGAGATTGGTGCAGGAGCTGTTTTGTCCCCAAAGGATCCTGTAACATCTAAAATGAATCCCTGTGCTTTCTTTTCCCAAAAGTTCTCCCCATCTGAACGTAACTATGATGTGGGGAATCGGGAACTGTTGGCCATGAAATGGGCATTTGAGGAGTGGAGACATTTGTTGGAGGGAGCTAAACATCAAGTCGTGGTCCTCACTGACCACAAGAATTTGATTTACCTGGAGTCGGCCAAACGCTTGAACCCTAGACAGGCTAGATGGGCCTTATTTTTTACACGTTTTGATTTTGTGGTCTCTTTTCTTCCTGGCACTAAGAATGTCAAGGCTGACGCTCTTTCTAGGAGCTTCTTTGCTGATTCTCCTGTGGTGACCAAGCCTGCTACCAACTTAGGCGAAGGGGTAGTTCTTTCTGCCATCTCGCCCGATTTGAGACGTGCTCTGGAAGAGTTCCAGGAGGACAAACCTGAGCGTTGTCCCAGTGGAAAGTTGTATGTTCCTGACCAGTGGAAGAAGAGAGTGATGTCTGAAGTTCATTGCTCTGCATTGGCTGGTCATCCAGGTATTTTTGGTACTAGAGATCTGGTGAGTCGGTCTTTTTGGTGGCCCGCCTTGTCTCGTGATGTCAGGAATTTTGTGCAGTCCTGTGGGACTTGCTCCCAGTCTAAACCTTGTTCTCGCTCTAGTGGGTTGTTGATGCCTTTGCCGGTCCCCAGGAGGCCATGGACCCATATTTCAATGGATTTCATCTCTGATATGCCTGTCTCTCAGAGAATGACTGTTATTTGGGTGATTTGTGATAGGTTCTCTAAGATGGTTCATCTTGTATCACTCCCTAAGTTGCCATCTTCTTCTGAGTTGGTGCCCCTGTTTTTGCAACAGGTGGTTCACTTGCATGGGATTCCTGAGAACATTGTATCTGACAGAGGAGTTCAGTTTGTGTCTAGATTTTGGAGGACGTTCTGTTCCAAGCTGGGAATTCAGTTGTCCTTCTCCTCTGCGTTTCACCCTCAGACCAATGGGCAGACGGAGAGAACAAACCAGACCTTGGAGTCGTATTTGAGATGTTTTATTTCCGCTGATCAGGATGATTGGGTTTCATTTTTGACCTTGGTCGAATTTGCTTTAAATAATAGAGCTAGTTCTGCCACTTTGATGTCACCTTTTTTTGTAACTTTGGGTTTCATCCTCGATTTTCTTCAGGGCAGGTGGAGCCTTCTGCCTGCCCAGGTGTTGACACAGTGGTGGAGAGAATGCACCAGATCTGGGACCAAGTGGTGGATAAATTATCTCTCTCCCAGGAAAAGGCCCAGCGGTTTTCAAACTGACATAGGACCGTTGGTCCCCAGTATAAGGTGGGTGATATGGTTTGGTTATCATCAAAAAATATCGCTATGAAGGTAGCTTCTCCTAAGTTTAAGCCTAGATTTATTGGGCCTTACAAGATTTTGGAGATCATTAATCCGGTCTCTTTTCGGTTGGCTCTTCCTGTCACATTTAAAATCCATAATGTGTTTCATAAGTCCTTGTTGAAGAGGTTTGTTGAACCAGTAGTTCCTGGGGTGGCACCTCCGGAACCTGTATTGGTTGAAGGTAAGATGGAATATGAGGTAGAGAAGATACTGGATTCCCGTCTGGCTAGACGGAGACTCCAGTATTTGGTTAAGTGGAAGGGTTAAGGTCAGGAGGATAATTCCTGGGTCTCTGCCTCTGATATTCATGCCAAAAGATTAGTGCGTGCCTTTCATCGGGCTCACCCTGATCACCCTGGTGGCGTGGATGAGAGTTCGGTGACCCTCCTCAAGGGGGAGGTACTGTTATGAGTTCATTTTCCCCTTCACCATTGAGGACTGATGAACTCCCTCTTCTGGTGAAGGAAGGTAGTGAGGCTGATTACCAAGCACCTGAGCTGGGAGAGGATGACTGGTTTTCTGGACTTAGCTAGCATTTCTGTTTTTGCCTCCTACGGTGACTCATTCATAACACAAATGTAATTGAAAACTGTCTGTCCGAGGTTATTGTATTGTTGCAACAGGTGGCTGAGACTGCTGGTTCCGGAGAACAGCGAGTCCTGTAGAAGGAGATCCGAGCCCTGATGCAAAGGCAACAGGTAGAACTCTCTCTGGCGGAGAGATTGACAGCATCAGAGTGAGTGATGCTTTTCCCATTGTAATACCCCCCAGGAGTGAAATGTTGATATGGTGTCGGGCAGCTATAGGCCTTAGAGGGAGGGATTACCAGGCATTGGTGGAACCGGTATACTCTGAAAGCAGGCCCACTGTCCTGACAGCCACAGGGGTGGTTGATGTACAAAAGGGGAGAGTACCTGTACACCTTTTAAATTGTGGAGAGGAGGAAGCCACAATACCTCAGTACGCCACAGTTGCCAAGCTGCTCACTGTTAATAACAACTCATTGCAGGCAGCAGAGCCCTTGGTCTCATCCGACCGGGTGGAGGACAACGGCTCTGGAAAGCAGCTAGAAGAGTGGTGCCAGCAACTGCAGGTGGGAACTGACTCTATACCTTCATACCAGAGAAATGGGGTCTACAGAGTGACACAAGAGTATAAGCGGGTATTCAGCAAACACCCACTAGATTTTGGACAGGCAAAAGGGGTTCAACATCATATCCCCACGGGAGACCATCCAACCATAAAAGAGAGGTACAGACCTATACCCCCAACACAGTACCAATGTGCTAAGAGTATGCTGAAAGAGATGAAGGAAGCTGGGGTTATCAGGGACAGTTGTAGCCCATGGGCAGCTCCCATAGTTTTGTAAAGAAAAAGGATGGTACCATGAGAATGTGTGTTGATTACAGGAAAATTAACAGCATTACACATAAAGATGCCTACCCATTACCTAGGATTGAGGAATCCTTAGCTGCACTTAAAACTGCTAATTACTTTTCCACCTTGGATCTCACCAGTGGGTATTGGCAGGTTCCCGTGGCAGAGGCAGATAAGGAGAAAACAGCATTTAATACTCCAATGGGTCTCTGTGAGTTCAATTACATGCCATTCGGGCTCTGCACTGCTCCAGGAACTTTTCAACGGCTGATGGAGTGATGGCTGGGACACATGAACTTTGAGACAGTCCTGTTGTACCTGGATGATGTCATTGTTTTCTCCAAGATCTATGAAGAACATCTGGAACACCTGGCTGAAGTATTTGAAGCTTTATCCAATTTTGACCTGAAGGTGAAGCCTTCCAAATGCCACCTCCTGAAGCCTAAGGTACAGTACCTTGGTCACGTGGTCAGTGCAGAAGGTGTGGCTCCAGATCCTGACAAGGTCACGGTCATCCGGGACTGCAAGAAGCCCAGCAACCTCCACGAGGTATGCCAATTCCTTGGACTGGTAGGCTACTACTGGAGATTCATCAAAGGCTTTACTGAGATAGCTATCCCAATGCAAAACCTTCTAGTGGGGCAGTCCAAGAAAGGCAAGCAGAAGAATTCCACGTTTGAATGGACTGAAGAATTGGAGAAGTCCTTCACCAGATTGAAAATGGCCCTCACCGGTGACAAAGTTATGGCTTACCCAGATTATGACAAACCCTTTGTGCTGTACATGGATGCCAGCAATGTTGGATTAGGAGCAGTAGTGTCGCAGGTACAGAATGGAAAAGAGAGAGTGATCTCCTACGCCAGCAGGAAGCTGCGTCCCACTGAGAGGAACCCGGATAATTACAGTTTTTTCAAGCTGGAGTTCCTTGCCATAGTCTGGGCTGTCACCGAAAGGTTCAAGCATTACCTAGCTTCTGCCAAGTTTACAATCTTCACGGACAACAATCCGTTGACCCACTTGGACACTGCAAAACTGGGTGCCCTGGAGCAGCGGTGGATGGCTCGGCTGTCTAACTATGAGTTTACTATCAAGTACCGAGCAGGGCACAAGAATGCCAATGCGGATGCGCTATCCAGGATGCCTAATTTGCCAGATGCAGGAGAAGACCCAGAGGCTCTGGAAGAGATAGAGTTGCCTCCCTTCCACCGACCACTGGCGGCCCAGCGTGCTCAGGGGGTGAGAGACAGGCGGTCTGGCTTGAAGGAGGTCACCCTGAATCCATTGCCCCATCATGACTGGGCCGAAGCGCAAGATAATGACCCTGCAGTCCGCCTGGTGAAGGAGCTACTGCTACAAGCTGACTCACGCCCAGGTTTGAGTGCTCCTGAAGAAACCCAGCAGTTGTGGAAGGAGAAAGGTCGGCTGTTTATATATGAAGGGAAGCTATATCGGAGGAGTATCAATACCCGCACTCATGAGCTAGTCTGGCAGGTGGTGGTCCCAAAGAGAGATGCATCAATGGTCCTGGAAGAATACCACAATGGAGATGGACACTTTGGATGGAAGAAGTTGGAAACGTTGCTCTGAGAGAGGTTCTACTGGACTGGCATGAGGAAAGCCATTGAGAGGTGGTGCTGGGAGTGTGGACAGTGTAACCTGCGCAGAAAGGATAGAGACAGCCAGAGAGCTCCTCTGCAGTCCATCATCACCAAACAGCCACTTGAGTTGGTGGCCCTGGACCATGTGAAGCTGGTTCCTAGCCTGTCAGGTTACCTCTATGCCCTTACCATTGTGGACCACTATTCAAGATTCCTGGTGGTTGTGCCTGTCAAAGATCAAACTGCCAGAACAGCGGCCAGAGCGTTCCAACTGCACTTCTGTAGACCACATGGGTACCCTGAGAGAGTGCTTACTGATCAAGGTCCAGCTTTCGAGGCAGAAGTGTTTCATAAATTCTGTAACCTGTATGGTTGTAAGAAGATCCGGACAACACCCTATCACCCACAGACCAATGGCATGTGCGAGAAGATGAACCAGGTAGTGAATGACCTGCTGAAGACATTGCTCTTGGAGGAGAGAAATCTGTGGGCCGAAAAGTTGCCAGATCTGGTAGACCTCTACAACCATATTCCCGTGAACTCTACCAACTGTACTCCAGCATACCTGATGAAAGCCAGACCTGGTAAGCTGCCTCTTGACTTGGACATGGGAGTCCTGACACCTGAAGTGGCGTCCCCAGATGCTGATTGGGACATGGGGAGGCAGCAACAGTACAGAAGAGTTCAGGAATGTGTGGAGAAGAGTTTGACCCAGGCAAGACAAAAGCAGGAGAAGCTTTACAACCAAAATGCACCTGCCGTCCCTTTGTCGCCGGGAGAGCAAGTCTTGAAAAGAAAGAGAAGATTGCACAAATTGGATGATCAATGGGAAGCTGAACCTTATACCATTCTGCCCTCAAATTTCGATAATACTAAGGTGTGCCTCGTGAGTAAAGATGGAGGAGAGACCTCAGCAGCGGTATCAAGAGATCATTTAAAGTTGTGTCCTGACCAGTTGGAAGAAAGAAAGAAGAGAAGAACCAGATAACATTCAGCCCATCGTGGAAGAAGAGAATGTCAGCACAGTGCTTGGAGAATTCCCTGCGAATTGGACTAAAGTGAACGATGCTATAGTGGTGCCAGTGTTGTTGTTTCCCCAAGCGGTAGCACAGGAAGATGTGACTCAAGAGAATCCGGAGAATTGGGTAGAAGATGCCACACCAGCAGTGGGCCAGAGAACCCTCGCCCTGCCAGTGGTGAACCTGTTGTACCCATGGTGAGTCTAAGAGTCCATAAGAGAATGCTACCCAGTTTACCCACATTAGAGTTACGCAGGTCTACCCGCACCACACAAGGCATACCTTAGATACCGTATATAAAGTAATGTAAATGTGCAAATTGTGGAAATTGTGTATGTAAATATGTAACTGTTTTTCAAGTTTTGTGCCTACAGGTAACCTGTAAGAGTTTCCTTTGGAGATTTGTTTCATGGACACTGAACCACAGGACTTGTGTGTGGTCAAAAACTTTATTTGTAAATAATTTACCATTTGCCAGGAATGGACCATGGACATTGATGCTGGACTTATCATCATAGGACCATTTTTGAGCTCTTGGTTTTTGTACATTTTTCCCTTTTTCAAATCTTGTACAAATTATTATTGTTGTTTATATGTTATTCATGTTTTCTTTTATTCAGCCCAGGAGTGCTGACTTGCACTAGGGGGAATGTGGCGCCCCCGGGGGTATGGTCGCCACAGTGGTTTTGCCTTCCTCCAGGGGAGGGTAATGCCAGGCTTGGAAGCAGTGATGGGTCTCTCCAGCAGTTAACCTAATACATGCAACACAGTTACACTCCAGGCCAGCAGGGGGAAATCTGAACCAGGATTAAGGGGAGGCATGCCCTCTGAGGGCCAAGAGGAAGGAGTGGTCAGATAGTCTGCGGAGGGTGAAGTGTGCAGTGTGTGGAAAGAAGCTGGAGGTGGTTGAGCTAGGAAGGAGAGCTCCCTCAGCTTGAGAGTGCATGAACTGGAGCCTAGTCTCCACTGCTGTACGGATACTAAAGGTCCTACAGCAGATACCAGAGGAGTAGGAGGCTGTAAATACCCTGCTCCCATCAGAGACTTGGGACACAACAGCAATTGCATAGAGATCCAGGACTCCGGAGAGGAGTCCCCGAGAGAGGCTACAGCTGTCTGTCATACAAGTATAGTTCTCTGAACATCCGAAGAGAGGCATTCCGGAGTAACTAAGTACTGAGCCGCACGTATACAAGGTGTACGGAGTGGAGCTGTATGTACGAGGTGCACGGAGCAGAGCCACATCTGTACGAGGTGTATGGAGCGGAGCCACACGTGTACGAGGTGTGCGGAGCAGAGCTGCACGTGTACGGGGTGTACGGCGCAGAGTCGCACGTGTACGAGGTGTACGGAGCAGAGCCGCGTGTGTACAAAGCAAAGTCACACGTGTACGAGGTGTACGGAGCAGAGCTGCACGTGTACGAGGTGAACGGAGCATAGTCGCACGTGTACGAGGTGTGCGGAGCAGAGCCACATGTGTACGAGGTGTATGGAGCAGAGTTGCACGTGTACGAGGTGTACAGAGCTGAGCCGTGTGTACGAAGCAGAGCCACATGTGTACAAGGTGTACGGAGCGGAGCTGCATGTGTTTGATATAGAAGGTTTGCACATGTGCGAGGTATGCGGAGCAGAGCCGCACGTGTACGAGGTGTGCGGAGCAGAGCCGCAAGTGTACAAGATGTGTGGAGCAGAGCCATGTGTACAAGGTGTACGGAGCAGAGCCACGTGTGTACGAGGTGTACGGAGCGGAGCCGCACGTGTACGAGGTGTACAGAGCAGAGTCACACGTGTACGAGGTGTACGGAGCAGAGCCACGTGTGTACAAGGTGTACGGAGCAGAGCTGTGTGTACGAGGTGTACGGAGCAGAGCCACATCTGTACGAGGTGTATGGAGCAGAGCCACGTGTGTATGAGGTGTACGGAGCGGAGCCGCACGTGTACGAGGTGTACGGAGCAGAGTCGCACGTGTACGAGGTGTACGGAGCAGAGCTGCGTGTGTACAAGGTGTACGGAGTAGAGTCCCACGTGTACGAGGTGTACGGAGCAGAGTCGCACGTGTACGAGGTGTACAGAGCATAGTCGCACGTGTACAAGGTGTACGGAGCATAGTCGCACGTGTACGAGGTGTATGGAGCAGAGTTGCATGTGTACGAGGTGTACAGAGCGGAGCTGTGTGTACGAGGTGTGCGGAGCAGAGCCGTACGTGTACGAGGTGTGCGGAGCAGAGCCGCACGTGTATGAGGTGTACGGAGCAGAGCCACATGTGTACAGGGTGTATGGAGCAGAGTCGCACGAGTATGAGGTGTACGGAGCAGAGCCACGTCTGTACGAGGTGTACGGAGCAGAGCCGCACGTGTACGATGTGTATGGAGCAGAGTCGCACGTGTACGATGTGTACGGAGCAGAGTCGCACGAGTACGGGGTGTACGGAGCAGAGCTATGTGTGTACGAGGTGTATGGAGCAGAGCCGCACGTGTACGAGGTGTACGGAGCAGAGCCGCACATGTACGAAGTGTGCGGAGTGGAGCCATATGTGCAAAGAGTGGAGCCGCGTGTATTCGAGGTGTACGGAGGGGAGCCGCGTGTGTAGGAGGTGTATGGAGCGGAGCCGTGTTTGTACGAGGTGTACGGAACGGAGCCCTGTGTGTACAAAGTGTACGTGTACGAGGTATATGGAGCAGAACCTCGTGTTTACGAAGTGTATGGAGCAAAGCCGCATGTGTACAAGGTTTACGGAGTGAAGCCATGTGTGTACAAGGTTTACAGAGCGTGGCCGTGTGTGTACAAGGTGCACGGAGCAGAGCCGCATGTGTACGAGGTTTGCCGAGTGGAGCCGTGTGTGTGCGAGGTGTATGCAGCAGAACCGTGTGTGTACAAGGCATACAAAGCGGAACCATGTGTGTATGAGGTGTCCCGGATCCAGCGGGACAGTCCTGATTTTGATAGTCTGCCCCGGCCAGGAGCTTACTTTTCCAGCGGACACAGGAGTACACGGCGGAGCCCCAAAGAGAACTTTAAAATTCACACGTGACATTCCACCGGAAGCGACGTGCTGGAAGCTGACCGGAAATGAGGTAATTTCTGGAGGAGATTGTGACGGAACCATGGAGGCACTTCACGGAATGCTTCAGATCCATCACCATGTCCTCCTCCGATAGCGTGGACAGCAGGATCACCTTGGACTCAGGGATGCCGGCCATGTGAGTGGATCATGATATGTCTTGCACCAGGAGGCTCAGGGGGGCATTACAATGGGAGCCGGGCTGCTATAGTATCTTTATAGAATCTTTCTTTCTCGCTCTGTTTCTTTCTCTCTAATCTTTCTTTCATCTGTATCTTTCTTTCTCTCTGTTCTTTCTTTCCCCTCTTCCTTTCTCTCTCTCTGTTCTTTCTTTCTTTCACCTCTTTCTTTTTCTCTCTAATCTTTCTCTCTGTTCTTTCTTTCCTCTCTTCTTTCTTTCTCTCTGTTCTTTCTTTCCCCTCTTCCTTTAGCTCTCTCTGTTCTTTCTTTTGCTATGTTCTTTCTTTGTTCTTTTTTCCCTTTCTTTCTCTTTCTAATCTTTCTTTCACTCTCTGTTCTTCCTTTCGCTCTCTCTGTTCTTTCCTATCTTTCTCTTTCTGTTCTTTCTCTCTGTTCTTTCTGTCTCTGTTCTTTCTGTACCATCTTTCTTTCCCATCTCTCTCTGTTCCTTCTTTCATTCCCCTCTTTCTCTCTGTTCTTTATTTCTTTCCTCTCGCTCTCTCTCCGTTTTCTTTTTTCTCTCTCTGTTCATTCTTTTCCTCAGTACCAGTCAGTGTGCCCACAGTACCAGCTACTGTGCCCTCAGTACCAGTCAGTGTGATCAGCAGTGCTAAATGGGTGTGTTTTGGGCATGGACATGGGTGTGGCTAGCTGTAAAATGTGTGTGGTTGGGGCGTGGCCTAAAATTTGCCACGGCGCGTTCAGCGCGCTGCAGCTTTTGTCCCTCTTTCCCTTCTTCAAAAGTTGGGAGCTATGGGGACGTACAGCGTGGATCCCGTGACTATCAGAAAGCAAGGCACAGAACGCTCTGTGTCCGTGTGTATAACACATGTGCACCATACGAGTGACCGAGGACAGGACAGACCTTTGTACCCTGACCGTGCCGTTAAACAACTTCTGAGCCACATGGGGCCCGTTCCAGATCGTGATGCCTTTTACCGTCAGCTACGCTGGTGTCGCTTGACCGAGACTGTGAGGAGAGTTGTGCAGGAGTCTCGTCGAGCTTAGACAGTAGTCGTGGCCCTTACCTTTGTAGGAAACTACAGTATATGGACTAGGGTCAGTGGAAGGTACTGGAGACCGACCACTGTCACCAGAAGACGGGGTATGTTGGCTGCTTGACTCCATTAATGAGGACACTGCGTCGGCCGTTGCTGGCACCATTGAGTTCGCAGCAGCAGCTACAGTATTAGGACTTCCTTATACGTTTGCTAATATTTGAACCATTGTATTGTACTGTGCCTTTAAAACTGTTTAACTCTTTACCTCCCTGCGTGGAGTATTTCCCCTGTAAATAAACCTGTTAACTCTTGCTCTGCCTGCGTCCCGTCACTGCATCCCGCGTTCCTGCTCGTTACTCTTACAAAATCAACAGAACTTTTCCAACTTTGAACCAGTTTATTTTCTTCTCACTTTTCCAACTTCTCTAAATCCCACTCCCCAGGTGCATAAATGCCCTCTATCCTTCCTTCATGTTCCTGCATCAGGGGATCCAGCTTGTTGGAAACCTAATTTGCAAACACATTGACTTTCTGAATAGAAATAAGGAGATAGCTGGGAAGCTTCTACTTAATCCCAGCATCAGCAGAACATTGCAACACAAAGATATCAACAGTTCAGACACATACATGTGCTTCTCACAAAATTAGACTATCATCAAAAAGTTAATTTCTTTCAGTTCGTGAATACAAAAAGTGAAACTCATATTATATAGAGCAGGGGTGGGCAATTAATTTTCCTGAGGGGCCACATGAGAGACCATGAGGCTATGTGCACACGTATGCAGAAAATTTCTGCATGAAAACAGGACTCCTTCCCAGAAAACGCGCATTTTTATCCACGCGTTTTTGCCGCAATTTTATCCACACGTCCCCCGACACATAGAAAATAGCCAGAAATGCAGAATTTACCGCAAAATTAACGAGCATGCTGCGTTTACCGCAAAGCGTTTTTTTCGCGGTAAAAAGCGCATCAATATGCACAAAAAGTGCGAAATGCATTAAAATGAATGGGAAGCTTCTTTTAAGCGTTTTTTGAGCAGATTTTTTGGTACATCCACGTGAAAAACGCTGTGTGTGAATACAGCCTGACTGTTGTGGAGGGCCGAACCAAGAGCTTGAAATTAATTCTACTCAATGTTAATTTATTAATATTAATTGTATCACTTAATATTGAGCAGAATTAAGTATGCTAACACTCCCCTATATGTCTTTAGCCCCCACAGACCCTTATATACAGCATAAGCCCCACACAGCCTCCCTATATGCAGCATGAGCCTCACAGAGCCTACAATATATGCGGTATGAGCCTCACATAGCCTCCCTATATACGGCATGAACCCCACACAGCCTCCCTACCAGGGGTGGGATTCAGCCGGTTCTCCCCGGTTCGGTGGAACAGGTTGCTAAAAAAGCAGCCGGTTCCCCGAACTGGGGAGAACCAGAGCGGCGATCCGGGACCTTGTTGCAGCGGCCGGCGGCGCGCGCAAGTTTACACCATCACACCACGGAGCGGAGGAGGAGAGGAGCCGAGGAGGGACTCTTGCGCTGCTCCCTAGCCTGCAGTACATGCAGGCCACCCCGCCCGCCGGATACCGCACACTGATACATCACGTGCACGGTGCACACACTGTGACCCGGCAGCCCCCGCGCACTAATACCTGCTGCAATGCAGTGCGGCTATTGGGTGCGTGAGTCATGTGTCTGTCTCATCTCTGACTGGAGTCACACGCGCATGCCGTTACCCAATCAGTGTGACTCCAGTCTGTCTGACCATCCTGTGTGACCTCACCTGCGGCTGCCATCATCTTCATCATCACCCCGGGGGCCCGGTCACCAGCGCGGTGGTGTGGCAGTCACAGTCACCAGTTGGCAGTTACTGTGTTTGTGTGTGCGCAGTGCGCACGGCCACGGACGGTGGAGCAGGACAGTGCGGGGGTGCTGGGGGCCATCCAGGAGGCCTGGTCAACCGCCACCGAGACTTCAGACACAAGCCTACCACTCCAATGCCAGGTCAGAGCCCAACACGGTGACATCATGACACTGTCAAGTAACACCATGTGTGCAGCTGCTTGCCCCAAAATGTGCCCTGAAATGTCCCAAGTTTGCCCTGGGCCTGTGCTGCATGCCCCAAAACAGGGGTCCTCAAACTGCGGCCCGCGGGCCACATGCAGCTCACCAAGGACATCTATCCGACCCGTTAGCCCCGCCGACATTGAACATCACTATAGTTCAATGCCGGTGGGCCCTTTATTCGCGGGCGGAGCTACAAGGTGGCGAGGAAGGACTTGCGGCCTTCCATATGCAACACAGGTGCAGGACTACTATGCTGCCTATGGGCGATTATGCTGCCTTTTGGGGACTACTATGCTGCCTATGGGGGATTATGCTACCTTTTGGGGACTACTATGCTGCCTATAGGGGATTATGCTGCCTTTTGGGGACCTGTGCTGCCTATAGGAAACAATGCTGCCTATTGGGGACCTGTGCCTGCCTATTGGGGACCTGTGCTGCCTATAGGGAACAATGCTGCCTATTGGGGACCTGTGCGGCCTATAGGGAACAATGCTGCCTATTGTGGACCTGTGCTGCCTATAGGGAACAATGTTGCCTATTGGGGACCTGTGCCTGCCTATTGGGGACCTGTGCTGCCTATAGGGACCTGTGCTGCCTATAGGGAACAATGCTGCCTATTGGGGACCTGTGTCTGCCTATTGGGGACCTATGATGCCTATTGGGGACCTGTGCTGCCTATTGGGACTTTTAATTACCGTTAGGACGCAGACAGACTGTCGTATGAATCAGAATGTAGTTGACAGCCTGGCCAGCTGGTCAGTCAAGTGAGACAGCTGCATAGAAATATATGCAGCTGTCACACTCGGGTCAGGAGAGCCGCTGGGCAGAAGGTGCACTATTATGATCTCATTCAAATTTATTTTTTTTCAACTGTTTGACTGTGCCCCTAGGTAAAGGTGTTTGTAAATGGGTGTGGCTTAATAATGGGTGTGGCTTAAAATAAGTGTGGCTTAAAAATGGGTGTGGTTTTCCTACACACAAACCCAGAACCTGCTGTTAAAAATTTGAATCCCACCCCTGCTCCCTATATACAGCATGAGCCCCACACAGCCTCTCTATATAAGGCATGAGCCCCACACAGCCTCCCTATATACAGCATGAGCCTCATAGAGCCTACTACAGATGCGGCATGAGCCTCACACAGCCTCCCTATATACGGCATGAGCCCCACACAGCCTCCCTATATACGGCATGAGCCCCACACAGCCTCCCTATATACAGCATGAGCCCCACACACCCTCCCTATATACAGCATAAGCCCCACACAGCCTCCCCATGTACAGTATGAGCACTACACTGCCTCCCCATGTACTGCATGAGCCCCAGTTTCCCCATATACTGCATTAGCCCCACACAGCCTTCCCATGTACAGCATGAGCCCCACACAGCCTCCCCATATACTGCATGAGCCCCACACAGCCTCCCTATATACAGCATGAGTCTTACAGTCTCTCCACATACTGAATGATGCCCCACACAGCCCCCCATATATTGCATGAGGTCCCCACAGCCTCCCCATATACTAATTGAGCCCCACACAGCCTCCCCATATATTGCATGAACCCCACATGGCCTCCCTATATACTGCATGAGCCCCACACAGCTTCCCATAGCCTCCCCATGTGCTGCATGTCACCCCCATAGAATCCCCTTATGCTGCCTGTCACCCCCATAGAATCCCCCATGTGCTGCCTGTCACCCCCATAGAATTCCCATGTGCTGCCTGTCACCCCATAGAATCCCCATGTGCTGTTCGTCACCCCCATAGAATCCCCATGTGTTTTACGTCACCCCCATAGAATCCCCATGTGCTGTACATCACCTCCATAGAATCTCCATGTTCACCCAAATAGAATCCCCATGTTCACCCCTATATTCATACACATATTATGTGAAATACGTTTGGACATATGTTTATTCAGAAGTGCAGACTATAGCCACATTAACCCGTTCATTTATCTACAACACGGTCACTTGCTGACCCGTGGATCTGCCGCAGTGGATAATTTTTTATATTCTGTATTAAAGCTCCATCTGGTAAGTAGAATTTGATTATATTAATTCTCTTTGCATTGGGTAAGACCCTATTTGCACTGATCTCTCCAGCAGCATTCCTTGTATCTCAGTAAATTAGAATAATTAACAAAAAACACAGTCAAAGGCTTCCTAAGCGTTTAAAAAGGTCCCTTAGTGTTTCAGTAACTCCATAATCATGGGTAAGACTCCTGACATGACAGATGTCTAGAAGCCAGTCATTGACACACTCCACAAGGAGGGTAAGCCACAAAAGGTCATTGCTAAAGAAGTTGGCTGTTCACAGAGTGCTGCATCCAAGCATATTAATGGAAAGTTGAGTGGAAGGAAAAAGTGTGGTAGAAAAAGGTGCACAAGCAACCGGGAAAACCGCAGCCTTGAAAGGATTGATAAGAAAAGGCCATTCAAAAATTTTGGGGAGATTCACAAGGAGTGGACTGCTGCTGGAGTCATTGCTTCAAGAGCCACCACGCACAGACGTATCCAGGACATGGGCTACAAGTGTCACATTCCTTGTATCAAGCCACTCATAACCAATAGACAATGCCAGAAGCATCTTACCTGGGCCAAGGAGAAAAAGAACTGGACAATTGCTCAGTGGTCCAAGGTGTTGTTCTCAGATGAAAGTAAATTTTGCATTTCATTTGGAAATTAAGGTCCCAGAGTCTGGAGGAAGAGTGGAGAAGCCACAATCCAAGCTGCTGGAGGTCTAGTGTGACGTTTCCACAATCAGTGATTGTTTGGGGAGCCATGTCATCTGCTGGTGTAGGTCCACTGTGTTTTATCAAGACCAAAGTCAGCGCAGCCGTCTACCAGGAAATTTTAGAGCTCTTCATGCTTCCCTCTGCCGACAAGCTTTTTGGAGATGGAAATGTCATTCTCCAGCAGGACTTGGCCCCTGTCCACACTGCCAAAAGTACCAATATCTGGTTTGCACACAACAGTATCACTGTGCTTGATTGGCAGCAAACTCGCCTGACCTTAACCCCATAAAGAATCTATGGGGTATTGTCAAGAGGAAGATGAGAGACACCAGACCCAGCAATGCAGACGAGCTGAAGGCTGCTATCAAAGCAACCTGGGTTTCCATAACCCCTCAGCAGTGCCACAGGCTGATCGCCTCCATGCCACTCCTCACTGATGCAGTAATTGATACAAAAGGAGCCCCGACCAAGTATTGACGGCATTTACTGAACATACATTTCAGTAGGCCAACAATTCGAATTTTAAAATCATTTTTCAAGCTGATGTTATAAAGTATTCTAATTTACCAAGATAATGACTTTTGGGTTTTCATTGGCTGTAAGCCATAATCATCAACATTAACAGAAATAAACACTTGAAATAGATCACTCTATAATGACTCTATATAATATAGAAGTGTCACTTTTTGTATTGAAGAGCAAATAAATTAACTTTTTGATGATATTCTAATTTAGTGAGAAGCACCTGTATGTCAAATGACCAGAAAGTGCAAACCAGAGCAAGCAAAACTAAATATTCTCCCAAACTTTAGAGCATTTCCAATGTCCTTCAGTTGACCTCAGAGCTGAACTCAGAAAATAATACAGGATGCAACTCAGGATCAGTAATGTTGTGTATGTGCACAGTGACTCCACCAGCAGAATAGTGAGTGCAGCAGCTCTGGGGTATAATACAGGATGTAACTCAGGATCAGTAATGTATGTACACAGTGACTGCACCAGCGGAATAGTGAGTGCAGCTCTGGGGTATAATACAGGATGTTACTCAGGATCAGTAATGTAATGTATGTACACAGTGACTGCACCAGCAGAATAGTGAGTGCAGCTCTGGAGTATAATACAAGATGTAACTCAGGTTCAGTAATGTATGTACACAGTGACTGCACCAGCAGAATAGTGAGTGCAGCTCTGGAGTATAATACAGGATGTAACTCAGGTTCAGTAATGTATGTACACAGTGACTGCACCAGCAGAATAGTGAGTGCAGTTCTGGGGTATAATATAGGATGTAACTCTGGATCAGTAATGTAATGTATGTACACAGTGACTGCACCAGCAGAATAGTGAGTGCAGCTCTGGAGTATAATACAAGATGTAACTCAGGATCAGTAATGTAATGTATGTACACAGTGACTGTACCAGCAGAATAGTGAGTTCAGCTCTGGAGTATAATACAGGATGTAACTCAGGATCAGTAATGTAATGTATGTACACAGTGACTGCACCAGCAGAATAGTGAGTGCAGCTCTGGGGTATAATATAGGATGTAACTCAGGATCAGTAATGTAATGTATGCACACAGTGACTGCACCAGCAGAATAGTGAGTGCAGCTCTGGAGTATAATACAAGATGTAACTCAGGATCAGTAATGTAATGTATGTACACAGTGACTGTACCAGCAGAATAGTGAGTGCAGCTCTGGGGTATAATACAGGATGTAACTCAGGATCAGTAATGCAATGTCTGTACACAGTGACTGCACCAGCAGAACAGTGAGTGCAGCACTGAGGTATAATATAGGATGTAACTCAGGATCAGTAATGTAGTCTATGTACACAGTGACTGCACCAGGAGAATAGTGAGTGCAGCTCTGGGGTATAACACAGGATGTAACTCAGGATCAGTAATGTAATGTATGTACACAGTGACTGCACCAGCAGAATAGTGAGTGCAGCTCTGGAGTATAATACAGGATGTAACTCAGGATCAGTAATGTATGTACACAGTGACTGCACCAGCAGAATAGTGAGTGCAGCTCTGGAGTATAATACAAGATGTATCTCAGGATCAGTAATGTAATGTATGTACACAGTGACTGCACCAGCAGAATAGTGAGTGCAGCTCTGGAGTATAATACAGGATGTAACTCTGGATCAGTACAGGATCAGTAATGTAATGTAATGTATGTACACAGTGACTGCACCAGCAGAATAGTGAGTGCAGCTCTGGGGTATAATATAGGATGTAACTCTGGATCAGTAATGTAATCTATGTACACAGTGACTGCACCAGCAGAATAGTGAGTGCAGCTCTGGAGTATAATACAAGATGTAACTCAGGATCAGTAATGTATGTACACAGTGACTGTACCAGCAGAATAGTGAGTGCAGCTCTGGGGTATAATACAGGATGTAACTCAGGATCAGTACAGGATCAGTAATGCAATGTCTGTACACAGTGACTGCACCAGCAGAACAGTGAGTGCAGCACTGAGGTATAATATAGGATGTAACTCTGGATCAGTAATGTAATCTATGTACACAGTGACTGCACCATCAGAATAGTGAGTGCAGCTCTGGAGTATAATACAGGATGTAACTCAGGATCAGTAATGTAATGTATGTACAGTGACTGCACCAGCAGAATAGTGAGTGCAGCTCTGGGGTATAATACAGGATGTAACTCAGCATCAGTAATGTAATGTATGTACACAGTGACTGCACCATCAGAATAGTGAGTGCAGCTCTGGAGTATAATACAGGATGTAACTCTGGATCAGTACAGGATCAGTAATGTAATGTATGTACACAGTGACTGCACCAGCAGAATAGTGAGTGCAGCTCTGGGGTATAATATAGGATGTAACTCAGGATCAGTAATGTAATGTATGTACACTGTGACTGCACCAGCAGAATAGTGAGTGCAGCTCTGGAGTATAATACAAGATGTAACTCAGGATCAGTAATGTAATGTATGTACACAGTGACTGCACCAGCAGAATAGTGAGTGCAGCTCTGGAGTATAATACAGGATGTAACTCTGGATCAGTACAGGATCAGTAATGTAATGTATGTACACAGTGACTGCACCAGCAGAATAGTGAGTGCAGCTCTGGGGTATAATATAGGATGTAACTCTGGATCAGTAATGTAATCTATGTACACAGTGACTGCACCAGCAGAATAGTGAGTGCAGCTCTGGAGTATAATACAAGATGTAACTCAGGATCAGTAATGTATGTACACAGTGACTGTACCAGCAGAATAGTGAGTGCAGCTCTGGGGTATAATACAGGATGTAACTCAGGATCAGTACAGGATCAGTAATGCAATGTCTGTACACAGTGACTGCACCAGCAGAACAGTGAGTGCAGCACTGAGGTATAATATAGGATGTACAGTAACTCAGGATCAGTAATGTAATGTATGTACAGTGACTGCACCAGCAGAATAGTGAGTGCAGCTCTGGGGTATAATACAGGATGTAACTCAGCATCAGTAATGTAATGTATGTACACTGTGACTGCACCAGCAGAATAGTGAGATGCTGGGAGTTGCCATCAGTCATCATCAAACCTGAGCTATACAGGAACTACATTACTGATGAGGCTCAGGCAGTATAACAAATAACCTTTTCAATCAAGATACCTTATAGATGACATTGTCTCTGATTAGAGTTGTTCTCTTTCTTTTCTCCATCTTGTTCAGATGCTGTGATGACTTTTCTCATCCACAGCTCATTTCTGCAGGCTTCCTTTGTACAGTCTTGTGCAGCACATCCCCACATGATGCCCTTAAAAATAGCAATGTCTTTATAATGCTCTTGAATAAAAATACCTGCCCTACGCTGAGCCCCTGAATAAATAAATGCCCATCTCCCTTTGCTCCCAATACTGTGTCGGCACCCATCCCCCCTTCGCTCCCCATACTTTGTCCTCAAATACCTCCACATCTTATTACAATAAGGCCACAGTCACACGTTCAGTATTTGGTCAGTATTTTACACCAGTATTTGTAAGCCAAATACAAATGGGAGACAAATACAGAAGTGGTGACGTGTTTCTATTACACTTTTCCTCTGATTGTTCCAGTTCTGATTTTGACTTACAAATACTGATGTAAAATACCGACCAAAAACTGAACGTGTGAATATGGCCAAAATCTTTGGTGACTTCAGCTCCATTGGAGCACTTACCACCAATGTTGTATGCGCCTCTTCGACACCAGCAAGTGATGTCAGCAAATCACTTGATCATCTGATCACGATGCTGAAATTGCCCTGACCCGGAAGACCCTGAAAGACGTGGTGCCGGCGCAGCACCTTCTCAACCTTGTCAAGCTCACAGTCAGCTCAGAGAATAGCTGACTCCCACTATGGGGGGGCAGCAAAATGTAGCCGCCGGGGGAGACACTTCAGACCGTCGCATCAGGTGGCCCGACGGAGTTCCCCTGCCGGCTGCGCCCTGGGAAAATGCCCGACCTGCCCTCCCCTAACACGATCCTGCTTACAATGACCAGATTAACATGAAAAAGTTAAAATACCTTCTGTCTTCACATTTAGGAAGAGGTTTAGTTTCCCCTTTGGGCAGGGCCGCCATCAGGGCATGACAGCCCTTACTGCTGTATGGGGCCCGATGAACATCAGTACAGAAGGGGGCCCGCAGATCAGGGGCCCCGCTCCTATGCTGCCAGTCATCAGGCCCCAAAGTGCTGTGCGTCATAGGGGCGCCGGGCAGGCCCCAAGTGTGCGCTGCGATCGGGCCTGCAGCGCACACATCAGCAGAGCCGCCACAGCCTCCGACATCCGAAAGATAGAGAAGAGCTGAAGGACCTGTGGTGACGTCATCATTATCACAGGACTTCAGCATTGATCAGATCCGCCCCCTGATCACATGACGATGACGTCACCACAGGTCCTTTCAGCTCACACAGCAGCAGCTCCATCTTCAGCGCAGGAGCAAGGTCAGGTAAGAAGAAAGTTTTTATTTTTGAAAGGGGCATTATGTATCCCTGGCAGAATGGAGACACGGGAGCAGGATTGGAGACACACAGGGGCAAATATGGAGACTGGGCAGGATTGGAGTCACACAGGGGCAAATATGGAGACAGCGGGCAGGATTGTAGTCACATGGGCAAATGTGGAGACAGGGGGCAGGATTGGAGTCACACAGGGGCAAATGTAGAGACGGGGCAGGATTGAAGTCACACAGGAGCAAATGTGGAGACAGCGGGCAGGATTGGAGACACACAGGGGCAAATGTGGAGACAGGGGGCAGGATTGGAGTCACACAGGGGCAAATATGGAGACGGGGCAGGATTGGAGTCACACAGGGGCAAATGTGGAGACAGGGGGCAGGATTGGAGACACACAGGGGCAAATATGGAGACGGGGCAGGATTGAAGTCACACAGGGGCAAATGTGGAGACGGGGCAGGATTGAAGTCACACAGGGGCAAATGTGGAGACAGGAGGCAGGATTGGAGACACACAGGGGCAAATGTGGAGACAGGGGGCAGGATTGGAGACACACAGGGGCAAATGTGGAGACAGGGGGCAGGATTGGAGTCACACAGGGGCAAATGTGGAGACAGGGGGCAGGATTGGAGTCACACAGGGGCAAATGTGGAGACAGGGGGCAGGATTGGAGTCACACAGGGGCAAATGTGGAGACGGGGCAGGATTGAAGTCACACAGGGGCAAATGTGGAGACAGGGGGCAGGATTGGAGTCACACAGGGGCAAATGTGGAGACAGGGGGCAGGATTGGAGTCACACAGGGGCAAATGTGGAGACAGGGGGCAGGATTGGAGTCACACAGGGGCAAATGTGGAGACAGGGGGCAGGATTGGAGTCACACGGGGCAAATGTGGAGACGGGGCAGGATTGAAGTCACACAGGGGCAAATGTGGAGATGGGGCAGGATTGTAGTCACACAGGGGCAAATATGGAGACAGGGGGCAGGATTGGAGTCACACAGGTGCAAATGTGGAGACAGGGGGCAGGATTGAAGTCACATAGGGGCAAATGTGGAGACAGAGGGCAGGATTGGAGTCACACGGGCAAATGTGGAGACGGGGCAGGATTGGAGTCACACAGGGGCAAATATGGAGACAGCGGGCAGGATTGGAGTCACACAGGGGCAAGTATGGAGACAGGGGGCAGGATTGGAGAAACGGGCAAATATGGAGACAGCGGGCAGGATTGGAGTCACACAGGGGCAAATATGGAGACAGCGGGCAGGATTGGAGTCACACAGGGGCAAATATGGAGACAGGGGGCAGGATTGTAGTCACACAGGGGCAAATATGGAGACAGGGGGCAGGATTGGAGACACAGGGGCAAATATGGAGACGGGGCAGGATTGGAGACACACAGGGGCAAATATGGAGACAGGGGGCAGGATTGGAGACACAGGGGCAAATATGGAGACAGGGGGCAGGATTGGAGTCACACAGGGGCAAATATGGAGACGGGGCAGGATTGTAGTCACACAGGGGCAAATATGGAGACGGGGCAGGATTGTAGTCACACAGGGGCAAATATGGAGACAGGGGGCAGGATTGGAGACACAGAGGCAAATATGGAGACGGGGCAGGATTGGAGACACACAGGGGCAAATATGGAGACAGCGCGCAGGATTGTAGTCACACAGGGGCAAATGTGGAGACAGGGGGCAGGATTGGAGTCACACAGGGGCAAATGTGGAGACGGGGCAGGATTGAAGTCACACAGAGGCAAATGTGGAGACAGGGGACAGGATTGGAGACACACAGGGGCAAATATGGAGACAGCGGGCAGGATTGTAGTCACACGGGCAAATATGGAGATGGGGCAGGATTGGAGACACGGGCAAATATGGAGACAGCGGGCAGGATTGTAGTCACACAGGGGCAAATATGGAGACGAGGCAGGATTGGAGACACACAGGGGCAAATATGGAGACAGGGAGCAGGATTGGGGTCACACAGGGGCAAATATGGAGACGGGGCAGGATTGGAGACACACGGGCAAATATGGAGACAGCGGGCAGGATTGTAGTCACACAGGGGCAAATGTGGAGACAGGGGGCAGGATTGGAGTCACACAGGGGCAAATGTGGAGACGGGGCAGGATTGAAGTCACACAGGGGCAAATGTGGAGATGGGGCAGGATTGAAGTCACACAGGGGCAAATGTGGAGACAGGGGGCAGGATTGGAGACACACAGGGGCAAATATGGAGACAGCGGGCAGGATTGTAGTCACACAGGGGCAAATATGGAGACAGGGGGCTAGATTGGAGTCACACAGGGGCAAATGTGGAGACGGGGCAGGATTGAAGTCACACAGGGGCACATGTGGAGACGGGGCAGGATTGAAGTCACACAGGGGCACATGTGGAGACGGGGCAGGATTGGAGTCACACAGGGGCAAATATGGAGACAGGGGGCAGGATTGGAGTCACACAGGAGCAAATTTGGAGACAGGGGGCAGGATTGAAGTCACACAGGGGCAAATATGGAGACAGGGGGTAGGATTGGAGTCACACAGGGGCAAATGTGGAGACGGGGCAGGATTGGAGTCACACAGGGGCAAATATGGAGACAGGGGGTAGGATTGGAGTCACACAGGGGCAAATGTGGAGACAGGGGGCAGGATTGGAGTCACAAAGGGGCAAATGTGGAGACAGGGGGCAGGATTGGAGACACACGGGCAAATATGTAGACACGGGGGTAGAATGCAAGGCTTGGAGGCAGAATGCAAGACATGGGGGCAGAATGCAAAACATGGGGGCAGAATGCAAGACATGGGGGGCAGAATGCAAGACATGGGGGGGCAGAATGCAAGACATGGGGGGCAGAATGCAAGACATGGGGGGCAGAATGCAAGACATGGGGGGCAGAATGCAAGACATGGGGGCAGAATGCAAGACATGGGGGCAGAATGCAAGACATGGGGACAGAATGCAGACATGGGGACATAATGCAGACATGGGGACAGAATGCAAGACATGGGGGCAGAATGCAAGACATGGGGGCAGAATGCAAGACATGGGGGCAGAATGCAAGACATGGGGGCAGAATGCAGACATGGGGGCAGAATGCAGACATGATGGGGGCAGAATGCAGACATGGGGGCAGAATGCAAGACATGGGGGCAGAATGCAAGACATGGGGGCAGAATGCAAGATATGGGGGCAGGCAGAATATGACAGTGAGGCACAGGAGGGGGCTGAATGTGACAGTGGGACATGGGGCAGAATGTGAGACATGAGGGCAGAATGCAGAACGTGAGGGCAGAATGCAGACATGGGGGCAGAATGTGACAGTAAGACACAGGGGGGGGCAGAATGGGACATTGAGACACAGGAGGGGGCAGAATGTGAGACATGGGGGCAGAATGTGACAGTGAGACACAGGAGGGGGCAGAATGTGAGACATGGGGCAGAATGTTACAGTGAGACACAGGAGGGGGCAGAATGTGACAGTGAGACACAGAAGGGGGCAGAATGCCCATGGGGGCAGAATGTGAGACACGGAGTCAGAATGGACATGGGGGCATAATGTGACAGTAAGACACAAGAGGGGGCAGAATGTGACAGTGAGACACAGGAGGGTGCAGAATGTGACAGTGAGACACAGGAGGGTGCAGAATGTGAGGCACAGGGGCAGAATGTGACAGAGAGACACAGGAGGGGGCAGAATGTGACAGTGAGACACAGGAGGGGCAGAATGTGACAGTGAGACACAGGAGGGGGCAGAATGTGAGACACAGGGTACAGGATGGGAGACACATGGTGCAGGATCATGGGGCAGGATGGATACGATGTAGACAGATGGGGCAGGATCTGGAGATCATGTGGGGGCAGAATGGATACTCATGAGGGCAGGATGAGAGAAAATATGGCTGGAGCCAGAATGGGGGATATTATTACCATAGGGGCTAATTAAGGGATATTATTACTGCAGTGATGTATTTATTTTATTTTTTGAGGATACTGTTTTAAATGGGGGGAGGTTCTGTTACTGTGCAGAGCGACACTATGTCGCCTTTTTTTCTTCTTCATCTGGTGTAGTGTAGATGTTGGGAAAAAAATTACGTAATGTGTTCTGCAAGTGGAGCTTTAGATAACTGTGTTATTTCCTCCAGAGACAAGCCCTGGCTGGAAGACGTGATGGCGATCTGTGCTGGATGAAAGATGAAAAGCAAAGATGAAGGACTTCACCTAGAGACATCACTGGTGAGTTTGTGTTACCTGTACAATGACACTATACACTATATACAGAGTGCCTTTGTACAATGTCACCAGTGATCACTGTATTACCTGTACACTGACACTATATACAGAGGTCCTGTGCATAATGTCACCAGTGATCACTGTATTACCTGTACACTGACACTATATACAGAGTTCCTGTGTATAATGTCACTGGTGATCACTGTATTACCTGTACACACACTACATACTAAGGACAGATCTCCTGTGTATAATGGCACTTATGGTGATAGTAATATGTTTTTTTATTAATGATCAGTATTGTAGTATTCAGTCACCATGTGCTGGTAATATGTGGTCTGGTCATGGTGCGGTGGTATTTGTCCCTTGTATGTGCTATTATTCTGTCACTGGTGGTAATATGTGGCCTGGACATGGTATGGCTGTATTTGTTCCCTGTATGTGGTATTATTGGTCACCATGTGGTGGTAATATGGTGTCTGGGCATGGTGTGGTGGTATTTGTCCCTTTGGATGTGATATTATTGGTCATTTTAAAAATTGAAAAATAAATTAAAAAAAATACCTAAATTGTATTGGATATTTTAGCAAATGTTTAATAGGTTAGAGTAGAATAGCGCTCAGCCAATAGAGTCTACCTAGTGGTGGCAGATTTAAAAAATCTTTTGGTCATAACAAGAGCTGCTGGCTATGTGTGTGATCTGGAGATGGGAACTGTTAATGTGTGATTGGTGAGAAGTGGAATTTTCTAAGAGAGAGCGGTGGGGCTGTGGACAGTTTGAGGGGTGGAGGGCGGGGCTGGGGTGGAGCCTGGGTGGAGTCTCAAGGGGGCCCAAAAAATTTTGCCAGTATGGGGCCCCAAAATTCCTAGTGGCAGCCCTGCCTTTGGGTATAGAGCGGCATTAACACTGTATTACTGGTAGGTTCCTCTTATCACCGTGGAAGATGGCAGCAGCAGCGACTCGAGACTTTCTTACTTTGGAAACTATTAATTCCGGAGAACTTTGGGATGTTCTTCAGATTTGACTTGAGCAGCAATGTCTGTGAAATGTGCTGCTCTGCACTCGGTCTAAATAATCATTTTGTCTCCCCTGCTGAAATTGGCAGCGCAAACACATTTCCCAGGAGGCCGCACGATATCCAAACTTCAATCAAGAAATTGAATATTTATGTTATTTATCGAGAACAAGAGAGGAGAGAAGATTCCAGTGGGGAGAAATTGCTGCAGAATGTTCCAAGCAGAATTACTGAAATATTCATTTCTGAAAGGCGAGGTACTCACAAGCGCCACAGTCAGGGCCCTCGTGCAGAGCGAGAATTAATGTCGCTTGTTCAGGTGTCGCACAGTCCTTACTTCAGTCAACACTTCGGACCGATCCTACTGATTTTAATAGGAATCTGTCGTTTACAAAAATGGCTTCCAAATACCTGTGTCCTTGTCTGTTCTGAATGAATTGAACTGGGAAACGTGCACTGGATCAAAATGAGTGTCGCAGCACAGGGTATTTCAGGAGAGGATTTTTACGATTGTGTGGGGGCAGTTACCTGCTCACTAATGTGATGTGAGTTAGGGCCGTGCTGCATCTGATCGGGGCAGATTCAAAGGTGTAGAGGGCTCAGCTCTCACCTTATCCTGGAGAATTAGGGGCTGCAGATTATCATTATATTATTATATGGAAGGTCACAGACTATGTATTCCAGGAGTAGGATCCACAGCTGCACAGAGTATTTCAGGTGAGAAGTGTGCAGGTCTTGTAAAAGGTCACAGACTGACAGGTATGTGGCCCAAGAGCAGGATTTACAGCTGCAAAAAGTATTTCAGGTGAGAAGTGTGCAGGTTTTGTGGAGGGTCATAGACTGACATGTATGTGGGCCAAGATCAGGATGCACAGCTGCACAGTGTATATCAGGTGAGGAGTGTGCAGGTCTTGTGGAGTGTCACATACTGACAGGTATGTGTCCCAAGAGCAGGATGCACAGGTGCACAGAGTATTTCAGGCGAGAAGTGTGCAGGTCTTGTGGAGGGTCACAGACTGACATATATGTGGCCCAAGAGCAGGATGCACAGCTGCACAGGGCATTTCAGGTGAGAAGTCTGCAGGTCTTGCGGAGGGTCACAGACTGACAGTTATGTGGCCCAAGAGCAGGATGCACAGCTGCACAGGGCTTTTCAGGTGAGAAGTCTGCAGGTCTTGTGGAGGGTCACAGACTGACAGTTATGTGGCCCAAGAGCAGGATGCACAGCTGCACACAGTATTTCAGGTGAGAAGTGTGCAAGTCTTGTGGCAGGTCACAGACTGACAGGTATGCAACCAAACAGCAGGATTCATAGCTGTGCAGTCTCATGGATCATCTTACATTTCTATGGCAGAACTTTTATACTATCGAATATTTAGTGTCACTTCAGCTGAGCCTAAATGTGCATCTGATGATCTCTGGCATTGCAGCACCACAGGCCGCCTGATTGTCAATGGCTTTTAAATGGACACAATCTATCCGGCACCGAATCATTTTCCTGCGACATTTCGCTTTGTATGTAAAACCTGAAATGACCTTTCCAAGTTTTCCCATTTGATTAGAACAGAGAAGTTCAATGGGATCTGAAATGTGCGGCCGTTATATAAGAATCCGTATTTCACCTTTATTATGGCAATTTTTTTTTTTTATTTTTTTTTTAGACGTCGCTGTCTTTAGTTGATGCCCGAAGAGAGGACTTTGATTTGTTTGCTGCAATGCGTTTATGGAACGGCCGTAATTGAATCCCTTTTAGTCAAATGTAATTTCTGTCGGTGCGGAGACTGTAAATTACATCTGTGCTTTCTGAACAACCAAAAAAAAAATATTCTGAAGGTGGCAGAATAAAAACAATACACAAAAAAAAAAATTAAATAATTATTGCTCTAGTTACCGGAAAGCAGAGTTGTCAGTAAAGGAAATAAGAAAAAAATATGAAAAATTTGTATATTTTGGAGAATGAAATATTAAAACTTTTCAGGAAATTTACTTGTGTTGATGATCAAGGTTCTCATTGCTCAGAAAAGAAAAGTTTACGTCGTGTTCGACCAGTGAGAGGCAGGAAAGACAACTGTCTGCGTCACCCCTGCCTGGACTTATGGTCACACCTCTACAAACAGAAGACATTGGGCGTCCAATGCGCTTTCAGCCTCCTCCCTGACACGAGACGGCATTGGCTCCATTCCTCTTTGCCACATTTATCGGCTACAACATGAGCAATCTGAGCTGTGTTATGCGCTGGAGCGGCCGCGTCACCCAACGCTGAGCTTTATTAGGTCTTCTCCACTTCAGTGTTGTGCGGACAAATTGTCTGATGTAACATGTTGTTCTTCCTCTCAAGAACAGGATATACATCGGTGAACATGACAGAGAACTTCAGATTGAATCCATTTACATTTTTTCCAACCACCGGCTCTGCCTCTTCTACTTTATAACTTTGTTGAATTATATGTAGCGGAAGGAAACATGGAGGAAAGCGGTAGAAAAAAAAACAGGCCAGCATCCAATTTCACAGCACAACCTTGTAAAAAAAAAAAAATTGTGAGCAAAATCTTGTATATTTTTACAAACACTTTACTGTTTTCATTTAATATTTAATCTTTTAGTCTTAATTTTGGGTTATGTCTGTAAAGGAGCAGTACACCGATTCCGCCCCCCATCTCTGCACTTTAAATCCTGAAATTTTTTTCATATATTGTGTATCTACATCCATGTAATTCATCCTCCTTTATCTCCTCTTCAACCTATATCTTGACTCCACCCTTTATTCCTCTTTACTATTAATCCCATGGTCCAACAAAACAGAACCCTATGGGTTGCTAGAGCCAGTATAGTTTCCACCTATTGTGGGGTCAATGTGATTATCCTTCTCTTTATTTTCTTCAAAATAAATTATTATTATTTCTATTATTATTTATTTATATAGCACCATTGATTCCATGGTGCTGTACATGAGAAGGGGTTACATACAAATTACAGATATCACTTACAGTAAACAAACTTACAATGACAGACTGATATAGAGGGGAGAGAGGACCCTGCCCTTTCGGTCTTACATTCTACAGGTTGGTTGGGAAGGAGACAGTAGGTTGGTGGGTTGCAGCAGTTCCGGTGTTGGTTGAGGTGATATCTCCGGTAGTGGTGAGGAAGTAGCGGGGTCATTGCAGGCTATAGGCTTTCCTGAAGAGGTGGGTTTTCAGGTTCCTTCTGAAGGATCCGAGTGTGGTTGATAGCTGGACGTGTTGGGGCAAAGAATTCCAGAGGAAGGGGGCTATTCAGGAGAAGTATTGGATGCGGTTGGGTGAGGAGCGAATAAGTGTGGAGGAGAGAAGGAGGTCTTGGGAGGATCGAAGATTATGTGAGGAAAGATATCGGGAGATTAGTTCAGAGACATATGGGGGAGACAGGTTATAGATGGCCTTGTAGGTCAGTATTAGTAGTTTGAATTGGATACGCTGAGGGAGTGGGAGCCAGTGAAGATATTTGCAAAGGGGAGGACTAGCGAGGAGAGAGATGAATTAGTCGGGGAGCAGAGTTAAGGATGGACTGGAGAGGTGCGAGGGTGTTAGCAGGGAGGCCACAGAAAAGGATGTTGCAGTAGTCGAGACGGGAAATGATGAGGGCATGCACAAGCATTTTAGTAAAGTGAGGGTTGAGGAAGGGACGGATTCTGGAAATATTTTTGAGCTGGATGCGGCAGGAGGTGGAGAGAGGATGAATGTGTGGTTTGAAGGACAGGGCAGAGTCAAGGGTTACTCCGAGGCAGCGGACCTCTGGAACGGGGGAAAGCGTGATGTCGTCAATTGTTATAGAGAGGTTAGGTAAGGAAGATCTGTGAGATGGGGGAAAGATGATCAGTTCAGATTTGTCCACATTCAGTTTGAGGAAGCGGGAGGAGAAGAAAGAGTATATGGCTGATAGACACTCCGTTATTTTGGAGAGCAGAGAGGTGATGTCTAGGCCAGAGAGGTAGATCTGAGTATCATCGGCATAAAGGTGGTAGTGGAATCCATGGGACTTTTTGAGTTGCCCCAGGCCAAGTGTATAGATTGAGAAGGGTAGGGGTCCTAGAACAGAGCCTTGGGGGACTCCAACAGAGAGAGGGTGGGATGAGGAGGTAGTGTGGGAGTGGGAGACGCTGAATGTGTGGTTGGAGAGGTATGAGGAGATCCAGGATAGGGCGAGGTCTTTGATGCCAAAGGAGGAGAGGATCTGTAGTAGGAGGCAGTGGTCAACTGTGTCAAAGGCAGAGGACAGGTCTAGAAGGAGGAATATAGAGTATTATCGGTTCGCTTTGGCTGTAAGTAGGTCGTTAGTAATTTTGGTCAGGGCTGTCTCAGTGGAGTGATGGGGGCGGAAACCAGATTGTAGATTGTCAAAGAGCAGGTTAGATGAGAGATGGGGGGAAAGTTCAGCGTGGACGTGCTGCTCCAGGAGTTTGGAAGCGAATGGAAGCAGCGATATTGGGTGATAGCGGTTGGGTCGAGGGTTGGCTTTTTGAGGATAGGCGTGATTGCAGCATGTTTGGAAGCAGAAGGGAAGGTACCAGAAATTAGTGATAGGTTGAAGAGGTGGGTTAGAGATGGGATAAGAGTGGTGGCGAGGTTGGGGAGGAGGTGGGATGGGATGGGGTCGAGTGCACAAGTAGTGAGGTGTGATTTGGAGAGAAAATGAGCAAGCTCATCCTTATGTTGGATAAGGAGGTTATGGGGTTTGGGCATTGGTCTGGTATACAAAGGGGTTGTGGTGGTTGAATAATAAAGACTTGCCGTGTTTGGTCTATCTTGTTTTTGAAGTGCAGGGCAAAGTCCTTAGCAGAGATTAGGGAAGTTGGAGGGGGGAGTAAATTAAAAGATTCTAAGTATATAGTCAGGGAGGCTGAACTGTGATTTCCTTCCTTGTAGCTATGGGACAGGGACTGTCTAGTCATCATCAGTAACTGTGATAGAAGTTTCTGTCGCTCTTTCCTGTGGAGAATTTCAGTGGTACAGTGCATATAATTTGTTCATACAGGCAGTTCTGGTGACTAATACTGTGATCCAGAGAACTTAAAGGCATGAAATTTTCAAGGGTCATGATGAGAAGACATGATTCAACTGGAGAGAAATATACTATGTTTTTTTTTAGAAAGACTAGAGCAACTAGTAAAATAATATTAGCAGAATTACATAGATTATTGGACTAGAAATTAAAAAAAGTTACTTTACGTAATAAGATGTTTTCTCCATTCATCCTCAAAACTGCATTAACCAGGTGCCTAAAAAGATGTAGATTAATATTTATGGCATGTCCTGGGGAAGATGGGAAATATACCTTTAAAGGGAACCTGTTGTCACATTTGTAATTATGAACTAGTCATATGGCTGCATAGGCGCTTGTTTTCCAATAAAAATGACACTTTTTTTGTAGAACTCCTATGTGCCAGTCATGAGAAATCTGGAGTAGAAGTTACAGGCAAATAAGGATGGAAGTGCACTGGGGGGCGTGTCTATGCATTTAGATGGAATGTTCCAAGTGCATTGCCACACCCCCAGTGCACCTCCAGCCTGTTTTGCATTTCGTTTCTACACTAAATTTTTCGTGACTGGCACATCGGATTTCTACAGGAAAGGTATTTTTATTGGCGGACAAGCGCCAGTCCAGCCATATCATTACTATATGTAAAATCAGGCTGACAAGTGCCTTTTAAATATTACTCTGGGATTTCCTGCAGAGAGATAAGAGAAAGTTGTTACATAAATAGTGCTTTTTTCACTTTCTGAAGGGGACAGTTTTTTTGTTTTTCAATTCAAAGCATGGAAATCTCCCAGCTCTACATAGTCTTGATTAATTTACTTTCCATCAAAACGACTTAAAAAAAATTCTTAACCATGAACATAAAATAAATGTAATAACTCGACTATCATCTTTGCAAATTCAATTCCTAACATTATTAAGAAACCCATTTTATTTGAGGAGAAATGCACGCTTCGCCCTGCTTTTACGGTTACTTTCCGTGCGATCGAGCTGCCAGCGGTTTTAATTAAGCAGTCGCTTTGCGTGCGCCCATCATTTCTGTTGATTGCAGATTTAAATTAGTAAGACTTAGTAATAAAAATGTCATTGCACAATACTAAGCATGGAGAATATGTATAGGATACAATGTACCTGGGGCACGTCACATCCAATGCTTCTCCGAGCATGAAACACCCAGGAATTACACACTGCAAGCGCCAATTAACAACCTTTTTGTATCTCAATGTTTCATGGGAGTAAAATATTGATATTTTCAAGACTGAAATGAAGATACAGAGAAGGAAAGCCAAGTCGGAGTCAGGTACGAGGCAACAAAGACAAAACCAAAAATCCTATTCCATGTAAATTACAGGGGAACTGAATTGATATTATTATTTAATATGCCCCTAAAATAATGGCATCAGGAACTCGGAAAATGACTAAACCTCTTTTCTGTTAGACACTTACCTAGCTCAGACCAAACACAGGATCATTTTAAATATGATGGAGTCATTATCACAGTGGGGAAAATACCCACTGAGAAGCCAATCATGGATTTCGCCGTCAACCAAGCGGCAGTACGACAGGACTCCCCCCACCTCCAGCTGTCAAAAGCTACCCTTGTAACAAAGTCTTTAGAGGCATCTCTATCCATTATTTTTTTTATTTTTGAATGCAGTTGACCTACATTTATCAAGATGACATTAGGGACAGTGTTAGAAAAAAAGGATTTTCTATCGTCTTGACTGGAGATGAAAGAACTCAATTATTTTTGCAATTTGCAAATACAAAAGAATGTTGTTCCGCCATTTTGCTGGATTGAGAAGGGCTAGAGAGAAGTTTGAAAAAAAAATTACAGTCACCTTTCCCAGGCCCACATTCTTCATGCAACTCCCCTCCTGGTCTTCATAGTTCCAGTCCAGTCTACTAGCCTTCACAGGACTTGGGTCTTGATCCCTGTAGTTGCAGTCCGGTCTACTCTTCACAGGACTTGGGTCTTCATCCCTGTAGTTCCAGTCCGGTCCACTCTTAACAGGTCTTAAGTCTTCATCCATATAGTTGTCGTCTGGTCTAGTCGTCACAGGTCTATGTCTTCATCACTATTGTTCCAGTCTGGTCAATTCTTCAAAGGTCTTGGTCTATGTCCCTAAAGTACCAGTCTGGTCCACTCTTTACAGGTCTTGGGTTTTCATCCCTATAGTGCTAGTCCAGTCTACTCATTTCAGGTCTTGGGTTTTCATTCCTATAGTACTAGTCCGGTCTACTCATTTCAGGTCTTGAGTATTCATCCCTATAGTACTAGTCTGGTCTACGAATTTCAGGTCTTGGGTCTTCATTCCTATAGTACTAGTGAGGTCTACTCTTCACAGATCTTGGGTGTTCATCCCTATAATACTAATCCAGTCTACTCACAGATCTTGGGACTTCATCCCTATAGTACTAGTCTGGTCTACTCATTGCAGGTCTTGCGTCTTCATCCCTATAATACCAGTCCGGTCTACTCTTTACAGGTCATGGGTCTAAATCATTATAGTTCCAGTCTGGACTCAGGTGTCTCCAGCACTGATTTGACCCTGCATGATGTCAATCATGTAATTGGGCAACACATAAGGTGCTGAAGACCCGACCGGTACTGTGAAGCTGAAGACTGAAGGCCTAAGAAAAGAAGAATGGAGAGTTAGGGAACTGTATGGAGAAGGTGAAAGCCATAGATAGGCAAGTATACTTTTTTATATTACTAAAACCCTACGATTAACCAGGCTGTAGGATCTGGAGAGAGTACAGAGCATGGTAAGACACATTTGATTCACATTCAATAAACTTGATGGAAATTGAATTTCCCTGCTGAATTTGAAAGAATTTGCCAAATTTCTTTAGATGAGTCAGGATCCTGTCAGCGCCGGCGTGCAGCCTCCGATGACCAGGGACTCACCCGCACTGTAGGGGGGCCCGGGGTCAGGTACAGCCGGAAAGTACAGATACACAGGACATGTGGACGCTAAAGTTTAGCAAGTAGTCACAGGTCCTATGGTCATGCGACTGCAAGGGGGCAGGGTTTAGCGTCCCGCTTTCAGAGATGGCAGGACACTATACAGAAATACAAAACGGAGGTCAAACACAGAGATATCAGTAAAGTACCAGGGATGAGACAGGACGGATAGTCAGGGCCAAGCAGAAGTCAAAACCAAACAGACATAGAAGGTACCAAGCAGAATCCAAAGCAATATCCAGAGAACAGACCGAGTCGTACACAGAGAATCAAGCAACCAGAACACAGCACAAACACACTCAGGGGTCACCACACAATGCCAAGGGCGAAAGTATAACTGACGGAGATGGGAGCATCCTGAGGCTATAAGAAGCCTCTCCCAGAACCAGGGAGAGGCCACAATCATAGCCCCAGGTGTGCAGGTAAGCCTGCACTGGGATCACAACCTTTAACCCCAGAAATGTCAGTCATCAGCACTGGTTCCAGACATTAACTCCACGTGTGCGAGTCAAGCCCGCACTGAGATCATGACAGTACCCCCCTCTCAACGGGGGGCCTCTGGACCCCCAGGCTTGACCGGGTACTTAGCATGGAGAGCCCGCACCAGGCGATCAGCATGCATCAACCGGGCCGGTACCCAGGACCTGTCTTCCGGTCCATACCCCTTCCAATGAACCAGGTACTGTACCGACCGCCGTACCAACCTGGAATCTACGATATGACCAACCTCGTACTCCACCTGCCCCTCAACCAAAACAGGAGGAGCAGCGGACTTGGAGTCTCCCCGGACTGCTTCAAAAGGTTTCAGTAGAGATTTGTGGAAGACGTTAGGGATCTTGAAAGAGGGTGGAAGGCACAGTCTATACGCCACTGGATTGATTTTTTCCACAATCTTGTATGGGCCAATGAATTTGGGCCCCAACTTGGCTGAGGGAACCTTCAACTTAATGTTTCGCGTGGAGAGCCAAACCTTGTCTCAAACCTGGGCCCTGGTGTTCGTTTCCTGTCCTCGAAAAACTTATACCTGCCCTGAGACCTAGATATACTCCGCTGAACTTCTGCCCACGTATTCTGTAATCGCTGAACAGAGCCCTCAGCCCCGGGACACCCCGAATTCAGACGAGAAAACTCACCAAAATGAGGACTGAACCCATAATTGATCAAAAAAGGAGTCATACCCGTGGATTGACTCACCCGACTATTGAAGGCAAATTCAGCCAATGGCAGTGCATTGCACCAGTCATTCTGTCTAGCAGAGGTTAGACACCTGAGGATCTGTTCCAGGGACTGGTTAGTGTGCTCTGTCTGACCATTGCTCTCAGGATGGTATGCAGATGAAAAGGACAGAGACATCCCTAATTTTTTGAAGAAAGCATGCCAAAACTTAGCCACAAACTGCACACCACGATCAGACATCACATTCAGGGGTACCCCATGCAACCGAATCACATGCTGCACAAACAACCTGGACAACGTCTCAGCTGACGGTAGTGCGGACAGGGGTACAAAATGAGCCTGCTTAGAAAACCTGTCCACCACTACCAATACCACTGTATTACCATTAGATGCAGGGAGATTGGTAACAAAATCCATGGATAAGTGAGTCCATGGTCTTTCGGGCACTGCCAAGGGCATCAGCTCCCCTGCCGGCCGGCTATGAGAACTTTTAGAACGAGCGCAGACCCCACAACCAGCAATGAATTTTTTTATGTCCGAACCAAGGGTAGGCCACCAAAAGATCCTAGCCACCGCCAGACGCGTGGCTGAAATACCAGGGTGAGCACTCAGCTTGGATTCATGGAACTCCTGCAAGAGTTTCAGGCGAAGTTGCTCTGTGACAAACAACTTCCCCTCCGGTTTGGCCGCCGGGGCCCGCGACTGGGCCCCCTGAATCTCCCGTTCCAATTCAGACAAGACCTCTGCTATCACAACCCCAGGGCGAAGAATGGAGGACAGTGGCTCAGGGGGTGACACCGGCTGAAAACTGCGCGATAAGGCGTCAGCCTTGACATTCTTAGTCCCTGGATAAAATGTAATCGTAAACTGAAAACGGGAAAAATAAAGTGACCAACGGGCCTGTCTGGGCGTTAGTCTTTTAGCAGACTCAATGTATGACAAATTTTTGTGATCCGTGATCACCATAACCGGGTGACTGGCCCCCTCCAAAAAGTGCCTCCATTCTTCAAACACCAATTTGACCGCAAGAAGCTCTCTATTGCCTACGTCGAAATTTCTTTCCGCAGCATTGAACTTCTTGGAAAAGAAAGCACATGGCCTGAGGTTGGTTAGAGTGGCAGGCCCTTGGGACAACACCGCCCCCACCCCCACCTCAGACGCGTCCACTTCCACGACGAATGGTTTGGACGGATCTGGCTGTACTAACACGGGAGCAGACATAAAGCTTCTTTTCAGGGTCGCAAAGGCCTCTTTTGCAAGCGAGGACCAGTTTCTCACATCCGCACCTTTACAAGTAAGATCTGTGAGTGGTTTGACCACCTGTGAAAACCCCCGAATAAATTTGCGGTAATAATTGGCAAACTCCAAGAAGCGCTGAAGACCCTTAAGGTCTCGGGGTTGCACCCAATCCGCAATGGCCTCCACCTTCTTGGGGTCCATGTGAAAACCCTCACAGGACACAATTAATCCCAAAAAAGACAATTCTTGAACAAAAAACACATTTCTCCAATTTGGCATACAGATGATTTTCCCTCAGTCTTTGGAGAACGGTTCATACATGATTCAGATGAGATTGACTGTCGGGAGAGTATATCAGAATATCGTCTAAGTAAATAACAGCAAAACGACCAATGAGATCCGAGAATACCACGTTGATGAAATTCTGAAATATGGCTGGGGCATTGGTAAGACCAAACAGCATGACTAAATTTTCAAACAGTCCCTCGGTCGTGAGGAACGCGGTTTTCCATTCATCCCCTTCCCGGACCCTTATCAAATTATATGCCCCCCGAAGATCCAGTTTGGAGAACCATTTTGCCCCTGAAAGTTGGTTACACAAATCGGGAATCAACGGAAGGGGGTAGATATTTCGTACAGTAATCTTGTTGAGCTCACGAAAATCGAGGCAGGGACGTAAACCACCATCTTTTTTCTTTACAAAAAAAAACCCTGCCGCCACAGGTGAGACTGAGGGACGTATGTGTCCTTTGCGAAGACTCTCAGCAATGTAATCTTTCATGGCCAAGCGCTCAGGGCCAGATAAATTAAACAGACGGGCTTTAGGCAATTTAGCCGCCGGGACTAACTCGATAGCGCAGTCAAAGGGTCTATGTGGCGGCAACGTCTCGGCCTCGCTTTCAGAGAACACATCTTCGAATTCTTTCAGGTACTCCGGAACACCTTCCAGCTCGATAGATAACACAGATACAGATTTAACAGGTTCAACCAATAGTGCAGACTTATGACATAACATTGAATCATTAAACCCCCACTGAACAATCTCCATTTTCCAGTTAATGACTGGGTTATGGCGTTGTAACCAGGGCATGCCCAACACCAATCCTGCTGGTAGATTGTCCAGAACCAAACAACTTAATTTTTCCACATGGGTAGCGCCCACTTTGAGCGAAAACAAGTCAGACATAAAGAGAATTCCCTCTTTAGTGAGGGGGGAGGAGTCAATGTCCACCACTTTGATCGGAACCTTAAGTCTAACTGTCCCTATCTTACAGCGTGTGACCAATTGGGAGTCAATTAGGGATGGGCGAATCTACTCGTTAGGACTCGTTACTCTGCGAGTAGTAGGGGACTCGCAGGAGTCGATACTCTGCGAGTTTCCAAGCGATTACTCGCACAGTAACGAGTCCAATACAAATCAATGGCAATCCTAGTTTTTTCAGAGTTTAATTCAAGCAATCCTAGTTTATTAGCGATTTTGTGTCCCCCTGCTGACACAAAATCGCTAAGAAACTAGATTGCTTGTATTAAACTCTGAAAAAAAAAAAAAAATAGGAGTCTTAGCGATTTTGTGTCCCCCTGCTGACTAATGTTGAGCTTTCCGATTGGCTGCCGAAATGACGTCATCATGATGCGCTGTCTGTGCGCATCATGATGCGCCGTCAGTTCGGGCCTTCGGGGGGGCTGTGCCGACTGTCCGGGGGTCTGTGCCGGCCTGCCGGTGGTCTGTGCCGGCCTGCCGGTGGTCTGTGCAGGCTCCGGTGGTCTGTGCCGGCCTGCCGGGGGGCTGTGCCGGCCTGCCGGTGGTCTATGCAGGCTCCGGTGGTCTGTGCCGGCCTGCCGGGGGGCTGTGCCGGCCTGCCGGGGGGCTGTGCCGGCCTGCCGGGGGGCTGTGCAGGCTCTGGGGGCTGTGCCGGCCTGCCGGTGGGCTGTGCAGGCTCCGTTGGTCTGTGCAGGCATCGTCCGATGGGACTACAAGTCCCATCGGGCGATGCCTGCTACCATGACAGTGATTGACACATTAGCCAATGATGGGACAGTAGTAGTCCCATCATCCGGCTAATGTGTTGAATGTAAAAAAGAAAAAAAAAAATTACATGCTACATACATGCTACATACATACAACATGCATACTACATATATACTACATGCAACATACATACTACATACTACATATACTACATGTAACATACAGTATATACTACATGCTACATACATGCAACATACATGCTACATACTACATGCATACTACATACATACTACATACAACATACACTCACTGGCCACTTTATTAGGTACACCATGCTAGTAACGGGTTGGACCCCTTTTTGCCTTCAGAACTGCCTCAATTCTTCGTGGCAGAGATTCAACAAGGTGCTGGAAGCATTCCTCAGAGATTTTGGACCATATTGACATGATGGCATCACACAGTTGGCGCAGATTTGTCGGCTGCACATCCCTGATGCGAATCTCCCGTTCCACCACATCCCAAAGATGCTCTATTGGATTGAGATCTGGTGACTGAGGAGGCCATTTGAGTACAGTGAACTCATTGTCATGTTCAAGAAACCAATCTGAGATGATTCGAGCTTTATGACATGGCGCATTATCCTGCTGAAAGTAGCCATCAGATGTTGGGTACATTGTGGTCATAAAGGGATGGACATGGTCAGCAACAATACTCAGGTAGGCTGTGGCGTTGCAACGATGCTCAATTGGTACCAAGGGGCCCAAAGAGTGCCAAGAAAAAAATTCCCCACACCATGACACCACCACCACCAGCCTGAACCGTTGATACAAGGCAGGATGGATCCATGCTTTCATGTTGTTTACGCCAAATTCTGACCCTACCATCCGAATGTCGCAGCAGAAATCGAGACTCATCAGACCAGGCAACGTTTTTCCAATCTTCTACTGTCCAATTTCGATGAGCTTGTGCAAATTGTAGCCTCAGTTTCCTGTTCTTAGCTGAGAGGAGTGGTACCCGGTGTGGTCTTCTGCTGCTGTAGCCCATCTGCCTCAAAGTTCGACGCACTGTGCGTTCAGAGATGCTCTTCTGCCTACCTTGGTTGTAACGGGTGGCAATTTGAGTCACTGTTGCCTTTCTATCAGCTCGAACCAGTCTGCCCATTCTCCTCTGACCTCTGGCATCAACAAGGCATTTCCGGCCACAGAACTGCCGCTCACTGGATTTTTTTTCTTTTTCGGACCATTCTCTGTAAACCCTAGAGATGGTTGTGCGTGAAAATCCCAGTAGATCAGCAGTTTCTGAAATACTCAGACCAGCCCTTCTGGCACCAACAATCATGCCACGTTCAAAGGCACTCAAATCACCTTTCTTCCCCATACTGATGCTCGGTTTGAACTGCAGGAGATTGTCTTGACCATGTCTACATGCCTAAATGCACTGAGTTGCCGCCATGTGATTGGCTGATTAGAAATTAAGTCTTAACACACAGTTGGACAGGTGTACCTAATAAAGTGGCCAGTGAGTGTATATACTACATATATACTATATATACTACATGTAACATACATACTACATATATACTACATGCAACATACATACTACATACATGCTACATGCATACTACATACATACACTACATGCATGCAACATGCATACTACATATATACTGCATATATACTACATGCATGCAACATACATATATACTACATACAATACATACATATAGACATACAGTACATATAACATAGAGTACATACTTACCGTCACTTGTCACTTTGATCCCCGAAGCCATTGTCACCTGAGGGTTAAATATCAAAATAAAAAAACACCAATATGTATGTAGCATGTATGTAGTACGTATGTAGCATGTAGTATATATGTAGTATGTATGTTACATGTAGTATATATAGTATATATGTTGTATGTATGTAGTATGTATGTAGTATGCATATAGTATGTAATATGTATGTAGTATGTAGTATGTATGTAGTATGTATGTTGCATGTATGTAGCATGTAGTGTGTATGTATGTAGCATGTAGTATATATAGTATATATGTAGTATATATGTTGTATGTATGTAGCATGTATGTAGTATGTATGTTGCATGTATGTAGCATGTATGTAGTATGTAGCATGTAGAGTGTATGTATGTTACATGTAGTATATATGTTGTATGTAGTATGTATGTAGTATGCATGTAGTATGCAGCATGTATGTAGTATGTATGTTGCATGTATGTAGCATGTAGTATATATGTAGTATGTATGTTACATGTAGTATATATAGTATATATGTTGTATGTTGCATGTAGTATGTATGTAGTATGTATGTTGCATGTAGTATATATGTAGTATGTATGTTACATGTAGTATATATAGTATATATGTAGTATGCATGTTGTATATATGTTGTATGTTGCATGCATGTAGTATGTATGTAGTATGTAGCATGTATGTAGTATGTATGTTGCATGTAGTATATATGTAGTATGTATGTTACATGTAGTATATATGTAGTATGTATGTTGCATATAGTATATATGTAGTATGCATGTTGTATGTATGTAGCATGTATGTAGCATGTCATTTTTTTTTTTTTTTACATTCAACACATTAGCCGGATGATGGGACTACTACTGTCCCATCATTGGCTAATGTGTCAATCACTGTCATGGTAGCAGGCATCGCCCGATGGGACTTGTAGTCCCATCGGACGATGCCTGCACAGACCACCGGAGCCTGCACAGACCACCGGAACCTGCACAGCCCCCCGGCAGGCCGGCACAGCCCCCCGGCAGGCCGGCACAGCCCACCGGAGCCTGCACAGACCACCGGAGCCTGCACAGACCACCGGCAGGCCGGCACAGCCCCCCGGCAGGCCGGCACAGACCACCGGAGCCTGCACAGCCCCCCGGCAGGCCGGCACAGACCACCGGAGCCTGCACAGACCACCGGCAGGCCGGCACAGACCCCCGGACAGTCGGCACAGCCCCCTCGAAGGCCCGAACTGACGGCGCATCATGATGCGCACAGACAGCGCATCATGATGACGTCATTTCGGCAGCCAATCAGAAAGCTCAACACTAGTCAGCAGGGGGACACAAAATCGCTAAGACTCCTATTTTTTTTTTTTTCAGAGTTTAATACAAGCAATTCTAGTTTCTTAGCGATTTTGTGTCAGCAGGGGGACACAAAATCGCTAAGAAACTAGAATTGCTTGTAGTAATATCTCTCTCTCTCTCTCTCTCCCCAGCACAGGAATCGCTGCAATACTCGCATCCCCATTCATTAACATTGGACTCGCTAGACTCGCAACGAGTAGCGAGTTTCCGACTCGGACTCGTTACAGTCTAGCGATTCCGAGTATTTCAGGATTCGCCCATCACTAGAGTCAATGAAATTGATGGATGATCCGCAATCCACGAAAGCTGTAGAGGGAAAACAACAATCGTCCACTAACAGTTCCACATGAAGCAACACCTTAGAAATCAAAGAAAAGGGTACCTGAGGGTCTGAGTAGTCTCCCCGCTGACTACCCAGACCTAGTCGTTTACCGTCGACTGGGTTGAGGATGGACAATCAGGACACTCCCTTTTCCAATGTCCCGTTTTACCACAGTAGAAGCATAACTGCTTTTCTCTCCGGCGTTGTCTCTCCTTTTCCTTCAGGGAGAGAGCCCCTACGTCCATGGGCACAGAAAATTTATTTCTCTTTTCCACTAGGGAACAATGGAGTCTCCACCTGCATCACCCCCCTGGCCCGCAGCCTGCGGTCCATCCGGACGGCCTGGGTCATGGCGTCCTCGAGTGAGTTAGGTGGGGGATGTAATGCCAAGGCATCCTGTAACCGCTCGGACAAGCCTCTGCGAAATAGTCCTCGGAGTGCGGCGTCGTCCCAAGAGACCTCTGCGGCCCAGCGGCGGAATTCTGTACAAAACCACTCAGCCGAGTGTTTCCCCTGACAGACACTCATCACCATGTCCTCTGCCAATCGCACTCGGTCCGGCTCATCATATATGTGCCCGAGGGTCTCAAAAAACCCATTCACAGACACTCTCTCAGGTGCAGTGGGAGGAAGGGAGAAAGCCCAAGCTTGTGGGGACCCTCTTAACAGAGACATAATGACCCCAATCTTCTGACTTTTGTCCCCAGAGGAACGTGGCCTCAAACTAAAGAAGAGTTTGCACCCCAAAAACTTAACGGTCAGTTATAATGTCTGGATCCTGTCAGTGCTGGCGTGCAGCCTCTGCTGAGCAGGGACTCACCCGCACTGTAGGGGGGCCCAGGGTCAGGTACAGCCGGAAAGTACAGATACACAGGACCTGTGGACGCTGAAGTTTAGCAAGCAGTCACAAGACCTACGGTCAAGTAGCTGCAAGGGGGCGGGGTTTAGCGTCCTGCTTTCAGAGATGGCAGGACACTATACAGAAATACTCAGAGTCAGGCAAAACAGAGGTCATACACAGAGATATCAGTAAAGTACCAGGGATGAGACAGGACAGATAGTCAGGGCCAAGCAGAAGTCAAAACCAAACAGACATAGAAGGTACCAAGCAGAATCCAAAGCAATATCCAGAGAACAGATCGAGTCGTACTCAGAGAATCAAGCAACCAGAACACAGCACAAACACACTCAGGGGTCACCACTCAATGCCAAGGGCGAAAGTATAGCTGACGGGGATGGGAGCTTCCTGAGGCTATAAGAAGCCTCTCCCAGAACCAGGGAGAGGCCACAATCACAGTCCCAGGTGTGCAGGGAAGCCTGCACTGGGATCACAACCTTTAACCCCAGAAATGCCAGTCATCAGCACTGGTTCCAGACATTAACCCCATGTGTGCGAGTCAAACCGGCACTGAGATCATGACAAGATGTTTAGAATTACAATGCATTTCAAAAAAGTGCTGCATTATAATTTCAGCTCAGGATAGGAGTTCTCCATTACTCTTCATGTCTGCGTATGGTCCCATGTGGTTGTAAGGCTGCAGCGAAGATTCATAAACAGTGGTGAAACATTGCTGGAGAAAATCCTGCACGTAATTGTGCCTGGACATCCTCATTTAATAGTCTGGACAACACGGTAGTGCAGATATCTTTGGGATACTAGATACATTGCATTGATGTCATTGGATATGATCAATAAAATTGAATACCATTTACATGGAGCATCATCAGACGCACCATAGTTATCCATGTACTATAGATTTTAGCATCGTTATTAATAAATATTGAGAGGTAATTAGAGCGAGGCTCTTGAAACGCAGTTCAGAAATACAATCTGATCCTTGCCGTCTGCTCCTTACGACTGTAAATACTCCCAAAGGACAACTGGAAATGGAGTGAATCTTTGTCTTTGTTTAAGTGCCGAACAAGGGATTTTGGAGAGTAGTAATTATCCGCAATTCTTCTCCTGCTGCATTCATCAGTTAAACTAACATATTTTATCCTGAAATAGTAGTTTTGTTTAATTAGTCATGGCTCGGGGCATGGTAAATTAAACTTCAGCTAAACAATTGTAAGCATTGTCTTCCTTTATGAGAGTTTGAGAAAAATGCCAGCCTTTCATTTACTAAGGAACTTCTGTTATCAGTGGTGGTGTAGTACGCAAATCTAATAATGGAAAATTAATTATATTACTGTAATTTCAAAATGTCCAAAAACACTTTACCTACTCATATATTAGAGAACACCCAGATTATACCACAATGGTAGTAATCATTTGTAGGGAGATACAAGGAGACAGTACTATCTGTGCCTTCATCACTTGCAGAGAGAGGCTGGTAGTACCACCTGTATTTACATCATTTACAGTGAGAGTTAGAAAGTCCGTGCTATCTAAGCCAACAATAATGAAATAAAGTGAAGGGAGGCTGTAACATCTCCAGCTATAACATTTACAGCAACAGACAAGGAGGCAGAACTATCTGTGCCTTCATTTACAAAGAAAGGGAAGCAATACTATCTGTGCCTTCATCGATTACAGACAGAGGGAGGCAATACTATCTGTGCCTTTGTGGTGGGGGCCCAGAGTGGGGGGTGGTCCACTGTTTACCACGTCCGGACGACACAGACACCAGGCGAAGCAAGGACAAGATGGAGGCAGAGTTCAGTTGTAACAGTTCTGGATTTTATTCGTCGTCCTCCTGATGACCACAACCATGCACCGCAGCCTCTTTACGGTTCTCCGTCTCCAGGCCCGGGTACCTGCACCTTTCCTCCAGTCGAAGTAACGTCCCTTGCGGATCTTTCGCTGGGGCTGTCCTAGACCAATCTACCGCCAGCGCTTCACCTGCTTGAGGTCTTCGTCCAATCGGTACCCCCGGGGCCTTGTCTGTCCTGTGGTCCGTCGGGTCAGAGCCACCCCCTGACTGTCTCTTTCCTGTCAGTCCCCTAGTCGAGCTCTTCGCTGTTCTCCATCTTCTGCCGAGCTCCTCCCGGGACTAGCCTACCTGGAACCCCAACCAGTCCTATTTATCCCCTCTCTCACCGGGAATTCCCCTCCTGGGTTCCCATCTGCCCGCCCCCATGACTAAGTGCTTCTCAAGCCCTAAGCTGCTGTTGAGTCCTGAACTACTACCTGCCATCTTGTGGTCATTTCTAGGTACTACACTCTCTTGTCTGTCTTTCCCAGCTATCACCCTGCTGTCCTTGTCAATCTCCGTCTACAGTGCACCAACCGTTCCCTCCTACTTCCAGTCAACTCTGTCCGTCAAGTCACCTTCCCCACACCTTCATCGTTTATAGAGCAAGAGGGGCAATACTATCTATGCCTTCATCGTTTAAAGAGAGAGGGAGTGGCAATACGATATGTGCCTTCACCGCTTATAGACAGAGGGAGGCAATACTGTCACGGTCCAGCGGCAGCAAACACCAACAACAGGAGGGAAAAAGTGAGAGGAAGGCCCTAACAATAGGGAATGAAGAATGGGGCACCTCCTAACACAGCCTGAGCTGATCCCAAAGCTCCCCTAATGCCCTATGCGATGCGGGTAGGTCGCCCTCTCACACCCAGGGTAGCGGGGTACTCGGTACCGGGCCGGTGTCAGGGGGATGCATGTCACAGCAGCGGTGACCCAGTCCGTGGCCCTGGGCGCCCAATATCAATGGCGGTGATGTTAATGGTGTAATAGTTTATTTGGATTGTTCGTGACGCCACCCGTGGTGTTTGGCAAGTAAGATGTTGAGCCAACACTGCATGCATATCTGCTGGGACTGATGGTGTGGTGCAGCAAAGATGGTGTAGCTCCCCATAGGTGGAGCTGTAGTCCCAGGGCAGTGTAGGTGCAATGGATGAGGAGAGGCGCAGAATGGTATAGATGTTGTTGGTGCTGGAATAACTGGAGGACACCAGGGTGTGCGGTTCCAAGGCTTTACTCACTGTTTGCAGTTCACACACACGCCCGCCTCCGTACTGTGTTCTCCAGGTCAGGGCTCCAGCCAACCTCCAGGCCAGATAGGGTTCTCCCTTCCACACTCCGCCAACATGTACCTCTACTGAACGACTCCTCCAATGCGCCTTTAGGTGCGAAGCACTCCAGTACTTAGTTACCCTGGAATGCCTCTCTCTAGGTGTTCCTAGTTTCTACTTGTATGACAGAGAGCTGTAGCCTGCTTCGGGGACTCCACTCTGCGTCCCAGCTCTCTATTCAGTTGCTGTTGTGTCCCAAGTCTATGATGGGAGCAAGGCGTTAGCGGCTCACTACTTCTCCGGTGTCTGTTGCCGGACATAAAGATCCAATCAACCTCGGGGACCGGGCCCCGGCCTTTGCGCTCTGGACTGGAAGGGTTCTCTATCTTTCTTCAACCAGCTTCCCACCGTCCTTCTATTCTCCTTCGTTCCGATCTGTTCTCTCTCTCTTATGGAAGGTTAGGTTATCAATCTTATCAGTCTCTTTGTCTGATCTTTCTCGTGCCAGCAGCCCAGATCACTGGGACCTGCTGCAGCATGTCCTTCAGACACCCATCTTCTCTCTCAACAACTAACCAACTAACTCTCACTCTTCCCACTCTTTTGTATCATCTCACTCCACCCGCCTCCCAGCACATCTCGTGTTACGAAGCAGGGTTCCACGAGGGGTGCTCTGCTAACCCCCAGCCTGAAGCTGTTAGGTGGCCCCACTGAACTATCCTGTGTGTGGAATGCAGGTGTGGAGCATGGTCAGGAGCTCCCACCTCACCTGAATGGTGGGGCACCACACCTTAGGAGAAGGTGCAGTACCTCTGTGGCGACTGAAGCCTCAGGGGCGCCACACGGGTCCTTCCCCCGGCCGCCATCACGTGCCTGATCCCTAGCTGTCACCTCACTATATTCTGGCTAGTGCGTTGGCCGGCAAGGACGCTAGCATCACCAGTGCAGATGATGAAAACACAGGGGGTAGTGACAAACATGAGACAAAGACAGGGATCAAGAAAACTTAGTTTTCAAGCTTCAGCTGCAAGCTCCACAACAGAAGATACAGAACCAGGACCTCAAACAGCTGATAAACTCTGGCATCAGAGAGCTCCCGACTCCTCGGCTGGTTGTCAGAGACAAACGCTTATCACCAACAGTCAGCTGATGCGTCACGTGACTATTTAAAGGATGGTGGGAGTGGTCACCACCCACAGCAGCAGACCAGCAACACACAAGCTGCCAGCAAGCTGCCAACGAGGAAACTGACATTAACACTTGCTGGCCAAGAGTAAAAACCACGTTTAAATTAAAGCAGAACCAGAGCTGTCATGACTCCAAAAATGAGTTGTGACCAATACTATCTGTGCCTTCATTGTTTACAGAGAGAGACAGGCAATACTATCTGTGCCTTCATCGTTTACAGAGAGTGAAGCAGTACCAACTACATCTACATCATTTACAAGTGGAGAAAGGAAGGCAGTACTGTATATGCCAACAATAATTACTCAAATTAAAGAGTAACACAATTTGGCATCTACATCAATTACAGAAAGAGACTAAGAGAGATTACTATTATTAATTTCAGAATAAAGGAGTCACAAATACAGTGGCATGTAAAAGTTTGGGCACCCCTGGTCAAAACTGCTGTCATTGTGAACAGTTAAGCAAATTGAAAATTAAATGATCTCTAAAGTTAAAGATGACACAATTCCTTTGTATTTTAGGTAAAATAATATATATTTTTTTCCATCTTTTACGCTTTAAAATTTACAAAAAGGAAAATGGTCTGCTGCAAAAGTTTGGGCACTCTTTTAGATTTATGTGCTCAAATAAGGGCAGTTTCACATATCCGTTTATTTCCAGTACCGGAAAAAACGGTACCGGAGATATCCATGTCCGTGTGTGTAACACGTGCGGCACACGTGTGACAACCTTGTGCCGCATCAGTACACAGATGGCCGGCGGGGAAGAAGCAATACAGTAAACACTGTTCCCCGACGGCAAGTGCTGAAGACGGCTCTCATCATTCTCCCCTGCCGGCAATCGGCGCGAGCAGGAAAGAATGATTAGTTATATTAAAGTCTGTACGATGAGAGCAGGTGGAGGCTTTTGGGACAATTACTCCCATCATCCAACAGTTGCAGCAGGGGCAGATGATCGGGGTTTTCTTCAGCCGCCGCCTGCGATCTAATGAAATAAATGAATGAAAAACCCGACGTGGGTTCCCCCCTACTTTCTTGAACCAACCAGGCAAAACTCACAGCTGGGAGCTGCAACCCTCAGCTGTCAGCTTCAGCAAGGTTGGTTATCAAGAATAGAGGGGTCCCCACTCTATTTTTTTAAATTATTTATATAAATAATTTACAAAAACGGCGTGGTTTCACCCTATTTTTGACAACCAGCCTTGCTAAAGCAGACAGCTGGGGGCTGTTGTTTTCAGGCTGGTATGGGGCCATTGATATGTACATTGATATATGACACTGTCTGTGTCTATATCATGTACAAGGAGAGACTGGCAGGCAGTAGTATCTGTAATTACATTATTTGCAAGAAGAGACGGTTAGGCAGTACTGCCATCATTTAAAGGGAGAGACAGGTAGGCAGTACTGCTTTCCTAACTTCACCTACATCATTTACAGGGAGAGACAGAGAGGCAGCACCATCTGTGCTTCAGCCATTTATAAGGAGCGACAGGGAGGCTGTAGTATCTGTACAACCAATATATACAGGAAGAGGCAGGGAGATAGTATGTTCTGTTCCTTCATCATTTATAGGGAGAGAAAGAGAGGCAGTACTATCTCTACCTATATCATTTACAGGGAGAGAGAGGGGGGCAGCACTATCTATGCCTCAATAATTTACAGGGAGCAGCAGGGATGTAGTAGTATCTTTATGTCCATTATTTATAGAGTCAAGGAGAGTTTTTTCTGCACGGACATCATTTACATGGGGAGAAAGAGAGGCAGTACTATCTAAAACTACATCAATTTACAGACACAGTTGGGGCGGCGGAACTATCTGTGCCTCAGACACTTACATGAACTACAGTACAGAGAGGTGGTATTATCTGTATCTCAGTCATTTACCGAGAGCGTCAGCGAGGAAGTATTATCTGCTTCTACATCATTTTTGGGTCTGAGAGAGGAAGGCAGCACTATCTGTGCCTCAGTCATTTACATGGAGAGACAGGGACAAAGAGGCAGTAGTATCTGTTCATCCTTTATATACAGAAAGGAACAGGGAAACAGTATTTTCTACACCTTCATCATATGCAGGGAGAGAAAGAAGTAGTACTATCTGTGCCTACATTATTTAGAGAGAGAGACAGGGATGTAGTACTACCTGTGCCTCATACATTTACATGAACATACAGAGAGGCAGTGCTATCTGTACTTCAGTCATTTACAGCGAGAGCTGGGGAGGCAGTACTATGTGCACCTACATTATTTGCAGGGAGAGAGGAGAAGGCAGTACTATCTGTACCTACATAATTTCTAGGGAACACAGACAGATAGTACTACCTTTACCTACAAAGTAGGTTAGAGGATAAACTTCTCCCCGTAGCAAGCTATGCATTATTAAAACCTTAGCACAGAGATGGCGGCCACATTGCTGTTGCTATGACTGCCCCCAAATACTTTATGCACATTTTGCAATGAAAATATTGCATTATTTAGCTAAAAGTGAAAGTAGGTGGACGATTATAGAGAAGAAATTTTTTTTTTTTCAAAGAAATGTTTTTCTATTCACAGCCTCTTATTATCAAGTCGTTGGAAGACGCCTTATTATGACTTTTTCTAGCAATTTGTCATCCAGGGCAGAGGGGTTTTTTGTCGTGCGCTCGCCGGTGTTTTTTTTGCTTTTCATGCTGCACTGGAGTTAATAATAGAGAAATTCAGTAAATGGGCTGTATGGTAACTCCTAGGCAAAGCTTCGTACAAAGGACACAAAAATATTCACGTTCCACCAACTGGAAGAAAATGTAAATGCCAAAATGTCTTTGTAAAAAGTTTTCTTTTTTTTTTTTTTTCTTTTCTACTTCTCACAATATCACAACTTTGAAAAATTTCCACCGAGCTAAACCAATAAGGAGCCACACTGTACGTTGCCCAAATGCTCCTCGCAAAGCAGAATTACCTTAATGTACAAATGCCATATGGAGCATGATTTGAAGGCTGTTCAAGTGGGAATTTTAATTTACTAATTTAATGCCGGAGCTGGAGGTAGCTAAAAAATTAATTATGTGCAACATTAAAGCTCGGGAAGAAAATGATACAACGCCGGCTATAACGATGAGTGTTCACCCGAAGGTAAAAGAATTGTTGGAAATGAGCGCTAATCCTCGCCCTACAATGTGCTCCGAGATGATAGCTGTTTATGGTGCCGTACTCAGACATTATGGTGGTTTTTATGATTTTTTTTTTTAATTTTTGGGCAGGAAATTACTTGTACTGGTAAATGCTGCATATACGGAGATGGATCAGAACATTTTGAAGGGCATTTGTTACTAGCTGGTTATTATCTCGCTGCAGATGGTTGTCTATCTGGTTCCCAACCTGTGAGCCAGTCAGTACAAGGCAGAGCTTTAAAGGATTTCCTAATGATCTTAAAGGGGTTGCCTATTGGGATGACATTTTTGGCCAAAGGACTAAGAGTGATTTATAAAAATAAAAGGAGTAATATTCAGCTCTCAGATCTGTTGCTGCTCCTATTCCAGGGTTGCTTTGGTTCTCCGACGGTCTCTGCTTCTACATGGGAAATTGTAGGAAGTGACGCTCAGCCAATCAGGGTCTGAGACCTGCCCGCTGCTGGTGTTGTCAATCATTGGCTGATCAGGCATTTGCTCTTTTGACACTAGATGGGTGAGGATTTATCAGCTCAGGCAGAATGTCCCAATGGTCTGAAGCTAAAAACTACGAAAAAGAAGCACAAACCTTACACCAAGAACTAGTGGGAGCTGCCATTAGAAAGGCAAAGAGTGGCTCAGCAGGGGGAGCAGAGAGGCGTACTCCTGTCTGTGAAGTGTAGACGTATCGTGGACTGCTCCTCGGCATGTCAACTTCTGCGGAAGTGAAAATGTTGCCTCATGTAAGACAGTTGTAACCATCAAGCTTGTTGCCTCCTTGTAATTTTTTTTTAAATAAATACTGTGTAACGCCTCCATCCTTTCACCATCTATGAGTAGGGGCTACTCTACCACCAAAGACTACTACATTCAATTATATTTAACAAGGCATGACAATATCTGACGCATCTTTTTATAATGGGGGTCTAACACCATAACTACGGCAACTACAACAACTTGCATGTGCATTACAAATAGCATTGCTTCTGTACAAGAAGCTAAGGGCGAGCATGTGTTAAGCATTAAGGGGACAGTGCACCCCGGGAAGTAACAGGTCTGATGGATGATGCAATCACATGTGAAGGCCATTGTGAAACAACACTGGTGCACATGGACACGTTAGATTCTCACAGATGGTGATAATTATGTGGAGATACTGACAACCTCTGAGCAGGCCGTTCTACCTTGTCCTGGAGTTGCTCTACAAGATTAAGAGGACAGTGATTCAAGAAAACCCTTAGACATGTTCTTTTAACCAATCCATGACTGTACGACCCTTCTGGCATTTCGTATTGTCCTTCTGTCATAGGGTAAAAAGCTGTCGTGAAGGGATGAATTTGGTTGACTACCATGCTTATGCCCAGATTGTGGCAAAAAAAAAAAAAAAACTTTCCCCTTCATTATACCACCTCCACCAGCCAGACAGGAAGAGGTTATCCAACCACAGGCATCAGAGGGGCCAGGATATGCCGAGAAAAACTTCCCCTCACCATTGCTATTTTAGAATTTTGGATAACTAGAGGCGGAAGACCTGTGAAAACTCAGACGTCAAGGTTAGATTTCAGAAAGGCAGATTTTAAGGGATTCAGAAAGAGAATTGGAGGGATCCAATGGCTGGACATCCTTAAAGACAAAAATGTCCAGGAAGGATGGGAAATCTTGAAAAATGAAATTCTCAAAGCACAGTTGTTAACAACTCCGAAAAGAGGGAAGAATAGGAAGCATTTAAGGAAACCAGGATGGATGAACACAGAACTTAAGCACATGCTAAAAAGGAAGAAAAAAATGTTTATAAAATGGAAAGAGGGAGGCATATCTAAAGAAGAATATAATGCTGTCTGCAGAACCTGCAGGGCACAAATCAGATTATCTAAAGCTGAAAATGAATTGAGGCTTGCAAGAGATGTCAAAAGCAATAATAAAGGATTTGGGGGATATGTCAAAAGTAAAAGAAAAGTCAAAGATGCTATAGGATTTTTACAGGATGAAAATGATGAAATGGTAAGACAGGATGTTGAGAAGGCTGAACTTTTAAATTCCTATTTTGCATCTGTTTTCTCTCAGAAAGGAAATGTAACATCAACTGTTATTCACTGTCCTATTAAGGGAATAGAAGAATCCAGGATATCTATAAACAGAAAGATAGTGAGGAAACACTTAGCTAACCTAAATGAATTCAAGTCTCCAGGTCCAGATGAATTACACCCCAGAGTACTGAAGGAGATAGCAGAAGAAATTTTTGAACCCCTCTCCATAATCTTTGAAAATTCTTGGAGAACAGGAGAAGTGCCAGAAGACTGGAGAAGAGCAAATGTTGTTCCTATCTTCAAAAAGGGGAAGAAGGTGGACCCAGGCAACTATAGGCCGGTGAGTCTGACTTCTATACCAGGAAAGATCTTTGAACAAATTATTAAACAACATGTATGTCAATACCTGGATAAGAATGAAGTGATTAAAGAGTCAGCATGGGTTTGTAGCTAATAAGTCATGTCAGACTAACTTAATTTCCTTCTATGACGGTATCACTGATTGGGTGGATCAAGGAAATGCTGTAGATATAGTATATCTTGACTTCAGCAAAGCATTTGACAAAGTCTCTCATACAATCCTTATTGAAAAAATGACTAAGTATGGAATGGACAAGGCAACTGTTAGGTGGATTCATAACTGGCTTAGTGATCGGACCCAAAGAGTGGTCGTAAATGGCTGCACATCCAGTTGGAAGAATGTCTCAAGTGGGGTACCACAGGGCTCTGTCCTGGGCCCTGTATTGTTCAACATCTTTATCAACGATTTAGATGAAGGAATTGAGGGTAAACTGATTAAATTTGCTGATGACACAAAGCTAGGAGGGATAGCTAATACTAGAGAAGAGAGAGAGAGGATTCAAAAAGATATAAATAAACTGGAGAAGTGGGCAGCAACTAACAGAATGGTTTTTAACAGGGAGAAATGCAAAGTACTACATCTGGGCAATAAAAATGAAAAAAGCATATATAGAATGGGAGGAATAGGGCTAAGTGACAACACATGTGAAAAAGACTTGGGTATACTAATAGATCACAGACTGAATATGAGTCAACAGTGTGATGCAGCAGCAAAAAAGGCAAATGCAATTCTAGGATGTATTAACAGAAGCATACAGTCTAGATCACGTGAAGTCATTATTTCCCTCTACTCCTCTTTGGTCAGACCTCACCTGGAATATTGTGTCCAGTTTTGGGCACCACATTTTAAAAAAGACATCAACAAACTGGAGCAAGTTCAGAAAAGAGCGACCAGAATGGTGACCGGTCTGCAAACCCTGTCTTATGAGGAAAGGTTGCAGGATTTGGGAATGTTTAGTTTGCAAAAGAGAAGACTGAGAGGAGACTTAATAGCTGTCTACAAATATCTAAAGGGCTGTCACATTGTAGAAGGATCAACTTTATTCTCATTTGCACAAGGAAAGACTAGAAGCAATGGGATGAAACTGAATGGGAGGAGACACAGATTAGATATTAGAAAAAACTTTTTGACAGTTAGAGTGATCAATGAGTGGAACAAGCTGCCACGAGAAGTGGTGAGTTCTCCTTCAATGGAAGTGTTCAAACAGAGGCTGGACAGACATCTGACTGGGATGATTTAGCGAATCCTGCTTTGAGCAGGGGGTTGGACCAGATGGCCCAGGAGGTCCCTTCCAACTCTACCATTCTATGATTCTATGATTCTATGATACTACACCTTCACCTAAATCTAAGTCGGGAGGAAGCATTTATGGATTCATGCTGCTTGTGACAAATTTTGGCCTTTCCTTCAATATGGTGCAACATAAATCTGGATTCATCTGATCAGTTGATGTTTTTCCACTGCTCAGTGATATAATTTTTGCTCTTTGACACACTGGAGTCTTGTCCGCTTCACTTACAAGGTAATAGCACTATAGCTGGTTGTCCGCTGCTAAGGCCCATCCATTCTAAGAGAAAATGAGTTCTGCAGGGCCATATCTATCGTGGTCGCAGAGGATGTGAGCGGGACTGAGCAGGAGGGTGCCCGCTAATGGCAGTGCCAATTTCACCTGGATGTGTGTCCTCAGACTCATAGTCAGATGAAATGTATTGTGGTGCAGACACTCACTGGCTCCCTGCACCACAATAAATGCTGGCAGCAGCTGGCAGCAGACAAGGGCTTTCCGGTAATGGGCGGTGCATGTGGGTCGCCCTCCCAGGGCTGTGGGGTACTCGGTACCGGGCCGGTATCAGGGGGATGTGTCACAGCAGCGGTGACCCGGTCCGTGGCCCTGGGCACCCAAATCAATGGGGGAATGTAGTTAATGGAATAGTTCGTGACGCCACTTGTGGTGCTCGGCAAGGGAGGTGTTAAGCCGACGCTACATGCAGATCCGCTGGGACTGATGGTATGGTGCAGCAAGGATGTAAAACTCCCCACAGGTGAAGCTATAGTCCCAGGGCAGTGTAGAGGTGGTTGGCACGGGGATGTAGCAGTGCCGTAAGGGTAGGAAGCAGACAAGACACAGCGGGGTGCAATTTCTGTACCTTTACTTGATAACTGCAGTCCAGGGTCCTGATTACAGATGGTAACAGAGCAGGCTAGCCTGGAAGCAATTCAGGGATTCTCTCTCAGCAGACGGGCTGTGCAGTCTCCTTCCCTAGCGCTTATTTGAATGAAGTACTCCAAGTACTGAGTTACACTGAAGTTCCTCCTCTCAGATGTTCCCAAGAACCTTACTTGCACGGCAGACAGCTGTAGCTTCTCTCGGGGACTCTCTCTCCTGAGTCCTGGCTCACTATCCAAGCTGCTGTTGTGCCCTCAAGTCTTTGATGGGAGCAGGGCATTTACAGCCTCCTACTCCTCTGGTGTCTGTTGCAGGACCGTTAGTATCCGTACAACCGTGGAGACCAGGCTCCATTTCATGCGCTCACTGTGAGGGAGCTCTCCTTTCCCAGCTCAACCTCCAGCTTCCCTCTACACCTCTGCAGACTAACTGACCACTCCTTCCTCTTGGCCCTCAGAGAGCACTGCTCCCCTTAATCCCGGTTCAAAGTTCCCCCTGCTGGCCTGGAGTGGAACTGTTTTGCATGCATAGATTGACTGCGAGAGAGACCCATCATTGCCTCCAAGCCTGGCATTACCTTCCCCTGGAGGAAAGCAAAGCCACTGTGGCGGCCATACCCCTGGGGCGCCACACATGGTATTGACGTCGCGCTGCCCATGCCTGCAAGCCAAAGTCAGCTGCTGATTTCTCTGCCAATTATAGAGAATGTCGCACATCGTGATAACGGGAAGGTAAGAATTGCTTCTTTTTAAAATGTGCTGGAGTAGAATGGAAGGGGCCCAGGATAGTAGGAATTATACCAGGAAGGGGCCCAGAATGGGAGAGAATTATACAAGGATGGTGGATGTTATTACTGGTAGGGCCCAGGATGGGGGACATTATTACTGGAATGGTCCAAGATGGGGGACATTATACCAGGAAGGGGACCAGGATGGAAGGAATTATACCAAGAAGGGGCCTGGAATGGGGGAACATTGTACCATGATGGGGGGTATTATTACTGGAAGAGCCCAAAATGAGGAACATTATTACTGGAAGGGCCCAGGATGGGGGACATTATTACATGACAGGGAACATTATACTAGGAATGGGCCAAGGATGGAAGGCATTATACCAGTAAGGGGCCAAGGATGAGGGAGCATTGAACCAGGATGGGGACATTATTTCCGCAAGGGGCCAGGATGGGGGAACATTATTACATGATGGCAAAGATTGTGCCAGGAACGGGTCCGGGACGGAAGCCCATCAGACTCTAGTTACACCACCGGAGTTGTTTGTGAAGTCCTGGCCGCGGTTCATCTAGCACCAATCACCACTGAAGTCACTCGATTTTCCCGTCTTGATGTGGATTCACACTGAATCTGATCACTTGATTTTTCGTTACGCTCCGGGGTCATGAGTCTCCATATGAGAAGCTCCAATAGTGAAAGAGCCGGCACCTCTAATAGTCTTGCATTCAGTGTATTTATAAGCAAAGGTTTTACTCCGTACTTGGAACTGAACTCCATGAAGCCATTAATGGGTGTTTAAAGGGGAACACATACTTTAAAAATAGTCATATGATGTTCACCCGCCGAGTCTGGATGACGATTATATCCAGTTATGAAATAAAGATGAGATGTAAGGGTCCAAGAGCGCAGACCTCCCAGTGACGATCTCTAAGCAGATGTTCGGCCATGTTTTATTATTAATACATTGCTTTTTTATTTTGCTTTTAGACAGCGATAATGAGATCTGCAGCTTCCCAGTATATTATGTGGGATGATTATTATAGTCTAAGCCACATCTTTTTAATGCGAACTACAATTCAGTGCTTGGAGCTTATCCGCATGTCCCACTCTGAACATTGTGCACCTTGTGTACAGAAATAATCTACATAAGATGTTGCTTCATAGATACATATGTTTTGTTTTTTTTAGGCTTGAGATTATAACTTTTTTTCACCCAAGTATAAAAAAAGGGCAGCGTGCACCACAAAAGAAGTGCACAAGGACATGTCTATTGCAAGTCTTTCCCAAAAGGAGGACAACCAAAAAATCTTTGCCCATTTCTCCATATACAAAGGACAAAGCTTAGGAGATATGCGGCCTCCCCTCGCTGAAGATTAGGGAGTACCTTTCTGGTCAGAAGAGGCCTAAATACTCATGACAGTTGGCCGAACCCCACCAGTGTCAGCAGGACCAGCCGACATGCTGATGTGGATAGGGATCCATCCCGAGTCTCACCTAATAGATGATGTATGGGCAGAGAGGATCGGGCAGATGAAGTTTCAACCCTTGATCCTGATGTGAGGGCAGCAGGAAGACTCGGCAGCTCTGATGAGCATCGTACTCACCTGGTGCCTGTGAATAGCGGTCACTTTACTGCTATTCACCATCAAAGAAGGAAGATTCGGGGAACATGGACTACATCAGAACTTTGTGGAAACATTTTGGGTAATAAACTGGTGAATGAGCGACTGTCTATTGTTTTTATTTCTGTCTTTTTATGTTTTCAGGTATCCATTTCTGGACTACTTCAGATTCCTTGGATTACTTTGGAGCTGCATGAGATTGATTTTTTTTTTTTTATAAATTGATGAACGAGGGATAGTTTGGGGGAGTCTTTATTCAAATAAAGTGTTTTTTTCCGTGGGTGTTTTTTATTTTTTATTACCGGGTTAGTAATGAGGGTGTCTGATAGACACCTCTCCATTACCAACCCCAGAGGTCGATGGCAGCTGTGATTTTTGAAAAATCACAGCTTTCAAACGCAACTACCGTTACCATGATTGCCACAGTGCCAGGGCAATAGGAAAGAGTAGGGCTAAGTGCCAGACTTGGCATATCTCATGTGATGTGCCAATTCTGGAGTGGCTATGGGTTGGTATTTTTAGGCTGGGAAGAGCCAAATAACTAGAGACCTTCCCAGCCTAATATCAGCCCACAGCTGTCTGCTTTACATTGGCTGGTTAACAAAAATAGTGTCTTTTTTAAAATTATTAATTTTTTTTATTAAAACTAGCTATCAACACCTACATAAAAGCACTTAAAACGCATGTGCTTTTTTAAAACTGCAAATTTTCCGCATCTAATACAAGTCTATGGGGAAATTCCGCACAGAAAACTGCACGTTCCCGCATGAGAAATTGACATACTGCGTCTTGGAAACCCATATCCCAGCTGATTTTACGCAGCATAAACAGCACAGTGAGCATAGGATTCCTATTAATCCCATCCACTGTGCTTATATTGTTCAACACAGCATTTTGGACTCGGCGAAAATACGCTGCGTCAAGCGTGGGCACACAGCCTTAAGGGGTGGAGGAGGTGTTTTTTTTCTCTCTTTTTGATTTTGTCTTGTATACAAGCCATTATACAGGAAAGAATATTTCATAACATTGTTTCTGGTAAAATCCATTTTATCTTCGGTTTTGTATGTTTTATTGTTATTCCATAAAAGTGGCGTAATACTCTGACAACATGGTTCTCAGCAGCGGCCTGAGATTCAGAGATGTATCCAAGTGTCTTCCCCGTGTTGTTCCCATGCCTTTTGAGTGCTGTTTCCATCCATTTCAGCAATGTTCCTGCCCTCCTATTAGGGTCTTCTGGAAAAATGCTCAAGTTTCCCAATGACTCCCATTATACTCTGTACTTGAGTCAAGCCCGTCGGAGCGTCCGACCTGCTCGATTCGAGTACCGAACACCTGAGCATTTTAGTGCTTGATCATCTCTAACCAATGCTATAAATTGCACATGACAGGCAGATGGGGGTATTACAGAATTACAAATTTTGCACAAAATACCAGAAGCTTTACGTTATTATTCTGATGGTTCACATGGTTGGCAAAAGACAAAGCCCAAAATACTGACATAGAAAACATTGGAGCAAGAATAAGGATACATTTAGGATGTGTAAACTTTAAAGGATTTTTTTTTTGCTTCTAAAAATACGGATGAAAAAAGATTCTTGGAAATGCCGGCAGCACTGGGACTCACAGACAAAGATTTCATTTCAAGGTCAAATATGTTGTTTTTCCAAAGTTGTAAAAGTTAAAAGATTCTTTTAGAAGTTAAATATAGTTTGTGCCAAACAAGTATTGCAGGTAGGTATAAATATATATATACACTACCGTTCAAACGTTTAGGGTCACTTAGAAATTTCCTTGTTTTCAAAAGAAAAGCACAGTTTTTCCAATGAAGCTAACATTAAATGATTCAGAAATACACTCTATACATTGTTAATATGGTTGATGACTATTCTAGCTGCAAACGTCTGGTTTGTAAAGCAACATCTTCATAGGTGTATAGAGGCCCATTTCCAACAACCATCGCTCCAGTGTTCTTATGGTACTTTGTGTTTGCTAACTGTGTAATAAGGCTAATGGATGGTTAGAAAACCCTTGTGCAAGAATGTTAGCACAGCTGAAAACAGTTTGGCTGATTAGAGATGCTATAAACCCGACCTTCCTTTGAGCTAGTTGAGAATCTGGAGCATTACATTTGTTGGGTCCACTAAACTCTCAAAATGGCCGAGCGAAACGAAACTGCAGCAGGTTGCGTTTGGCGCAGGTCGGCGCACCGTCAAAAGGATGCATGCGCTGCCAAATGCATACTGCGCACGGCCTGCGCCCCCAGTGATAAAGATAGGGGACGCAGGACGCATGCAGCGTCATGCGCCGGTAGGCGGAGCTACCGGCGGAGACGCGACAGGGGGCGGGGCTTAGCGGCGGCCGTGCGCAGGCCGTCGCTGCGCTCAAAAGCGCTAGTGTGAAACTAGCCTTACCTCAGCAAATTAACTGCTAGAATGCCAAAGGTCTGCAATGCTGGAATTGCTGCAAAGGGAGCATTCTTTGACGAAAGCAAAGTTTGAAGGAGAAAATTATTATTTCAAATAAAAATCTTTTTTTCAAACCTTATCAATGACTGGACTAGATTTTACATTAATTTGGCAACTCATCTGATTAATAAAAGTATGAGTTTTCATGGAAAACAAAGTTGTCTGGGTGACCCCAAACTTTTGAACGGCAGTGTATATCTTCTAGAATTGTGATATTTTGTGATCCACATCGTAATAACTCCTATTATAGCCTTAATTAATCAAGAATGGCGCTTTGTGCGTCAAATTAATTAGGAGACGTGTACCTCTTTTATGAATTTGGTGCATGCTTCAACTACCGGGTGCCAAAGATGTAACCCAACCAGGGACTGCAATACAATTCTGTTCTAATTTACACCACTTTGTGGAGTAACGTATGATGAATTTGGACACTTCCTTCCCATCCAAATTTCTGCCCACTTTTCTAAAAGTTGGTAGACGGGTCATGACTGGCATAAAAACACCAAAATTCACAAAGTGTTTTTAGGAAACTTCAAGCAGTTTACACCCAAAATTCTGACCCTATATTTCCATAATATGAAAAAGAAAGTTATTCCACTTGCTATTCTTTACCTGGCCACATGGAGTGCTGTGAGCCATTTTAATCAGTAGTACAATGCTCCACAGTGCCACCAAGTGGTTGAAAATATAATACAGCTTTTTCTTAGGAATCAGAAATGTCAAAGTCTGAAAAAATAATTTTTTCCGCCAACTTTTTATGGAAAAAAAATTCCCTACGTTAGCTTTATAATAATGTTCAAAGGTGAATGTAATTTTTATGCAAAGATGAGGTGAAACAATTAAAAAGTTCCAATGACAGAGATAGACTTGCACATTTAAAGGACATGAAAAAGGTTGTGTCCCTGCCAAATTGTTACAGTTTCAGGGAAAGAAAGACAGTTTTCAGACAGGCCATAATTTGATGGATCTGTGACTATACATTAAAGAATAAATGTACAAGAAAACGGCCTAAAGCTTCTCGCTCCATCAAGTGACATTGACGTCGTCTTCTGTGGTTTTATAATTCGCTCACATAACTACTTGAATAGTTTCTCAAGTTCATTATTTCATTTCCCAACTTGTTGATTCAGAAGAAAAAAGTATATATATATATATATATATATATATATATATATATATATTACACCATGCTTCTCAGTCTTAAAGAGCCAGTATCCTTCTGCAATACCAGCTGCCATCAATGACACCTCTGTCTCTAAATATTTCTGGGGTTTTATACTACTGAATATATGTGATACATAAAGTACATAAAGTAGCGATTCTTGGGTCCCATCTATACAACTACACAGAACATGTGCATTACAAACCATGTTGCTATAAAATACTGCACGTACAGGTCATATGAGAAACAGGGATCAATGATCAACGGGGAAAAACCTCAACAGCACAAAACACATAATATGAATGAATCAATCAATTTTGCTCAATTATTTTTCAATAAAGGCTCAATTCAGCAGAGCTGGAAGAGTGATGTAGCAAGATTGACTCAGGAAAAAGGAACTGATACAGAAGAGCTGAGAATGTAATGGAGGCTTATGCAAGAGTGAAAGAACCACAAGGTAGTAAAGTTCAACAAAAGGGCTTGATGTAACAGTGCAGGAACTATAAAGACCACTATGTACAAGAATATAACTACTATAAGGCCGGGGTCACACTAACCGACGCAAAATACGGTCCGTAGTTTACATGCGTAATACGGATGAATGGCCCCTAAACAGTGCTCCGTATGTCATCCGTAATCAAGGTGTGGTCGCGTATTTTGCGCATGTAAGCATCCGTATGGAATCCGTATGCTGAGATTTTCACGCCGGCTTGCAAAATGGACTGTCATTGTGACAAACATATATATATTTATACTTCACAGAGTTCTTCATAGCAGAATAGCCGCTAATTAAATTGCCGGCTTCTATGAAATCATTCCCCACCCGACATGAAATGACACATGGTTTACATTCAGTAAAGCATTTAATTTCATGTTTTTTTATATGTCCCTGACTAATAATTAGATGAGGGATTGTGTGCAAAATTTGGGAGTTGTAGTTGTTATTTTAAGGGGTTAATTCGTTGTTAAAAAATACGTGGGCTTCCCATTGCCCTATAGTGGTGGCGAGTGGGTTAATCTAACAAAGGGTTAATGTCATCTTACAATCGAATGGTGACATTAACCCTTTGTTAGATTAACCCACTAGCCACCAATATAGGGCAATGGGAAGCCCACGCATTTTTTAACAAAGAATTAACCCCTTAAAATAACAACTACAACTCCCAAATTTTGCACACAATCCTTCATCTAATTATTAGTCAAGGACATATAAAAAAACATGAAATGAAATGGTTTACTGAATGTAAACCATGTGTCATTTCATGTCGGGTTGGGGAATTATTTGATAGAAGCCGGCAATTTAAATAGCGGCTATTCTGCTATGAAGAACTCTGTGAAATATAAATATATATATATATATATGTTTGTCACAATGACATGTATGTATATATATATATATATATATATATATATATATATATGTATTCTATGTGTCTAGATCTATTCTTTCTTTCTTTATTAAACCTGTCAGTGTGAGTTTACTGTATAGCGCACTGAATTGCCGGCTTTTCTAAAAGACACCTGGTGCGTATTTCTCGCAAGTCACATGTGTGGTCCGTGTGTAATCCGTATTTTTTGCGCATCCATAGACTCGCATTGGCATATTACGGGCGTAGTACGCTGACAATCGCAGCATGCTGCGATTGGCACGGAGCCTAGAATACGGATGAGAAATATACGGCTGTTGGGAGCAAACCCACAGAGAATAATTTGTCCGTGTGTAATGCGTGCCTTTAACGCCTCTCACTCATCCGTATTCCTCGCCAGTGTGACCCCGGCCTAATACTGCTCCTATATACAAGAATATAACTACTATAATACTGCCCCTATGTACAAGAATATAACTACTATAATACTGCCCCTATGTACAAGAATATAACTGCTATAATACTGCCCCTATGTACAAGAATATAACTACTATAATACTGCCCCTATGTACAAGAATAAAACTACTATAATACTGCTCCAATGTACAAGAATATAACTACTATAATACTGCCCCTATGTACAGGAATATAACTACTATAATACTGCTCCTATGTACAGGAATATAACTACTATAATACTGCCCCTATGTACAGGAATATAACTACTATAATACTGCTCTCCTATGTACAAGAATATAACTACTATAATACTACCCCTATGTACAAGAATATAACTACTATAATACTGCTACTATATACAAGAATATAACTACTATAATACTGCTCCTATGTACAAGAATATAGCTACTATAATACTGTTCCTATGTACAAGAATATAACTACTATAATACTGCTCCTATGTACAAGAATATAACTACTACAATACTGCTCCTATGTACAAGAATATAACTACTATAATACTGCTCCTATGTACAAGAATATAACTACTATAATACTACCCCTATGTACAAGAATATAACTACTATAATACTGCTACTATATACAAGAATATAACTACTATAATACTGCTCCTATGTACAAGAATATAGCTACTATAATACTGTTCCTATGTACAAGAATATAACTACTATAATACTGCTCCTATGTACAAGAATATAACTACTACAATACTGCTCCTATGTACAAGAATATAACTACTACAATACTGCTCCTATGTACAAGAATATAACTACTATAATACTGCCCCTATGTACAAGAATATAACTATTATAATACTGACCCTATGTACAAGACTATAACTACTATAATACTGCCCCTATGTACAAGAATATAACTACTATAATACTGCTCCTATGTACAAGAATATAACTACTATAATACTGCCCCTATGTACAAGAATATAACTACTACAATACTGCCCCCTATGTACAAGACTATAACTACTATAATACTACCCCTATGTACAAGAATATAACTACTATAATACTGCTCCTATGTACAAGAATCTGCAATAATACTGCCATGACGAGTGACATTTGGGAAATTCTGCTGTAGATACTTGTACGACACGTGACCAGACTGTAACCTTGTAGTGGTTGATACTGGATTTGAACTTAATAAAGGTGCAGTCGTGCAGTAAACACAATGTTAAGTTTTTGCTTCGCTGAGTAATTGTTTGCACATTATATCATTGTTATGATGAGCCTTTCTCGGTCACCTCGCTGACCTGGATGAAAGCCCTTAATGTAGCACTGGTTTTGTTTTCAGATCATGTTCATACTTGCTCTATGGTGGTAGAATTGGGAAGGAGCAGGGAGAGTCTTATTTTACTATTAACAATTTTAGACGCATTTTATTGAGACTAGGTATGAGGACTTGCAATAAATGAAAGTTCCATAGCGATGTTCTAGGCTGTCCGTCGACCTCTGGTGCCACACAGCGCTTGTTCCTTATCTCATTACATAGTGATATTATTTGGACACTGAATAAGCCGTTTAATTTGCACATTGAATGGTAGTATTGTTAGGAAATATGGAAATATATTGAATTGTTTTCTGAGGACTATATAGTAAAAATATTTGTATACTGAATTATGTAGACTTTGCATGGCGGTATTATTTGTGCACCTATTGGCAGTATTGTGTGTGCAAAATATGAAAGTGCTATTTGGGCACTGTATAGCAAAAATATTTGCATACTGTATGGAGGTATTAAATATTGTGCAACAGATGCTGCATTATTTGTGCGCCGAGTGGTAGCATTGTGTGAAAAAGATATAAAAATGTTATGTGGGCATTATATGGTAACAATATTTGTATACTTATAGCGGTATTATTTATATATAGTATGGCTGTATTTGTGCACTGAAGAGCAGTATTATTTGCAAAAGATACAGAAGTGTTATAGTAGAAATCTTTCTATAATGCATGGAGGTATTATGTAAATATTGTATGTCAGTATTATTTGTGCTCTCAATGGCAGTATTGTAAAGAATATGGAAGTGTTATGATATGTGGAAATACGTGAATAATGTATGGAGGTGTAAATTAGATAGGGTACGGTGTTATTATCTGGGCACTGAATGGCAGCATTGCATTGAAAAGATATGGAAGTTTTATTTCTGCATTATATGATTAAAGTATTTGAATATTGATTGGATGTATTTTGTAGTAATTGTGCACCAGATAGCGGTATTGTTTGGAAAAGATATGGAAGTATTATGTGCAAACTATACAGTAGAAATGTTTGTATTTTTTATGAAAGTGTCAATTAGACATCATATGGCAGTATTAGTTGTGTGCACTGAAGGGCAGCGCTGTGTGGAAAAGATATGGAAATGTTATATGGCTGCTATTTAGTAGAAATATTTGTAGCGCCGGTGCCTCTGCCTCCTGTCCCTCTCCTTCGGCAGAGACATCGGCATACCTGCCATGGAGGCCCCCTTTCTGCTCTCTCTCTCCTTCTTAAGGGTGTGCAGCTCCACGACGTACATGCACCACGTGCAGGTCCCTGGGTACTGTGCTTAGGGCGTGCACGCACTTCTCTCTTAAAAGGGCCATGCACGTCCTCCTAAAAGTGTCCCCAGCCTATTGCTGGAGGACACTTACTATTTAAGGCACCTCCTCCAGCATAGAGGTGTCTGTGAAACATCAAGTTTGTTTCTAAACACTCTTATTAGTTCTCAGGTCCCAGTGCTCATTTTCCAGTATACCTGCCTGCCTATCAGCCATGCCCGCCTGCCTGTCTACCAGCTGTGCCCGCCTGCCTACCAGCCTATCAGCCATGCCTGCCTGCCTACCAGCCTGCCTATCAGCTGTGCCCGCCTGCCTGTCTACCAGCCTGCCTATCAGCTGTGCCCGCCTGCCTGTCTATCAGCCGTCGCAGCCTGCCTATCAGCCGTGCTCACCTGCCTTTCCATGAGCCGTGCCAGCTTGCCTGTCTACCAGCCGTGCCCACCTGCCTACCACCTGTGCCAGTGCCTCTGCCATTCCAGTCCGAATCAGTGATTCCCGTGTTTCATCAGTGCCTGCCCATATCTTCCGTTCCTTCCATCCTGGCTACCCATCTTTTGAGGGTCAGCTGCCATCTTTCCAAGGTCAGTCTTGTGTTTTTCGCAGTGTTTTTGATGCAATTTTTTTTGCAGTGGTTTTAGCATGCTAGATTATTTGTCTCTTGTGCATGCTGATAAAGTTTAGTGTTGAAAAAAAAGTCCTATTCCATAGAATCAGATTTTGGCAGAAAAACCGCTGCAAAACCTGATACCTCCTTTTTTTAATCGTTTTCTCACCACCAATTGAAATCAATGGGTGAAAAGCGCGGATAAAAAGCTAATAGAAGTGACATAATTTCTGTCCAAAAAAACATGCAAAGCACAAAATACTGATGACAAAAAAACAAGCTGTGTGCATGAGATTCCTGAAAGGAGTAAAAACACGATGTTACTTGGGAACAGAATATAATAAGCAAAGAAAGGGTGGGATGTAATGTACCTTTTAGTTGTGTACATCTGATTTTTATATCAGCCTATAAAATTGTAAATGCAGCTTTGGATGTGACTTGTGTATGAGAAATGCAACATACTGGTAACTATTGAGCTGTTAGCGCAGCTTTGGGCGTGACTGGTGTACTAGAAATGTAACACATGGGTAAATATTGAGCTGTCAGCGCAGCTTTGGGTGTGACTGGTGTACTAGAAATGTACACATGGGTAAATATTGAGCTGTCAGCGCAGCTTTGGGTGTGACTGGTGTACTAGAAATGTAACACACGGGTAAATATTGAGCTGTTAGCGCAGCTTTGGGTGTGACTGGTGAACTAGAAATGCCACACATGGGTAAATATTGAGCTGTCAGCGCAGCTTTGGGTGTGACTGGTGTACTAGAAATGTAACGCACGGGTAAATATTGAGCTGTTAGCGCAGCTTTGGGTGTGACTGGTGAACTAGAAATGCCACACATGGGTAAATATTGAGCTGTTAGCACAGCTTTGGGTGTGACTGGTGTACTAGAAATGTAACACATGGGTAAATATTGAGCTGTTAGCGCAGCTTTGGGCGTGACTGGTCTACTAGAAATGTACACATGGGTAAATATTGAGCTGTTAGCGCAGCTTTGGGCGTGACTGGTGTACTAGAAATGTACACATGGGTAAATATTGAGCTGTTAGCGCAGCTTTGGGTGTGACTGGTGTACTAGAAATGTAACACACGGGTAAATATTGAGCTGTTAGCGCAGCTTTGGGTGTGACTGGTGAACTAGAAATGCCACACATGGGTAAATATTGAGCTGTTAGCACAGCTTTATGTGTGACTGGTGTACTAGAAATGCAACACATGGGTAAATATTGAGCTGTTAGAACAGCTTTATGTGTGACTGGTGTACTAGAAATGTAACACATGGGTAAATATTGAGCTGTTAGCGCAGCTTTGGGTGTGACCGGTGTATTAGAAATGTAACACACGGGTAAATATTGAGCTGTTAGGCTGTGTGCAGACGCTGCGGATTCATCCACGCGGATTTTGCAAAATCCGCAGATAAATGCGTAGGTCAAAAGACCTGCGGTTTATCTGTAGATTAGCCTGCGGTTTGGTCCTGCGGTTTCACCATCTCCACAATGGTGGAGATAGGAACCCGCTGCGGATTCCGCAGAAAGAATTGACATGTCAATTCTTTCTGCGGTTTCAAAACCGCAGGAAAACTGCGCGGAAAAATCCGCACCGTCTACACAGCGTTTTTTTTTCCCCATTCAATTGAATGGTACTGTACACCGCAGCTAAAACTGCTGCGGGTCCGCAGCGGCCAAATCCGCTGCGGAACCACAGCAGAATCCGCAGCGTGTGCACACAGCCTTAGCGCCGAGTCCGTCAGCCCCGGTGTTGACAGGTTCCGAGTATAAATGTAACAGAATTCTGCAAACATAAAGTATAAACACAGCACATCATCAGGTCTATCCAATACGACTTCAGACGGTGCGGGTAATCTGGAGGATTGGAGCAGGAATCCCTTTCTTGCTTGTTAACACCTCCTGATTGTTGTTCACAACAAAGAAATCCTTGAATTTCTGCCGTATTTATAGAGGAAATATCAATTATGCCAGATTGCCAGCGCCGAGGCTGAAATGTGCGGTTTGTGCAGAAAACCCTTTACGCTTCCCGATATGAGGTCCCTTTTTCTCCAAGAAACAGCTTGTTTTTGAGTAGCATAAACTTTCAAACGCCGGCGTCCGGGGCGCACAACAGAGACTCGGAATTTTAATCCTCATTACGGATTTAATCCTCTTTTACAGAGGAAATGGGATGTGTAAGTGGCCTCCCTATAGAGAGAGCTGGATCTGCCAGAACACACAGCTCACAGGCTGGAGAATGCGTTTAGTTGGTCCTATTGGGAGGAAAGCTATTCCCTGACGTCCCAGTAGCCGCTCGGTCCTCACACATTTCAGTCTGCTTATCTCGCCGGGAAGGGGACGCAGCTGTAAGTTTAACAACAACTGAGACGACTTCTAGGGAATAGTTATGAAAACTTTACAAAGTCCAGAAAAATGCGGCTGCATCACATCCCAGGAAACGGGGTAAGAATTTGGGTTATTATTTTATTTATGCAAAGTCATAAAAGCACCATATTTATACAAATAGGAACAACTCCTAACTTATTTTTATAAGGAAATGGATACATACAATGAAGGAGGTTTGTAGGTGAAGTTCCTATTTATGCCACTTGGGGCAGTATAGAGTTGCATAATGATGCCCTATAGTGGAGAATTTTAGTAGTATTGCGTATACTGTGGCAGCAGAAGACACAGCTGAAGTGTATTTATGTCATGAAACCCATTTAATACCTATAAACTATTGGTTCTAAATATTTCTGGACTGCCGTCACCATGATAAAAGGGTTCCGCCAGTCCGGCATTTGCTTCTTCTTAGATTCGTAGTTTCCAGTCTTTTAATTCTTCCAAACCCACCACACACAGAAACTCCATAAACTCTGACCTGTCATTTTTCATAGTGCGTCCTGTTTCTGCATGCTACAGTAATCAATCACTTGTGACATCCCAAAAGACTCAAAGAACGGGAAGAGAAGGGAGAGAGGAGTGATCGTGACCTCAGCGCAAGAGGTGAAAATCCCAAAGGTGCGCTAAGGTCATGTGACGAAATGGGAGGACGGGGTAAAAAGCTGACGGTCTCCATATTGTTCAGCGTTTCCATTCCACTAGCTGGAATCAATGGAAAAATCTAGAAATGTCAGAGAGAACCTTGTTAATGTCTCTCTACACAGCTGCCTACTTTTCCTACCACTTATCTTAGTCCTTTGATTTATTTATATATATTAATCAATTTGTATTAAGTCAAATGCGTTCCAAATTTACCCTAAAATTGGGATTTACCAGAATCCAAATTTTTCATGATTTGATTGCGTGAATTAGAGAAAAATGGAGGTGGGCAGGCTGGATTCTGGGGACCGGGAAAACGATATACCCACCTCTCCTTGGACCTTCCCGCCACTTACGTCCTCCATTCTCTCTGTCTGGTCTCTCCAACCTTCTACATTCCTCCTTTCCTTAGCGGCCTTCACGAAACCCTTCGTTGTCCTCCCATGGGGCATTAAGCACTTCATGGGCATTAATCTGTGTTTGTCGCACCTTGTGTGTCCGCAGCCGCAGAGACAGAAGAAGATAGAAATGGCCGGAGTGAGCCTCCCAACCCCCTAGAGGAGGCGTGGGCGGAGGCCAACATGACGGGGGGTTGGAGGTTAGTGAGGGAAGGGGAAGGGTTAAAGGGGAGGGGGAGCTAGGGGGTATTTAATGCAGGGTTTGGGGGGTGCCCGTTGTCACAGCTTCTAAGCAGTCCCACGTAACGTACCTGGATGGCGGGCGTGGAACAGGCCTTGGACACGCTGCGGGCGGCAGCGGCAGGGCAGCCTCTTGGCTGGCTGGAGGCGCAGGTGGCCGGCCTGCTTCACCAGGCGCCGGGGCAGGCCGCGGTGAGAGACCGGAGGCCCCGGCGGGCGCGGCCTCCAGAGCGGCTGTCCCCCGACACCGCTCCCCGGGCCTCGCATCGCCGCCGGAGCCCCTCCCGGGACCCTCCAGGCCGTGTGACACAGCCTTCCCCGTCCGGTGGTGCGCGGCCTGGGAGGAATCCTTCCGGGCGGCGAGGCCCTGCGGCGGCGTCCGGACCTTCGCCCTGCGGCCGGAAGGGGGCGGGGCCGGCGCGCGCCCGACTTCCGGTTGGACCAGGATTTTCGGGGGGCCGCGGCGGTGGTGGACGAGCCGCGCGGCCTGCCTCGGGGGGCGCTTCGGCCGCGGGTGGAGGAGCGGCCTGCCAGGAGGCAGGGCCGAGCCGGGTCGGGTCCCCTGGCCGTGGGGGGGAGATCGTTGGTTCGGGGGGGCGCTGCTGCGGTGCCCCTGCAGCGGTGCTAGCCTCTGACCCCCCGAGACTGTGCCACAGCCCCATGGCTGCAGCGGGACCGGAGGGCAGCCCGGCGGAGTCGGTGCCGGCTGCTAGAAGAATGGAGCGGAGGACACTGTCGGGCTCCCAGTTGCCGTGGGGGGCCTTGAGCGACCTGGTGCCTCGGGATGGCTGGGCCGAATCGACTCTCGGCGGGGGGAGGCAGGTGCCTTCATTTGTGGAGGTGTCGCGGCCCAGTTCCGTCAGGGGGTTCAGGCCTCCCGCCCCGGCTCAGTCTTCAGGGGTTTCCGGGCCGCTGCAACGAGGCGGTGAGTTCGCCGCCAGGAGGCGCGAGGTCCACGAGGCGTCATCATCTGGGGATCCAGGATGTCCGGCTGGAGGGCACACAGCCCCCTCGCAGCCCGGTGAGTATGCGTCTATGTCCCCTGTTTGTCACCCGCTTTTGTCTTCGTCTGTGGTGGTAGGGGGCCCCTTAGCAGAGTCTGGGGGTGGTGGGGTTGCGGCTGGTTTTAGCAGTTCAGGATCGGCCGGGGGTGTATGTGATGTGTTGGCGGATGTGCGTAGCTTGCTTTTAAGTCTGGAGCGGGGTTTGGTGGGGTCGTCGCCGGTTGCAGCGTGGGTTGGGCCACAGGGTGGCGGGGTGGTGGGTCAGGGCGCGGCTGCGTCGGGCCCTGGTGTTGGCACGCCGGTTTCGGTGTCGGTGCAAACCGAGAAGGAAAAGGAGTGTCGTGTGCATCTGGATGATCGGGCGCATGGCGAGGTGTATGTGTGCTTTGAGGGTTCGTTAGGTGCCCATTTGAAAAAGGAGGTGAAAGAGCGGATTTGGAAGGATGAATATGTGGAAATATTTTCGCTATTGCCTCTTGAGAAATTTAATTTGGACAAAAGTAGAAAAGAGGATAGCAAAAAGGAAGAGGAGGAAAAGCGGAGGTGGCGCTTGATTCCTCAGACATTTGTAAATTGGCAGCAGGCTTTTGCTATTTTGGCGAGTGTGATCGGGGAACAGGCCCCTGAAAACTGCTCCGCGTTATTCTGTTATTTGGATGCTATCGGCTTATAGAGTATATGGCGGTCAGGCGTGGCTGCGGTATGACGAGCAGTTTCGTCAGAGGAAAGCAGTGCGTCCGGCTATCCGCTGGGATCAAAAAGACATTGGCTTGTGGATGCGGGTGATAGCGCAAAATAAGTTTGGGAGTTCCTTTCTTGGGGGGGCTGGAAGCACCAGCCAGAATAGCGGCACTTCCGGTTCTACGAGTGGCGGGGGTCAAGGGCAGTCGGGAACGCACAAGGCGGGGGTGTGTTGGCAGTTTAACGATGGCCAGTGTAAGTTTGGGGCCAACTGTAAATTTAAACACCTCTGCTCAACCTGCAATGGTGCCTCACACGGGGCATCAAAGTGTTTTAAAAAAGGCAAGTCCAAATCCGGTGGGGGTAATTTGCAAGGGGGAGACTCCAGTGAATCTGGAAAGGATGGTCCCCTATCTAAATAGGTACCCTGATAGGGTAGGAGCAGGGCTGTTGTATTCTGGTTTTCAGGAGGGTTTTCGGATTCCGGATCCTCCGTTTGAAATCCCGTTTGTTTTAAAAAATTTGCGCTCTGCTTTGGAGCATCCGTCAGTCGTTTCGGAGAAGATCCAAAAAGAAGTTTCATTGGGGCGCATGGCGGGCCCTTTCGTGTCTCCTCCTTTTCCGAATTTGGTCGTTTCCCCGTTGGGGGTTGTTCCGAAGAAGGAGCCCAATAAGTTTCGGCTCATTCAGCATTTGTCTTACCCACGGGGGAGGTCGGTTAACGACGGTATTGATCCGGAGATTTGTTCAGTGGTATACTCCTCATTTGATGAAGCGGCAGGTTGGGTCCGGAAATGTGGTCGTGGGGCCCTTATGGCTAAGACTGATGTTGAGTCTGCGTTTCGTTTGCTTCCGGTTCACCCAGACAGCGTGAGGTTGTTGGGCTGTTTCTGGGAAGACAGGTTTTTTGTAGATAGGTGTTTACCTATGGGTTGTTCCTTGTCTTGTGCGTATTTTGAGGCTTTTAGTTCTTTTCTTGAGTGGGTCGTGTGCGATGTCTCTGGGTGCGATTCCATAGTTCATTATTTGGACGATTTTTTGTGTATCGGCCCGGCGGATTCTTTGCCTTGTCTCAGGATTTTGAAAGCGATTGAGTGGGTGGCGGATCGGTTCGGGGTTCCGTTGGCACCCGGGAAAACGGAGGGCCCCAGTACGTGTTTGCGTTTTCTGGGGATCGTCATCGATACGGTTGAATGGGAATTCCGGTTGCAGTAGGACAAGCTTGCTGATTTGAGGGCTGAGGTCATTCGCGCGTGTCGGTTGCGGAAAATATCGTTGCGGGATCTTCAGTCGCTGTTGGGAAAGCTTAACTTCGTTTGTCGTGTAATGCCAATGGGTTGAGTTTTTTCACGTAGGCTGGCTAGCGCTACTTCGGGGGTTCGGGCTCCCCATCATTTTGTGAGATTGTCGGCGGAGCTCAGGGCCGATTTGGTGGTTTGGGAGTCCTTTTTGGAGAAGTACAACGGTCGGTCGTTGGTAATGGCTGATGTGGTCTGCAACGATGCTTTGGATTTGTTTACGGATGCGGCAGGCGGATTCGGTTTTGGTGCCTATTTTGGAGGGCAATGGTGCGCCGCTCAGTGGCCTGCCGCTTGGGTTGCGGCTGGGTTAGTGCGTAACATCACGTTGTTGGAGAGCTTTCCGATTCTGGTGGCAGTTCATTTGTGGGGTCAGGAGTTTCGGAATCGGCGCGTTCGTTTCAATTGCGACAACATGGGGGTTGTTAGCGCGATTAACGGTCTTACTGCGTCATCCCCTCCAGTGGTCAGAGTTTTGCAGGAGTTGGTACTAGCATGCTTGTCTTTAAATGCGCATGTGACGGCGACACATGTGCCTGGAGTGAAGAACGAGATAGCTGACTCTCTTTCTCGCTTGCAGTGGGATCGTTTTTGTTCCTTGGCCCCGGAGGCAGAGTTCGAGGGTCTGGTTTGTCCGGAGGAGTTGTGGAGTGTGGCTTACGAGCCGCAGAGTCACTGATTGTATCGTCTTTGGCACCGAAAACCTGTGAGGCCTACCGGAATGTGTGGTGTGCATGGGAAGAGGTCATTTCGGCTGGTTCCACCAGTGGGGCCAGGCTTGAGCAAGAGGGTCTGTTGTTGTTGGGGCAGGGCGCAAGCGAAGGTTGGTCTCGGGCTAAGGTGACACGTTTGTTGGCTGGTTTGTCTTTCGGTTTTCGGTTGCGCGGGTACAGGGATTTGACAAAAACGTTTCTGGTTAGACAGGCGGCGAAAGGTTTTCACCGCTTTCGGGGGGGGGGTGATTTAAGGCGGCCCGTGTCGTTTAATATGCTTGAGCAATTGGGCGTGGTTCTGGGATCGGTCTGCGCGGATGGTTATGAGGTTGCGTTGTTTCGGCTGGCTTTTTCCTTTGCATTTTTTGGGGCGCTGCGGATCGGGGAGCTCGTGTCTCACAATAAAGAGTCTGTGGGCGGGTTGTTAGCCAGGGATGTGATGTTGACCGCCCAGGGCGTTGAATTTTGGCTACGGAGGTCGAAGACGGATCAGGATGGAAAAGGCCATCGAGTCGTGTTGGGTGTTGTCTCTGGCTCTGGAATGTGCCCGGCTCAGTGTTTGCGTTGTTTTTGGGACCTTCGTCCTAGTCTGGGTGGATCTTTGTTGTGTCACGCAGACGGGGGAAGTCTGTCTCGATATCAGTTTGGCACAGTGTTTAAGAAGTCAATTCGGTGTTTGGGATTGGATGAATCTAGGTTTGCTTCGCATTCTTTTCGGATTGGTGCGGCGACTGAGGCAGCTGAGCGTGGTTTGGGTCCCTCTTTCATACAGCGGATCGGGGGGTGGAGGTCTAATCGTTATCGGAGTTATGTTCGGCCTTTCGGCGTGCAGGAGCTGTGTCCGGTTCGTGTGGTCCATGGGGTTGATTAAATATTGCAAGTATTGGAGCGTTTTCTTGCAATATGTTTCTGTGACTGTCGTTTTGTGTTTCAGGTACGGGACCGCTGCTGGTTTGGATATTCGGTCACTCCTTTGTTTACTGGGGAGCGGTGAGGGCCGATGTCAGGACCGACGGCAGACAGTTGGGCATTTCCAGATCGGCGGCAGTGGTGCGATGGATCGGTTTTCGGGGCCTGGTTTGGCGTCGGGTGTTGCCGGAGATTCATGAGTGTGTTCGGTTGGACCGGGCACCAGATGTTCTCGTTATTCACGCTGGGGGTAATGATTTGGCTGTCCGTCCCTTCTGGGAGCTGATCAAGGACATTAAGCAGGATTGCTTGCGGTTGTGGGTGACTTATCGGAAAGTCACGATTGTGTGGTCGGAGATCGTGCCGCGCAGGCGTTGGCGGTCCATGAGATCGTTGGAGAAGGTCAACCGGGCCAGGATCAAAGTCAACAGGGCGGTGTCCGCTTTTATAGTTAAAAATGGGGGAGTTGCCGTGCGACATTTTGATTTGGAGAAGGGTGATGGCGATTACTGGTTGGCGGACGGGATTCACTTGAATGCCGTGGGTTCCGATATTTGGGCCCTTGCCCTTCAGGAGGGTATAGAGAAGGCTGTCGCTTGGCGGGTTGTGGGGGTCTCGGGTCATTGAGGTGTCAAAGGCCCCTCGTTGTGGTGGTTTGGGGGAGGGGGGAGTCCTTGAAGTCGGTGGAAATTGGTTGGGGAGACTCTCTGGGTAGGGTCTCCTTCGTTTAAAGGTATGCTGGTCGTGATCTGGTGAGAGGTGGATGGGGAGTTTTCCGTCTGAAGAGGTCGGATCCCCAAGGAGTTTGTGGACAACATCTACTGGTGTGCTGGTGCTCCCGAGCCTGTGGGGTAACGGCTGGGAGCAAATGGTTGGGGGTTGTCCACGATATTTGTACTATTTCACCACGATCTTGTGGCTTCAAGGACTCCTCCTTCCAGGGTTAAATTCATTGTATTGTTTATGATACAGTGTTTATTGTTTGTTTATTGTTATAATAAAAGGCTGCTGTGGCCATAAAATTCCAAAAGAAATACCGGTGTCTGTGTATTAGTTGGCGCCAAGTTGGGGGTGGTCATTTTATGGTCACGGTGGGGTGCGGGGTGGGGGTCTTGGGGTAAGTAAAGACGTTTGATATCCCCTTACGAGGTAAATACTTGACAATACCAATGTCAAGAAATGGCCGGAGTGAGCCTCCCAACCCCCTAGAGGAGGCGTGGGCGGAGGCCAACATGACGGGGGGTTGGAGGTTAGTGAGGGAAGGGGAAGGGTTAAAGGGGAGGGGGAGCTAGGGGGTATTTAATGCAGGGTTTGGGGGGTGCCCGCCCTCTGTTCCAGTTGTCACAGCTTCTAAGCATTCCCACCCTCCCTCCCTTTTTTATTTTGGGTTGGTAGTACATGATTCTATTTTGGGTCATGGCGGTTTGGGGGAGGGTGAGTCCTTGAAGTCGGTGGAAATTGGTTTGGGAGACTCTCTGGGTAGGGTCTCCTTCGTTTAAAGGTATGATGGTCGTGATCTGGTGAGAGGTGGATGGGGAGTTTTCCGTCAGAAGAGGTCGGATCCCCAAGGAGTTTGTGGACAACATCTACTGGTGTGCTGGTGCTCCCGAGCCTGTGGGATAACGGCTGGGAGCAAATGGTTGGGGGTTGTCCACGATATTTGTACTATTTCACCACGATCTTGTGGCTTCAAGGACTCCTCCTTCCAGGGTTATATTCATTGTATTGTTTATGATACGGTGTTTATTGTTTGTTTATTGTTATAATAAAAGGCTGCTGTGGCCATAAAATTCCAAAAGAAATACCGGTGTCTGTGTATTAGTTGGCGCCAAGTTGGGGGTGGTCATTTTATGGTCACGGTGGGGTAGGGGTGGGGTCTTTGGGTAAGTCAAGACGTTTGATATCCCCTTACGAGGTAAATACTTGACAATACCAACGTCAAGAAGAGAGGAGACAGAGGAACTGCTTCGATTTGCACTGAGTTTATCCAATATCCTATGCATAAAAGCCAAATTTACATTTCTGGAGACTGGACGGTGCCTCGACACTGCTGGCAATGCACCTGTTCACACTATGACATGAGGCCCTATGAAGAATAAGACGAGGACTCGCTACTTAAGGTCTCCCTTTGGCTTCATACATATTAATACACAGACAGAAGAGGCCCATGTGCAAGAAGAAGAGATGGGCCCTTTGCAGTCCAATAGCTCCTTGTAATGCACAATTCCACCTGCGCTGGAGGAGGTAGTGGCTCCGGTGCGGCTGCACAGGTTGCACCAATGTGTCACCCGTGTACTAATAGAAGAGTCTCCGGTAGCTGTAGAGACGGGCACGGCTGGCAGCAATGGTCATGCAGGATGTCACTCATTAAAGCCTCTACAATGACTGAGTCTTCCACAGTCTCGCCCATCATGTCCTTCTCCTGCTGGCGCCAGACATTTCTCACCCAGGTTTGCAGAGGATCAGTCTTGTCTCCTTAAGTAGCTGCTCCTCGGCTTGACCTCACCTCACCTCAGTCCAGGTACTGACAGCTTGTGTCTTCATTATTGCAGGCACCTGTCACTGCTTCCTGCGATATCTCCTTTTTTTCGCTTTCTCTGGATATTTCTGCTCCGGGCTCAGTGGATTGCTGCTACTCTCTTATTACAAGCAATTTCTGTAGCACAAGCAGAAGACATTGCTTAGTTCTATCAGTTTCCTAAAAGACGTTTTCTTACATATTTTTTTCATTTGCATGATCCATGTTTCTATAAAGACATCATGCCTGCAGCTACGATGAAGAACCCTACTGACTGTGACAGGCATTAACCTACGCTCGCATAAGGTCAATATAAAGCTGAAATAAACTGAGAAATCTGTCAATGCTTTACACATCAATGTCTCACCATTTTTAATACCTTTGCTTGCTGTCAGTGAATGGGAACTCTCTTCCTGACTCTGTCAGTCCCGATAGATCTCTGCCTGCCCAACCTAGCCTCTAGACAGGTTGCTGATCCAGTACTGACATGACTCTTATCTACGTCTCTGTCAATAATATTCTCCTTCTGTCGCTTACTGATGACTTTTTTAGCTCAAAACTGGTTTCTACTAAACTCAATCCCGAATTTATTTCCTTCCCAGGAGATAACCAGAATCAGGCAGAGATGCTTACCTGCATAGACAGGCCTCAATACATCTGCACTAAACAGGGTGCAGCAGACACAAGTAAAATGGCAACTGCACAGGTGCAACAATACCAAATGAGACAGCCAGCCTACAATCAGGGATTGGCCGTGTGGCACACCAGTGCAAAAAAAATAATCCGTATGTGGCAGTGTTCACACAGGGACTGCAGAGCTTATGGTTCACAGCATATATGGGGGCTGCCCAGTGCTGCTATAATGCATCCCGTGTGAACAGAAGCCACAGTTTACAGAACCATTTGGGCCCAACTGCACCCTGAAAAAGATAAAGTGCATAAAAACATATAAATACGTATTATGGCCAGAATATCAACCAATACCTTACATATTTATATGTTTTTATGCACTTTATATCTTTTTCAGGGTGCAGTTGGGCCCAAATGGTTCTGGGCCCAACTGCAGACTTTGGGCCCAGAAAGACTTTGCATATACTTGTATTAGCCTGCTGGCAAATATCTCAGCAGCACTCCCTTCACATAGACACAATTACTTTGTCTCCTCACAGAACACATACACACTACTAGTCACATACTCGCCTCTCTTGGCATTGTCATGGTACCCTGCAATAGCTCTTGTTTAGCAATTTGAACAAATTTTCAGCTGCTCAATCACAGTATGTTCAAACCTCACTGTTGAGAATAAGCATCTATTCTGCATTCTTTTTTGTCTAATCCTCACTTTTATGCAGCTAATCTTTGCCATGTTCGATACACACCCTACTCACCAGAATAAACCTCTAGAATCTCCTCTTTGGCGGCTCTTTCTATCTATAATGGTGGCTCTTTGATCCAGAAATTACAATCTATTCCTCCTGGGGCAGACTGGAGGACAAGGTGGAGCTTCTCATATGCTCTTCTTTGTTCCTAACAAGTTCCTTGTGGTGACACACCAATTAGCAAGTGTTACTCACCCCTTGCTTCCTCGATTTGGCTGCTTTCTTATTTCTGCCTTAATTTTAGGTATACTCTTTCTAAAATCAAACCACACACTACAGTGTACACCTGCAATGCTGATTTACTAATATCAGTCTGCTGGCAAACATATCAGCAGCACTTCCTTCACATAGACACTATTACTTTGTCTTCTTCACAGTACTGCCCAGCACATATACACATTACTGCTTACAGCCACTTGTCATACTAATATCTCCAGGGGGTATGTGCGTATTTCTATATTAATATAATTTTCCAATGACAGCAAGTTTTGTCATGGGGACAGTGAAGATAAGAAGCTGATAGCATTGGGTTTGCATTGCCAGGCAGTTAAATTGTCGTAAAAATATGTTTATAACTTGTTTTCAGGACAGGACAAAGCTGTCTGATCAGCACCATTGTCTGCAGTATAAGGGTACATGCACACGCTGCGGAATCTGCTGCGGATCCATCCGCACGGATTTTGCAAAATTCGCAGATAAATCCGCAGGTCAAAAGACCTACGGTTTATCTGCGGATGATCCTGCGGTTTAACCATCTCCACAATGGTGGAGATAGGAAACCTCTGCGGAATCCGCAGAAAGAATTGACATGTTAATTCTTTCTGCGGTTTAGAAACCGCAGATAATCCCCGCGGAAAATTCCGCAATGTCTGCACAGCGGTTTCCATTTCCCATAGGGAATAATGGTACTGTACACCACAGCAGAAACTGCTGCGGATCCGCAGCGTGTGCACACACCCTAAATGATAATTGGCCACTTTATATGTCACCAGTTATCACCATTATCTTCTTACATTCTTTATCCCATAGAATGTTTATTTTTTTTAGACAATGAAAATCCATGAATGCTGGGAAGAGAACTTCATTGATGGCATCAAAAAGGAAGGAATCAGCTACCGTTACAGCCGAGAACGAGCTATTAGACCTGATACTGTCTTCGGGCTGCAGAGTCCTCTCCCGGCTGCTGTCGCTGCTTTTAGATCCGTTATGTGTTACATTTTTTAGCACTAATCTGTCAGTTATTCATTATCAGCACATACTGATGTCTAATTACAAATCTGTGAAGATTTTGCCTCAGGTCCGGGACTCGCACAAAATCTATTTAAAAATGAGTTGCTAATTCAGTGACTTTCATCAAATCTTCAAATTGTTGATACTAAGGCTACAAGATCAAAGTATCCATGGTACATCACTGGACCGGCATCACTGTAAACCACTAATCTCCTGATGCACAAGCAAGTGATGAGAGAATACTTTTACAATTATATATAATTTACATTACTCACCCTATTTAGATCTTGAGTAATATCCTGTAGATCTTTTATTATAAAAATGAAAAACATAACAATAATAACAGAAACAAAAGAAAAATATCAGCCAGAAAAATAATCCGTAGACAGAACACTGGTCCAGCCGCTCATTCTTTCACACATATTATACTTACATACAGAATAATAACTAATATTAAGTACTTACACCTTCTGGTCCGGTCACCAAACAAACTAATAACAAACAAAATAAAATAAACAATAGCAAACAAAAACTATAAACATATATATATTTTTTAATTTTAAATAAAATGACCACAAACTATACAAATATATACACTACTAAGCTAATCACCACTCCACATGCAAGCCCACCATTCCCAACCCCCGCACTGACCTGAGAGCTGGTCCTGCATCTCATGCCTCAGTCCATGTCCAACATCCATAGGCCAGATCAGGCAGTGCCAGTGTTTCCCCAAACGCCCCAGTGTCCCATAGTCCCACAAGATAAACCCACCTCCCCCCTTTCCCCAACACACAACCTAACACCTAGACCCAAATCTATATCCCTATATACAATATATACAGAAACAAACAGTACAATACCCACAAATCACAAAGCCCAAGTTCGGCGCCTGCAGCCCTACATCACTGTATACCGATCACAAAACAAAAATCTACAGTGTCAGCAGCAGCCCACCACCAGGAAAGGCGATGACCAGACTAGGGAACACTAAAAGAAAAGCCCCTCCAGAGGAGAGCGGCCCTACGTGTGCCCAGTCTCTCATACTCCAGAGAGCGCACCTTCACCAGGTCACCGAGTATAGTCCTAAACACATCGTCCACTGGGAGGATTTTCCATTGCGTCGATACTAAGCACCGTGCATTCCACATACCTAACCACTGCGCTAGCTAAAAATAGGGTGCATCGGTCCCGACCACCAAGGTCTCCGAATGCTCCATAGGCCCATTCCGCATAAGAGAGACCGGCCAGCCAAGACCAGCCAATGGAGGCGCCCACCCTGTTGTACACCTCTGTGTTGAAGGGATAACGAAGCAGGAAATGGTCCATGCTTTCCAGCACGGTACCACAATGCTCCCGAGGACAGTTCCTGTCCTCAGAGCTCCTTCACTTCAGATTGTACCTCACACACAGGTTCCCATGGAAGCAGCGCCAAGCCAAGTCCCAAAACTTTGAGGGGATCCTGATAGAATTCAAAAGATGGAAACCCACTCCATGATCCCGACTTGGGCAATCCCTGAGCACCAGAGGCCTCTGGAAATAGGTCAACAGAACCCTATTGTCAAGGGGTTTCCTTGGCAGAGTCCTGATCTCCCACATTCTCAGACCCTACCTGCGAATTACCTTCAGAACCAAGGTAGCATAAGCCAGAAGATGTCCATGCGTTGTGCGAAGATCCTTCACTTCCCAGTCCTGGAAGAAAGGCTGAAACCATCCCCTACAGGAGAATACCCACGGAGGAGCCCTCTCTGACCAGAGGTTTGCAATATTGATATAAATGAAGGTATCCACAAGGATTACCACAGGGTTGACCATACCCAACCCTCCTAGTCTCCTCGTATGGTAAGTAACCTCCCTCTTGACCAGGTTCAGTCTATTCCCCCATAACATTTGGCAGAACAAACTGTAGACCCGAGTCCAGAGAGACTCCGGCAAGATGCACACACTACCCAAATAAATCAGTAAAGGGAGCAGGTAAGTTTTGATCAGGTTTACCCTTTCCCTGAGGGTCAAAGACCAACCCTTCCATTGGTTCACCTTCTGAGTGGCGATCTCTAGCCTGCTGTCCCAATTTTGTTTGGGGCAATCTCACTGGCCAAATTCGATGCCAAGGACTTTTGCAGAGACTTTGGGTCCTGGAAGGGTGTCCGGGAGATCAAAACCAGGATCTCCTCCTCCCAGCCAGAGACACTAACACTTATCCCGGTTGATCTTGGACCTGGATGCCTCAGAGTAGCGATCTTCCTCTGACATCAGCCACCCTGCCCCCTCGTGAGAGGAAACAAAAACAGTGACATCATCGGCATACGCCACACCCACCACCCTCAGAGTGGCTTCCGGTGCTACCCGGTCCATCCCGATTCCGGCCAACAGTCCACGCTCTACCCTCCTAAGAAGTGGGTCAATCGCAAACACGTACAGCAGCGGGCCCAAGGGACAACCCTGGCGAACACCAGATCCAACCTCAAAAGAGCTGCCAATCCAACCGTTCACAAGCGGGAAACGCTCTGCCCCACCGTACAAGGTTTTAAGCCGAACAACAGACCTCCCCGGCAGGCCATATCTCAGAAGGACAGACCAGAGGTACTCGTGATTAACCCGATCTAATGCTTTTGCCTGGTCCAGTGACAGCATGTACCCCTTCCAGTGACCAGCCCTACCCTGCTTCACCACCTCCGGGACACCGAGCACAGCACTAAATGTGCTGCGGCATAGAACAGAGCAATGCTGGGCCTCCGAAAGAAGTAGAGGTGCAAATTTCACAGCACCTTTGCCAGAACCTTCCTGTCTGCATTGGGAAGCACTTTGAGAGGCCAATTCTCAATGCAAGATGGGCCCTTACCCTTTGACAAGATGATCAGGGCAGACCTCCTCATTGACTTTGGCAGAGTGCCCGAGGAAAGACACTCATTGGATACCTTAGTCAAGAGGTGAACCAAAGCGTCCTTAAAGGTCTTATAGAACTCAGATGTTAAGCCATCTGGACCGGGTGATTATTTTGGGGCAAGCCCTTCAATCGCCAACTTAACTTCCTCTTTCCTGATCATCTCTGTCAAAACATTGGCCCCTATCTCCTCCCTCTCATGTCCTGATTCTGCATTGAAGCATTACAATGAAACACTTCAAACTGCCCTGGATGAATTTGCACCCCCTATAAATAGAACACCACAACGCAGACGGCGACAACCCTGGCACACGGTGCAGACACGTTTCCTGCAGCGGTGCTCCAGGTGCGCCGAACGTCTGTGGAGAAAATCCAATCTACCCGAAGATTTCATCCATTTTAAGTTTATGCTTAGAACATACAACACTGCCCTTCACCTCTCCAAACAAACCTATTTCAACACCCTCATCACCTCACTGTCCAATAACCCGAAACGTCTCTTTGACACTTTTCATTCTCTACTCAATCCAAGAGTACAGGCCCCAACCACGGAGCTCCGAGCTGACGATCTGGCCAATTACTTCAATTACAATTACCTCATATATCCGTTTTTGTGAAGACACGTTTATTCCATCCAAATCTGTCCACTTTCGGGGAAACAACAAGCCGTGGTTTACAAATAAAGTCAGGTTGATCCGTAAGAGAAAAGAGGAGGCTTATAAAGCAGGCGATATTACTGAATTCAAGAAACTTAGGAACTCGCTATCTAAAGAGATCAAGTTAGCCAAACACAATGCAAAGATTCTGGAGGAAAGGTTCTCATCAAAAGATACTAGATCTGCATGGAGAGGATTAAGAGAGGTCACCAATTATAAAAGCCACCCCACTATAGTGAACCCCAGCAGAAGTCTGGCAGCAGAGTTAAATGAATTCTACTGCAGATTTGAGGCAAGCTCTACACACAGTGGCTATTCATCTCTAAGCTCCTCAGTCTGTTCATATAAAGATCATTCATTGTGCAACACCCAAGTAGTGATCTCCGAGGCAGAGGTGATACGCATCCTGAAGGGACTTAAGGTCAAAAAGGCACCTGGCCCTGATGGTGTATCTCCAATGTGTCTGAAAGTATGTGCTACCCAGCTTGCCCCTATACTGACAAATATATACAATGTGTCACTGAAAGAGTGCGTTGTACCTCAGTGTTGGAAAAATTCCACAATTATCCCTGTCCCCAAGAAAGTGGGATCCTCTGAGTTGAACGACTATAGACCAGTAGCACTCACATCTGTAGCTATGAAAGTCTTCGAAAGAATTATGATGTCCCACCTGATAAAATTCACGCAGAAGCTATGGGACCCGCTTCAGTTTGCCTATAAGGAGAATCGTTCAGCAAACGACACTGTGAATCTGGCACTGAAGTACATTTTGGATCATACAGATGAACGGCACTCATATGTCCGGATTCTTTTCATGGACTTTAGCTCAGCGTTCAATACCATTGATCCGAATTTACTTCATAAGAAAATGGTAGCTCTTGGAGTCCCTCTCAACTTATGCTTGTGGATTTATAACTTCCTGACAGCCAGGATACAGAGTGTAAAAGTTGGACCATTCACTTCGGACACCTTGGTCACAAACATCGGGGCACCTCAGGGGTGTGTTTTGTCCCCGTTACTGTTTTCTCTCTATACGAATGATTGCATCTCTTCAGCAGACTCAGTAAAAATCTTGAAATTTGCCGATGATATGACACTGATTGGTCTCATCAGGGGAAATGCTGAAGACTTGTATCGGAGTGAGGTGAAAAGAATATGTGACTGGTGTAAAGCCAATAATCTTGTACTCAACACTAAAAAAAACTGCTGAGATGGTTGTGGATTTTAGGAAAGATCAACATGAGATACTTCCAATCTACATCCATGACGAAGTGGTTCTTAGGGTCACAGAGACCAAATTCCTTGGTGTTATCATCTCTCATGATCTTAAATGGGGGAAAAACGTGGATGCTGTTATAAGAAAAGCACAACAGAGGATGTTCTTCCTGCGTCAGCTGAAAAGATATGGTTTGTCTAAGAATCTGCTGATCTTATTCTTTAATGCTGTCATCAGATCTGTGATTTGTTCCTCTCTGATAGTCTGGTATGGGGGAGCCACTGCGCATGACAAACTCCGCTTACAAAGGACTTTCAGAACAGCAGAGAGAATTATAGGCTCCCCCCTGCCTAAAATCCAGGATCTTTATGATAAGAGTATTCGATCCCACGCATTGAAAATTTCATCCGATCCCTCTCACCCGGGACACTCCTCATTCCAACTACTCCCTTCAGGACGTCGCTTCAGAGTCCCCAAATGCAGTACCAACCGCCATATGAACAGCTTCTATCCACTCTCTGTTCAACAATTAAATCGTCATGTGTAGACTATATACTGTATCTGTCTTGTTAGATGTTACTTGTTGTATCTGTTGTTATATATTATGTTGCCTCTTTGCCACAAAGAATTCCTTGTATATATGTAATATGTACTTGGCGATAATAAATTTGATTTGATTTGATTTGATTACTTCAAAGAAAAAATTGACAAGATCCGACAGGAAATTACCTCCCAATCACCTCATACCATGCACTGTCCTCCCTCCCCCACTGCATCTAACTCACTCTCTGATTTTGAACCAGTCACAGAAGAAGAAGTAAGCAGGCTCCTTGCATCTTCTCGCCCAACTACTTGCACCAGTGACCCATTTCCGTCACAGCTCCTCCAGTCCCTTTCCCCTGCTGTCACCCCTCACCTAACTAAAATATTTAACCTCTCTCTCTCTTCTGGTATTTTTCCCTCCTCATTTAAGCATGCCATCATACATCCACTACTTAAAAAACCATCCCTCGACCAAAACTGTGCCGCTAACTATAGACCTGTCTCTAATCTTCCCTTCATCTCTAAACTCCTGGAACGCCTGGTCCACTCCCGTCTTATCCGCTATCTCTCAGAAAACTCTCTTCTCGACCCTCTCCAATCCGGTTTCCGCTCTTTACACTCCACTGAAACTGCCCTCACTAAAGTCTCTAATGATCTGCTAACAGCTAAATCAAATGGTCACTACTCCATGCTAATTCTCTTGGATCTCTCTGCAGCATTCGACACTGTGGATCATCAGCTCCTCCTCACTATGCTCCGTTCCATTGGCCTCAAGGATACCGTTCTCTCCTGGTTCTCCTCCTATCTCTCCGACCGCTCCTTTACTGTATCTTTTGCCAGTTCCTCCTCCTCTCATCTTCCCTTTACTGTTGGGGTCCCCCAAGGATCGGTTCTAGGCCCCTCCTCTTCTCCTTGTACACTGCCCCTATTGGTCAAACAATCAGTAGATTTGGTTTCCAGTACCATCTCTATGCTGATGACACCCAATTATACGCTTCTTCTCCTGACATCACGCCAGCCTTTCTAGAAAACACCGGCGATTGTCTAAACGCTGTGTCTAATATCATGTCCTCACTATATCTGAAACTGAACCTGTCAAAGACTGAACTCCTGGTGTTTCCTCCCTCTACTAATGTACCTATACCCGACATTGCCATTTCTGTGTGTGGTTCCACTATTACTCCCCAGCAACAGGCACGCTGTCTTGGGGTCATACTTGATTCCGAGCTTTCCTTTGCCCCCCACATTCGATCACTGGCTCACTCTTGTCATCTGCACCTCAAAAACATTTCTAGAATTCGACCTTTTCTTACCTTTGACTCTGCAAAAACTCTTACTGTTTCTCTTATTCATTCTCGTCTCGACTATTGTAACTCTCTTCTAATCGGTCTCCCTCTTACCAAACTCTCCCCTCTCCAATCTGTCTTGAATGCTGCAGCCAGGATCATATTCCTCACCAATCGTTACACCGATGCCTCTACCTTGTGCCAGTCATTACACTGGCTACCCATCCACTCCAGAATTCAGTATAAACTTATTACCCTCACTCACAAAGCCCTCCATGGCTCAGCACCACCCTACATCTCCTCTCTTGTTTCAGTATACCACCCTACCCGCGCCCTCCGTTCTGCTGATGACCTGAGGTTAGCATCCTCAATAGTCAGAACCTCACACTCCCGTCTCCAAGACTTTACACGTGCCGCGCCAATTCTTTGGAATGCACTTCCCAGGTCAATACGATTAGTCCCCAATCCCCACAATTTTAAGCGTGTCCTGAAAACGCATTTATTCAGACTGGCCTACCACCTCAACACATTAACCTAATCTATCCCTGTGTGGCAGAGCCAAAAGTTTTACCATAACCAGGTTCCCCGCATCATTCTCCCACATTCTTTATGCATCCATTAGCCCTCTGTGTCCGTACTGTCACACACCTAACATTATGGCTGGTCCATACAATCAGGGCAACTGTTACCACCCACCTTTCGTGTCTACCTCTTTCCTCATAGACTGTAAGCTTGCGAGCAGGGCCCTCTTTCCTCTTGGTATTTGTTATAATCTACTGTATGTGATTATTGTTATGCTGTAATGTCTATTGTCTGTACAAATCCCCTCTGAAATGTAAAGTGCTGCGGAATATGTCGGCGCTATAAAAATAAAATTTATTATTATTATTATTAAAACATCAAGAGAGGGGTCTACCACTGGTTTAGGAATGGCTTCAGCCAGGAAAGCTGACATCTCATCCCAATCAAGATCCCTCTTCCCCAAGAGGTGTGAGTAGATGGATCTGACAACCTCCAGGATCTCTTATCTGGATCACTTCAGGGATCCTGCAGTGTCGACCAGTCCTGTAACCACTTTACTATTCACTGACATCTTGCAGTTTCTGTAAGGGTCGGGCAAGCAGTACTTCCCGTAATCCCTCTCAAAAACCAAAGATGCGTGTCTATTGTACTGACACCTCATAAGCAAAGATTTCACTCTGGAGATCTCCTCGCTGCTACCTCCAGTTGAGACAAGATGCTTGAGTTTCCTCCTCAGACCCTGATACAGGCGATGCCTGCTCAGATTCCTGAGGCGCGAGAGCTGAGGAAAGAATCTCACCACCCTTTTCTTGAACATCTCCCACCACTCTGACTTACTACTACAAACATCCAGTAAGGGTGCCTGGCTCTGAAGAAAATCCTCAAAAGGACTGTCTTATCTTCACTTCTTTCAAGAGAGATGAATTGAGCCTCCAAAAGCCTCTTCCCATCCAGAGGGTCTCTGTAACATTCAGAGAAAACAAAAATAAACAGTGGTTGGAGAACTCCACCTCAACAACAGACACTGCTGAAGAGACAGGTTTTATTTAAAGGAGGAAGCTATCTATTCTGGACCTACAGTTACCTCTATGATAGGTGAACCCCTTGTGGCCTGGGGTGTGCCAAATGTGAACATCCACCAGGCAAGCCTCACTAGCTATACTATTAAGGGCGACGCTATCATAAGTCAGCTTGTCTCTGGAACCTCCTCTATCTCAGGGCCTCGTGACAGTATTGAAGTCCCCTCCAAAGACAATCTGCCTACTTGTGAAAAGGTAGGGCTTGATCCTCATAAAGAGACACTTCTGGTCCCACTTAAATTGGGGGCCATAGATGTTAATGAGCTGGAGCTCCTGTCCCTTCATGAGGACATGTAAGATCAGGCACCTTCCCATTTCTAACCCAATAACCAGTCGGCATTCCACTGGTGCGGTAAAAGGGACTCTGCTATACGGCTAGGTCGCAAGAGACCAATAGGAGGGCCCAAGTCTCCACCACCTCTTGGCTTTAAGCACGTCTGCCATATTGGGCAGCCTGGTTTCTTGCAAAAAGAAAATGTCAGCTTCAACCCGGCTGAGAAAATCAAAGGTCGCAAATCTGGCTGAATTTGACTCTATGCTGGCGACATTAATGGATGCCAGCGTCAACTGAGTGGGTATCATTGGTGATTGAGTTAAATGGCTTTCTTCTTCCCACTCCTCTTATTCTCTGCCTCAGAGGAGGAAGCCTTCCCCCTCTTTAATGACACGGAGGTGTCCATTCCCACGTGTTTTTTTCTTTTTATCGTCCTCGTCTCTGGACTCTGGGCCAGTCCCTCCTTCCAAGGACCTTACATTGCCAGAAGAAGGAGACTTGGCACCCCCTGTAAGCCCCGCCGAAGCCAGTACCTCACCCTGAGTTTCCTCCTCAGAGGAAGAGATGCTCTCAAGAGTTTGGAACCGATTAGAAAGACCAACCAGAGGGGAGTCAGTTTTTCCTTCCTTAGGTACCTTGGTCAGAGCGGGAGAAGATGTTTTATCTCCCTTCTCTCTCTTCTTTTTGGTGCAGAGCTTATGCTTTCATAATGGGAGGATTCGGAGGCAGTGGCGCTTTCCTCCCTGTGGCTCCTCCTGACCTCCTCATCCAACTCATCATCCCTCGGGGCCTCAGCAGCAAGACTGGCGTCCAGGACAGGGGCCATCTCAGTTGCCTGGGGTTCGCCCAGCTCCCTCTCCTGTATGCGCTTGCCTAGACACCTCAGCTGGGCAGCATCTTTTCATTGCTTTTCCTCCTTGGCCCCTCAGCTCCTTCACCCCTGCTAGTCACTTCCTCAGCAGAATCAGCGTCACAGCTTTTTCCCGCCGGGTCATGACTGTATTAGCGAAGGAAAAAGGACAATGGCTGAATGGGTGACCTAAGTCACCACACAGGTGGCACCTAATCTACACACAAGATGCAGCAAGATGGCCGATATCCCCACACAATGCACATTTCTGCACAGTGCAGTTTGTACTGAAGTGTGTGGGGTCTCCGCACCTTTGACAGAGCTTTGGTTGCCCCTGGTAGAAGACCTGGATACGATCCCTACCGAGGAAGGCAGATGATGTACCCGTTTACCATAAACGTTCAGGCCTCTGACCAGATACCAAACTCATCACGGTTTTTCTTTGGTATCTCCACCACCTCTCAATATCAGCCAAGCCACGTCATGATGTCATAACAAGAAAGCGACTCGTTACAGGTCATCACGGTAACATTCTTGACTTGATTTTGGCGAGACACCGCCTGGATGGCAAAGTCTCGCCAGCCGGGCTCATTTTATGCCAACTCATAATTCGACCAGAAGAGCTCAAGCCCCTCTGGCCGAACAAAGCTGACATCAAACTCAGGCATGGAATAGGGATGTATCAAGGCGTGGATGTCAATAGCCTTGAAACCCATCTTCAGCAGGAGCTCCACAACCTTAGACCTTGGAGGACACGCATCACTGCCCCTACACCGAAGACGGACCACATTCCTACGCACACTACCTGGCCCAGCTGTCGGGAGAGACCACACTGTATTTCCCCAATTTTGCTCTCGGAAGGCCCCGAGGCCATGCCTCTCTATCCAGAACAATAGATCAACCTCTCGACCCTCTGCCATTAGTGATCTCTCCCCCTTCTTTAGACCCTCCAGGAGACGCTGCTGCAACATGCCGTCCCCAGAGCCCGGAGAAGAGGAGGATGCCCTATTTCCCCCAGAGGAGACAGCGCATAACTCCTGATGGGTTCTGCCACCAACGGGGGGGGGCAACCGGATCAGTGACCACATCAACACCAACAGTATCACTATTACCCACTTCCATAACTCCCTCAATATCTACCAAACCAGCAACCACACCACTAGACAAAGAATTTTCCTCATTCATACCCCCCACCACATTCACTCCTGCTGGACCAGTGACAACAGGGGGTGATATTTTGACCTCTGCATTATCAGGCACAAGGTGGCTCAGTCTCCTCCACAGAACTGGAAGCGACCTCACCCCTGGTCTTACATGTGCCCTCCGCATCATCAGTTGATATTTTCCGCTGCTTTATTGTTGGTATCAGGCGCCGCTGATCTTTTGCCGCTGTGAGGCGCCGCTGATCCTTTATATCAAGATCTTGCTGACCAGCAGCTCCAACGCAGAACAGGATTTTGAGAGGCCCCGACAGCCCCCTCACACTGCGGCCGCTTCTCAACTAAGATCAGCGGCAACAGCATTCAGGGATGCCGAGGCTACCGGAGCTGCCCCCAACACAGGGCCGCTGCCCCCTCCCACTGAGGAGTGCACCATAGTATCATGGCCTAACCGTATGCCCGCTGCCGGGCTGTCCTCACTGTCCAGCCTCTCGGCTGATTCACCTGCTGCTACGTCCCCGCTACTACAAGCAGAGACAGAGCTCTGCGCCTCACTACTGTGCTCTGTACTCTCCCTGCGCCTTTGCACTGGATCAACAGCAGAACCCGGGCTGGGCTGGGCAACGGGGCTTATACAGCGAGCTGACCCTGCAGCTGACTCAGGGGGGTACAGGGAGGGGGGCATATACATAACTCACCGCTTCCTGGAGCTTTGACTTGGTCTTCTTTGCCTTTTTATTCTGGCCTCCAGGTGCCTCCTCTGGTAATTCGTCACAAAGATGGAAATTCTTAAGGCACACTAGGGACTCCAGGAGCTTGATCTCCGCCATTAGTGCCCCTCCCTGGCCGCTGTTATCACTGTCCTCCCCAGAGCCAGCAGAACTGCGACCAGATGCCAATGTCGCCTGTCCAGCAGGGAGCTCGCTGCACGTGGCCTGTGGGTGATTTTGCAGGCTGCCAGGACGGGCTTTCTGCTGGTCATCATCATCATCATCCACCTGGCTCTCAGGCTGCAGTCCCATCTGCCTTTGCTCTCTGTTTTCAGCCATTTCTCTGAATCTGTCCTCATTTATTAGTTTTTCTTTAAATGGGCCACTTTTTTCTCTTAGGAACGCTTTCCTCACCTCCAGCTCATTAATTTCCAGCTTCAGCCTCTTTACCTTCACCTGGAGCTGATTCTTCCTCGGTTTGGAGGCACCTGAAGCTTTGGCGCTTGTGCAGCGCAGCTCCTCCCGGAGCCTCCTGATGGTCTTACTCACCTCTTCATACTCACGGAGGTGGCTCATGACCCAGGAGGCATAGGTGGACACAGACTCCTTGGGTTTCTGCAGCCCCCAACCCTCCTCAGTGAGGTCGGCATCACCTCCGTGAGCACTCAGCTCTCCTCCGGAAGGACCGCCATCTTGCACGCTGCCAGCAGGCTTCTCCTCCATTTTGGAAGCCTTGCGGTTTCTCTGGGTCTCTGCAGACCCGGGGGGAGTAGGAGCCATATTGCTGCGACTCCTGGTGGAGCGTCTCACCCCCGTGTCCTCTGATGTGCAGGCCGGTTGCTGGTTTTTCCTGCTCCCCGCCGGCCTGGTCTGCGAAACAGAAGCCTGGGACTTGGCTCCATTACTCATCCCAGGACACCCACTCCTCCGTGGGTAAGAGAGAGAGCAGGTCCCTGGATGGAGAGGTGTTGGATCTCAGAGCTCAGGAGCACACAGCAGAATCAGTGTCGACCGCACCCACAATGAGCAGCAGCAGAGCAGAGCTGCACTCACTATTCTGGTGCAGTCACTGTGCACATACATTACTGATCCTGAGTTACATCCTGTATTATACCCCAGAACTGCACTCACTATTCTGCTGGTGCAGACACTGTGTACATACATTACATTACTGATCCTGAGTTACATCCTGTATTATACCCCAGAGCTGCGCTCACTATTCTGCTGGTGCAGTCACTGTGTACATACATTACATTACTGATCCTGAGTTACATCCTGTATTATACTCCAGAGCTGCACTCACTATTCTGCTGGTGCAGTCACTGTGTACATACATTACATTACTGATCCTGAGTTACATCCTGTATTATACTCCAGAGCTGCACTCACTTTTCTGCTGGTGCAGTCACTGTGTACATATTATATTACTGATCCTGAGTTACATCCTGTATTATACTCCAGAGCTGCACTCACTATTCTGCTGGTGTAGTCACTGTGTACATACATTACATTACTGATCCTGTACTGATCCTGAGTTACATCCTGTATTATACCTCAGAGCTGCGCTCACTATTCTGCTGGTGCAGTCACTGTGTACATACATTATATTACTGATCCTGAGTTACATCCTGTATTATACTCCAGAGCTGCACTCACTATTCTGCTGGTGGAGTCACTGTGTACATACATTACATTACTGATCCTGAGTTACATCCTGTATTATACTCCAGAGCTGCACTCACTATTCTGCTGGTGCAGTCACTGTGTACATACATTACATTACTGATCCTGAGTTACATCCTGTATTATACTCCAGAGCTGCACTCCATATTCTGCTGGTGCAGTCACTGTGTACATATATTACATTACTGATCCTGTACTGATCCTGAGTTACATCCTGTATTATACCCCAGAGATGCACTCACTATTTTTCAATTATTTGTTATTAGAAATAGTCAACAAAATTCCTGACAGTCAGACTCCTCACAGCCCGGATGAGATCTTGAAGTGTGCCCTAAAGTTATTGGCTCTTATATAGAGGGGCTGGCCTATCAGAAAGGCTGGGTTCATACTGCGTTATGGCAGTCTGTTACACGGACTGCGTTACACCGCGGCATAACGCGATGTAACGCAGTCCATTAACGCTACCATTAACCCCCACTATAGGGCGCATAGCTAACGCATGCCATAATCGGCATGCGCTAGCGATGTGCTGTCATTCAGTGAAGGAGCCTCGGACGCGGGCTGCAGCGTCTGAGGCTCCGTCCCCGCTAGCACAGATGAAGCATCTGTGCTAGCGGGCTCACATAATGCTATGTGTTGAATGGGCTGCCATAACGCAGTATGAACCTGGCCTAATCCATGTACCTCCTCCTAAAAAATAGGGCTAAAAATATAAGAAATTAATAAGTGGTGGTATTATCTCAATTTCCAAATCACGCAAACATTTATAATTCCAGATAAACATGATTAAATTGTTAGTAAAACCTCAATCATTTAGTAGGACCAGGAATTAATACTACATTGCTATTTGTTTAGCATGAACTGTAATTGCTGCAGTGTAATTCCATCTGTACCATCATTAACATTTTATTACTAATTCTCTTATCATGGAACACCAAAATGCTAGAAAGAAATCCGATAGTAGTATGTAGTTCATAGATTGTATATAATCTGATACTAATTTGAGCATCAAATTCACGATAGAAGCGACTTAATGTATCAAAAATCCTCTATAAAGGGAACATTTTCACAGAATATCTGTCATATACTACTTTAATAACAAAAGCAAGTGAACAGAACAAAGTTTACTACATAGATATGTTACCAGGACCAAAGCTTAAGACACAGATTCAGTAATAAAATAGAGTTTACTGCATAGATACAGGAACAGAATCAAGCTTGCTACATATATACAGTACCAAAGCAAAGCAAACTACATAGATTTGTTACAGAACCAAACTTACTATCATAGACATGCTACCAAAACCTAGCTTACTACATACATACGGTACCAGAATCAGGTTCATTACATAGATGAAATAATGGAACCAATTTACTACATTGATACGGTACCAGAACCAAGTATTCTACAGAGAAACATTAATAGAACCAATTGTTCTACAAAGAGATGGTTCCAGAACCAAAGTCAGTGGTAATTTAGTTAAACACTCATCTAACAGTATGAGTGTTGACAAAAGTTGTGAATGCTGAACTAAGCCACCATAAGACACTGTTGTGGTGGCCTTTGGCAGCATCTGGATGCACTACACAAACACAGATGGGTGGTTTGGCAGGCATAGGCCCAACAGAATCCTCCGCCTTAAACCACCCATACGGTCCTTTATCCAGGCTGTAAATGGGCACTGGCTCAGTAGGCACAAGCTACCCTTCCTGATTAAGGCTCCTCTGACTAATTGATGTATGCAGCTGGGAGTTTTAGTTTCCAAAAAGCTGGCTAGTTGCCCACCTGCGATGCCAACAGTGAGGAAGTCTTCCCTTTAAACCACCCAGCATGGGGTGTCTGACAATGAAACAAACAATTTTACCTACTGTATTAACCTGACAGCTGAGGCCTATGCTTCCCATTCCACCTTGGGCACAGCCATAGAAAGGGAAGAACCATCAGGCTCACATACAGAGCACTGCAGTTTACCATGTATACTCTATAATGTCTCGTCTTATGTACAGCACCATGGAACCAATGGTGCTTTATAAATGTGGCGCCCCTGAGGCTTCAGTCGCCACAGAGGTACTGCACCTTCTCCTAAGGTGTAGTGCCCCACCATCCAGGTAAGGTGGGAACTCCTGACCACGCTCCACACCTGCATTCCACACACAGGATAGTTCAGTGGGGCCACCTAACAGCTTCAGGCTGGGGGTTAGCAGAGCACCCCTCGTGGAACCCTGCTTCGTAACACGAGATGTGCTGGGAGGCGGGTGGAGTTAGATGATATAAAAGAGAGGGAAAGTGTAGGATTTCAGTGCAGTCTGGGAGAGACCCAGAAGGGGTCGGTCTGGGGAGAGACCCAGAGAAGAGAGCAGGCTGACAGCAGGTCAGCCTGAGAGGATCTCAAGGCGGAGGAAGGCAGTCAGACAGGAGAGGCTGAGGACTGGTCTTAGTGGAACGAGCTTCTCAGGAAAGGAAGAGAAGGAGAAAGAGACGTAGACTGAAGACTACAGATTCCATAACAGAGAGATAGAACAGATCGGAACGAAGGAGGAGAACAGAGAGGAGGAGTGGGTTGGATAGGAACCCTGCCTATAGGTTCTCAGCGCAAATGCCGGGGCCCGGTCCCCGAGGTTGATTGGATCTTTATATCCGGCAACATACACCAGAGGAGTAGTGAGCCGCTAACGCCTTACTCCCATCATAGACTTGGGACACAACAGCGAAACGGATAGAGAGCCGGGACTCAGGAGAGGAGTCCCTGAAGCAGGCTACAGCTGTCTGTCATACAAGTAAAGACTAGGAACATCTATAGAGAGGCATTCCTGGGTAACTAAGTACTGGAGTGCTTCGCACCTAAAGGCGCATTGGAGGCGTCGTTCAGTGAAGGTACATATTAGCGGAGTGTGGAAGGGAGAGTCCTGTCCTGCCTGGAGGTTGGCTAGAGCCCTGACCTGGAGAACACAGTATGGAGGCAGGCAGTGGTGTGAACTGCAAACAGTGAGTAAAGCTTTGGAACCGCATACTCTGGTGTCCTCCAGTTATTCCCGCATCGCTATACCTGGGTAACAACATCTACACCATCCTATGCCTCTCCTCATCCATTGCACCTACACTGCCCTGGGACTACAGCTCCACCTGTGGGGAGCTATACCATCTCTGCTGCACCACACCATCAGTCCCAGTGGATCTATGCACAGCTTTGGCTAACATCTCACTTGCCAAATACCACGGGTGGTGTCACGAACTATACCTATAAACTCTAACACCACCGCCATTGATATTGGGCGCCCAGGGCCACGGACCGGGTCACCGCTGCTGTGACACATTTCCCCTGACACTGGCCCAGTACCGAGTAACCCCCACTGCCCTGGGCGAGCCGCGGGGCATCCCATAAATAAATAATAATAATAATGTCAGGCATTAGAGGTCTGCTCCACACCCTATACGCACAAACAGGGGCCACATGCTGATTTTGCTAAAGGCCCCTCCCCAGTGCACACTCCTCGGTCCTTTATATTTCCAGCTTTTATAATTATTTGCATATAAGCGGCAATATTCCCTGCCCATCACCCTGCAGGTGCACATACAGGGGTCCATGGTCCCTGCAGCCCCCACTGTCCACATTCCCTACGGATCTCTTAATCAGTAATCAAGTAACACTGTCGAAATCCCAATAATGCAACATCAGTAGCGCAGATCCAGCCGGCCTGGAGATCAATGTTCTGTGTAGATTGCAGCTGAAGTTTTTTTATTTTGGCTCAGCAGGGAAAGAAAATGAAACACAATAAACAGCTTGAAAAATTTTTTCTCTTTTGTGCCATTAATAGATACAATAAGTTTCTGTCTCTCTGCTGGATCTTTTCTTATAGAAAAGGCTTCTTCTAAACACAAGGAATTATCAGGTAACCAGGAATGTATCACACATGATGGCCATAGATATACTTACATAGAAACAATTTTACACACTATAGGGGTAGAAACTGCGGATCAGGAGCCAGGATCACACAGGACAGGTTTAGATACAATGCCTCAGCATGTAACAGGTTTGGAAGTGGGTACATCACTGTCTTGCAAATATCTCAGACTGTGGATTTGTGAACCACCATTGCTCTTGTTGAACCGTGCTAATGCCATGCTGCGTTAACTGTATGACAGATCCAGAGAAGTGCTGCTTATGTAATGCCAGTTATTGGTGTTTTCTGCATTAATACATTTTGTAGTAGATATGTTCAGGTTCAAAATACAATGGGAGAATGCCACTGCATAGCAAAAGAGAAGTCTAAAGTGATGAATACAGAGCACAGAAAGTTAACACACTGAGCTGGTGGTTGACATGTTGAGTCATCGTGAATGCGGGGTTAGCATTAGCATGTCTGTCCACATCCCCTGTACAGAGTGATATGCTGTTTTGACTTGCGCTAAAGTATAAGAAAGAAAGAAATCCAGACAGAAAGCTAACGAATAGGAGTGAGTAGCACTTGCCATTTGGTGTCCCACCCGCCCCAGGCAACTAGTTAGGGCCAAAGAGGAGCATGTAAGAAGCTCCTTCCTGGACTGCTTTGTTATAGTCTGCCCCAGGAGGAAGAGATTAGACCTCCTGGAAAAGAGAACCATTAGGTATTGCCACCACAGAAGACATCATAGACAATTATTTCAGTGAATGAATAGTGTATGCACCAACAAAGTGAAATTTAGACACCATAAGTACAAAGATTAGATACAGCAAAGAACAGCGAGACTTATTCCTGACTGTGATGATCGAAAAATAAGAATCGACTGACTGCTCAGAGTTGAGTTTAAAGATAATAGCTACATAAGAGATAGGTTCCTGTGTGCAAGAAACTATGATAATGGTAGGTAACGAACTGAATGTAGAAGTTGCCAGACAAGTTCTTCAGTAGGACACTGGTGGCAAGAGATGTGAATGTGAAGATGGGTCATGATCAGCAATGCAGATGTTGTGTTGTACAGTCAAGGAGACAAAGATTGTGTCTGTGTGAAGGAATTGCTGCTGAAGTATTTGCCAGCAAATAGGAACAATGTTTTTCCGGTGTTCTCTGTACCACATGTCTACCCTTATTCAAGCCTCTTACCTTTTAAAAGACTTTGTAACCAACAAACTTGTTGCCTTCTGGTAAGTAAAATCCACTTTAAATGTTTCTGGAGATATATCTGCATTACTTACGCCATCCCAGAGTGGGACTCCACTCTGTCCAATGACGGCCAGTGTGTCCATGCTATTTAAATGAAATAGTCAGAGTGAGACAGATATATGGAGCGCCAGGCTGACAGGTCTCAGGGCGCTGGTAATAGTAATCCAATGCTGCTCCTGTCGGATGCCTCTAGAGAGGATATAAACATGGGAAGCAGGTTACCCTGCTTCCCATGCTATTTAAATGGGCACCAATTAAAAGCAAGAAGTATCACACATGATAGGCTTAGGCCTGTTTCACACATCCGTTTTCCTGGTTAGTCTAAATCCGGCAAAATAGCGGAAAACGGATCCGAAGGCGGACTGACAGGAACGTGTGTCATCGGATCGGCGGATGGATGGATCCGGCGAAGGTGAAAATTTAAAGGAACCGCGCCTGGGAAAAAAGAAAAAAAAATACCGGCGATGTAGTGTTTTTCGGGAGCGGGCATGCTGACGTGGGAGCTGTCATCGGGATGTCGCGGGCACGGCGGGAACTCGTGGGAACAGTAGTGATAATAATAATAATAATAAATTTTATTTTTATAGCGCCGACATATTCCGCAGCACTTTACATTTCAGAGGGGATTTGTACAGACAATAGACATTACAGCATAACAATAATCACATACAGTAGATTATAACAAATACCAAGAGGAAAGAGGGCCCTGCTCGCAAGCTTACAGTCTATGAGGAAAGAGGGAGACACGAAAGGTGGGTGGTAACAGTTACCCTGATTGTATGGACCAGTCATAATGTTAAGTGTGTAACAGTACAGACACAGACGGCTAATGGAGGCATAAAGCATGTGGGAACATGATGCGGGGAACCTGGTTATGGTAAAACTTTTGGCTCTGCCACACAGGGATAGATTAGGTTAATGTGTTGGGGTGGTAGGCCAGTCTGAATAAATGCGTTTTCAGGACACGCTTAAAATTGTGGGGATTGGGGACTAACCGTATTGACCTGGGAAGTGCATTCCAAAGAATTGGCGTGGCACGTGTAAAGTCTTGGAGACGGGAGTGGGAGGTTCTGACTATTAAGGATGCTAATCTCAGGTCATCAGCAGAACGGAGGGCGCGGGTAGGGTGGTATACTGAAACAAGGGAGGAGATGTAGGGTGGTGCTGAGCCATGGAGGGCTTTGTGAGTGAGGGTAATAAGTTTATACTGAATTCTGGAGTGGATGGGTAGCCAGTGTAATGACTGGCACAAGTGGCATCGGTGTAACGATTGGTGAGGAATATGATCCTGGCTGCAGCATTCAAGACAGATTGGAGAGGGGAGAGTTTGGTAAGAGAGAGACCAATTAGAAGAGAGTTACAATAGTCGAGACGAGAATGAATAAGAGAAACAGTAAGAGTTTTTGCAGAGTCAAAGGTAAGAAAAGGTCGAATTCTAGAAATGTTTTTGAGGTGCAGATGACAAGAGCGAGCCAGTGATCGAATGTGGGGGGCAAAGGAAAGCTCGGAATCAAGTATGACTCCAAGACAGCGGGCCTGTTGCTGGGGAATAATAGTGGAACCACACACAGAAATGGCAATGTCGGGTATAGGTACATTAGTAGAGGGAGGAAACACCAGGAGTTCAGTCTTTGACAGGTTCAGTTTCAGATATAGTGAGGACATGATATTAGACACAGCGTTTAGACAATCGCCGGTGTTTTCTAGAAAGGCTGGCGTGATGTCAGGAGAAGAAGCGTATAATTGGGTGTCATCAGCATAGAGATGGTACTGGAAATCAAATCTACTGATTGTTTGACCAATAGGGGCAGTGTACAAGGAGAAGAGGAGGGGACCTAGAACCGATCCTTGGGGGACCCCAACAGTAAGGGGAAGATGAGAGGAGGAGGAACTGGCAAAAGATACAGTAAAGGAGCGGTCGGAGAGATAGGAGGAGAACCAGGAGAGAACGGTATCCTTGAGGCCAATGGAACGGAGCATAGTGAGGAGGAGCTGATGATCCACAGTGTCGAATGCTGCAGAGAGATCCAAGAGAATTAGCATGGAGTAGTGACCATTTGATTTAGCTGTTAGCAGATCATTAGAGACTTTAGTGAGGGCAGTTTCAGTGGAGTGTAAAGAGCGGAAACCGGATTGGAGAGGGTCGAGAAGAGAGTTTTCTGAGAGATAGCGGATAAGACGGGAGTGGACCAGGCGTTCCAGGAGTTTAGAGATGAAGGGAAGATTAGAGACAGGTCTATAGTTAGCGGCACAGTTTTGGTTGAGGGATGGTTTTTTAAGTAGTCGATGTATGATGGCATGCTTAAATGAGAAAGGAAAAATACCAGGAGAGAGAGAGAGGTTAAATATTTTATTTAGGTGAGGGGTGACAGCAGGGGAAAGGGACTGGAGGAGCTGTGACGGAAATGGGTCACTGGTGCAAGTAGTTGGGCGAGAAGATGCAAGGAGCCTGCTTACTTCTTCTTCTGTGACTGGTTCAAAATCAGAGAGTGAGTTCGATGCAGTGGGGGAGGGAGGACAGTGCATGGTATGAGGTGATTGGGAGATAATTTCCTGTCGGATCTGGTCAATTTTTTCTTTGAAGTAATTGGCCAGATCGTCAGCTCGGAGCTCCGTGGTTGGGGCCTGTACTCTTGGATTGAGTAGAGAATGAAAAGTGTCAAAGAGACGTTTCGGGTTATTGGACAGTGAGGTGATGAGGGTGTTGAAATAGGTTTGTTTGGAGAGGTGAAGGGCAGTGTTGTATGTTCTAAGCATAAACTTAAAATGGATGAAATCTTCGGGTAGATTGGATTTTCTCCACAGACGTTCGGCGCACCTGGAGCACCGCTGCAGGAAACGTGTTTGCACCGTGTGCCAGGGTTGTCGCCGTCTGCGTTGTGGTGTTCTATTTATAGGGGGTGCAAATTCATCCAGGGCACTTTGAAGTGTTTCATTGTAATGCTTCAATGCAGAATCAGGACAGGAGAGGGAGGAGATAGGGGCCAATGAAGACTGCAAGTTCTTCATAAGTTTCTGGGTGTTAATGGCCTGTATGTTTCTATAAGTATGGACAGTGGGGGTGACCTGAGCAGCCTGGCAGTTCTTGATAGAGAATGAAAGAAGATTGTGGTCAGAGAGCGGGAGAGGGGAGTTTGCAAAATCATCCACTGCACAAAGCCGAGAGAAGACCAAGTCGAGGGAGTTTCCGTCTTCATGCGTTGGAGAATTAGTAAGCTGCGAAAGGCCAAATGAGGAGGTTAGAGATAAAAGGTGAGTAGCAGATGGGGAGAGGGGAAGAGCAATGGGGATGTTGAAATCTCCCATGATGAGGGTAGGGATGTCACAGGAGAGAAAATGTGGAAGCCAAGTGGCAAAATGATCCAGGAACTGATGGGAGGGGCCGGGAGGACGATACACCACCGCCACTCGCATGGAGAAGGGGGTGTAGAGTCTGACGGCATGGACCTCAAAAGAAGGGAAGACAAGTGAGGGTACTTGAGGGATAACCTGAAAGGTACATTTTGGTGATAGGAGCAGACCAACGCCTCCACCAGCTCTATTGTCTGATCTTGGGGTATGAGAGAAGTGAAGCCCCCCGTATGAAAGAGCAGCAGCAGCGGTAGTGTCTGACTGCTGGATCCAGGTTTCAGTAAGAGCCAGGAGGTTAAGAGAATTCGAAAGGAAAAAGTCATGAATGAAGGAGAGTTTGTTACACACTGAGCGAGAATTCCAAAGTGCACAATTAAGAGAGACAGATGGCATGCAGGGAATATTAATAAGATTAGAGGGGTTTCTGAGTGTAGCAGTCGGGAGGTTTGACTTTCTATAACATGGGGGACCAGGGTTGGGAGCAATGTCTCCTGCGACTAGGAGAAGGAGGATAGAAAGAGTGAGCAGATGGTTAAGTGATTTGTGAGAGCGTCTCTGATGTTGAATGATGGGACTGACTGGATCTGTGCAGTTTAACAACGTGAAAAGAGCATGAGTGCTATACATAGGAGAGGAAAGAAGCGAGGGGCCAATGTGGATGGAGTGTAGAGAGTTAATGCCAGGGCGGTGGATGTGTGTGAATGCAGCAGCCAGGACATAAATTACACAAATGCATATGGTATATATTTGTTGTACTCCAAATGTACAGGGAGTAGATGTATATAAATGTCTTACCTGTCTCCTGCCCTGTCTAACTGCCATGTTATAACTAGTGATGTCGCGGGCATGATCTCGCGGGAGCAGCTGTCATGTCGCGGGTGTGATCTCGCGGGAGCAGCTGTCATGTCGCGGGCGGGATCTCGCGGGAGCAGCTGTCATGTCACGGGTGGGATCTCGCGGGAGCAGCTGTCATGTCGCGGGCGGGATCTCGCGGGAGCAGCTGTCATGTCGCGGGCGGGATCTCGCGGGAGCAGCTGTCATGTCGCGGGCGGGATCTCGCGGGAGCAGCTGTCATGTCGCGGGCGGGATCTCGCGGGAGCAGCTGTCATGTCGCGGGCGGGATCTCGCGGGAGCAGCTGTCATGTCGCGGGCGGGATCTCGCGGGAGCAGCTGTCATGTCGCGGGCGGGATCTCGCGGGAGCAGCTGTCATGTCGCGGGCGGGATCTCGCGGGAGCAGCTGTCATGTCGCGGGCGGGATCTCGCGGGAGCAGCGGTCATGTCGCGGGCGGGATCTCGCGGGAGCAGCGGTCATGTCGCGGGCGGGATCTCGCGGGAGCAGCGGTCATGTCGCGGGCGGGATCTCGCGGGAGCAGCGGTCATGTCGCGGGCGGGATCTCGCGGGAGCAGCGGTCATGTCACGGGCGGGATCTCGCGGGAGCAGCGGTCATGTCACAGGCGGGATCTCGCGGGAGCAGCGGTCATGTCGCGGGCGGGATCTCGCGGGAGCAGCGGTCACGTCGCGGGCGGGATCTCGCGGCAGCGGTAAGGAGTGAGAGAATTTTCTCATCCAGCAGCGACACTTCATTCAGGGTAAAAAGGGGAAAATGCGGATCCGGACAGCAAAAAAACGCTGCATGGTCCGTTCGGTGATCTCAGCGGACGCCACAATTTTGGCGGATCCGCACAAATACGGACGCAGCGGACGATCATCAGTCAAAATCTGCCGATAATGTAAGTCAATGGGGAAAAAAACAGATCCGCAAATAAAAATGGCGGATCCATTTTTTTGGCAAATCGACGGATCTTGACTGATTGTGAAAAACTGAAGTGTGAAACAGGCCTTAGACATATGATTAGATAGAGCAACTTTGGATACGGTTTCTCAGCAGACAGAATCAACAATACGAAGCACAAATCAGCTGATAATTTCAGGATAGGATTGATTTAGATACATCTGTAGATCCCATAAAAAAGGAAGCTTAGATACCTCAACTTGGTAGAAGAGACCTGACGGAAGCAGTTTTCTTACAATGTAACAGTATAAAAGAAAACGTATCTGTATATTCTCAGTGCTGTATGTTTAGATGAATATTTCATGAGTTGACAGCTCCTCTAATGCTGCAGCCATAGACACAATTAATCTACATTTCATTATTGATCCTTTTTACCATTTGGATGGTATCGATCCAGATAAATCTTTTTGTAATTTGGCAGCGTTCTTGTAACTAAGCAACCTGCAAATACGAAGTGTGGCCTCAGGACATCATGGAAACATCGGGGAAAACTCGGCAAAATTTTCAGAATAATAGAAATATCCTGTTAAAAGTGAAGATAAGGAGAAGACATTTGTGAGTGCTCTGAATAATGGTCCAGTGGAAATAGGGGAGATGTAGTAGTGAGCGAAATGATTATGTGCTTATACTGCTCTCAGTGACTTCAAATGGATCTGTATACATCTATCTGCACCGAGCGTCCGATACTGATCGCTGCAGGCAGAATGTATACATTTAATCACATTGCTTCCTAAATGCAAAAAAGAATTTTATTGTACAGTACACTAATTGCACTAAGTGTCATAGTATTATTTATGACTTTGACTGTCTCACTGCAATGTTTGTAAGATACACTTTTATCCTGTACTGATCCTGAGTTACCTCCTGTATTATACTCCAGAGCTGCACTCACTATTCTGCTGGTTCAGTCACTGTGTACACACATTACATTACTGATCCTGTACTGATACTGAGTTACATCCTGTATTATACCCAGAGCGGCACTCACTATTCTGCTGGTGCAGTCACTGTGTACATACATTACATTACTGAACCTGAGTCACATCCTGTATTATACTCCAGAGCTGCACTCACTATTCTGCTGGTGCAGTCTCTGTGTACATACATTACATTACTGATCCTGAGTTACATCCAGTATTATGCCCCACAGCTGCATTCACTATTCTGCTGGGGCAGTCACTGTGTACATACATTACTGATCCTGTACTGATCCTGTGTTACATCCTGTATTATACCCCAGAGCTGCCACTCACTATTCTGCTGGTGCAGTCACTGTTTACAGATATTACATTACTGATCCTGAGTTATATCTTGTATTATACCCCAGAGCTGTACTCACTATTCTGCTGGTGCAGTCACTGTGTACATACATTATATTACTGATCCTGAGTTACACCCTGTATTATACTCCAGAGCTGCACTCACTATTCTGCTGGTGCAGTCACTGTGTACATACATTACATTACTGATCCTGAGTTACATCCTGTATTATACTCCAGAGCTGCACTCACTATTCTGCTGGTGCAGTCTCTGTGTACATACATTACATTACTGATCCTGAGTTACATCCAGTATTATGCCCCACAGCTGCATTCACTATTCTGCTGGGGCAGTCACTGTGTACATACATTACTGATCCTGTACTGATCCTGTGTTACATCCTGTATTATACCCCAGAGCTGCCACTCACTATTCTGCTGGTGCAGTCACTGTTTACAGATATTACATTACTGATCCTGAGTTATATCTTGTATTATACCCCAGAGCTGTACTCACTATTCTGCTGGTGCAGTCACTGTGTACATACATTATATTACTGATCCTGAGTTACACCCTGTATTATACTCCAGAGCTGCACTCACTATTCTGCTGGTGCAGTCACTGTGTACATACATTACATTACTGATCCTGAGTTACATCCTGTATTATACCCCAGAGCTGCACTCACTATTCTGCTGGTGCATTCACTGTGTACATACATTACATTACTGATCCTGAGTTACATCCTGTATTATACTGCAGAGCTGCACTCACTATTCTGCTGGTGCAGTCACTGTGTACATAGATTACATTACTGATCCTGAGTTACATCCTGTATTATACTCCAGAGCGGTACTCACTATTCTGCTGGTGCAGTCACTGTGTACATACATTATATTACTGATCCTGAGTTACACCCTGTATTATACTCCAGAGCTGCACTCACTATTTTGCTGGTGCAGTCACCGTGTACATTCATTTCATTACTGATCCTGAGTTACATCCTGTATTATACTCCAGAGCTGCACTCACTATTCTGCTGGAGCAGTCACTGTGCACACACAGTGAGTATAACTGTTTATTTTTAAATAAATGTGTGAAGCATGCTGTTTTAATTTATTTCAAAAAAAAGTATTTTATTCTTACTGTGTGTTTATTTCAATACTTACTATGGGGTTAGTAATGGGGGCATCTTATTGACACTTTTCCATTAGTAACCTCTGGGCTTAATGTCACCTGACAATACAAATGTGACATCAACCCCACAAATTATCCTACTAGCCACTGCACTATAGCAAGTGGGAAGAGCGAGGCTAAGCGTCAGATAATGGATACACTATTTCTGGGGGCAATATTGTTGGCCCCTTCCCAGGCTATTAACATCAAGCCACAGCTGTATTTTTAGCCTTTACTGGTTTGAATTTATAGGGGGACCCTACATAATTTTTTTCTGGGATCCCCAGTGAATTCAGCAGTAAAGGCTAAGCAAACAGCTGTGAGCTGTTATTACAAGCCAGGGTGTCACGAGTTTACAGCAACAGAGAGGAGCCAGAAGACTGCAGCGTCTAATTTGTCCTACTCCTGCACTGATTAGAAGTACTTCACCTTCATATTAAACACTGCAAGTTTCTTCTAGCAGTGCAGGGATTAATACTAGAGAAGAGAGAGGATTCAAAAAGATATAAATAAACTGGAGCAGTGGGCAGCAACTAACAGAATGGTTTTTAACAGGTAAAAATGCAAAGTACTACATCTGGGCAATAAAAATGAAAAAAGCATATATAGAATGGGAGGAATAGGGCTAAGCAACAGCACATTTGAAAGACTTGGGTATACTAATAGATCACAGACTGAATATGAGTCAACAGTGTGATGCAGCAGCAAAAAAGGCAAATGCAATTCTAGGATGTATTAACAGAAGCATACAGTCTAGATCACGTGAAGTCATTATTTCCCTCTACTCCTCTTTGGTCAGACCTCATCTGGAATACTGTGTTCAGTTTTGGGCGCCACATTTTAAAAAAGACATCAACAAACTGGAGCAAGTTCAGAAAAGAGCGACCAGAATGGTGACCGGTCAGCAAACTCTGTCTTATGAAGAAAGGTTGCAGGATTTGGGAATGTTTAGCTTGCAAAAGAGAAAACTGAGAGGAGACTTAATAACTGTCTACAAATATCTCAAGGGCTGTCACATTGTAGAAGGATCATCTTTATTCTCATTTTGCACAAGGAAAGACTAGAAGCAATGGGATGAAACTGAATGGGAGAAGACACAGATTAGATATTAGAAAACATTTTTTGACAGTTAGCGTGATCAATGAGTGGAACAGGCTGCCACGAGAGGTGGTGCGTTCGTCAATAGAAGTCTTCAAACAGAGGCTGGACAGACATCTGTCTGGGATGATTTAGCGAATCCTGCTTTGAGCAGGGGGTTGGACCAGATGGCCTAGGAGGTCCCTTCCAACCCTACGATTCTATGATTCTAATATGTTCAGTTCAGAGCTAATGGAAGCTATCCTGTCTTAAGGCTCTCAGCTGTGCACTGTTATTTCCCACCTCCTATATAATCCGGGCCCTGGCTGGCACTCATTGTCAGAGTTAGCTTATGCTGCATGGCTGGAGGTTGTTGTTGGTAGTTATTATTGGAGAAGTCATTTGGTGGATTTATCTGTGACTGTTGCTAGGTTTTGAGTGTGTGATAATTCCCCTTCTTTGGTTTAACCCCATCCTCCACTCCCTGGTGAATTCCTTTGTTGTTTGTGTGAGTATATTTGTATGTTTGGAATTTTTCATTATTCCCTGTTCCTATTACCTTGTTAGTCTGGTTGGTGTATTACGGTACACTACTACTCCCCTCTTCCCTGGGTGGGGGAAGGGTACAGACAGAAGAAAGATTCAGGAGCTAAGGCAAGGTATGTGGCCCTTGCGTCTTCACATCAGAAGTAATCCTGGGAACAGGGAGTCCTAAAGCGTGTCCTAGCATTATGGACAGGGAAGGAGCCCCTGATCCCGAGACACCCGACAACAGTGTCGTGACACTGGGAATCTTATGGGGTACTGTCCCTTTTCCCAGATTATTAACATCAGTCCTAGCCAAGCACTTTCCCTCTACTAGTAATGAAAATTGCTATTGAGCCTACGTTTTCTTCTTTTAATTTAATTCTTTATTTTACACAGGAGGGACACTAGCTGCTGAATACAACTCCCATTATTGTTTCCTGGTTGCGCTGATCTCAAAGAGACCAAGCGACAATGATATAATAATATAATAATCTTTATTTATATAGCGCCAACATATTCCGCAGCGCTTTACAGTTTAACAGTTTCAAAACACAAGTCATAAGTAACAACGTTATCAATATAATAATTAAAGCAAAATAAGACGACCCTGCTCATGAGAGCTTACAATCTACAATGAGGTGGGGGAGATACAGGCTTTGTGCCCACGTTGCGTTTTTTAAGCGTTTCCGCAGCGCTTTTAGATGCACGTTTCTGCTGCGGAAAAGCTTAAGAAAAGCATACAATGTAATCATAATGGAATCCGCACATGTTGTGCTAATGGTGCGTTTTTTTCCACTGCGGAAACGCAAAGCGGAAAAAACGCAGCATGTTCATTAATTTTGCGGAAACGCGTGCGTTTCTGCATACATTCAATTGTATTGCAAAAACGCATAGGAAAACGCATGCTAAAATGCATTAACAAAAGCCTCAAAAACGCTTCATAGAACGCAAGCGTTTTCCCGGGAAGAGGTGTGCGTTTCCGCTCAGGAATATTCTGCATGAAAAACGCTACGTGGGCACATAGCCACAAAGTACAGGTGTGTATTTACAATGGTGTATTTACAATGAGGGTCCAGCCATCTTGAGGGAGTGAAGGATGGATGGAGATAGTGAATGGGCTACACACGCACACTTACACGTAGAATGACTTTGATTAGTGAACGTGATAGGCCGCTCTGAACAAATGTGCTTTGAGGGAGCGCCTAAAACTATGCAAATTGTGGATAGTCCTAATTTCTTGGGGTAGAGCATTCCAGAGGATTGGCGCAGCACGGGAGAAATCTTGGAGTAGGGAGGTGCGGATTAGTGCAGAGGTTAGTCGAAAGTCGTTTGCAGAGCGCAATGATGAGAGCTACCTTCAGCAGACCGCCTGGGATCAGCGAGCAATATACTGCTTTTCCCAGGTGTTGGTACGTGTCACATGGAAGCCACACTGAAGTGAAACATGGATGTGACATACGTACATAAGGATGGCACACCGACACGGATCTCAGTCCTGATTTTTCCTGTACAGGAATCACCAGGATGAGTGAAGGAGGCCACAGACTAATGTATTTGCAGTAGATTTTTCTGCATCAAAAAACAGTATCTTGGCAGAAAAAATGCTGCAAAAAATACATGCATTTTTGCCACGTTTTTGATGCGTTATTTACTTGTGGTTTTTCCTTATTCATTTGAATGGATGAATAATGCTGCAAAAACGCTGAAAGAATTGACGCGCTACAGATTGGAAAAAAATGCACCAGAGCTGGGAACATTTTACAAGATCCTTTGTAACCTGACATGGGCGCACCTCTTCATATGTGCGAGGTGGGCAGGAGGATTTATCTGTGAAACCTAAAATGAATTGTGGCAAATAGGAAATTCTGCTGAACGGGAACAATAGGAGACATGCAGCTGCAACCGTCCAGGCAGCAGTGTGACCGCGCACAGACACAGAGCATGTGACATTAGTGCCATCTGCTGGAGACGGGATGTATTAACTGGGCCAGAGCGTAAAAGTACAACGTGTCAGTGATGTGCACACGTTCAGGATGTGTAGAAAACTGCAACTCTTGATAGGTTGGCAGGAAAAATGCTGCGTAAAATACACATTTTTAAGTGTTTTTGTTGCATTTTTTTTTCTGTGGTTTTGTTGTGAATTTTCCACCACTTATTATTATAGGTGAAATATGATGCAAAAATACTGCAAGAATTGATAGTGTGCAGATTGGAATCTACTGCAAATTTGCATGAAAAAAAAAATAAGCAACTTGTGCATGAAACTCCAGGGCTGGCTCTGTGTATTTTCCGCACCAAAAATGCAACACATAACATACATATGGGTGACCACCGCTTTCCAAAACTGGAGGAGCTAAAAAGTCTGGCTTTACAATGGCCATTTTAGGGCTTATATGTAATATAACAGGAAATTATAAAGGACCATTCATACACTGTAGCTTTCTATGCATAAATCTGATTATCTTTGTCTCGCTAAGCATGTAACAAATCTGTACATATTTCATTGTGGTGACCAGTCCCCGAAGGTCTCTAGTTGCTGTGCGCTCATGTCTCTGGTGTATGGAGTTTTGGTGCTCTAATCCCTTACGTATAGTGACTGTGGCTCTAATCCCCGATGTCTGGTCCATGTTCTCTTGTGGCCTAAAACCATAGTCCCTGGTGTCTAATGGTTTAGCATCACAGCCCCTGGAATTAGGTGGTTTACCAGTTCCCTGGTGACTAGTGGTATAGCATCTGTCACGGGTTTGCCGCAACAGAGGAGCCTAAAGACAGCAGTAACTTATTTCTCCTACTCTTGCACTGGTTAGAAGTACTTCACCTTCATATTAAATGGTGCAGGTTTCTTTTAGCAGTGCAGGGGTTAATCTGCTCAGCTGAGAACTCCTGGAAGTTTTCCTGCTTTGATGGTCTCAGCTGTTCAGTGTTGGCCTTTCCTATATGATCTGTTCCCTGGCTAGCCCTCATTACCAGTGCTAGCTAATGCTACATGGTTAGTAGATGGTGGTTTTTGGTTGTTTGAGAAGGCGTTTGGTGGATTTATCTTTGACTGTTGCCAAGTTTCGGTTGTGTGCTAATCCTCTTCTCCTACTTTAGTTTAACCCCATCCTCCACTCCCTGATACATTCCTATTTCTTCTGTTGTCTGTGTTAGTATATTTGTATGTTTGGTATTTTCCTTTATCTCTGTTCATATTAGTTTGTTACTGTAGTATGGTTGGTGTATTACAGAACACTATTACTCCGCTCTTCACTGGGTGGGGGGGAAGGGTACACACTGAGGGGGTGATTTAGTAGTTAAGGCAAAGTACGTGGCACCAGCGTCTTCACCATCAGAAGTAACCCAGGGAACACGGCGACCTAGGGGGCCTCTAGCATTAGGGACAGGGAAGGAGCCTTTGATCCTGGGACACCTGACAGTGTCATGACAGCATCAATGTCCCTGGTGTCTAGTGGCATGCCATCACAATCCCTGGTGTCTAGTGGTATAGCACCACAGTCCATGGTGTCTAGTCCCTGATATCTAGTGGTATAGCACCACAGTCCCTGGTGCCTAGGGGTATAGCACCACGGTCCCTGGTGCCTAGTGGTATAGCACCACGGTCCCTGGTGTCTAGTGGTATAGCACCACGGTCCCTGGTGTCTAGTGGTATAGCACCACGGTCCCTGGTGTCTAGTGGTATAGCACCACGGTCCCTGGTGTCTAGTGGTATAGCACCACGGTCCCTGGTGTCTAGTGGTATAGCACCACGGTCCCTGGTGTCTAGTGGTATAGCACCACGGTCCCTGGTGTCTAGTGGTATAGCACCACGGTCCCTGGTGTCTAGTGGTATAGCACCACGGTCCCTGGTGTCTAGTGGTATAGCACCACGGTCCCTGGTGTCTAGTGGTATAGCACCACGGTCCCTGGTGTCTAGTGGTATAGCACCACGGTCACTGGTGTCTAGTGGTATAGCACCACGGTCCCTGGTGTCTAGTGGTATAGCACCACGGTCCCTGGTGTCTAGTGGTATAGCACCACGGTCCCTGGTGTCTAGTGGTATAGCACCACGGTCCCTGGTGTCTAGTGGTATAGCACCACAGTCCCTGGTGTCTAGTGGTATAGCACCACGGTCCCTGGTTTCTAGTGGTATAGCACCTTGGTCCCTGGTACCTTGTGTTTGGCTTCTTCAGTCCTGATATTTAACAGTCTTGTTTTTTACATGTCTTTGTTTTGCTGTTGGTTACTGCATTCCGGACCATTATTATGATGCCATAGCTTTTTGTTTTTTAATCCCTGGGGTCTAGTAATTGGAGCTGTAATTTTTGTTTTTCAAAATTGTTGTTGGTATTTGTGCCTTTTCTGGCTTAGGCCTCTTTCACACATCAGTTTTTTGCCTTCAGGCGCGATCCGGCTTTTTTTTGTAAAACCGGATCCGGCAAAATGCAATGCCGGATCCGGTTTTTCCCCATTGACGTGCATTAGCGCCGGATCGTGCCGGATGGCATTGCGTTTCATCCGTTTTTTGCCGGATCCGGCAACTTGTCTCATGCCGGCGTCTTGAAAAAACGTCTACTGTAACGTTTTTTGTCTCCGGCGAAAAAGCCGGAAGCGCCGGATCCGGCGCTTCCAGCTTTTTGCTACAATGAAAGTCTATGGACGCCGGAATGCGCCGGATCCAGAAAAAGATGGATCCAGCCACCGGATCCGGTTTTTTTAAGTCTGCGCATGCTCAGATCCAATTGGCCAGCCTCCAGGAACAGAGACAGATCCAGCAAAAAAACGGATCCGTTTCTACAGTTCTCCAAAATTTATGCCGGATCCGTTTTTTCTAAAAAAAGCCAGATCCTGCCTGACGGCAAAAAACTGATGTGTGAAAGTAGCCTTAGTGTAGCATCAAGTGGTCGTATTTTCTAATCCTGGCATCTAGTGGCTCCTTAGTCTTTGGTGTTGGAGGGGTCAACATATTATGACTGCAACATCTGCAGTCGATGCACAAAGACTCTTGTGATCTGACCGGGGTGCTCTTTTTTAGGCCTCTTTCACACATCAGTTTTTTCCCGTCAGTCATAATCCGCCAATTTTTGAAAAAAACGGATCCGCCAAAAAAGGGGCAGATCCGTTATTTTCCCCCATAGACTTACAATATTGGCGGATCTTGACTGATGGCCGTCCGTCACCCCCGTTTTTTGAAGGATCCGCCAAAAATTTTTCTGGCTCCCGGGCGGATGAGACTGACCCTGCAACGTTTTTTCTTCTTGACGGTCCGCTATTTTTATGTTCGCATGCCCGGAATCTTTGCTCCTGGATCATTTTTAACCCAGTAATGCCGTTCCGGGATCTCTCTCTCTCCTTTTTTCCGGGCACGGGTTCCTTTAAAATTCAACCTTCGCCGGATCCGTCTGAACAACGGTCCGGTGCCACATGTTGCTGTTAATCCGCCAACGGATCCGTTTTCCTCCATTTTCGCGGATTACGACTGATCTGTAAAACGGAGGTGTGAAACAGGCCTTAAAGGTAGGTGAGCGAGGGGGTGTACATAATATTCTGGCAGGGGGTCTTTCTGCAATCTATGTTTGTCCCTAATTAGGGACTTTTGCTCATTAGATGCCAGACCAGTGTAACCCTTCATAGGTCACAGGATAAGGGGTCCTGGCCATGAAAGGACTCGGCCCTCTTTTGGAATCATTTCCATCCCAATTTTACGCTATAGATCAGCAGAAACAAGTGAGAATCAATGCAAATAAAAAAGAAAGAAAAACAAAATCAGTTTTCTGCCTTTCTGTCTTGAGGTTATGAGAGTCAGAGGCTGCAAATAAGAATCACAGATAATGAGGGCGGCAGGATCCTTGTCCTACTTTGTGGAGAACGTCGGCTCCACCGCTGCACATGAGGATTATACTCGGTCCGTTTTCTATTTACCAGCCTTAAATTTTGCAGCATTTTGCAAAAAAAGTCAAAATGGATCCAATTTATTCTTGAGATCAGCATTTTTTTTAATCTCTTTAGGAAATAATAGATTAAATTAAACAATGACGCTCCCATTACGTCTCTCCGATGATGAGATTACGTTGTTTTTTGGCCCTGATCCAAAATTGGTGAAGGCAGCGGCAACATAAATGGATAAAAGACTTACTGTCTTTTATCCATTTATGTCGCCGCTGCCTCCACCAGAGAGTGAAGACCAGAAAAGATCATAGGTAAAGATGGATACAATTGTAGCAAATCCTCAGATGTGCATTTTTCAGTCTATAGGGGTAAACGAGGCTCAGCAAGAAAAGCTTTAAGGGGTATATGTGATTCAATTTCTTGCACAATATTTTACCCCTTCCATGTCCTGCAGACATCTGGGTCTGGTATCTCATAGACCTGATGAGGCTCTGCAGACATCTGCGTCTGGTATCTCATAGACCTGATGAGGCTGGTGTGCTTACTTTGAAAATCCATATCAGAATGGCTGTATAAACCTGATACTGAGTCCTGCTAAAAAGTGAAATAGGTTAGGAGGCCAAGTTTATTCAACCTCTGCCCAGTCAAGGTGACAGCTGCCGCTTGTACTGCACCGTGTGAGATATCAGCTGCAGCAGCAGAGAGGAGGTACAGTGAGGAGCTTGTCAACCCGGCTAGGTTGGAGGAGACGGAGTTTGAAATTTCAATAAAGATTATACAGCCATGGATTTTTGAAAGTAAGTATATCAGTCTCATCAGGTTAAGGAGACATTTTAAAGGAGTTGTCCATCACGTCTTAATTATTTTAGAAATAGGTTTGTATACTCAACGACCAGGATCCATTCACTCCTCCATAATGCTGGCCAGGGCTCCAGCCAGTGTCCTTGCTTCCTCTTTTGGCGCTGACCCTCAGGTTACTGCTGCAGCCAATCAACAGTAACTGATTGGCTGCAGTGGTCACATGCAGTTCAAGCAGTCGTTTGGTTCTCTTAGGGCACAGTCAAATGGCTGTATAAATAGGATCAAGATCGGACCGCAATGTTAGGACTGGCCGCGGCTCTCCTGACCCATGCATGACAGCTTCATAGACGCTCGGGTCAGGGGAGTCACCAGGCAGTCCATACGTTGTGGTCCAATCTTGGACCGATTTATACAGCCATCTGACTGCTGCAGCCAATCAGTGGCTGATTATCTCCAACTGCTAGCTTAAGCCTCACCAGCAGAAGAGGAAGACTGGTGGGAGACATGCAGACGACTACCAGGTCCGATAGTGAAAATTGGACGTATGAGCGAGCCCTTAGTGACTAGTCTACTTTTACGCTTGCACACATTTCACTGACGGTTGCTCTTTACCCAACAGATCATGCCACAAGTTAACTCTCGAAATTGCGCATTCTGCCAATTGCATTAATACCCGCTACACTCCCCCCCCCCTCTTTTTTTTTTTTTTAAAAGGTCCATAGACGTGTATAAATTTGCATTTTCAGACCAAGCACTGTAGAGACCGAATTAGGTAGCAGAAAAAGTAAAAAAAAGGGCCCCATCAACAGCTTACAAGTCCCGCCCCGCCAGGCCTCTCCGCCGGGCCCATGTGTGTTTGTCAACAGGGGCGATAAATAGTAAGTAGTCATTATGATCGGCAAGGTAGAATTTAATAGATAAAATCCAAGTTCTTGCTAGAATCAGCAAAGCCAAAGTGCTAGCAGGCAATTTGCTGAGTATTTTTCGCGTTCAGCTGATAGGAATAATTACTAAGCGCCCAGCAGAAGCATCCGGTGTGATAAATCCGCCGCGCTGATACACGGAGCCTCATACTTGGGAGTCAAAATATTTCAATATTTGTTTTTTAATTGCTACAAAAAAAAATTCCGCACCAGGAATAAACAGACAGGCTAATTGCTCCTCACAGCTCGAGTGGCCTGACAAAATGGAAGAAAGTGGATTCATCTCTCCTGGGACACATTTAATAGAATAAGAGAGTGAGACTCGTAGATTTGTTTAGGTGAAGTGCCGGCAATTACTCAGCGGAGTGACGCAGTCTGATGAGACCAATTAAAATGACTAAACGTTCCATTAAACGTCGTCTGCATCGGGCGATATCAGATAGGAAAAGTGCCGGCGCCATCAAATATTTGGGAAAATTTACTTTGACATAAAAAGGGAACGGAGAAATAAAGAGGCAAAACTTTGTGAATTACGTCCTGAAATGAAGAACAGGAATGATAGGCCACAGACAGCAGGAGAATGCATTGTGCTTGTTACAATGCGACTGCCTGCAGCGTTTATACAACTGGCCACAGTGCCGATGACTCCTAAAAGACTGTGATCCAATTGGCAACCGTCCACTGACTCTAGAACTGTACAGACAACCACTTGCTCATCAATGACTGTCCAAATCACCACCACTGGCTCATCAGGGACTGTCCAAATCACCACCACTGGCTCATCAGTGACTGTCCAAATCACCATCACTGGCTCATCAGGGACTGTCCAAATCACCACCACTGGCTCATCAGGGACTGTCCAAATCACCACCACTGTCTCATCAGGGACTGTCCAAATCACCACCACTGGCTCATCAGGGACTGTCCAAATCACCACCACTGGCTCATCAGGGACTGTCCAAATCTCTAGTGGCTCATCAGGGAATATACAAATCACCACTAGCTCATTAGGGACAATAGAGGTTACCACTGTCTCATCAGGGACTATAAAAATAATTACTAACTCATTAGGGAGAATAAAGGTCACCACTGGCTTATCATGGATAAGGCAAACCCCCACTGGCTCATCAGTGACTATATAAATCACCACTGGCTCATCAGGGACTGTTCAAATCTCTAGTGGCTCATCTGGAACTATACAAATCACAACTAGCTCATTAGGGACAGTAAAGGTCACTATTAGGCGTCGAGTTTCTGTAGCTGCACAGCAGGAATCCCGAGCCTTGCATTTGGCAGTCTCCCATTCCTCTCCGGCCACAGAGGAGGCTACTCAGCAGACTCATCGACCCTGGCGCTCTGCTCAGACCAGCTCTGTAGGTTTGGTTGCTGCTGCCACCTCTGGTCCAGCTATAGCATTTGAGATCGGAGGTCTCATTGGAGATCGGAGGTCACATGCTCAGGTCTTTCTCCAGCTCAGATTGCACCATCAGGAAGGTCCCGGAAGGACACTGCTATAAAAGGTTCGCGTGGCCTCTCGGCCATGCGCTAGTATAGACAGTTATTGTAACTTGTATGTGTGATGATGGATGTATGGAACTGGTGATTGATTCATTATGAAACCCCTTCCTTTGATACGCATGTTGTAGGGTATCTTAGTCTGAGCAAGCGCCTTGTAGTGCCCAAGTCTAGTGCCACAGTGCTTCCCATCCACAGCATTACTCTTAGCGCCATATTGTGCCATCCAGCACAAGGCACCTAAGTAGCTGCATCCACCAGCGTGGCGCCATGCGCAGGTAGCGCTTTCCTTACCCAGTCAGGGTGGTTAGTGGCATCCACCAGAGTGGTGCAGTGCACACTAAGTGTGGTAATATTCTGCTCCTCTCTTGCTGTCACCGCTGCTGCGGCGCAGAGCGCTAGTGGACTAGAGGGACTCCCACCCCGTGTCCTTGGGGTGGAGGCCTGTGTCCGCATCCTAGCGCTCATTCAGCTGAGCCCTGAGAGCTTAACAGCCTTCGGTATTTACTTTGTGTGGCACCGCGGTTCTGTGAAGGAACAGAACTCGCTCCTGTATACACCGGGTAACGCTAACCCGCGTGTGTTCATTTATTATTTGCCTTATAGCCTCCGCCATTACTGAGCAGCAGTTTTCCATCACTGCACGGTGGACCCTGGGGCTGCGAACGCACCTAACAGTAACAGTTATTAAGGTTGAAGGAAGACTTTAAGTCCATCTAGTTCAACCCATATCCTGTCCTAACCTGCCCTAACATGTTGATCCAGAGGAAGGCAAAAAAAACCCATGAGGCAAACAGTAAGCTTCACATTGGGGAAAAAAAAATTCCTTCCCGACTCCACATACGGCAATCAGACTAGCTCCCTGGATCAACGCAATATTAAGGAGACTAGTGTATATACCCTGTAATATTATACTTTTCAAGAAAGGCATCCAGTCCCTTCTTAAATTTTAGTAGGGAATCACTCATTACAACATCATATGGCAGAGAGTTCCATAGTCTCACTGCTCTTACAGTAAAGAATCCGCGTCTGTGAGTATGCTTAAACCTTCTTTCCTCCAGACGTAGAGGATGCCCCCTTGTCCCTGTCACAGGTCTAAGAGTAAAAAGATCATTAGAAAGGTCTTTGTATTGTCCCTGCATATATTTATACATTGTAATAAGATCACCCCTAAGCCTTCGATTCTCCAAACTAAGTAACCCCAAGTGTAATAACCTGTCTTGGTATTGCAGACCCCCTAGTTCCCTAATAGCCGTGGTCGCTCTTCTCTGCACCCGCTCCAGTTCAGCTATGTCTTTCTTATACAGCGGAGACCAGAACTGAACACAGTATTCTAAGTGTGGTCGCACTAGTGACTTATATAGAGGTAAAATTATGTTCTCCTCATGAGAATCTATGCCTCTTTTAATGCATCCCATTATTTTATTTGCCTTTGCAGCAGCTGCCTGACATTGGCCACTAAATGTGAGTTTGTCGTCCACCCATACACCCAGGTCTTTTTTAGTGACTGTTTTGCCCAGTGTTTTACAATTAAGCACATAATTATACAACTTGTTCGTTCTAGGTAAGTGCATGACCTTACATTTATCCCCATTAAAGCTCATTTGCCATTTATCAGCCCAAGCTTCTAGTTTACATAAATCCTCCTGTAACATAAAATTGTCCTCCTCTGTATTGATTACCCTGCAGAGTTTAATGTCATCTGCAAATATTGAAATTCTACTCTCTATGCCCCTTACAAGGTCATTAATAAATATGTTAAAAAGAAGCGGGCCCAAAACTGACCCCTGTGGTACCCCACTGCTAACCGTGACCCAGTCCGAGTGTGCTCCATTAATAACCACCCTTTGTTTCCTATCCCTGAGCCAGCTCTTAACATACCTACACATATTTTCCCCTATCCCCATTGTTCTCATTTTATGTATCACTATCAACCTTTTGTGTGGCACCGTATCAAAAGCTTTTGAAAAGTCCATGTACACCACGTCCACTGCATTCCCTTGGTCCAGTCCTGAACTTACCTCTCCATAAAAGCTTATCAGATTAGTCTGACAGGAACAGTCCCTTGTAAACCCATGTTGATATTGGGTCATGAGGTTATTCTTCTCCAGATACTCCAGTATAGTATCTCTTAGAAAACCCTCCAGGATTTTACCCACAGTTGAGGTTAAACTTACTGACCTATAATTTCCAAGTTCAGTTTTTGTCCCCTTTTTGAATATTGGCACCACATTTGCTATACGCCAGTCCTGTGGTACAGACTCTGTTATTATGGAATCTTTAAAGTTTAAAAATAATGGTCTATCTATGACTGTGCTTAATTCCTGCAGTACTCGGGGGTGTATCCCATCCAGGCCAGGGAATTTGTCAATATTAGTGATTTTTAGACGCCGCCGTACTTCCTGCTGGGTTAAGCAGGTGACATTTAATGGAGAATTTTTATCCCTGATCATGTTATCCGTCATGGGATTTTCTTGTGTAAATACTGTCGAAAAAAAGTCATTTAGCATATTGGCTTTTTCCTCATCCACCATTTCACCCAGACTATTTTTAAGGTCAACACTATCATTTTTTAGTTTCTTACTATTTATGTAGTTAAAGAATATTTTGGGATTATTTTTACTTTCTCTGGCAATGAGTCTCTGTCTCAATCTTTGCTGCCTTGATTTGCTTTTTACAGAATTCATTTAATTTTCTGTATTTAGTTAATGCCTCATCACTACCTACTTGCTTTAATTCTCTAAATGCTTTCTTCTTGTCCCTTGTTGCGCCCCTTACAGCTCTATATAACCATAGTGGCTTCCTCCTATTTCTCGCATGTTTATTCCCATACGGTATATATTGTGCACAGGTCCTATTCAGGATGCTAATAAACGTCTCTCATTTTCTTTGTGTATTTTTATGTCTCAGGATATCGTCCCAGTTAATTGCACCGAGATCCTCTCTCATCCGTTGGAAATTTGCTTTCCTGAAGTTTAGCGTCCTTGTAACCCCTCTACTACACATCTTATTAAAGGATACATGAAAACTTATTAATTTGTGATCACTATTACCCAAGTGACCCCTAACCCTTACATTTGATATGCGGTCTGGCCTGTTGGTTACTATTAGGTCTAGCAGTGCCCCCCTCTTGTTGGGTCCTGAACCAGTTGTGAAAGGTAATTGTCTCTCATAGTTGTCAGACACCTATTACCTTTGCTGGAGCTGCAGGTTTCGGTTCCCCAATGTATTTCAGGGTAGTTGAAGTCCCCCATGATAATGACTTCTCCTTGAGTCGCAGCTTCATCTTTTTGCTTTATGAGGATATTCTCTGTTGCCTCCATTATTTTTGGAGACTTATAACAAACCCCTATCAGTAATTTATTATTTTTCCCCCCTCCCCTTATCTCTACCCACAGGGACTCTACATTTTCATTAGATTCATGTATATTATCATGAAGGATGGGTTTTAAGGATGATTTTACATATAAACACCCCCCTCCCCCTCGCTTATTTGTACGGTCATTTCTGAACAGACTATAGCCCTGTAAATTAACCGCCCAGTCACGGCTCTCGTCCAGCCATGTCTCAGATATCCCCACCATGTCATAATTATGCTCCAACAACATTAACTCCAATTCCTCCTTTTTGTTGGCGAGGCTTCTGGCATTAGTATACATGCACTTTATGTATCTCTCTGTACCTCTATTCTTTCTTAAATTATTAACTGTTCTAACCCCACCCCCAATTTCATTATTTGTGCCCTGGTCTCTAGCTGCACTGTCTTCCCCTCCTATAAAAGGAATACCCCCCCCCCCCGTCCCTAGTTTAAACACTCCTCCAACCTTCTAGCCATTTTCTCCCCCAGCACAGCTGCACCCTCCCCATTGAGGTGCAACCCGTCCCTAGCGTAGAACCTGTAGCCAATTGAGAAGTCGGCCCAGTTCTGCAGGAACCCAAACCCCTCCTTCCTACACCAATTCCTGAGCCACTTATTAATCTCCCATTGCCTCTCTGGCGTGGTACAGGAAGTATTTCCGAAAATACCACATTGGAGGTCCTTGCTTTAAGCTGACAGCCTAATTCCCTGAAATCATCTTTAAGGACCTTCCACCTACCTCTAACTTTGTCATTTGTGCCAATGTGCACCATGACCGCTGGATCCTCACCAGCCCCTCCCAGTAATCTGTCAACCTGATCAGCGATGTGTCGGACTCGAGCGCCAGGTAGGCAGCACACCGTTCGACGATCCCTGTCTTTGTGACAGATTGCCCTATCTGTTCCCCTAATAATTGAGTCTCCCACTACCAGCACCTGTCTGGCCTGCCCTGCTCTCCTATTTCCGCCCTTACTGGAGCAGGCACTCCTCCGGCTTTCAGAGGACATGCCTTGCTGCAGCAGTGCTACTTCTGCACTAACACTCCCCTCATCTGCCAACTTAGCAAACTTATTGGGGTGTGCCAGATCAGGACTAGCCTCCCTGGTGCTCTTCCCTCTACCCCGCCTTCTAACTGTCACCCAGCTAGCTGCTTCATTGTCCTGCAGATCCAACCTAGCATCCCCCCCCCTCATCTATCCCATTGAGCGTCTGCTCAGTGAGCAGAAGACTCCTTTCCATATTGTCTATGGATCTCAGTGTTGCCAGCTGCACATTTAGATCCAGTATCTGGGCTTCCAAATGCACAACGTGCTCACATCTCGCACAGCAGTATGCACCCTCGACCGGCTGTTCAAGGATTTCATATATGCGGCAAGACGTGCACTGGATGGCATTGGCAATAGTGGAGCACATCCTAATGGAGATTGCACCAGACAATAAGATAAGCAAAAATAAATAAAAAGTATTAATAAAATATAACAGCAATTCAGTAACACCTCCCTTGGAAACTCCCTGAATCCAAAGTCACTGAATCTCAAGTCACACACTTACCACAGTTCGCACTTACGCTCAGGTCACACTCGCTCAGGCAGAAGATTTAAAAGAATTTTTTTTTTCCCCCTTTTACCAGCACACCACCTTGCTGCTCAATGCACTTCCAAATACAGTCTTCATTATTTGGTGCATTTCGCCAGCCCCTAACAGTCACCACTGGCTCATCAGGGACTATACAAATCACCACCACTGGTTTATCAGGGATCATACAAATGACCACAAGCTCATTATTGAGGACTATAAAAATCACCACTGCCCCAATAGGTACTAAATACACTGCTAGTGGCTTATTAGGGACTATACAAATCACCACTGGCTCATCAGGGACTATATAGCTCTACTGAATCATCAGGGACTCTACATAACACCATTGACTCATCAGGGACTACAAAAATCATTACATCTGTTTCATAAGGCTTTGTTCATTGGCTCAACAGGGACTATACAAATGTCCATTGACTCATTAGTGACCATTCAAATGACCACTAGCTCATAAGGGACTTTACAAATCACTACTGCTTCATCAGAGACTACAACTGATTAATCAGTTGTCCAAAGCTTTTCTAGCTCATCAGAGAATATACTCAAAACTGCTAGCACATCATAAAGTCTCAACAAAATAACAAGATCATCTTAGATTGCCCACAGTTCTTCTAGCTCATCAGGGACTATATACAGAAAACTAAAGGCTCATCAGGAATTGTCTATTTGCTCATAGACAGCTATAGACAGCACTGGTGGCTCAACAGAGACTTTCAACACTACAACTGGATAATCAGGTGATTCAGATCTCTACTGGCTCACCAGGAACTGTCCATGAAAAGACTGGTTATCCCCACTGGATCAACCGCAAGTATACAAATCACCACTAGCTTATTAGGAAGTGTCCAATGGCTTATCACACTACTTATGGCTCCTCAGACAGTAGACAGATCACCACTGACTCACCAGGGACAAGATGCAACACAGCAAAAAAGTTAGTGAGTAGACATTGAGCCATTATGTGGATTTCTAACTACCTCATGTTCCAACAGACAATACAACAGAGCTGGAGTCACTGCTCACAGCTGAAGATCACACATGACAGGTATTACCCAAAAGTGCACTGATTATTTTGCTGATTATTTTGCTAGCACTAGGCCCTTCTAAGACATGGTCTTGCAGATCAGCCCCCTTCACTTCAATGGTGTAGAGCAGCAGTAACAAACACAGTCCATGGACAGGTGTGGCGCTTTTCTGGAGGGGAGCAGATTTTTTTTTTTTTTACTCCTGACCAACCATTTCAATTAATATATCCCGATGCTCCTCCATTTATTCAGTATTACTGCTGATAAAACCCCTTTATTGCCCTTTAAATGTTACACTTTCCGCCACTTTCGCTACATTCAACATTAAAAGGAAATTATCAGCTACAAATTGGTTTATGAGAAGAAATCCATAAGACGAAGTAACATCTTGTCAGAAGCGCTGATATCGCCGTTGACTTCTCAGATTCTTGTCCGAGACCAGAAGGCCGGCGTTGCCATTTGAACATGATTTACGTCCCTTTATTGCGGTGATATATTGATCGAGACTCAGGACGGAGAAAAAGAGGAAAAAGAACAGACTTTTACTTTTCTTCTGGCTGTGGAGTCAGACGTATTATAAATTCATCAGGGGCCGTGGCTGTAAATTTCACAAAGTTGTCAATTCTGCCATAAAACGGCTCTAACTCGAAACACCAACTGGTGACATTTTCAGGAGCGCCGGGTTGGCATAAGATAATTCTAAAAACGCTGACGGAAATGTTTCCAGCTCAAGGACAAACACACAACATGAGTTATGTGACAGACCAGCTTGATTCAGGGTGGGAATCAAAGTAGAACCGGGGGCACACACTTATATGAAACATCATTTGCTACTAAAACATTTATTTCAAGTTTGTCCTGTTCTCTAAATAAAACTTAGTTATCTATTTCCAGAAATTCTGTGAGATAGATAGATAGATAGATAGATAGTGTATTTTTCCCTGTTGCTATGTATTCAGCTCAATGCTTCCTCCTTTGTTTTGTCCACATCACAGGGTGACTTGCACTTCTGCCGTTTATTTTTAATTATTTGGGGATTTTGCAGGTTCAGGTAATTGTCCGGGAAGTCAGGACCTTGTAGAGACATGACCCTAAGTGCAAACTCAACAGCAATTTCAAAGACTTTAAAAAATAAGATTCTGGAGTATTTGGTGAAAGGTATGTGGGGAAGGTGACTTGACGGACAGACTTGACTGGAAGTAGGAGGGGACGGTTTGTGCACTATGGACGGAGATTGACAGCAGAGTGATAGCTGGGGAAGACATAGGAGAGTGCAGTACCTAGAAACGACCACAAGATGGCAGGGGGAGTAGTTCAGGACTCAGCAGCTTAGGGCTTGAGAAACGCTTAGTCCTGGGGGGCGGGGAGATAGGAACCCAGAAGGGGAATACCGGTGACAGAGGGGATAAATAGGACTGGTTGGGGTTCCAGGCAGGTTAGTCCCGGGAGGAGCTCGGCAGAAGACGGGGGACGGTGAAGAGCTCGAATAGGGGACTGACAGGAAAGAGACAGTCAGGGGGGTGGCCCTGACCCGACGGACCGCAGGACAGACGAGGCCCCGGGGGTACCAATTGGACGACGACCTCGGGCAGGTGAAGCGCTGGCGGTAGATTGGTCTAGGACAGCCCCAGCGAAAGATCCACGAGGGGCGGGGCTTATTCACCTGCTCCCCCCCTCCCTGTCTTGCTCTACACAAGAAGAAATGCATAGAGCAAGACATGGAAGGGGAGCAGGTGAATAAGCCCCGCCCAGCGGACCGGACCGTGGCAGTTTACATACATCTGAACCGATATAAAAAAGGTATTTAGGCATGAAAGGTGCGGGGTCTGGGGGAAGCAAAAGTACTTAGAGAATCCTTGTGTGACACCCAATTGAATGATATCATTATATGATATCTTAAAAAAGGGGTGACAGATTCCCTTTAACATAGATTTTACCCCTGAATTAAAAATGAAAAATCAATCCAGGAGGAGAAGGAAGCAGATTTCTCTGATAAGAGATACAGGTTCTTCTCACAAAATTAGAATATCATCAAAAAGTTAATTTACTGTATATAATCGAGTATAAGCCGACCCGAGTATAAGCCGAGGCCCATAATTTTGCCACAAAAAAACTGGGAAAACTTATTGACTCGCGTATAAGACTGGGGTGGGAAATGCAGCAGCTACTGGTAAATTTCAAAAATAAAAATAGATACAAGAAGATTAAAATTAATTGAGACATCAGTAGGTTAAATGTTTTTGAATATCCATATTAAATCAGGAGCACCATATAATGATCCATACAGTTCATGATAGCCCCATATAATTCTGCACATAGGATAATGGTGGCCCTATAAGATGCTCCATATAAAATATGCCCCATATAATGCGCACAATGGATAAGGGTGGCCCTATAAGATGCTCCATACAAAATATGCCCCATATAATGCTGCATAAAGGGTAATGGTGGCCCCATAAGATGCTCTATAGATAAATATGTACCATATAATGCTGCACAAAGGATAATGGTGCCCCCATAAGATGCGCCATTGATATATATGCCCCATATAATGCTGCACAAAGGATAATGGTGGCCCCATAAGATGATCCATTGATATATATAACCCATATATTGCTGCTGAAGCTGCTGCTACCATTTTAAAAAAAAAGACATACCTCTTGTCGCTGGGGGCCAGGTGCCGGTGTTCTGAGCAGGCGGGGACACCGGCGAGCTATGGGGGTCAGGTGCCGTTGGCTGATATTTGGCTGATATTTACCGGTCCCCGCTCCATCGATGCACGCCGCCCTGTCTCCACTGTACCTCTGCAGTGATGTTCAGGCAGCAGAGGGCGCGGCACACACTTACTACGTCATCGCGCCCTCAGACCTGAACATCACTGCAGAGGGACCGGAAGACAGAGCGGCATGCAGCGATGGAGCGGGGACAGGTAAATATCGCCAGTGCCCTGAGCCAACCGGCACCTGACCCTCATAGCGCGCCGGTGTCCCTACCTGCTCAGGACACCGGCACCTGGCCCCCAGCAACGAGAGGTGAGTATGTCATTTTTTTTCATTCGCAGGGACCGTGACTCGATTATAAGCTGAGGGGGTCTTTTTGAGCCCAAAAAGGGGGCTGAAAAACTTGGCTTATACTCGAGTATATACGGTATATCAGTTCTTCAATCTAAAAAGTGAAACTCATATTCTATTCTATAGAGTCATTACACGCAGTGATCTATGGCCAGTGTTTATTTCTGTTAATGTTGATGATTATGGCTTACAGCCAATGAAAACCCAAAAGTCATTATCTCATTAAATTAGAATACTTTATAACACCAGCTTGAAAAATGATTTTAAAATTTGAAATGTATGTTCAGTAAATGCACTCAATACTTGGTCGGGGCTCCTTTTGCATAAATTACTGCATCAATGTGGCATGGCATGGAGGCGATCAGCCTGTGGCACTGCTGAGGTGTTATGGAAGCCCAGGTTGCTTTGATAGCAGCCTTCAGCTCGTCTGCATTGTGGGGTCTGGTGTCTCTCATCTTCCTCTGGACAATTCTCCATAGATTCTCTATGGGGTTAAGGTCAGGCAAGATTGCTGGCCAGTCAAGCACAGTGATACTGTTGTGTGTACACCAGGTATTGGTACTTTTGGCAGTGTGGACAGGTGCCAAGTCCTGCTGGAGAATGAAATTTCCATCTCCAAAAAGCTTGTCAGCAGAGGAAAGCATGAAGTGCTCTAAAATTTCCTGATAGATGGCTGCGCTGACTTTGGTCTTGATAACACACTGTTGACCTAGACCAGCAGATGACATGGCTCCCCAAGATTAAAACTTTTAAAGGTTTTAGCCTTGGTCTTTTCACTTGTATTGAAACTATACTTCCCACAAGGCGCTGCAGTATTTCCATATGCTGCATTAATTTAGCTTTTTTTGCCACAATTTCATAAAAACTCGTTGTAAATTGTGCTACAATGAAATGTGACTACCCCCATACAACCTGTTACCAGAGGTGTAATGCAACAGAATACAAGAACACATACAATCTTTAAAACATTTCTGACCCCAGCTTCATCAGCTTTATAATTATTTCTCCTATTTGCAAAACAACACGTAAATTAAGATAATGCAAAAATATGTTTGAAATTCAGAGTGTAAAAAATTGGTCCTATTAATCATCGAGTACAGAATACAGAGTAATTGGCACCCCATAGTCCTCCATAGAGCATAAAGGCCCCACATAGTCCTCCATACAGAATAATGGGCCCCACATAGTCCTCCATACAGAATAATGAGCCCCATATAGTCCTCCATACAGAATAATAGGCCCCACATAGTCCTCCATACAAAATGGGCCCCACATAATCCTCCATACAGAATAATAGGCCCCACAGTCCTCCATACAGAATAATAGGCCCCAAATAATCCTCCATACAGAATAATGAGCCCCATATAGTCCTCCATACAAAATAATAGACCCCACAGTCCTCCATACAGAATAATAGACCCAACATAGTCCTCCATACAGAATAATGGGCCCCACATAGTCCTCCAAACAGAATAATGGGCCCCACATATTCTTCCATACAAATAGGCCCCACGTAGTCCTCCATAAAAAATAATGGGCCCCATTTAGTCCTCCATGCAGTGTAATGGCCCCACATAGCCCTTCACACAGGCGCGCTACATGGTCCTTCATGCAGTATAATAGCCCCAGGTAGTCCTCCACACAGAAATCTTTGCTAGCTTAGCGGGCCAAATATAATCACCCTGTTGGCCATATTTGGTCCACGGCCCAGAGTTTGATGTGTGTCCTAGAGCCTTAATTTTTTTATTTAACTTTCATTATTTCTCTATTATATTATCTTATTTCATATTTTTTTTCACATATTTTTTTATAAATTTTTAGGCCTGTTTGCCCTTCTTTTTTTACTCAATTATATGTTTTGGGAGTTCTTTTAACTTTATTTTTTTTTCTACTTTTTATGTAGTCTTTTAAGTTGTATTCCCTTAATATAAAAAGAGTTGGCATAATGCTATAATATGCATCCACTTTAAATTCTGCTGGGGCCCAGCCTATAGGATGACCCTTCTCCCCTTCCCTCCTGATCATTAGGATATAGGTATAGGAGCAGCTGCACTGTGCCCACTTCATTGTTTTTTCCTGCGCAGGTAACACATTTTTATACATTTAGTCTGCAGTATTTTAATGGTTTTAAAATGTTTTCTAAATTCAGTTTGTATTGTTTATTTTTTTTTTACCTTTTTTTTAATACATTTTAACAGGACTATTTTAATACAGTGAATGGACAAGTTTAATTATAGGACAGCCACCTCATTCAAGTGAATCTGGCCGGCTGCAGTTTAGGAGTATCACTATGCAAAGAGACACAGTGGTACAGTTTCTTGCTTCTAGTGGTCACCCAGATGTTACTCACACCATGTCCAATCATGAAATTTGGGAAACATCTCCCGCTACATGGAGGTACATGGGCAAAGAGGAGTCAGCCAGAAAGCTCGTATGTACCAGTGTGAACATCACTTATCAGCTACTTTTTGCTAAGTGCTTGTCTAATGTAGTTTCATATACAGGACACTACTATGGTCTTCTCCTCTCACTTCTCCTCTGAGCAAGAACATCGGCCTGTGGACCTCTTCAGCACTGGACTAGATGCCTGTGGTTCTCAACTTCTTCCAGTGGTCTATCTCTACCAAGGGTCAAACTTAGAACCTATAGTGTGGATGCAGAAACACTAACAGTGAGCGACAAGCTTAGTCCATGTTTAGTGTAGTTTTATACCAGACAGTACTATAGTATCTTTCCGTTTCCTTCTCCTCTGTCTAGAAAATAGAAGACAGACCGTCCCAGCAACGGACAGTGCAGGACCTCAGCGGACACCTGTGGTTCTCAATTTCTTCTAACTGTTTATCTCTATCAAAAGTCAAACATAGGACCTATAATGTAAAGGCAGAAAGACTAACAGTGAGCTACCGGATTCGCCATTGAGTATGATATAATTTACTCTGCTCAGAAACCTGAATAGTATTTTTCTTTACAGGTATAAACACTAAAACAATGTTAACAAAAATCTGAGAAAGGAAAAGATTTTGCTAACTACTTTTCTAATGTAGTTTCTTACAAAGGACACTACTTAGGTCTCTCTCCTCTTCCTTCTCCACAAGAACATGCAGGATGGACCACCCCAGCACTGGACTATGCAGGATCTCAGTGGACACCTGTGGTTCTCAACTTCTTCTACTGGTCTATCTCTCCCAAAAGTTAAAATTTAGAATCTATAATGTGGAGGCAGAAAAAGAAACAGTGAGCAATAGGCTTCACCACTTAGTCCATGTCTAGTGTAGTTTTAAATAAGACACTACTATGGTATCTTGCCTCTTCCTTCTCCTCTGTCAAGAAAATGAAAGGCACAACGTCTCAGCAATGAATTATGCAGGATGTCAGTGAATGCCTGTGGTTCTCAACTTCTTCTAGTGGTTTATTGCCATCAAAAGTCAAACTTAGGACATATAGTGAAAAGGAAGAAACACTAACAGTGAGCTACAGGCTTCACCACTGGCTATGAGAGAATTTTCTCTGCTCAAAAACCTCAATAGTTTCTTTCTTTTCAGGTATAAACACTGAAAACATTTTTGAAAAGTAAAAGTCTGACATTTTACTAAAACAATAGCAGTACTAAAAGAATACAACTAACACATTTTTGTAAAACTTTTCTTTGCAAATTAAAGGCACATATAAGTAAATAATGTGTTTCTTGCTCTATTTCTTATGTCTATCTCAACAAATTACGCCTTTACCATATTAGTTGCACTGAAATTTAGAGTCAAATTATTTTAACCAATTTGCACCAAAAAGAACACATGTTGGCTCCTGGCAGTTTGTAAGTATAACACTCCTGTCCCAAGTATTCCAAGCTCTGCTTCCTTCAACGCAGTCCGCTGTCCTCTGTTGTGCTCCACATTGGGTTTTGCAGGTCACTGACATGGCTCAATGACATCATCTTCCTATTAGTAGACACGGTATCAGCTGCTCCCTGCAATAGTAGAAGTTGTTGGTTTGATTCCTGAGGAGACCAGATCTCACAAAAAAAAAGAAAAAATGACATTTATAGATTATTAAGTGACTATAGATCTGTTATGCACACGTGGTAGTAAACACGGGGATAAAAGATCTATCTATGAAAACTGCACAAACCCCACCCGGTTCCTATACAGGCTACAGTGCAACCTGGATAAACCCTGAAGGTAAAAACTAAAGACAACTCAGACCTGGCTCCCTAAAAGACCGTCAAGTGTATCACGTACCTCCTAAGGAACTGAGGGAGAGGGCAGTGTAAGAAAGAAAACCCAGCAGTACACTTATCTGACTGGCCTAGATATCCAGAAGTAGGACTCAAACTCCAAGCAGATTCCACTAAAGACTATCACCAGCAGAGAAGACCAGAAGGGGGAAGGTTTAAATAGTAGCACCTGTGGTGTGATAGGACAGGCTAGATAACAAAAGAAAAACATCTGCTGTCCAAAAGGACTAGACAAAGGCAAAAGGTAATCAGCACCAAGAAACTGACAAATGTTTGTGGCCCAGCAGACAGAGACTCTTACAGAAGAGCACAGGACTGCCGGATCGAATACCGAGGCATGACAAAATAATTTAGTAACAAGGAATTTAGAATTGGTGGATACAGGTTGAATATGAAGGACCCAAGTCTTTTTTTTAACCTATGTAACTATATATATTTACGGTGAAGCATTAGTCCAGCGTGGGTGATATCCATAAAAAAAAACTTTTATTCCATTTTCATTAAAAGCACATAAGTCCAAAATCCATCTTTATATCCAGAGACATAAAAAAACGGGTAATTCCTACTAGTGACAGTCACAGACTTAAAGTGCATTTAAAATCATACGCGTTTCAACGGTCGTGCCGCCTTAATCATTGTGGCTTCTGCTTCACCTTCATACTACTTGCAGCACTGCATGATCCGCGCGGTGGGACTGGAGAGGAGGTGAGCCTTGCTGCTTCTTGTTATATATATTTACGGTGCATTAGGACACAAACCTGTGTCTTGATATTATGACTCTAGCGTTTTATGTTTGGGTTGCTCCATTACTTGTACTTATTCTGTTTTCATCATGCATCCATTCCTGCTGGGTTCCTCTTCATCTGTCTGACTGCTCCTGAGAGTCCAGGAGTCAAAGTCCTTGATTCCACAGTTCCTTTAGAAAGCTGCACGAACACCCGGGATTCCATGTGCCACCCTGTTCAGACTAGAAGCTTAGGCCTGTTTCACATTTCCGTTTGTTGCCATCAGTCAAAATCCGCCGTTTTGCAAAAAAAAACGGATCCGCCATTTTTTTGCGGATCCGTTTTTTTTCCCATAGACTTGCATTAGCGGTGGATTTTGATGGATGGTCATCCGTTGGATCCGTTTTTTGACAGATCCGCCAAAATTTTGGCCTCCGCTGACTTCAGAGGACGGACAATGAAACGTTTTTTGTCAGCGTCAAAATAGCGGATAGCAACAGATCCGCCGCTATCCGCCATTCGTTATAATGGTCGCCTATGGGCGGCGGATCCATTGCCAACTGTTTTTGACGGAATCCGGCAAAGGATCCGCTTTTTTGACACTCAGCATGCCCGGAAGAATTTCCTTGCCAGAAATTTAACCCCAAATTCCGTTCTGGCGGCAGAAAAATTCTCTCTCGGCTCGTTTTCCTTTAAATTTCCACCACTAGCTGATAATGTGGATCTGTCAAAAAAAAACGGATCCGGTGGCCTCCGTTTGTGCCACAACGGAAACGGATCCATTTTTTCACATTCTGGCGGATTTAGGCTGAGTTCACACGTGGCGTTTTTTTCGCGTTTCCGCGGCGGTTTTAACCGCGCAATTTTGCCGCGAAAACGCGAAAAATAAGCATCCCATGCATTCCTATGGGATTCCGCAATGCTGTGCTAATGCTGCGGTTTTTACCGCGGCGGAATCGCTTCGCGGTAAAAAACGCAGCATGCTCATTAATTTGCGGAATCGCGGCAATCCCGCACCCATAGGAATGCATTGTTCTGCTTACTTCCCGCATGTGGCTGTGCACAACATGCGGAAAGTAAGCAGAACAATTGCGGATGGTACCCACGGTCTGGAGGAGAGGAGACTGTCCTCCGGGCTTTGGGTGCCATATCCCTGTAAAAAATAGAATTTTAAAATAAAAAATATTGTTATTCTTACCTTCCGGCGTCCCGCGCAGCATTCCCGCCTCTCTCCACGCTCCCGTTCCCAGTAATCCTTTACGAAAATGCCCGCGATGGCATCCGTTCTCGCGGGATCGCGAAGTCTCGCGGTCATTCGCGCGACGTTATCGCGAATTACCGCGAGACGTCGCGATCCCGCGAGAACTGACGTCATCGCGGGCATTTTCGCAAAGGATTACTGGGAACGCCTGCGCGGGACGTCGGAAGGTAAGAATAACACCATTTTTTTTTTTTTTTTACATTCTATCTTTTACTACTGATGCCGCATAGGCAGCCTCAGTAGTAAAAAGTTGGTCACACTCGTCAAACACTATGTTTGACGAGTGTGACCAACCTGTCAATCAGTTCTCCAAGCGATGCTACAGATCGCTTGGAAAACGCTAGCATTCTGCAAGCTAATTACGCTTGCAAAATGCTAGTTTTTCCGCGGGAAAATCGCGGGAATTTAAAATGCGATTTTCCTGCGGAATGGAATTCCGGAATTCTCGCGGGAATTTCCGCAAGAGTTCCGGTACGTGTGCACTTAGCCTTATACTGACGTTAAGAAATGGAAATGGGAAAAAGGCCTTAGCAGATCCACTTGATAAGGTAGGCCTTACATTAAGCGTGTCTAGAAAAGAGTCCTTGTAGGATGTACCAATTTTATTACTGGAAAGTTCCAGGTTTTTTTTTACCTAAAGGGAATCTGTCAGGAGATTTTTTTCTACCTCATCTGAGGACAGCCTAATGTAGGTAAAGAGAAGCTGAATCCAACGATGTATCACTTAATTTATTGGGTGCAGCGGTTCTGACACAATCAGAGATTTTAGATTTAGAATGAAGCAAATCTGAGAAAGCTAACTCTGCCCACACCAGGCTCTGTATGTACAAAGTCCATAGACAGCGAGCTGCTTATCACAGGGGGAGGGGGCATTGCCGGACTAAAGCCCCCGTTACACATAACGATGTCCCAGCGATCCCACCAATGATCCGACATGATGGGATCGCTGGAACATCGTTGGCTGATCGCTGGTGAGCTGTCACATAGACAGCCCCTCCAGCGATCAGGACCAACAAGCAAGATGGATTCTAATGTAAACGTAGGGTATCCGGGAGCCGTGGCTCCCGGATACCCGCTGTTTACCTTGGAAACCGGCGTACACGCTGGTTTCCAAGGTAAACATCAGGTATCTAAGAGCCGCGTGGCTCCTGGATACCCGATGTTTACATTAGAAGCCAGTGTCCAGCGTCGCTGATCGCTGGTCTCCCGCCTGTCACACGCAGCGATGTGTGCTGGCCAGCGGGAGACAAGCGATCAAAAAACAGCCCTGGCCGATGCTGCATGACCAGTGATAACCGGCAGGGGGGCCGGTCGCTGATCCCCGTCACACACAGCGATCTCGCTGGCGCGATCACTGATGTGTCACAAAATCAGCGGGGCCTTAATGTAGTCCAGCAATGGTAATCTCGCTGTGATATAACCTTCACAGTTACAGTAGTAAACAACAGCACGCACTTTGACAAGTAACATATCCCTGAATTCTGTGTTTCAGCTTCTATCTCCTAAATTCTTCAGATTATATAGCACAAACCTGCTGACAAATTCCCTTTAAGACTAGTCAAAAATATATCACCCCTGAGTAGGATCACAATAGAGGACTGAGTCTAGTGTGCGCAAACTTTAGTGAGGTGACCTTATTCAGGTTACAAGCAGATTATGTAAAGCAGAAAACTCCTTAAAATGTTTTATTTTTTTCTTTTAGATTTTATAGATTTATGATGATGTATTTACACTTATGATTTTTTATACGCATTATATTTAGAATTTTCATATTTTTGTATATTTAGGCAGATTTTATTTTATTCTATATTGTGTCTGCAGTATTTTAATTTTTGCATTTTTTTAATACACTTTCACAAAACTATTTGAATTTTTATGCATTTATTTTACTGCAGCATTTTACCCCAAGCGCTTTATATATCCTTTCCATTTTGTAGCCGGAGCATTAATTGTTTATCATATTCTCCTTATAATAGTATGAAAGTAATTTCTGCTCAGACAACTTTTCTCGTACATTAAAATCGATGTTGCGTACACAAAAAGACTCAGATTTTAATTGGAAAAAATAAAGATTAAGGTTAAATGACTGCAATTTTTGGAAATAAATTGAGGACTTCAGTGCTGAGCAAACACAGAGTGGAAGTTCTGTGACCTGGTAGTGTAATCTCAGATGATTTACATTTACATTGTAATGGCGGAATTTAATAAGGACAGTTTTATTGAGTCGACATGAAAAAAAGTAGAAAAAAAGAAAAAGAGAATAAAAATAAATTGAGTTTAGGGGAAAAGTGCTAATTCAGCATCTGGAATTCATGGAAAAAACCTTGATATAATAACATGTTACCATTGCAGGAATCAAAAAATGAAAATACTCAAGAAACATATTATGGGAGTCGCTGAGCGATAGGGATGGTGTATAATGAATACTACAGCGGAGCCTGGTAATACAGGGGTGGGGATTTATGGTGGAGCTACTTGCATGGGACAGTGCCGCTCGAGTTGTACTTGGAGCCCCTTAAGGTTTATATTATGGAGTCATCATAGACAGTTATCCATATTCTGCCTTGGAAGCAATAAATGCCTGATGTAGATGTTTCCTTCCTCACTGGTACAAGAAGACCAGCTTTAAAGGGAATCTGTCACCCCTTTTTTTGCCTTTCAGCTGCCGGCATTGACATCAGGGGCTTATCTACAGCATTCTGTAATGCTGTAGATAAGCCTCCGATGTAACCTGATAGACAAGAAAAACACGTTATATTATACTCCCCGGAGTGGGCGGTCCGGTCCGATGGGTGTCGCCGTCCGGTCCGGCGCCTCTCTTCTTCATGCGATGACGTTCTCTTCTTCCCATCCTGTAATGGCTCCGACGCAGGCCCTTTTGAGGGCAGAGCAGAATTCTGCAGTGCGCAGGTGCCGGACCTTTCCCGACGCCTGCGCACTGCAGGACTCTGCTCTGCCCTCAACAGGGCAGAGCAGTGCGCTTGCGCCGGAGCCATTACAGGACGGGAAGAAGAGGACGTCATCGCATGAAGAAGGGAGGCGCCGGACCGCAACACACATCGGACCAGACCGCCCACCCCGGTGAGTATAATATAACATGCTTTTCTTCTCTTTCAGGTTACATCGGAGGCTTATCTACAGCATTACAGAATGCTGTAGATAAGCCCCTGATGTCAATGCCGGCAGCTAAAAGGCAAAAAAAAAAGGGTGACAGATTCCCTTTAAAAAAAATAATGACTTTGAGCTACTCTGTCGGGAGATGTTTATTTATATGTCCAAACGTCGGCATCTAGTGGTTGAAATGAAAGTAGCAGCCTGTTGTGAGTTTTGGTAGTACCATATGTTAGATTTGTTTATGAAAAATCAGTCATTAGAGAAAATTCAAAGAAAGAGAAGAGTGGACATGTTTAAAGGTTCACAGACAGCAACAATTCTATGACCCCATTTTGCCAAACTTTGCACTCATACACAAGACCGGCGTTAGAGGCAGGCAGACTAGGCTTCTGCTTAGGACACCCGCTCACGCAGGGAACTCCAGCCAGTGGCATGCTGCTAATAGCACACTACGTGGCTGCTATGGGTCCCGTGAGTCAGGGGAGCCCAGCTGCCGCCCCCCACATTCAACTGATTGACGGATTTTTTAGATCTCTGCACCTTTCCCAACGTAATTAAAATCGATCAAAATGTTATTCCCACTCCAAAATGTTAATCAATGAAAGCAACACCTCAGCATGCAAAAAAAGAAACAAACAACCTCCTGGTACAGAAGATTAAAAACATCTCAGAAACTTAAGCCTGTCTGCACTTCAGTGTTTCCAAGGATAGAAAGGGGTTTCCATCCTTGGACCCGTTGAAGCTAAGACCGGCTCAAAATGACCATCGTCTGCTACGTATGCCTCTCTCTCTCCCATACCAGACAGTAGATTCCTGTAAAGTTTACACTAATAATACATTGTAATACAGAAATAGATATAGAAAATAATTATATTATGCATAAAATATACAGTTGGGAAAAAAAGTATTTAGTCAGCCACCAATTGTGCAAGTTCTTCCACTTTAAAAGATGAGAGAGGCCTGTAATTGACATCATAGGTAGACCACAACTATGAGAGTCAAAATGAGAAAACAAATCCAGAAAATCACCTTGTCTGATTTGGCAAGATTTATTTTGCAAATTATGGTGGAAAATAAGTATTTGGTCATTAACAAAAGTTCATCTCAATATTGTGTTATGTATCCTTTGTTGGCAATGACAGAGGTCAAACGGTTTCTGTAAGTCTTCACAAGGATGGCATACACTGTTGGTGGTATGTTGGCCCATTCCTCCATGCAGATCTCCTCTAGAGCAGTAATGTTTTGGGCCTGTTGCTGGACAACATGGATTTTAAAATCCTTCCAAAGGTTTTCTATGGGGTTGAGACCTGGAGACTGGCTAGACCACTCCAGGACCTTGAAATGCTTCTTACGAAGCCACTCCTTCATTGCACTGGCAGTGTGCTTGGGATTATTATCATGCTGAAAGACCAATCCACGTTTCATCGTCAATGCCCTTGCTGATGGAAGACGGTTTGCACTCAAAATCTCATGATACAGGGCCCCATTCATTCTTTCATGTACACGGATCAGTCGTCCTGGTCCCTTTGCAAAGAAACAGCCTCAAAGCATGATGTTGCCACCCCCATGCTTCACAGTAGGTATGCTGTTCTTTGGATGCAACTCAGCATTCTGTCTCCTCCAAACACGACGAGTTTTGTTTCTACCAAACAGGTCCACTTTGGTTTCATCAGACCATATGACTTATACTCATCTGGATAATCCAAATGCTCTCTAGCAAACTTCAGATGGGCCTGGACATGTAATGGCTTAAGCAGGGGGATGTTATGAACTGGTCACCGAGGAGGATGGCAGGTCACCAGGAAACCAGAAAGGTTGGTAACTTAGCGGATTGCAGTCCCCTAATCCTAACAACACAACTAGCAGTAGCCGTGGGGCGTACCTACGATGCCCTAGACGCCTCGGCACAGCCAGAGAGCTAACTAGGCCTAAAGCAAGAAAGGTGAAATCTAAACTGCCCCAGAGTAGAACCCCAAAGGAATAGATAGCCCCCAAACATATATTGTCGGTGAGACAAGATGAGACACAAACACAGGCAGAAAATAGACTGAGCAAAAGATGGGGCCCAAACTGTCTAGACAGGAAAGACACTGTCTGCAATCACACAAAAACCCTAAAAAATCCAACACGGCTTATGTACAAAAAAACACAGAGGTCTCACGACCTCTCCCCCACTATATCAGCATTCTGGTGTGAACTGGCAGCAAAGCAAAAGAGACTACTATAACAGGGGACAGAACAAACTGACACAAGCTGTAAAATATGGAGCGGGGTCCAGCGCTGCCCCAGCAGGGAGCACGTTGAACCCTCTCAGCAAAGCAGCAAGCAGAAAAAGGCAAAACCAGATCAAATGCAAAGGATTAGCAAAAGAATCACTTAACTGAAAATGCAGGATCAGGCAGGAGACAGCAGCTTCAAAATGTCTCAGGGAGAAACAAATCACCAGCAACAATTGAGGGGCGCCTGCTCACCTATATACTCCCAATCAGTAACCCATGACCTCCAATCATCATCGTCAGGTGGCAGACTTTCATCAACCCGGCCAGCTCCACTACCCACAGTAACCACCAGAGGGAGCCTCGACTCAGAAGTCAGATTAAGAGAATTCAAAAGAGTACCCCCCTTGAGGAGGGGTCACCGAACCCTCATCCACGCCACCAGGCCGATCAGGATGGGCCCGGTGAAAAGCACGAACCAATCTATTGGCATGAATGTCAGAAGATGAGACCCAAGAATTATCCTCCTGGCCATAACCTTTCCACTTGACCAAGTACTGAAGTCTCCGTCTAGCCAGACGAGAATCCAATATCTTCTCTACCTCATACTCCAAATTACCCTTAACCAGTACAGGGTCTGGGGGCGCTGCCGGCTCCACAAACCTTTTCAACAAAGATTTATGAAAAACGTTATGAATCTTAAATGTAACTGGAAGAGCCAAATGGAAAGAAACGGGGTTAAGGATTTCCAAAATCTTATAAGGCCCAATGAACCTTGGCTTGAATTTTGGAGACGCAACCTTCATAGGAATATTTTTTGAGGACAATCAAACCATATCACCCACTTTAAACCTGGGACCCATGAAGAGTCCTGAGGAAATCATTTGCATATTCCCAGTGCCTTCTGGGATAAGTGAAGAGTCTCCGCAAGCACAATGATCACTGGGTCTTGGCAGTTGCAGCTGAAAAGAGGAAATCGGTAAACCAGGGGAAGAGTCCTGAGTAGATCATTTGCATATTCCCAGTGCCTTCTGGGATAAGTGAAGAGTCTCCGCAAGCTCAACGATCACTGGGTTTTTGGCTCATTTTTCATCGTTTTGAAATCTCAATATGGAAGAGGCCAGGAGCCATTTGGTGAGCTGCATTTCTTGCTACATGTTCACAGACTTACCAGTGGAAAAGCCAAACTTCACATGCCACAAACGCAAGCTTGTGTCCCTGTTGGAGGAAAAGTTGCAAAATCTCGAAGAGAGGTTAGCTACGCTGAAGATCATTAAGGAAGGTGAAGAGTTCTTAGACAGAGCAGAATTATCTCTTCATGTTACAGAAAGAGAAGAAATTCGAAGTGCACCTGAAGAAACAGAGGAATGGAGACATGTGACCCAGAGAAGCAGGAGGATCAGGAGGCAGTCAGCACCCATACTGCTCAGGAACCAGTACCAGGCTCTCACGCAGGAAAACGATGAAGAAATACATCAGGATAAGACTTTGTCCACAAACAGCAACCTTGTACGCCCTGAGAGTCCTCCTGGATGGAGAAAGAAAAATGCTGTGATGAAGAAACAGAGAGTGGTGGTCATGGGGGATTCCCTGTTGAGAGGAACAGAGGCTGCTATCTGCAGACCAGATATAACATCAAGAGAAATGTGCTGTCTTCCAGGTGCAAAAATTAAAGATGTGTCTGACAGAATATCAGGACTCTACAGACCTACAGATGACTACCCATTCCTGCTACTACATGTGGGGACAAATGACACCGCAAGAAACGACCTGGAAACCATCTGCAGTGACTATGAAAACTTAGACAAGAAAGTGAAAGAACTGGGAGCGCAGGTGGTCTTTTCTTCCATCCTCCCAGTGGATGGCCAAGGAACAAGGAGGTGGAATAAGATTCTGCAGGTGAACAACTGGCTACATCGATGGTGCGGTCAGCAAGGATTTGGATTTATGGATCACGGAGTGAATTACCTATACGATGGACTACTTGCTAGAGATGGGGTGCACCTTACGAAGACTGGAAAACATGTATTTGGAAGTCGCCTTGCTACACTCATCAGGAGGGCTTTTAAACTAGAATAAAGTGGGAAGGGAAGCAAAAGGCCAGAAAAAGCCATACACCTGACAAATGCTATTGAGAACTCTGCTATTAGAAGTGGGAGGAACAGAGGCGTATCTAGGCTTTCTGGCACCCGGGGCAAGAATTTGGTTCGGCGCCCCCCCCCCCAAGTACATATGCGACTTGCACAGTTAGTCATGTACCCACGAGCTGCTCCTCCTAATGCTCTCAATGTTCAGTAAAAAACTGAAAGCAGGAAGAGAAGCTCGTTGTCACAGGACCATAACTATGAAAATCGCATATGAGTGAGGTGTCCATGTGATGAGTACTGGAACCTGCAGAGCTGAATCCTGACATTGCAGCTTCTGAATTCTCACAACGAATGCACTGCACACATTTAGGATTCTCCCTTGCCGATATACAGTCATGTCAACACAAGTATGTGATTTATATACTTCTGGCCACATTCCAACTAGACGTGCCCGGCCTCGCTCCGTTCACTTTCATTGAGTGAGGCCACACATGTCTAGTCAGCATGTGACCGCATGTATGTAAATTACCAGCACGAGAGAATCCTGACAGCATTCAGTGAGCACTGTGAGAATTCAGAAGTCTGCAGTCACATAGAATGTCTGCAGACTCAGCACAGACCTGGACAACCCCTGTAATGCTCCTGACATAAATAAAAAACATGAGAATTAGTCAATATCACAAATAATATTTACATCCAGGTACCTTATAGATGACGTCATCTCTGGAGTCGTTCTCCTTTTCTTCTTCTTGTCCAGACCCCATGATGAGTTTTCTCATCCACATCTCGTCTCTGCAGACTTCCATCTTCAACGGTCTTCTGCAGCAAATCCCCACACGATGCCCTTAAAGATAGAAGTGTCATTATAATGCCCCTAAATACAAATATCTGCAATATACTGTCTCCTCACACTATTCCCCTCCCTCCTCATACTGTCTCCTCATATATTTACCCCCTCACTCTCTATACTGTCTGCTCACACATATCCCCGACTCCCCATACTGTGTCCACATACATTCACCCATTCGCACCCCTTACTGTCTGCACCCATCCCGAATACTGTTTCCTCATACATACTCTTCATTTTGTGTCCTCAAATCTCCCCACATTCATTAAATACCATCCCCACTCCAAATCCCCCCCATCCCCCACACACATTAAGTACCCCCCATCCCCACTCAATAACCCCTCGTCCCTACTCCCAAATCCCCCCACACATTATGTACCCCCACTCCAAATCCCCCCACACATTATGTACCCCCACTCCAAATCCCCCCACACATTATGTACCCCCACTCCAAATCCCCCCACACATTATGTACCCCCACTCCAAATCCCCCCACACATTATGTACCCCCACTCCAAATCCCCCCACACATTATGTACCCCCACTCCAAATCCCCCCACACATTATGTACCCCCACTCCAAATCCCCCCACACATTATGTACCCCCACTCCAAATCCCCCCCACACATTAACCCCCATCCCCACTCATTAACCCCTCCACACATTAAGCCCCATCTCCACTCATTAATCCCCCATCTCCACTCATTAACCCCCATCTCCACTCATTAACCCCCATCTCCACTCATTAACCCCAATCCCCACATTAACCCCCCACATTAATCCCATCTCCACTCATTAACCCCCATCTCCACACATTAACCCCCATCTCCACTCATTAACCCCCATCCCCACATTAATCCCATCTCCACTCATTAACCCCCATCTCCACTCATTAACCCCCATCTCCACTCATTAACCCCCACACATTAACCCCCATCTCCACTCATTAACCCCCCACTCATTAACCCCAATCCCCACATTAATCCCATCTCCACTCATTAACCCCCATCTCCACTCATTAACCCCCACACATTAACCCCCCCACTCATTAACCCCCATCCCCACATTAATCCCATCTCCACTCATTAACCCCCGCACATTAACCCCCATCTCCACTCATTAACCCCCCTCTCCACTCATTAACCCCCATCTCCACTCATTAACCCCCACCCCCACATTAACCCCCCTCTCCACTCATTAACCCCCATCCCCATCTTCGGTGGTTCTTCAGCTCCACAGAGGAGAACACTTACCACCAGCGTTCGCTCTGGGCGCCGGGAGTGACGTCAGCAGCGTGATCACATGACCTGATCACGCTGCTGACGTCGCACTGACCCGGCGGTCAGAGCTTCAATTGTACTGGCGTCTATAGACGCCAAGTACAATTGCTGCCTGGGAGTCGGCGCGGCCTCCTTCTCTGCGTCGGCTGTCAGCTTGACAGCCGACACAGAGAACCGCCGACTCCCAGGACTGGTAGCGGCAGAACACAGCCGCCGGGGGGGGGGAGGGAGGGAGATACTGGCATACTGCGGACCGCTGCATTAGGCGGCCGGGCGGCTCGACTGCGCCCCCCTGCTGCCTGCGCCCGGGGCAACTGCCCCGGCTGCCCCCCCTGGATACGCCACTGGGGAGGAAAGAACAAAGACAAAAAAATCTAAATAATAAAAATATTGGAGAAAGAGAAACCAATCACAAACTAAAATGTTTTTATACTAATGCACAAAGCATGGGCAACAAACAAGAACTGTAACTACTAACACAGGAAAAGAAATATGATATCATTGGAATCGCTGAAACTTGGTGGGACGATACACATGATTGGAATACAAGACTAGAAGGATACAACTTATTTGCAAGAAACAGACTTGATCAACGAGGAGGAGTTGTCGCATTGTATGTTAGAAACGCGTATATCTGCACAGAGATTGAAGCTTCAGAGACTGGGAGTTCTGTGGAAACTGTTTGGGTTGGAATATAAGGACAGAACAATGGAAAGGACACCATTGTAGGCATTTACTACAGGTCGCCAAAAACGTCCAGGAAGGATGGGAAATCTTGAAAAATGAAATTCTCAAAGCACAATTGTTAACAATTCCAAAAAGAGGGAAGAATAGGAAGCATTTAAGGAAACCAGGATGGATCAACACAGAACTAAAGCACATGCTAAAAAGTAAGAAAGAAATGTTTATAAAATGGAAAGAGTGAGACATATCTAAAGAAGAATATAGTGAACGATAGTCAATACATGGCCTTAATGAGCCATCTTTCTTGGCCACAAAAAAAACCAGCACCAAAAGGTGAAGAGGATGGTCTGATATGACTCTTCTCCAATGACTCCTTGATATAAGATCGCATAGCATCATGTTCAGGTACCGATAAGTTGAAAAGCCGACCCTTGGGAAATTTACAACCGGGCATTAACTCAATTGCGCAGTCATAACTCCTATGAGGAGACAAAGACATGGACTTACTCTCGCTAGATACATCAGAAAAATCAGTCAAATAGTCAGGAACATCTTGAGACTGGGGAGAGGTGGAGAAAACAGGAGTGTCACTAAGAACACATTGACAACCCCAACTCACCACAGACACAGATTTCCAATTCAAAACAGGATTATGGGTTTGCAACCAAGGAAAACCCAGTACAATAATATAATGTAAATTGTGCAGCGCCAAAAATTTACAATTCTCTTGGTGGTCCGGGGCAACCCGCATTATCACCTGGGTCCAAAACTGGGGTTTATTCTCCGCCAAAGGCGTAGCATCAATACCCCTCAAAGGAATAGGGGTCCGCAGGGGCACCATGGGAAAACCACAACGTTTAGCAAAGTCAAAATCCATCAGATTCAAAGCTGCTCCTGAATCAACAAAAGCCTTAGCAGAAAATGTAGACAAGGAGCAGATCAAGGTTACCGCCAAAAGGAACTTAGGCTGTACACTGCCCACCGCAAATGAGTGAGCAAAACGTTTTCTCGTTTAGGACAGACAGAAATAGTATGAGAGGCGTCCCCACAAAAGAAGCACAACTTATTACGCCTTCTAAACTCTTGACGTTGCGCCCTAGACAAAACCCTATCACATTGCATGGGTTCAGAAGTTGGTTCGAAAGGCGGTGTGGTACTAGCAGGTACACAGGACGCAGCGACGAGACGCGAGACGGTTTAGTGCTTTTAGTAATAACTAGAGTTGAGCGAAACGGGTCGAAAAATTTCAAAAGTCGCTGACTTTTGGCAAAGTCGGGTTTCATGAAATGAAACCCGACCCTAGGATGAGGTCGGCCACGAGGTCGGCGACTTACACGCCAAAGTCGCGTTTCAAAAGTTTGTTTTGCGCTCTTTTTCAGCCATTCAGGATCCACGGACACTGTGGGCAACGTGATGACATAGGCAGGGGTCACCACCATCTTTCAGAAGGGCATGCAAGTGATTGGCTTGCTTTGGTGGGCGTCACAGGGGTTATAAAAGGGCGTGCACGCCGACCGCCATCTTACTTCTGCCGATCTTAGCATAGGGAGAGGTTGCTGATTCTGTAGGGAGAGCGTTAGGCAGGGAAGAAGAAAAAAAAACTGCTTCTGCTGCTAGCGATTTTGCCTGTGCAACACACCAGTCACTGTGTGTGCAGTGCAAGGGGAGGCTATATTGTGGTGGGTCAGCGGTGTTGGTTGTTAGGCTGCCTTCTAAGGCTTCCTGACAGCTGCATTGCTGTTTCCCCACTGCTCTGCAAACTGCTTTTTTAAAAGCAATCCCAATTTTTTTTTTTGTCCTGCTGAGGTACTGAGCGTGCATTTATTCACACCATACAGCGGTGTACGCTCCTCACACAGTACCGTGTAACGGCTGTTATCACAGCCACAGTGAAGATATCTGTGTGTCACTGTGGAAGGATAAGTGGAGGACTTGTTCCGTTCTTACAGACCTACACTCTAGGGAGATTCCTATTCTGCCCAATTCTACATACATCTTGTAGTTTGTGATACACTAGCCAATTTCTGCCTGTGACATAGCGCTCTGATATTCAGTGGGCCTCACACAATCCAAAAGTGTCCAGTGTCCACAAGTGTCTGCAGAAATTCAAAATCTCCCTTATCCTGTAGTCACTTTTTTCACACCTGTGCCATCGAGCCTGTGACATAGCGCTCTGATATTCAGTGGGCCTCACACAAACCAAAAGTGTCCAGTGTCCACAAGTGTCTGCAGAAATTCAAAATCTCCCTTACCCTGTAGTCACTTTTTTCACACCTGTGCCATCGAGCCTGTGACATAGCGCTCTGATATTCAGTGGGCCTCACACAATCCAAAAGTGTCCAGTGTCCACAAGTGTCTGCAGAAATTCAAAATCTCCCTTATCCTGCAGTCACTTTTTTCACACCTGTGCCATCGAGCCTGTGACATAGCGCTCTGATATTCAGTGGGCCTCACACAATCCAAAAGTGTCCAGTGTCCACAAGTGTCTGCAGAAATTCAAAATCTCCCTTATCCTGTAGTCACTTTTTTCACACCTGTGCCATCGAGCCTGTGACATAGCGCTCTGATATTCAGTGGGCCTCACACAATCCAAAAGTGTCCAGTGTCCACAAGTGTCTGCAGAAATTCAAAATCTCCCTTATCCTGTAGTCACTTTTTTCACACCTGCTGCATCGAGCCTATGACATAGCGCTCTGATATTCAGTGGGCCTCACACAATCCAAGTGTCCAGTGTCCACAAGTGTCTGCAGAAATTCAAAATCTCCCTTATCCTGTAGTCACTTTTTTCACACCTGTTGCATCGAGCCTGTGACATAGCGCTCTGATATTCAGTGGGCCTCACACAATCCAAAAGTGTCCAGTGTCCACAAGTGTCTGCAGAAATTCAAAATCTCCCTTATCCTGTAGTCACTTTTTTCACACCTGTGCCATCGAGCCTGTGACATAGCGCTCTGATATTCAGTGGGCCTCACACAATCCAAGTGTCCAGTGTCCACAAGTGTCTGCAGAAATTCAAAATCTCCCTTATCCTGTAGTCACTTTTTCACACCTGTTGCATCGAGCCTGTGACATAGCGCTCTGATATTCAGTGGGCCTCACACAATCCAAAAGTGTCCAGTGTCCACTAGTGTGTGCAGAAAATCTAAATCTCCCCTGTCCTATAGACACCTTGTACATTGTTTTACATTACTATATAGTTTGTTGGATTTTGTCTACATTTCTACCAAAAATGAGGAAGGCTGGTGGAAGAGGCTGTGGAATTGGGCGGGGGTTGGCAGCTGGTAATGATGGTGTTGGTGGTGGATCTGATGGTAATGGCAAAAGCAAAATAGGACCGAATGCAGGAGGTGTTGAGCCTGCGTCATCGTCTGGCTCCATAAGGCTTCGAAGGCTTAGTTTTCTAGGAGTTGGCAAACCGCTTTTAACGCCAGAGCATCAGGAAAAAGTTTTGTCTTACATTGCTGACTCAGTCTCCAGCTCTATCGCCTCCTCTTCTGAAGTTGTAAAAAGTAAAAGCACTGAGTCGTCATTGGAGGCTCATTTTCATGAACCACACCTTTCCTTGTGTCCTTCACCCCAACCAAGATTGAAGGATGACGCAGGCCATACTACTGATTACTCCATGGAGCTGTTTTCACATACCATGCCTGGATTATCAAGTGAAATGGTGAATTACCCAGGCCAAGATGAATCTGACATGGAGTGCACTGATGCACAGCCGCTGATAGATGATTCTGCTGGTACATTCACTCAGAGCACTACATTGTCCTCGCAGTGTACAGAGCCAGATTCTGACCCTGATGAGACTCAGGTGCCCCTTCCCGCACACTATACCACCATACACGGTGACACAGAGGAAGGTGCACATGACATTGAAGAGGAGGTGATGGATGACCCAGTTGTTGACCCAGATTGGCATCCATTGGGGGAAGAGGGTGCTGCTTCCAATAGCTCAGATGAGGAGCATCCACAGCAGACATCGACATCGCAACAGCTGTTATCTGGCAGGCCCGGAGCACTCCAAAGACAGGTTCCAAAAATCAAAAGAGTTGCTGGACAGCTTGTCCAGAGGGTCAAAACATCACAGCGTGCTAGGCCGCAAAATGTCTGCCAAAGTAGGAAGAGTGCAGTGTGGCACTTTTTTGAACAAAATCCTCATGATCAGGCCAAGGTTACATGTAAGAAGTGCGCAAAGACCTTGATCCGAGGGAAAAATCTGAAAAATTTGAATACCAGTTGCATGCTTAGACATTTAACCAGCATGCACTTGCAAGCGTGGACACAACACCAAACTTCAAGTGCCACATGTGCAACTGATCACAAAGAAGGTAGTCAGCAACGCTACATTGTTTCCCCCACTGTAAGCCCACCGGTTAGCACAGCAGCAAATGTTGAGGTGTTGTTGCAAGGCCACAGCAGTCAGGGAATCCCACTGTTATATCAATGAAATACTGAATCTAGGCCATCAGAAAGAACACCAACTCCATCACCATCATCAACCCTCTCTCAGTCCACCCTGTCCACCGCTACTTCCACCATATGCAGCTCTCAAGTCCAGCTCACCCTCCCAAACACTAGGAGTAGGTCAAGAAAGTACTCAGTCTCTCATCCGCGTACACTGGGTTTGAACGCCCACATTGCCAAACTAATCTCGTTTGAGATGATGCCCTATCGGTTGGTGGAAAGCGCAGCTTTCCGCGAACTCATGGCCTATGCAGCACCACGCTATGACCTACCCAGTCGCCACTTCTCTCGCAAAGCCATCCCAGCCCTCCACCATCATGTGAAAGACCGCATTGTCCATGCACTCAAGCAGTCAGTGAGTGGAAAGGTGCACCTCACAACTGATGCATGGTCCAGTCGGCATGGCCAGGGCCGTTACGTATCCATCACTGCGCACTGGGTTAATGTGGTGGATGCAGGGTCCACAGGGGACATCAGTGGTGGGACAGTGCTGCCTAGCCCACGGTATAGGAAACAGTTGGCAGTAGGCGTTCGACCCTCCTCCTCCTCCTCCAGAAGCGAAAGCTCGTCCACAGAGCGCAGTCGTACGAGCACTCCATCTGCAGCTGCCACTGTTGCACACGAGGTGTCCCCCTATCGAGCAGCTAGTGGAAAGCGTCAGCAGGCTGGCTTGCAGATGATGTGTTTGGGTGACAGACACACTGCCGAGGTGCTGGCCGAGTACTTGAAGCGACAAACTGAGTCATGGCTGGGCAGTGTACATCTTGAGGCAGGCAAGGTAGTTAGTGATAACGGCCGTAATCTTGTGGCAGCCATAGCCCTTTCAAAACTCAGCCACATACCTTGCTTGGCTCACACCTTGAACCTGGTGGTGCAGTGCTTCCTCAAAAATTATCCGGAGTTAACAGCCCTGCTCCATAAGGTGCGAAGAGTGTGCGCGCACATCCGCCGGTCGCCTGTACACTCCGTTCGTATGCAGAAGCTGCAGCGATTGCTCCACCTTCCCAACCACCGCCTCATTATCGACATTGCAACAAGGTGGAACTCCACCCTGCACATGGTGGAGCGGCTGTGCGAGCAGAGGCAGGCCATAATGCATTTGTGGGAGGATACACGGCCAGGCACTTTGAGAGCAGACATGGAGTTGACAGGTGTGCAGTGGTCGAAGCTGAAAGACCTCTGTAAAGTCCTTCAGTGTTTTGAGGAATGCACACGGCTGGTAAGCGCAGACGACGCCATCCTAAGCATGAGCATCCCACTTATGCGTCTGCTCATGCAAACTTTGACGCACCTTAAGGAGCAGGCGTCTGCAGCCAATGTTGACGAGGAGGAAGAGGTGGAGGGAATCCTTGATGACATTCAGCCATTGTCTGCTCAGGGACCTCTCCTGGACGAGTTGGAGGAAGAAGAGGAGGAGGAGGATGATGATGGGGATGATTACTTAGGGGAGGAGGATGCATCTCGTGGGGCAAGTGAAAATGTTGGCGTGGCAAAGTCTGGTACAGGGTTTGTGCGTGACTGGAGGGATGTGGATTTGCCAGAAAGTGCTCCTCCAACCAGCACTCGCAGTGCATCATTGACACCGGGAACATTGGCCCACATGTCAGATTATGCCTTGCGGATCCTAAAAAGGGACCCCCGCATTGCCAAAATGATGAACGATGATGACTACTGGTTGGCCAGCATCCTGGATCCACGCTATAAAGGCAAATTACAAAACATCATGCCACAGGAGAACCTTGACCTAATATTGGCTAATAAACAAGCAACTCTGGTAAATCGGTTGCTTGAGGCATTCCCAGCACACAGCAGCGGTGATGGTTCTCACACGAGCCGTACGGGCCAGGGGGCAGCTTGGCAGAGGTGTTCATGGTGCACACAGCAGAAGTGGCGTTGGAGACAGGGGTTTCATGACAATGTTGTGGACTGATATTTCAAATACCGCTCACACAACTGGTAATACAGCATCGATGGAAAGTGACAGGAGACAGCAGTTGTCAACTATGGTTACAAACTACTTTTCCTCCCATATCGATGTTCTCCCACACAGGTCATTCCCCTTTGACTATTGGGCCGCTAAACTGGACACCTGGCCTGAATTGGCACAATATGCCTTACAGGAGCTCGCTTGCCCAGCTGCAAGTGTGCTATCGGAAAGAGTCTTCAGTGCAGCTGGATCAATCCTGACAGAAAAAAGGACCCGTCTGTCAACCCAAAATGTGGATGATCTAACCTTCATTAAAATGAACCATGCATGGGTTTCCAAGGATTTTGTCCACCTTCCCCTGATGACACATAGGGTGACAGAAAAATGGCTTGCTTTGGTCCACCTCTTCCTGGGACTTGACCTATTTCGCCTTTTGCATCAGCTGAATGTCCAACATCAACATATGCCACTTTCTAAAACTCCCTAACTGTGCTGCCTCCCCCCCATGGCCGGGGTCACCACCTAGCGCACGACACCGTGCGAGTGCCGTTGCCCTGGCCAGGTGGGTAGGCCGACTCTTGGGCGCGGGCACTAGCACAGGGTCCCTCATAGTGCAATCAAGTGTCTCTGACGGTGGTGGTGCACACCCGCTGTCAGACACACCGCCGTACTATGAGGGGCCCAGTGCCAGTACCGACGCCCACGAGTAGGCCCCCCTTGCTTGGGCAGGGCCCCAGCATTTGCAATCTTTACCTCTCCCTGCTCCTCCGCTGTGTAGTCTGGGCCGTCAAATCCATACTGTGCCTGACACCGTCTGAGCCTGCCTCCTGATGTATAGACATATCTTTTGAATGTGTACGCTATCCATACATGTTATCCGGGGATACGGTACCCTTTCTCACCTTTGTGCAATCACGTGCAAGCCATACTGGGCCTAACACCGTCTGAGCCTGCCTCCTGATGTATAGACATATCTTTTGAATGTGTACGCTATCCATACATGTTATCCGGGGATACGGTACCCTTTCTCACCTTTGTGCAATCACGTGTAATCCATACTGGGCGTGAGAACGGCTGGCGAGCTGTTAAGCAAGCTACAGCACCTGTGGTTTGCACACGTAAGTTTTTCATTTTTTCAGGAATGACGGTTAGGCCTAATTCCGGAACTGCGGTTGACCTGCACTTACAGGGAAATCATCGTTCGCGAGTAATAATTGTAATCAGTGATCCCCATCACTAACGTTGTTCAGCGGGTTATCTGCACCTGTAAGCGACAAACGCTGGCCTTTTCAGTGTAGCGCACATGCAGCCACGGACATGTAAGGGCATGACACACCAGTTATTGGCCAATCTCATGTGCCAGAGCCTCACGTGTCCCTCTAATAAGCCGGACTCGGACCGCGGGGCATGACGGAGTCTCGTTCGTTAACGGAATTAAGCTTGCAATGTATGCATCTGTTCTGTAGCTGGCATGGTTGAGGTTGCCCGTGTTGAGTCAAATTACGCCGTAGGCTCCACTCCTGGTGGTGTCCTTCTGGACATTCCTTTAAGGTTCAGCTTTGCAACCATACTGCCCACGTAAAACAAACACTTTGCCTTCATGAACGCTGTTTGGAGGGTCATGACTCGTGGGAATAACGCCGCCCAATCAGTTAACCTGCTAGAGAGATCCTTCGTTGCTCCCAAGCATGACATCACACTCCCTAGGAGGAAGGTAATGCCACTGTGGCGACCGTACTCCTGGGGGCGACACAAGTGCACTGATGCCCAGCCACTGCTCGATGAATCTACTGGTACATTGACCCAGACCACTACATTCCCCTCGCACGCTACACGGCCTGAATCTGACCCTGATGAAACTCAGGTTACCCTTCCCATATACAGTTCCATCTTACACGGTGACAAAGAGGAAGCTGCAGATGAAAGTGCAGGTTCGGCCCACCCGCCATCAGACACACCACCGTACTATCAGGGGCCCTGTGCCAGTGCCGTCGCCAACGAGTAGGCCCCCCCTGCTTGCTCAGGATCACAGCACTTGCAAGGTTGAAATACTGTGCAGTGAGATGGAAGATGGGGACGACGAGGAGTCCAGATTAGTACAGGGATTCCCTAGCGAGGAGACTTATTTGATTGTTTTCAATGTTGGGACAGCAATTTTTGGGGAGCACTATACTCTGGAGAAAGATAGATGGGGCCCACCATACACTGGAACATTCCAAAGGTGGACATCAGACACTGGAGCAGCATTTACAGGGCCCATTATACACTAGAGCATTAGAAATGGGGCCCATTATGTTTGGAGCATTATTTGGGCCCATAAGACAGTGGAGCTTCATCCATGGGGACCAACATATACTGTAGCATTATGTGGAGCTCATCATATACTGTTTCAAACATTATATGGGACCAATGATTCTGTATGGAGAAATAGATGGGCCTCGTCATGAGATGTAAAAAGTGAAGTATTTTTCATTGTACTATACCGCTATTTCTCTGCCGTATCGGAGCATGATGAGTTGTGGTATGTGTTAAAGGGGCGCTCTTTCGCCCAGGGCACATGAAAACCTGGAGCTAGCCCTACCCCCCCACAACTTTAGCCAAATAACCCCCATTTTTCAGTGCGTAACTTGTATTATGAAGTTAATTAAGGTTGACCAGCTTAAGTAAGAAGAATTGATGCTTTTGGCATTCAAATGAGCACTGTAGGTGTGTTTCCTGTCCTCCTCTCACTGCCGACTTTTATTCCCCATTGACTTACATTGGGTTTCGTGTTTCGGGATGACCCCGACTTTTCTCTATAATCGGCCGATCTTGCTCGACCCGACTTTTGGAAAAGTCGGGTTTCACGAAACGAAACTCGACCCTAAAAAAACAAAAGTCGCTCAACTCTAGTAATAACGTTTATAGGCCTAGAGGTAACTGTCCTCAGTCATAGCCCAACCAACCAAAGGGGTAACAAGAGTTGCCCTTGCAGGGGCTCAAAACAAGCAAACACGAACAGAGTAGAACACGACTACGTCTGGCGGAAGCCGGTCACTATAGGGCCGTGGTATGGCCGACTACGGGTCCTTAACTATATAGTCAACTTAGCCTTCCTGACGTCCCTCGGCGTTCTGGACGGTGGTTCTTTGGCGTAGCAGCCGCTGCGCCCAGCTGCTGAAGAGTTTACGTAGTCTTCGAGCGTTCCGACGCTCCGGTGACACCGGGGCACCGCAGGCCCCGGAGGAGTCCTTGGACGGATGGACCATAGCCCCCGGACTGGGGCAAGCGGCAGCGATGCAGGGTGGCGATTGGCAGGCCACCTGGGCAGCTAACAGCTGCGATGGGGAATCCGCAGCGAGCAACGGCCCAGCCCTTGCTGCGGACTGGAGCGGGACAGTAGTGGCCGCCGACGGCACTGGGCTTGACGAGGCCACGGGTGAGAGCAGGGCGGCTGTGAATGGCGGGAGACAGGCCACAGCTGCGGGCTGGAGCGAGGCGGCAACGGCCGCGAGTGACCATGGGTAGGCCACAGCCGCGGTTTGGAGCGAGGCGGCAACGGCCGCGGGTGACCACGGGCAGGCTGCAGCCGCGGGCTGGGTCGAGGCGGCAACGGCCGCGAGTTGAAGCGCGGCAGTGGCTCTCGGACGGTCGTCTGGGTGCCGTCCCTCTGATGTCCTAGGTGAACGTCTCTCCTGGCTCTGGTGAGTCGCTTTGGCTCTCAGTCGCTCCCACGGGCTCCTGCTGCTTCTGTCCCGGTCTGCTGACTCATCGTGACTAGCGCTCCCTGCCCCTTTTATATTGGCTCCTCCCCCAGCCCATCTGTCCATCTTAACAGTCCGTCCCTGAACTCTGTCCCCCGGGAACAGTTTCCCCCGTAACTTAGGTGACGGTCCCCTTGGTTCCAGCCCGGACACTCGGCGGGGGCCCTTCTTCCCACACTCCGCCGTCCTGTAAGCTCGCCTGTCCTCGAAAGAGGGTTTTGGTAGACTCGGGTTAGTCTTTCGAGACGACAGTCCTTGTCACCATACGAACTGGTCCTGTTCGTAACGTTCAGGGGGTTTGCCAGCTGTTGATCGCTCGAAGCGTCGAAGTTTGGGTATGGTGGAGTCTTCTGGGGTGGTGGATGGCGGTAGGATAGTCGAGTCTGGTGGGATGCCCAAGTCCACTGTAGTGTCACTACTTGAGTGTCCCGCGGATGCGGTTGGGGAGTCCTCTTCATCGTCCAGGTCCCAGACCGTGGGCGGGGGGGGGTCGGGGACCAGAGGGGTAGGTTCGGGTCGCATAGGATCAGTGAACGCACAAGGCTGTAACATGTTACGGTGCACTACACGAGTGAGAGGTGCGTCGTTTCCTTCGGATTGTATTTCATACACAGGCCTGTCGGGGCTTATCTGGCGCAACACTCGGTACGGGTTCTCCTCCCACCGTGGTTCTAACTTGTTTTGGGGGCATTGATCTAGTTCCCGATCCCCAGTCTGGAAGTCAATTGGTGGGGGCAGCGCTCCCCCCGGGTGTTCTAGTTCCCGGAGTTTTGTATGGACGATTCGGTGGAGGGTCTGCAGCCGTTGCCGGTGGTTTCGGACCCACGAGGATACTCCGGTCCAGGGTTGGGGTTCCTCCGGGTTTAACTCCACTTCTGTGATTCCTTTGTCTTCCTGTCCAAACAGCAATGAGTAGGGGGTGTAACCAGTCACCCGGTGCACCCGGTTATTATATACCCACACCAGCTCAGGGACGTATTCAGGCCAGCGGGCCTTTCGGTCACTCTCCAGAGTACGCAACCTTTGAATTAGTGTCTGATTGAATCGTTCGAAGGCTCCGTTTCCCTGCGGGTGGTATGGTGTAGTCCGAGACTTATCGATACCATAGAGATGATGTAGTTCTTCCATGACTCTTCCTAAGAAGCATGCTCCTTGGTCCGAATATATTCGTTGCGTGCAGCCGTACACTTGGATAAAGTTTTTACAAATCGCATAGGCGGCCGACTCCGCTGTCTGGTCTCGGGTGGGGGTGACCACGGCGAACTTGGTGAAATGATCCACCAAAACGAGACAATGTTCGTACCCCTGGTAGGCAGGACCTTTGGTCAGACAGTCCACCGTGAGGAGCTCGAGGGGAGCTGATGTTACAATTGTCTGCACCGGGTCTCATTGCGCGGGAGGTTTAGCGAGCTCGCACAGGCGGCAGGTTCGGCAAACTTCTTCCACAGCAGCGTGCAAGCGTGGATGGTACACTGTTTGCTGCAACCATTGCAAAGTCTTTTGAGCACCAAAGTGAGCCCCCTTTTCGTGGGCTTCCCGAGCCAGTTGGCTGAGATGGGTTCCGGGCATGGTCACCTGCCATATTGTAGCAGACGTTGTTCATGACATGGCTTTTCGATATAAAAGTCCCTTTTTGATGACTAGTTTCTCCCGCTGATGCAACATCAGCAACATATCCTGGGTCAATGTCTGTCTCTGTGAGCCAGTGGGCAATTTGCCGGTGGCCACCCATCGGTGCAGGAGTCCAATTTCTGCATCTTCCTGTTGCTGCTGGATCCACTTGTCGCAGGGCTGTTCCAGCATTCCCCCTAAGGGTCCCGGATGAGGCACTTCTTGCGCGTTGGCTGTAAGCGCGGCGGTGGTGAGGGCGAACGGTGTCTCTTCTCCTTCTAATTTGTCGTCTCGATTTCTCCCTTCCTCCAATCTGGGTGCGGAACAGGTGGCATTTCTGGGGCTTTACCTTCAACCCGTACTTCTGTAGCCGGCCGAGCACCTGCCCCAGCCGCCGCAGGTGGTCCTCGAACGTGGCGGAATAGATGATTGTATAGTCCAGGTATATCAACGTGGCTTCAAAGTTGAGGTCTCCCAGACACCGCTCCATCAACCGCTGGAAGGTTCCCGAGGCATTGGCCAGCCTGAACGGCATCCGATTAAACTCAAACAGTCCCATGGGGAGGATAAATGCCGTCTTGGCTCTGTCTTCCTCCGACATCGGCACCTGCCAGTACCCATTGGCCAGGTCTAGAGTCGAGAAGTATGTGGCGTTCACCAAGGCGGAAAGGGACTCTTCTATGCGGGGCAGTGGATACGAGTCCTTGATGGTGCAGGCGTTCAACTTTCGGTAATCCACACAAAAACGCAGCGTGCCATCTTTTTTGCGAACCAGTACAATGGGGGCCGCCCAGGGGCTCTGGCTTTCTCGTATGACCCACTTCCGAAGCATTTGAGCTAATAGGGTTTTCACTTCCTGATATAGCTGCGGTGGTATTTGCCGATATCGCTCCCGGATGGGGGGCCGCTCCTGCCGTGGGGATCCCATGCGTGATGGCCGTGGTACATCCAAAGTCATCCTCATGACTGGTGAAAACGCTGTAATATTGTCCAAGAAGTGTCTCTACCTGGAGAAGTTGGGCTGGCGCCAGGCCGGAAAGTTCGGCCCGCATTCTCTCCAGGATGGCTCGACCTTTCTCCTGGGTCGAGGATACGGCAGCCTGTAGGGTTTGTACCGTTACTGCCCAAGGATCTTCGGGCTGCACCTTCAACTGGACCGCGGGGTCCGGCAGCATCTCCTCCAAAGGCCTCACTAGTTGGGCCATTTCGGCCTGGGGCTTCAAGGCGATATCTTGGTCTTCCAGGTTGACACAAGGCACCAGGACGGTCCCTCCCTGCACCGTGGCCAGGGAGCGGGCTACCAGTATGCCAGGGTGCAGGCGCTCTGAGTAGCATGGTTCCACCTGCACCTCCACGCCCTCCAGTGGAATCGGGGCGAGGATCGGCAGGGCCACCACCGTCTGCCCTGGAGGAAGCACGAGCGGGGGAGCCGCCGGCGCGTCGACTTTGCCCAGCACCTCACCTTCCTGGCACTCCTGGAGCACTCACGCCTCCCGCACCAACCGCTGGAAGACCTGCCCTTGGGCCATGCAAGAATCCCACTGGCTCAGGGTCTCCTGCGTGGGATCGTTGAGGAGTAGATTGCCGAACTCCCGTAGTATGTTCATGCCCAAGATAACTGGATGATGGTCGTTAGTTTCTCCTTGGGTTAGGACCACTCCCTGGCAGCCGAGGGATTTACCACACAGCGTCATCTGGAGCCACACCACTCCGGCAACAGGTATTGGCAGTTGGTTCGCGGCTACTAGTCGTATCATGGGCCCCCACTGGGAAATGCCGCCTGAAGTAAGTTACAGGCATGGTCGTATCCACTAGGCACCGTACAGCATAACCCTCAACTTCGGCCCACACTATTGGGCACTTAGCGACCAGATCTTCGGCCAAGCCGGCCAGGCGCGGGCTCCGTTCTCTTCTTCACTTCGGCCAGCTCGCCCCGGATACTCTTCAGCTCTTGCCTCATTTCCTCAATCCACTGAGGCTCTCCGACAATGTCTGCGGAAGCCTCCATGCTCCGGGCCTTCCCCACGGGAACAGTCACCCCCTGCTCCTGCTCTTGCACCTGGGCCTGACTCCCCACCTCATAGAAAGCTATGCGTGGTTTCAGTCGGATCTGCTCCCGCAATGCTTGCTTGATTAACGGGTCCCGGAGTCCAGTCACTAACAGGTCACGCAGGGTAATGTCGATGGGCCCTACCCCTACTCCGTCCTTCCGCTCTATGGCTGTGTATAGCTCCTGGAGGGCGTTCATGTACAGGGTGATGGCCTCTCCCTCCCCCTGCATCCGAATGAACAACCGGGTCCTCAACTCTCCCACGTTTGTTGGATCCCCGTGGATTTCTTCCAGAATCTGTAAGACCCTGGCAAAAGTGTTGCGGTGTCCCGGGGGTCTCAACATCACTGACCTCCGGGCCTCCCCATCTAGCACCATGAGGGCCACCTCAGCCTCTAAATCGGGGGGGTCATCGGATGCATGCGGAAGAGGCCCCACATGCACTCTGTCCAGCTCCACAACAGTGTATTGGAGCCAGAAAACCGGGGCAAGTTACTTAGCATGGCCCCCAGAGAGATGCTGGAGCGGGGGCCCCCATTATCGGCAGCACCCGCAACCCCGCTCTGGTCGGGCGCACCACCGTCTGCGCTCGGAGACTGCATCCTGCCGACTATGCCAAACGTGGTACTAGCAGGTACGCAGGACGCAGTGACGAGACGCGAGACGGTTTATTGCTTTTAGTAAAAATGTTTATAGGCCTAGAGGTAACTGTCCTCAGTCGTAGCCCAACCAACCAAAGGGGTAACAAGAGTTGCTCTCGCAGGGGCTCAAAACAAGCAAACACGAACAGAGTAGAACACGACTACGTCCGGCGGAAGCCGGTCACTCTAGGGCCACGGTATGGCCGACTACGGTTCCCTAACTCTATAGTCAACTTAGCCGTCCTGACGTCCGTCGGCGTTCTGGACGGTGGTTCCTCGATGCAGCAGCCGCTGGGCCCAGCTGCTGAAGAGTTTACGTAGTCTTCGAGTGTTCCGACGCTCCGGAGACACCGGGGCCCCACAGGCCCCGGAGGAGTCCTTGGACGGATGGGTCACAGCCCCCGAACAGGGGCAAGCGGCAGCGATGCGGGGTGGCGTTTGGCAGGCCACCTGGGCAGCTAACAGCTGCGACGGGGAATCCGCGGCAAGCAACGGACCAGCCCTTGCCGCGGACTGGAGCGGGACAGTAGTGGCCGCCGACGGCACTGGGCTTGCCGCGGCGACGGGTGAGAGCAGGGTGACTGCGGATGGCGGGAGACGGAGTGAGGCGGCAACGGCCGCGAGTGACCGCGGGTAGGCCACAGCCACGGGCTGGGGAGAGGCGGCAATGGCCGCGAGTTGAAGCGGGGCAGCAGCTCTCGGACAGTCGTCTGGGCGCCGTCCTTCTAATGTCCTAGGTGAACGTCTCTCCTGGCTCTGGTGAGTCGCTTTGGCTCTCAGTCACTCCCACGGGCTCCTGCTGCTTCTGTCCCGCTCTGCTGACTCATCGTGACTAGCGCTCCCCGCCCCTTTTATACTGGCTCCTCCCCCAGCCCATCTGAAAATCTTAACAGTCCGTCCCTGAACTCTGTCCCCCGGGAACAGTTTCCCCAGGAACCTAGGTGACGGTCCCCTTGGCTCCGGCCTGGACACTCAGCGGGGGCCGTTCTTCCCACAGCGGCACCGCCTTTCGCGTAGTTTTACGGTCACGTAAACGTCGATCAATTTGAATGGCTAATGACATAGAGTCGTTAAGACCAGAGGGGACAGGAAATCCCACCATAACATCTTTTATGGTTTCTGCCAGACCTTTCCGAAAGAGAGCTGCTAGGGCATCATCATTCCATTTAGTAAGGACCGCCCACTTTCGGAATGTTTGACAATATAACTCTGCAGCATCCTGACCCTGGTTCAATGCCAATAAGGTTTTCTCAGCTTGATCAATAGCATTAGGTTCATCATACAACAACCCCAGGGCTTGAAAAAATGCATCCACAAAAGCCAGAATAGGATCTCCAGGTGTCAGAGAAAAAGCCCAGTCCTGGGGATCTCCGCGAAGCAGGGAGATGACAATTTTAACCTGCTGCACTGCCGAGGAAGGTTTGGGAAGGTTTAGAATTACAGGTTAGTCTGACGGGAGGTCAGGCGAGAGAAGGACAGTCAGTCAGGAGAGTCTGAGGACGGGTCTGAGGAGAAGGAGTGCTGCAGCTGCCTCAGTGATCTGAGCCAGCTGGCACGGGAGAGGAACAGAAGGAGAAAGACGTAGAACTGCAACCTAAGCTTCCATAAGAGAGAGAAAGAACAGTGCAGAACGAAGGAGTAGGAGAACAGAGAGGAGGCGCAAGGCTGGGGCCCAGTCCCCGAGGTTGTATGGACACTTATGGTTCTGCAGCAGACTCCGGTGGAGTAGTTGGCTGTAAATGCACTACTCCCATCCAAGACTTGGGGCACAACAGCAACTGAATAGAGAGCCAGGACTCCGGAGAAGGGAGTCCCCGAGAGAGGCTACAGCTGTCTGTCATATAAGTAGAGTTGTTAGTAACATCTGACAGGAGGAACTTCAGAGTACCATGGTACTGGAGCTCTTCACACTAAAAGGCGCAATAGAGGAGTCGTTTAGGAGAGGTACATGTTGGCGGAGTGTTGGAGAGGAGATTCCTGACTTGCCCGGGAGGTTGATTGAGTCTCTACCCCGGAGGGTTGTAAGGTGACATTAACCCTTTGTTAGATTAACCCATTAGCCACCGCTACAGGGCAATGGGAAGCCCAGGCATTTTTTAGTTTTCAAATAATTTTATTGGTTTTTTTTAAATAAACAGGGTAGGGAAAGGAAGGTAGGAAGGGAGGGAAGGGAGTGGGGAATAAACAACCTTGTACAGGTACGGAAAAAAAATTTAAAAACTAGAGAACCCACAAACAGGCATAGAATAACATATATCGAATAACAACATAAAAGAAAAAAAAAAACAACTACAACTCCCAAATTTTGCACACAAACCCTCATCTAATTATTAGTCAGGGACATATAAAAAAACATGAAATGAAATGCTTTACTGAATGTAAACCATGTGTCATTTCATGTCGGGTTGGGGAATGATTTGATAGAAGCCGGCAATTTAATTAGCGGCTATTCTGCTATGTCAGAACTCTGTGAAACATAAATATATATATATATATATATGTTTGTCACAATGGCATTCTATGTGTCTATATCTATTATTTCGTTTCAGTTAGAAACCCTGTCATAGGGTTCCATTATATGTCCATTTTGCAAATTTTTCCAAAATCTCGCCATACGGATTGCATACGGATGCCATACGGATTACATACGGATGCAGACATGCGCAAAATACGCAACCACATCTTGATTACGGATGACATACGGAGCACTATTTAGGGGTCATTCATCCGTATTACGCATGTAAACTACGGACCGTATTTTGCGTCGGTTAGTGTGACCCCGGCCTAACTGTAATACTCATTTCCCGTGCAAAAAGAAGCATTTCATAGACTGTCCACTAGATGGCACAAAACAATTACAAATAAAAGTTTCCAGCAAACATTTGGGTATTTTCACAGGGTTGTCTTGTGTGTCTTTTTTTTTTTTGCTTCAAAAACATCTTGTCCATGTGAAAATTACACATAACTTGTCCTATTGTTTTTGTAATTCTATGTAAACATAAATTTAGCAGGTTTATATACAGCTGCAGGTTCAGGTGGAGATCCCACCTCTAGGACTCACCTAAGAATGGATTTTACACTAGGTGCTACAGTGGTAGATCCGTTTACCTTTGGTCCTCTCAACTGAATTGAAATAGACTTGCAAGTCATACATGGGTGATTGGCTGCAGCGGTAACATGCACTTTAGCCATGATGTCAACACTGCAGCCTATCAAAAAAGACCAAGGATTGTTACAGAAAGCTTTTAGTAAGTGAGTAATGTTTTACCTTTAGAAGTAATCACAGGTTGACATTGCCTTGAAAAACTGAAAAAAAGGGTAAAAAAAATATTTAGAAGGAAAATTGTTAAAAACATTTAGGCCGAGGTCACACTAACCGATGCAAAATACGGTCCGTACTTTACAGGCGTAATACGGATGAATGACCCCTAAATAGTGCTCCGTATGTAATCCGTAAGCAAGGTACGGTCGCGTATTTTGCGCATGTCTGCATCCGTATGCAATCCGTATGCTGAGATTTTCTCGCAGCCTTGCAAAATGGACATTTAACGGTTTTGAGGCCTGCTAACTATTTAAATCATTAGCCTGCACCCTATTTATTGGCTCAGGAACAGGTGGCTGCCTCCATTCTGTCCATTTGTGACCTTGCCTTCACTAGGTGTGTTGCTCTTGTATGTGCAACATGGCAGACAGTCTGAGTTTCAACCCAACTGAGCAGGTTCTCTTGAACTGGCTTTTGTCATGGTGCTTTGGCCAACCATACCCAGTGATAGTGGATCCGTGGAGGAGGAGACGCATGTGGGTACATCCACTTTTGAGGCAACGACTCACAAGAGGTCATTATCACCGCCTCTATTCTTCTCTGCGGGAGCATCCTGTCAAATTCTACCAATACTGTCGCATGAGCATTTCCACATTTGATCGACTCTTGGAGACAGTGCGCCCTGGGATAACCTTTCAGGACACAAGGATGCGCAAAGCTATATCTGCAGAGGAGCGACTTCTACTCACAATACGGTATGTACTACACAACCACATTCTCTATGTTCATGATGTGTTGGGCCAAGTTTGAATTTTTGCCTTCTTGTAGTAAGTTTTAGGCCCTCATCTTAGTCCACATATGTTTCAACTTACAGACACGAATGTTGTGTGGAATATGTACTGAATATCACTAACTCATTGTGCAAAGCAAGATGTGTGTGTTATTTGCTCTGAAATCTTACAAAGTTTGGTATGTATGGACCTGTTTGTTTTGTAAATGTGTGCATTCGACAATCATCATTTTCTGCTGTTCTTCAGCTTTCTGGCCACTGGCCTGTCTTATGCGGCCCTACACCATGAGTTTCTCATTGGAAGATCTACCATTTCGGGCATAGTCAGGTCAACATGTAGTGAAATATGGACAAGACTATATCAAGTGGTCATGCCCGAGGTCAGGATGGAAGACAGGTTGAGGATATCAAGGGACTTTGAGGAGGAATGCCAGTTTCCTAATTGTATTGGGGCCCTGGATGGCAAACATATCAGGGTGCGTAAGCCGCCGAATTCTGGCTCCCAATTCTTCAATTATAAACAATACTTTTCTGTTGTTTTGTTGGCTCTGGCCGACCCTCAATACAAGTTTATAATTGTTGACATTGGGGCCTATGGAAGGACAGGAGACTCTAGAGTCTTCAATACTTCCATTATGGCTCGGCGGCTACGCACCAACCAGTTGGATCTACCACCACCACGTCAGCTACCAGGCTCCACTCAAGAATGTGTCCCTTATGTCCTTGTGGCAGATGAGGCCTTTCAGTTAACACGCAATGTCATGATGCCATATCCCCGGTGCAACCTTTATCACAGGCGCCGGATATTTAACTTGCGCCTATCACGTGCTCGGCGACTGGTGGAGTGTTCCTTTGGCATTCTTTGTGCCAAATGGCGGGTACTCCAGTCTGCCATTCAGCTGAGTGAACAAAATGTTAATGAAGTAGTGAAAGCCTGTGTGGTTCTTCATAACTTCACCAGGATACATGATTGTTCCTCCTCTGCTGGTGTTGTGTCTAGGCCGGACAATGTGCGTAGGGTGAGACGACCTATCAACCATCAACGTAGACCGATCTCTGGCCTCAAAGTGCGTGACATTTTCACTAATTACTTTATGGCACCTCAGGGGGAACCTTCTTGGCAAGAGTGTTATGAGCTCATTTTCTCCTTCACCTTTGATGTCCGATGAACTCCCTCTGCTGGTGAAAGGAGGTAGTGAACTTGATTTGGATGGGAAAAACCTGTCAACTGAACAGGTGGAGTGTGATTGGACATCCGGAATCTCTGAGTGGATATAAGGCCGCCGACACCCTGCTGGGTTGCTGGTGATCCTCTCTGCTCTAAGCTCTGGCCTCCAGTTTAGTCCTGCCTACTAAAGCTAATTTTTTGCTCTGCTATTGTTCCATGAGATTTTGTCTGGTTTACTTAGTGTTTGCGTTCAGCCAGCCCTGGTTGGGACTGGCTGAACTCCATTTTTGTCTCTGATCAGTTGATCTCTTTGCTCTGTTTTCAGAATATACCTGAGTGCTGATATAGTGATTTTGAAGTCTAGTGACTTCAGGGCCTTTTCTATCAGACGTGTTGGACATTATTTTTGGCAGGGTTTTTGCGTGATTGCAGACAGTTGCTTTTCTTTCCTGTCCTATCTAGTTAGTGAGGGCCCCATCGTTTGCTCAGCCTGTCTTTCTGTCTGTGTTTGTGTTTTCATCTGTTTTCACCGTCAATACATGTTGGGGGCTGTCTATTGCTTTGGGGTCTGCTCTGGGGCAGTTTAGATTTCCCCTTTCTTTCTTTAGGTTTATTTAGTTCTCCGGCTGTGAACGAGGTGTCTAGGACCACCGTAGGAACACCCCACGGCTACTGTTAGTTGTTGTGAATAGGATCAGGAGTCTGCAATCCGCTAGCTACCAACCTCTCTGGTTTTCTGGACTTAGCTTGTATTTTTGTTTTTTCCACCTCCGGTGACTAATTCATAACAGAATCACCAGCCATACCGCAGATTCTAGGGTACTCAATAGCAGGAAAGAATTGTAAAAAAAAAGTGTCAGAATTTTTTTTTTTTGTATATTTTTTCTCTCTTTTTCTCTGGGGCCGTAGGAGGAATTTTCTTAATGGAGATTAAGCAATTGTCTGATCGTGTGGAGCAGCTGGCTGCTGAAGTGCAGGGAATTTCTGCCTATCTTGCTCATTCACATGCTGCTGAACCAAAGATTCCTACTCCTGATGTGTTTTTTGGGGATCGGTCTTGAAGCCTAACTCATCGGGGAGCTCTGCGCAGCAGGTTAAAATTGTCATCTCTTTGCTGTGCGGCGATCCCCAGGATTGGGCGTTTTCTTTGACACCTGATGATCCTATTCTAACTAATGTGGACGCATTTTTTCAAGCCTTGGGGTTGTTGTATGATGAACCTAATGCTATTGATCAAGCTGAGAAAGCCCTGTTGGCATTGAGCCAGGGTCAGGATTCTGCAGAGTTATACTGTCAAAAATTCCGAAAGTGGGCGGTCCTTACTACCTGGAATGATGGTGCCTTTGCAGCTCTCTTTCGGAAGGGTTTGTCAGAAACCTTAAAAGATAATATGGTGGGATTTCCTGTTCCCTCTGGTCTTGACGATTCTATGTCATTAGCCATTCAGGTTGATCGGCGTTTACGTGAACGTAAAAGTACACGAGAAATGTTGCTACCTGTTGAACAAATGTCTGAACCTATGCAATGTGATAGAGTTTTGTCTAGGGCGCAACGTCAGGAGTTCAGAGGGCGTAATGGGCTGTGTTTTTTCTGTGGAGATGCCTCTCATATGATTTCTGTCTGCCCTAAACGAGAGAAGCGTTTTGCACACACATTTGCTGTGGGTGGTGTTTAACCTAAGTTTCTTCTGGCAATTACTCTGATCTGCTCCCTGTCCACATTTTCCGCTAAGGCTTTTGTGGATTCGGGAGCGGCTCTGAACCTGATGGACTTGGATTTTGCTAAACGTTGTGTGTTTCCTATGACACCTCTGCGGACGCCTATCCCTTTGAGGGGTATTGATGCTACTCCTTTGGCGAAGAATAAACCTCAGTTTTGGACCCAGGTGGTAATGCGGGTCGCCCCACACCATCAAGAAAATTGCAGATTTTTGGTGTTGCATAATTTGCATGATACCATTGTTCTGGGATTTCCCTGGTTGCAAATCCATAATCCAGTTGTGGATTGGAAATCTGTGTCTGTGGTGAGTTGGGGTTGTCGGTGTGCTCTTGGTGACGCTCCTGTTTTCTCCACCTCTCCCCAGTCGCATGATGTTCCTGACTATTTGGCTGATTCTTATGATGTACAGTCATGGCCAAAAGTTTTGAGAATGACACAAATATTAATTTTTACAAAGTCTACTGCTTCATTTTTTCTAATGACAGTTTGCATATACTCCAGAATGTTATAAAGAGTGATCAGCTTAACAGCAATTACTTGCAAAGTCAATATTTGCCTAGAAAATGAACTTTATCCCCCAAAACACATTTCAACATCATTGCAGCCCTGCCTTAAAAGGACCAGCTAACATCGTTTCAGTGATTGCTCCATTAACACAGGTGTGGGTGTTGATGAGGACAGGGCTGGAGATCAATCTGTCATGATTAAGTAAGAATGACACCACTGGACACTTTAAAAGGAGGCTGGTGCATGGCATCATTGTTTCTCTTCTGTTAACCATGGTTATCTCTAAAGAAACACGTGCAGTCATCATTGCACTGCACAAAAATGGCCTAACAGGGAAGAGTATCGCAGCTAGAAAGATTGCACCTCAGTCAACAATCTATCGCATCATCAAGAACTTCAAGGAGAGAGGTTCCCTTGTTGCCAAAAAGGCTCCAGGGCGCCCAAGAAAGACCAGCAAGCGCCAGGACCGTCTCTTAAAGTGTTTCAGCTGCGGGATTGGGCTACCAGCAGTGCAGAGCTAGCTCAGGAATGGCAGCAGGCAGGTGTGAGTGCATCTGCACGCACTGTGAGGCGGAGACTCTTGGAGCAAGGCCTGGTCTCAAGGAGGGCAGCAAAGAAGCCACTTCTCTCCAGGAAAAACATCATGGACAGACTGATATTCTGCAAGAGGTACAGGGAGTGGACTGCTGAGGACTGGGGTAAAGTCATTTTCTCTGATGAATCCCCTTTTTGATTGTTTGGGACATCTGGAAAACGGCTTATTCGGAGAAGACCAGGTGAGCGCTACCACCAGTCTTGTCTCATGCCAACTGTCAAGCATCCTGAAACCATTCATGTGTGGGGTTGCTTCTCAGCCAAGGGAATGGGCTCTCTCTCAGTCTTGCCTAAAAACACAGCCATGAATAAAGAATGGTACCAGAATGTCCTCCAAGAGCAACTTCTCCCAACCGTCCAAGAGCAGTTTGGCGATCAACAATGCCTTTTTCAACATGATAGAGCACCTTGCCATAAAGCAAAGGTGATAACTAAATGGCTCAGGGAACAAAACATAGAGATTTTGGGACCATGGCCTGGAAACTCCCCAGATCTTAATCCCATTGAGAACTTGTGGTCAATCATCAAGAGAAGGGTGGACAAACAAAAACCTTCAAATTCAGACAAAATAAAAGCATTGATTTTGCAAGAATGGACTGCTATCAGTCAGGATTTGATCCAGAAGTTGATTGAGAGCATGCCAGGGAGAATTGCTGAGGTCCTGAAGAAGAAGGGTCAACACTGCAAATATTGACTTGCTGCATTAACCCATTCTAACTGTCAATATAACCTTTTGCTACTCATAATATGATTGCAATTATATTTCTGTATCTGATAAAAACATCTGACAAACACACATAAAAACCAGAGGCCAGCAGATCATGTGAAAATATAATATTTGTGTCATTCTCAAAACTTTTGTCCATGACTGTATTTAGTGAGAATAAGGCTAGTTTCACACTAGCGTTTATGAGCGCAGCGACGGCCTGCGCATGGCCGCCGCTAAGCCCTGCCCCCTGCCGCGCCTCCGCCGGTAGCTCCGCCTACCGGCGCATGACGCTGCATGCGCCCTGCGTCCCCTATCTTTATCACTGGGGGCGCAGGCCGTGCGCAGTATGCGTTTGGCGGCGCATGCGCCTTTTTGACGGTGCGCCGGCGCAACCAAACTGCAGCAGGTTGCGTTTGGCGCAGGTCGGCGCACCGTCAAAAAGGCGCATGCGCCGCCAAACGCATACTGCGCACGGCCTGTGCCCCCAGTGATAAAGATAGGGGACGCAGGGCGCATGCAGCATCATGCGCCGGTAGGCGGAGCTACCGGCGGAAGCGCGGCCGGGGGCGGGGCTTAGCGGCGGCCGTGCGCAGGCCGTCGCTGCGCTCAAAAACGCTAGTGTGAAACTAGCCTAAGTCTGCGTCTTTGCCTCCTCATAGGAGTTATGACTGTGCAATTGAGTTGAGCCCTGGGTGTAAATTTCCCAAGGGTCGACTTTTCAATTTATCTGTACCCGAGCACGAGGCTATGGGATCTTATATTAAGGAGTCGTTGGAGAAGGGTCATATTAGACCATCCTCTTCACCCTTGGGTGCTGGTTTTTTTTCATGGCCAAGAAAGATGGTTCATTAAGGCCTTGTATTGACTATTGTTCCCTCAACAAAATTACTGTTAAATATCAGTATCTGTTACCCCTGATTTCTGATCTATTCTCCAGAGTTAAAGGTGCTTGCTGGTTTACCAAGCTTGACCTCAGGGGGGCGTATAATCCTATTCGCATTAAGCATGGGGATGAATGGAAGACGGCGTTTAATACTCCGGAGGGACATTTTGAGTACCTGGTGATGCCTTTTGGGCTCACTAATGCCCCTTCTGTCTTCCAGTGCTTCATGAATGATATTTTCCGGGACTTTGTGGATAAATTTTTGATCATCTATCTGGATGATATTTTGATCTTTTCCAGGGATTGGGACTCTCATGTGGAACATGATCGGACTGTGTTCCGGATTTTGAGGGAGAATTCCCTGTATGTTAATGGATCGAAATGCCTTTTTGGTGTACAGAGGATTTCATTTTTGGGATTTATTTTGTCTCCGTCAACTATTGAAATGGACCCGGCCAAGGTACAGGACATTTATGATTGGGTTCAGCCCACTTCTTTGAAGGCCCTCCAGAAGTTTTTGGGTTTTGCTAATTTTTATCGTAAATTTATAGCTAATTTTTCTGGTATTGCCAAACCATTGACTGATTTGACTAAGAAGGGTGCTGATGTGCTGAATTGGTCTCCAGAGGCTGTTTCTTCCTTTCAGGAGCTGAAGCGGAGGTTGACTTCTGCTCCGGATTTGCGGCAACCTGATGTCTCACTCCCGTTTCAGGTAGAGGTGGACGCTTCTGAGATTGGTGCAGGAGCTGTTTTGTCCCAAAAAGATCCGGTAACATCTAAAATGAATCCCTGTGCTTTCTTTTCCCAAAAGATCTCCCCATCCGAACGCAACTATGATGTGGGGAATCGGGAACTGTTAGCCATGAAATGGGCATTTGAGTAGTGGAGACATTGGTTGGAGGGAGCTAAACATCAAGTCGTGGTCCTTACTGACCACAAGAATTTGATTTACCTTGAGTCGGCCAAACGCTTGAATCCTAGACAGGCTAGGTGGGCCTTGTTTTTCACACGTTTTGATTCTGTGGTCTCTTTTCTTCCGGGCACTAAGAATGTCAAGGCAGACGCCCTCTCTAGGAGTTTCTTTGCTGATTCTCCTATTGTGACCAAGCCTGCTACCATCTTAGGTGAGGGGGTAGTTCTTTCTGCCATCTCACCCGATTTGAGACGTGCTCTGGAAGAGTTTCAGGAGGACAAACCTGAGCGTTGTCCCATTGGAAAATTGTATGTTCCTGACCAGTGGAGGAACAGAGTAATGTCTGAAGTTCATTGCTCCGCATTGGCTGGTCATCCAGGTATTTTTGGTACTAGAGATTTGGTGAGTCGGTCTTTTTGGTGGTCCGCCTTGTCTCGTGATGTCAGGAATTTTGTGCAGTCCTGTGGGACTTGCTCCCGGTCTAAACCTTGTTCTCGCTCTAATGGGTTGTTGATGCCTTTGCCGGTGCCCAGGAGGCCAAGGACCCATATTTCAATGGATTTTATTTCTGATATGCCTGTCTCTCAGAGAATGACTGTTATTTGGGTGATTTGAGATAGATTCCCTAAGATGGTCCATCTTGTACCACTCCCTAAGTTGCCATCTTCCTCAGAGTTGGTGCCCTTGTTTTTGCAACAGGTGGTTCGCTTGCATGGGATTCCTGAGAACATTGTGTCTGACAGAGGAGTTCAGTTTGTTTCTAGATTTTGGAGGACTTTTTGTTCCAAGCTGGGAATTCAGTTGTCCTTCTCCTCTGCGTTTCACCCTCAGACCAATGGGCAGACGGAGAGAACAAACCAGACTTTGGAGTCTTATTTGAGATGTTTTATTTCTGCTGATCAGGATGATTGGGTTTCATTTTTGCCCTTGGCCGAATTTGCTTTAAATAATAGAGCTAGTTCTGCCACTTTGATGTCACCTTTTTTTTGTAACTTTGGGTTTCATCCTCGATTTTCTTCAGGGCAGGTGGAGTCTTCTGCCTGCCCAGGTGTTGACACTGTGGTGGAGAGAATGCACCAGATCTGGGACCAAGTGGTGGATAAGTTGTCTCTCTCCCAGGAAAAGGCCCAGCGGTTTTCCAACCGGCATAGGACCATTGGTCCCCGGTTTAAGGTGGGTGATATGGTTTGGTTGTCATCAAAGAATATCTCTATGAAGGTGGCTTCTCCAAAGTTTAAACCTAGATTTATTGGACCTTACAAGATTTTGGAGATTCTTAATCCGGTCTCTTTTCAATTGGCTCTTCCTGTTACATTCAAGATCCATAACGTGTTTCATAAGTCTCTGGTAAAGAGGTTTGTTGAGCCAGTAGTTCCCGTGGTGGCACCTCCTGACCCTGTATTGGTTGAAGGTAATGTGGAATATGAGGTTGAGAAGATACTGGATTCTCGTCTGGCTAGACGGGGACTCCAGTATTTGGTTAAGTGGAAGGGTTATGGCCAGGAGGATAATTCTTGGGTCTCTGCATCCGATATTCATGCTGAAAGATTGGTTCGTGCTTTTCATCGGGCCCATCCTGATCGCCCTGGTGGCGTGGATGAGGGTTCGGTGACCCCTCCTCAAGGGGGAGGTACTGTTATGAGCTCATTTTCTCCTTCACCTTTGATGTCCGATGAACTCCCTCTGCTGGTGAAAGGAGGTAGTGAAATTGATTTGGATGGGAAAAACCTGTCATCTGAACAGGTGGAGTGTGATTGGACATCCGGAATCTCTGAGTGGATATAAGGCCGCCGACGCCCTGCTGGGTTGCTGGTGATCCTCTCTGCTCTGAGCTCTGGCCTCCAGTTTAGTCCTGTCAACTAAAGCTATGTTTTTGCTCTGCTATTGTTCCATGAGATTTTGTCTGGTTTACTTAGTGTTTGTGTTCAGCCAGCCCTGGTTGGGACTGGCTGAACTCCATTTTTGTCTTTGATCAGTTGATCTCTTTGCTCTGTTTTCAGAATATACCTGAGTGCTGATATAGTGATTTTGAAGTCTAGTGACTTCAGGGCCTTTTCTATCAGACGTGTTGGACATTATTTTTGGCAGGGTTTTTGCGTGATTGCAGACAGTTGCTTTTCTTTCCTGTCCTATCTAGTTAGTGAGGGCCCCATCGTTTGCTCAGCCTGTCTTTCTGTCTGTGTTTGTGTTTTCATCTGTTTTCACCGTCAATACATGTTGGGGGCTGTCTATTGCTTTGGGGTCTGCTCTGGGGCAGTTTAGATTTCCCCTTTCTTTCTTTAGGTTTATTTAGTTCTCCGGCTGTGAACGAGAGGTCTAGGACCACCGTAGGAACACCCCACGGCTACTGTTAGTTGTTGTGAATAGGATCAGGAGTCTGCAATCCGCTAGCTACCAACCTCTCCGGTTTTCTGGACTTAGCTTGTATTTTTGTTTTTTTCCTCCTCCGGTGACTCATTCATAACACAAGAGCATGCTGGATCTATGTTGACAATGTTGGTTTGATGTGTGTCAAAATATATATATTTCTACCCCTTCTGAATCTATGACTGTTGAATTGATTTGGTAAGCGTATTTTAATAGGGGTTTGGACAATTAAGACAGAGACGTAAAGTGTAGTTGCCAAATTTTTACTTTTGCCTTTTTTGGGGGTTTTCTTTAGTTTGTAAGGCAAACATATTCTTGCCCTATGAAAAACTTGGGCAATGGCCCAAATTGGCCTTTTGGCATATTTCAACATTGTTGTTAAAACAAAATTACAAACATATCCAACAACATACATACTGCAATAACAACATTGCAACTTTACACATTTGTAATCCAAAGTACAAAAGAGGAGTTATCCATCATCAAAATGAGCTACAAAAGATAATACTAACATTTATTCTGAAGGTTTTCAAATAATATTAATAAGCCACCATGACAGGCAAGGCTACCTTACGCGTTTATGACACATATTACATGTCTGAGCGTGATGTTCTTGAGGCTGTTTGCCTTGATTTTGGAATATAGTTAGCTGGCCTAAATTTTACTAAGTGAATATGGACAGCACGCCTTTTCTATGCATTATCAAGTGAGTAGTCTATTTTGATCCTTTGACTTTGCCAGTATAGCGCCGTGAAATATTGTCTTTTTTACAGACATGTAATATGTCTCAGAAACGCATAAGGTAGCCTTGGCTGTCATGGTGTCTTAATCATATGATTTGAAAACCGTCATAAGAAATGTTAGTATTATCTGTTTTAGCTCATTTTGATGATGGAGAAAACCTCTTTTTTACTTTGGATTGGGATTTTGAGCACCAGTTCAAACACACTGGACATCTCCTCCCATCAGACCGCTTAAGAACACTCATGTACAGTATGGGTTTACAATTTCCATGTTTTTAGCCACTTATAAATTGTGGAATGCTGGGGAAGGAGAAGGCGGAGGAGCAGCCTGTGCTTGCTGCTGACTACTTTGAGCAACATTGCCCTGTGTGGGTGCATACTGTTGCCCATGCTGTTGGTACTGACCTTCCTCCTGTGCTTGTTGGGGGTAGTGGCCATAGTAATACTGCTGAGGGGCATCTTGTTGGGGCGGGTAGGCCCGTGTCTCATACCCACTAATATAGCCATGTCGTCCCCAACCAGGTTGGGACCAGCCTCCAACACTGGGTGGGAAAAAGTGGCCATATTGGTGGGGTTGGCTAGAGCCAGAAATCTGTTGCTGCTGTTGGGAAGGTTGGGTAGGGGGAGGAAGGGGGTGAGGTGTACGCCCACGTATTAGAGGATGTTCAGACCCTGCTTGAGCAAGCATCTGTGTTGGTGGTCTCATGCGCATAAGATTTCTGGGGGAAAGCTGCCACCTCTCCAGATATTCGAAAAGCTCATATGGGGTATTGGGGGGGGGTGCTTGTATCAAGCAGGATCTGAAAACATCCCCGAATACGGAGCCTGACCTCACGGGAAAGGGCACGGAGATAAAGGGCCAGGCTACGTGCGTAGGCCTCCTCCCCATCATCTGTAGTGACTCGAGATAAATAATTTAGGACCCCTGTGTCCACATTGGTCCTGCTCTCTTGAACAGCGACCTGGCGCCTTCTTCGGCCTCGCCGGATGTAACAGCAGCCTGTGGGGAGCCCCGGATCTGGGCAGTTGGGCTGCTGCTCAAGTTGCCCTGCTCCTCCAGGATGGGTGATGGGGCAGCAGCAGACGGTCCTGGTGGTGTGGTTTGTTGGGCAGCCAATGTGTTCTCCTGTGATGACTCATCTTCACCCATGCTTCTTGTAGGGGGAGAAGATGGGCCAGCCACCTCATCCCCTACAGGATCAATTATGGGCTCTGTCTCTGAGCCCGTTCCTCAAGGTTGGATTGAGTTCTGTTAGGAAATAGAACAGAGGCAAAAATACATCAATATTTTTGGACCTGTAAAGTATCGGTGTAATGTGGTGTGAGGTACGTACTTACGGTCTCAGATCCAGAATTGGGGCGAGGAAGGAGAGGCGGTCATAATACACATATTTTCGTTTCACGTAGCCAGCATCCCCACTCCTGGACCGCTGCTGACGTTCCCAGCGGTATTGGTCCCGGATGCTTCGCCAGCGTTTCATCACATCTTCCACTGCAATGTGACAGGAAATATTATCAATTTCACATATTTGATCAGTCACATTTGCTACCAGTAGTCTAGGCATGTGGCCTTCTGGGCTGTGCGTTCTAGCCAGGCTGGCATATGTAATTGGCCCATCCAGGCCAGATACACAGGGTCAGAATAGTTTATGCATCAAGTAACTACACTTAATAACTTGGTTGGCTAAGAGGAAGAGGAGCTTGTGGCCTGGGCAAAATTATGGCAGTGTGAAACATGTGTCACATCAAAATCTACCCGCCTCATGAGGCAAAAAGGAGAAGGACAGGAAGGGGAGGGGGGCAGAATCTGTAATCATTTTTGTTTGTGAGGTAATTTAAATCATTTTTGGCCCTTATACTTACTCAGTTTCTGCTGCTCCTCACGTGGCCGATCACCAAAGTCATGGAACATCTGGCGACATATGCGCCTCCATGACGCCTCCTTTCTTGCCCGGTTGGCATAATTGGCATCCCTTTGTCCCAAAGTTCTGGCCGCTCCTGCACTAATACTATAAGCATCTCCACATTAAGGAAATATGGCGCCATGACGCTGCTTTACTGCGTGGAGGCGTACTTCCTGGATGTCTGGAGCGCTTTTTGAGCTCATTTGCATGTCTAGGCTTCCTGATGATGGATTGGCCCATTTCCTGTCACCAGCCAAAAGACCTGCGTATTTCTCGCAGGTCACATGTGTGGTCCGTGTGTAATCCGTATTTTTTGCGCACCCATAGACTTGCATTGGCGTATTACGGCCGTAGTATGCTGACAATCGCAGCATGCTGCGAGTGGCACGGAGCGTAGGATACGCCCGAGAAATATACAGCTGATGGGAGCAAACCCATAGAGAATCATTTGTCCGTGTCTAATGCGTGCTTTTAGCGCCTCTCACTCGTCCGTATTCCTCGCTAGTGTGACCCCGGCCTTAAAAAAACCCCAACATCATCCAAAATTCATCATGTACACCAGCTACACAAAAAATAAACATATTTGGTATTGTCACACTACTAACAGCCTGAACTAATAAAGCAATTATATTAGTTATCTGACATGATGGGTAAACACCCCCCCAAAACAAAAAAATGAAAATGCCAGAGTCGCGCTTTTTTTGTGAGTCACGATCCCCAAAAAGTAAAATAAAAAGCTATAAAACATAAAAAGTTTTCAAATTTTAAAATTTGTAAAATTAAAAAAAAAAATTAAATCTGTTACAAAAACAGACTACAAAAAAAAGTTCTGGCTCTTGGCAAGAAGGGGGGAGTTCTAAAAAAAAAAAGAAAAAGGAAAATATGGCAGTGGCTGGTTTTTCCTATATAAACATCGTAGGCAATGGAGCATCTTAGTGGAGTAAACGTGGCGGGACGACAGCGCCGAGCTGCTATTTTTCTACATTTGCTGCTCTTGGGGGTGACACAAGTCGAGGCTTCATCTCTGGTATTAGGGACAATTGTAGGTTTGAGCTCTGAGATGTACTGTTCCTTCTAACAACCACTCCCATCATCTCCCATGTAGATCTTGTTACTTGTCTTTATTGTGGTGAATCCATACGAAGGTAATAACAGACTTCACTGCACAGCCTGCCATTAACTTCTGGCTAAATATAGTCAGTTGTGGCTTATTTCTACACGTGGGCAACCACCAACATATGTGCTGTCAACTGAGCTGTGCTGGCTGCTCACACCCCCAATAAAAACATCCAAAGAGAAAAAATCCTAAACAGTGCAAGGGTCCCAACTATGACCCCAATACACGCTCCGGCCAGCGGAAGATGCACCTCGGCGGTTACTAAATGGAGTGGTGTCCATGCTTCCTTAATTGAAATTAAAGGGACTCTGTCACCAGATTTCTATTACCCCCATGTGATTTACGGCCAGAGAACCTGATTCCACCGATGTATCACTTATTGGGCTGCTTCTCATAGTTTTGATAAAATCCCTGTTGTATCTGCTGCAGATCTAGCAGTCTAAATGCTGAGCTCTGTATAATCTTGCCCACAGCACTGATTGAATGCTTTCTGCCTATGCACAGTGTGCCCAGAAAGTTGTTAATCAGTGGTGGGCTCTTTAGTGATAGACAGCGCCAGAATTAGCTTGCGATCCAGAAAATTCAGCGATAGAGCGGCACAAGTTTTTTTTTTAATGAATATTTTGAGCCTTTTTTTTTAAATTATGGCTTCGTAACCCTCTTACGAATCGCCCCGCTAAGCCAGTCCACTCATCATTCAGTCCAACCAATTAAAAAAATCAATGTAATACTTTAGGGCATTTTAAACCGTTTAGTCTATAAAGGACATAAATCCTCGCTAGTGGACTCACTGGTTATTAGAGTGGGGGTCCAGAGACCCCTATTCCTCATCACTGCACTAAAGACACCTCTACAGCGGCCCAGGAGGTCTTAGAATCATAGAATCGTAGAGTTGGAAGGGACCTCCTGGGCCATCTGGTCCAACCCCCTGCTCAAAGCAGGATTCGCTAAATCATCCCAGTCAGATGTCTGTCCAGCCTCTGTTTGAAGACTTCCATTGAAGGAGAACTCACCACTTCTCGTGGCAGCCTGTTCCACTCATTGATCACTCTAACTGTCAAAAAGTTTTTTCTAATATCTAATCTGTGTCTCCTCCCATTCAGTTTCATCCCATTGCTTCTAGTCTTTCCTTGTGCAAATGAGAATAAAGTTGATCCTTCTACAATGTGACAGCCCTTTAGATATTTGTAGACAGCTATTAAGTCTCCTCTCAGTCTTCTCTTTTGCAAACTAAACATTCCCAAATCCTGCAACCTTTCCTCATAAGACAGGGTTTGCAGACCGGTCACCATTCTGGTCGCTCTTTTCTGAACTTGCTCCAGTTTGTTGATGTCTTTTTTAAAATGTGGTGCCCAAAACTGGACACAATATTCCAGATGAGGTCTGACCAAAGAGGAGTAGAGGGAAATAATGACTTCACGTGATCTAGACTGTATGCTTCTGTTGATACATCCTAGAATTGCATTTGCCTTTTTTGCTGCTGCATCACACTGTTGACTCATATTCAGTCTGTGATCTATTAGTATACCCAAGTCTTTTTCACATGTGCTGTCACTTAGCCCTATTCCTCCCATTCTGTATATGCTTTTTTCATTTTTATTGCCCAGATGTAGTACTTTGCATTTCTCCCTGTTAAAAACCATTCTGTTAGTTGCTGCCCACTTCTCCAGTTTATTTAAATCTTTTTGAATCCTCTCTCTCTCTTCTCTAGTATTAGCTATCCCTCCTAGCTTTGTGTCATCAGCAAATTTAATCAGTTTACCCTCAATTCCTTCATCTAAATCGTTGATAAAGATGTTGAACAATACAGGACCTAGGACAGAGCCCTGTGGTACCCCACTTGAGACATTCTTCCAACTGGATGTGCAGCCATTTACGACCACTCTTTGGGTCCGATCACTAAGCCAGTTATGAATCCACCTAACAGTTGCCTTGTTCATTCCATACTTAGTCATTTTTTCAATAAGGATTGTATGAGAGACTTTGTCAAATGCTTTGCTGAAGTCAAGATATACTATATCTACAGCATTTCCTTGATCCACCCAATCAGTGATACCGTCATAGAAGGAAATTAAGTTAGTCTGACATGACTTATTAGTTACAAACCCATGCTGACTCTGTTTGATCACTTCATTCTTATCCAGGTACTGACATACATGTTGTTTAATAATTTGTTCAAAGATCTTTCCTGGTATAGAAGTCAGACTCACCGGCCTATAGTTGCCTGGGTCCACCTTCACATCTTCAATGATGGCTAATTTCTTTCATCGCTTTCTGGCTCTGTCTCCTCCATACTTGTCTCTGGTGTGAAGTGGGCGAGTATTCGGTGCTAGTCATGTAAGGCTGGGTTCACATCGCGTTATGGCCATGCGTTAACGCACCCATTGGCCGCCATTATGGTAGCGCATCCTAACGTGTGCCAAATTCGGCATGTGTTAGCGATGATGCGTTACTTTGTGACTCACCCTCGAACGCGGTCTACAGCGCTTTAGGGTGCATTAGGTCTAATTATGCACAGCAAACGGACGCGTTCGCTGTGCATAGACCTGTATGGGTAACGCATGGTAACGCATGGTAACAAAATGCTACCATGCGTTAGCGCATATGTTAGCGCGAGGGGTTAAAAAGATGTCAAAAAAGACACCATCGTTAGCACATCCATTAAACGGATGCCCCTAACGCAATGTGGGCACCTAGCCTAAACTACATATCCCTCAACCCCCTGCTTCTTCCCCAGGCTCCCTGTTCTCTCCTATGCACAGATAACATTACTGCCAAGCATTAAATTCTGCCGAAATCTTGTCTTTCCTCTCACTCTCATCCCTCCGCTTTCTAATCCTCCATTTCTGTATATGTGCTATACAAATTCCCTCTGTGCGTCCTCTCCTGGCTCTAGGTTGCCCATAGTAACCAATCACAGAGCAGCTTTCATTTTTCCAGAGCTGTTTAAAATATGAAAGTTGTGCTCTGATTGGTCTGATTGTTGCTATGAACAACAGAGCCAGTTTCTCCTTTAGGCCGGGGTCACACTTGCGAGTACAATGCGAGAAACTCGCCTCAGTACCCGGCACTCGCGACCGGAGTGTGTGGCTGCATGTCTTTCTATGGTGCTGAACGCTTCAGTCAGAACCGCTGGCGGAAGCATCGGGTGTTGATGCGAGAGACTCGTTCGAGTTTCTCGCATTGTACTCGAAAGCGTGACCCCGGCCTAACACTGTGTAGTAATGGCCTGGCTGTCCGTTATTGCAAATATGGCCAGATATAAACGTTTTTGCTAGGAAAAACCATTGCTGGGTTATTGACTCGTGCTCCTGCGCTTTGTCTGCTGGGGGGAGGATCACTGTTCCTCCTGTGACCGCAGTAGGCACCCGGTGTCCATGTCCACCCCATACAGTGGGGGCGCTGCGTCACTGCAAAATAAGAGGATACCCGCTATAAAAGTATAGCCGGTATCTACTGAACATGTGCGACCAGTCATGAGAGAACAACACGGACGTATCCATGGGCAACCATGTAAACAAGACCCTCTGACATGATGGTTTACAGGGGGGCGATATGCTGGGCGCAACCAAATCAGGGACTGTCCCGCCGTATCCGGGACGGATGGGACCTCTGGATTTATTTTCTATTCATTCATTCATTCATTCATTCATTCATTCATAGTTACAGCAGCCATGTTTTGCAAACCAAAAAAACCCAACCACATGAACAGCCACATAGACTACAACCGGGAAGTGTTCTGCACATGATTCACGGATAGCGCCCCGCACTCATGATTGGTGGCTATGCTGTAAATTGAACATAAAAAATACCCTTTAAACATTTGAAGTGATGACCCTAATTGATAGCAGCTTCATCCATGTACAGTACCGTCATCAGGCCATAGATTGGTATGGGAGTATATTTAAAGGGAACCTGTCACCCCCGAGGGCGTTTTTAAGTAAAAGAGCCACCTTCAGCAGCACTAAGGCTGCATTCTGTGAAGGTGGCTCTTATGTTTCTTATCCCTAGGAACGCTAAAATACAGACTTTTATAAATTGCCCGCCATACCTCTATTGTGTCCCGAAGGTAGGTTTTCTCCCTCTGTGTCAACCGCCTCAGAGCCGTCAATCATCTCCCTCTTGCGTCGGCCTCCTGTGTTCCTGTTACATGCCCGGCGCCTGCACTCTGCCATTCGTCAGGCATGCGCCGTGCGCGCTGCCCGGGAACTTACATCAGACGATGATGTAATGCTCTTGCGCCTGCGTGGAGCGGAGGCCACAGATCCCGCCCCGCAGTGTATTATGAAGTATTCACACTGCGGGGCTGGGAATCTGGCGCCTGCGCAGCGAGGATCTCTGCACCTGTCCCCATCTCCCTCCTCCTCTTTCCTCCACCGTAGTACTTGGCACTCGGCAGAATCTTAGTGATGCTGTTTTGCCAAACTGCCGCTGCCGCTGTAGCACATATGGTGCAGAAGAGTAAAATGTCATTCTGTAATGATAGCAACATTACCGTGCAATAAATAGTGTAATATATACAGGAGGAGGAGGATGATGAGACTAGTGTAATATTTACAGGAGGTGGAGGATGAGGAGAGTAGTGTAATATATACAGGAGGTGGAGGATGGTGGTGTAATATATACAGGAGGCGGAGGATGATGAGAGTAGTGTAATATATACAGGAGGCGGAGGATGATGAGAGTAGTGTAATATATACAGGAGGAGGAGGATGATGACAGTAGTGTAATATATACAGGAGGTGGAGGATGAGGAGAGTAGTGTAATATATACAGGAGGAGGAGGATGAGGAGAGTAGTGTAATATATACAGGAGGTGGAGGATGAGGAGAGTAGTGTAATATATACAGGAGGCGGAGGATGATGAGAGTAGTGTAATATATACAGGAGGTGGAGGATGATGAGAGTAGTGTAATATATACAGGAGGCGGAGGATGATGAGAGTAGTGTAATATATACAGGAGGTGGAGGATGATGAGTGTAGTGTAATATATACAGGAGGTGGAGGATGATGAGAGTAGTTTAATATATACAGGAGGAGGAGGATGAGGAGAGTAGTGTAATATATACAGGAGGCGGAGGATGAGGAGAGTAGTGTAATATATACAGGAGGCGGAGGATGATGAGAGTAGTGTAATATATACAGGAGGCGGAGGATGATTACAGTAGTGTAATATATACAGGAGGTGGAGGATGATGAGTGTAGTGTAATATATACAGGAGGTGGAGGATGAGGAGAGTAGTGTAATATATACAGGAGGTGGAGGATGTGGAGAGTAGTGTAATATATACAGGAGGTGGAGGATGAGGAGAGTAGTGTAATATATACAGGTGGCGGAGGATGATGAGAGTAGTGTAATATATACAGGAGGCGGAGGATGATGAGAGCAGTGTAATATATACAGGAGGCGGAGGATGATGAGAGTAGTGTAATATATACAGGAGGTGGAGGATGAGGAGAGTAGTGTAATATATACAGGAGGAGGAGGATGAGGAGAGTAGTGTAATATATACAGGAGGTGGAGGATGAGGAGAGTAGTGTAATATCTACAGGAGGCGGAGGATGATGAGAGTAGTGTAATATATATACAGGAGGCGGAGGATGATTACAATAGTGTAATATATACAGGAGGTGGAGGATGATGAGTGTAGTGTAATAATTACAGGAGGTGGAGGATGAGGAGAGTAGTGTAATATATACAGGAGGCGGAGGATGATGAGAGTAGTGTAATATATACAGGAGGCGGAGGATGAGGAGAGTAGTGTAATATATACAGGAGGCGGAGGATGATGAGAGTAGTGTAATATATACAGGAGGCGGAGGATGATTGCAGTAGTGTAATATATACAGGAGGTGGAGGATGATGAGTGTAGTGTAATATTTACAGGAGGTGGAGGATGAGGAGAGTAGTGTAATATATACAGGAGGCGGAGGATGAGGAGAGTAGTGTAATATATACAGGAGGAGGAGGAGGAGAGTAGTGTAATATATACATTAGGTGGAGGATGAGGAGAGTAGTGTAATATATACAGGAGGTGGAGGATGATGAGAGTAGTGTAATATATACAGGAGGCGGAGGATGATTACAGCAGTGTAATATATACAGGAGGCGGAGGATGAGGAGAGTAGTGTAATATATACAGGAGGTGGAGGATGATGAGTGTAGTGTAATATTTACAGGAGGTGGAGGATGAGGAGAGTAGTGTAATATATACAGGAGGTGGAGGATGAGGAGAGTAGTGTAATATATACAGGAGGCGGAGGATGAGGAGATTAGTGTAATATATACAGGAGGCGGAGGATGATGAGAGTAGTGTAATATATACAGGAGGCGGAGGATGATTAGAGTAGTGTAATATATACAGGAGGTGGAGGATGATGAGTGTAGTGTAATATTTACAGGAGGTGGAGGATGAGGAGAGTAGTGTAATAAATACAGGAGGCGGAGGATGATGAGTGTAGTGTAATATTTACAGGAGGCGGAGGATGATGAATGAAGTGTAATATATACAGGAGGCGGAGGATGATGAGTGTAGTGTAATATTTACAGGAGGCGGAGGATGATGAGTGTAGTGTAATATATACAGGAGGTGGAGGATGAGGAGAGAAGTGTAATATATACAGGAGGTGGAGGATGAGGAGAGTAGTGTAATATATATACAGGAGGAGGACGATGAGGAGAGTAGTGTAATATATACAGGAGGAGGAGGATGAGGAGAGTAGTGTAATATTTACAGGAGGAGGAGGATGTGGAGAGTAGTGTAATATATACAGGAGGTGGAGCATGAGGAGAGTAGTGTAATATATACAGGAGTAGGAGGATGAGGAGAGTAGTGCAATATATACAGGAGGAAGAGGATGAAGAGAGTAGTGTAATATATACAGGAGGTGGAGGATGAGGAGAGTAGTGTAATATATACAGGAGGTGGAGGATGAGGAGAGTAGTGTAATATATACAGGAGGCGGAGGATGAGGAGAGTAGTGTAATATATACAGGAGGTGGAGGATGAGGAGAGTAGTGTAATATATACAGGAGGAGGAGGATGAGGAGAGTAGTGTAATATATACAGGAGGCGGAGGATGATGAGAGTAGTGAAATATATACAGGAGGCGGAGGATGATGAGAGTAGTGTAATATATACAGGAGGTGGAGGATGAGGAGAGTAGTGTAATATATACAGGAGGAGGAGGATGAGGAGAGTAGTGTAATATATACAGGAGGTGGAGGATGAGGAGAGTAGTTTAATATATACAGGAGGCGGAGGATGATGAGAGTAGTGTAATATATACAGGAGGCGGAGGATGATTACAGTAGTGTAATATATACAGGAGGTGGAGGATGATGAGTGTAGTGTAATATTTACAGGAGGTGGAGGATGAGGAGAGTAGTGTAATATATACAGGAGGCGGAGGATGATGAGAGTAGTGTAATATATACAGGAGGCGGAGGATGAGGAGAGTAGTGTAATATATACAGGAGGCGGAGGATGATGAGAGTAGTGTAATATATACAGGAGGCGGAGGATGATTACAGTAGTGTAATATATACAGGAGGTGGAGGATGATGAGTGTAGTGTAATATTTACAGGAGGTGGAGGATGAGGAGAGTAGTGTAATATATACAGGAGGCGGAGGATGAGGAGAGTAGTGTAATATATACAGGAGGCGGAGGATGATTACAGTAGTGTAATATATACAGGAGGTGGAGGATGAGGAGAGTAGTGTAATATATACAGGACGTGGAGGATGAGGAGAGTAGTGTAATATATACAGGAGGTGGAGGATGATGAGTGTAGTGTAATATATACATTAGGTGAAGGATGTGGAGAGTAGTGTAATATATACAGGAGGCGGAGGATGAGGAGAGTAGTGTAATATATACAGGAGGCAGAGGATGATTACAGTAGTGTAATATATACAGGAGGTGGAGGATGATGAGTGTAGTGTAATATATACAGGAGGTGGAGGATGAGGAGAGTAGTGTAATATTTACAGGAGGCGGAGGATGATGAATGAAGTGTAATATATACAGGAGGTGGAGGATGATGAGTGTAGTGTAATATTTACAGGAGGTGGAGGATGAGGAGAGTAGTGTAATAAATACAGGAGGCGGAGGATGATGAGAGTAGTGTAATATTTACAGGAGGCGGAGGATGATGAATGAAGTGTAATATATACAGGAGGTGGAGGATGATGAGTGTAGTGTAATATTTACAGGAGGTGGAGGATGATGAGTGTAGTGTAATATATACAGGAGGTGGAGGATGAGGAGAGTAGTGTAATATATACAGGAGGCGGAGGATGAGGAGAGTAGTGTAATATATACAGGAGGAGGAGGAGGAGAGTAGTGTAATATATACATTAGGTGGAGGATGAGGAGAGTAGTGTAATATATACAGGAGGTGGAGGATGATGAGAGTAGTGTAATATATACAGGAGGCGGAGGATGATTACAGTAGTGTAATATATACAGGAGGTGGAGGATGATGAGTGTAGTGTAATATTTACAGGAGGTGTAGGATGAGGAGAGTAGTGTAATATATACAGGAGGTGGAGGATGAGGAGAGTAGTGTAATATATACAGGAGGCGGAGGATGAGGAGATTAGTGTAATATATACAGGAGGCGGAGGATGATGAGAGTAGTGTAATATATACAGGAGGCGGAGGATGATTAGAGTAGTGTAATATATACAGGAGGTGGAGGATGATGAGTGTAGTGTAATATTTACAGGAGGTGGAGGATGAGGAGAGTAGTGTAATAAATACAGGAGGCGGAGGATGATGAGTGTAGTGTAATATTTACAGGAGGCGGAGGATGATGAATGAAGTGTAATATATACAGGAGGCGGAGGATGATGAGTGTAGTATAATATTTACAGGAGGCGGAGGATGAGGAGGGTAGTGTAATATATACAGGAGGTGGAGGATGATGAGTGTAGTGTAATATATACAGGAGGCGGAGGATGATGAGTGTAGTGTAATATATACAGGAGGCGGAGGATGATGAGTGTAGTGTAATATATACAGGAGGTGGAGGATTAGGAGAGAAGTGTAATATATACAGGAGGTGGAGGATGAGGAGAGTAGTGTAATATATACAGGAGGAGGAGGATGAGGAGAGTAGTGTAATATATACAGGAGGAGGAGGATGAGGAGAGTAGTGTAATATTTACAGGAGGAGGAGGATGTGGAGAGTAGTGTAATATATACAGGAGGTGGAGCATGAGGAGAGTAGTGTAATATATACAGGAGTAGGAGGATGAGGAGAGTAGTGCAATATATACAGGAGGTGGAGGATGAGGAGAGTAGTGTAATATATACAGGAGGAGGAGGAGAGTAGTGTAATATATACAGGAGGAAGAGGATGAAGAGAGTAGTGTAATATATACAGGAGGTGGAGGATGAGGAGAGTAGTGTAATATATACAGGAGGTGGAGGATGATGAGAGTAGTGTAATATATACAGGAGGTGAAGGATGAGGAGAGTAGTGTAATATATACAGGAGGTGGAGGATGAGGAGAGTAGTGTAATATATACAGGAGGAGGAGGATGAGGAGAGTAGTGTAATATATACAGGAGGCGGAGGATGATGAGAGTAGTGTAATATTTACAGGAGGTGGAGGATGAGGAGAGTAGTGTAATATATACAGGAGGAGGAGGATGAGGAGAGTAGTGTAATATATACAGGAGGAGGAGGATGAGGAGAGTAGTGTAATATATACAGGAGGCGGAGGATGATGAGTGTAGTGTAATATTTACAGGAGGTGGAGGATGAGGAGAGTAGTGTAATATATACAGGAGGTGGAGGATGAGGAGAGTAGTGTAATATATACAGGAGGCGGAGGATGAGGAGAGTAGTGTAATATATACAGGAGGCGGAGGATGATTAGAGTAGTGTAATATATACAGGAGGTGGAGGATGATGAGTGTAGTGTAATATTTACAGGAGGTGGAGGATGAGGAGAGTAGTGTAATAAATACAGGAGGCGGAGGATGATGAGAGTAGTGTAATATATACAGGAGGCGGAGGATGATGAGTGTAGTGTAATATATACAGGAGGAGGAGGATGATGAGTGTAGTGTAATATATACAGGAGGTGGAGGATTAGGAGAGAAGTGTAATATATACAGGAGGTGGAGGATGAGGAGAGTAGTGTAATATATACAGGAGGAGGAGGATGAGGAGAGTAGTGTAATATATACAGGAGGAGGAGGATGAGGAGAGTAGTGTAATATTTACAGGAGGAGGAGGATGTGGAGAGTAGTGTAATATATACAGGAGGTGGAGCATGAGGAGAGTAGTGTAATATATACAGGAGTAGGAGGATGAGGAGAGTAGTGCAATATATACAGGAGGTGGAGGATGAGGAGAGTAGTGTAATATATACAGGAGGAGGAGGAGAGTAGTGTAATATATACAGGAGGAAGAGGATGAAGAGAGTAGTGTAATATATACAGGAGGTGGAGGATGAGGAGAGTAGTGTAATATATACAGGAGGTGGAGGATGATGAGAGTAGTGTAATATATACAGGAGGTGAAGGATGAGGAGAGTAGTGTAATATATACAGGAGGTGGAGGATGAGGAGAGTAGTGTAATATATACAGGAGGAGGAGGATGAGGAGAGTAGTGTAATATATACAGGAGGCGGAGGATGATGAGAGTAGTGTAATATTTACAGGAGGTGGAGGATGAGGAGAGTAGTGTAATATATACAGGAGGAGGAGGATGAGGAGAGTAGTGTAATATATACAGGAGGAGGAGGATGAGGAGAGTAGTGTAATATATACAGGAGGCGGAGGATGATGAGTGTAGTGTAATATTTACAGGAGGTGGAGGATGAGGAGAGTAGTGTAATATATACAGGAGGTGGAGGATGAGGAGAGTAGTGTAATATATACAGGAGGCGGAGGATGAGGAGAGTAGTGTAATATATACAGGAGGCGGAGGATGATTAGAGTAGTGTAATATATACAGGAGGTGGAGGATGATGAGTGTAGTGTAATATTTACAGGAGGTGGAGGATGAGGAGAGTAGTGTAATAAATACAGGAGGCGGAGGATGATGAGAGTAGTGTAATATTTACAGGAGGCGGAGGATGATGAATGAAGTGTAATATATACAGGAGGCGGAGGATGATGAGTGTAGTGTAATATTTACAGGAGGCGGAGGATGAGGAGAGTAGTGTAATATATACAGGAGGTGGAGGATGATGAGTGTAGTGTAATATATACAGGAGGCGGAGGATGATGAGTGTAGTGTAATATATACAGGAGGTGGAGGATGAGGAGAGAAGTGTAATATATACAGGAGGTGGAGGATGAGGAGAGTAGTGTAATATATACAGGAGGAGGAGGATGAGGAGAGTAGTGTAATATATACAGGAGGAGGAGGATGAGGAGAGTAGTGTAATATTTGCAGGAGGAGGAGGATGTGGAGAGTAGTGTAATATATACAGGAGGTGGAGCATGAGGGGAGTAGTGTAATATATACAGGAGTAGGAGGATGAGGAGAGTAGTGCAATATATACAGGAGGTGGAGGATGAGGAGAGTAGTGTAATATATACAGGAGGAGGAGGAGAGTAGTGTAATATATACAGGAGGAGGAGGATGAAGAGAGTAGTGTAATATATACAGGAGGTGGAGGATGAGGAGAGTAGTGTAATATATACAGGAGGAGGAGGATGTGGAGAGTAGTGTAATATATACAGGAGGTGGAGGATGAGGGGAGTAGTGTAATATTTACAGGAGGTGGAGGATGTGGAGAGTAGTGTAATATATACAGGAGGTGGAGGATGTGGAGAGTAGTGTAATATATATAGGAGGTGGAGGATGAGGAGAGTAGTGTAATATATAAAGGAGGAGGAGGAGAGTAGTGTAATATATACAGGAGGCGGAGGATGAAGAGAGTAGTGTAATATATACAGGAGGTGGAGGATGAGGAGAGTAGTGTAATATATACAGGAGGAGGAGGATGATGAGAGTAGTGTAATATATACAGGACGAGGAGGATGAGGAGAGTAGTGTAATATATACAGGAGGAGGAGGATGAGGAGAGTAGTGTAATATTTACAGGAGGTGGAGGATGTGGAGAGTAGTGTAATATTTACAGGAGGTGGAGGATGTGGAGAGTAGTGTAATATATACAGGAGGTGGAGGATTAGGAGAGTAGTGTAATATATACAGGAGGAGGATGATGAGGAGAGTAGTGTAATATTTACAGGAAGTGGAGGATGTGGAGAGTAGTGTAATATATACAGGAGGAGGAGGATGAGGAGAGTAGTGTAATATATACATTAGGTGGAGGATGTGGAGAGTAGTGTAATATATACAGGAGGTGGAGGATGAGGAGAGTAGTGTAATATATACAGGAGGAGGATGAGGAGAGTAGTGTAATATTTACAGGAGGTGGAGGATGAGGAAAGTTGTGTAATATATACAGGAGGTGGAGGATGTGGAGAGTAGTGTAATATATACAGGAGTTGGAGGATGAGGAGAGTAGTGTAATATATACAGGAGGTGGAGGATGGGGGGAGTGTTGTAATATATACAGGAGGAGGAGTATGAGGAGAGTAGTGTAATATATACAGGAGGCGGAGGATGAGGAGAGTAGTGTAATATATACAGGAGGAGGAGGATGGGGGGAGTAGTGTAATATATACAGGAGGTGGAGCATGAGGAGAGTAGTGTAATATATACAGGAGGAGGAGGATGAGGAGAGTAGTGTAATATATACTGGAGGAGGAGGATGAGGAGAGTAGTGTAATATATACAGGAGGTGGAGGATGAGGAGAGTAGTGTAATATATACAGGAGGAGGAGGATGAGGAGAGTAGTGTAATATATACAGGAGGTGGAGGATGAGGAGAGTAGTATAATATTTACAGGAGGAGGAGGATGAGGAGAGTTGTGTAATATTTACAGGAGGTGGAGGATGTGGAGAGTAGTGTAATACATACAGGAGGTGGAGGATGAGGAGAGTAGTGTAATATATACAGGAGGAGGAGGAGAGTAGTGTAATATATACAGGAGGCGGAGGATGATGAGAGTAGTGTAATATATACAGGAGGTGGAGGATGAGGAGAGTAGTGTAATATATACAGGAGGCGGAGGATGATGAGAGTAGTGTAATATATACAGGAGGTGGAGGATGAGGAGAGTAGTGTAATATATACAGGAGGAGGAGGATGATGAGAGTAGTGTAATATATACAGGAGGAGGAGGATGAGGAGAGTAGTGTAATATATACAGGAGGAGGAGGATGATGAGAGTAGTGTAATATATACAGGAGGTGGAGGATGAGGAGAGTAGTGTAATATATACAGGAGGAGGAGGATGAGGAGAGTAGTGTAATATTTACAGGAGGTGGAGGATGTGGAGAATAGTGTAATATTTACAGGAGGAGGAGGATGAGGAGAGTAGTGTAATATATACAGGAGGAGGAGGATGAGGAGAGTAGTGTAATATATACAGGAGGTGGAGGATGAGGAGAGTAGTGTAATATATACAGGAGGAGGAGGATGAGGAGAGTAGTGTAATATATACAGGAGGAGGAGGATGAGGAGAGTAGTGTAATATATACAGGAGGAGGAGGATGAGGAGAGTAGTGTAATATTTACAGAATGTGGAGGATGTGGAGAGTAGTGTAATATTTACAGGAGGTGGAGGATGTGGAGAGTAGTGTAATATATACAGGAGGAGGATGATGAGGAGAGTAGTGTAATATTTACAGGAAGTGGAGGATGTGGAGAGTAGTGTAATATATACAGGAGGAGGAGGATGAGGAGAGTCGTGTAATATATACATTAGGTGGAGGATGTGGAGAGTAGTGTAATATATACAGGAGGTGGAGGATGAGGAGAGTAGTGTAATATATACAGGAGGAGGAGGATGAGGAGAGTAGTGTAATATTTACAGGAGGTGGAGGATGTGGAAAGTAGTGTAATATATACAGGAGGTGGAGGATGTGGAGAGTAGTGTAATATATACAGGAGGTGGAGGATGAGGAGAGTAGTGTAATATTTACAGGAGGTGGAGGATGTGGAAAGTAGTGTAATATATACAGGAGGTGGAGGATGTGGAGAGTAGTGTAATATATACAGGAGGTGGAGGATGAGGAGAGTAGTGTAATATATACAGGAGGTGGAGGATGAGGAGAGTAGTGTAATATATACAGGAGGAGGAGGATGAGGAGAGTAGTGTAATATATACAGGAGGAGGAGGATGAGGAGAGTAGTGTAATATATACAGGAGGCGGAGGATGATGAGTGTAGTGTAATATTTACAGAAGGTGGAGGATGAGGAGAGTAGTGTAATATATACAGGAGGTGGAGGATGAGGAGAGTAGTGTAATATATACAGGAGGCGGAGGATGAGGAGAGTAGTGTAATATATACAGGAGGCGGAGGATGATTAGAGTAGTGTAATATATACAGGAGGTGGAGGATGATGAGTGTAGTGTAATATTTACAGGAGGTGGAGGATGAGGAGAGTAGTGTAATATATACAGGAGGTGGAGGATGAGGAGAGTAGTGTAATATATACAGGAGGCGGAGGATGAGGAGAGTAGTGTAATATATACAGGAGGCGGAGGATGATTAGAGTAGTGTAATATATACAGGAGGTGGAGGATGATGAGTGTAGTGTAATATTTACAGGAGGTGGAGGATGAGGAGAGTAGTGTAATAAATACAGGAGGCGGAGGATGATGAGAGTAGTGTAATATTTACAGGAGGCGGAGGATGATGAATGAAGTGTAATATATACAGGAGGCGGAGGATGATGAGTGTAGTGTAATATTTACAGGAGGCGGAGGATGAGGAGAGTAGTGTAATATATACAGGAGGTGGAGGATGATGAGTATAGTGTAATATATACAGGAGGCGGAGGATGATGAGTGTAGTGTAATATATACAGGAGGTGGAGGATGAGGAGAGAAGTGTAATATATACAGGAGGTGGAGGATGAGGAGAGTAGTGTAATATATACAGGAGGAGGAGGATGAGGAGAGTAGTGTAATATATACAGGAGGAGGAGGATGAGGAGAGTAGTGTAATATTTGCAGGAGGAGGAGGATGTGGAGAGTAGTGTAATATATACAGGAGGTGGAGCATGAGGGGAGTAGTGTAATATATACAGGAGTAGGAGGATGAGGAGAGTAGTGCAATATATACAGGAGGTGGAGGATGAGGAGAGTAGTGTAATATATACAGGAGGAGGAGGAGAGTAGTGTAATATATACAGGAGGAGGAGGATGAAGAGAGTAGTGTAATATATACAGGAGGTGGAGGATGAGGAGAGTAGTGTAATATATACAGGAGGAGGAGGATGTGGAGAGTAGTGTAATATATACAGGAGGTGGAGGATGAGGGGAGTAGTGTAATATTTACAGGAGGTGGAGGATGTGGAGAGTAGTGTAATATATACAGGAGGTGGAGGATGTGGAGAGTAGTGTAATATATATAGGAGGTGGAGGATGAGGAGAGTAGTGTAATATATAAAGGAGGAGGAGGAGAGTAGTGTAATATATACAGGAGGCGGAGGATGAAGAGAGTAGTGTAATATATACAGGAGGTGGAGGATGAGGAGAGTAGTGTAATATATACAGGAGGAGGAGGATGATGAGAGTAGTGTAATATATACAGGACGAGGAGGATGAGGAGAGTAGTGTAATATATACAGGAGGAGGAGGATGAGGAGAGTAGTGTAATATTTACAGGAGGTGGAGGATGTGGAGAGTAGTGTAATATTTACAGGAGGTGGAGGATGTGGAGAGTAGTGTAATATATACAGGAGGCGGAGGATGATTAGAGTAGTGTAATATATACAGGAGGTGGAGGATGATGAGTGTAGTGTAATATTTACAGGAGGTGGAGGATGAGGAGAGTAGTGTAATAAATACAGGAGGCGGAGGATGATGAGAGTAGTGTAATATATACAGGAGGCGGAGGATGATGAGTGTAGTGTAATATATACAGGAGGAGGAGGATGATGAGTGTAGTGTAATATATACAGGAGGTGGAGGATTAGGAGAGAAGTGTAATATATACAGGAGGTGGAGGATGAGGAGAGTAGTGTAATATATACAGGAGGAGGAGGATGAGGAGAGTAGTGTAATATATACAGGAGGAGGAGGATGAGGAGAGTAGTGTAATATTTACAGGAGGAGGAGGATGTGGAGAGTAGTGTAATATATACAGGAGGTGGAGCATGAGGAGAGTAGTGTAATATATACAGGAGTAGGAGGATGAGGAGAGTAGTGCAATATATACAGGAGGTGGAGGATGAGGAGAGTAGTGTAATATATACAGGAGGAGGAGGAGAGTAGTGTAATATATACAGGAGGAAGAGGATGAAGAGAGTAGTGTAATATATACAGGAGGTGGAGGATGAGGAGAGTAGTGTAATATATACAGGAGGTGGAGGATGATGAGAGTAGTGTAATATATACAGGAGGTGAAGGATGAGGAGAGTAGTGTAATATATACAGGAGGTGGAGGATGAGGAGAGTAGTGTAATATATACAGGAGGAGGAGGATGAGGAGAGTAGTGTAATATATACAGGAGGCGGAGGATGATGAGAGTAGTGTAATATTTACAGGAGGTGGAGGATGAGGAGAGTAGTGTAATATATACAGGAGGAGGAGGATGAGGAGAGTAGTGTAATATATACAGGAGGAGGAGGATGAGGAGAGTAGTGTAATATATACAGGAGGCGGAGGATGATGAGAGTAGTGTAATATTTACAGGAGGTGGAGGATGAGGAGAGTAGTGTAATATATACAGGAGGTGGAGGATGAGGAGAGTAGTGTAATATATACAGGAGGCGGAGGATGAGGAGAGTAGTGTAATATATACAGGAGGCGGAGGATGATTAGAGTAGTGTAATATATACAGGAGGTGGAGGATGATGAGTGTAGTGTAATATTTACAGGAGGTGGAGGATGAGGAGAGTAGTGTAATAAATACAGGAGGCGGAGGATGATGAGAGTAGTGTAATATTTACAGGAGGCGGAGGATGATGAATGAAGTGTAATATATACAGGAGGCGGAGGATGATGAGTGTAGTGTAATATTTACAGGAGGCGGAGGATGAGGAGAGTAGTGTAATATATACAGGAGGTGGAGGATGATGAGTGTAGTGTAATATATACAGGAGGCGGAGGATGATGAGTGTAGTGTAATATATACAGGAGGTGGAGGATGAGGAGAGAAGTGTAATATATACAGGAGGTGGAGGATGAGGAGAGTAGTGTAATATATACAGGAGGAGGAGGATGAGGAGAGTAGTGTAATATATACAGGAGGAGGAGGATGAGGAGAGTAGTGTAATATTTGCAGGAGGAGGAGGATGTGGAGAGTAGTGTAATATATACAGGAGGTGGAGCATGAGGGGAGTAGTGTAATATATACAGGAGTAGGAGGATGAGGAGAGTAGTGCAATATATACAGGAGGTGGAGGATGAGGAGAGTAGTGTAATATATACAGGAGGAGGAGGAGAGTAGTGTAATATATACAGGAGGAGGAGGATGAAGAGAGTAGTGTAATATATACAGGAGGTGGAGGATGAGGAGAGTAGTGTAATATATACAGGAGGAGGAGGATGTGGAGAGTAGTGTAATATATACAGGAGGTGGAGGATGAGGGGAGTAGTGTAATATTTACAGGAGGTGGAGGATGTGGAGAGTAGTGTAATATATACAGGAGGTGGAGGATGTGGAGAGTAGTGTAATATATATAGGAGGTGGAGGATGAGGAGAGTAGTGTAATATATAAAGGAGGAGGAGGAGAGTAGTGTAATATATACAGGAGGCGGAGGATGAAGAGAGTAGTGTAATATATACAGGAGGTGGAGGATGAGGAGAGTAGTGTAATATATACAGGAGGAGGAGGATGATGAGAGTAGTGTAATATATACAGGACGAGGAGGATGAGGAGAGTAGTGTAATATATACAGGAGGAGGAGGATGAGGAGAGTAGTGTAATATTTACAGGAGGTGGAGGATGTGGAGAGTAGTGTAATATTTACAGGAGGTGGAGGATGTGGAGAGTAGTGTAATATATACAGGAGGTGGAGGATTAGGAGAGTAGTGTAATATATACAGGAGGAGGATGATGAGGAGAGTAGTGTAATATTTACAGGAAGTGGAGGATGTGGAGAGTAGTGTAATATATACAGGAGGAGGAGGATGAGGAGAGTAGTGTAATATATACATTAGGTGGAGGATGTGGAGAGTAGTGTAATATATACAGGAGGTGGAGGATGAGGAGAGTAGTGTAATATATACAGGAGGAGGAGGATGAGGAGAGTAGTGTAATATATACAGGAGGAGGAGGATGAGGAGAGTAGTGTAATATATACATTAGGTGGAGGATGTGGAGAGTAGTGTAATATATACAGGAGGTGGAGGATGAGGAGAGTAGTGTAATATATACAGGAGGAGGAGGATGAGGAGAGTAGTGTAATATTTACAGGAGGTGGAGGATGAGGAAAGTTGTGTAATATATACAGGAGGTGGAGGATGTGGAGAGTAGTGTAATATATACAGGAGTTGGAGGATGAGGAGAGTAGTGTAATATATACAGGAGGTGGAGGATGAGGAAAGTTGTGTAATATATACAGGAGGTGGAGGATGGGGGGAGTGTTGTAATATATACAGGAGGAGGAGTATGAGGAGAGTAGTGTAATATATACAGGAGGCGGAGGATGAGGAGAGTAGTGTAATATATACAGGAGGTGGAGGATGGGGGGAGTAGTGTAATATATACAGGAGGAGGATGAGGAGAGTAGTGTAATATATACTGGAGGAGGAGGATGAGGAGAGTAGTGTAATATATACAGGAGGCGGAGGATGAGGAGAGTAGTGTAATATATACAGGAGGAGGAGGATGGGGGGAGTAGTGTAATATATACAGGAGTTGGAGGATGAGGAGAGTAGTGTAATATTTACAGGAGGTGGAGGATGAGGAAAGTTGTGTAATATATACAGGAGGTGGAGGATGGGGGGAGTGTTGTAATATATACAGGAGGAGGAGTATGAGGAGAGTAGTGTAATATATACAGGAGGCGGAGGATGAGGAGAGTAGTGTAATATATACAGGAGGAGGAGGATGGGGGGAGTAGTGTAATATATACAGGAGGTGGAGCATGAGGAGAGTAGTGTAATATATACAGGAGGAGGAGGATGAGGAGAGTAGTGTAATATATACTGGAGGAGGAGGATGAGGAGAGTAGTGTAATATATACAGGAGGTGGAGGATGAGGAGAGTAGTGTAATATATACAGGAGGAGGAGGATGAGGAGAGTAGTGTAATATATACAGGAGGTGGAGGATGAGGAGAGTAGTGTAATATTTACAGGAGGAGGAGGATGAGGAGAGTTGTGTAATATTTACAGGAGGTGGAGGATGTGGAGAGTAGTGTAATACATACAGGAGGTGGAGGATGAGGAGAGTAGTGTAATATATACAGGAGGAGGAGGAGAGTAGTGTAATATATACAGGAGGCGGAGGATGATGAGAGTAGTGTAATATATACAGGAGGTGGAGGATGAGGAGAGTAGTGTAATATATACAGGAGGCGGAGGATGATGAGAGTAGTGTAATATATACAGGAGGTGGAGGATGAGGAGAGTAGTGTAATATATACAGGAGGAGGAGGATGATGAGAGTAGTGTAATATATACAGGAGGAGGAGGATGAGGAGAGTAGTGTAATATATACAGGAGGAGGAGGATGATGAGAGTAGTGTAATATATACAGGAGGTGGAGGATGAGGAGAGTAGTGTAATATATACAGGAGGAGGAGGATGAGGAGAGTAGTGTAATATTTACAGGAGGTGGAGGATGTGGAGAATAGTGTAATATTTAGAGGAGGAGGAGGATGAGGAGAGTAGTGTAATATATACAGGAGGAGGAGGATGAGGAGAGTAGTGTAATATATACAGGAGGTGGAGGATGAGGAGAGTAGTATAATATATACAGGAGGAGGAGGATGAGGAGAGTAGTGTAATATATACAGGAGGTGGAGGATAATGAGAGTAGTGTAATATATACAGGAGGTGGAGGATGAGGAGAGTAGTGTAATATATACAGGAGGATGATGAGGAGAGTAGTGTAATATTTACAGGAAGTGGAGGATGTGGAGAGTAGTGTAATATATACAGGAGGAGGAGGAGGAGGAGAGTAGTGTAATATATACAGGAGGTGGAGGATGATGAGAGTAATGTACTATATACAGGAGGAGGAGGATGAGGAAAGTAGTGTAATACAGTCATGGCCAAAAGTATTGACACCCCTGCAATTCTGTCAGATAATATTCAGTTTCTTCCTGAAAATGATTGCAAACACAAATTCTTTGGTATTATTATCTTCATTTAATTTGTCTTAAATGAAAAAACACAAAAGAGAATGAAGCAAAAAGCAAAACATTGATCATTTCACACAAAACTCCAAAAATGGGCCGGACAAAAGTATTGGCAGCCTCAGCCTAATACTTGGTTGCACAACCTTTAGCCAAAATAACTGCGACCAACCGCTTCCGGTAACCATCAATGAGTTTCTTACAATGCTCTGCTGGAATTTTAGACCATTCTTCTTTGGCAAACTGCTCCAGGTCCCTGATATTTGAAGGGTGCCTTCTCCAAACTGCCATTTTTAGATCTCTCCACAGGTGTTCTATGGGATTCAGGTCTGGACTCATTGCTGGCCACCTTAGAAGTCTCCAGTGCTTTCTCTCAAACCATTTTCTAGTGCTTTTTGAAGTGTGTTTTGGGTCATTGTCCTGCTGGAAGACCCATGACCTCTGAGGGAGACCCAGCTTTCTCACACTGGGTCCTACATTATGCTGCAAAATTTGTTGGTAGTCTTCAGACTTCATAATGCCATGCACACGGTCAAGCAGTCCAGTGCCAGAGGCAGCAAAGCAACCCCAAAACATCAGGGAACCTCCGCCATGTTTGATTGTAGGGACCGTGTACTTTTCTTTGAATGCCTCTTTTTTCTCCTGTAAACTCTATGTTGATGCTTTTGCCCTAAAAGCTCTACTTTTGTCTCATCTGACCAGAGAACATTCTTCCAAAATGTTTTAGGCTTTTTCAGGTAAGTTTTGGCAAACTCCAGCCTGGCTTTTTTATGTCTCGGGGTAAGAAGTGGAGTCTTCCTGGGTCTCCTACCATACAGTCCCTTTTCATTCAGATGCCGACGGATAGTACGGGTTGACACCGTTGTACCCTCGGACTGCAGGGCAGCTTGAACTTGTTTGGATGTTAGTCGAGGTTCTTTATCCAACATCCGCACAATCTTGCGTTGAAATCTCTTGTCAATTTTTCTTTTCCATCCACATCTAGGGAGGTTAGCCACAGTGCCATGGGCTTTAAACTTCTTGATGACCCTGTGCACGGTAGACACAGGAACATTCAGGTCTTTGGAGATGGACTTGTAGCCTTGAGATTGCTCATGCTTCCTCACAATTTGGTTTCTCAAGTCCTCAGACAGTTCTTTGGTCTTCTTTCTTTTCTCCATGCTCAATGTGGTACACACAAGGACACAGGACAGAGGTTGAGTCAACTTTAATCCATGTCAACTGGCTGCAAGTGTGATTTAGTTACTGCCAACACCTGTTAGGTGCCACAGGTAAGTTGCAGGTGCTGTTAATTACACAAATTAGAGAAGCATCACATGATTTTTCGAACAGTGCCAATACTTTTGTCCACCCTCTTTTTTATGTTTGGTGTGGAATTATATCCAATTTGGCTTTAGGACAATTCTTTTTGTGTTTTTTCATTTAAGACAAATTAAATGAAGATAATAATAGCAAAGAATTTGTGTTTGCAATCATTTTCAGGAAGAAACTGAGTATTATCTGACAGAATTGCAGGAGTGTCAATACTTTTGGCCATGACTGTGTATACAGGAGGAGGAGGATGAGGAGAGTAGTGTAATATATACAGGAGGTGGAGGATGAGGAGAGTAGTGTAATATATACAGGAGGAGGAGGATGTGGAAAGTAGTGTAATATATACAGGAGGTGGAGGATGTGGAGAGTAGTGTAATATATACAGGAGGTGAAGCATGAGGAGAGTAGTGTAATATATACAAGAGGAGGAGGATGAGGAGGAGAGTAGTGTAATATTTACAGGAGGTGGAGGATGTGGAAAGTAGTGTAATATATACAGGAGGTGGAGGATGTGGAGAGTAGTGTAATATATACAGGAGGTGGAGGATGAGGAGAGTAGTGTAATATATACAGGAGGTGGAGGATGGGGGGAGTGTTGTAATATATACAGGAGATGGAGGATGATGAGAGTAATGTACTATATACAGGAGGAGGAGGAGGAGAGTAGTGTAATATATACAGGAGGCGGAGGATGAGGAGAGTAATGTACTATATACAGGAGGAGGAGGAGGATGAGGAGGAGGAGAGTAGTGTAATATATACAGGAGGCGGAGGATGAGGAGAGTAGTGTAATATATACAGGAGGAGGAGGATGGGGGGAGTAGTGTAATATATACATTAGGTGGAGGATGTGGAGAGTAGTGTAATATATACAGGAGGAGGAGGATGTGGAAAGTAGTGTAATATATACAGGAGGTGGAGGATGTGGAGAGTAGTGTAATATATACAGGAGGTGGAGGAGGAGGAGAGTAGTGTAATATATACAGGAGGTGGAGGATGTGGGGAGTAGTGTAATATATACAGGAGGAGGAGGATGAGGAGAGTACTGTAATATATACAGGAGGTGGAGGATGAGGAGAGTAGTGTAATATATACAGGAGGTGGAGGATGTGGGGAGTAGTGTAATATATACAGGAAGAGGACGATGAGGAGAGTACTGTAATATATACAGGAGGCGGAGGATGAGGAGAGTAGTGTAATATTTACAGGAAGTGGAGGATGTGGAGAGAAGTGTAATATATACAAGAGGTGGAGAATGAGGAGAGTAGTGTAATATATACAGGAGGAGGAGGATGGGGGAGTAGTGTAATATATACAGGAGGTGGAGGATGAGGAGAGTAGTGTAATATATACAGGAGGAGGAGGATGGGGGAGTAGTGTAATATATACATTAGGTGGAGGATGTGGAGAGTAGTGTAATATATACAGGAGGAGGAGGATGTGGAGAGTAGTGTAATATATACAGGAGGTGGAGGATGTGGAGAGTAGTGTAATATATACAGGAGGTGGAGGAGGAGGAGAGTAGTGTAATATATACAGGAGGTGGAGGATGTGGGGAGTAGTGTAATATATACAGGAGGAGGAGGATGAGGAGAGTACTGTAATATATACAGGAGGTGGAGGATGAGGAGAGTAGTGTAATATATACAGGAGGTGGAGGATGTGGGGAGTAGTGTAATATATACAGGAAGAGGACGATGAGGAGAGTACTGTAATATATACAGGAGGCGGAGGATGAGGAGAGTAGTGTAATATATACAGGAGGAGGAGGATGAAGAGAGTAGAGTAATATATACAGGAGGTGGAGGATGGGGGGAGTAATGTACTATATACAGGAGGAGGAGGAGAGTAGTGTAATATATACAGGAGGTGGAGTATGTGGAGAGTAGTGTAATATATACAGGAGGAGGAGGAGAGTAGTGTAATATATACAGGAGGTGGAGGATGATGAGAGTAATGTACTATATACAGGAGGAGGAGGAGGAGGATGAGGAGAGTAGTGTAATATATACAGGAGGAGGAGGATGAGGAGAGTAGTGTAATATATACAGGAGGTGGAGGATGAGGAGAGTAGTGTAATATATACAGGAGGAGGAGGAGGAGAGTAGTGTAATATATACAGGAGGAGGAGGAGGAAAGTAGTGTAATATTTACAGGAGGTGGAGGATGTGGAGAGTAGTGTAATATATACAGGAGGTGGAGCATGAGGAGAGTAGTGTAATATATACAGGAGGAGGAGGAGAGTAGTGTAATATTTACAGGAGGTGGAGGATGAGGAGAGTAGTGTAATATATACAGGAGGCGGAGGATGTGGAGAGTAGTGTAATATATACAGGAGGTGGAGCATGAGGAGAGTAGTGTAATATATACAGGAGGAGGAGGATGAGGAGAGTAGTGTAATATATACAGGAGGAGGAGGATGAGGAGAGTAGTGTAATATATACAGGAGGAGGAGGATGAGGAGAGTAGTGTAATATTTACAGAATGTGGAGGATGTGGAGAGTAGTGTAATATTTACAGGAGGTGGAGGATGTGGAGAGTAGTGTAATATATACAGGAGGAGGAGGATGAGGAGAGTAGTGTAATATATACAGGAGGAGGATGATGAGGAGAGTAGTGTAATATTTACAGGAAGTGGAGGATGTGGAGAGTAGTGTAATATATACAGGAGGAGGAGGATGAGGAGAGTCGTGTAATATATACATTAGGTGGAGGATGTGGAGAGTAGTGTAATATATACAGGAGGTGGAGGATGAGGAGAGTAGTGTAATATATACAGGAGGAGGAGGATGAGGAGAGTAGTGTAATATTTACAGGAGGTGGAGGATGTGGAAAGTAGTGTAATATATACAGGAGGTGGAGGATGTGGAGAGTAGTGTAATATATACAGGAGGTGGAGGATGAGGAGAGTAGTGTAATATATACAGGAGGTGGAGGATGGGGGGAGTAGTGTTATATATACAGGAGGTGGAGGATGGGGGGAGTGTTGTAATATATACAGGAGGAGGATGAGGAGAGTAGTGTAATATATACAGGAGGCGGAGGATGAGGAGAGTAGTGTAATATATACAGGAGGAGGATGGGGGGAGTAGTGTAATATATACAGGAGGTGGAGGATGATGAGAGTAATGTACTATATACAGGAGGAGGAGGAGAGTAGTGTAATATATACAGGAGGTGGAGGATGGGGGGAGTAGTGTAATATATACAGGAGGAGGAGGAGGAGAGTAGTGTAATATATACAGGAGTTGGAGTATGTGGAGAGTAGTGTAATATATACAGCAGGTGGAGGATGATGAGAGTAATGTACTATATACAGGAGGAGGAGGAGAGTAGTGTAATATATACAGGAGGTGGAGGATGGGGGGAGTAGTGTAATATATACAGGAGGAGGAGGAGGAGAGTAGTGTAATATATACAGGAGTTGGAGTATGTGGAGAGTAGTGTAATATATACAGGAGGAGGAGGAGGAGAGTAGTGTAATATATACAGGAGGTGGAGGATGATGAGAGTAATGTACTATATACAGGAGGAGGAGGATGAGGAGAGTAGTGTAATATATACAGGAGGAGGAGGATGAGGAGAGTAGTGTAATATATACAGGAGGAGGAGGAGGAGAGTAGTGTAATATATACAGGAGTTGGAGTATGTGGAGAGTAGTGTAATATATACAGGAGGAGGAGGAGGAGAGTAGTGTAATATATACAGGAGGTGGAGGATGATGAGAGTAATGTACTATATACAGGAGGAGGAGGAGGAGGATGAGGAGAGTAGTGTAATATATACAGGAGGAGGAGGATGAGGAGAGTAGTGTAATATATACAGGAGGTGGAGGATGAGGAGAGTAGTGTAATATATAAAGGAGTAGGAGGAGGAGAGTAGTGTAATATATACAGGAGGAGGAGGAGAGTAGTGTAATATTTACAGGAGGTGGAGGATGTGGAGAGTAGTGTAATATATACAGGAGGTGGAGCATGAGGAGAGTAGTGTAATATTTACAAGAGGAGGAGGATGATGAGAGTAATGTACTATATACAGGAGGAGGAGGAGAGTAGTGTAATATATACAGGAGGAGGAGAGTAGTGTAATATATACAGGAGGTGGAGTATGTGGAGAGTATTGTAATATATACAGGAGGAGGAGGAGGAGGAGAGTAGTGTAATATATACAGGAGGAGGAGGATGGGGGAGTAGTGTAATATATACAGGAGGTGGAGGATGGGGGGAGTGTTGTAATATATACAGGAGGAGGATGAGGAGAGTAGTGTAATATATACAGGAGGCGGAGGATGAGGAGAGTAGTGTAATATATACAGGAGGAGGATGGGGGGAGTAGTGTAATATATACAGGAGGTGGAAGATGATGAGAGTAATGTACTATATACAGGAGGAGGAGGAGGAGAGTAGTGTAATATATACAGCAGGTGGAGGATGATGAGAGTAATGTACTATATACAGGAGGAGGAGGAGAGTAGTGTAATATATACAGGAGGTGGAGGATGGGGGGAGTAGTGTAATATATACAGGAGGAGGAGGAGGAGAGTAGTGTAATATATACAGGAGGTGGAGTATGTGGAGAGTAGTGTAATATATACAGGAGGAGGAGGAGGAGAGTAGTGTAATATATACAGGAGGTGGAGGATGATGAGAGTAATGTACTATATACAGGAGGAGGAGGAGGAGGATGAGGAGAGTAGTGTAATATATACAGGAGGAGGAGGATGAGGAGAGTAGTGTAATATATACAGGAGGTAGAGGATGAGGAGAGTAGTGTAATATATAAAGGAGTAGGAGGAGGAGAGTAGTGTAATATATACAGGAGGAGGAGGAGAGTAGTGTAATATTTACAGGAGGTGGAGGATGAGGAGAGTAGTGTAATATATACAGGAGGTGGAGCATGAGGAGAGTAGTGTAATATTTACAAGAGGAGGAGGATGATGAGAGTAATGTACTATATACAGGAGGAGGAGGAGAGTAGTGTAATATATACAGGAGGAGGAGAGTAGTGTAATATATACAGGAGGTGGAGTATGTGGAGAGTATTGTAATATATACAGGAGGAGGAGGAGGAGGAGAGTAGTGTAATATATACAGGAGGTGGAGGATGATGAGAGTAATGTACTATATACAGGAGGAGGAGGAGGAGGATGAGGAGAGTAGTGTAATATATACAGGAGGAGTAGGATGAGGAGAGTAGTGTAATATATACAGGAGGTGGAGGATGAGGAGAGTAGTGTAATATATAAAGGAGGAGGTGGAGGAGAGTAGTGTAATATATACAGGAGGTGGAGGATGTGGAGAGCAGTGTAATATATACAGGAGGTGGAGCATGAGGAGAGTAGTGTAATATATACAAGAGGAGGAGGAGGAGGAGAGTAGTGTAATATATACAGGAGGAGGAGGATGAGGAGAGTAGTGTAATATATACAGGAGGAGGAGGATGAGGAGACTAGTGTAATATTTACAGGAGGTGGAGGATGTGGAGAGTAGTGTAATATTTACAGGAGGAGGAGGAGAGTAGTGTAATATTTACAGGAGGTGGAGGATGAGGAGAGTAGTGTAATATATACAGGAGGTGGAGGATGGGGGGAGTGTTGTAATATATACAGGAGGAGGATGATGAGGAGAGTAGTGTAATATTTACAGGAAGTGGAGGATGTGGAGAGTAGTGTAATATATACAGGAGGAGGAGGAGGAGGAGAGTAGTGTAATATATACATTAGGTGGAGGATGTGGAGAGTAGTGTAATATATACAGGAGGTGGAGTATGAGGAGAGTAGTGTAATATATACAGGAGGAGGAGGATGAGGAGAGTAGTGTAATATTTACAGGAGGTGGAGGATTTGGAAAGTAGTGTAATATATACAGGAGAAGGAGGATGAGGAGAGTAGTGTAATATATACAGGAGGCGGAGGATGAGGAGAGTAGTGTAATATATACAGGAGGAGGAGGATGGGGGGAGTAGTGTAATATATACAGGAGGAGGAGGAGAGTAGTGTAATATATACATTAGGTGGAGGATGTGGAGAGTAGTGTAATATATACAGGAGGAGGAGGAGGATGTGGAGAGTAGTGTAATACAGTCATATGTAAAAGTTTGGGCACCCCTATTAATGTTAACCTTTTTTCTTTATAACAATTTTGGTTTTTGCAACAGCTATTTCAGTTTCATATATCTAATAACTGATGGACTCAGTTATATTTCTGGATTCAAATGAGGTTTATTGTACTAACAGAAAATGTGCAATCTGCATTTAAACAAAATTTGACCGGTGCAAAAGTATGGGCACCCTTATCATTTTCTTGATTTGAACACTCCTAACTACTTTTTACTGACTTCCTGAAGCACTAAATTGGTTTTGTAACCTCATTGAGCTTTGAACTTCATAGCCAGGTGTATCAAATCATGAGAAAAGGTATTTAAAGTGGCCACTTGCAAGTAGTTCTCCTATTTGATTCTCCTATGAAGAGTGGCATCATGGGCTCCTCAAAACAACCCTCAAATGATCTGAAAACAAAGATTATTCAACATAGCTTTTCAGGGGAAGGATACAAAAAGTTGTCTCAGAGATTTAACCTGTCAGTTTCCACTGTGAGGAACATAATAAGGAAATGGAAGAACACAGGTACAGTTCTTGTTAAGCCCAGAAGTGGCAGGCCAAGAAAAATATCAGAAAGGCAGAGAAGAAGAATGGTGAGAACAGTCAAGGACAATCCACAGACCACCTCCAAAGACCTGCAGCATCATCTTGCTGCAGATGGTGTCACTGTGCATCGGTCAACAATACAGCGCATGCATAAAGCCTTTTTGTATGACCAAACAACTCAATCTTTGTTTCATCAGTCCACAGGACCTTCTTCCAAAATGTAACTGGCTTGTCCAAATGTGCTTTTGCATACCTCAGGTGACTCTGTTTGTGGCGTGCTTGCAGAAACGGCTTCTTTCGCATCACTCTCCCATACAGCTTCTCCTTGTGCAATGTGCGTAGTATTGTTGACCGATGCACAGTGACACCATCTGCAGCAAGATGATGCTGCAGGTCTTTGGAGGTGGTCTGTGGATTGTTCTTGACTGTTCTCACCATTCTTCTTCTCTGCCTTTCTGATATTTTTCTTGGCCTGCCACTTCTGGGCTTAACAACAACTGTACCTGTGTTCTTCCATTTCCTTACTATATTCCTCACAGTGGAAACTGACAGGTTAAATCTCTGAGACAACTTTTTGTATCCTTCCCCTGAAAAGCTATGTTGAATAATCTTGGTTTTCAGATCATTTGAGAGTTGTTTTGAGGAGCCCATGATGCTACTCTTCATAGGAGAATCAAATAGGAGAACTACTTGCAAGTGGCCACTTTAAATACCTTTTCTCATGATTTGATACACCTGGCTATGAAGTTCAAAGCTCAATGAGGTTACAAAACCAATTTAGTGCTTCAGGAAGTCAGTAAAAAGTAGTTAGCAGTGTTCAAATCAAGAAAATGATAAGGGTGCCCATACTTTTGCACCGGTCAAATTTTGTTTAAATGCAGATTGCACATTTTCTGTTAGTACAATAAACCTCATTTGAATCCAGAAATATAACTGAGTCCATCAGTTATTAGATATATGAAACTGAAATACCTGTTGCAAAAACCAAAATTGTTATAAAGAAAAAAGGTTAACATTAATAGGGGTGCCCAAACTTTTACATATGACTGTATATACAGGAGGAGGAGGATGTGGAGAGTAGTGTAATATATACAGGAGGCGGAGGATGGGGGGAATAGTGTAATATATACAGGAGGAGGAGGATGTGGAGAGTAGTGTAATATATACAGGAGGCGGAGAATGGGGGGAGTAGTGTAATATATACAGGAGGCGGAGGATGAGGAGAGTAGTGTAATATATACAGGAGGCGGAGGATGGGGGGAGTAGTGTAATATATACAGGAGGAGGAGGATGTGGAGAGTAGTGTAATATATATACAGGAGGTGGAGGATGAGGAGAGTAGTGTAATATATACAGGAGGTGGAGGATGTGGAGAGTAGTGTAATATATACAGGAGGTGGAGCATGAGGAGAGTAGTGTAATATATACAAGAGGAGGAGGATGAGGAGAGTAGTGTAATATATACAGGAGGAGGAGGATGAGGAGAGTAGTGTAATATATACAGGAGGAGGAGGATGAGGAGAGTAGTGTAATATTTACAGGAGGTGGAGGATGTGGAAAGTAGTGTAATATTTACAGGAGGAGGAGGAGAGTAGTGTAATATTTACAGGAGGTGGAGGATGTGGAGAGTAGTGTAATATATACAGGAGGTGGAGGATGGGGGGAGTGTTGTAATATATACAGGAGGAGGATGATGAGGAGAGTAGTGTAATATTTACAGGAAGTGGAGGATGTGGAGAGTAGTGTAATATATACAGGAGGCGGAGGATGAGGAGAGTAGTGTAATATATACAGGAGGAGGAGGATGAGGAGAGTAGTGTAATATATACAGGAGGTGGAGGATGGGGGGAGTAGTGTAATATATACAGGAGGTGGAGGATGGGGGGAGTAGTGTAATATATACAGGAGGTGGAGGATGGGGGGAGTAGTGTAATATATACAGGAGGTGGAGGATGAGGAGAGTAGTGTAATATATACAGGAGGCGGAGGATGAGGAGAGTAGTGTAATATATACAGGAGGTGGAGGATGGGGGGAGTAGTGTAATATATACAGGAGGTGGAGGATGGGGGGAGTAGTGTAATATATACAGGAGGTGGATGATGAGGAGAGTAGTGTAATATATACAGGAGGTGGAGGATGGGGGGAGTAGTGTAATATATACAGGAGGTGGAGGATGGGGGGAGTAGTGTAATATATACAGGAGGTGGAGGATGAGGAGAGTAGTGTAATATATACAGGAGGTGGAGGATGAGGAGAGTAGTGTAATATATACAGGAGGTGGAGGATGAGAAGAGTAGTGTAATATATACAGGAGGAGGAGGATGTGGAGAGTAGTGTAATATATACAGGAGGTGGAGGATGGGGGGAGTAGTGTAATATTTACAGGAAGTGGAGGATGAGGAGAGTAGTGTAATATATACAGGAGGTGGAGGATGAGGAGAGTAGTGTAATATATACAGGAGGTGGAGGATGAGGAGAGTAGTGTAATATATACAGGAGGAGGAGGATGTGGAGAGTAGTGTAATATATACAGGAGGAGGAGGATGAGTGTAATATATACAGGAGGAGGAGGATGAGGAGAGTAGTGTAATATATACAGGAATGAGGAGGATGTGGAGAGTAGTGTAATATATACAGGAGGAGGAGGATGTGGAGAGTAGTGTAATATATACAGGAGGAGGAGGAGGAGGAGAGTAGTGTAATATATACAGGAGGAGGAGGAGAGTAGTGTAATATATACAGGAGGAGGAGGATGGGGGGAGTAGTGTAATATATACAGGAGGTGGAGGATGGGGGGAGTAGTGTAATATATACAGGAGGAGGAGGATGAGTGTAATATATACAGGAGGAGGAGGATGGGGGAGTAGTGTAATATATACAGGAGGAGGAGGATGAGGAGAGTAGTGTAATATATACAGGAAGAGGAGGATGGGGGGAGTAGTGTAATATATACAGGAGGAGGAGGATGTGGAGTAGTGTAATATATACAGGAGGAGGAGGATGGGGGGAGTAGTGTAATATATACAGGAGGAGGAGGATGAGGAGAGTAGTGTAATATTTACAGGAGGAGGAGGATGAGGAGAGTAGTGTAATATATACAGGAGGAGGAGGATGTGGAGAGTAGTGTAATATATACAGGAGGTGGAGCATGAGGAGAGTAGTGTAATATATACAGGAGGAGGAGGATGGGGGGAGTAGTGTAATATATACAGGAGGCGGAGTATGGGGGGAGTAGTGTAATATATACAGGAGGAGGAGGATGGGGGGAATAGTGTAATATATACAGGAGGTGGAGGATGGGGGGAGTAGTGTAATATATACAGGAGGAGGAGGATGAGGAGAGTAGTGTAATATATACAGGAGGAGGAGGATGGGGGGAGTAGTGTAATATATACAGGAGGTGGAGGATGGGGGGAGTAGTGTAATATATACAGGAGGTGGAGGATGAGGAGAGTAGTGTAATATATACAGGAGGTGGAGGATGAGGAGAGTAGTGTAATATATACAGGAGGTGGAGGATGAGGAGAGTAGTGTAATATATACAGGAGGTGGAGGATGGGGGGAGTAGTGTAATATATACATGAGGTGGAGGATGGGGGGAGTAGTGTAATATATACAGGAGGTGGAGGATGAGGAGAGTAGTGTAATATATACAGGAGGTGGAGGATGAGGAGAGTAGTGTAATATATACAGGAGGTGGAGGATGAGGAGAGTAGTGTAATATATACAGGAGGCGCAGGATGAGGAGAGTAGTGTAATATATACAGGAGGCGGAGGATGAGGAGATTAGTGTAATATATACAGGAGGTGGAGGATGGGGGGAGTAGTGTAATATATACAGGAGGTGGAGGATGGGGGGAGTAGTGTAATATATACAGGAGGTGGAGGATGAGGAGAGTAGTGTAATATATACAGGAGGTGGAGGATGAGGAGAGTAGTGTAATATATACAGGAGGTGGAGGATGAGGAGAGTAGTGTAATATATACAGGAGGCGGAGGATGAGGAGAGTAGTGTAATATATACAGGAGGCGGAGGATGAGGAGAGTAGTGTAATATATACAGGAGGCGGAGGATGAGGAGAGTAGTGTAATATATACAGGAGGTGGAGGATGGGGGGAGTAGTGTAATATATACAGGAGGTGGAGGATGGGGGGAGTAGTGTAATATATACAGGAGGTGGAGGATGAGGAGAGTAGTGTAATATATACAGGAGGTGGAGGATGAGGAGAGTAGTGTAATATATACAGGAGGTGGAGGATGAGGAGAGTAGTGTAATATATACAGGAGGTGGAGGATGAGGAGAGTAGTGTAATATATACAGGAGGTGGAGGATGAGGAGAGTAGTGTAATATATACAGGAGGAGGAGGAGGAGGAGAGTAGTGTAATATTTACAGGAGGTGGAGGATGTGGAAAGTAGTGTAATATATACAGGAGGAGGAGGATGAGGAGAGTAGTGTAATATATACATGAGGCGGAGGATGAGGAGAGTAGTGTAATATATACAGGAGGAGGAGGATGGGGGGAGTAGTGTAATATATACAGGAGGAGGAGGAGAGTAGTGTAATATATACATTAGGTGGAGGATGTGGAGAGTAGTGTAATATATACAGGAGGAGGAGGATGTGGAGAGTAGTGTAATATATACAGGAGAAGGAGGATGTGGAGAGTAATATATACAGGAGGAGGAGGATGAGGAGAGTAGTGTAATATATACAGGAGGAGGAGGATGAGGAGAGTAGTGTAATATTTACAGGAGGAGGAGGATGAGGAGAGTAGTGTAATATATACAGGAGGTGGAGGATGGGGGGAGTGTTGTAATATATACAGGAGGAGGATGATGAGGAGAGTAGTGTAATATTTACAGGAAGTGGAGGATGTGGAGAGTAGTGTAATATATAAAGGAGGAGGAGGATGAGGAGAGTAGTGTAATATTTACAGGAGGAGGAGGATGTGGAAAGTAGTGTAATATTTACAGGAGGAGGAGGAGAGTAGTGTAATATTTACAGGAGGTGGAGGATGTGGAGAGTAGTGTAATATATACAGGAGGTGGAGGATGGGGGGAGTGTTGTAATATATACAGGAGGAGGATGATGAGGAGAGTAGTGTAATATTTACAGGAAGTGGAGGATGTGGAGAGTAGTGTAATATATAAAGGAGGAGGAGGATGAGGAGAGTAGTGTAATATATACATTAGGTGGAGGATGTGGAGAGTAGTGTAATATATACAGGAGGTGGAGGATGAGGAGAGTAGTGTAATATATACAGGAGGAGGAGGAGGAGGAGAGTAGTGTAATATTTACAGGAGGTGGAGGATGTGGAAAGTAGTGTAATATATACAGGAGGAGGAGGATGAGGAGAGTAGTGTAATATATACATGAGGCGGAGGATGAGGAGAGTAGTGTAATATATACAGGAGGAGGAGGATGGGGGGAGTAGTGTAATATATACAGGAGGAGGAGGAGAGTAGTGTAATATATACATTAGGTGGAGGATGTGGAGAGTAGTGTAATATATACAGGAGGAGGAGGATGTGGAGAGTAGTGTAATATATACAGGAGAAGGAGGATGTGGAGAGTAGTGTAATATATACAGGAGGCGGAGGATGAGGAGAGTAGTGTAATATATACAGGAGGCGGAGGATGGGGGGAGTAGTGTAATATATACAGGAGGAGGAGGATGGGGGGAGTAGTGTAATATATACAGGAGGAGGAGGAGGAGAGTAGTGTAATATATACATTAGGTGGAGGATGTGAAGAGTAGTGTAATATATACAGGAGGAGGAGGATGTGGAGAGTAGTGTAATATATGCAGGAGGTGGAGGATGAGGAGAGTAGTGTAATATATAAAGGAGGAGGAGGATGAGGAGAGTAGTGTAATATATACAGGAGGTGGAGGATGATGAGAGTAGTGTAATATATACAGGAGGAGGAGGATGGGGGGAGTAGTGTGATATATACAGGAGGAGGAGGATGGGGGGAGTAGTGTAATATATACATGGGTGGAGGATGTGGAGAGTAGTGTAATATATACAGGAGGAGGAGGATGGGGGGAGTAGTGTAATATATACAGGAGGAGGAGGAGGAGGAGAGTAGTGTAATATATACATTAGGTGGAGGATGTGGAGAGTAGTGTAATATATACAGGAGGTGGAGGATGATGAGAGTAGTGTAATATATACAGGAGGAGGAGGATGGGGGGAGTAGTGTGATATATACAGGAGGAGGAGGATGGGGGGAGTAGTGTAATATATACAGGAGGAGGAGGATGTGGAGAGTAGTGTAATATATACATGGGTGGAGGATGTGGAGAGTAGTGTAATATATACAGGAGGAGGAGGATGCGGGGAGTAGTGTAATATATACAGGAGGAGGAGGAGGAGAGTAGTGTAATATATACATTAGGTGGAGGATGTGGAGAGTAGTGTAATATATACAGGAGGAGGAGGATGTGGAGAGTAGTGTAATATATACAGGAGGTGGAGGATGAGGAGAGTAGTGTAATATATACAGGAGGAGGAGGATGAGGAGAGTAGTGTAATATATACAGGAGGTGGAGGATGATGAGACTAGTGTAATATATACAGGAGGAGGAGGATGGGGGGAGTAGTGTGATATATGCAGGAGGAGTAGGAGGAGGAGAGTAGTGTAATATATACAGGAGGAGGAGGATGTGGAGAGTAGTGTAATATATACAGGAGGAGGAGGATGAGGAGAGTAGTGTAATATATACAGGAGGAGGAGGATGAGGAGAGTAGTGTAATATATACAGGAGGTGGAGGATGTGGAGAGTAGTGTAATATATACAGGAGGAGGAGGAAGGGGGGAGTAGTGTGATATATACAGGAGGAGGAGGATGAGGAGAGTAGTGTAATATATACAGGAGGAGGAGGATGTGGAGAGTAGTGTAATATATACAGGAGGTGGAGGATGAGGAGAGTAGTGTAATATATACAGGAGGAGGAGGATGAGGAGAGTAGTGTAATATATACAGGAGGAGGAGGATGAGGAGAGTAGTGTAATATATACAGGAGGTGGAGGATGTGGAGAGTAGTGTAATATATACAGGAGGAGGAGGATGGGGGAGTAGTGTGATATATACAGGAGGAGGAGGATGAGGAGAGTAGTGTAATATATACAGGAGGAGGAGGATGTGGAGAGTAGTGTAATATATACAGGAGGTGGAGGATGAGGAGAGTAGTGTAATATATACAGGAGGAGGAGGATGAGGAGAGTAGTGTAATATATACAGGAGGAGGAGGATGAGGAGAGTAGTGTAATATATACAGGAGGAGGAGGATGGGGGGAGTAGTGTAATATATACAGGAGGAGGAGGATGTGGAGAGTAGTGTAATATATACATCAGGAGGAGGATGGGGGGAGTAGTGTAATATATACAGGAGGTGGAGGATGAGGAGAGTAGTGTAATACTTACAGGAGGAGGAGGATGGGGGGAGTAGTGTAATATATACAGGAGGAGGAGGATGGGGGGAGTAGTGTAATATTTACAGGAGGAGGAGGATGGGGGGAGTAGTGGAATATATACAGGAGGAGGAGGATGTGGAGAGTAGTGTAATATTTACAGGAGGAGGAGGATGGTGGGAGTAGTGTAATATATACAGGAGGAGGAGGAGGAGGAGAGTAGTGTAATATATACAGGAGGAGGAGGATGTGGAGAGTAGTGTAATATATACAGGAGGAGGAGGAGGAGGAGAGTAGTGTAATATATACAGGAGGAGGAGGATGAGGAGAGTAGTGTAATATATACAGGAGGAGGAGGATGAGGAGAGTAGTGTAATATATACAGGAGGAGGAGGATGTGGAGAGTAGTGTAATATATACAGGAGGAGGAGGATGAGGAGAGTAGTGTAATATATACAGGAGGAGGAGGATGAGGAGAGTAGTGTAATATATACAGGAGGAGGAGGATGGGGGGAGTAGTGTAATATATACAGGTGGAGGAGGATGAGGAGAGTAGTGTAATATATACAGGAGGAGGAGGATGGGGGGAGTAGTGTAATATATACAGGAGGTGGAGGATGAGGAGAGTAGTGTAATATATACAGGAGGAGGAGGATGGGGGGAGTAGTGTAATATATACAGGAGGAGGAGGATGAGGAGAGTAGTGTAATATATACAGGAGGAGGAGGATGGGGGGAGTAGTGTAATATATACAGGAGGAGGAGGATGAGGAGAGTAGTGTAATATATACAGGAGGAGGAGGATGGGGGGAGTAGTGTAATATATACAGGAGGAGGAGGATGAGGAGAGTAGTGTAATATATACAGGAGGAGGAGGATGGGGGGAGTAGTGTAATATATACAGGAGGTGGAGGATGAGGAGAGTAGTGTAATATTTACAGGAGGAGGAGGATGGGGGGAGTAGTGTAATATATACAGGAGGAGGAGGATGGGGGGAGTAGTGTGATATATACAGGAGGAGGAGGATGGGGGGAGTAGTGTAATATATACAGGAGGAGGAGGATGGGGGGAGTAGTGTGATATATACATAAGGAGGAGGATGGGGGGAGTAGTGTAATATATACAGGAGGAGGAGGATGGGGGGAGTAGTGTAATATATACAGGAGGAGGAGGATGTGGAGAGTAGTGTAATATTTACAGGAGGAGGAGGATGGGGGGAGTAGTGTAATATATACAGGAGGAGGAGGATGTGGAGAGTAGTGTAATATTTACAGGAGGAGGAGGATGAGGAGAGTAGTGTAATATATACAGGAGGAGGAGGATGTGGAGAGTAGTGTAATATATACAGGAGGAGGAGGAGAGTAGTGTAATATATACAGGAGGAGGAGGATGAGGAGAGTAGTGTAATATATACAGGAGGAGGAGGATGGGGGGAGTAGTGTAATATATACAGGAGGTGGAGGATGAGGAGAGTAGTGTAATATTTACAGGAGGAGGAGGATGGGGGGAGTAGTGTAATATATACAGGAGGAGGAGGATGGGGGGAGTAGTGTGATATATACAGGAGGAGGAGGATGGGGGGAGTAGTGTAATATATACAGGAGGAGGAGGATGGGGGGAGTAGTGTTATATATACAGAAGGAGGAGGATGGGGGGAGTAGTGTAATATATACAGGAGGAGGAGGATGAGGAGAGTAGTGTAATATATACAGGAGGAGGAGGATGTGGAGAGTAGTGTAATATTTACAGGAGGAGGAGGATGGGGGGAGTAGTGTAATATATACAGGAGGAGGAGGATGAGGAGAGTAGTGTAATATATACAGGAGGAGGAGGATGTGGAGAGTAGTGTAATATTTACAGGAGGAGGAGGATGGGGGGAGTAGTGTAATATATACAGGAGGAGGAGGATGTGGAGAGTAGTGTAATATTTACAGGAGGAGGAGGATGGGGGGAGTAGTGTAATATATACAGGAGGAGGAGGATGTGGAGAGTAGTGTAATATATACAGGAGGAGAAGGATGGGGGGAGTAGTGTAATATATACAGGGGGTGGAGGATGGGGGGAGTAGTGTAATATATACAGGGGGTGGAGGATGAGGAGAGTAGTGTAATATATACAGGAGGAGGAGGATGAGGAGAGTAGTGCAATATATACAGGAGGCGGAGGATGAGGAGAGTAGTGTAATATATACAGGAGGTGGAGGATGGGGGGAGTAGTGTAATATATACAGGAGGAGGAGGATGGGGGGAGTAGTGTAATATATACAGGAGGTGGAGGATGGGGGGAGTAGTGTAATATATACAGGAGGAGAAGGATGGGGGGAGTAGTGTAATATATACAGGGGGTGGAGGATGGGGGGAGTAGTGTAATATATACAGGGGGTGGAGGATGAGGAGAGTAGTGTAATATATACAGGAGGAGGAGGATGAGGAGAGTAGTGTAATATATACAGGAGGCGGAGGATGAGGAGAGTAGTGTAATATATACAGGAGGTGGAGGATGGGGGGAGTAGTGTAATATATACAGGAGGCGGAGGATGAGGAGAGTAGTGTAATATATACAGGAGGTGGAGGATGGGGGGAGTAGTGTAATATATACAGGAGGAGAAGGATGGGGGGAGTAGTGTAATATATACAGGGGGTGGAGGATGGGGGGAGTAGTGTAATATATACAGGGGGTGGAGGATGAGGAGAGTAGTGTAATATATACAGGAGGAGGAGGATGAGGAGAGTAGTGTAATATATACAGGAGGCGGAGGATGAGGCGAGTAGTGAAATATATACAGGAGGTGGAGGATGGGGGGAGTAGTGTAATATATACAGGAGGAGGAGGATGTGGAGAGTAGTGTAATATATACAGGAGGCGGAGGATGGGGGGAGTAGTGTAATATATACAGGAGGAGGAGGATGAGGAGAGTAGTGTAATATATACAGGGGGTGGAGGATGGGGGGAGTAGTGTAATATATACAGGAGGTGGAGGATGGGGGGAGTAGTGTAATATATACAGGAGGAGGAGGATGAGGAGAGTAGTGTAATATATACAGGAGGTGGAGGATGAGGAGAGTAGTGTAATATATACAGGAGGTGGAGGATGAGGAGAGTAGTGTAATATATACAGGAGGAGGAGGATGGGGGGAGTAGTGTAATATATACAGGGGGTGGAGGATGGGGGGAGTAGTGTAATATATACAGGAGGTGGAGGATGAGGAGAGTAGTGTAATATATACAGGAGGAGGAGGATGGGGGGAGTAGTGTAATATATACAGGAGGTGGAGGATGAGGAGAGTAGTGTAATATATACAGGAGGAGGAGGATGGGGTGAGTAGTGTAATATATACAGGGGGTGGAGGATGGGGGGAGTAGTGTAATATATACAGGAGGTGGAGGATGAGGAGAGTAGTGTAATATATACAGGAGGAGGAGGATGGGGGGAGTAGTGTAATATATACAGGAGGAGGAGGATGGGGGGAGTAGTGTGATATATACAGGAGGAGGAGGATGGGGGGAGTAGTGTAATATATACAGGAGGAGGAGGATGGGGGGAGTAGTGTGATATATACAGGAGGAGGAGGATGGGGGGAGTAGTGTAATATATACAGGAGGAGGAGGATGATGAGAGTAGTGTAATATATACAGGAGGAGGAGGATGAGGAGAGTAGTGTAATATATACAGGAGGCGGAGGATGAGGAGAGTAGTGTAATATATACAGGAGGAGGAGGATGGGGGGAGTAGTGTAATATATACAGGAGGAGGAGGATGGGGGGAGTAGTGTAATATATACAGGAGGTGGAGGATGGGGGGAGTAGTGTAATATATACAGGAGGAGAAGGATGGGGGGAGTAGTGTAATATATACAGGGGGTGGAGGATGGGGGGAGTAGTGTAATATATACAGGAGGTGGAGGATGAGGAGAGTAGTGTAATATATACAGGAGGAGGAGGATGGGGGAGTAGTGTAATATATACAGGAGGTGGAGGATGAGGAGAGTAGTGTAATATATACAGGAGGAGGAGGATGGGGGGAGTAGTGTAATATATACAGGGGGTGGAGGATGGGGGGAGTAGTGTAATATATACAGGAGGTGGAGGATGAGGAGAGTAGTGTAATATATACAGGAGGAGGAGGATGGGGGGAGTAGTGTAATATATACAGGAGGAGGAGGATGATGAGAGTAGTGTAATATATACAGGAGGAGGAGGATGAGGAGAGTAGTGTAATATATACAGGAGGCGGAGGATGAGGAGAGTAGTGTAATATATACAGGAGGTGGAGGATGGGGGGAGTAGTGTAATATATACAGGAGGAGGAGGATGGGGGGAGTAGTGTAATATATACAGGAGGTGGAGGATGGGGGGAGTAGTGTAATATATACAGGAGGAGAAGGATGGGGGGAGTAGTGTAATATATACAGGGGGTGGAGGATGGGGGGAGTAGTGTAATATATACAGGGGGTGGAGGATGAGGAGAGTAGTGTAATATATACAGGAGGAGGAGGATGAGGAGAGTAGTGTAATATATACAGGAGGCGGAGGATGAGGAGAGTAGTGTAATATATACAGGAGGTGGAGGATGGGGGGAGTAGTGTAATATATACAGGAGGCGGAGGATGAGGAGAGTAGTGTAATATATACAGGAGGTGGAGGATGGGGGGAGTAGTGTAATATATATAGGAGGAGAAGGATGGGGGGAGTAGTGTAATATATACAGGGGGTGGAGGATGGGGGGAGTAGTGTAATATATACAGGGGGTGGAGGATGAGGAGAGTAGTGTAATATATACAGGAGGAGGAGGATGAGGAGCGTAGTGTAATATATACAGGAGGCGGAGGATGAGGAGAGTAGTGTAATATATACAGGAGGTGGAGGATGGGGGGAGTAGTGTAATATATACAGGAGGAGGAGGATGAGGAGAGTAGTGTAATATATACAGGAGGCGGAGGATGGGGGGAGTAGTGTAATATATACAGGAGGAGGAGGATGAGGAGAGTAGTGTAATATATACAGGGGGTGGAGGATGGGGGGAGTAGTGTAATATATACAGGAGGTGGAGGATGGGTGGAGTAGTGTAATATACACAGGAGGAGGAGGATGAGGAGAGTAGTGTAATATATACAGGAGGTGGAGGATGGGGGGAGTAGTGTAATATATACAGGAGGTGGAGGATGAGGAGAGTAGTGTAATATATACAGGAGGAGGAGGATGGGGGGAGTAGTGTAATATATACAGGGGGTGGAGGATGGGGGGAGTAGTGTAATATATACAGGAGGTGGAGGATGAGGAGAGTAGTGTAATATATACAGGAGGAGGAGGATGGGGGGAGTAGTGTAATATATACAGGGGGTGGAGGATGGGGGGAGTAGTGTAATATATACAGGAGGTGGAGGATGAGGAGAGTAGTGTAATATATACAGGAGGAGGAGGATGGGGGGAGTAGTGTAATATATACAGGAGGAGGAGGATGGGGGGAGTAGTGTAATATATACAGGAGGTGGAGGATGGGGGGAGTAGTGTAATATATACAGGAGGTGGAGGATGAGGAGAGTAGTGTAATATATACAGGAGGAGGAGGATGGGGGGAGTAGTGTAATATATACAGGAGGAGGAGGATGGGGGGAGTAGTGTAATATATACAGGAGGAGGAGGATGAGGAGAGTAGTGTAATATATACAGGAGGTGGAGGATGGGGGGAGTAGTGTAATATATACAGGAGGAGGAGGATGGGGGGAGTAGTGTAATATATACAGGGTGTGGAGGATGATGAAAGTAGTGTAATATATACAGGAGGAGGAGGATGGGGGGAGTAGTGTAATATATACAGGAGGAGGAGGATGGGGGGAGTAGTGTAATATATACAGGAGGTGGAGGATGGGGGGAGTAGTGTAATATATACAGGAGGAGGAGGATGGGGGGAGTAGTGTAATATATACAGGAGGAGGAGGATGGGGGGAGTAGTGTAATATATACAGGAGGAAGAGGATGAGGAGGGTAGTGTAATATATACAGGAGGAGGAGGATGGGGGAGTAGTGTAATATATACAGGGTGTGGAGGATGATGAGAGTAGTGTAATATATACAGGAGGAGGAGGATGGGGGGAGTAGTGTAATATATACAGGAGGAGGAGGATGGGGGGAGTAGTGTAATATATACAGGAGGAGGAGGATGAGGAGAGTAGTGTAATATATACAGGAGGTGGAGGATGGGGGGAGTAGTGTAATATATACAGGAGGAGGAGGATGGGGGGAGTAGTGTAATATATACAGGAGGAGGAGGATGGGGGGAGTAGTGTAATATATACAGGAGGAGGAGGATGAGGAGAGTAGTGTAATATATACAGGAGGAGGAGGATGGGGGGAGTAGTGTAATATATACAGGAGGTGGAGGATGGGGGGAGTAGTGTAATATATACAGGAGGAGGAGGATGAGGAGAGTAGTGTAATATATACAGGAGGAGGAGGATGGGGGGAGTAGTGTAATATATACAGGAGGAGGAGGATGAGGAGAGTAGTGTAATATATACAGGAGGAGGAGGATGAGGAGAGTAGTGTAATATATACAGGAGGTGGAGGATGAGGAGAGTAGTGTAATATATACAGGAGGTGGAGGATGGGGGGAGTAGTGTAATATATACAGGAGGTGGAGGATGAGGAGAGTAGTGTAATATATACAGGAGGTGGAGGATGAGGAGAGTAGTGTAATATATACAGTAGGCGGAGGATGAGGAGAGTAGTGTAATATATACAGGAGGCGGAGGATGAGGAGAGTAGTGTAATATATACAGGAGGAGGAGGATGGGGGGAGTAGTGTAATATATACAGGAGGAGGAGGATGAGGAGAGTAGTGTAATATATACAGGAGGAGGAGGATGAGGAGAGTAGTGTAATATATACAGGAGGTGGAGGATGAGGAGAGTAGTGTAATATATTCAGGAGGTGGAGGATGAGGAGAGTAGTGTAATATATACAGGAGGCGGAGGATGAGGAGAGTAGTGTAATATATACAGGAGGAGGAGGATGGGGGGAGTAGTGTAATATATACAGGAGGAGGAGGATGGGGGGAGTAGTGTAATATATACAGGGGGTGGAGGATGGGGGGAGTAGTGTAATATATACAGGAGGTGGAGGATGAGGAGAGTAGTGTAATATATACAGGAGGAGGAGGATGGGGGGAGTAGTGTAATATATACAGGAGGAGGAGGATGATGAGAGTAGTGTAATATATACAGGAGGAGGAGGATGAGGAGAGTAGTGTAATATATACAGGAGGCGGAGGATGAGGAGAGTAGTGTAATATATACAGGAGGTGGAGGATGGGGGGAGTAGTGTAATATATACAGGAGGAGGAGGATGGGGGGAGTAGTGTAATATATACAGGAGGTGGAGGATGGGGGGAGTAGTGTAATATATACAGGAGGAGAAGGATGGGGGGAGTAGTGTAATATATACAGGGGGTGGAGGATGGGGGGAGTAGTGTAATATATACAGGGGGTGGAGGATGAGGAGAGTAGTGTAATATATACAGGAGGAGGAGGATGAGGAGAGTAGTGTAATATATACAGGAGGCGGAGGATGAGGAGAGTAGTGTAATATATACAGGAGGTGGAGGATGGGGGGAGTAGTGTAATATATACAGGAGGCGGAGGATGAGGAGAGTAGTGTAATATATACAGGAGGTGGAGGATGGAGGGAGTAGTGTAATATATACAGGAGGAGAAGGATGGGGGGAGTAGTGTAATATATACAGGAGGAGGAGGATGGGGGGAGTAGTGTAATATATACAGGAGGTGGAGGATGAGGAGAGTAGTGTAATATTTACAGGAGGAGGAGGATGGGGGGAGTAGTGTAATATATACAGGAGGAGGAGGATGGGGGGAGTAGTGTGATATATACAGGAGGAGGAGGATGGGGGGAGTAGTGTAATATATACAGGAGGAGGAGGATGGGGGGAGTAGTGTTATATATACAGAAGGAGGAGGATGGGGGGAGTAGTGTAATATATACAGGAGGAGGAGGATGAGGAGAGTAGTGTAATATATACAGGAGGAGGAGGATGTGGAGAGTAGTGTAATATTTACAGGAGGAGGAGGATGGGGGGAGTAGTGTAATATATACAGGAGGAGGAGGATGTGGAGAGTAGTGTAATATATACAGGAGGAGAAGGATGGGGGGAGTAGTGTAATATATACAGGGGGTGGAGGATGGGGGGAGTAGTGTAATATATACAGGGGGTGGAGGATGAGGAGAGTAGTGTAATATATACAGGAGGAGGAGGATGAGGAGAGTAGTGTAATATATACAGGAGGCGGAGGATGAGGAGAGTAGTGTAATATATACAGGAGGTGGAGGATGGGGGAGTAGTGTAATATATACAGGAGGAGGAGGATGGGGGGAGTAGTGTAATATATACAGGAGGTGGAGGATGGGGGGAGTAGTGTAATATATACAGGAGGAGAAGGATGGGGGGAGTAGTGTAATATATACAGGGGGTGGAGGATGGGGGGAGTAGTGTAATATATACAGGGGGTGGAGGATGAGGAGAGTAGTGTAATATATACAGGAGGAGGAGGATGAGGAGAGTAGTGTAATATATACAGGAGGCGGAGGATGAGGAGAGTAGTGTAATATATACAGGAGGTGTAGGATGGGGGGAGTAGTGTAATATATACAGGAGGCGGAGGATGAGGAGAGTAGTGTAATATATACAGGAGGTGGAGGATGGGGGGAGTAGTGTAATATATACAGGAGGAGAAGGATGGGGGGAGTAGTGTAATATATACAGGGGGTGGAGGATGGGGGGAGTAGTGTAATATATACAGGGGGTGGAGGATGAGGAGAGTAGTGTAATATATACAGGAGGAGGAGGATGAGGAGAGTAGTGTAATATATACAGGAGGCGGAGGATGAGGCGAGTAGTGTAATATATACAGGAGGTGGAGGATGGGGGGAGTAGTGTAATATATACAGGAGGAGGAGGATGTGGAGAGTAGTGTAATATATACAGGAGGCGGAGGATGGGGGGAGTAGTGTAATATATACAGGAGGAGGAGGAGGAGGAGAGTAGTGTAATATATACAGGGGGTGGAGGATGGGGGGAGTAGTGTAATATATACAGGAGGTGGAGGATGGGGGGAGTAGTGTAATATATACAGGAGGAGGAGGATGAGGAGAGTAGTGTAATATATACAGGAGGTGGAGGATGAGGAGAGTAGTGTAATATATACAGGAGGTGGAGGATGAGGAGAGTAGTGTAATATATACAGGAGGAGGAGGATGGGGGGAGTAGTGTAATATATACAGGGGGTGGAGGATGGGGGGAGTAGTGTAATATATACAGGAGGTGGAGGATGAGGAGAGTAGTGTAATATATACAGGAGGAGGAGGATGGGGGGAGTAGTGTAATATATACAGGAGGTGGAGGATGAGGAGAGTAGTGTAATATATACAGGAGGAGGAGGATGGGGGGAGTAGTGTAATATATACAGGGGGTGGAGGATGGGGGGAGTAGTGTAATATATACAGGAGGTGGAGGATGAGGAGAGTAGTGTAATATATACAGGAGGAGGAGGATGGGGGGAGTAGTGTAATATATACAGGAGGAGGAGGATGATGAGAGTAGTGTAATATATACAGGAGGAGGAGGATGAGGAGAGTAGTGTAATATATACAGGAGGCGGAGGATGAGGAGAGTAGTGTAATATATACAGGAGGTGGAGGATGGGGGGAGTAGTGTAATATATACAGGAGGAGGAGGATGGGGGGAGTAGTGTAATATATACAGGGGGTGGAGGATGAGGAGAGTAGTGTAATATATACAGGAGGAGGAGGATGAGGAGAGTAGTGTAATATATACAGGAGGCGGAGGATGAGGCGAGTAGTGTAATATATACAGGAGGTGGAGGATGGGGGGAGTAGTGTAATATATACAGGAGGAGGAGGATGTGGAGAGTAGTGTAATATATACAGGAGGCGGAGGATGGGGGGAGTAGTGTAATATATACAGGAGGAGGAGGATGAGGAGAGTAGTGTAATATATACAGGGGGTGGAGGATGGGGGGAGTAGTGTAATATATACAGGAGGTGGAGGATGGGGGGAGTAGTGTAATATATACAGGAGGAGGAGGATGAGGAGAGTAGTGTAATATATACAGGAGGTGGAGGATGAGGAGAGTAGTGTAATATATACAGGAGGTGGAGGATGAGGAGAGTAGTGTAATATATACAGGAGGAGGAGGATGGGGGGAGTAGTGTAATATATACAGGGGGTGGAGGATGGGGGGAGTAGTGTAATATATACAGGAGGTGGAGGATGAGGAGAGTAGTGTAATATATACAGGAGGAGGAGGATGGGGGGAGTAGTGTAATATATACAGGAGGTGGAGGATGAGGAGAGTAGTGTAATATATACAGGAGGAGGAGGATGGGGGGAGTAGTGTAATATATACAGGGGGTGGAGGATGGGGGGAGTAGTGTAATATATACAGGAGGTGGAGGATGAGGAGAGTAGTGTAATATATACAGGAGGAGGAGGATGGGGGGAGTAGTGTAATATATACAGGAGGAGGAGGATGATGAGAGTAGTGTAATATATACAGGAGGAGGAGGATGAGGAGAGTAGTGTAATATATACAGGAGGCGGAGGATGAGGAGAGTAGTGTAATATATACAGGAGGTGGAGGATGGGGGGAGTAGTGTAATATATACAGGAGGAGGAGGATGGGGGGAGTAGTGTAATATATACAGGAGGTGGAGGATGGGGGGAGTAGTGTAATATATACAGGAGGAGAAGGATGGGGGGAGTAGTGTAATATATACAGGGGGTGGAGGATGGGGGGAGTAGTGTAATATATACAGGGGGTGGAGGATGAGGAGAGTAGTGTAATATATACAGGAGGAGGAGGATGAGGAGAGTAGTGTAATATATACAGGAGGCGGAGGATGAGGAGAGTAGTGTAATATATACAGGAGGTGGAGGATGGGGGGAGTAGTGTAATATATACAGGAGGCGGAGGATGAGGAGAGTAGTGTAATATATACAGGAGGTGGAGGATGGGGGGAGTAGTGTAATATATATAGGAGGAGAAGGATGGGGGGAGTAGTGTAATATATACAGGGGGTGAAGGATGGGGGGAGTAGTGTAATATATACAGGGGGTGGAGGATGAGGAGAGTAGTGTAATATATACAGGAGGAGGAGGATGAGGAGCGTAGTGTAATATATACAGGAGGCGGAGGATGAGGAGAGTAGTGTAATATATACAGGAGGTGGAGGATGGGGGGAGTAGTGTAATATATACAGGAGGAGGAGGATGAGGAGAGTAGTGTAATATATACAGGAGGCGGAGGATGGGGGGAGTAGTGTAATATATACAGGAGGAGGAGGATGAGGAGAGTAGTGTAATATATACAGGGGGTGGAGGATGGGGGGAGTAGTGTAATATATACAGGAGGTGGAGGATGGGTGGAGTAGTGTAATATACACAGGAGGAGGAGGATGAGGAGAGTAGTGTAATATATACAGGAGGTGGAGGATGGGGGGAGTAGTGTAATATATACAGGAGGTGGAGGATGAGGAGAGTAGTGTAATATATACAGGAGGAGGAGGATGGGGGGAGTAGTGTAATATATACAGGGGGTGGAGGATGGGGGGAGTAGTGTAATATATACAGGAGGTGGAGGATGAGGAGAGTAGTGTAATATATACAGGAGGAGGAGGATGGGGGGAGTAGTGTAATATATACAGGGGGTGGAGGATGGGGGGAGTAGTGTAATATATACAGGAGGTGGAGGATGAGGAGAGTAGTGTAATATATACAGGAGGAGGAGGATGGGGGGAGTAGTGTAATATATACAGGAGGAGGAGGATGGGGGGAGTAGTGTAATATATACAGGAGGTGGAGGATGGGGGGAGTAGTGTAATATATACAGGAGGTGGAGGATGAGGAGAGTAGTGTAATATATACAGGAGGAGGAGGATGGGGGGAGTAGTGTAATATATACAGGAGGAGGAGGATGGGGGGAGTAGTGTAATATATACAGGAGGAGGAGGATGAGGAGAGTAGTGTAATATATACAGGAGGTGGAGGATGGGGGGAGTAGTGTAATATATACAGGAGGAGGAGGATGGGGGGAGTAGTGTAATATATACAGGGTGTGGAGGATGATGAAAGTAGTGTAATATATACAGGAGGAGGAGGATGGGGGGAGTAGTGTAATATATACAGGAGGAGGAGGATGGGGGGAGTAGTGTAATATATACAGGAGGTGGAGGATGGGGGGAGTAGTGTAATATATACAGGAGGAGGAGGATGGGGGGAGTAGTGTAATATATACAGGAGGAGGAGGATGGGGGGAGTAGTGTAATATATACAGGAGGAAGAGGATGAGGAGGGTAGTGTAATATATACAGGAGGAGGAGGATGGGGGAGTAGTGTAATATATACAGGGTGTGGAGGATGATGAGAGTAGTGTAATATATACAGGAGGAGGAGGATGGGGGGAGTAGTGTAATATATACAGGAGGAGGAGGATGGGGGGAGTAGTGTAATATATACAGGAGGAGGAGGATGAGGAGAGTAGTGTAATATATACAGGAGGTGGAGGATGGGGGGAGTAGTGTAATATATACAGGAGGAGGAGGATGGGGGGAGTAGTGTAATATATACTGGAGGAGGAGGATGGGGGGAGTAGTGTAATATATACAGGAGGAGGAGGATGAGGAGAGTAGTGTAATATATACAGGAGGAGGAGGATGGGGGGAGTAGTGTAATATATACAGGAGGTGGAGGATGGGGGGAGTAGTGTAATATATACAGGAGGAGGAGGATGAGGAGAGTAGTGTAATATATACAGGAGGAGGAGGATGGGGGGAGTAGTGTAATATATACAGGAGGAGGAGGATGAGGAGAGTAGTGTAATATATACAGGAGGAGGAGGATGAGGAGAGTAGTGTAATATATACAGGAGGTGGAGGATGAGGAGAGTAGTGTAATATATACAGGAGGTGGAGGATGGGGGGAGTAGTGTAATATATACAGGAGGTGGAGGATGAGGAGAGTAGTGTAATATATACAGGAGGTGGAGGATGAGGAGAGTAGTGTAATATATACAGTAGGCGGAGGATGAGGAGAGTAGTGTAATATATACAGGAGGCGGAGGATGAGGAGAGTAGTGTAATATATACAGGAGGAGGAGGATGGGGGGAGTAGTGTAATATATACAGGAGGAGGAGGATGAGGAGAGTAGTGTAATATATACAGGAGGAGGAGGATGAGGAGAGTAGTGTAATATATACAGGAGGTGGAGGATGAGGAGAGTAGTGTAATATATTCAGGAGGTGGAGGATGAGGAGAGTAGTGTAATATATACAGGAGGCGGAGGATGAGGAGAGTAGTGTAATATATACAGGAGGAGGAGGATGGGGGGAGTAGTGTAATATATACAGGAGGAGGAGGATGGGGGGAGTAGTGTAATATATACAGGGGGTGGAGGATGGGGGGAGTAGTGTAATATATACAGGAGGTGGAGGATGAGGAGAGTAGTGTAATATATACAGGAGGAGGAGGATGGGGGGAGTAGTGTAATATATACAGGAGGAGGAGGATGATGAGAGTAGTGTAATATATACAGGAGGAGGAGGATGAGGAGAGTAGTGTAATATATACAGGAGGCGGAGGATGAGGAGAGTAGTGTAATATATACAGGAGGTGGAGGATGGGGGGAGTAGTGTAATATATACAGGAGGAGGAGGATGGGGGGAGTAGTGTAATATATACAGGAGGTGGAGGATGGGGGGAGTAGTGTAATATATACAGGAGGAGAAGGATGGGGGGAGTAGTGTAATATATACAGGGGGTGGAGGATGGGGGGAGTAGTGTAATATATACAGGGGGTGGAGGATGAGGAGAGTAGTGTAATATATACAGGAGGAGGAGGATGAGGAGAGTAGTGTAATATATACAGGAGGCGGAGGATGAGGAGAGTAGTGTAATATATACAGGAGGTGGAGGATGGGGGGAGTAGTGTAATATATACAGGAGGCGGAGGATGAGGAGAGTAGTGTAATATATACAGGAGGTGGAGGATGGGGGGAGTAGTGTAATATATACAGGAGGAGAAGGATGGGGGGAGTAGTGTAATATATACAGGAGGAGGAGGATGGGGGGAGTAGTGTAATATATACAGGAGGTGGAGGATGAGGAGAGTAGTGTAATATTTACAGGAGGAGGAGGATGGGGGGAGTAGTGTAATATATACAGGAGGAGGAGGATGGGGGGAGTAGTGTGATATATACAGGAGGAGGAGGATGGGGGGAGTAGTGTAATATATACAGGAGGAGGAGGATGGGGGGAGTAGTGTTATATATACAGAAGGAGGAGGATGGGGGGAGTAGTGTAATATATACAGGAGGAGGAGGATGAGGAGAGTAGTGTAATATATACAGGAGGAGGAGGATGTGGAGAGTAGTGTAATATTTACAGGAGGAGGAGGATGGGGGGAGTAGTGTAATATATACAGGAGGAGGAGGATGTGGAGAGTAGTGTAATATATACAGGAGGAGAAGGATGGGGGGAGTAGTGTAATATATACAGGGGGTGGAGGATGGGGGGAGTAGTGTAATATATACAGGGGGTGGAGGATGAGGAGAGTAGTGTAATATATACAGGAGGAGGAGGATGAGGAGAGTAGTGTAATATATACAGGAGGCGGAGGATGAGGAGAGTAGTGTAATATATACAGGAGGTGGAGGATGGGGGGAGTAGTGTAATATATACAGGAGGAGGAGGATGGGGGGAGTAGTGTAATATATACAGGAGGTGGAGGATGGGGGGAGTAGTGTAATATATACAGGAGGAGAAGGATGGGGGGAGTAGTGTAATATATACAGGGGGTGGAGGATGGGGGGAGTAGTGTAATATATACAGGGGGTGGAGGATGAGGAGAGTAGTGTAATATATACAGGAGGAGGAGGATGAGGAGAGTAGTGTAATATATACAGGAGGCGGAGGATGAGGAGAGTAGTGTAATATATACAGGAGGTGGAGGATGGGGGGAGTAGTGTAATATATACAGGAGGAGAAGGATGGGGGGAGTAGTGTAATATATACAGGGGGTGGAGGATGGGGGGAGTAGTGTAATATATACAGGGGGTGGAGGATGAGGAGAGTAGTGTAATATATACAGGAGGAGGAGGATGAGGAGAGTAGTGTAATATATACAGGAGGCGGAGGATGAGGCGAGTAGTGTAATATATACAGGAGGTGGAGGATGGGGGGAGTAGTGTAATATATACAGGAGGAGGAGGATGTGGAGAGTAGTGTAATATATACAGGAGGCGGAGGATGGGGGGAGTAGTGTAATATATACAGGAGGAGGAGGATGAGGAGAGTAGTGTAATATATACAGGGGGTGGAGGATGGGGGGAGTAGTGTAATATATACAGGAGGTGGAGGATGGGGGGAGTAGTGTAATATATACAGGAGGAGGAGGATGAGGAGAGTAGTGTAATATATACAGGAGGTGGAGGATGAGGAGAGTAGTGTAATATATACAGGAGGTGGAGGATGAGGAGAGTAGTGTAATATATACAGGAGGAGGAGGATGGGGGGAGTAGTGTAATATATACAGGGGGTGGAGGATGGGGGGAGTAGTGTAATATATACAGGAGGTGGAGGATGAGGAGAGTAGTGTAATATATACAGGAGGAGGAGGATGGGGGGAGTAGTGTAATATATACAGGAGGTGGAGGATGAGGAGAGTAGTGTAATATATACAGGAGGAGGAGGATGGGGGGAGTAGTGTAATATATACAGGGGGTGGAGGATGGGGGGAGTAGTGTAATATATACAGGAGGTGGAGGATGAGGAGAGTAGTGTAATATATACAGGAGGAGGAGGATGGGGGGAGTAGTGTAATATATACAGGAGGAGGAGGATGATGAGAGTAGTGTAATATATACAGGAGGAGGAGGATGAGGAGAGTAGTGTAATATATACAGGAGGCGGAGGATGAGGAGAGTAGTGTAATATATACAGGAGGTGGAGGATGGGGGGAGTAGTGTAATATATACAGGAGGAGGAGGATGGGGGGAGTAGTGTAATATATACAGGGGGTGGAGGATGAGGAGAGTAGTGTAATATATACAGGAGGAGGAGGATGAGGAGAGTAGTGTAATATATACAGGAGGCGGAGGATGAGGCGAGTAGTGTAATATATACAGGAGGTGGAGGATGGGGGGAGTAGTGTAATATATACAGGAGGAGGAGGATGTGGAGAGTAGTGTAATATATACAGGAGGCGGAGGATGGGGGGAGTAGTGTAATATATACAGGAGGAGGAGGATGAGGAGAGTAGTGTAATATATACAGGGGGTGGAGGATGGGGGGAGTAGTGTAATATATACAGGAGGTGGAGGATGGGGGGAGTAGTGTAATATATACAGGAGGAGGAGGATGAGGAGAGTAGTGTAATATATACAGGAGGTGGAGGATGAGGAGAGTAGTGTAATATATACAGGAGGTGGAGGATGAGGAGAGTAGTGTAATATATACAGGAGGAGGAGGATGGGGGGAGTAGTGTAATATATACAGGGGGTGGAGGATGGGGGGAGTAGTGTAATATATACAGGAGGTGGAGGATGAGGAGAGTAGTGTAATATATACAGGAGGAGGAGGATGGGGGGAGTAGTGTAATATATACAGGAGGTGGAGGATGAGGAGAGTAGTGTAATATATACAGGAGGAGGAGGATGGGGGGAGTAGTGTAATATATACAGGGGGTGGAGGATGAGGGGAGTAGTGTAATATATACAGGAGGTGGAGGATGAGGAGAGTAGTGTAATATATACAGGAGGAGGAGGATGGGGGGAGTAGTGTAATATATACAGGAGGAGGAGGATGATGAGAGTAGTGTAATATATACAGGAGGAGGAGGATGAGGAGAGTAGTGTAATATATACAGGAGGAGGAGGATGGGGGGAGTAGTGTAATATATACAGGAGGTGGAGGATGGGGGGAGTAGTGTAATATATACAGGAGGAGAAGGATGGGGGGAGTAGTGTAATATATACAGGGGGTGGAGGATGGGGGGAGTAGTGTAATATATACAGGGGGTGGAGGATGAGGAGAGTAGTGTAATATATACAGGAGGAGGAGGATGAGGAGAGTAGTGTAATATATACAGGAGGCGGAGGATGAGGAGAGTAGTGTAATATATACAGGAGGTGGAGGATGGGGGGAGTAGTGTAATATATACAGGAGGCGGAGGATGAGGAGAGTAGTGTAATATATACAGGAGGTGGAGGATGGGGGGAGTAGTGTAATATATACAGGAGGAGAAGGATGGGGGGAGTAGTGTAATATATACAGGGGGTGGAGGATGGGGGGAGTAGTGTAATATATACAGGGGGTGGAGGATGAGGAGAGTAGTGTAATATATACAGGAGGAGGAGGATGAGGAGCGTAGTGTAATATATACAGGAGGCGGAGGATGAGGAGAGTAGTGTAATATATACAGGAGGTGGAGGATGGGGGGAGTAGTGTAATATATACAGGAGGAGGAGGATGAGGAGAGTAGTGTAATATATACAGGAGGCGGAGGATGGGGGGAGTAGTGTAATATATACAGGAGGAGGAGGATGAGGAGAGTAGTGTAATATATACAGGGGGTGGAGGATGGGGGGAGTAGTGTAATATATACAGGAGGTGGAGGATGGGTGGAGTAGTGTAATATATACAGGAGGAGGAGGATGAGGAGAGTAGTGTAATATATACAGGAGGTGGAGGATGGGGGGAGTAGTGTAATATATACAGGAGGTGGAGGATGAGGAGAGTAGTGTAATATATACAGGAGGAGGAGGATGGGGGGAGTAGTGTAATATATACAGGGGGTGGAGGATGGGGGGAGTAGTGTAATATATACAGGAGGTGGAGGATGAGGAGAGTAGTGTAATATATACAGGAGGAGGAGGATGGGGGGAGTAGTGTAATATATACAGGAGGTGGAGGATGAGGAGAGTAGTGTAATATATACAGGAGGAGGAGGATGGGGGGAGTAGTGTAATATATACAGGGGGTGGAGGATGGGGGGAGTAGTGTAATACATACAGGAGGTGGAGGATGAGGAGAGTAGTGTAATATATACAGGAGGAGGAGGATGGGGGGAGTAGTGTAATATATACAGGAGGAGGAGGATGGGGGGAGTAGTGTAATATATACAGGAGGTGGAGGATGGGGGGAGTAGTGTAATATATACAGGAGGTGGAGGATGAGGAGAGTAGTGTAATATATACAGGAGGAGGAGGATGGGGGGGAGTAGTGTAATATATACAGGAGGAGGAGGATGGGGGGAGTAGTGTAATATATACAGGAGGAGGAGGATGAGGAGAGTAGTGTAATATATACAGGAGGTGGAGGATGGGGGGAGTAGTGTAATATATACAGGAGGAGGAGGATGGGGGGAGTAGTGTAATATATACAGGGTGTGGAGGATGATGAGAGTAGTGTAATATATACAGGAGGAGGAGGATGGGGGGAGTAGTGTAATATATACAGGAGGAGGAGGATGGGGGGAGTAGTGTAATATATACAGGAGGTGGAGGATGGGGGGAGTAGTGTAATATATACAGGAGGAGGAGGATGGGGGGAGTAGTGTAATATATACAGGAGGAGGAGGATGGGGGGAGTAGTGTAATATATACAGGAGGAAGAGGATGAGGAGGGTAGTGTAATATATACAGGAGGAGGAGGATGGGGGGAGTAGTGTAATATATACAGGGTGTGGAGGATGATGAGAGTAGTGTAATATATACAGGAGGAGGAGGATGGGGGGAGTAGTGTAATATATACAGGAGGAGGAGGATGGGGGGAGTAGTGTAATATATACAGGAGGAGGAGGATGAGGAGAGTAGTGTAATATATACAGGAGGTGGAGGATGGGGGGAGTAGTGTAATATATACAGGAGGAGGAGGATGGGGGGAGTAGTGTAATATATACAGGAGGAGGAGGATGGGGGGAGTAGTGTAATATATACAGGAGGAGGAGGATGAGGAGAGTAGTGTAATATATACAGGAGGAGGAGGATGGGGGGAGTAGTGTAATATATACAGGAGGTGGAGGATGGGGGGAGTAGTGTAATATATACAGGAGGAGGAGGATGAGGAGAGTAGTGTAATATATACAGGAGGAGGAGGATGGGGGGAGTAGTGTAATATATACAGGAGGAGGAGGATGAGGAGAGTAGTGTAATATATACAGGAGGAGGAGGATGAGGAGAGTAGTGTAATATATACAGGAGGTGGAGGATGAGGAGAGTAGTGTAATATATACAGGAGGTGGAGGATGGGGGGAGTAGTGTAATATATACAGGAGGTGGAGGATGAGGAGAGTAGTGTAATATATACAGGAGGTGGAGGATGAGGAGAGTAGTGTAATATATACAGGAGGCGGAGGATGAGGAGAGTAGTGTAATATATACAGGAGGCGGAGGATGAGGAGAGTAGTGTAATATATACAGGAGGAGGAGGATGGGGGGAGTAGTGTAATATATACAGGAGGAGGAGGATGAGGAGAGTAGTGTAATATATACAGGAGGCGGAGGATGAGGAGAGTAGTGTAATATATACAGGAGGAGGAGGATGGGGGGAGTAGTGTAATATATAAAGGAGGAGGAGGTTGGGGGGAGTAGTGTAATATATACAGGGGGTGGAGGATGGGGGGAGTAGTGTAATATATACAGGAGGTGGAGGATGAGGAGAGTAGTGTAATATATACAGGAGGAGGAGGATGGGGGGAGTAGTGTAATATATACAGGAGGAGGAGGATGATGAGAGTAGTGTAATATATACAGGAGGAGGAGGATGAGGAGAGTAGAGTAATATATACAGGAGGCGGAGGATGAGGAGAGTAGTGTAATATATACAGGAGGTGGAGGATGGGGGGAGTAGTGTAATATATACAGGAGGAGGAGGATGGGGGGAGTAGTGTAATATATACAGGAGGTGGAGGATGGGGGGAGTAGTGTAATATATACAGGAGGAGAAGGATGGGGGGAGTAGTGTAATATATACAGGGGGTGGAGGATGGGGGGAGTAGTGTAATATATACAGGGGGTGGAGGATGAGGAGAGTAGTGTAATATATACAGGAGGAGGAGGATGAGGAGAGTAGTGTAATATATACAGGAGGCGGAGGATGAGGAGAGTAGTGTAATATATACAGGAGGTGGAGGATGGGGGGAGTAGTGTAATATATACAGGAGGCGGAGGATGAGGAGAGTAGTGTAATATATACAGGAGGTGGAGGATGGGGGGAGTAGTGTAATATATACAGGAGGAGAAGGATGGGGGAGTAGTGTAATATATACAGGGGGTGGAGGATGGGGGGAGTAGTGTAATATATACAGGGGGTGGAGGATGAGGAGAGTAGTGTAATATATACAGGAGGAGGAGGATGAGGAGCGTAGTGTAATATATACAGGAGGCGGAGGATGAGGAGAGTAGTGTAATATATACAGGAGGTGGAGGATGGGGGGAGTAGTGTAATATATACAGGAGGAGGAGGATGAGGAGAGTAGTGTAATATATACAGGAGGCGGAGGATGGGGGAGTAGTGTAATATATACAGGAGGAGGAGGATGAGGAGAGTAGTGTAATATATACAGGGGGTGGAGGATGGGGGGAGTAGTGTAATATATACAGGAGGTGGAGGATGGGTGGAGTAGTGTAATATATACAGGAGGAGGAGGATGAGGAGAGTAGTGTAATATATACAGGAGGTGGAGGATGGGGGGAGTAGTGTAATATATACAGGAGGTGGAGGATGAGGAGAGTAGTGTAATATATACAGGAGGAGGAGGATGGGGGGAGTAGTGTAATATATACAGGGGGTGGAGGATGGGGGGAGTAGTGTAATATATACAGGAGGTGGAGGATGAGGAGAGTAGTGTAATATATACAGGAGGAGGAGGATGGGGGGAGTAGTGTAATATATACAGGAGGTGGAGGATGAGGAGAGTAGTGTAATATATACAGGAGGAGGAGGATGGGGGGAGTAGTGTAATATATACAGGGGGTGGAGGATGGGGGGAGTAGTGTAATATATACAGGAGGTGGAGGATGAGGAGAGTAGTGTAATATATACAGGAGGAGGAGGATGGGGGGAGTAGTGTAATATATACAGGAGGAGGAGGATGGGGGGAGTAGTGTAATATATACAGGAGGTGGAGGATGGGGGGAGTAGTGTATTATATACAGGAGGTGGAGGATGAGGAGAGTAGTGTAATATATACAGGAGGAGGAGGATGGGGGGAGTAGTGTAATATATACAGGAGGAGGAGGATGGGGGGAGTAGTGTAATATATACAGGAGGAGGAGGATGAGGAGAGTAGTGTAATATATACAGGAGGTGGAGGATGGGGGGAGTAGTGTAATATATACAGGAGGAGGAGGATGGGGGGAGTAGTGTAATATATACAGGGTGTGGAGGATGATGAGAGTAGTGTAATATATACAGGAGGAGGAGGATGGGGGGAGTAGTGTAATATATACAGGAGGAGGAGGATGGGGGGAGTAGTGTAATATATACAGGAGGAGGAGGATGGGGGGAGTAGTGTAATATATACAGGAGGTGGAGGATGGGGGGAGTAGTGTAATATATACAGGAGGAGGAGGATGGGGGGAGTAGTGTAATATATACAGGAGGAGAAGGATGGGGGGAGTAGTGTAATATATACAGGAGGAAGAGGATGAGGAGGGTAGTGTAATATATACAGGAGGAGGAGGATGGGGGGAGTAGTGTAATATATACAGGGTGTGGAGGATGATGAGCGTAGTGTAATATATACAGGAGGAGGAGGATGGGGGGAGTAGTGTAATATATACAGGAGGAGGAGGATGGGGGAGTAGTGTAATATATACAGGAGGAGGAGGATGAGGAGAGTAGTGTAATATATACAGGAGGTGGAGGATGGGGGGAGTAGTGTAATATATACAGGAGGAGGAGGATGGGGGGAGTAGTGTAATATATACAGGAGGAGGAGGATGGGGGGAGTAGTGTAATATATACAGGAGGAGGAGGATGAGGAGAGTAGTGTAATATATACAGGAGGAGGAGGATGGGGGGAGTAGTGTAATATATACAGGAGGTGGAGGATGGGGGGAGTAGTGTAATATATACAGGAGGAGGAGGATGAGGAGAGTAGTGTAATATATACAGGAGGAGGAGGATGGGGGGAGTAGTGTAATATATACAGGAGGAGGAGGATGAGGAGAGTAGTGTAATATATACAGGAGGAGGAGGATGAGGAGAGTAGTGTAATATATACAGGAGGTGGAGGATGAGGAGAGTAGTGTAATATATACAGGAGGTGGAGGATGGGGGGAGTAGTGTAATATATACAGGAGGAGGAGGATGAGGAGAGTAGTGTAATATATACAGGAGGTGGAGGATGAGGAGAGTAGTGTAATATATACAGGAGGCGGAGGATGAGGAGAGTAGTGTAATATATACAGGAGGCGGAGGATGAGGAGAGTAGTGTAATATATACAGGAGGAGGAGGATGGGGGGAGTAGTGTAATATATACAGGAGGAGGAGGATGAGGAGAGTAGTGTAATATATACAGGAGGAGGAGGATGAGGAGAGTAGTGTAATATATACAGGAGGTGGAGGAAGAGGAGAGTAGTGTAATATATACAGGAGGTGGAGGATGAGGAGAGTAGTGTAATATATACAGGAGGCGGAGGATGAGGAGAGTAGTGTAATATATACAGGAGGTGGAGGATGGGGGGAGTAGTGTAATATATACAGGAGGAGGAGGATGATGAGAGTAGTGTAATATATACAGGAGGAGGAGGATGGGGGGAGTAGTGTAATATATACAGGAGGAGGAGGATGGGGGGAGTAGTCTCCTGTAGTCAGGGGGTGGAGGATGAGGAGAGTAGTGTAATATATACAGGAGGAGGAGGAGGATGGGGGGAGTAGTGTAATATATACAGGAGGAGGAGGATGGGGGAGTAGTGTAATATATACAGGAGGAGGAGGATGGGGGGAGTAGTGTAATATATACAGGAGGAGGAGGATGGGGGGAGTAGTGTAATATATACAGGAGGAGGAGGATGGGGGGAGTAGTGTAATATATACAGGAGGAGGAGGATGAGGAGAGTAGTGTAATATATACAGGAGGAGGAGGATGAGGAGAGTAGTGTAATATATACAGGAGGAGGAGGATGGGGGGAGTAGTGTAATATATACAGGAGGTGGAGGATGGGGGGAGTAGTGTAATATATACAGGAGGAGGAGGATGAGGAGAGTAGTGTAATATATACAGGAGGAGGAGGATGAGGAGAGTAGTGTAATATATACAGGAGGAGGATGAGGAGAGTAGTGTAATATATACAGGAGGAGAAGGATGGGGGGAGTAGTGTAATATATACAGGAGGTGGAGGATGGGGGGAGTAGTGTAATATATACAGGAGGAGAAGGATGAGGAGAGTAGTGTAATATATACAGGAGGAGGAGGATGAGGAGAGTAGTGTAATATATACAGGAGGAGGATGAGGAGAGTAGTGTAATATATACAGGAGGAGGAGGATGGGGGGAGTAGTGTAATATATACAGGAGGTGGAGGATGGGGGAGTAGTGTAATATATACAGGAGGAGAAGGATGGGGGGAGTAGTGTAATATATACAGGAGGTGGAGGATGGGGGGAGTAGTGTAATATATACAGGAGGAGGAGGATGGGGGGAGTAGTGTAATATATACAGGAGGAGGAGGATGGGGGGAGTAGTGTAATATATACAGGGGGTGGAGGATGGGGGGAGTAGTGTAATATATACAGGAGGTGGAGGATGGGGGGAGTAGTGTAATATATACAGGAGGAGAAGGATGGGGGGAGTAGTGTAATATATACAGGAGGTGGAGGATGGGGGGAGTAGTGTAATATATACAGGAGGAGGAGGATGGGGGGAGTAGTGTAATATATACAGGAGGTGGAGGATGGGGGGAGTAGTGTAATATATACAGGAGGTGGAGGATGGGGGGAGTAGTGTAATATATACAGGAGGTGGAGGATGGGGGGAGTAGTGTAATATATACAGGAGGAGAAGGATGGGGGGAGTAGTGTAATATATACAGGAGGTGGAGGATGGGGGGAGTAGTGTAATATATACAGGAGGTGGAGGATGGGGGGAGTAGTGTAATATATACAGGAGGTGGAGGATGGGGGGAGTAGTGTAATATATACAGGAGGAGGAGGATGATGAGAGTAGTGTAATATATACAGGAGGCGGAGGATGAGGAGAGTAGTGTAATATATACAGGAGGTGGAGGATGGGGGGAGTAGTGTAATATATACAGGAGGAGGAGGATGAGGAGAGTAGTGTAATATATACAGGAGGTGGAGGATGGGGGGAGTAGTGTAATATATACAGGAGGAGGAGGATGGGGGGAGTAGTGTAATATATACAGGAGGTGGAGGATGGGGGGAGTAGTGTAATATATACAGGAGGTGGAGGATGGGGGGAGTAGTGTAATATATACAGGAGGTGGAGGATGAGGAGGGTAGTGTAATATATACAGGAGGAGGAGGATGGGGGGAGTAGTGTAATATATACAGGAGGAGGAGGATGGGGGGAGTAGTGTAATATATACAGGAGGAGGAGGATGGGGGGAGTAGTGTAATATATACAGGAGGAGGAGGATGATGAGAGTAGTGTAATATATACAGGAGGTGGAGGATGAGGAGAGTAGTGTAATATATACAGGAGGAGGAGGATGAGGAGAGTAGTGTAATATATACAGGAGGAGGAGGATGGGGGGAGTAGTGTAATATATACAGGAGGTGGAGGATGGGGGGAGTAGTGTAATATATACAGGAGGTGGAGGATGAGGAGAGTAGTGTAATATATACAGGAGGAGGAGGATGATGAGAGTAGTGTAATATATACAGGAGGTGGAGGATGAGGAGAGTAGTGTAATATATACAGGAGGAGGAGGATGAGGAGAGTAGTGTAATATATACAGGAGGAGGAGGATGGGGGGAGTAGTGTAATATATACAGGAGGTGGAGGATGGGGGGAGTAGTGTAATATATACAGGAGGTGGAGGATGGGGGGAGTAGTGTAATATATACAGGAGGTGGAGGATGGGGGGAGTAGTGTAATATATACAGGAGGTGGAGGATGGGGGGAGTAGTGTAATATATACAGGAGGTGGAGGATGAGGAGAGTAGTGTAATATATACAGGAGGTGGAGGATGAGGAGAGTAGTGTAATATATACAGGAGGAGGAGGATGGGGGGAGTAGTGTAATATATACAGGAGGAGGAGGATGATGAGAGTAGTGTAATATATACAGGAGGTGGAGGATGAGGAGAGTAGTGTAATATATACAGGAGGAGGAGGATGAGGAGAGTAGTGTAATATATACAGGAGGAGGAGGATGGGGGGAGTAGTGTAATATATACAGGAGGAGGAGGATGGGGGAGTAGTGTAATATATACAGGGGGTGGAGGATGGGGGGAGTAGTGTAATATATACAGGAGGAGGAGGATGAGGAGAGTAGTGTAATATATACAGGAGGAGGAGGATGATGAGAGTAGTGTAATATATACAGGAGGAGGAGGATGGGGGGAGTAGTGTAATATATACAGGAGGTGGAGGATGGGGGGAGTAGTGTAATATATACAGGAGGTGGAGGATGGGGGGAGTAGTGTAATATATACAGGAGGAGGAGGATGGGGGGAGTAGTGTAATATATACAGGAGGAGGAGGATGATGAGAGTAGTGTAATATATACAGGAGGAGGAGGATGGGGGGAGTAGTGTAATATATACAGGAGGAGGAGGATGGGGGGAGTAGTGTAATATATACAGGAGGAGGAGGATGGGGGGAGTAGTGTAATATATACAGGAGGAGGAGGATGGGGGGAGTAGTGTAATATATACAGGAGGAGAAGGATGGGGGGAGTAGTGTAATATATACAGGAGGTGGAGGATGGGGGGAGTAGTGTAATATATACAGGAGGTGGAGGATGGGGGGAGTAGTGTAATATATACAGGAGGTGGAGGATGGGGGGAGTAGTGTAATATATACAGGAGGAGGAGGATGAGGAGAGTAGTGTAATATATACAGGAGGAGGAGAATGGGGGGAGTAGTGTAATATATACAGGAGGAGGAGGATGATGAGAGTAGTGTAATATATACAGGAGGAGGAGGATGGGGGGAGTAGTGTAATATATACAGGAGGAGGAGGATGGGGGGAGTAGTGTAATATATACAGGAGGAGGAGGATGGGGGGAGTAGTGTAATATATACAGGAGGAGGAGGATGGGGGGAGTAGTGTAATATATACAGGAGGTGGAGGATGGGGGGAGTAGTGTAATATATACAGGAGGAGGAGGATGGGGGGAGTAGTGTAATATATACAGGAGGAGGAGGATGAGGAGAGTAGTGTAATATATACAGGAGGAGGAGGATGATGAGAGTAGTGTAATATATACAGGAGGTGGAGGATGGGGGGAGTAGTGTAATATATACAGGAGGAGGAGGATGGGGGGAGTAGTGTAATATATACAGGAGGTGGAGGATGAGGAGAGTAGTGTAATATATACAGGAGGAGGAGGATGGGGGGAGTAGTGTAATATATACAGGAGGTGGAGGATGGGGGGAGTAGTGTAATATATACAGGAGGTGGAGGATGGGGGGAGTAGTGTAATATATACAGGAGGTGGAGGATGGGGGGAGTAGTGTAATATATACAGGAGGTGGAGGATGGGGGGAGTAGTGTAATATATACAGGAGGTGGAGGATGAGGAGAGTAGTGTAATATATACAGGAGGTGGAGGATGAGGAGAGTAGTGTAATATATACAGGAGGAGGAGGATGGGGGGAGTAGTGTAATATATACAGGAGGAGGAGGATGATGAGAGTAGTGTAATATATACAGGAGGTGGAGGATGAGGAGAGTAGTGTAATATATACAGGAGGAGGAGGATGAGGAGAGTAGTGTAATATATACAGGAGGAGGAGGATGGGGGGAGTAGTGTAATATATACAGGAGGAGGAGGATGGGGGAGTAGTGTAATATATACAGGGGGTGGAGGATGGGGGGAGTAGTGTAATATATACAGGAGGAGGAGGATGAGGAGAGTAGTGTAATATATACAGGAGGAGGAGGATGATGAGAGTAGTGTAATATATACAGGAGGAGGAGGATGGGGGGAGTAGTGTAATATATACAGGAGGTGGAGGATGGGGGGAGTAGTGTAATATATACAGGAGGTGGAGGATGGGGGGAGTAGTGTAATATATACAGGAGGAGGAGGATGGGGGGAGTAGTGTAATATATACAGGAGGAGGAGGATGATGAGAGTAGTGTAATATATACAGGAGGAGGAGGATGGGGGGAGTAGTGTAATATATACAGGAGGAGGAGGATGGGGGGAGTAGTGTAATATATACAGGAGGAGGAGGATGGGGGGAGTAGTGTAATATATACAGGAGGAGGAGGATGGGGGGAGTAGTGTAATATATACAGGAGGAGAAGGATGGGGGGAGTAGTGTAATATATACAGGAGGTGGAGGATGGGGGGAGTAGTGTAATATATACAGGAGGTGGAGGATGGGGGGAGTAGTGTAATATATACAGGAGGTGGAGGATGGGGGGAGTAGTGTAATATATACAGGAGGAGGAGGATGAGGAGAGTAGTGTAATATATACAGGAGGAGGAGAATGGGGGGAGTAGTGTAATATATACAGGAGGAGGAGGATGATGAGAGTAGTGTAATATATACAGGAGGAGGAGGATGGGGGGAGTAGTGTAATATATACAGGAGGAGGAGGATGGGGGGAGTAGTGTAATATATACAGGAGGAGGAGGATGGGGGGAGTAGTGTAATATATACAGGAGGAGGAGGATGGGGGGAGTAGTGTAATATATACAGGAGGTGGAGGATGGGGGGAGTAGTGTAATATATACAGGAGGAGGAGGATGGGGGGAGTAGTGTAATATATACAGGAGGAGGAGGATGAGGAGAGTAGTGTAATATATACAGGAGGAGGAGGATGATGAGAGTAGTGTAATATATACAGGAGGTGGAGGATGGGGGGAGTAGTGTAATATATACAGGAGGAGGAGGATGGGGGGAGTAGTGTAATATATACAGGAGGTGGAGGATGAGGAGAGTAGTGTAATATATACAGGAGGAGGAGGATGAGGGGAGTAGTGTAATATATACAGGAGGAGGAGGATGGGGGGAGTAGTGTAATATATACAGGAGGAGGAGGATGGGGGGAGTAGTGTAATATATACAGGAGGAGGAGGATGGGGGGAGTAGTGTAATATATACAGGAGGTGGAGGATGGGGGGAGTAGTGTAATATATACAGGAGGAGGAGGATGGGGGGAGTAGTGTAATATATACAGGAGGAGGAGGATGGGGGGAGTAGTGTAATATATACAGGAGGAGGAGGATGGGGGGAGTAGTGTAATATATACAGGAGGTGGAGGATGGGGGGAGTAGTGTAATATATACAGGAGGAGGAGGATGGGGGGAGTAGTGTAATATATACAGGAGGAGGAGGATGAGGAGAGTAGTGTAATATATACAGGAGGTGGAGGATGGGGGGAGTAGTGTAATATATACAGGAGGAGGAGGATGGGGGGAGTAGTGTAATATATACAGGAGGAGGAGGATGGGGGGAGTAGTGTAATATATACAGGAGGAGGAGGATGAGGAGAGTAGTGTAATATATACAGGAGGAGGAGGATGGGGGGAGTAGTGTAATATATACAGGAGGAGGAGGATGGGGGGAGTAGTGTAATATATACAGGAGGAGGAGGAGGATGGGGGGAGTAGTGTAATATATACAGGAGGAGGAGGATGGGGGGAGTAGTGTAATATATACAGGAGGAGGAGGATGGGGGGAGTAGTGTAATATATACAGGAGGAGGAGGATGAGGAGAGTAGTGTAATATATACAGGAGGAGGAGGATGGGGGAGTAGTGTAATATATACAGGAGGAGGAGGATGGGGGAGTAGTGTAATATATACAGGAGGTGGAGGATGAGGGGAGTAGTGTAATACATACAGGAGGAGGAGGATGGGGGGAGTAGTGTAATATATACAGGAGGAGGAGGATGGGGGGAGTAGTGTAATATATACAGGAGGAGGAGGATGAGGAGAGTAGTGTAATATATACAGGAGGAGGAGGATGGGGGAGTAGTGTAATATATACAGGAGGAGGAGGATGGGGGAGTAGTGTAATATATACAGGAGGAGGAGGATGGGGGGAGTAGTGTAATATATACAGGAGGAGGAGGATGAGGAGAGTAGTGTAATATATACAGGAGGAGGAGGATGAGGAGAGTAGTGTAATATATACAGGAGGAGGAGGATGGGGGAGTAGTGTAATATATACAGGAGGAGGAGGATGGGGGAGTAGTGTAATATATACAGGAGGAGGAGGATGGGGGGAGTAGTGTAATATATACAGGAGGAGGAGGATGGGGGGAGTAGTGTAATATATACAGGAGGTGGAGGATGGGGGGAGTAGTGTAATATATACAGGAGGAGGAGGATGGGGGGAGTAGTGTAATATATACAGGAGGAGGAGGATGGGGGGAGTAGTGTAATATATACAGGAGGAGGAGGATGGGGGGAGTAGTGTAATATATACAGGAGGAGGAGGATGGGGGGAGTAGTGTAATATATACAGGAGGTGGAGGATGGGGGGAGTAGTGTAATATATACAGGAGGAGGAGGATGGGGGGAGTAGTGTAATATATACAGGAGGAGGAGGATGAGGAGAGTAGTGTAATATATACAGGAGGTGGAGGATGGGGGGAGTAGTGTAATATATACAGGAGGAGGAGGATGGGGGGAGTAGTGTAATATATACAGGAGGAGGAGGATGGGGGGAGTAGTGTAATATATACAGGAGGAGGAGGATGAGGAGAGTAGTGTAATATATACAGGAGGAGGAGGATGGGGGGAGTAGTGTAATATATACAGGAGGAGGAGGATGGGGGGAGTAGTGTAATATATACAGGAGGAGGAGGATGGGGGGAGTAGTGTAATATATACAGGAGGAGGAGGATGGGGGGAGTAGTGTAATATATACAGGAGGAGGAGGATGGGGGGAGTAGTGTAATATATACAGGAGGAGGAGGATGAGGAGAGTAGTGTAATATATACAGGAGGTGGAGGATGAGGAGAGTAGTGTAATATATACAGGAGGAGGAGGATGGGGGGAGTAGTGTAATATATACAGGAGGAGGAGGATGGGGGGAGTAGTGTAATATATACAGGAGGAGGAGGATGAGGAGAGTAGTGTAATATATACAGGAGGAGGAGGATGGGGGAGTAGTGTAATATATACAGGAGGTGGAGGATGAGGGGAGTAGTGTCCTGTAGTCAGGGGGTGGAGGATGAGGAGAGTAGTGTAATATATACAGGAGGAGGAGGATGGGGGGAGTAGTGTAATATATACAGGAGGAGGAGGATGGGGGAGTAGTGTAATATATACAGGAGGAGGAGGATGGGGGAGTAGTGTAATATATACAGGAGGTGGAGGATGAGGGGAGTAGTGTCCTGTAGTCAGGGGGTGGAGGATGAGGAGAGTAGTGTAATATATACAGGAGGAGGAGGATGGGGGGAGTAGTGTAATATATACAGGAGGAGGAGGATGGGGGAGTAGTGTAATATATACAGGAGGAGGAGGATGGGGGAGTAGTGTAATATATACAGGAGGTGGAGGATGGGGGGAGTAGTGTAATATATACAGGAGGTGGAGGATGAGGAGAGTAGTGTAATATATACAGGAGGAGGAGGATGGGGGAGTAGTGTAATATATACAGGAGGAGGAGGATGGGGGAGTAGTGTAATATATACAGGAGGAGGAGGATGGGGGAGTAGTGTAATATATACAGGAGGTGGAGGATGAGGGGAGTAGTGTCCTGTAGTCAGGGGGTGGAGGATGAGGAGAGTAGTGTAATATATACAGGAGGAGGAGGATGGGGGGAGTAGTGTAATATATACAGGAGGAGGAGGATGGGGGGAGTAGTGTAATATATACAGGAGGTGGAGGATGGGGGAGTAGTGTAATATATACAGGAGGAGGAGGATGGGGGGAGTAGAGTAATATATACAGGAGGAGGAGGATGGGGGGAGTAGTGTAATATATACAGGAGGAGGAGGATGAGGAGAGTAGTGTAATATATACAGGAGGAGGAGGATGGGGGAGTAGTGTAATATATACAGGAGGTGGAGGATGAGGGGAGTAGTGTAATATATACAGGAGGAGGAGGATGGGGGGAGTAGTGTAATATATACAGGAGGAGGAGGATGGGGGGAGTAGTGTAATATATACAGGAGGCGGAGGATGGGGGGAGTAGTGTAATATATACAGGAGGAGGAGGATGGGGGGAGTAGTGTCCTGTAGTCAGGGGGTGGAGGATGGGGGGTAGTTTCTCGGAGGAGGAGCTGTGCTGGAGGCCGTCACCGTCAGTCAGTCCGGGTTATATCCGCAGCTCGCTGTCGGTCTCCCCTGGTTGTGGCAGCTCCAACTTTCTCTTTCTTGTCCCGGAGATAAGAGCTGAGAGAAGCCGGGAACCATGAACCGCAACGGGAAGAAGAAAGAGGAGGAGACGCTGATAGAGATGTCGGGGGCTGTGGACGGTGAGTCTGGGGCGGCGGGAGACCGCTCGGGTCTGGGGGTGACCGGTGCTGGTGACTCACGCTCGGGGTTTCCGGGTGACTCATGCCTGGAATGTCTCCTCCGCTCCGGGTTCTCTCCTCCCTATACAAGGAGCTGTGTCTGCCGGAGACCATGGCTTGTGTCCTGTGTGCAAGGAGTCCAAACATCAGACCCTGTGTACACACCGCTGTATATAAGGCCTCGTTCACACGTCTGTGTATAAGCACGTGAAAAAATGGCGCCGGTGTCATCAGTTTTTTTTGGGTCCGTGTGTCTTCAGTGTTGGGTCCATTTTATCCGTTTTTACTGTGTGTCAGCTCAGTGTGTCCGTCTTTACTGTCCGTGTGTCTGGTTAGCGTGTCCGCCTCTCTGCCGCCGGAGTGTCCGCCTCTCTGCCGCTGGCGTGTCCGTGTCCGTGCCGCCGGCGTGTCCGCCTCTCTGCCGCCGGCGTGTCCGCCTCTCTGCCGCCGGCGTGTCCGCCTCTCTGCCGCCGGCGTGTCCGCCTCCGTGCCGCCGGCGTGTCCGCCTCCGTGCCGCCGGCGTGTCCGCCTCTCTGCCGCCGGCGTGTCCGCCTCTCTGCCGCCGGCGTGTCCGTGCCGCCGGCGTGTCCGCCTCTCTGCCGCCGGCGTGTCCGCCTCTCTGCCGCCGGCGTGTCCGCCTCTCTGCCGCCGGCGTGTCCGCCTCTCTGCCGCCGGCGTGTCCGCCTCTCTGCCGCCGGCGTGTCCGCCTCTCTGCCGCCGGCGTGTCCGCCTCTCTGCCGCCGGCGTGTCCGTGTCCGTGTCCGTGCCGCCGGCGTGTCCGCCTCTCTGCCGCCGGCGTGTCCGCCTCTCTGCCGCCGGCGTGTCCGCCTCTCTGCCGCCGGCGTGTCCGCCTCTCTGCCGCCGGCGTGTCCGTGTCCGCCTCTCTGCCGCCGGCGTGTCCGTGTCCGCCTCTCTGCCGCCGGCGTGTCCGTGTCCGCCTCTCTGCCGCCGGCGTGTCCGTGCCGCCGGAGTGTCCGCCTCTCTGCCGCCGGCGTCTGTATTTTTCACGGATTGATAAATGACGCTTCTCCTCTCTTGTCCGCTGACGCGCTCCGTGTGCTGGACGTGTCTTTCATGGACCTGTAGACCTTTCTTGGCCCTTGTCATCCGTGGTGCCGGAAATAACAGACGTGTCTCCGTGTTTTGCCCTGACACGAGATCCGTGAGTGAATCGCACCGCAGATAACAATCGGTTCGCGTTGTATTAGGGCGAGGGCACGGGCGTGTGGATGGGGCCGAAGACCGTGAGCTGTGACATTAGACAAGACGTGTAACGGATCTATCCCTCCGTGAATCACACTGATCGTGCACGGTCCTTGTGTCTGTCTTTACTGACACCGCCACCATTATTTCACGGATGTGTGAATGAGGCTCGGGCTCCGTTCAGACGTCCCTTTTTCCTGTCCGGGTTCTGTCCATGGTTTTCACATATAAAGCAGACACCCATTGTTGTCTATGGGGCTCTTCACGCGCCAGTTTTGATCACAGATGAGAAGTTCCAGTATAAGCCTATGGGTTTATGAAAAACCCGAACAGCACACCGATGGCGTCCGTGTGCAGCCGGTGTGGCGTCCGTGATTACTGCTGCAGGACAGGGCTCTGACGCAGACTTGTGCCGTTGCTTCATTCATTGTCCCATAGAGAATGATTGGAGGGTTTCAGACCCCCATTTTCTTGATCAGGGACTGCCCTGAGATTTGGACCCAAGACTGATTGGATAAGTTGCGATCTTGGAAATAACCCTTTATGCTACTGACCCCACAGGTCATTGGAAACTCTGCCACCATTTTGGTAATATTCCAGGAGGCTGAACTTCTTGGGTTTGTCCACGCGTGACCTTAATAACCCTCTGTGTGCCGATGATAAGTACGGCTGACGGTCTAATGTGTATGAGGGCCCCCGACCGGTGATGATGGGGGAGATAAGGATCTGGGGGTCCGATTTTTGGACTGCCTTTCCTTTTGTTCTCTAATGGATAGGCCACCTCCTAGAGGAGTCTGGCAGCGTCTCTCTCCCAAAGAACACATGCGCTCCTGTGTATGAAGGAGTCAGGAGAGAAAGCTGTTGGTAGAACCATGGCAGGATCGGTCATTCAGCTGTCAAAGCATTTAGATGGGTTCACTGGAATGTACCTTTTACCTATTGATTAAAATCTGGTGCGTCTGTGAAAGGTGGTGTTCAGGTTTGACATGAAAGTCTGCAGTCACTCTATGTGACTGCAGACTTGTTCATCCTCCCAGTGCACACACTGCACGCTGTCAGGATTCTCCGGTGGTGAGACTGGGCTGTCATGTAACCTCAAGTGTGTTATTTCCCTACTTCTGGTCACATTCTGACTAGTTTTGCGCAGCCTCACTCAGTACAATTGAATTGTGGGAGGCCACACACTTCTAGTCGGAATGTGGCTTGAAGTTAGTATATCGCATACTTGCAGTCACATGTACGCCCAATCTTTTCACCAGCATCAGAGAGTCCCCTTTAAATGTGTGTATATATCTATTTTTTCCATATTCGTGCCTATTAAAAACTAATAAGAATCTGACTGTTTCAGGAAACAACAAATGTACATAGCCGCAATGGTCACACTTTAGCTTTTCTAAAAGAGAGCAGGGTCGCCTCTGACATTGCCTATTTTGGTTGGTGGACCCTGTTTATCAGCTGTGTATATAGGGGTTACCTGTCATTGTAATCCTGCCTCTGATGATAAGGAGTCTGCTGAAAACTCCACAGCATTACTATTTTTATTTCTTTTTAATCTAGATCACGATATGAAAATAAAACTTTGCCAAACTGGGAAAAATAAAAGGCACAATAAGTCCTTTTCAGATGATGGCTTCCCTTTTACTGTCTTGGTGGTCCAGAATTGGGTTGGTTGATGGTTACACTTTACCGTGCGCGCCATGTACTGATGCGATGGAAACCTGTGAGTGACGCAGCTCAGTGCTGTAATAGGGGAAAGTGATGGTTGTCATGTCGTGCCGCACCTGCAGGTAAATATACCTCGGGGCGGCGATAAATGATGTCACCTAGGCAGGTTTCATAACATCCCAACAACCACAGAGATGGCGACAGCGCAGAACTAACAATACATATAATGGGAGTTGTGTTACCTGTAGCTCATTTAATAGGAAAGCTCCCACGTTTCCTGCAACATCGCGGAAGCAGCCACATGGTGATTACCCAGCTTTCCCAGAGTCAGATACAAAATTGTTGGCACCCCTCGTTTAATGACAGAAAAACCCACAATGGTGACAGAAATCACTTGAATCTGACACAAGTAGTAATAAATTTAAAAAAATCTATGAAAATGAACAAATGAAGGTCAGACATTGCTTTTCAGCCATGCTTCCACAGAATTAAAAATAAATAAAACTCATGAGATAGGCCTGGACAGAAATGATGGGACCCTTAACATAATATTTTGTTGCACAACCTTTTGAGGCAATCGCTGCAATCAAATGATTCCTGTAACTGTCAATGAGACTTCTGCTCCTCTACAGGTATTATGGCCACTCCTCAAGAGCAAACTGCTCCAGTCGTCTCGTGTGTGAAGGCTGCCTTTTCCAGACAGGATGCTTCAGCTCTTTCCAAAGATGCTCAATAGGATTTAGGTCAGGGCTCATAGAAGGCCACTTCAGAATAGTCCAATAGCCTCCTCTGTGTTTCACAGTAGGGCAGTGTTCTTTTTTTTTTTTTCTTATTTTTTTTTTTTTCAACAGTGGTGTCCTCCTCCCATGAAGTCCACTTTGGCTCAAACAACGACGGATGGTGCGATCTGGCACTGATGTTACTTGAAGCTTGAAGTTCACCTTTAATCTGTTTAGAAGTTTTTCTGGGCTCTTTTCTTACCATTCGTATTATCCGTCTCTTTGATTTCTCATCAATTTTCCTCCTGCGGCCACATCCAGGGAGGTTGGCTACAGTCCCATGGAGCTTTAAATTTCTGAATAATATGTGCAACTGTAGTCACAGGAACATAAAGCTGCTCAGAGATGGTCTTATAACTTTTACCTTTATCATGTTTGTCTATAATTTTCTTTCTAATCTCCTGAGACAACTCTTTCCTTCGCTTCCTCTGGTCCATGTTGAGTGTGATACACACCATGTCACCAAACAGCACAGTGAGTATCTGTAGCCTCTATACAGGCCACTCACCGATTCCAAGATTGTAGACACCTGTGATGCTAATTAGTGGACACACCACGATGTAACATGTCCCTTTTGTCACATTATTTTCAGGGGCACCATAATTTCTATCCAGGCCTATTACATGAGTTTAATTTTTAAAAAATTCTGTGGAAGCATGGCTGAAAAGCAATTTCTCTTTGCTGTCATTTTCTTTATCTGACTCTCTCTATCCATATTGTAGCATCACTTTTTGTATTGGTTCCTGTTGTAACTCGAGTTCAATACTTTTAGGGATGAGCGAATAGCTTGGGATAGGTCCTTATCCGAATAGCTGCATAGGATACCTGGATCGCTCCCGATAACCAGCTGTTTGGCATCGCAGCTGCATGTGTTGCGGCTGTGTGACAGTCACAACAGGCTCTCCATGCATGTGTTGTGACTGTCACACAGCTGCGACGCCAAACAGCTGATTATCGGGAGCGCTCCAGGTATCCGGGTTCCCTATGCAGCTATTCGGTAAGCGCTGTTGTAAGCAGGTACAAGGATGCAGTAACGCAGGGAATGCAGAGCAAGGATTACCAGTGCGGTTTAATTTATAACAATGAACTCCTCGCAGGGAGATAACCGGTAATTAATAGTAAAATTACGATATAACACAACAGTCTAATTTTTAAACTTCACTTATTGTGACTCCTCTGTTCCTTAGTCGCATGCAGCCTGATTAGCTTTGTAATACCAACAGCGGCCGGTTCTGGGCCTTCAGGCGTAACCTGTCACACGACTTAGCTTATGGCGGCAACGGGCGGTCACCGGTTTTACCCATTGAGCCCCTAGTCCATTAATCTGTAAAGCCGAGGTGGAAGGTGCCATGGAAGTCTCTGTCCAATGCGTGCTCCGCTGCACTCCTACCAAGGAGGGAGAGAACACCTTGCGATTCTGCACCTGGCACTCACTTCTCAGTGCGAGTACTGCACACGACGCTCTGCATGCTCAATGACACTCGGGGGGTCCTCACGTAACCTCTGCCTGGGCACAACTCCGGACTTTCTCTCGTGCTGCGGAGCGCGGTACACCCCTGCTTCCTCTCTCTGCCGGTGGGAATCTCCTGAGTTTTCCCACGCTTCCTGTTCTTTCCCCGGTTGTCGCCACGTCCCCTTTCACCAGGTCACGGGTCCTGTCCGGTTCCCCATTCTTTCCTCCGGCAACACTGGATGCAACCTCAACAGTTCCAGACCCCACATTGCACAGGTACCTGCAGCCCGGTCTTTCTCCTTAAACTATAGCTGTTCGGATAAGGACTTACCCGAAGCTATTCGCTCATCCCTAGATACTATGTATCACTTCTTAAAGGAACAGAACGGCCTAACTATGTATAACCCCTGACTGGTAATTGCCGACACCCAATTATATGAGCAGAGTAATGTTTCTCTACTGTGACTATTGAAGTGGGGTACCTCCTTATATTAGGCTGGTTTTACGGTCCGAGTAGAGATCAGGACTGACCGTGGGTCTTCAGACCCAAGCGCCACATCCTTAAATATGGCTATGATAAGGAGACCCACGGCTGGCCCTGACATTGTGCTAACTTGAAAGTTAAAACTACTTCTATTCTTACATATTTTTCTTTCTTCACCCATTTTTCAAAACTCAAAATCCCTCTTTCATTTTAAGGGTTTTTTGTGTGGAAATTCTGGTATCTTTCTTTATTTTCTGAATGATTTATTACTATTTATAAACATCCTGAAATCTTGCAGTTTTCACTGACAACTGAGCTCCATAATAGTCTTATTCTTGTTCAGTAGAGATCACTTCTCTACAGTCTCATCACAGACAATGAATGACCTCACCTACATATTGATCACACAGGTACGAGAGGTATTATCATAGGGACCAGAAGTGTAATTCAATTCTTTGAGGCAGCCTTTTTAAGTAGGAGACCGCTGGGGTTTTCTATGGTCCGCTGGATGATCTTCTGTTCTCCCGTCTCGTGACATCTGGTGCAGACCCATCCAGGGCGCAGGTCCTCCACATACCGCTGCTTCTTATTTTAGGCTTGTGGACGTGCGAAGATTGGTGGTCTCCCTGCACATTAGACCCCCTTCTACTTTCGTAGTTATTTTCTCTATAATTGAAAGTCTGGACTGAGTTGTCCTCCTGTAATTTTGGGTCAGGGTGGAGTTCCTCACCATAAATAGAGCTCTTCTTGCTTTAAATGAGGGGTGTTCTAGAATGTGGCAGAGGGCTGACAACAGGTTTTTTTTTTACATCTAAACTGAATTCCCCAAATCTCCGTCTGTATTCTGTTCCTATAGATCATCGTCCGGTTTTAGTCTGTGTTGACATCGTTCTTTGTGGACCTGTTCTTCCTGTATCCCAAGAGACCTCAGTGTAGCCCTAGGTGCAATTCACCTGATGGAAGCCAAAAAAGTTTGTTTTTGCTGGGATAACTAATGCATCGGCCTAACTTTTTAACCATTTAGGCAAACGCTCATGGTATACATTGTTGCTAACTCTTGCCTGTGTTACAATTATAGTTGAGGGAATACTCGCCGCATTTACTTCTGACTTTAGACTCTGATCAAATTTGAACAGAAACCTAAAGCTCCCATTTTTTTCTGAAATATATTACTCCAACGCTTCCCATACACATGCACACCTAGCTATACTGAGCGTGCATGTGTTATTTAATGGGGAAAGTGGAGTGATCTGGTCACAGTTCTGGCAGCAGCTTGTATCCCATGACAACTAAACAATTGGGCATATTAAAATCCAACATGCCCTACCCTCTATTTCACTTGATATCTGCCATCGGGCAAGATTTGGGTCTTCTTTTATAAATTAGATGGTTAGTACTGATTAAAATTGGTACATCCAATCTGCATAAGTAAGATTTGCCTCTGTTCTCAAGAACAAATGGATTTTTCAGTCTATATTTTACTGCTCATTGCCGATATTAACAGCTACCTCTGCGTTCCATCAGAGGTGACCGGTTTTCATGGTAAGGAGTGCAGCGCTTGCAAGCTTTATAGTAAAGAGATTGTAAGCGCTAATCTGGATCTAGCTTCAGCACCACTGTGTTCCTCCGATGCTGCAGAGGCAAATCGGTCTGTCTGCGGCATCAGGAGCGCACATGCTGCTAGTGTGAGCTGTCGGTTATTAGGAGAACATTGGGATGTAACTTCCCCCATCCTTCTTTGCCCTGATATCATCTGTCAGAAGGGTCAGAATGTCCCTATGATCGGTCTAAGCTGACATGTAAAATCCCATACTTTTTATCATGTCGCAGGAGCGGGGACGGATCAGCAGTATCCGGGTGGTACTGATAAGTGTCTATATAATGGGTGTAAGGTTTATGGGTGTGGAATTGGCGAACAACTAAAAATTGGTATTTTTTTTTTTTTTTTTCTATCGCAACGTTGTAAGAAAAGAGATGTTCTACAAGACTTGCAATGACCTCTCCAAGGTCCTCTGGTTTTACAGAGTGACGTAATATCATGGCCCCTGCTAGCAGGCATGAATCACAGAAAAGCATCATTATTGCTAGTGACATCTATTACTCTATGAAGAAATGTCTTTGCAAATAGATTAAATTCCTAGCCCCTATTCTGACCTATGTATCTTCACATGCTGTAAACGTGATCTAAAGCCATGCATCCTGTTGAAAGGGGCACACAAGGTGACTAAAATCCACTATATTTTGCACCACATTTCAGGCTATGTGCACACGGTGCGGATTCTCCTGCGGATCCGCAGCGTTTCTGGAGCTGCGGGTCTGCAGCAGATTTAGGTGCGTTGTACAGTACCATTGTTTTCAATGGTAAACTGGAAAACGCTGTGCACATGCTGCGGATTTTTCCGCGGGTTGCAGTCCGCAGCATGTGAATTCTTTGTGCGGATTCCGCTGCGGTTTCACACCTTATCATTATGAGGTGTGAAACCGCAGGTCTTTTGACCTGCGGATTTTGCAAAATCCGCTGGGACAAATCCGCAGCTCTGAAAACTACGTGGGCACATAGCCTCAAGGGAACGTGTGACCTTGTGCATGCCCTCTGATCTGTGGACAGCACAGAATAGAGAAGAAGCGGAGTAGGATAATATAGATTTATTGAGAGTTTCAGTATAAGGACGCAGTCATATGACAATATAACATGGATGAGGATCACATCGCAATGCTCGGACTGACCATCGGCTCTCCTGACCCAAGAGTGTTAGCCTGTATCTCTATGCAGCTGTCCTGTTCAGGTCAGGTGAGATGCAGAGCAATGCGATGCAATCCTCGTCCGTGTTATAAGGACAAATGAATGTGCCCTAAGGCCATGTTCACACACTCAGTATTTGTAAGTCAAAATGAGGAATGGAACAATCAAAGGAAAAGTATGATAGAAACACGTCACCACGTCTTTTTTTTTTTTTTTTTGTTTGTTTGTTTATTTTCCACCCACTCCTGATTTTGTCTTGCAAATACTGATGTGAAATATCGAACGTGGCCTAGCTTGCGTTTTATTTCCTGGTGATTGTACACTAGTCCAGTGGGCAGCCCTACTCAGTGATTGACAGTCTTCCCTGTATGACTACATGCAAAGTGAGAGCTGTCAGTCACTGTATAGCACCACCCACTGGACTCCTGTGCATTAAATGTTATTTTTCTTGAATCTTTTCACATAAAAAAAAAAAAAAAAAAAAAAAAGTCTGTCCACCTGATGAACTCCTCCTGCCTGCAGATCAGATACCATTTTCAACTGGCGGATTTCCTTGAAGCTTAGGTACAAGCACGTTCCTAATTCTGCCCCAATTCTTCACAAAAGGCCAAAATTTCGTCTGTCACTAACCACTGAGAAACTTATATTTTAGTCGATGAACTGGTGGGGGGGAAAAACGGGAAGCGAAAAACAGAAGTGTAACCTCCGAATCCAGCCGTCTTGTTACTCTCCCTGTGAATGGGTGGATTATTTCTTCAGTCATTTTCTAAAACTTTTTCTACCAAAAAAAAAAAAATGACAAAATGCTAAATATGAAGATTGCAACATACAGTAAGCGCGTGAAAACCCCCAACTACAGATGTAGTTTGAGAGTTATTTCATTTTTTTTTTTTTTTTTTTCTCAACCGGAAAGGAACGCCCTTTGCTGTGTAATGGTAGTATTTTTAGAATTGGGGGAGTTGTGATAACTGGAGAACTCGCTGGGTCACATGGGGTTAAAGTTTATTGCTGCTGGAGCTGTGAGCCCCGGACCCCACATTATGGACTATTGCACTGTGCATATCAGATCATCAGCAGTAGCTAGTACGACCATAAGATGGTGGTCGTGGTGGTAGTTGGTTGTGTGCTGGACGCAGCTTTCTCTCTGAGCGTGTGCAGACAGCTGTCTGAAAGAATTTCTTGCCAATAAACATTCCAGAAATAGAAATTGTTGCCATTCTCCAGCAAAGAGGAGACCGGGACATGTTACAAAATAAAATAAAAAGTGTTCTTTATTTGTCTTACACCTAAAAAAAAAAAAATATTTAACTTCAAGAGGAAGTTTATTTTCATTTATTATTAAATAATTTTATTTATTGGTTATGAATAAATACGGAGAGTTAGGCCACACATCCGGAGAGATGAGCCCATCCAACGTTTCACCTCCAGAGAGCTTTTCTCAAGCACGGAGCTGAAGCGTCTCGTGGGTTAATCAAAGGTTCCTATCGCTGGACCTGCGGCCTCGCTCTCCATATTTGCTGATTGTTGGTGACGGCTGGGTCAGAGGCATGCACCAGTGCTTTCAGATTGACAGTGCTGCTGCTTTCCTTTCCTTTCCTTTTTTTTTTTTTTTTTTTTATTATTTGTGGATATTGGCATATTTTTCACTCTGGAATTAATATTGCATGAAATAAAGCTAAAAATCCTGGTTTCCCAGCAGAAAGAAAAGCGGCCCAAAAACTCCACATAGCAATAGAAATGAATAACACGCGGTTTTGAAAAGGATTTTAAGGCCGATCCGCTCAATAAAGAAAAAAAACAAAAAAAACAGGTAAACCTGGACTTGGTGAGATACTTGAGGACTGGAGTTGAGCAAAGCTGCCGTAGAGAATGAATGAGGAGTCCTTGCTTCACCTCCGCCCCACTTTAATTTGGGGACCTGACGTCCCCCATTCTGTGGATAGGTGGGGACTGATAGTCGTCGTCATCAACCTCATGTAGCCTGTAGTTAGGTGATATCATCTTTTTACCAGAACACCCCTTTATTACCTAACCGCAGGCGATCGGACCCTCTCCAATTGCCAGAACAGGGGTCCCCAATGTGAATGGGATGGCAGACTGTCACACACCGAGCTGCTCCATTCATTCTCTCTGGGAATGACCCAAGATGGGTCGCTACAGCGGGCGGCCGTTAACTGCAGCCCCATAGAAAGTGACTGGTGCAGCGGGGCGCACGTATGACCTCCGCTGCTTTTAAATGGGGGGACAAAAGTGCCCAATTGTGGCAATTTATGGGTGTCCAATAGAGCAGATATTGTTTGGATTTTGGATAGGAGTCTGTTTCTTCCTACCAGAACTGTATCACTTTAAAAGAAAAAGCCTTGTAATGTCATCACCTTCAGTTATTACAATTTTCATGTAGCAAAAGCCAGACTGGTCTCCATGGTTACATGGAAATGATACATTGTTACATCTGTCTTGTCTGTTTCCTCCTCCCTTCAGGTTTTTTTTTTTTTTTTTTTTCTTCAGCTCTTTATTGCAATGCAGAAACCTAATAACCGCAGCACCATACTACTAATATGCCGCTGAGCTGCGTTTCTCTCGCTTCTGGCTCCTGATCCCGGTGTATTATGTTTTGTGACTTGTAAGAACAGGTTCAGAATCTGTATCCATGACTACTGGAGCGCTGAGTAACCTGGGCAAACAAGGAGCGGGGCGGCAGAGGGTCAGTGCACCCGTGGGTGCTGCATATTCAATACTACTTATAGTGTCATGTCATATATACGTGATCTGATGTTCTGGAACACTATTGACAGTATAGTCATGGAAAGTAAAATCCTGTTCTACTGGTCCTTCCTGGATCCAGGCACATTTTTGGGAAGTGCATGATGATATCTGTCAGCCATGTTGTTCCCACACTCGGTTAGATACCGACTGACATCTGTGTAGTCTGTATGTTGTGTGCAACAAGATCACTTGGTAACACAGCCCCCGGGTATGTGACTAGTGAGTGGCCATGTGCTAAGTCATAGCTACAGCTGGTGTGTGTGTGTGTGTAGAATTCACTTATTCATTCAACCTTAATGGCCCATGCGTTCATTTGTATGTTTCCAGGTGGTTTATTCACCATAAATTTTAAAACCTAAAAACTACGTTGCCGAGTGAGATGGGGACGAGCAAAGCAGCTTGGAGTCTGCGTTATGGGAAGTAAATGTGGCGCCCCCAGGAGTATGGTCGCCACAGTGGCTTTGCCTTCCTCCAGGGGAGGGTAGTGCCAGGCTTGGAGGCAATGATGGGTCTCTCTTGCAGTCAATCCATGCATGCAACATAGTTCCACTCCAGGCCAGCAGGGGGAACTCTGAGCCAGGATTAAGGCGATGAGTGCTCTCTGAGGGCCAAGAGGAAGGAGTGGTCAGTTACTCTGCGGAGGGTGAAGTGTGCAGACATGGAGAGAGAAGCTGGAGGTTGAGCTAGGAAGGAGAGCTCCCTCAGCTTGAGAGCGCATGAACTGGAGCCTGGTCTCCACGGTTGTACGGATACTAACAGATACCAGAGGAGTAGGAGGCTGTAAATGCCCTGCTCCCATTAAGACTTGAGGCACAACAGCAGCTTGGATAGAGAGCCGGGACTCAGAAGAGGAGAGTCCCCGAGAGAGGCTACAGCTGTCTGCCGTGCAAGTGAGGTTCTAGGAACATCTGACAGGAGGAACTCTAGAGTAACTAAGTACTGGAGTGCTTAACCCCACAAGGCGCTAGGAAGGAGACTGCACAGCCCGTCTGTGAGAGAGAATCCCTGAGCTGCTTCCAGGCTAGCCTACTCCGTTACTATCTGTAATCAGGACCCTGGACTGCAGTTATTAAGTAAAGGTACAGAAATTGCACCCCGCTGTGTCTTGTCTGCTTCCTACTCTGTCGGCACTGCTACATCCCCTTACCAAGTCACATCTACACTGCCCTGGGACTACAGCTTCACCTGTGGGGAGCTTTTACACCATTGCTGCACTATACCATCAGTCCCAGCGGATCTGCATGCAGCGTCAGCCTAACATCTCACTTGCCAAACACCACAGGTGGCGTCACTAACCATCCATATAAACTACATCGCAAAACCACCATTGATTTGGGTGCCCAGGGCCACGGACCGGGTCACTGCTGCTGTGACACATCCCCCTGACACCGGTCCGGTACCGAGTACCCCACAGCCCTGGGAGGGCGACACATAAACAGCAGCACAGAGTATTTCAGGAGCATAGTATCCAGATCTTATGGGGGGAGCAGTCGTCTGTTCACGCATGTACTGAGTCTGACATGAGGAGCGCTCAGAAAACACTCAGATTTAGGCTAGTGTGACACGATCAATATATATATTTTTTTTCCTTTGTCCTCATCCATCAACAGTCCAACTGTGCCACGGTAATCGCACTCTGATCCGATTTTCTCAGATGTGAAGCTGGAAAAAAAATTCTCCATTCTATGTTTTATGCAAATCGGACTGCACTCGGCTGTGACGTGGTCCGATTTTATTTTTGACTGACACCTTGACTTGCATGACCCGAGTGTGATCTGATTTACAGATGCAAATCGTGGACGTGTGTCCCATAGAGAAACATTGGGCCAAGTGCCATTCAGTGTTTCGCTGGATCGCACTCGGGCCGAAAATATACACGAGCAGTCAGTCACGTTAACGAACACTAACTCCACTTTGTGAACGAGCTCCATGATGGATTCTCCTTTCTCAGACTGTGGCCAACCTATTGGAGCCTTCACACAAGTCTATTAAATTTATACTTGTTACTGATAAATTCATGCAAATATTGAACACCATAGGATAGTAAATGTAAAATAAATACTTGTATAAATTACAAAATTGTTTTTTTTTTTTTTTTTTTAATCTAAATTAAAAAAAAGTCTGGATCATACTGTGGGTCCATCCACCCGGAAACATGAGCTGCGGGCTACATGGATGCGTACTAATACATAGTAAATAATTAATCTATACCGACAGGTATATTCTAAAAGGGCAGAGTGACGTAAAACCCAGCAAAGAGCAGGAAGTGTAAAAATGCCGAAAATATACACAAAATATCTGCTAAGAATAGAAATCATTGAAAAAGGTAAATGTAAACCAAGTGATGCAACACAACCCCAAAATGAGCCACAAAGAGCGTAGATAAGAAGTAATATACCAGAGGGCGTATGGGATTAATACATGCCCCCAAATCTTCTACTACACAGGGCTATAAACTAAAACTCGGCAAAGAGCAGGGAGTGCGGCAACACCCAAAGTATACGCCAAATAGCCAGCAAACACAAAAGCGCTGCACAAAGGTAAATGCAAACCTCGACTGGTTCTTTCCCTTTTTTTTTTTTTTTTTTTTTTTTTTTAAATAGTTTCTATACCTACCAGCTATGCAGGGTGTTGTTTGGTTATTTTTACACTTTCAACTCTCTGCTGTGTTTTACTTCGCACTGCTCTTCTGTGATTATACAGGTGCTTCTTACAAAATCAGAATATGATCAAAAAGTTAATTTATTTCAGTGAGTTCTTCAATACAAAAAGTGAAACTCGTATATTAGAGTCATTACACACAGAGTGATCTATTTCACATGTTTATTTCTGTTAATGTTGATGATTATGGCTTACGGCCAATGAAATCCCAACAGTCATTATCTCAGTAAATTAGAATACTTTATAACACCAGCTTGAAAAATGATTGTAAAGTCCGAATTGTTGGCCTACTGAAATGTATGTTCAGTAAATGCCGTCAATACTTGGTCGGGGCTCCTTTTATATCAATTACTGCATCAATGCGGCGTGGCATGGAGGCGATCAGCCTGTGGCACTGCTGAGGTGTTATGGAAACCCAGGTTGCTTTGATTGCAGCCTTCAGCTCGTCTGCATTGCTGGGTCTGGTGTCTCTCATCTTCCTCTTGACAATACTCCATAGATTCTCTATGGGGTTAAGGTCAGGCAAGTTTGCAGACAATCAAGCACAGTGATACTGTTTGTACACCAGTTATTGGTACTTTTGGCAGTGTGGACAGGGGCCAAGTCCTGCTGGAGAATGACATTTCCATCTCCAAAAAGCTTGTCAGCAGAGGGAAGCAAAAATGTCCTGATAGACGGCTGTGCTGACTTTGGTCTTGATAAAACACAGTGGACCTACACCAGCAGATGACATGGCTCCCCAAACTATCACTGATTGTGGAGACTTCACACTAGACCTCCAGCAGCTTGGATTGTGGCCTCTCCGCTCTTCCTCCAGACTCTGGGACCTTGATTTCCAAATGAAATGCAAAATTTACTTCCATCTGAGAACAACACCTTGGACCACTGACAACAGTCCAGTTCTTTTTCTCCTTGGCCCAGGTAAGACACTTCTGACGTTGTCTACTGGTCATGAGTGGCTGACACAAGGAATGCGACACTTGTAGCCCATGTCCTGGATACGTCTGTGTGTGGTGTGAAGCAATGACTCCAGCAGCAGTCCACTCCTTGTGACTCATGCCCCCCCCTCCTGAAACAGGCTAATGAACCTTATTAAACACTTGGGAAGCCTTTACAGTCGTTTGTTCTAATTTACTGAGATAAAGACTTTTGGGTTTTCATTGGCTGTAAGCCATAATCATCAACATTAACAGAAATAAACACATAACATAGATCACTCTGTGTGTAGTGACTCTATATAATATTCACCTTTTGTATTGAAGAGCTGAAAATAACTTAATGATATTCTGGTTTTGTGAGAAGCAACTGTACCTGTCAGTATAGAGTAACTATGTAATATGTATCCCTATCATTCCATGTAGTTTGCAGCTCCTGCTTCCTAATCTATATGCAATTATTATCCACTTTTTATTATTACAATACATACTTAAAAATACTTGTATACTTATGACAAGTCAGCCACCAAAATATGCATTTTTTTTTTTTTAAAGCATCGCTGGAGTGGCGTCTTAAATGTAAGCCCTCATTCTTATATTCGCCTTCTAGTGGCTTCACCTTTTATTGACGCCGCTGGTCCTGCGGCGCCATCTTCCCATAACTTCTGACTGGGTGGACGTTAGAACTTGCATCTCAAGAGCTCAATGCAAGTCTATGAGCGCCAGAACGAGGTCAGAACAATGCTCTCGTAGAGATGGATTGAATCGTGACGTCTGGAGGTGCTGACAGGTCACTTTTTGCCAGAGAGCAATTTGGAGAGATGCTGGAAAAGGATGACGGCGGCGGCAGGTGAGTATAAGATAAGAGGCCGGAGAATTGCATTTAAAGCACTGGTTCAGCAGTGCAATAAAAAAAAAAAATGCTGGACTGGTGCTTTAAGTAAAAGAAAATTAAAAATTGTCCTCTCTGGTGAAAAATCCCTTTAACATGTGTTCTCTTCCCATGTCACTCCACTTCACTCCTGGTTTAGTCTATAGTAGCTCATCGTATACTGCAGGTTTATGCACGTTCCTCGATTTTCAGGAATCTGTTTGTGACGTTGTCGGGGGGGGGGGGGGGGGGAGACATGTTTTTTTCCGTAGAACTTGTCAGGCAGAGTCCTGGTCTCGTTTTTCATGTTTTGCAGTGATGTTAACAATGAGAACACACGAGTGTCGCTCCTCCTGTGATTGTGCAGGAAGCAGGGGAAATATAAGACGTCTCGGCGATCATTGTGCTTCGTAAAAAGCGTGAGCCGCATCTGTTCTCTGTGAGGCTTATGCACGGGATACAGAATCCGTGCTTTATATCATCACTGTTACTAAGGCAGTGTATAAACGGGCCGTCCAGGGTTTAAATATTGATGGTGTATCATTTTCGGTTAGTTCATCAATATCAGATTGTGGGCGTCCGACAACCCCACCGAGGAGCTGCTGTAAGCATGCCCTCCGGCTGCCAGAAGTACACAATGTGCGGAGCCGGAACAGCGCAGCTTTGTACATCTTATAGTGGCCTTTCTATTGCAGATCACATTCCCCTCAATAGGAGCTGAGCTGCCTTACTTGTGTTAAAATCTTCAAAAAAAAAAAAAAAAAAGGTTGAGCTCTTCTTCCTGTGTGCATTTCTAAAACAGATCCATGAAAAATGGATGACCTATGGATAATGTTCACATGTTCTACACTTTTTGATTTGTGCACCATTGAGTTCAATAGGCAGCTCTCTCCTGCAGATTGGAATCGACCGATGCATATTTGTCTGTATTGTGCCATTATTGGTCTGCGTTCCTTGGTGGTCTGTTTACGCACGAAGATGCATTTGGACATCTGAACGTACGGTTGGGTCTAGAAATATTTGAACCGTGACACAAGTTTTGGCATTTTAGCTGTCTAGCAAAACATATTCAAGATCCAGTTATACAATCAATCTGGGCTTAAAGTGCTTGACACTCAGCTTTAATTTTAGTGCATTCATATCCTATTTGTAGTCAATGTTTAGGAATTACAGCTCTTTAAGGCTGAGTTCACACGTGGCGTTTTTTTCGCGTTTCTGCGGCGGTTTTAACCGCGCGATTTTGCCGCGAAAACGCGAAAAATAAGCATCCCATGCATTCCTATGGGATTCCGCAATGCTGTACTAATGCTGCGGTTTTTACCGCGGCGGAATCGCTTTGCGGTAAAAACCGCAGCATGCTCATTAATTTGCGGAATCGCGGCGATCCCGCACCCATAGGAATGCATTGTTCCGCTTACTTTCCGCATGCGGAAAGTAAGCAGAACATTTGCGGATGGTACCCACGGTCCGGAGGAGGAGAGGAGACTGTCCTCTGGGCTTTGGGTACCATATCCCTGTAAAAAATAGAATTTAAAAATAAAAAATATTGTTATTCTCACCTTCCGGCGTCCCGCGCAGCCTTCCCGCTTCTCTCCACGCTCTCGTTCCCAGTAGTCCTTTGCGAAAATGCCTGCAATGGCGTCCGTTCTCGCGGGATCGCGAAGTCTCGCGGTCATTCGCGCGACGTCATCGCGAATTACTGCAAGACGTCGCGATCCCGTGAGAACTGACGTCATCGCGGGCATTTTCGCAAAGGATTACTGGGAACGGATGCACGGGACGTCGGAGGGTAAGAATAACACCATTTTTAATTTTTTTTTTTTACATTCTATCTTTTACTATTGATGCCGCATAGGCAGCCTCAGTAGTAAAAAAGTTGGTCACACTTGTCAAACACTATGTTTGACGAGTGTTACCAACCTGTCAATCAGTTCTCCAAGCGATGCTACAGATCGCTTGGAGAACGCTAGCATTTTGCAAGCTAAATACGCTTGCAAAATGCTAGTTTTAAAATGCGATTTTTTTTTTTTTTATTTTTTTTTTTTTTTTTTTTTTTTTTTTTTTTCCCCGCTGACTGGAATTCCGGAATTCTCGCGGTAATTTCCGCGAGAGTTCCGGTACGTGTGCACTTAGCCTAATATGTGGCTGCCTCTTTTTAAAGGAACCAAAAGTAATTGGACAATTATCTCAAAAGTTTTTTTTTGTTTTTTTTTAATGCTATTTTCTCTCGTAAGTCATCATCAATTTAGCAAGTAAAGCTTCTGGAGCTAATTCCAGGTGTGGCATTTGCATCTGGAAGCTGCTGTGAACCCACAACATGCAGTCAAAGATGCTCAATGGAAGAGATATAGACCATCCTTAGTCTGGGAAAAAAAAAAAGAAATCAATTAAAGACAGCAGAAGTGTTAGGAGTGGCCAAAACAAAAATTTGGTACAGTCTTAATAAAAAAAAAAAAAAAAAAAAAAAAAAAATGCATAGGTGAGCTTGGGAACTCAAGAAGGCCTGGTTGTCCACAGAAAACACTGATGGATGATCACAGAATCCTTATCATGGTGAAGAAAAACTCCTTTACAATATCCACCCAAGTGTAGATTACTCTCCACTGGATGAAGATGACTCAGTATCTAAGTCTACCATAAAGAGAAGACTTCAGAAGATCAAATACAGAGGGTTCACCACAAGGTGCAAACCATTAATAAGCCTGAAAAATAGGCTGGATTATATTTTGCAAAAAAATAAATCTAAAGAAGCCGCCCAGTTCTGGAAAAGTAAAACTAAGATCAACCTGTACCAGAATGATGAGCAGGAGAAAGTGTGGAGAAGGCTTGACGCGGCTCACAATCCAAAGACCAGCGCATTCTATGTAACTCATGATGGAGGTAGCGTGATGGCGCGGGCATGCATGGCTTCCAATGGCACCGAGTCACTAGTGGTTATTGATGATGTGACTGAAGACAGAAGCAGCCGGATGAATCCTGTGTGTACAGGGCGATACTTTATGCTCATATTCAGCCAAATGCAGCAAGGATGATAGGACGACGCTTCACAGGACAGGTGGACAATGACTCAAAACATCCTGCGAAAGCAACACCGGAATCTGTTCTTTTAATGGCGGCGTCAGTCACCAGATCCCAGCCCATCTGGCAGAATTTCACAGGCTGAAGACAACCTGCAGAAAGGCCCAAAAACAAGCGAGAACTGGAGTCAGCTGCAGTAAAGGCAGCAAAGCTTCACCAAGGAGGAAACCAGCGATGGTGACGTCCATGGCCTTCAGACCTCAGGCCGTCATTGCTGCAAAGGATTATCTACAAAGTATTAATAATGAACATTTTATTTGTGGTAAAATTAATTTGTCCAGTTACTTTTGAGCCTCTGAAATCAGGAGGCCTTGTAGAAAGTGGTAGCAATTCCTAAACTTTTCCCAGGATCCTTTTTTTTTTTTTTTTTTTTTTTTTTTTCTTCCATTATGCTATTGATTTCTTCCAGGCTCCAAGGCATGCGGTGCCTGAATGAAATCCCTGCCTCCTGTCTTCATTGTAATACTTGCCCCCTCCCATCAGCGTCTGTTATGGCCCCGGAATCCCGCGCCTGCACTCCCTGAAAAATCCATACCTTTTCCTCCCTTCTATGGGCAGTGCATTCAGGGATCTTCTGCGCAGGCGCCGTCGACTTCCGCTGAACTGACCTCCGGTATGCGCGTTGATAAGGTGCTTTCCTCACTTCCTCCATGCACAGTCATTGCTGTTTACACTTGATTCCTAGTGATGACTATACAGGGAGGAAGTGGGGAGAGCATTTTATCGGCGCGCACACCGGGGCAGGTCACAGTGAATCGCCTGCGCAGAAGATCCCTAAATACAACGCCCACAGAAGGGAGGATGAGGCATATGTTTCTGAGGGAGAGCAGGGCGCAGGCGTGGAATTACAGGGCCGTAACTGACGCTCATTGGAGGGGGTAAGTATTCCAATGAAGACAGGAGGCAGGGATTTCTCCAGGCATCGCTCACCCTGGAGCCTGGAAGAAATCATTAGCATAAGAAAAGAATATAAGATTTCTCAGCCACAAGACTGCCTAGACAAAGTTGTACTCCACCAGGTATTCTAAGTATTTACTTTATATCAATTACTCAAATAACTTCTTTTATTGGAGGGAATAAATAGCATAATGGAGCAAGGCAGAGGAAAAGTAGTAATGTCGCTGGGACCTTCAGCAAAATATGTATCCATTGTTCACTAGGAGTTCAGTTATACCGGCCGTCCTTCCAAGTACGACTACTTTGTTGTAATCACCACCCTCGTGATGGATCTGTCGGCGTGGGCTGATGATGTCCCGGTCAGATGCTTGTTTCCCCTGTGGTTGTAACTACAGTAGAAGTAAAATATCTGCTGACTATTCTGGAGAATTGCCGTCTGGAGTCAGCAATGATGAGCGTTTTTATGAGATGTGTTTTTTGCTTGCTCATATTTGGCCCCATTTTCCCTAATCGGTTGTCTGGAACATTTCATGAAGTTTCTAGTGAAACCTCTGCTGTCATTTATCCAAGTGAAATAGTTGTATGCACATCCATATTATAAGGACTTTATGAAGCCGAAAGAGGTGCCGTCCTCTCCTGTGTCACTGTCTGCGGCAGAAAGGAGGACAATAAAAATAATCGTCTTTACCAAGCAAACCCATAAATCCCAGTATTGTGGTTAATGTTTTACATAAATCAATTTGCCGGATTAGCAGATTACGTAATGTTGTTCTGGCCACAATACATTTTACTGCCTATAATATGCTGGAACCAGGTTTACTCCTGGGCAAAGAACCATCTACAAAATTGTAAAGAAATACTGTAAAATACAACATATAATGTAATACAAAATAAATTATAATATTGCATCTTTATACAAGAATGTAACTCTAATACTGCCCCAATGTGCAAGAATATAACTACCACAATAGTGCTCAAAAGTTTACATAGCTCACAGAATTTTTGCTTTCTTGGCCTTTTTTTTCAGAGAATATAAATGATCACACCAAATCTTTTTCTCCACTCATGGTTAGTAGTTGGATGAAACCATTTATTGTCAAACTACTGTGTTTTTTCTATTTTTTTTAAATCATAATGACAACACAACATCCAAATGACCCTGATCAAAAGTTCACACACCCTGGTGATTTTGGCCTGATAACATGCACAGAAGCTGACACAAATGGGTTTGACTGGCTACTAAAGGTAACATCCTCACCTGTGACCTGTTTGCTTGTAATCGGTGTGTGCATAAAAGCTGAGTGAGTTTCTGGGATCCAGACAGACTCTTGCATCTTTCATCCAGCCACTGATGTTTCTGAATTGTGAGTCATGGGGAAAGCAAAAGAATTGTCAACGGATCTACAGGAAAAGATAGCTGAACTGTACAAAACAGGAAAGGGATACAAAAGGAATTGATGTCAGGCAGAAGCGTTCAAACTGTGAATAACAATTGGAAAATCAGGGGTTCTGTAAAAACAAAACCACGGTCAAGTAGACCAACAAAGATTTTGTCCACAACTGCCAGGAAAATTGTTCGGGATGCAAAGAAAAACCCACATATAACATCAGCTGAAATACTGGACTCACTGAAAACTACCAGTGTGGCTGTTTCAAGATGCACAATAAGGAGGTACTTGAAGAAAAATAGGCTGCATGGTCGAGTCACCAGAAGAAAGCCATTACTGCCCAAATGCCACAAAGTATCTCACCTACAATACACAAAACAGCACAGAGACAAGCCTCAAAACTCCTGGACAATGTAATTTGGAGTGATGAGCCCAAAATTGAACTTTTTGGCCAAAACCATAAACGTTACATTTGGAGAGAGGTCAACAAGGCCTATGATGAAAGGAACACCATTCCTACTGTAAAGCACGGAGGTGGATCCCTGATGATTTGGAGATGTGTGAGCTGTAAAGGCACAGGAAACTTGGTCAAAGATGAATGCAGCACGTTATCAGCAAATACTGGAGGCAAACTTGCAATCCGCACGGAAGCTGCGCATGGGACGTACTTGGACGTTCCAACATAACAACAATCCAAAACTCAAGGCCAAGTCGACCTGTCATTGGCTATAGCACAACAAATAGAAGGTTCTGCTGGCTTCACCCAACCACTAACCATGAGTGGAGAAAAAGGTTTGGTGTTATCATTCATATTCTCTGGAAAAAATAAGGACAAGAAGGCAAAAATTTTGCCGGGGTATGCTATACAGCACAACTGTATAATACTGCTCCTATGTACAAGAATATAACTATCCATAGTACTTGAGAAAGGTCCGTACCCTCTTTGGACCGAAATGTCGCGCTGTATGGGCACATAGCTGGATGGGCTAATAAACATCATTCATATTGAAGTCTCCATGGAGTGCTGCTTTCATTTTTGATGGATAGTTCTGAGGTTTGGTATATGCCTGGAAGCGTGCCCCCACTTTTTTCTTTCTTTTTTTTTTTGTGCTGCTTTTTTTTTCATTTTTTCACTACAAGAATATAACTAGTGATATTGCTCTAGTGTCTGTAATGAATGAGAATGTTGTTATCTTTGGGGATTGCTTAGCAAGGTGAAGGTTTTTCCTGGGATTCCTGCTTTAAATGATATAAGATTCATTTCATAGCATAATATAGATAAATACTGTACAGATAAGGAGCCAAGTCCTTGTTGCCTCTCGCTTTTTTTTTTTTTTTTTTTTTTTTTTTTTTTTATCTTGCAATAATCTATCGTGTGACAACACTATCAGTGGCTCTTGCTGACCTTTGGATGTTGGAATTGGTCCGCATATCCCTAAAAACCTTGCTATGAATCGCCAACATTCATGATGCCACCATATTCTGACTGATATGTCTGTAATGCAGAAAAATAATATTTATGTAAATATTTCACTTATACGTTTTCATACTTCGTCTTTTTCTTTCTTTCTCTCTCTATCTAGATAGAGATATATATATATATATATATATATATATATATATATATATATATATATATATATATATATATACATACACACACACACACACACCTCTGGCAAAAATTAAGAGACCACTGCGCAGTTTTATACAAATCAGCTTCTCTCCATGTCTGGCAGCCATTCCAGTGTCAGTTGAATTCCAACCAGAGGACACCTCATTCTACTTATTGTGATCACCTGAACCAAATCTTATTTAATGAGGAAAAATATAAAAAAAAAACCTGCTGTGGTGTTCACAATCTTCTTGCAATAGGACAAGCTGGATGACAAAACAAGTGCTAGTACTATCCCAAAAGTAATTGGAATGAAAAAATAACTTTTAACCATGCCAAAGGAGTTGAAAAGAAAAGACTTGAGTGAGGAAAAGAAGGGCGCAATTCTGGCTTTACTAGTAGAGGGATACAGTGAGCGTCATGTTGCCTCCATCCTTAAAATTTATAAGAAGGTAGTCCATTACAACAAGGTCAAGCAGCAGACATTAGGGACAACAAAGCTACAGACCGTGAAGCAAATTGACAACACAAAAAGCTACAAAATCATAATTAAATCATACGAGATGATAAATATAATATACATTATTGGTCCAGCTAAGGCTGGTTTCACACTTGCGTTTTTTTGCGCTGTATTTTAACGCTAAAAAATGCATGCGCTTTTTTTCCCTATATTTTGCATGGGATGCGCTTATGTGCGCATACACATGCGTTTGTATGCGTTTTTACGCGCATGGGTTTTTTTGTGGTGTGCGCTTGGGCGCACAAAATGCATCCTGTTGCATTTTTTGGGCGTCCGACTTACCTCAAAAAAACCGCATGCGCGCGCAATGCGTTTTTTTTACAGCAAGACACCCATTGTAAGTCTATGGGTGTGCATATGTGTTTGACCATTGGTTAGACAATGGAAATTAGGGGTTAGGGTTAGTATGGTTTGGTTAAGGGTTAGGGTTTAGGGTTAGTTAGGGTTTAGGGTTTGGGTTAGTAGGGTTTGGTTAAGGGTTAGGGTTAGTATGGTTTGGTTTAGGGTTAGTAAAGTCATGGTTTGGGTTAGTGTTAATCCTAACCCTATCTTGATATTTTTTTTTTTTTTGGTGAGGCCAACTAATGTTGGAAAAAAACGCAAACGCGGTAACGCATACAAAGGCATAAAAACGCTGCGTTTTTCATGCATGCGCATAAAAATGCTTGAAAAAAACGCAGCATTTGTATGCGTTTTTTCCATGCGTTTTTTTGCGGGAAAAACGTGCTGCAAAAAAAAAGCAAGTGTGAAAGTAGCCTAAGGTTTAGGACAGTGTAGGACACACTGCAAATCAACTAAAACAACCACAAACGAAACCCAATGCAAAAAAAGTCCAAAAATAATACTTTTATAGAAAAGTAAAAAATCTTTATTTAGGACTAACAGGTAAGCAGCATAAACAGGTTAAAAAGTGACAAACAATGTTTGTAAAAATAGCGGTGTAGAAGTGGGGGATGACTCCAAGGGCTTATAGTATCACAATTGTATGCAAATGCCTATATACATGGCCAGCGAATGAGTTATATAGAGTACATACAGCAATGACCCTGATCACTTCCACTAGGGCCCATATACAACATGGTGAATGCATTAAGATAAATAAATGTTGACTAGCAGGCTGTTTTGTAAATTGTGGTCAAATAGACCAGCATTAAGTAACAGATGGATGTATAGCTAATAACCAGACTGTCAGTCACCACAGTATATAGGTCAAACAGACCTGTCATCATAGTAGATGAATGGACCCTGTGGAAAAAAAAAAAAAAAGGCCACAAAGGACCTATACACATATTGGAAACAAGTGTTCAATGAGTGGCCATGGTCACTGCTGCAAAGGAAAGGTCACATACCAAAATTGGAGACTCCACACAGCCCACCAGTAACCCCAACGAGCGTTTCGGAACAATTCCTTCCTCAGGGGGGGTCGGGCTAGCAGTGACCATGGCCACTCATTGAACACTTGTTTCCAATATGTGTATAGGTCCTTTTGTGGCCATTTTTTTTCCACGGGGTCTATTCATCTACTATGATAACAGGTCTGTTTCACCTATATACTGTGGTGACTGACAGTCTGGTTATTAGTTATACAGCCATCTGTTACTTAATGCTGGTCTATTTGATCACAATTTACAAAACAGCCTGCTAGTCACCATTTATTTATCTTAATGCATTTGCCATGTTGTATATGGGCCCTAGTGGAAGTGATCAGGGTCATTGCTGTATGTACTCTATATAACTCATTTGCTGGCCATGTATATAGGCTTTTACATACAATTGTGATACTATAAACCTTTGGAGTCATTCCCCACTTCTCCACCGCTATTTTTACAGACATTGTCACTTTTTAGCCTGTTTATGCTGCTTACTTGTTTGTCCTAAATAAAGATTTTTCACTTTTCTATAAAAGTATTTTTGGACTTTTTTTGCATTGCGTTTCGTTTGTGATTGTTAAAGCTACAGACCGGCAGAGGGCGAAAACGACTCTCCACTGACCGGGATGACAGTCATCCTATTCGAATGTCACTCAGCAACTGCAGGATGACATCAAGTGACCTACAAAAGGAATGGCAAATGGCAGCTGGGGTGATGTGCACGGCAAGAACAGTTCGTAACAGGCTCCTAGAGGCAGGGCTCAAGTCATGTAAAGCTAGAGAAAAGCCTTTCATCAATGAGAAGCATAGGAGAGCCAGGCTGAAGTTTGGCAAAGACCATAAGGATTGGACCGTAGAGAACTGGAGTAAGGTAATCTTCTCTGATGACTCTAATTTTCAGCTTTGCCCAACACCTGGTCTAATGGTTAGACGTAGACCTGGAGAGGTGTACAAGCCACAGTGTCTTCCACCCACTGTGAAATTTGGTGGAGGATTGGTGATGATCTGGGGATGCTTCAGCAAGGCAGGAACTGGGCAGGTTAATCTTTTGCTAAGGACGTATGAATCAAGCCGCATACAAGGTTATCCTGGAAAAACAGTTGATTCCTTCTGCTCAGGCAATGTTCCCCAACTCTGAGGACTGGTTTTTCCAGCGGGACAATGCGCCATGCCACGCAGCTAGGTCAATCAATGTGTGGATGAAGGACCACCACATCAAAACCCTGTCATGGCCAGCCCAATCTCCAGACCTGAACCCCAATGAAAACCTCTGGAATGTAATCAAGAGGAAGATGGATAGTCACAAGCCATCAAACAAAGAAGAACTGCTTACATTATTGTACCAGGAGTGGCATAAGGTCACCCAGAAGCAGTGTGAAAGACTGGTGGAAAGCAGCCAAGACGCAGGAAAGCTGTGATTAATAATCATGGTTATTCCACAAAATATTGATTTCTGAACTCTTCCTGAGTTACAACATTAGTATTGTTGTTTCTAAATGATTATGAACTTGTTTTCTTAGCATTATTTGAGGTCTGCAAGCACTCTGCGTTTTTTTTGTTATTTTGACCATTTCTCATTTTCTGAAAATAAATACAAAATTTATTGCTTGGAAATTCGGAGACGTCAGTAGTTTATGGAATAAAAGAGCAACTTACATTTTACTCAAAAATACCTATAAAGAGAAAAATCAGACAAACTGAAATTTGCAGTGGTCTCTTAATTTTTGCCAGAGCTATCTATGGTATGTATGTACTGTATGTTATATAGTATTATAATTTTTATTTCTTTATTTTTATCTTTTGGCTTGTTTTAGAGCGTGCGTATTCAGCACAATATCCATGTGGTACTGTCGGAGTCCTCTCTTCAGTTTATCTCTTCATGATTGGAGTTATCCATTTGCTGGAGACTAATTACAGTGTAGCAGAGATCGATACATTGTTGCTGATTCATTCTACAAGGGTTGCCAGGGACTTTGTGCTTTCAGATGCAGAAGAACGGGTTCAGCTTATGCTGCATACATTTGGCATTTAGTTGTAGACCTGCTGCCACTTCTTTCTCCAAGATATAAACCTATAGGTGTATACAGCTCCTGTAGGCAATTATGGGGTCTTTTTTTTTTTTTTTTTTAAATACAAATATCTTTTCTGTTTCCAATGCAATAGATCTTTGTCCAGTGCTTGCCATGTTTAATAATGGGAAACCTAGTGACTTGTGGACTCGCAACTATCCGGAAAAAAAAAAAAAAATGGGCCAATGTCTTTGAAGACTGATATTAAGTGTAACCGTGGAGTGCCTCCTAGATTAGTGATGCAGGCAGTGCAGATTGGGTATGCTCTACTGCCTGCTCACACAACATGAGTACATCTAAAAAAAAAAAAAAAACCCACTTAATCTGAGTTTCCTGCATTATAAGTCAGACTTCTTTCCTCTAACGCCATGTGCACACCGTTTATTTTCTTTTTTTAATTTTTTTTTTTTTCCCTCCCAAGCATGTTTCCTCCTGAAACCCACCTGAAAAGTGCAAACTAATATGCTCAAAAGAATGAACATATGCAATTCTCTATTTAACCGCATCACGATTCCAAAGATGCCCAGTGGTTACAAGAAGTGACCTGAATCTCGGGCATCTTCTTTTCTGAAGATGCTCTATTCTTCACAATACAAGTCACTGGTATGGCGTTCAGAAAACCAGTGAGATAAGGCAAAAGAAAAATGCTTCAAGAAGCATCTTTGAAAAGCTGCCTTTTTTTTTTTTTTTTTTCCCACCTCCCAAAAAAAAAAAAAAAAATCATGGGCACATACCAAAATAGTGTCTTAGAACCCTCAAGGGCCTCCTGAATGTCTACAGATTGTCATTGAACAGAAGGTTCAAATGAATGACCTCTAACCAAACGATCTATCGCCGAATCCTTCTGTTTTGGCAGTTCGATAAGCCGCTGCCAGGTGATTTTTGGCAGTGAATCTTTCATAGAAAACACAGGAGCGCTTGGCCAATTTTGTACGTATCTGTATATGGGGCAATCGGGGAGAGATCTAATTTGTACGGGCTCCTGTAAGCTGAATTGTAAACTTATGCCTTTTATGGGATTTGGGAGATCGTTCCTACTTTTATCCTAAATGCTAATATGGTGGCAAGTGAGCAGTCTTGAGCCAGCATGTGTTCCTACTCATTTCAGTGCTTCATCATTGTTCTCTTCCCTAAGCAGCACAGGGCTGGTTTTCTTGTTGGTAAAGTAGGCAGTGATGAACATGTGCTGCATTTTTGTGCTGTTCACCCTTAAGATTTGCCAAACACTGGAGCAGTCAATCCCGACCATGTGGCAGCGCTTACTGATCACTTGTTGTGCTTAATACTGCCAATCCAGGCGGGCACTTTTTAGATTTTTCTCCGTGTTCTGATAAAGCCCCATGCCCAACTATACTATGGCATGGAGCTGACAGACTTCTGAGGACCCTCCCTTTTTCTTTTTTTTTTTTTTTTTTTTTTTAAAAAGGGGGATCCCTTGTTTTGGTGATGATGGGACCCTACCTTTTTAGTAGCAAAAAAAAACAAAAAACGAAAGGGCCGCAGCATGTCATTACGCTGTATGATCTTGCACTGTGCATTCGCCAGGACTGACCTATATGCCCTGTGCAGTCACCGGGACTGACCTATATGCCCTGTGCAGTCACCAGGACTGACCTATATCCTCTTACCATATAGCATGTCACCTGCCATCTCCGGTGTCCTCTGTTTGTATAGCGCTGCCTGGGTCATAGAGGCCTCCTAGTATAAACTAAGATAAGAAGCCGTAACATTGTGTTTTATTGGCCTCTAGATAGACTGTACTTGAAGTTTATGACCCATATTACGCATGGTGAGGTTCAGCAATTCATACAGTCTCTGCTCTTCACTACTGTGTGGGTTGTTAACGGGAGAGTAATCCATGGTGATCCCCTTTTAGCAGTTTTATTCTGCACAGTTTGGCAGAATAGGCAGTAACTCATCTACTGTACTGAGGGATTGTGCCTCGGGTACTTTGAGTTGAGGTGGATGGTCGTCAGCCAAAGAGGCCATTTAGCTGAGATGGTGGAGCCAAGTGGCCGGACCCTTGCCCTCTTTCCCTTAGATAATGAAGTGGTTTTTATTCCTTAGTGTATCAGCCCCAGGAGCTCCCAATGTCACTGATCACCTTTTGGGGTCTATTTTCAAAGAACTCTAGAATGTTTTAGGAGGAACCTGGAAGAAAAGCATAAGAAGAGCTCTTGGTTGGGAATGAAGTCACGACATCACGTGCTGAGATTTTTGTTCTAACCACGAAGCCTCTGTATTCTATTTATGCGGGGGTTTTTTCACTACTTCGATCTTGATGATCTTGGGATAGGTGCTCAATATCAGATTGGTGGGGAGTTGACACCCCTTACCGATTGGCTGCTAGCCACTGTTGGATGTAAACGTGTGACGAAGCTGAACACCATCTCTCCGTCACACTGATCTGCAGCACTCGAGAGCAGAGTGACATAGGGAGCTATGGTGGTCCGCTCAGTCACATCACTTGCATCCGGCCACTGCTGCAGCAGGATCCTCCCCCCTTTGTTTTATCTTCAGCACCATAGAACAGGACTTCTGTTGGCCGCTCGCTAAGCATGGAACTGATCAGCAGATTAACCCTCTGTGTTCCCCATAGGATTGGTACAAGACTGACTGTTTCCAGATCATACAGAAAATGCTGCCAATAAACTAGAATTGTGGTTGGTGTCTCTGCTTGTTAATAGGATCATGCATTTCTAGGTTGTGTTCCTTTAAGAGGTTCACTTTAATAAGATCGGATCAGCCCGTGGGTTGGAAGCTATAGCTGGTGCATTCTGTAAAGGCTGCATGTTAAGTGACTCTTCCCAGAAGTCTGTGCAGGATATCGAGCAGCTAATAGACTCCAGAAATAGATTGTCTCTGGCCTCGGCAGAAGTCACAACGGCGAGCAGGGCCAGCTCCTCCTCATTGAGACGTTCATTTTATGGACTGGCTGTTGGTGGAGGCTTCCTGGCCTCATTAGATAACATTGTGATGTGTGCAGGAATTAGGGTCACTGTGTCTCGTCGGGCGGCTCTATTCTTCTCCTTCTGCTCGGTGACTAAGTCAGTAAATTCACAACATCTCGATGGCGACGACTTATCCGCTGCACAGTGACCGTAAATCCCAGGAAAGACGGGAACAGAAGGAACGCAGGGTGACCCACATAATCCAATCAGATGTTCAGTTCTCGTCTTGTTGCCGTTACTGATAGCATTTCATAAATATTTGTAAACTTTATTATATGTATCCCAAAATAGAAAATACTGTTAAACTAAACATTGCTCAAATTGTAAAGGTAAACGCAATGTTTTGCATAAAAACCATCACTTTCTTGTGTCAGTACCCTGTTTCATGGGGAATATGTGGGGCTGTTAGTCTTGGCACAGCTTGGTGACCGGGATACGTTCTGTGTGAGCTGAACATTATCACAGCGAGCCCCACGTCCATCCCTCCTTTTGGAAGCCAACCTACTGTCTTTGTGATGTCTTATATCCTGCCCCCACCAGTATTGTTGCCCCCTGCCTCCTTCATTTTCTAATAATATAAGTTTTTTTTGTTTGTTTTTGCTTGCTGTTTTTGTTGCTTAATATTCTAATGCTCTAAATTTACCGTTTTTGTTTAAAGACGACATTTCTGTGCTTACCGAAATCAAGACTCCTGATTCTCCAGGTATCGTACTAACCCGCACTGACTCGTGTTCTGTGTCTTGGCTCTTTTCTGTCTGTCTTGTCTCGTCTGTAACATTTATAAAACTGTCTTAATTGACAACCTCCTACCCGCAGACGTCCCCAAGACGGGACTAAGGGGGTTTTGACCCTTTACCTCTAGGACCAGCAAAATGCAGTGTGGTTAAAAGGCTCATCCCAGCAAAGTCTACCATACTTTCCTCTCGTGTCTTTCCCCAAGGGGAGACATGAAGTTCATCTACATAGGCCGATAATTGGTGCCACAAGTCAGCAAAGCGCTTTACCATCAGGCGATTGGATCATTTATGCCGGCGTAAAAATCATCATTGTTGGAGGCAGCAGATCGTCCTGAGTAATCGGGGATGTGCTGCAAATAAGCTGCGCGCTGGCGACAAGCTGGTTCTGATAATGATTCTGCCCCCCCATATAGATTTATTGGCCTGGGTGAACCGACCACCTTGTCTGTAGTCAATCAATGCTCGTTTATGGGCTAGTTTCTATTGTCTTGTGTATAAATATATGATTCTTCAGATGTTGTATTAGTCTAGCCTGATGAAGAGTAGTCTGGAAAGCTTGCAACTTGTTACCATCTTTTCAGTTAGCCATTAAAAGGTATCAACCACTGAGGACTCTCAATTCTGAATATTTTTCGTTTATGGGCTGAAATCATTGGACCTTTTGAAGGGATTGTACCAAGTTCAGAAACGATCCTCTGGATAGAGGATAACTTCACAATCTCTGAAGGTTCGCTGGAACCCCACCGTTCTCCAGAACTGGGCTCGTCTGACTAGAGGAGTGATGTTTGATCATCACCTCTGCTCCAATCATTCTTCTGGGAGCACCAAAGACCAACCAAGTGCTGCATTCGATCTCCAGTGGTCCCATGGAGAATGAGTGGAGGTGCGTACGATTGAACAGGGCTCAATTCAAGCGCCTCGGTGCCTAGGACGTGTAAGGGATCCAGCGGTTTCACCCCAGAGACCGTGAAGTTATCCCCTACCAAGCAGATGCGGGATAATTTTTTATCTTTTGTACAATTACCTTTTTAAAGTTAATTCGTCCTTTTGGCCCAGCAACTAAATAATTCTAGATACAGGTAAATGTAGCATAAAAGTCTAAAGATGCCCATACACCTTAGATGTGTGATGGCCAAGCAAGTGTTATCTCTTCCGACTCTCCCATAGACATGAATGCTCAGCCAAGCGTCCTATTGGTCTCTATGGGAAACTGCTGACAGGAATCTACAAAATTGTGCTGTCCATCTGTTCATTTTCTATGTGCAGCCATTCCACTTTTGTCTTACAGGTACCGTACTTTGTGAAGTCTCCCCCTTTTGTCTTTTGTGTCTTTGTCATACTTTTTGCTGTCTCTGGAATTCAGATCATTAATTCACAAGTGTCCAAGGATTAAATGTCGGGATGGAGCAGCGGGATCGTGTGTATAAATCTGCCGCCTGACTCTGTTCTGTGCCTTGTTCTAGGTGAAGACCTCAGTGGGCCGCTGTACGAGATCAACTCTAATGCTGATTCAGAGATTGTTCCCAGTAACTCAGAGGTGAGTGGGGTTTTTTTTTAAAATATTTTTGGCGTTTTCCAACTGTCCCCCAAATACAGATAGAGACCTGTGCTATCATTTGACGGTCGTTATCATATTTCCACAGTTGGTCATCAACTGACGTTTAAAGGGAGTCTACAAGTTCCTTTTGTAAATGTTTTCCATTACTGATCCTGAGTTACATCCTGTATTATACTCCAGAGCTGCACTCACTATTCTGCTGGTGCAGTCACTGTGTACATACATTACATTACTGATCCTGAGTATAATACAGGATGTAACTCAGGATCAGTAATGTAATGTATGTACACAGTGTCTGCACCAGCAGAATAGTGAGTGCAGCTCTTGAGTATAATACAGGATGTAACTCAGGATCAGTAATGTAATGTATGTACACAGTGAATGCACCAGCAGAATAGTGAGTGCAGCTCTGGAGTATAATACAGGATGTAACTCAGGATCAGTAATGTATGTACACAGTGACTCCACCAGCAGAATAGTGAGTGCAGCTCTGGGGTATAATACAGGATGTAACTCGGGATCAGTAATGTAATGTATGTTTACAGTGACTGCACCAGCAGAATAGTGAGTGCAGCTCTGGAGTATAATAAGATACACATAACCAGAAAAATCCCAGTAAATTATCTGGTTTTCTGTCGGTCTTCCCTGTGCTCTGAGTGACTTCTATTAGAAAGCTGCGGGTCTGGACGGCCTCCAGACATTATAGCTGCAGTTACTACCTTCCTGGAAATCTCCTCAGACTGACTTCAGTGAATTTAAATTGCAGCCTCCGTTCAGTAACCACAGATCTATGAAACTACCGACCCGCGGTATCCGATCAGGGACGGCCGCTTTCCTGCCTGCCCTACTGATGGCTGTGTATGTGATAGTGGTGGGGAGGGTTAGTGGAGGGGCCGGTGGGTGGGCCGCTCCTGTGATGACTGTGTTTATTTTCCTGTGATCAGCAACCGTGAACACTTTCTACTACAGATGAAATGATGATTATGACGTTTTTGTAAATATTGACCCAAAGTGTTTGCTTGTGTCTACGCCCTCGCCACCATCACAAACCTTTTCCCTTCTGATCGCTCCAACACCTTGGTGTCTGTAAGTTCTGTCCATTACTTGTTCAGTATACGACCATTGTATTATTAACTCTCGGATCAGATTGAGGTGTATTACGGATATTTAATTAATCTGGCTGTGGATTATAGATCTTTCTCTCCAGTTTGTACAGGATCTGATCACCTCTCATTGACCTTCCCTTGTCAAAAGTAACAAGTATTGTCAGAATGAGCTTTTTCCGGTGTAATACATCACCCTGGAGATAGGGGGCGCCAGAGGTGTGTAGAGCAAACATGTATGTGTATATCTCTTAGACCATGTAGCCTATGCCTCTCCTTTCTACCATCAGATTCATATGTATCGGCGTCACTTTGATACCGATTTGGTAGAAATGGGGGCTCATCAGGGTTCTAGGGCACCTTGCCAGATGTCCTCAACGTAATGCCACGTTAGTAGGACATCATGTCCCCCTGGACTGCAAATCTATAGTCCCTGCAGGAAAAATTTGAGATCTACACACCGGACACTGGAACGCCATCTTCCGCCGTGACGTTGGTGCAGAGTCCACAGCAAAGATCCTCTGTAATTCTGCCCCATCTGACCGTATGTGGCTCAGATACCCATCTCCTGTAGCCACTTTATAATGCCCGGTGTGTAACGTCAGCGTTTTTTACACTCTTTACTTTGTGCATGACCTTGTTTTTATGCATCTTCCCCAATAATCTGCTTTTCCAGCATGTACAGTATGAGGCTGCGCAGATGCTTTGTCTCGGGGGTGTGAGCAGATTTCGTCCAGAATGCAGCACTTTTTCCAGCTCCGTGCACTCTTAGACTCCATAGTTTTGCCAATTTCTGCACTAAATCTGCCGCTTGTGACCTGCCCCTCGTTAGTTCTGCCAACTTCAGCTGACCTGGCTTTAATCCTAAGATCTCACCACAGATGAAGGAAAATAATAAGCATTAAACGTCATCCTTGTCGTCTTTTATTTGCACAGCTAACCTCGCACGGATTGTAAGCAAATCAGTGACCGCATGGGATGCGGCCTCTTGGTATTGTTGTCCTTCTTATGAAAAGTTCTGAGACTTTCCAGTATCCTTAGTGTATCTATCATTTTACAATCCCTTTTTGCCATCATTGAATAGTCCTGGTCATACGGTCACAGCGGGGCACTGGACTGTAACCCGACTTGCATGTGTCCAAGACAGATTCCAATTTTTGGGGGGAAGTAACCAATAATTTATTTACAGTCAATGACGGCGAGAAGATCGCTTTAGAAGTATAATATTGATAAACCAAGGATATTAGAAAAGCAGAACTTTTCCAGAGCCCAAACGGTAGAGAATGAGAATCCTGCTTTGTACATGTTACTGTAACGAACCCATCAGCTCCTCATCCTCTAACCTGTTTTTTATTCCGTTTACTTTACCTTGTGCACCATTACTAACCGCATTATATTTCCCCACGATGCCACGCTCAGGGCCTCAGCAGCACAGAGAGTACGTTCCTCATCACCAATCATCAGAGGGTAAGCGGCCATAGACCCCCCGTGCATGGACTGGTGTTTAGCTGGAATCTTTAGTGTGTAGTTGGGCAGAGAACACACTCCAGTCACTATCTGCCATAGGTCTCCATCCCTCTCGGGATCCTTCTGAAATGTAAAGTGCTGCGGAATATGTCGGCGCTATAAAAATAAAATTTATTATTATTATATTATTATCCTTCTATCGCTGGGTCATTTAAGGTCTGTGAGTTTTGTTTTTTTTTTTTTTTTTTGATGAATTAGAATATTTCCTTTTTTAAGGGATTTTTATGTGTCTGGCATTTTTGGGTGAGAGCCCCGTGCCCCCCCCTTATTCCAGGTTGCCTGGTAAGGTGGATGCCAGGTCCTGCTAATGGAGAGGGGGTTATGAATCTCCGGTCTTACAATAACAGAGATGGGAAAATCCTGTGCCTGTGTGTAAAATTGGAAAAAATCCTTGGACAGTTTTTCGTGTCGCCCTCCCCTCGTGCTCCGATACCTTCAGTATATGGCAGGTAATATTGGAATGTGTTTTTAGGCCTGTGGCAAAGAGGCGGTGGCTTGTGGTGTGGGGGTCATTATGTTTTGGTGTTAACCTACTAACTTTTTTTTCTTCTTGTACTAACTATTTTAACTTTTTTATGTTGAAGTTTTCCCAAAAATATTTCTCAAATGATTGTATACTGTATACAGACGGTTGGACATCTCCATACAGGATATCTGCACACATGGACACCGCATACAACATTCAATACATCAGCGTCTCCACATAAATCCATAGGCAAAAGGGTCCAGATTGACCAATTCTTATCTGTCATGTATGGGCTCTACTAAGAGGGTCTATTTGCTCTCCTGTCTGTTTTAATAAATACTTGTATCCGCAATGAAATAATACTTTGGAGCATCTTTTCTCATACAGTAAGCCTTTGTGGATCCGTTCCTATCTTTTTTCCTTCTGAAAAAATGTTTCCGGAAATTGTCCAAATAGATTGTAAAAGAAACCAATGCAAATGGATGGCTTTTCATAAAATGTGAAAACGCTGTGTTGCATCTTCCGAGCTAGGAATTCTGCAGTGTCCTGTTGCTGTAAACTATCGGTACATGATGTGGTGCCATATATCACGACTATTGCATCTCACAGCCCCTGGTAGACTTTGCAGGGTCTAAGGCTGTGTGCACACGCTGTGGATTTTGCTGCGGATCCGGCCGCTGCGGACCCGCAGCAGTTTTTTCTGCGGTGTACAGTACCATGATTCCCTATGGGAATCAAAAACCGCAATGCAGACGGTGCGGAATTTTCCGCGCGGATTATCTGCGGTTTTCAATCCGCAGAAAGAATTGACATGTCAATTCTTTCTGCAGATTCTGCTGCGGTTTGCCATCTCCATTGAGGAGATGAAAAACTGCAGGGCAATCCGCGCGGACGAATCCGCACCTAATCCGCAGCGTGTGCACACAGCCTTAGATCGAGCTGAACCCCCCCCGGATCATGAACTAATTGTATATAACATGGGCGCCTTATAATACCAGAGTTCCCTTGCAGAGGCCAACGCTGACATAAGGTGCCACCGGCAGCTCCGAAAAAGGTTCCGTCACTTATTCTAAGAATGGGGTTGAGTTCTGACTGCCCTTTTAAGTACGATTGGTTGCAATGGTCTCTTTTATAAATCGGGACTATCCAGAAATCCGTATTACAAACTCTGAAATCGGAGGCAGGAATGTTTTATCCTGTCTGCTGGAAAATAATGAACCGTTAATTCTGCCGAGACGTTAGGATTTTCTGATCTCTCGATTATTACTGAGTGTGACAGCCCTGGTATATGTAATCCCCTGCGAGCCATCAGATCTTGCACCACTATATCCACTGTGGGACTCCGGAAACAGCTGTTATCTGTAGTGTTCTGTGGCTTCCCCACAACTTCTCTGAACAATCAATCTAGAATGTTTGTTTTTTTTTTTTTATGTTTTGTTTCTTGCGAGCTGGCGAAGAACAAGCACTTTTTTACTCTGAAGAGGCATAACGCTTAATGGTTACACTTAATCGTGGTTCTTGGTGGTTACAATATTGGCTCAGACTTGTAGTGATTACAAGAAGTCCAAGTAGTGACAACATGGGACATGCTGATGGGGTCTGACAAAAAAATCTAGAGAGATGAACTGGAATATAAGTTGGGTTGCATGCAACGTGTAGGTGCATGTTCACACTGGCCCCTACACAGATAAAAACAAAATGAGCAAATACCCTGCAGTAAGTAAATCGCAATAGTGCATGAAAGTTACATAGGGTAGTTAACATAATGTTGATTTAAAAAAAAATGTCAAGGTGACCCTATTCGGGATGCTCCTAACGTCTAGTACGGAAACCTTTTACCGAATGATCTAAATGTGAATAAGAGCCGAGCCGGACTGGTGGGACTTGAGTCTCTTTTTTTTTTTTTTTTTTTTTTTCCAGCACAGGGGATGATTTGTTAGTATTTTGGATGCAGCCACAGCACACCGCACAGCGGTAAAGAGCAGTATCTGCCAGTAAATTCTCCTCTTTGAGTAACTGGTATTTGGCCCATTCTCACAGCTACTTTCTCCCTGCTTGATCCTACACCTTTTCTCTGACTTGTCTTCTACAATATGACCCGCAGTATTTTGGCCAAGCTCCTCTCACTTGTGCGGCTTTCTCTGCATTTAATGACCTGCGTCACAGTACAGTGGTGGTGAAAAGTTATTGAGTCTTGACAGATTTTTGCTTTTCACAAAGTTTGCTGCTTCGGTGTTTTTAGTTCTAATCATCAGATGATGTACAATTATCAGCATTTCAGAAGATTCTACACTTTATACTTTTACATTAAGATTATGTACAGACTCAATATTTCCAGCGCTGACCCTTATTTCTCCTGACTTCCACCCTTCATCCTGGCAGTTTGGTATCGGCATCTGGGCCAAATCCGAACGGATGACCTTTCATTATTGTGGGAGACTGTCACAATATCTGTATTTTCATTTGTCCTCCTGCTTTTTGAGGCTCAACCAAATGTTCTCAGTGGGACTGAGAACTAGGCAGTCTCCTGACTATAGACCCAAAATTTCAACGTTTTGTCCCCGAGCCACTGTAAAGACCATGCCACAAGGCAAAAGTGATAACTATCAGGCTGTAAAAAAAAAAAAAACAAAAAAAAAAAAAACCTTGTTCTTTCCAATTTGCTCCTGGATCATTGGGAGACTTTTCTCTTGTAGGATATTAAGATCATGGCCATGCTCTTATGAAAAATTAAAGTTTTTCCATGAACCCCAAAGTATGTTTTATCATAGAACTTGCTGCACGGTAACATGAACATGTTAATCATTGATTACATCATATTTTTCCTAGTTTTCCACCCGATCCTCGGATATCTTTTCCTCCTCTCGGCGTGACTTTGCACTGAAGATCTCACTGGCGGCTCTGCATTTTCTGCATCACGGTGATTTGCAGGCAGTGGCTACATTGGATTCATACGGTCAGACAAGGCTGAACTGTGCTGACCAGGGGGAAGCGGACAGGCTGCAGGTTTATTTTGGCAATCTGTGAGGTTCACATACAAGGAAGCCAAGGCCGGAGGGGTTATGGTTGGCTCAGCGCTTATTTTCTAGGATTCGGACACAGAATGTTTTGTAATGCTTTTTCCAGTGATGGAAGATAAATGTTTAGCTGCTGCCACGAGCACATTCATGGAGTGTCCTCCTGATTTTTTTTTTTTTTTTTTTTTTTTTTAAATTTATGATGCGATCTATATGTTCACTTGCGGTTAATGGATGGAAAAGTTCTCAACACCCAGAAGCTCCAAAGTGTACACATCAAGCTGAAAGTTTGTTACAATGTATCCAAGTATCAGAACAGAGGAGAGATTTGAACAATATACAGGGTGGTCCAAAAGTAGGCGGACAGAAAATATTTATTTTGATTTATATATAAAATTATATTTACTAACACAAGCATAACATTGACAATGAAATTTTATTCTGCACAATAATACAAAGCCCTTAAATGTTATCAGCGCAGGTGCTCAAACTGTTTTCCATCACAATTTGCACAGCTTTGAAGTCTGCCTCTTACGCTTCGACAAACGTTTTTGCACAGGTCTCTTTAGGTATTAATTTCTTGAAATGCATCTCTTATGTAATTTTTCAAATCACTGACACTTTTTGGTTTTCGACTATAAACTTTGTCCTTGAGTACTCCCCAAAAGAAAAAATCCATTGGAGTCAAGTCTGGTGAACGTGCCGGCCAATCCATTTATTAGGAAATGTTTCATCAAGATACTCGCAGACTACTCTTGAATAATGTGGAGGGGCCCCATCTTCCAAAAAGTCAATTTTCCAAAGAGACTGAAGAATGAAAAATGAAAAAATGGAATCTGATTAATTGGTTGCTAAGGGCAACTGAGTCAGTTTCACTTTAAACCATGTTTGCTAAATCTCCTCCTTAAACCTATTACACATACTGTCCACCCTGTGTTTTAGCTCCAAGATGAAAGGAAACATTTTTACATTTTTATGCTCTGTATGTAAACAAGAAGGTTTCCGTTCATTAATACAGTTGTGCTCAAAAGTTTTCACACCCCGGCAGAGTTTTTGCTTTCTTGGCCTTTTTTCAGAGAATATGAATGAAAACACCAAAACTTTTTCTCCACTCATGGTTATTGGTTGGGTGAAGCCATTTATTGTCAAACTACTGTGTTTTCTCTTTTTAAATCATAATGACAAACCAAAACATCCAAATCACCCTGATCAAAAGTTTACATACCCCATTTCTTAATACCGTGTATTGCCCCCTCTAGCATCAATGACAGCTTGGAGTCTTTTGTGGTAGTTATGGATGAGGTTCTTTATTTTCTCAGATGGTGAAGCTGCCTCCAGTTCCTGTAAATTCCTGGGCTGTCTAGCATGAACTGCGCGCTTGAGATCTCCCCAGAGTGGCTCAATGATATAGAGGTCAGGAGATTGAGATGGCCACTCCAGAACCTTGAAAACCGGGAAACCTGGCCCAAACTGGCTGAGCTAAAATAATTTTTTTTCGGAATTTGAAGCTTTATTGGATGGGCTCGAGAAGAAAATGTTACTACGACATCTTTTTTCAATGTTTGGACTTCCCAGTAGCTTGTATTATTGCCAATTGCGCACACTCTGCCGCATTGCGCTCTCTCCACATTATACACACTCGCACGCACTCCGTTGCATTGCACACACTCGCACGCATGTACTCCACCACATTGCACACACTTGCTCACACTCCTGTTGTGTGCATGCAGCTTCTTCACCTTGAGAGCAGATATTCTAGGAATGCTGACATCCTCGTTCAGGCTTCCGCTGCTCTTGGTGATACCACGGCTTGTTACTGCTCGCAGAACACGTGGTGGTTATGGCACTGATAAACAGGAAGGATCTGATTCAGCGAAGAGAAGTCTTAATTTCTTCTCTTATTCGAAATCCTTTAGGTCGTTGATCTAAACTAGATCTAAAATGATCAGTACTATGCACACAGATTAATATATGCCGCCTCTTACATGGCGAACATTGTAGTTTGTGCTCTCTAATAAGGAAGGAGACCATTGCTTGCAATTTTCGAGGATTGGCCATATCCATAATTGGCACAATCTTCTTGATGCCTCATTGGACACAAGTAGCTTGATATTATTTTTTTTTTTTTTTTGTCACATTTTTATTTTTACATTTTAGCTAATTTAAAGTGCTCTGGTGACTCTTTCCAAAATCCCCCCCCCCATATGCAGGAAGGCTTGACCTGGATGAGCGCTCCCGGGTATGGAGAAGGTGGAGTAAGAGCCCTCTGTCCATCAATCTGCCTGTAGAGCTGACGGATTGAACTGCCTAATCCTTAATTTCCAGACATCATCTGTTCGGAAAAAGTTGGTTGGCCCTCATACATATCGGACGATCAGCTACTCCTGATTAAATCTGCAGGTTTGGCCAACTTAAAGTTCATCTCCAAGATCCTAGTCCAATAGGTAGTAGATACAATAATAGAAGGAAATAACTCCAATTAGAAATGTATAGTTCTTCTGATCAGCGATATCGCTTACCTCATGTGCATGGCACTGCAGTAGTTTGGTTATCCATGGTTACAACCACTGCTATACTGAGTTAGTGGTTGTAGCCATTGGTACCTAAGTTGCTGCAATGCCCTGCTCATGGGCTAAGCGACATTGCGAATCTGAAGAACTATACAAAATGTCTAGTTTGAGATACTTGTGAATATAATTATTACACCTTCTACATATTGGGATGGGAATACCCCTTTATTGTTTATGATGGACCTATTTGGCCAGATAAACACATTGCTTGTACAGGCCACAGTACCTAGACTGACCGCAGGGCGCACATGAGACTGTCAGTTCGGGACTAGTGATGGGCGGACCCCTGGATGTTCGGGTCCTGTGGGTTCGACCAAACGGTTACAAAAAGTTTGGGTACCAGAACAGTACCCGGACCCCATTCATTTGAAAGGGAGGCCCAAACATCCAGTGTTTGCCATGCTGTCATTTGCATGACAGCGCGGCAAACACTGCTTCTGATTGGCAGTGAAATCATCCCCACTGGTCAGAGCCGCGGTTCCCACGCTGTCAGAAGACAGCATGAGCGCTCAGCTGTGATCGGAGGTATAAAGCTTACCCATCATCCGACACCTGCTGCCGCTAATAAGTGAGAGCAGGATCGACGGATGAGAGTATTCATCAGCCGCTCCTGCACTGTAAATAAAAAAAAAAAAAAAAAAAAACGGGGTGGGTTCTCCTGTTTTTTTTTCGATAACCAGGCAGGCAAAACTCACAGCTGGGGGCTGCAACCCTCAGCTGTCAGCAAGGCTGGATATGAAGCATAGAGGGGTCCCCACGCTGCTGTTTTTTTAAATTATGTAAATAAATAATTAAAAAAAAAAAAAAAAAAATGCATGGGGTCCCCTCATTTTTGACAAGCATACAGCTGGGGGCCTGGTATTCTCAGGCTGGTAAGGGCCATGGATATTGCCCCCAACCCACCAGCCTAAGAATGGCAACCCACAACCGCCCAGAAAAGGCACATCTTTTAGATGTGACAACGCTGGCGCTTTGCCCGGCTCTTCCCACTTGCCCTGTAGCGGTGGCAAGTGGGGTTCATATTTGTGGGGTTGATGCCACTTTTTTGTATTTTCACAATAACAGTAATTTTGAGCAGGGGTGTCCAAACTTTTACATGCCACTGTGTGCCTTGTCCATGGGGCTTGAACATAGTCCTGCATCACTCACCACCAAGTGTAATGTTACTCATCAGCTCCTTTCTTTGCCCCCAGAATGAGTGATCTAAGCATTGGAAGATGTTGTGTCTTATTGGTAGAAATTCTTATATTTCTAATTGCTCCACAGAAATGGCACAAGCAGGGTCTATTCCTGAAGAGTCGACTACGGGTAAAACAAAAAAAAAAAATAAACTGGTTTTATTTGCTGAGGTGCGAAATTTAAACCAAAGATGTGTTGTGTGAAGTGCTTCTGGAGGAGACTGATCCACGGGGAATTCTCCAGTTCCGAGAGTGACTCTGAGATGCCCTGTTTGCATGGAGTGTTAGCTGTGCCAGTGCCTCTTCATTTGGGAAGGTTGAGTGGTGAACTTGGCGATCTCCAGCTTTCCCATTAAGAATGAGCGGAGCAGTGATGCACGTTCTCGGGATTAAGAGAGTCCGCCCCGGTGTGACTAAAGCTTGCCGTAACAATGCATGTAAGCCGAGGGGTCAAAACTACTCTGCAGTATTTTCAGCTGTATTTATCTGTACTGGAGTGCTAATGGGGGGGGATTAGGAAACCTAGTCATTGTTACGAGGGTCTGACCACTGGCGGACACAGGCAGAAGGGAGCTCCTGTGCAAGAACAGATGGGCCCTTTGAAGGTCAATAGCTCCTCATAAGGCTGTGTGCACACGCTGCGGATTTTGCTGCAGTTCCGCAGCGGTTTTGGCCGCTGCGGACCCGCAGCAGTTTTTGCTGCGGTGTACAGTAGCATGATTCCCTATGGGAATCAAAAACCGCAGTGCAGATGGTGCGGAATTTTCCGCGCGGATTATCTGCGGTTTTCAATCAGCAGAAAGAATTGACATGTCAATTCTTTCTGCGGATTCCCCTGCGGTTTGCCATCTCCTCCATTGAAGAGATGAAAAACCGCAGGGCAAAACCGCAGAGCAATCCGCAGGTAAAACCGCAGGTATTTTGACCTGCGGTTTCACCTGTGGATTTTACAAAATCCGCGCGGATGAATCCGCACCTAATCCGCAGCGTGTGCACACAGCCTCATGCACAATTCCACCAGATTTGGAGCTGGATGTGGCCCCCTTGCCTCTCGACAGCTGCATGTTGCATCAATGAGATGTCCGCCCGTGGGTCTGACCTCCATCAAAGCTGAAAATGCTGAACACTCCCCCTGTTATAGTGCAGCGTGGCCCCGTTCATCTGTACTGTATACTAACAGCTTCTTCGGAATGGAAAACTCCTTTAAGCACAGAGCGCTGCTCTGCTGAGACCGGCGACCGGCTTTCTAGAAGGTCTGAGACCATCTTCAGTCTCTGAAGTGATGGGATTGCCTATGCACCTTTTTGTGTTTAGCCATCGGTGGGGGTCTCTCCATCCGGACATCCACCATAAAGCCATCGGACATGTTTTCTAAAAATGCAGTGACTCCTTACGCCAGGGACTGAGGCTCGGATCACTCCATCATGGAACAGTCCAGTAAATGTTTAGGTTCTATAGTAGTCCCAAGTAAATGTGCACAGACGTTACATTGTGTCCTGCCCTGAACGTCAGACGTGCAGCTGTAATTTCTGTCAAGTCCCGGCCTCAGTGCCCAACTTCCAACAAGCAGCTTTTCTTTTTATACTTTATTTGCTTTTCCTTTAGCCACTTTGCTTGGAAACTTTAGTCTGGTCTCAGCAGGGTAACGTGTGTTTTTTTTTTTTTTTTTTTTTTGTGGGGGGGGCGGGGGGAGGGCGGATATGTTGACTTATATATTAAGTGTCTTTTTTTTTATTTTTTCCCCTGTTGCTCTTTAACTAAAGTAATGACCCGATCCTCTGGCACGGAGCCTCGGCAGTGATCAGGCAGCTCATTATTTACCTGTGTCGCTGGCAGATACGTGGTGTGACTGGAGTTCTGCCAGGCTCCGTAATATACCGAGGATCGGGTGTTGGTAGTGAGGTCTGTATAGCAATCTGCAGATCAAAAGGCATATATATGATCCTTAAGGGGAATTTATCACTTGCCAATAATAATAAAATAATATTTATCTTTAATCTGGTGTAAATGCGGCTGTTCCCCTGACTCCGTCGATGTTTTTCTTTTCTTCCTGCTCCTCTCCATTCCCGAGATATGGCCCCTTCTTTCCTGTATATAAATCTAACCATGTTTTCCAAGTGGGTGTGGGCTCAAGGAAACGCCCACAGAAAACGTTTGAAGACCACACCCATGTGGCTAAGAAGAATGGCATTATTTACAGGGAAGAAAAGGCCATATCTCAGGAACAGAGAGGCGCAGGAACAAAAGAAAAACATCGCTGGATTTAGGAGAACAGCAGCATTTACACCACTAAGGAAAAAAATTACATATTTATCATATATGACCCGTTCTCTTTAAAGCAAAATTCCACCTTTTGGTTGTATGATCGAACAGCGTAAAAGAGAGAGATAGATAGATGGATATATATATCTATTTTTTTTTTTTACTACCAGGAAACAGTCAGCAAGGAGTCTTGTTTTATTATAGATATATTTAGCACGTTGGCTTCTGCTGTAGAGTCTATATCGGCAAATCCACTGAATGGCACAGCTGTAAAATTACAACATTCTGGGTGTCTGCTGTCACCACTAGGGGCGCTCATCGCAAGTGGATTTGTACAGTGCCCCTGAACTCCAATGAATTCACTCTTATTAGGTTCCCAATCTGGCGGGAGGCATTGGTCACCCGTATGAAGCGGAATGCTGTAACCCTAAGTGCCACCATCTTCCTTTCCGCCATCTGTGTGTATTTATTGCCTGTGTTTGTGCAGGGTCGCTGCATGCTCCTCCATGTAACCTATAGGACATTAGAACCTCTTGTTTCCTTGCAGTGCAGTGACACATTGCGGTTCGTGCAGGGGTCTCTTGTTGCCCGCCCCGCTCTCTTCTTCCAGGTCCTGACTTTGCCTTTTACCTCCACAGATAGATAAACATCACCACAGTAAAGATTCTGTCTTCTTCCGCGATGGCGTCCGGAGAATCGATTTTGTTCTGTCTTATTTTGATGAAACGAGCAAAGATCTGGACCGGCGGAAAGCTGTAAGTTTAAAAAAATAAATCTGAATATTGGATCCCCACAAATGTGATATTGATGACCTATCTCGCCCCTTTAATACCTGTCCAGATCTTGTGTCTGTCGTACCTATGGTCTCTTCTTCCGATGTGCCATGACGTTCGTTTAATCTGGCACCGATAAGCAATTAATACGGTTTTCTGGATTACTAGATGTACGTAGAATAATGCAGTGTGGCATTATGTACTGATCTCATGTATTAGAGTTCTGTGCTGGATTATTGGATGCCGGATTAAAGGAATGATGCCTTACTATATATCTAATACACAGTGTGTAATAACCGCCGTCATTACAGTCTCTGATCTCCGTCCTTCCTCCAATCGCCCTCACTTATTCGACGCTGACTCTTGGCCGGCTGCCATGCTGCATAACGGCAGAGACGGGCGGCTCCGGGCTGATTGTAGCTGCAGAGACGCCACTGAAGGAGCCGCCTAGTCCATTCACTTCTATGTGACTTAAGTCATCGCTGTTATCGTCCACATTTTGGTTCAAGTGGACATTTTAGCTTCCAATATTCCGTGCACGCTCTTTGTTCTGGGAAGCTGAGATATGGGGCGCTGTTTGAGGATCCAGATTGTATTATAGTGCAACTCAATAGCGCCAAAGAAATGAATGGAAACTATGGCAGTCGCCGGACCCCCAATTCTATTCGCACCTTTCAGCCCGTGGTTGTCGGCATTGCAGATGTTGTGAAACTCCAACCCTCAGCATTCCCCGATTGCTGCTGCTGTCCCTGTTGTAGGTTATCGAGGACAGACGGAGGGAGTGACATGATGGCGGCCATACACATTGGTTGAATATTGGCTGAACCCTTTACGTTCTGGACGTCCATCTAATAATGGATCTCATGTTCTTTTCTAAAGGATTGGGCATTTTGGGATTCAACATGCCTGATCGTTTGTTATATGGGAGATTAGGCCAGCACCAGAGGCGTTTGACGTATCCATCCTCCACTCCGTGCACACTCGAGCATGAATGTGTATGGGGAAGATGGATGAAGAGTCTATCGGCTATTAAATGTGCATGGCCGCCTTAAGGCTGGGGCTACACGTGGACCCTGAGCATGACACGGGTCACGTGGCCAAAGATCGCTATATGTCAGTTCTAATCTTGAAGAATGGGGTCACGTTGAGACCCCCTAGGGTGCCACTTCTGCAATAAGCAAAGTGCAAGTTGTCCCCATCCTAATTTTTTGCAGCTCTCTAGTCCCTAAGGACTTTAATGTGACCCCATTGTCCTGTATTACACTGAGTTGTAGCAGAAATATACAGTGATCATGTCCCAGTGTTACCCTTAACAGTAGCATCCAACTAAATTGGGTGTTTGTGATTGAAACACACAGATCTGCATGGGAGCTGTATACACAAAACGAGTAGTGATTTGTAATCACTGACTGCTAAGCTGCTTCAGGTGATGTTTTAGAAGCCGTCATACAATAAAAATGAAGTTGATTTGCCAAAGTGTATAATCCTTGTAATGCTTCAATGTGAAAGTCAGAAATCTGCACAACAAGGTCTAAGAGGCGACATAGCAGTCACAGCAGAGCCTGGGAGCCTCGGACCTGTGGATGGATCTCGGCCATTACAGACCCAGCAGTGCCAGGGAGCAGCAGACCGGTGGATGGATCCCGGCCATTACAGACCCAGCAGAGCCAGGGAGCAGCGGACCTGTGGATGGATCCGGCCATTACAGACCCAGCAGAGCCAGGGAACAGCAGACCTGTGGATGGATTCTGGCCATTACAGACCCAGCAGTGCCAGGGAGCAGCAGACCTGTGGATGGATCCAGCCATTACAGACCCAGCAGAGCCAGGGAACAGCAGACCTGTGGATGGATCCAGCCATTACAGACCCAGCAGAGCCAGGGAACAGCAGACCTGTGGATGGATTCCGGCCATTACAGACCCAGCAGTGCCAGGGAGCAGCAGACCTGTGGATGGATCTGGCCATTACAGACCCAGCAGTGCCAGGGAGCAGCAGACCTGTGGATGGATCCGGCCATTACAGACCCAGCAGTGCCAGGGAGCAGCAGACCTGGGGATGGATCTGGCCATTACAGACCCAGCAGTGCCAGGGAGCAGCAGACCTGTGGATGGATTCCGGCCATTACAGACCCAGCAGTGCCAGGGAGCAGCAGACCTGTGGATGGATCTGGCCATTACAGACCCAGCAGTGCCAGGGAGCAGCAGACCTGTGGATGGATCTGGCCATTACAGACCCAGCAGTGCCAGGGAGCAGCAGACCTGTGGATGGATCTGGCCATTACAGACCCAGCAGTGCCAGGGAGCAGCAGACCTGTGGATGGATCCAGCCATTACAGACCCAGCAGTGCCAGGGAGCAGCAGACCTGTGGATGGATTCCGGCCATTTGAGGTCCAGCATCCGGTCACCATTCATTTCCACATATAAGGCTTTGTGCACACACAGATTTTTTTTGGAAGCAATGTTAAGGTTTTTTTGCCTTCTGATTGGACAGTGCCAAGTTTAGAGCGGATTCCACAAGGAGCCTCTTCGAAGGTGGAAAATGTTTGTGTTTTTTTTTTGTTTTTTTTCTGCCACCAAAGGACTGCACAAAAGAGCAGACAAGTGCTTTTAGGATAGCAATAAATAGGAGTTTTTCAAGCGTTTTCAATATATATATATATAATATAATATAATATAATATAATATAATATAATATAATTTTTTTTTTTTCAATTTGTATAGTGCAAGTCTGGTTTAAAAAAAAAAAAATTAAATTTTTTTTTAAAAAAACCTTGTGCACATAACCCAACTGTGCTGTCACCCGGCTGTGTTTTTATGTGACCGGCGTCTGTTTCATGCAGCGCTGATCTCTATATACACCCCGCACGGCAGTGACATAAACCACAGGAAGTTCCCGACCCTGAGATATCTGCTTATTATGTTTGTTTGTCTGGGTCGGGAACTTCCTGTGGTTTATATCGCTGCCGTGCGGGGTCACCGGAGTCGGCGTGTCCCCCACCTGTGTGGCATCCGCCAGCGTTGGCCATTCATCCACTGTCTCATGACTTCTCTTATTGCTGTTGCACCCAGTGACCAAGGACCCAAACGGTGACCCTAGGATCTCATGGCTACATTCCTTAGCAATGAACACAAATATGATGTGACTTTTCCATCGTATTATAACATTTTTATCTATTGTCATGTAGATGTTGCAAATCATAAGTGAAATGATGCCATATTTGACAGGGGGGTATACACAGCATTATTTATCCCATCAAAACACCGACGCTTCGACAGACCCCATTATAAGTCTTATAGTGGATCTCGCACACTGTCATGGATTTCCTTATAAACAGAAACCATAATGCAGACACAAAGCTGATGTCAGATTTTCCTAGCACAAATGTGGCGGTATACTGTATATGGAGGCGATGCTGCTCCGCATTGGTGTTTGCTGCTCTGCCGCCACCTAGTGGGGATCGTTGTAACAAGGGAACTCCACCCAAAACGCATCACAGTCCTATGACTTGTCAAAACAGACTGCACTCATTAAAGAAGTCTCTCTTTAATGCTACATCCACCCAAGACTTATCTGCAGCGCATTTTCTGTTGCTATTTCCTGCATTAATAATAAAATCTCACCCCTAGCTAATGCTGTAATACACGGGATGTTCTAAGAATTTGCTGTGTCTATAAAACCCGTTTGAACGTACCTATTAGGCCAAGTCTCCTCGGGAGAAATATCCCCTACAATGTTTCCTGTGAATAAAGAAGTTGCCACATATTAGAATTTCTTGGTGAGACGTCGTCCACAACTTTTTCCTCACTTTTGATCAGTGCCTTTCGTCGCGTCTGTCACATGATCAAGAGCTACCGGGGAGGTCGGGGTACTAATTAGTATAATTGCATAAAATCTTAAAGATTTGATATTTTTTATTTTTTTCCCAGGACAGAAGACGAGAATTTGAATTGAACTTACAGAAAGCGGGTCTGGAGGTAGAAACCGAGGACAAGAAGGTGAGAGCCAGCCGTAGCACAGTCCTGTTCACATCTCTTAAAGGTCATATAGGGTGACTTGGACTACACCGCGCTTTTGGCCGTGACACCTGTCGTGCTATTAAAGTTTGCATGCTGACGTTGCTGGATCACAGTCCCATACAATGGGGTTCCATTGTGACACACCCCCCCCCTCAAGGGTGCCAAGACAAGCGAGTAAGTGGTGTCGGATTGTTTGCAACTTGCTTGTTGCAGTTTCAGTACCCTTTGTCACTTGCATGGCGCTGCGATGGAGAGAGGAGGAGGAAGCGCCATTACTGTTTTCTGGACTGGAGACGCAGATTTTACTTCGTATACAATGTTCAGGAAAGCAGAGGTGGTAGTAAACCATCTCTGCCTTCTCTTGGAGGGCTTGGAAGTCATAGAATCATAGAATCGTAGAGTTGGAAGGGACCTCCTGGGCCATCTGGTCCAACCCCCTGCTCAAAGCAGGATTCGCTAAATCATCCCAGTCAGATGTCTGTCCAGCCTCTGTTTGAAGACTTCCATTGAAGGAGAACTCACCACTTCTCGTGGCAGCCTGTTCCACTCATTGATCACTCTAACTGTCAAAAAGTTTTTTCTAATATCTAATCTGTGTCTCTTCCCATTCAGTTTCATCCCATTGCTTCTAGTCTTTCCTTGTGCAAATGAGAATAAAGTTGATCCTTCTACAATGTGACAGCCCTTTAGATATTTGTAGACAGCTATTAAGTCTCCTCTCAGTCTTCTCTTTTGCAAACTAAACATTCCCAAATCCTGCAACCTTTCCTCATAAGACAGGGTTTGCAGACCGGTCACCATTCTGGTCGCTCTTTTCTGAACTTGCTCCAGTTTGTTGATGTCTTTTTTAAAATGTGGTGCCCAAAACTGGACACAATATTCCAGATGAGGTCTGACCAAAGAGGAGTAGAGGGAAATAATGACTTCACGTGATCTAGACTGTATGCTTCTGTTAATACATCCTAGAATTGCATTTGCCTTTTTTGCTGCTGCATCACACTGTTGACTCATATTCAGTCTGTGATCTATTAGTATACCCAAGTCTTTTTCACATGTGCTGTCACTTAGCCCTATTCCTCCCATTCTATATATGCTTTTTTCATTTTTATTGCCCAGATGTAGTACTTTGCATTTCTCCCTGTTAAAAACCATTCTGTTAGTTGCTGCCCACTTCTCCAGTTTATTTAAATCTTTTTGAATCCTCTCTCTCTCTTCTCTAGTATTAGCTATCCCTCCTAGCTTTGTGTCATCAGCAAATTTAATCAGTTTACCCTCAATTCCTTCATCTAAATCGTTGATAAAGATGTTGAACAATACAGGGCCCAGGACAGAGCCCTGTGGTACCCCACTTGAGACATTCTTCCAACTGGATGTACAGCCATTTACGACCACTCTTTGGGTCCGATCACTAAGCCAGTTATGAATCCACTTAACAGTTGCCTTGTCCATTCCATACTTAGTCATTTTTTCAATAAGGATTGTATGAGAGACTTTGTCAAATGCTTTGCTGAAGTCAAGATATACTATATCTACAGCATTTCCTTGATCCACCCAATCAGTGATACCGTCATAGAAGGAAATTAAGTTAGTCTGACATGACTTATTAGTTACAAACCCATGCTGACTCTGTTTAATCACTTCATTCTTATCCAGGTATTGACATACATGTTTAATAATTTGTTCAAAGATCTTTCCTGGTATAGAAGTCAGACTCACCGGCCTATAGTTGCCTGGGTCCACCTTCTTCCCCTTTTTGAAGATAGGAACAACATTTGCTCTTCTCCAGTCTTCTGGCACTTCTCCTGTTCTCCAAGAATTTTCAAAGATTATGGAGAGGGGTTCAAAAATTTCTTCTGCTATCTCCTTCAGTACTCTGGGGTGTAATTCATCTGGACCTGGAGACTTGAATTCATTTAGGTTAGCTAAGTGTTTCCTCACTATCTTTCTGTTTATAGATATCCTGGATTCTTCTATTCCCTTAATAGGACAGTGAATAACAGTTGATGTTGCATTTCCTTTCTGAGAGAAAACAGATGCAAAATAGGAATTTAAAAGTTCAGCCTTCTCAACATCCTGTCTTACCATTTCATCATTTTCATCCTGTAAAAATCCTATAGTATCTTTGACTTTTCTTTTACTTTTGACATATCCCCAAAATCCTTTATTATTGCTTTTGACATCTCTTGCAAGCCTCAGTTCATTGTCAGCTTTAGATAATCTGATTTGTGCCCTGCAGGTTCTGCAGACAGCATTATATTCTTCTTTAGATATGCCTCCCTCTTTCCATTTTATAAACATTTTTTTTCTTCCTTTTTAGCATGTGCTTAAGTTCTGTGTTCATCCATCCTGGTTTCCTTAAATGCTTCCTATTCTTCCCTCTTTTCGGAATTGTTAACAACTGTGCTTTGAGAATTTCATTTTTCAAGATTTCCCATCCTTCCTGGACATTTTTGTCTTTAAGGATATCCAGCCATTGGATCCCTCCAATTCTCTTTCTGAATCCCTTAAAATCTGCCTTTCTGAAATCTAACCTTGACGTCTGAGTCTTCACAGGTCTTCCACCTCTAGTAATCCAAAATTCTAAAATAGCATGGTCGCTACCTCCTAGGGTCCCAGCCACTTTTACCTCCTCAACCATTTCCTCCCTGTTTATAAGGATTAGATCCAAGGTAGCAGTTCCCCTTGTTTTCTCCCTTACCTTTTGGAAGATAAAGTTGTCAGCAAGAGAGGATAAGAATTTCCTTGACCTGTTAGTTTTGCCTGAGAGAGATTCCCAACAAATGTCTGGATAGTTGAAATCTCCCATGACAACTGTCATATTTTTTGGAGAACTTGGCCATCTGATGCATAAAGAGTTCATCTATATCTTCGGCTTGCACAGGCGGCCTGTAGTAAATGCCTAGAATGGTGTCCTTTCCATTGTTCTGTCCTTGTATTCTTACCCAAACAGTTTCCACAGAACTCCCAGTCTCTGAAGCTTCAATCTCTGTGCAGATATACGCGTTTCGAACATACAATGCGACACCCCCTCCTCGTTTATCAAGTCTATTTCTTGCAAATAAGTTGTATCCTTCTAGTCTTGTATTCCAATCATGTGTATCGTCCCACCAAGTTTCAGTGATTCCAATTACATCATATTTCTGTTCCTGTGTTAGTAGTTCCAATTCTCCTTGTTTGTTGCCCATGCTTTGTGCATTAGTATAGAAACATTTTAGTTTGTGATTGGTTTCTCTTTCTCCATTATTTTTATTAATTAGATTCTTTCGTCTTTGTTCTTCCTTTCCACTTCTAATAGCAGAGTTCTCAATAGCATTTGTCAGGTGTATGGCTTTTTCTGGTCTTTTGCTTCCCTTCCCATGTTGTTCTAGTTTAAAGCTCTCCTTACAAGTGTAGCAAGGCGACTTCCAAATACATGCTTTCCAGTCTTCGTAAGGTGCACCCCATCTCTAGCAAGTAGTCCATCGTATAAGTAGTTCACTCCGTGATCCAGAAATCCAAATCGTTGCTGACGGCACCATCGACGTAGCCAGTTGTTCACCTGCAGAATCTTATTCCACCTCCTTGTTCCATGGCCATCCACTGGGAGGATGGAAGAGAAGACCACCTGCGCTCCCAGTTCTTTCACTTTCTTGCCTAAGTCTTCAAAGTCTCTGCAGATGGTTTCCAGGTCGTTTCTTGCGGTGTCATTTGTCCCCACATGTAGTAGCAGGAATGGGTAGTCATCTGTAGGTCTGAAGAGTCCTGATATCCTGTCAGACACATCTTTAATTTTTGCACCTGGAAGACAGCACATTTCTCTTGAAGTTATATCCGGTCTGCAGATAGCGGCCTCTGTTCCTCTCAACAGGGAATCCCCCATGACCACCACTCTCCGTTTCTTCTTCACAACATTTTTCTTTCTCCATCCAGGAGGACTCTGAGGGCGTACAAGGTTGCTGTTTGTTGGCAAAGTCTTATCCTGATGTATTTCTTCATCGTTTTCCTGCGTGAGAGCCTGGTACTGGTTCCTGAGCAGTATGGGTGCTGACTGCCTCCTGATCCTCCTGCTTCTCTGGGTCACATGTCTCCATTCCTCTGTTTCTTCAGGTGCACTTCGAATTTCTTCTCTTTCTGTAACATGAAGAGATAATTCTGCTCTGTCCAAGAACTCTTCACCTTCCTTAATGATCTTCAACGTAGCTAACCTCTCTTCGAGATTTTGCAACTTTTCCTCCAACAGGGACACAAGCTTGCATTTGTGGCATGTGAAGTTTGGCTTTTCCACTGGTAAATCTGTGAACATGTAGCAAGAAATGCAGCTCACCAAATGGCTCCTGGCCTCTTCCATCTTGAGATTTCTTAAAAACGATGAAAGATGAGCCAAATTTCGCTGCAACGGCCAAAACCCAGTGATCGTTGAGCTCGCGGAGACTCTTCACTTATCCCAGAAGGCACTGGGAATATGCAAATGATCTCCTCAAGACTCTTCCCCTGGTTTTCCGATTTCCTCTTTTCAGCTGCAACGGCCAAAACCCAGTGATCGTTGAGCTCGCGGAGACTCTTCACATATCCCAGAAGGCACTGGGAATATGCAAATGATCTCCTCAAGACTCTTCCCCTGGTTTTCCGATTTCCTCTTTTCAGCTGCAACGGCCAAAACCCAGTGATCGTTGAGCTCGCGGAGACTCTTCACTTATCCCAGAAGGCACTGGGAATATGCAAATGATCTCCTCAAGACTCTTCCCCTGGTTTTCCGATTTCCTCTTTTCAGCTGCAACGGCCAAAACCCAGTGATCGTTGAGCTCGCGGAGACTCTTCACTTATCCCAGAAGGCACTGGGAATATGCAAATGATCTCCTCAAGACTCTTTCCCTGGTTTTCCGATTTCCTCTTTTCAGCTGCAACGGCCAAAACCCAGTGATCGTTGAGCTCGCGGAGACTCTTCACTTATCCCAGAAGGCACTGGGAATATGCAAATGATCTCCTCAAGACTCTTCCCTCTGAACTTTGTCTCCTTGCTTTTGCACCTGCACAACTGTGTGTGTTCTAAAACATCCTTGCAGATATGTATTAGGGGGGGGGGAACCTGATTGTTTTTAAAAACTTGGGTGGCTGTCCTGAAGTTCAGACGTCTCTCTTCTTGGTTTTGCAGACATAAGAACTAGTCCCCAGACTGGAGCTCTGTCTGCACCTATAAGGGACTAGCTTTAGATTGGAGATGCCTCTATTCTCCCATGTCAGATTTCATGTCACCCCAATTTTAGATTTCCCAAGTGGTTAAATTTAGCGCCATACCCTGGCCTGCTCTGCTTCCAGTGATCTGTATCCTGCTCTGCCTCCAGTAATCTGTATCAGTGAATTAATTTCATCATTTAAGTGTTTATATTTGTATTTCTCCCTGCAGGAATCTGAAAATGGCAAAATTTACTTTGTCAAAATCCACGCCCCCTGGGAGGTCCTTGCCACCTACGCGGAGGTGCTGCATATCAAGGTGCCCATAAAGGTGAATGATATGATCCAGACCAAGGAAAACCCTCTAAACTGCTTCCTGCGACTCTTCAAACTGCCGGACGAAGTTATGAACCCTGAGCAGGACTATTTCACCGCCCCGTTCAGCAAGCAGAAGCAGGAGCTGTTCCTCATCAATGACAAGAGCTCGTTCTTCTCCCCGGCCACCAGGAACAGAATAGTAAGTGCCCTGAGCAGTTCATATGTGGGAGAATTTTTACCCCATAAAGGAGTCCTCCACTCAGAAAATACCTTTTGATGTACAATGAAATTTATTCACCCAACAGTCTTTTTAAAGGGGGGGGAAAAAGGAATAAATCAAAATTCCAAAATTGCTGTAAAAAATAAGAGATAAACAAAATACATAATTTTTTAAAAAAATAAAAGGGCATATATACTCATGTATAAGCGAGATTTTTAGCACATTTTTTTTGTGCTGAAAATGCCCCCCTCGGGTGTGAGTCATGGTGCAGAAACCAGCGGGGGAGGGGGAGCAGCGGCAGGAGTCGGTGGCTGGGATATCATACTCACCCTCCTGTGCAGTCGCTGAACGTCCCTGCATCCTCCGTTGTCCCAGTGCTGACAGCTTATTCCCGTCTTCAGCAGTCACATGGTACCGCTCATTAAGGTCATGAATATGGACGCCTATGGGCGTGGAAGCATATTCATGAACTTAATGAACAGTACCATGTGACCGCTGAAGACAGGAAGAAGCTGTCAGCACTGGGACAACGGAGGATGCAGGGACGTTCAGCGACTGCACAGGAGGGTACGTATGAAGGAGGAGGACTGGGGAGGATGGGGAAAGCAGGGAGGAGGACGAGGGAGCATAGAGGACTGGGAAGCACGGAGAAGGAAGAGGGAAGCACGGAGGAGGATGGGGGAAGCATGGAGGACGACTGGGGAGCACTGAGGAGGACAGGGAACTGAGCCATACATAGAAGGATGGAATGGGGGAGCCGAGCCATGCATACTGGGGGGGGAGAGCCACACAGAGCAGGACAGGGATGAGGAGACAATGCATACCAAGCTTATACTCGAGTCAATAAGCTTACCCAGTTTTCAGTGGCAAAATTAGGGGCCTCTGCTTATACTTGGGTCGGCTTATACTCGAGTATGTACGGTATGTATAATTTGTTGTGTGTGTGTGTGTGTGTTTTTTTTTTTTTTTTGTTTTTTTGTTTTTTACACTTTTTTGGGGAAGTGCAGTGATGGGGGGGGGGGGCAGCAATTCTGATGCTTTTGATTTCTTCCTAACTTTTTTCCTCTTTAAATTGTGGGTGAGTTAATTTTCATACTTTGGTTGATAAAATTTTTACGAGCATGGCTATACCAAATATTTTTATTTTTTTTATTATTGTTATTTGATGATGCAGAATAGAAGATTTCTTTTTCTTTTTTTACAGTATCTCTAAAGTTTTATTACATTTTGAATTTTTTTTTCTTTGTCTTACACTTTTCCTAGGGGACTTGATCCTTTGAGCATTTTGTTCACTTATACAATGTACTGTAATACTTCAGCATTGCATTATACTGTGTGACAGTCGCTTGCAAGGTATTGGAGGGGAAATGTGTATCACTGAGGTTGTTGTCTTCTTTGATATGAACCCAAGAAAATGCTCCAGCACACTAAGTGCTGAGTGGAGTTAATCAGCCATGTTCAGGATTAGGTTTAGTGAACATCTGCAGAGTGGGTGTGAGGCTGTTCACCATATCTCCACCCCAGGGTGGAGTCCAGACGATAAATACACAGCTTTCTGGCTCATTCAGTGTTGGGTGTGTCTGGAGTTGGCAACTCCAGAGCTGTGTTTTCATGATAAGGAAAGCTGAACCTTATATATGATGATTCGTTTTCTCTTTAGGCCAGAAAGGCTGTGTTTTTTGTTTGTTTTGCTAACGCTGCACTGGTTTATGCAGTACCTTTTTAACCCCTTCCTGACATCTGACGTACTATCCCGTCCACGGTACCCGGGCCCGTATGACCGTGGACGGGACAGTACGTCTACTGCGATCAGCGGCGCCCACGTGGTGAGTGCCGCTGATCGCGGCCGGGTGTCAGCTGATTATCACAGCTGACACCCGGCACTATGTGTCAGGGGCGGTCACGGGCCGCCCCCGACACGTTAACCCCTTGCACACCGCGATCAAACATGATCGCGGTGTACCGGGAGTTAAAGGGAAGCATCGGCAGGGAGGGGGCTCCCTCCGTTCTTCCCTGAGCTTCCCACGGCAGCGCAATGTGCAGCGCTGCTGCGGGGGGCTCCTATCCTCCAGGCCCCCGAATCCAAGATGGCGACGGGGGCCTTCGGGGACCTGAGGAAGCTGGCTTCCTCAGTGCCTGCAAAGCGCAGGCAAGAGGAAGTCTTCTTCAATGCCTGTGTCAGATCGCTGATCTGTCACAGTGATCTGTGATGTGACAGATCAGCGATCTGTCACAGGACAGTGATGTCCCACCTGGGACTATGTAATAAAGTAAAAAAAAATTAAAAAAAAATTTAAAAATAAATTTAAAAAAATCGCCAAATAAATTAGAAAAAAAAAAAAAAAATATTCCCTCAATAAATCCATTTTTTTACTCTTCGCCACGACAGCACCCACTGGAGGTATCGGATACGCCCATTTGGAACAGGAAACCCTACAGGAAAGATAAAAGGGGCGGTCCGCCTTTCCTCCTCAGTTTTTGGTTTCCTGTTCCAAATGGAGCAGGATCCTGCAGGATCTTACCTGGGCCATGCATCCGCCTGTGCGGTCTCTTCGGGAACGGCAGGGGCTGCGGTCCGGAAGCAGCGTCGGGGGAGACTCCGTTTGACGGCTCCCCCCTCGTCTGGTGGCATAGTGGTAATGGCCGGGTCCGGGGAGGGCCGCCCGGTCTTACCAGGGAGCGGGCCGGTCTGGCATCCGGGGGATCCCCCCCCATCGGTGGGGGTATAGCGTGGATGGTGAGGCCATGAGCGCGCGAGCCGCGCGTGTCAGTAGCGGTGGCGCGGGAGCGGGCCGGCGCCCGACGCTCCTATACCCCGGAAGTAATGGTTGAACTTCTGGGGTAAGATGGCGATGACGCGGCGCATGCGCCCTGTGTCAGGGCGACTTCCGGGGGTACGATAAGTGTATACATAAAACAGCACTGCAGCGCTGCAACGTTGGAACCATGTCGTCCCCCGCAGAGTCGCAGACCCCAGCAGGAGATTCAGCTGGGGGCAACTCCACCAGGGACCGCAGCGCCAGGACAGAGACTGCCCGCAGGAGCGAGGCAGCAGAAACCCGTTCCAAACCGTCTCAGCCATCCGAACCGGTATTAAGCTTCACTGGGTGAGTGTGCAAAGTATATGCTCTACCTATTAAGCTAACCTCCTCTCCTCCCCCCCCCCCCCCCTCCCCCCTCTCTTTACCTTTGACCTCCCACTTCAGTCAAAGAAAAAAGGAAAAACAAAACATAAAGAATGCGCATTATGTTCAGAGCCTCTCCCTGACTCCTACCCCAAAAAACTCTGCAAACAATGCATTAAAGAGACCAGGCAGGGGTCGACGATATCTCCTAAGGATATCCGAGCCATAATTAGGGAGGAAATACAAGCCATCAACCGCGCCAGCACTCCCGCAGAGTCCAGTCATAGAAAACAGGTCATTGTTAGTTCAGAGTCAGAGGAAGAACAGGAGTTAAACTCAGGCTCCGCATCCACGTCCTCATCATCATCCTCGGAGGTGGAAGGACGCGCTTGTTTTCCACTGGACAGCGTAGATAACCTGGTGAAAGCGGTTAGAAATACTATGGGGTGTGAAGAAGAAAGGGGAGCCCAGACCGCGCAGGACATTGTTTGCGGGATTGGCAGAGAAAAAGAGATCATCATTTCCAGTGATACCGGCAATTAAAGATCTCCTCAAAAGGGAGTGGGAAAAACACGACCAGAGGGGTTTTCTCCCATCCGCTTCAAAACGGAAGTACCCGTTCACTGATGAAGATCTATTAAAATGGACTAAAATACCAAAGGTGGACGCTGTCATATCCTCCACTTCCAAACAAACCTCGATCCCGGTCGAGGACGCAGGATTGTTAGCAGACCCATTGGACCGAAAGGCTGAATCTTCGCTCAAAAGGTCCTGGGAATCCACCACCGGGGTATTCAAACCCGCAATAGCCAGCACATGTACTGCTAGGTCAATGCTGGTATGGCTAGATCAATTAGACCAGCAGATTGAGCAAAGAGTGTCAAGGGAGAAACTGCGTGCAGCCATCCTGTTGATAAGAGGGGCAGCTGCCTTTATGGCAGACGCTTCAGCGGACACCCTAAGACTGGCAGCAAGGTCGGCAGCCCTGGTGAATAACGCCAGACGCGCGCTGTGGATAAAGAGCTGGAAAGGGGATGCACAGTCAAAATCCAAAATTAGTGCAACCCCATGCGAGGGTGAGTTCCTCTTCGGAAAAGCCTTAGACGAAATTCTCGCCAAGGCAAAAGAAAGGAAAAAGGCCTTCAGTGATTCTCCCATTCCGTTTTATAGGAAAACCTTTAAGAGACGGCCATTCGGGAGAAGAAGACAATCGGACAGAACGAGATGGGCCACGAAAGACGAAAAGCAGAAGGGTACCATCTTCAGAGGGCCAACATATAGGAGAGATAGAAATTAAAAGTTTAGACCCACCAGTTGGGGGTAGATTAAAAAATTTTTTTACCAAGTGGGAAAAAATTACGTTAAACCCATGGATTTTAAACATAATTAAGGAAGGAATAAAGATTGAATTCCTTCGGATCCCCTATGAGTTCTTTGTTATAACTCGCCTTAATTCCTCACTTCAGCAAAAGGCTCTCGAAGACGAGATTCGAGTCCTGCTAGCTAAAAAAGTTTTAGTTGACGTCCCTGAGGAACAACAGGGTAGAGGCTTTTACTCTCCCCTGTTTTTGGTGTCTAAACCAGACGGTACATTTAGAACCATTATTAATTTAAAGAAGCTAAATTCATTTATAAAAAATTATAAGTTCAAAATGGAATCAATTAGATCCACTATAAAGCTTCTTTTCCCAAATTGCGTAATGGCAGGGATTGATTTAAAAGATGCTTATTATCATCTCCCTATACACAACAGATTCCAGAAATACCTAAGAGTCGCAGTGGAAGTCGAGGGAAGGATTCATCATTTCCAATACGCGGCAATGCCCTTCGGGCTTTCCACGGCACCAAGAATATTTACCAAGGTGATGGCAGAAGTGATGGCCTACCTTCGCCAAAAGGACACACTAATTGTGCCATATCTAGACGACTTCCTAGTAATTGGGAATTCAGTCAAACAATGTACTGAACGCGTGACTGACGCAATCTCCTCTTTTCAGAGCCTTGGCTGGATCATCAATATCCAAAAGTCCAGACTCGATCCGAAATCTCTCCAGACATTTCTAGGATTTCAACTAGATTCCTTGACCCAGAGATGTCTACTACCCCAGGTAAAAATCATCCTCACAAAACAAAAAATACAAGCAGCTATAGATAAACCACGTGTATCCTTAAGAGGAGCAATGTCACTATTAGGATCACTAAATTCTTGCACCCCGGCAGTCCGGTGGGCCCAGTACCATGTCCGTACGCTACAACACCAGATCCTCCAGGAGGATAAGCGACATAGTGGTCATTTACAGAGCAAAATAACCCTGTCACAAGAAGTCTTGACTTCCCTAGAGTGGTGGTTAGACGATGACCATTTATGTTCAGGAGTTCCATGGGTTATAGTTCCATCCTGTATCGTAACCACCGATGCCAGTCCCCAGGGCTGGGGAGCCCACATGGAGAATGGGTTTTATCAGGGAAGGTGGAGTAAAGAGGAATGTGATTACTCATCTAATTTAAAAGAACTGACTGCAGTGTTCTATGCTCTATACAACTTCCTTCCGCAGCTCCAACAGAAGCATGTAAGGATCCTGTCGGACAACACCACCACAGTGGCATATATAAACAGACAAGGAGGAACTCGATCAGAGACTCTGATGTCTTCAGCGGCAAGAATTTTAAACTTAGCAGAAAACTATTTTTTGTCCCTCTCGGCCCTTCATATCAGAGGCGAGAGCAATCAAAAGGCAGACTTCCTAAGCCGTCACACTCTACGACAAGGAGAGTGGTGCCTCAATCGGAAGGTCTTCAGGGACATAGTAGACGCATGGGGACAACCCGAGGTGGATCTTTTCGCCACAAGGGAGAACAGGCAGATAAAAACATTTGCCTCCCTATCTCCGTCAGATCACCCAAACATACTGGACGCCTTTCTAGTTCCATGGAATTTCAACCTAGCGTATGCGTTCCCTCCATTGATCCTCCTACCTCAAGTAATTCGGAAGATCAGAGACAACAAAGCAAGAATAATCTTAATAGCACCGTTCTGGCCAAAAAGACCGTGGTTTTCGTGGCTGCAGATTATGTCAATAACAGATCCTTGGATCCTTCCGACTGCCAATCTACTCTCCCAAGGCCCCTTTTTCCACCCTCAAGTGCTCAGCTTGCACTTGACGGCGTGGAATTTGAGAGGCAGTTATTGAGGACAAGAGGATTCTCGGAGTCCTTAATTACTACACTACTACAAAGTAGAAAACAGTCCACAACCCAAATTTACACTAGAATATGGAAAATTTCTTCAATTCCATACAGTACCTCATACAGCAGAAGTTCCGATAATCCCAATCTTGGAATTTCTGCAGAAGGGGAAAGACTTAGGCTTAGCAGTAAATACACTGAGAGTACAAATATCGGCATTAGGAGCACTATATGGCCATAATATAGCAGGCAACAAGTGGATAACTCGTTTTATTACAGCATGTGAACGAATAGCTCCAATCCACATACCCTCCGTCCCTACATGGGATCTAAATCTGGTCTTAGACGCCCTAACGGTAGACCCCTTTGAGCCGATCGACACAATACCCTTCAAATACTTAGCACTTAAAATGGCCCTCTTAGTATCACTAACCTCAGCTAGAAGAGTGGGTGATATCCAAGCCTTGTCAATAGATCCACCTTTTTTCCAAGAATACCAAGACAGATTAGTATTAAAACCAGACCCTGCCTACCTGCCAAAAGTGGCAACAAAATACCATAGATCTCAGGAGATACTCCTCCCAACCTTCTATAAAAATCCCTCTACTCCGGAAGAGCAGAAGTTCCATACTCTGGACGTCAAAAGAACTGTCCTAAAATGTATTGAGAGGTCCAACAGTTGGAGGCAGAGCAGGGCCCTATTTGTTTCTTTTCAGGGCTGTAAGAAGGGGTATGGAGTCACGAAGAGCACCATTTCCCGGTTGATCAGAGAGGCCATTCGTTTAGCCTACTCCGCAAAAAACGAAGATCCTCCAGGGAACATCAGGGCGCATTCCACCAGGGCAATGGCAACCTCTTGGGCGGAAAAGGGAGATGTTCCGATTGAAACTATATGTAAGGCGGCAGTTTGGTCATCCCCTTCTACCTTCTATAAGCACTACAGACTTGATCTTTCATCAACCTCTGACTTAAGCTTTGGCAGGACTATCCTTGGCACGGTGGTCCCACCCAGGTGATGGTCTCTGGAATCTCTCCAGTGGGTGCTGTCGTGGCGAAGAGTAAAAAGCCGGATTACTTACCGGTAATGCTCTTTTAATGAGTCCACGACAGCACCCGCTCACTTCCCCCACTAAAGATATCAATAGTTAAAGTATATTAACCAAATAATGGATAAGAAAGATGTTAAAATAAGAGAACATTGCCTAATCCTTGGCGGTCCTTCTGGTACTCTGAAACGTAAAACTGAGGAGGAAAGGCGGACCGCCCCTTTTATCTTTCCTGTAGGGTTTCCTGTTCCAAATGGGCGGATCCGATACCTCCAGTGGGTGCTGTCGTGGACTCATTAAAAGAGCATTACCGGTAAGTAATCCGGCTTTTTGGAAATAATAAAAAAAAAAAAAACAATAAAAGTACACATATTAGGTATCGCCGCGTCCGTAATGACCCGCCCTATAAAACTGTCCCATTAGTTAACCCTTTTAGCGAACCCCTTAAAAAATAAAAATAAAAAACGAAGCAAAAAATAATGATTTATTATCATACCGCCAAACAAAAAGTGTAATAACGCGCGATCAAAAAGACGCATATAAATATCCATGGTACCGCTGAAAACGTCATCTTGTCCCGCAAAAATCGAGCCGCCATACAGCATCATCAGCGAAAAAATAAAGTTATAGCTCACAGAATAAAGCGATGCAAAAATAATTATTTTTTATACAAAATAGTTTTCATTGCATAAAACCGACAAAAACATAAAAAAACCACCTAAATGAGGTATCGCTGTAACCGTACTGACCCGAAGAATAAAACCGCTTTATCAATTTTACCGCACGCGGAACGGTGTAAACGCACCCCCCAAAAGAAATTCATGAAACGCTGGTTTTTGTTCATTCTGCGTCCCAAAAATAGGAATAAAAAGCGATCAAAAAATGTCACGTGCCCGAAAATGGTACCAATAAAAACGTCAACTCGTCCCGCAAAAAATAAGACCTCACATGACTCAGTGGGTCAAAATACGGAAAAATTATAGCTCTCAAAATGTGGTGATGCAAAAACTATTTTACAATAAAAAGCGTCTTTGATAACGGGGGGTTTGACTTACTATTTATGGCGGTTTTTATGTTTGGCGGCTGTCACACCAAATAATAAAATTAAAAAAAAAGTATTTATCTCCATTTTCCCATTAGGGTAAGGCTGTGTGCACACGCTGCGGATTAGGTGCGGATTCATCCGCGCGGATTTTGTAAAATCCGCAGGTGAAACCGCAGGTCAAAAGACCTGCGGTTTTACCTGCGGATTGCTCTGCGGTTTTGTCCTGCGGTTTTTCATCTCCTCAATAGAGGAGATGGCAAACCGCAGGAGAATCCGCAGAAAGAATTGACATGTCAATTCTTTCTGCGGATTGAAAACCGCAGATATTCCGCGTGGAAAATTCCGCACCATCTGCACTGCGGTTTTTGATTCCCATAGGGTCTGCAGCAGCCAAAACCGCTGCAGAACCGCAGCAAAATCCGCAGCATGTGCACACAGCCTTAGGGTTAGGGCTAGGGTTAGGGCTAGGGTTAGGGCTAGGGTTAGGGCTCAGATTAGGGTTAGGGGTGTGTTGGGGTTAGGGTTGGAGTTATAATTGGGGGTTTCCACTGTTTGGGCACATCAGGGGCTCTCCAAATGCAACATGGCGTCTGATCTCAATTCCAGCCAATTCTGAGTTGAAAGTCAAATGGTGCTCCTTCCCTTCCAAGCTCTGCCATGCGCCCAAACAGTGTTTTACCCCCACATGTAGGGTATCAGCCTACTCAGGAGAAATTGGACCCCAAAAATTGTTTTGCAATTTGTCCTGTTACCCTTAGGAAAATAAAAAATTGGGGGCAAAAATATCATTTTTGTGGAAAAAAATGATTTTTTTATTTTCACGTCCGAGTGTTATAAACTTCTGTGAAGCACTTGGGGGTTCAAAGTGCTCACCACACATCTAGATAAGTTCCGTGGGGGGTCTAGTGTCCAAAATGGGGTCACTTGTGGGGAGTTTTAATAGTTTAGGTACATCAGGGGCTCTCCAAACGCACATGACACCCGCAGACCATTCCATCAAAGTCTGCATTCCAAAACGTCACTGCTTCCCTTCCGAGCCCCGACGTGTGTCCATACAGTAGTTTTCTCCCACATATGGGGTGTCAGCGTACTCAGGCCAAATTGGACAACAACTTTTGGGGGTCCAATTTCTCCTGTTACCCTTGGGAAAATGAAAAAATTGGGGACTAATTGATCATGTTTGTGGAAAAAATACAAATTATTTATTTTCACGCCCGGGCATTATAAACTTCTGTGAAGCACTGGGGGGGTCAAAGTGCTCACCACACATCTAGATAAGTTCCTTAGGGGGTCTAGTTTCCAAAATGGTGTCATTTGTGGGGGGTTTCCACTGTTTTGGTACATCAGGAGTTTTCCAAACGCGACATGGTGTCCGATCTCAATTCCAGCCAAAAGCGTCAAATGGCGCTGCTTCCCTTCTGAGCTCTGCCATGCGCCCAAATAGTGGTTTACCCCCACATGTGGGGTATCAGCGTACTCAGGACAAATTGCACAATAACTTTTAGGGTCCTGTTACCCTTGGAAAAATAAGAATTGAGGGTGAAAAGATCATTTTTGTGGAAAAAATATGATTTTTTAATTGTATGGCTTTATGTTATAAACTTCTGTAAAGCCCTTGTGGGTTCAAAGTTCTCACCAAATATCTAGATAAGTTCCTTGGGGGGGTCTAGTTTCCAAAATGGGGTCACTTGTAGGGGGTTTCCACTGTTTAGGTACATCAGGGACTCTCCAAACGTGACATGGCGTCCGATCTGAATTCCAGCCAATTTTGCATTGAAAAAGTCAAACGGCGCTCCTTCCATTCTGAGCTCTGCCATGCGCCGAAACAGTCGTTCCCCCCCACAAATCAGGTATCAGCGTACTCAGGACAAATTGCACAATAACTTTTGCAGTCCAATTTCTCCTGTTACCCTTGGTAAAATAAAAAAAATTGAACCTGAAGTATTTTTTTTGTGAAAAAAAGTTAGATGTTCATTTCTTTTTAAATATTCAAAAAAATTCCTGTGACGCACCTAATGGGTTAATAAACTTCTTGAATGTGGTTTTGAGCACCTTAAGGGGTTCAGTTTTTAGAATGGTGTCACTTTTGGGTATTTTCTATCATATAGACCCCTCAAAGTGGCTTCAAATGTGATGTGGTCCTAAAAATAAAATGGTGTTGTAAAAATGAGAAATTGCTGGTCAACTTTTAACCCTTATAACTTCCTAACAAAAAAAAATTTTGGTTCCAAAATTGTGCTGATGTAAAGTAAACATGTGGGAAATGTTACTTATCAAGTTTTTTGTGTGCCGTATCTCTGTGATTTAAGGGCATAAAAATTCAAAGTTGGAAAATTGCGAAATTTTCAAAATTTTTGCCAAATTTCCATTTTTTTCACAAATAAACGCAAGTTATTTGAATGAAATTTTACCACTAACATGAAGTACAATATGTCACGAGAAAACAATGTCAGAATCACCGGGATCAATGGAAACGTTCCAGAGTTATGACCTCATAAAGGTACAGTGGTCAGAATTGTAAAAATTGGCCCGGTCATGAACGTGCAAACCACCCTTGGGGGTGAAGGGGTTAATAAACCAGTGGAAGATTTCAAGAAACAGCATTTGTCTACCTCTATGTGCTGCCGAGTGAGCCGATTTACCACAATAGTCATGCGGGCAATTTCCTATGAATCATAAAGTTGGCGTCAATGGGAGGCCTACATTTAGAAAACATTTAAAGGGACTGATGTGCGCTGATGACTGGTCATACAGGCGGGTCCTTGGAAGCTTCTCCCCACCTGCTGAAACTGTCAAGCTTCTGCATATGCGTGCATGTAGGAAGAGGTGGGGAGAGGCCACCCACCTGTACAACTACTCACCGGCACTGGCGGCTATTTAAAGTATGTTTTTCTCTGAAATGCTGCAAAAACATTCATGGCAGTGATCGTACAACCAGTGGTTGATAGATGCTGCTTTTCCAAACCTTGTACAGCATCTGAGTTGTTAAATTGAATTGATCTGTAGTAATTCTGGTCAATGCTGCTGAACAGTCGGACGCTAGCTGTTTAACACAGTTGGCACCAGCTGTGTATACATTAGGCTCCGCTTATGAATATGCTCCATACATCTGCGCCCAACCAGGACAAAAACCCTACTCTTAGGGCCCCGTCACACATAGCGACTCACCAGCGATCCCGACAATGATATCAACTTGTCAGGATCGCTGGTGAGTCGCTACATGATTGCTGGTGAGCTGTCAAACAGGCAGCTTCACCAGCGATCAGCACCAGCGACGCCGAGCGCGCGGCATCGCTGTGTACATTAGTTACCAGCGCGCTGATGCAGGGAGCTGGTAACTAAGGTACACATCGGGTTTCTAAGCACCGCCCGATGCTTAGAAACCCTGCGTTTACCTTAGTTACCAGCGCACTGATCGCTGGTCTCCTGCCTGTCACACGCAGCGATGCGTGCTGGCTAGCAGGAGACCAGCGATCAAAAAAATGTCCTGGCCATTCCAGGGCAATCAGCGATACCCGGCAGGGGGGCCGGTCGCTGGTCAGTGTCACACACAGCGATCTCTCTGGTGAGATCGTTGTCGCGTCACAAAACTTGTGACTCAGCAGCGATCTCGCTAGCGAGATCACTCACTATGTGTGACGGGGGCTTTATTATCATACTGACGTTTTTTGCTCTTAAATGATTTTTCCAATTCCAGGTCTATTACATTTTGTCTCGCTGCCCCTATGGGGTCGGGGACGAGAAGAGAAAGTTTGGCATTAAGAGGCTGTTAAATAACGGGACGTACTCGGCCGCCTTCCCTATCCATGACGTAAGTAATGATCAAAATGTGGGTCCTGGAGTCGCTAAATATTCTGTAGAAGCCATTACTTCTCCCATACCAAAAATGCATCCATATTGGTTGTCACCCAGCTTTCCCAGAGAGTGATGGACGTTTCCATTTCTTGCCATTACGGAACGTCTCTTCATATTATTATTAATGTCTTTTCCAGTCGGATTATCACATTTGATCGTGTGTTCTCCTCCGCAGTGCCAGTACTGGAAGAAGTCGCTGGATGAGAATTGTGAGAGCGAGCGATACACATTGTATAAGCAGTGGGCCAGATTTGGAAAGTTTTACAAGGAGCAGCCGTTGGATCTGATTAGGTAAATGCAGGAGAAACGGTTTCTAAATCACAGTCACGAAATCTTGCGATATAGACACCCTCCAGGGCAATATTTATTTTTTTAAATGCATGTATTTTGGACTTTTAAAATAAGTTTTACAGTTTGGTTTCTTTTAAGAGTTCCGCCGTATCTCTGGCTGCAGAGTGAGTTAATTAAGAATCTGTCAGTGACATCTTTCTGTTCATTTTTTTTCTTGTTAATTTTTAGCGCTTTTTGAGGCAGATTCCAGCCACCTGGGGGGGGGGGGGGGGAGGATATTAGAAGGCGAAAACAAAAATCCCAGTTCACCATTGCTAACATAATGGACCGTGTGCATATGCTGCCTAACATGTCCACATCCACTGACAATTCTGTGGTTGACTTCTCTTTCCAGGAAATACTACGGGGAGAAGATTGGCATCTACTTTGCTTGGCTCGGCTTCTATACGGAAATGTTATTTTTTGCTGCTATTGTTGGATTTTTTTGCTTCCTATACGGGTGGATAACAATGGATGAAAGCATCAGTAGGTAAGATTATATAAACCAGCCCGACGTGCGGACCTTGAAAACTGCAGTCAGTTTAAGTCCTTTGTACCGCTCTGCCTCCCAATAGCCATACACCCTATTAAACATTGATAACATTTGGTATATTAAGTCCCTTTTTTTTTTTTTTTTTTGTCTGCACGAACTCAAAGAACTTTTTTCTCTTTTAACCTTTTTTGCGTCATGTTGGCGCAAAGTTGCATGTCGTATTATAGTTTACTTGCGAAATTTTGACACTTGAACAAAAAAATCACTGTGGGGAGGGGGGAGACTGGAGTACATCTGTGCAAAAATTTTGCAGCTTTTTAAAAATTTGCAATTGATGGACCAGATCGAAACGTCTGGAAAACAAAAACCATTCCCATAATGGTGAAATATATAGATAGATGGATAGATATGTAAGCAAGTAGAAAATAAGCTTCAAAATAGCTGTAACTTAAAAGAATATAAGAAGAATAAGGTGGGAAAAGTAAAACCAACGAGACTCACGGCTGCTTCATCTAATCCAGATAATTTTGGAGAGACCCTTTGGTCTTTTTACTTCTGCAGTAAGGAAATCTGTGATAAGGACATTGGTGGTCAGATCATCATGTGCCCCCTGTGTGACCAGCGCTGTGAATTTTGGAGGTTAAACTCCACTTGTGAACCCTCTCAGGTAAGTTTCCTCCTCCCCAGATCTGGACTCTGCATGTGATCCCTACCTTCCATACTGATCCTTTGCTCCTCTCTGTAGTATTCACACTTGTTTGACAACGTGGCGACCCTCTTCTTCGCCATCTTCATGGGAATATGGGGTAAGTGTCTCAACTTCATCCCAACTACAATATAGATGCATCCAGGCTAGAAATCATGTCAAAACTGATGTGAAGGACTGCACTGATAGCTAGTCATGGGCAAACTCCTGGATGTTTGGGTCCGGTGGGTTCAGATTAGGCCTGTTTCACACTTCCGTTTTTGACCATCAGTCAAAATCCGCCGTTTTTCAAAAAAACCGGATCCGACATTTTTCTTTGGCGGATCCGTTTTTTTTCCCCATTGAGATGCATTACCGGCGGATCTTGACGGATGGCCATCCGTTGGATCTGTTTTTTTTGCGGATCCGCCAAATTTTTTGCATCCACCGACATGCCCGGACGGACCATGCAACGTTTTTTTCCTGCAGGATTCGCATTTTAGAGTGCGCATGCCCGGAGGAAGGAAGTCAGCCGGAAATTTAACCCTGAAATAGTTTCTGGCAAACGGTAAAAATTCTCGCTACGGTTCCTTTAAAATTCTTCATTCATCGGATCCGTCAAAAAACCGGTCCGGTGCCATCCGTTCACATCAGTTTAGCAACGGATCTGCTTTCCGCCATTTTGGCGGATTTTGACTGACACAAAAAACTGAAGTTTGAAACAGACCTTAACAGTTTAAATAAAAAAGTTTGGTTCGGGTACCAAAACAGTACCCAAACCTGGACACTATTCTCTTGAATGGGGTCCCGATAATCCAGTGTTTGCCAATCTGTTATGTGCATGTGGCAAACACTGCCTCTGAATGGCGGTAAGAACATTACTGTCGGTCAGAGAGCCGCGGCTCCCACGCTGTCCGATGACAGCTTCAGCCCGCGGCTGTGACCGGAGGTAAAAAGTTTACCTCCGATCACAGGCGTCTGTTGATGGGACCACTGCTAAATGGTGCAGTGGCACACTCGCCAAAAGCATATCGGGGAAACGTAACCTGAAGGGCTCTTTCAGGTGTGTATATATAATCGGTAGGATCGCAATGCACGCGTGATAGTTTTATAGAAATATATGAAGCTATTACGCTCTGGTCAGGAGATGTGCGGCCAGTCCGTGCATTGTGATGAGGGATCGGACTGACTGTCACAGACATCTGTTACGGTCCTAACGGTCTTTTATTGTAATTGGGGCTCCTTTTGGATTCCCCAGGAGAATGGAAAATTGCATTTCCTCTAGAGGTGTTGGCTACATTTTTAGTTATCAAAAATATACTGTATTTCCATACGTGAAAATAAAAATTAAAACGAAAAGAAAAACAAGCGAAATTTGCCACCGTTGGTACCCTGTACGTACATGTCAATGTATGAGAGTAACTGAAATTTATTACGATTTTTCATTTTTTTTCATTTTTTTTTTTTTTTTTTTTTTTTAAGGCTGCCACATTTTTGTGTCTGCCTAATTGAAAAAAAAAAAAATGGACATTGCCAGAAAGGAGGCCAGACAGAACAAAGTGACTGTCTGCCCAATTATAGTGAATGGTCCGTTTATGGTCCCCAATTTTGGGGGCTTCAAAGGAAGACTTCTGAATTGGCACTCAGTATAGAGCACAAGTTAAATGTGAACCTTGTCTTTCCATTAATAAAATGTAATAAAAGCTCACAAAATTGATTGAACAATTAGTGCAAACAATTATTTCCATAGCCCAAATAAAATCTGACATTGGAAGATTAAATTACTGTTATACAATGTATTAAATCCTTGTATGTTATAGATTGGGAAAATATCGTCCTCTTTTGTCAAGGTCTTTTTATTTCTGGGAAAAAGAAAATGACTCTACGGGCCGAGTCATTATTTGCGTGTTTTTGTTTTTTTTTCTTATCTTGTGTTTTTTGGCGTTTTTTTCACTAAATTTTTCACTGGCAAATGTAGTTCATGAATTTGGTGCAAAATTAAAAATGCCTTTTTTTTTTTTTTTTTATTTATATCCTTATTTTGACTTTTTCTAGTGTGTAAAAAAAAAAAAAAATTGCCACATTTCACTGTGTCCATAAAATCATTCCAGGAGGGGGTACACTGGAGGATATTTGCGTAAAAAAATCTGCCAAAGACATCTGGAAAACCAAAACCTCTCCTACAATGATTAACTTAAAAGAAAAAAAAATAATACAATAAGTAAAAAAAAAAAAAACCAGGCAAGCACGTAAATTAAACTTTAAATATGTCGCAAATTAAAATTTGCGTCAAAGGGAAGAAATGCAATAACGACTCGGGCATCCGAAGAGGTCTATGCTGTGAGTTCACCACTGCTGTAGAGGAGACTGACCCGCTCTCCTTGCAGTGACCTTGTTCCTGGAATTCTGGAAGCGCAGGCAGGCACGGCTCGAGTATGAATGGGACTTGGTTGACTTTGAAGAAGAGCAGCAACAACTTCAGCTGAGGCCAGAATATGAGGCCAAATGTACCCAAAAGAAGAAAAATCCCGTCACTCAGGTAAATTTGGGGACCTTAAATTATGCAAAGCTGTGTCTTTTACCATCAGCGGTCGCCGTAGATCCAAACTCGTAATGGCTGCCACCAGAACCTAAAGGCCGACTAACATTTTTATTTTTTTAATAACTGGGCAATTTCACATTTCTTTATTGTTATGTATATCGGAATTATTAGTATTGAAGTAAGGAGAAATCCCTTTAATTTGGCAATGGCTGTCGGAGTATCAAATATTCTGGCTTATTGGATGGTTTAAAAACACACATGTGACATGCACAAATGTGAACACGTCGATCAGACAATGCTCACACCACCCACTAACTGAGATACAACAAGAAAACACAGAATGACACATTTGCAAAAATACTCTGCAATAAAAAATGGCAGTAATCAGCAAGTGCTGGATAACAAATACAGGGTATTTAGTCGATACGTTTTTTTTGCACAAAAAAATGTACACCAAGCTGCTCCACCACGTCAAGGTAACCCCTATTAAAGCAGTCCCTATCTAATGTATTAAAAACTTGAACATGTGAACAGTGTCTAATATGAACAGGATTCAAACAGGCCGCTCCCTAGTATGGGCTTGTGGTCTGAGACAGACTGCTTCAATAGGGGTTACCTTGACGTGGTGGAGCAGCTTGGTGTACATTTTTTTGCGCAAAAAAACATCGACTAAATACCCTGTATTTGTTATCCAGCACTTGCTGATTACTGCCATTTTTTATTGCAGAGTATTTTTTGCAAATCTGTCATTCTGTGTTTTCTTGTTGTATCTCACTATTGGATGGTTGTAGAAAAGTGTCTACGCTTTTCAGGGTAGAAAACCTAAAATAACTAACATAATCCTGACATTACACAATCAGTGCTTGTTGTTCTGAATTGTCGGAGTTTTTGGATTATTCAGTGCCGAATTAAAGGGATTAGTCCACATATTGTGTTTTTTTAAGGTGACCCTTTTTGTCTAATAATACAACTGAACGTTCTCGTCCTGATGTAGCCGTGTTTATATTCACCACTTAAAGGGGTTGTCTGGTATTAGACCGACATCTTCACACCTATCTATAGGTTGCGTGTGGTATCGCAATTTCCATGTAGCTGAGCTGCGGTTCCACACAAGCCATGGACAAGTGTGACGTTGTTTCTGGAAGGAAGCAGCCGTGTCTTTCTAATCGTTGCCTATTAATCCTGTGTACAGGCCATGCATATAAGTAAAACACTTTGTTGCCCATAGCAACCAATCACAGCATAGCTTACATTTTAACAGAGCCATTTATGAAATGTAAGCTGAGCTCTGGTTGGTTGCTATGGGCAACGCAGACTGTTTTGCTAACTGAGGCCTAGTAGTTCTCATAATCCTGCATTTCCCCACAGTACAGAAAGTAATGCTCATCCTATGTGGGGGGCAGTGCTCATTGCACTGATATTTCCTGTCCTGTGGGGTTGTTGTCAATTATTAAATTAACTTTGTTTTATTTTTTTATTTGCAGCATTAATTATTTGTACCTTGAGCTCAGTGTCGCCTCTTAGCTGGAACTTCCAGAATACATTAAGGCGATGATTTTATATATTTTTAACAGTATTAACCATTTTATATTTTGTCTTGACAGTCCAGAGGCAGCCATCTTGTGTCCTGACCTGTTAAAGGGCGAGCATCCTGTAAAGAGAACCGGTCACCCGCCATAAACGTGTCAATGGCGCCGTTCTCCCTAATTCATCGTCATTTTTCTTTCGTTCCTGCGCCTCTCTTCATTACTGAGCTATGGCCTCCTATTCTTTTAATATAAATCTAATCTTGTTGGCCAAGTGGATGTGGCCCTCAAGTAGCTGCAGACCACACCCCTTTGGCTAACAAGACTAGATTTATATCTAGGGAACGGAGAGACATCGGAACAAAAGAAAAACATTGTCAGATTCAGGAAAACGGCATTTACACCTGGTAATACTGTTACCGGTATATTTCGTCGTTATCCATTTTTGAGAAAGTTAGGAGATGGCCAATATGGCTTCCATTACGGGTCCATAAGGGCTTTCTTTGACCTCTGAATGGTGTATTTTTATTGCTATGTCTGTGACAGCTGGGTTTTAGACTTATGCTCCTTAGAAAGCTGCATTACAATTGGATCTGCCTAGTTGTGGTAACCTACAGGATAGAATTCTGTGCAACTACGTTTCATCTGGCCGTTCTGTAGCTTTGGCTAATTAGGTGGCAACCTGCGAAGTAGACATTTATTTTGGCACTGCTTTCCCCGAAACTGTCTGACATACACAATGGGAGAATGGTAACGGCAGGCATATTGGTTGTATCCCAGCTTTCTCTTAAAGGGGTTCTCCACCTTTTGGGGTGTTTTTTGAGTTTTCATAAATTCAGGATTTTTGGCTACAAATAATCTTTGTAACTGGGTTTCATTAAAAGATTGCAAAGTTTTCTTTCTATACCTCTTGTCTTGCACTTTCTATTATTGGCTACAGAATGAGGTAACTGAGAATCTGTCAGTGAGCTCATTATGATAGTCCAATGAAAGAATTTCTAACTTTTTTTTTTTTTTTTTTTTTTTAGCTCTTCTCAGCTGATTTATAACAACCAACCATATAAAAGTTGAATGTACAGGGAAATAAAAAGCCTGTAAAGGCAAAGCCATGCAAAATTTTTAATGAAACCCAATTGCAAATATATTTGTTAGCCCCAAATGCATGCATTTTATGCTTGAAAAAAGCTCCAGGATCTTGAAAACAAAGTGGCTGCCTATGTTCTGGGCAGGATGCACATGTTGTATTATTCCTGTGCTCCGTGGAAAGTCTCTGATCCGATGTTCTGGTTTGTTACACATTCAGCCTTTCTACATTTGTAGGAAATAGAACTGGTTTTAAAGCGAAGTCCGGCTGACCTCTTGGGGAAACTGTTCTTGTGCTGGATGTCCATTTTGTTCTTGGTAAGGGGGAGACTCCGAGATCTCAGCCTCTCGAAAGCCGACACTAACAACCATTAACTATTTTTCTCGGATGGTTTTGCTACAGAAAAAATGGGTTTCTGCACTGGTGTTCATGGTGATGTGTGAGAAGGCAGAAGGGGGTGACGGAAATCATCTTGTTTCATCGTAGGATAGAAACTGTGCCCAAATGCAAAAATTAGCAAAAGTATTAACCCCAACAATGGTGAAAATTCTGCATCTACCGATGTGACTGCGGGGGTGACCTCTGTTGGCTGCCGGTTTGGTATCGATTTCAATACCCATTTGCCACTTTTGAGGAAAAAGTCCAACTTTTTAAATTAGAATTCAAGAATTAAGTTGCGCTTGAGTAAAACCATTTCAGCTCAGGACAATCCGCCTCCGTTATTCATATTTGGCACTGGGAATCCATCCCAGCCCTCAAGAAAACACTTCCTACTCGCCTGTCCAGACCAAAGACTACTGATCGGACTCTCATGGTCACTTGGTGTAGACGGACACGCTTAACCGACAAGTGTTCACCCCCTTACATGACCGCAGGGGGCTAATTCCTGGCCTTGGCACCGGAAAGACCATGGCGCTGAAGAGGCGGCATTATTAATTTTTAACCCCTTCCCCCTCTTCCGTTTTTCTTTATTATGCTCTAAGGCCTGTAGTGAACACTGAGCATAATAAACGTCTTTTCACGGCAATCTGTATTTCAATTTGGAAAGAATTTATTTGGACCAAATCTAATCTTCCAACCAAATAGAGCAAATCTGCAGGACACGAATTTCGGACCAGTTGCTCATCTCTGGCCAAGACTCATGAACATTAGATAAATTGGTGAAATATATGATACTCCCGAAGTCTCTTGCGCCATAGATGCACCGCGTTCTACTGAAATCCTGGAGAATCGGTAGGAATAAATGAGGTTTTGGATTAGGACTATTACTTTTCGTTGGAGGGGCCTCGTAGTGCCACAGAGGTAGCAGATCCGGTTAGGTTTCGGACTCAGGAGCAGGATGGTCTCTCTGCCCCTTTTGCCTCCGCACATCACTTGCCAACGTCCTGTTTTCTCCTTATTTTGGGTGTGAGCTTCTTTACTTGATGGTGAATCGTGGCCTTGCTTGCTTTGACTGTTTCAGGAAATGGAGCCTTTCTTGCCGTTAACTAGCAAGGCGGCCCGGTTCTGCTTCTCTGGAACCACAGTGCTCTTCTGGGTGAGCATCTTTATATCTCTAATACTTAACATTGCTCTGTCTGTGGTGCTGTGTCTCACATTTTTCCCCTTTCCTTCTGTGGACTCTCATCTGCTTTTTTTATGCTTCTCTGTATCCTAAATTCAGAATTGTGTTTCTAAGCCAATTACAGATATGTTTGGTGACCCGGTATAAACACATTGGCTCTGTCTATGCTATTGTTGGGGCTGTACAGTCTGTGCCATAGACTTTATATAGAGCGGCATGGCTGTGGCTTGAACCATGCTGTATTTAAACTCAGTCAGGGAAGAAACAGGGTATCCCCGATATGACTGCAGACTCCAATAGATCTCGCATTCATCAACAATCCAGGGTACTGGCTGGAGTACCCCTTTAAGTCTGATCCACTGCATGTGTGTATGTAGGTTCCTCCAATCTCCCATCAGACTCACGGTATATACTGAATCTCCATCATAGTTGTAGTATCCATACTGGAGTTTGTAGTGTGCCACGGAGCCACTGTTCTGGTTATAAGACCCCCCCCCCCCCAAAGTGTTTCTCCAAAATGCATCTACTAGTTCCTGTACCCTCGCATGGTCTGTACTTTACCCCACACTTTACAGTGCACATAGTCGTTTGCTACTATTTCCCTAATGTCGCCACAGTGCATCCATCACCACTTGCTTTTCCCTAACCGTACCCCCAGAGTAGAGAAACCTGCGCGGCGCCCCCTACTGGTAGGAAGCTACATTCATTAGCCTGGAGATTTCTGCTCTGCATTCATCAGTAGTAACATCATTGATTTAGTTCACATGAAGCGGAACAACTCCTCTGCGGATCTTGTCGCAAATCCTTTGCTGATTTTGTTGCAGAATTTGCATGCAGGTTTTGCGGCTGAATGAGCTGTGGATTCCCTGTGTGCTGCGGGCGAATAACCGGTGAGAAATCTGATGCGCTATTGCACAAGAACAAGCATGTTGTGAATTTTAAAAATCCGCCACATGCTCTGATCTTCATGTGAAGTTATTCTTTTTTCTTCATGTGGTTACGTTTTTGAAAACCGCTTCAACTGGAATTGAGCACTGGTCCAGTCCCCCTTGGCTGTTGTCACATCTGCAGCAGGCTTCTTGGGCGCCACTTTTTTTTTTTTCTAGGCTTGGTAACTGTATGACATTTGACATTGTAGGGCCTAGGATGCTGGCTGCAGAAGTAATGGCTGCCACATTCTACCGGACATCGGACCAGGGCAGCGCAAATGGTTTTGCTCAACAGCACTTTTCAACCCATTGATGGACGTGACTTCTTTTACATTGCAGGATTCTATCCAAGGGCAACTGATACAGAATGACTAATGCATAATTTCTTCCAGCCAGCGAGCTGCCATATTGTTTATCCTGGGTCCCAAACAGTTGTGCTGTCTGTATATAATACATTTCCAAGATGTTGATGAGGGTTATGATCCTGACTGTGTATTGGAATGAACTTATCAAAATAACCATTTAACATCCAGGCAAATCCAGTCTGGACATAGATGATTGTGCTGAAATTCTACATAATTCTCCAAATTTGTAATATTCCAGATACACACGTTTATGCATATATCACTGATCTATCATTCTATCTGTTTATATTTAGCCATTTATTTAGATCTAATGCTCCAAGATCTATAATGCCAATGACAAGGCTAAAATGTCTTGTCCACATGAGTCTGGACTGACCACCACCACTCCAGCTCTGCAGTTTTATTCTTGACAGCCATGTTGCAGCCTTATACTTGCCGTAGATGTTTTCCTCCCAGTGTAATATTGGGTGTACAAGCTATGATCCGTCACAAGATACATTAAAGGGGTTCACTACTCAAAGGCTAATTCTAACAGTGGAGATAAGTGGGAGTAAGATCATAATGTAGGCAGTTCTCACCCCTGTACTCCGCTCCTTGCTCCAGCACTGACCGGTAGCAATGGCGTAGTCAATGACCACGAGTGAACTGACCACTGCAGCCACTGATTCTACATACTCCACAGTCAGGTCACAGGTGGTCAGTGACATAATCACTTTTGGTTTGGCAATCCCATCTGTACCGCAGGGGTGAGTAACATTGTTTCACCAAGATAGCTTCTTCAGGAGCCCATGCTCTCTGTAACCACCTGTGCATATCATGGCACTTGCTGGGTGCTGTAGTGTTAGATGTTGAACCACTGATCTTCTGCGCACCATGATCTGATAAATGAAACACCATCCCATAGCCCCCCCCCCCCCCCCATACTAAAATATATATCAAGCAGTGCGGGGATTGCAGAGGTGGTGGTCCCTCCATCCCTATCAGTACTCTGCCTGTTGGCCATATTCCAATAGTTTTGGTCTGGGGTCCATTCAGTAAAATGTCTGTCTGGGCTCTGTTGACTGCTAGTTTCTCGTCAGCCATAGATTTTCCTCAGTCTTCCACCTAGCGAGAGCAATTCTAATATTATGAAGAATTGCTATTTAAGTAATTCCCCAATATATTTCCTCCTTTGTTTTGTTTCCATAAACTTCTGTCTCTGCAGATTTCTTTAATCATTGCCAGCATGATCGCAGTTATAGTCTATCGGTTGGCAGTCTATGCCGCATTCGCCAGTGTCATGGAGAATAACCACACATTGGAGCCCATCAGCGGGCTGCTGACGCCACAGCTGGCCACCTCTGTGACGGCCTCCTGCCTGAACTTCATCATGATTATGATCCTGAACTTCTTGTATGAGCGGGTGGCTGTCTGGATCACCGACATGGGTAAGCGAGCAGAAAGCATTGGACACCATGGCAGACCCACCGACGGGAGATAGAGAAGACTAAAAATCTGGCATCTTTCTCATCATCTGCAACACTTTACCTTCCGCTGAGAACTAGTCGCGGGTCAGTGTTAGTCTGTGGCATGAGCGTCTGTCTGCATCTGGCAACACTGTAGAAGGTCTGAGATGGAGCATGTTCCTGGGGTCCTGTGATAAAATTAAGATTCCTTCATGCACACGTAATGTTCTGCTCTTCTGTATATATCAGGAGTTCAGATTTTTATTAAAGTTTTATTACATTCTTCGAATATGGTAGAAAACTGAACTAACGAGTGTGGAAAGCCTTATAGTCTTGCACCCCCAGTACATATCCGCACTGTCCATCAGGCAGGTATGGCCAGGCATAACATGCCTGTACACCTTTTAGATAGCTGTCTGACAATGGTTGAAATATTTTCTGTGGGGACAGGGCAGTAAGTGCACCCATACACATTAGATGAAAGTCAGGCACTCCTGACTATTTTGACAGGATTGGTCAACCATCTGATATGTATTGTCCTTCCTTTTGTCCACACCTCCCAGGACCTTCCGTATTTCCTTCCTCTTGTTCACGCCTCCCAGGACCTTCCGACTGTCTTTCCTTTCGTTCACGCCTCCCAGGACCTTCCGACTGTCTTTCCTTTCATTCACGCCTCCCAGGACCTTCCGACTGTCCTTCCTTTTGTTCACGCCTCCTTAGACCTTCCGTATTTCCTTCCTTTTGTTCACGCCTCCTTGGACCTTCCGCATTTCCTTCCTTTTGTTCACGCCTCCTTAGACCTTCCGTATTTCCTTCCTTTTGTTCACGCCTCCTTAGACCTTCCGCATTTCCTTCCTTTTGTTCACGCCTCCTTGGACCTTCCGTATTTCCTTCCTTACGTCCCTCCTTCTGGGTGAGACAAAAAGATGTGGTGTTTTAATGCAAATACCACATTCCTTATCTCATCTTTTGCGGAAAAGTCAAGGGGCCCCTTACACATTCGATCGACTATCCAGATTAAATTGTTAGGCTCACCTGTCATCTTATGTATATTGGGGTCCAATTATGCCACCAGCATGCACACCTACTTGTAATTGCTGGTACCAATGTGACAACATTGCCGTGATGCTGAAGTTCCTGACAAGCTCGGGGACTCCATGGATCATAAGAATGCTCCAATACTGAAGTGCATGCCCATGGCCTGATCCCTGCATGTACTGCCCCCTTCTTTGAGAATTTTGACGTAAATGATTATTTACCCCGGGACACCTGTACCAATGTGCAGCAACTTGAAATGTAAATGTATGACCATGTAGATCCAAACCACGAATGTATGCAATTTCCAATTATCCAGCATCACCACAGTCATGAAACTGCCCGATTATTACATTTATTCTGTAAAAGGAAGCCGGCATCTGAAGTTGCTGATGGTTTTCATTTAACATGCATTATTCTTTTTATTTATTTTTAACTAGAAATTCCCAGAACCCACCTGGAGTACGAGAACCGGCTGACCATGAAGATGTTTCTCTTCCAGTTCGTTAACTACTACTCCTCGTGTTTCTACGTGGCTTTCTTCAAGGGGAAATTTGTTGGCTATCCTGGCGACTACACCTATATGTTCAGTCGCTGGCGTAACGAGGAGGTGGGTCACGTGACAGGCAATTCCTGCCGTTCAACCACATTTGGGCAGATGTCTTGTAAACCCCCTAATGGTTCCCGAAGTTCCTAGGGCACCTACTGAAAACTTAAGTAACATGCCTACATACACCCACCTATGGGTGCTCACAAATTTAAGGGTTTGCATAAAGCTGTGATCACTTCTCCACTGATCACTGAGGCAACTACATCCCTGAGAGATGGAGCTTCTGCCCTCTATGGCACTGCCTTAAAGATTTTTCATTGGGGCTCATAAGATTCAACAGAGTACCCACCAGTCCCAGGTCTACAATAGTAGTGGTCGTCTCATATGGGCCAAAAGGCACCTAGTAAAATTTTGCCCCTGGCAGTCCCATTAAATGGAGCATTGGTGTCCAGATCAATCTTCGTCCCATTCAGAAAGACCTCTGTAGAGCCCTCTATCTCCGGTTCAAACCTCCAGCGATCAGTACGTTAATAACTTACCAGAAAATTCCATAAGTTGGTGATCATGGGGGTCTTGACTTCTGAGACCTCCAATGATAACAGTGACCTTTTCTTACCACAGTACCGCCTGTGGCATGTGAACCCATTCTTATTGTGTAATGAGTGGGACCCACACTAAACCAGTAATGGGTTGGGGGTTCCTTCTATGATGTTCCATGTGGTAGAGAAGGCGGAAAAATGATAAGTTGTATGTCGTTTTTTTCTCAATTCTTAGTGTGACCCGGCCGGTTGTCTGATAGAACTGACGACGCAGCTCACTATAGTGATGGCCGGGAAACAAATCTGGGGAAATATACAGGAGGCCTTCGTTCCGTAAGTAATTCCTCGGGAATCTCTATATACTGTAAACTTTCCTTTATTTTGGAACAGTGGCGCTGATTAAAGAAATAACTTGCATATATAGGAATGTCAATCACAGTTTCCTCTTTATAGTCTCAGAATTTTCCTCCGTCCTTCACAAGGCTTTGTTATCTAGGTGGATCCAGAATTGGTGGAGAAGCAGAAAAGCGAGGAACAGTCCAGAGAATCTGTACAGCCGGTGGGAGCAGGACTTTGACCTTCAGGTCTTTGGACAACTGGGACTCTTTTATGAATATCTTGAAATGGGTAAGAAAGCAAAAGGAAAGTCTGTAATTAGGCTATGGTCACACACGGCGTTTGTGCAGAATTTTTTTTTATGCAAATAAAAAGCTGAATTTCACAGTTCCAATCAAAGCAATTAAGTTTCAGAAGTCTCAGGGACAAGATTCGTATTTCTTCCTGAGTGAATTTGAGCTCGGCTTGGCTTTTTAAATCTGCAGCATGTCAATTTCTTTAGTGTTTTGCAGTGTTTTTTCACCTATAGAAAGCAATTAGGGTGCAATAATGCTGCAAACAGGTTTTTCAGCATTTTTTTTTTTTTTGGTTCATTTTCTGGTGATTAAAATCACATGTATTCTGCACAAAAAAAAACACTGCCAAAAAAAAGCCACAAAACCTGCGTTTTGAATGTAATGTTTTCACTGCCAAGGGAGCAGGTTTTGGCTGCTGGTTTAAAAACCCTGTGTGAAAATACCCTTACCATTTTGTGTTTCTTTTGTTTTGTTTTTTGTGTCTATAGGAACAATATAGTACTGTCCTCTATTTAAAATATTATAACTACTATAATACTGCTGCCTATGTACAAGAATATAACTACTATAATACTGCTCCTATATACAAGAATATAACTACTATAATACTGCCCCTATGTACAAGAATATAACTACTATAATACTGCTCCTATATACAAGAATATAACTACTATAATACTGCCCCTATGTACAAGAATATACTATAATACTGCTCCCTATGTACAAGAATGTAACTACTATAATACTGCCCCTATGTACAAGAATATACTATAATACTGCTCCCTATGTACAAGAATGTAACTACTATAATACTGCCCCCTATGTACAAGAATATAACTACTATAATACTGCCCCCTATGTACAAGAATATAACTACTATAATACTGCCCCTATGTACAAGAATGTAACTACTATAATACTGCCCCTATGTACAAGAATATACTATAATACTGCTCCCTATGTACAAGAATGTAACTACTATAATACTGCCCCCTATGTACAAGAATATAACTACTATAATACTGCCCCCTATGTACAAGAATATAACTACTATAATACTGCCCCCTATGTACAAGAATATAACTACTATAATACTGCCCCTATGTACAAGAATGTAACTACTATAATACTGCCCGAATGTACTATAATACTGCTTCCTATGTACAAGAATGTAACTACTATAATACTGCCCCCTATGTACAAGAATATAACTACTATAATACTGCCCCCTATGTACAAGAATATAACTACTATAATACTGCCCCCTATGTACAAGAATATAACTACTATAATACTGCCCCTATGTACAAGAATGTAACTACTATAATACTGCCCGAATGTACTATAATACTGCTTCCTATGTACAAGAATGTAACTACTATAATACTGCCCCTATATACAATATAACCACTATATAATACTGCCCCCTATGTACAAGAATATAACTACTATAATACTGCCCCTATGTACAAGAATATAACTACTATAATACTGCTCCTATGTACAAGAATATAACTACTATAATACTGCTCCTATGTACAAGAATATAACTACTATAATACTGCTCCTATGTACAAGAATATAACTACTATAATACTGCTCCTATGTACAAGAATATAACTACTATAATACTGCTCCTATGTACAAGAATATAACTACTATAATACTGCTCCTATGTACAAGAATATAACTACTATAATACTGCCCCTATGTACAAGAATATAACTACTATAATACTGCCCCTATGTACAAGAATATAGCTACTATAATACTGCCCCTATGTACAAGAATATAACTACTATAATACTGCTCCTATGTTCTAACATATGTATGGAAATCTGTTACTATATTTTGCTAATACTGGATGCGTTTTCTTTACTAGTTATCCAGTTTGGGTTTATCACTTTATTTGTGGCCTCCTTTCCTCTGGCTCCGCTCCTTGCTCTCCTAAACAACATCCTTGAGATTCGTGTTGACTCGTGGAAATTGACCACGCAGTTTAGACGGCCATTTGCAGCGAAGGCTCACAGCATTGGGGTGTGGCAGGAAATCCTGAATGCTATGGCCATATTATCGGTGGTAACAAACGTGAGTAAACTCTGTTGCGGTTAGTTGTGGGGGGGGCATAAGCCACTGCCCAGATGGGCTTCGCTTGTATAGAATTACTCCGGACCCCCTTTGTGTGCTCCTATTGCACTGACTACATGAAATGCGTGCAGTTTAGATTTGGTCACTGGATTATGGATATATGATAAGCCCCTTCATGAATGTCATGTAGACATCTTTGCCACAAATCCAAAGAAAGGTGATTATAATCTAATTACCTGGATGTAAGTAAGGATGTTTAAATACACTGGCGGCAGGCACTATGGTAAAAACCATGTTTTCCTAAAGATCTGTTACCTTGCTTTTCTCTTTCAGGCTTTTATTGTGGCTTTCACCTCTGACATGATCCCACGCTTGGTCTACTCTTACGCCTACTTTAAAAGCCCAGACTCCCCCATGGCAGGATATATTAACAACAGTCTCTCGGAGTTTAACGTTTCCGATTTTAGGAATATCAGCATGCCTCTGGAAAACCAAATGAACGTCCTAACATGCAGGTTGGTTGGTATAATGTGCTGAAATTCCAACAACTGGGTCATTTCCGGTTTTATTTTTAGGATAGTATGCATAGTTATGGAACTCATTCTCTTATGTGCACATCACCAAAACTTTTCAGCCACATACCTAATTTCAGGCCATGCCTTGTGCCCATCCTCTCGCGCCTCCTTTTCAGTGCTTCCCGAATATCCCAGAACCTGCTGTTTGGATGCTTCAGCAGGTCCTTTGACACTCATCCAGGAGTCCTGTAGGTCTATCTCCTTTTTCAGGAAGTGGCAAGAATGCTGCCATATTTTCCAACCGATGTACGTGGCTACATGGGGCGAGTTGTTTATCATAATTGATAGAGAGGATCTAATGCATTGCAGGACCCTAGTTCAGGGGCCAAGTCAATAACCCGTGGTCGCCTGACGGGAGCTCTGTGACCCTTTTCGTACCTAGCGCCTCTTCCGATTCGTAGCCCTGTTGCAACATCATCATTGCAGTGTGACGTGCACATGAAGTCGTGCCAGGCCTACTAATCGGAAAAGGTGCTGGACATGTCACGGGTAGGAGGCACTTTTGATGGGCACTAGTTCAATAAATACCAATATGGCCTCTTGCTCAGGGTCCTGCAAATTATATTGACCAATGTATGGACATCACCATCAGCTGGTTAGTCACTTATGATTGAGCTCATCGCTGCTCGGTGCCTCTGCTATAACCTCCAATTTTTGTTATTTTATGTTCACAGGTACAGAGATTATCGTTACCCTCCAGACCATGAGCACAGATATATGCACACCATGCAGTTCTGGCACATACTGGCAGCAAAAATGGCTTTTATCATCATTATGGAGGTATGATGGGTGTCATTGTCACCGGTAGTACTTTTGCATATAGTGGAAACGATTTATATAAATTTCCCAACAATCAATGCATAAACTAATAAATAAAGTGGTACAGAAAAGGGGAAAACCTGTGATCTTAAGCTTCAAGGTTTTGCTTGGTGAAACCACTCAGGTTATGAGGTTGTTATGCAATGAAGTCTACAAAATAAAATAAAAAAAAATCAGTTTTTCTTTATTTTACTGTCAACTTGCAGATTTTAAGAATAAAATGTTACTCTGGGTTTGCTATGTTGTTTTGCTTATATCGATATTTATTACATAGTCTTTTATTATTATTATTATTATTATTATTATTATTATTATTATTATTATCCATTTTCAGTGACTCGTGGAGCAATGTGAAAGTTTTATTTTTTCATCGCGCCAACCTCCATATACAGCTCTGGCAAAAATTTAAGAGACCACTGCACAGTTTTATAAAAATCAGCTTCTCTCCATGTCTGACAGCCATTCCATTCCAGTGTCTGTTGAATTCCAACCAGAGGACACCTCATTCTACTTAATGTACTTCTGATTAGGTGATCACCTGAACCAAATCTTATTTAACGAAGGAAAGTATAAAAAAAACTCTGCTGCGGTGTTCACAATCCTCTTGTAAAAGGACAAGCTGGATGGCAAAACAAGTGCTAGTAATATCCCAAAAGTAATAGGAATGAAATAATAACTTTTAACCATGCCAAAGGAGTTGAAAAGAAAAGTCTTGAGTGAGGAGAAGGGCTCAATTCTGGCTTTACTAGCAGAGGGATACAGTGAGTGTCATGTTGCCTCCATCCTTAAAATTTCTAAGATGGAAGTCCATTACAACAAGGTCAAGCAGCAGAATTGGGGACAACAAAGCTACAGACCGGCAGAGGGCGAAAACGACTCTCCCCTGACCGGGATAACCGTCCTCTTATTCGAATGTCACTCAGCAAGGACATCAAGTGACCTACAAAAGGAATGGCAAATGGCAGCTGGGGTGAAGTGCATGGTAAGAACAGTTCGTAACAGGCTCCTAGAGGCAGGGCTCAAGTCATGTAAAGCTAGAAAAAAGCCTTTAATCAATGAGAAGCAAAGGAGAGCCAGGCTGAAGTTTGCCAAAGACCATAAGGATTGGTCCATAGAGGACTGGAGTAAGGTAATCTTCTCTGATGAGGCTAATTTTCAGCTTTGCCCAACACCTGGTCGTCTAATGGTTAGACGGAGACCTGGAGAGGTGTACAAGCCATGGTGTCTTGCACCCACTGTGAAATTTGGTGGAGGATCGGTGATGATCTGGGGATGCTTCAGCAAGGCAGGTATTGGGCAGGTTAATCTTTGCGAAGGACGTATGACTCAAGCCGCATGCAAGGTTATCCTGGAAAAACAGTTGATTCCTTCTGCTCGGGCAATGTTCCCCAAATCTGAGGACTGGTTTTTCCAGCAGGACAATGCGCCATGCCACACAGCTAGGTCAATCAGTGTGTGGATGAAGGACCACCACATCAAATCTCTGTCCTGGCCAGCCCAATCTCCAGACCTGAACTCCATTGAAAACCTCTGGAATGTAATCAAGCGAAAGATGGATAGTCACAAGCCATCAAACAAAGAAGAACTGCTTACATTATTGTACCAGGAGTGGCATAAGGTCACCTAAAAGCAGTGTGAGAGACTGGTGGAAAGCAGCCAAGACGCATGAAAGCTGTGATTAACAATCATGGTTATTCCACAAAATATTGATTTCTGAACTCTTCCTGAGTTAAAACATTAGTATTGTTTCTAAATGATATTGAACTTGTTTTCTTAGCATTATTTGAGATTTGCAAGCGCTGAATTTTTTTGTTCTTTTGACTATTTGTCATTTTCTGAAAATAAATAAAAAATGTAGTGCTTGGAAATTCAAAGACGTTGTCTGAAGTTTATAGAATAAAAGAGCAATTTACATTTTACTCAAAAATATATCTATAAAGAGAAAAATCAGACAAACTGAAAATTTTGCAGTGGTCTTTTAATTTTTGCCTGAGCTGTATGCAATGGGTACAGAAAATATTCAAACCCCCTTTAAATTTTTCTCTTTCATTGCAGCCATTTGGTAAATTCAAAAAAGTTCATATTTTTTTCTCATTAATGTACACTCTGCACCCCATCTTGACTGAAAAAATAGAAATGTAGAAATTTTTGCAAATTTATTAAAGAAAAACAGAAATATCACGTGGTCATAAGTATTCAGACCCTTTGCTCAGTATTGAGTGCACGCACCTTTTGAGCTAGTACAACCATGAGTCGTCTTGGGAATGATGCCACAAGTTTTTCACCCCTGGATTTGGGGATCCTCTGCCATTCTTCCTTGCAGATCCTCTCCAGTTCCATCAGGTTGGATGGTGAACATTGGTGGACAGCTATTTTCAGGTCTCTCCAGAGATGCTCAATTGGGTTTAGGTCAGAGCTCTGGCTGGGCCTGTCAAGAACGGTCACAGACTTGTTCTGAAGCCACTCCTTTGTTATTTTAGCTGTGTGCTTAGGGTCATTGTCTTGTTGGAATATGAACCTTCCGCCATGTGTGAGGTCCAGAACACTCTGGAAGAGGTTTTCATCCAGGACATCTCTGTACTTGGCCACTTTCATGTTTCCTTCAATGGAAACCAGTTGTCCTGTATCTGCAGCTGAAAAACACCCCCATAGCATGATGCTGCCACCACCATGTTTCACTGTTGGGATTGTATTGGGCAGGTGATGAGCAGTGCCTGGTTTTCTCCACACATACCGCTTAGAATTATCACCAAAAAGTTCTGACTTCGTCTCCTCAGACCAGAGAATCTTATTTCTCATAGTCTGGGAGTCCTTCATGTGTTTTTAGCAAACTCTATGCTGACTTTCATATTTCTTGCACTGAGGAGAGGCTTCCGGCGGGCCACGCTGCCATAAAGGCCCGACTGGTGGAGGGCTGCAGTGGTAGTTGACTTTGTGGAACTTTCTCCCATCTCCCTACTGCATCTGTAGAGCTCAGCCACAGTGATCTTGGGGTTCTTCTCTCTCACCAAGGCTCTTCTCTAACGTTTGCTCAGTTTGGCTGTACGGCCAGGTCTAGTCCTAGACTTCTTCCATATAAGGATTATGGAGGCCACTGTGCTCTTAGGAACCTTGAGTACTGCAGAAATTCTTTTGTAACCTTGGCCAAATCTGAGCCTTGCCACAATTCTGTCTCTGAGCTCCTTGGCCAGTTCATGATTCTCATTTGGTCTGACATGCACTGTGCGCTGTGAGGTCTTATATAGACATGTGCCTTTACAAATCAAGTCCTATCAGTTTAACCCTTTTCTGCCATCTGACATACTATACCGTCGATGTGACCTGGCACAATTTGACCATGGACAGTATAGTACGTCATGGCGATCGCGGCCGGGTGTCACCTGTGAGAGTTAGACCGCTCCCAGCATTTTATCCCCCGAAATGCTGCAATCGAACACGATCACAGCATTCCGGGAGCAGGCAAGGGCTGACAGCCCCTCTGCCTTTGGATCGGAGACCCCGCGGCGTGACGCGAGGTCCCGATTGTTGCCATGGTAACTCGATGTCGTCATGATGACATCCGGGTTACCAGAGGTGAGAAACTTCCTGTCATGCGCAGTGCATGTCAGGAAGTCGCTCAGGTCTGTGTGCAGGGATTGCAGCGCTGACAGTTTCTATGACATGCAGATGCTGCTTCATCTGCATGCTATAGAAGTGATCAGCTTGCAAAAAAATGATTGTCCCATAGTGGGACAAAGTGTAAAAGATGGAATAAGGTAAAAAAAAAAAAAAAAAAACATTAAATAATTGTAAAAATATTTAAAGAAAAATTAAAACAATATTTATTCTATCACTAAATAAATATTTGAATGAAATAAAAAAATCTAAACAGTAAAAGTACACATAAAAAGTGGATCTAAAAGTAAGAATACTTCTAGAATATTTAAATGTAAATACAAGAGAATTATTTAAAGATCCAATAAAGCAAGGGGATAAATGCAAATCCAAGATACATTTTAAAATATATATATATATATCTATATATCTATATCTATATCTATCTCTCTCTCTCTCTCTCTCTCAAAAGAAGGCAAAAATTGGTTAAGTAAGATACAGATTAGCAGCTAAAACAACCAGTGTGAACAAAGGTGCATAGATGGAAATAATAAAACACTGGTAAGGCTACTTTCAGACTTGCGTTATGAGGCGAAGGGCCACCGCTAAGCTCTGCCCCCGGCTTTCTCCTCCAGTCAGCTCCTCCTATGGTCGCATGACTCTGCATGCGATCAGCGTACCCTATATTTAGCATTGGCCGTGCACTGGTATGTTTTTGCCGGCGCATGCGCCCTTTTTGCGCTGCGCCGAACGCACAAAAATGCAACAAGGTGTGTTTGGTGCACGTCGGCGCGACGCAAAAAAGGCGCATGCGCCGGCAAAAACATGCCAGCGTACCCAATGTTACATATAGGGTACACTGATAGTGTGCAGCGTCATGCGCCCAGAGGAGGAGCTGACCGGAGGGGGAGCGGCCAGGGGCGGAGCTTAGCGGCGGCCGAGCGATGCGCCTGGTAACGCTAGTCTGAAAGTAGCCTTAGAGAAATAGTGTCTCACTACAAGCACCTGCACAAGGCTAAATGCATGTAAATTGTCCACAAGGAGTATGTGAAGAAGTAATGGCACCAAATGGCCAGCTTGCACAAGCCCCAAATGGAGCCTAGAGAAATGACATGCCGTCCAATATCATTAGCATAATAGCTAAAAGGCGACTGGCGCGTTCTTGTCACACCACTTCCTATATATAGACAGCTTACAGGTACATTTGCCCCTATTATTGCACTATTTTCACTTTGTGTGACGTTCACTTCAGCCATATTGGTCCTTATTTTTTTACTATTTGATGCACACTGTATTGTGCTTATTTTACAATTCTTTTTGCACTATTGCACTTTATTAGCACCCTCTGGGTATTTTTTTCGTTTTTTAGTGTTTTTGGCTAATTACCTGTTTGTATTAATCAAGCCTATATATTCTTTTATTGGATGGGTCTTCATGATTTTAATATTAAGCGGATTTTTTACACTCATGGAGTCCTATGTATATCCATCTGCGGTTATGTGCCCTTCTTATTATATTAGGCACTACCATTATGTGTTTTTGTGCCATTATTTAATAAAGGTCATTTGTAAATTATTGTTTTCTAGTATTATTTTATACCATTGACTATATATTTTACCATTGCTTCCTGCTCGTTTTTTCTCCGCCATTCTCAGTGGAGGGGTTTTTTATATTGACTCCTGTAGCAGTAAGGATGTGGCTGTTGGTTAATGCGTCCTGGTATTGGAGCCGCTCTAGTCTCAGAGATAATAAAGCTGTTGCAGGATCCCACACTGTCGTATCCCAGTACCCCTGAAATCATACTATAAATCTGTAACCAGTAAGTGCGGATTAGGGAACATGACCACCGACTATGCAACAAATCACCCACTTCTGAATGACAGCTCCAGCATAAAGCTGATGTTTGTGGGAATATCTTATTGAGATGATATGGGGTGAAATACCACCTGTACAAGATCTTCCTAGAGGTTTACAAATGGTTTATGCAATGTGAAGACTTTTTGTCTATCTGGAATGCCTGTGACCGTTCTTCCTGGGTAAAAGTGCAGCCTAAGCCTCTCTCCCATCTGTAATATCACAGAAATTTTACCACTATCATGAAGTAGAATGTCACGAGAAAACAATGTCAGAATCACCGGGATCCATGGAAGCTCCAGAGTTATAACCTCATAAAGGGACAGTGGTCAGAATTGTAAAAATTGGCCCAGGAATTTTTAACATGCAAACCACCCTTCGGAGTAAAGGGGTTAATTAAACACAGCTGGACTCCAATGATGGAGTAGAACCATCTCAAGGAGGATCACAAGGAAATGGACAGCATGTGACTTAAATATGAGTGTCTGAGCAAAGGGTCTGAATACTTATGACCATGTGATATTTCAGTTTTTCTTTTTTAACAAATTTGCAAAAAATGTGTGTATAAATTTTCGTTTCTTTTTATACCTCGTCTTTATTTTCAAACTGGGGAAAAGGAGTCATCTGAAGTTTTTAAATGTAACTTATGTTATATTTAATTGTAACGTTATTTTTAGTACCTACAGGGAACCAGAACCTGCCGTCATTTTGATTTCTTATGCTATAGAAGTTAAATTACAGTATATCTATAAATTGATATCTGGGCTTGCATCACATAGCAGGCCAAGGACTTCCATATTAACCAATCGGCATTGGAGGGGGGAGGATGAAAGTGACTGGATGGGAGTCACCTATTGTGCCATTTAAATGCCACTGTCAGTAATTGACAGCTGCTGTTAAGTGGTTCAGCAGCAATCTGATCAAGCGCCATTCCTTGCCGTTACAGGCAGATGTCAGCTTTGTAAAACAGCTGACATTTCCCTGTATGGAGAAGGTTCAGATTCTGATCCCGATCCGTATACAAGCGTTCAGGTGCAAAAAAAAGGGATTATGGGATGACCTGCACAGGAGGTAAAGTTTAGAAAACTCCAGTAGTCACTTTCTTCCACTGTGAGGTTTATAGTTGTATCTGGTTCCCCTCCTTAAAACTACATTAAACCCAAAATGTGACAATTGCATTATCGTGTCAGTTTCAGGAAAGCTGGCGACAACCCTTTAGTCTGCTGGTTGTCAGCCATCCTTCTTAAAACACAGATATATCCAGTGCTCACTGACGTCTGTCCTCTCTTTCAGCACGTCGTGTTCATTGTCAAATTTTTCGTGGCCTGGCTGATCCCAGACGTGCCGTCCGAGGTGAAAGCCAGAATCAAGCGGGAGAAGTACCTGACGCAAAAGATCCTTCACGAGTACGAACTAGAGAAGTTACGGGAAAGGTTGTGCGAGAAGGATTCCTGCTCCGCCATGGCGAAGGAGGTCATCGCCACGGAAGGGAAGGTGCAGCTCTCCGCCGCTATGTAGCGGCTCCTCTGCTGCAATATCGGACACTCTGCTCACTCAGGCCGCACTATAAAGCCACGTTCTTCAAGACGCTGCTGTAAATGTAGGCGTAGCGGGCAGGATGGAGCAAAGAGCGCCCCGTCCCGGGATTCTCGGAGCTCTGTAAGACTCGTCCACCATGGCTGCTTCCAGGTCTGGGGCTTCAGATGATTACAGGGACCCCAGTCCTGCTGTTATATCACACTGCATCACACGAGTCCTCGTCTCGATCTTCTTGCCAGGTATCTGGATTTAGACAATGGGTATGAGGCCCCTGAACATCCATGGGCCACAGGACAATTTTTTTAAAATTTATTTATAATTTTGTTTTATTTTCTTTTTAATTATAGTTTTTAATCAGTGCATTTCGGCATCTTTTTAGGTGAGTGAGTCACTTTATGTTCTGCTCTTTGCTGGCACCTTAACTTGCACTTTTATGAATGGGTGCTGGCAGAGCTATTAGGGTTCAGCCTAAATCTACCAAAAGCCATTTAACAGAGGATGCGCCTTTTTTTTTTTTTTTAAACTCTCACTTTTACGCGCGTATGATTATGAAAACGACGTTTATCAGCTATATTTTAGCTCTGTTAAAAGAGCAAAGTATTACCAGAAAATTTGCGACTTGTATTTTTCCTTTACATCCAAAAATCTTATTGTGAACCCTGCTTATCTTAGCTCAGGCATTAATTTATTTTTTACAATGAGTTAAATGACATTGCTAGACAATTTTTTTTATTGTTTTATCTAAAAACATCACATTGATGGCAGCGTCCCTTCATATTCTGCACCATAAGTAATTAATATTGGAAATGTGTTCTTTCAATTTGTGGTTTGTTTTTTTTTTTGTTTGTTTTTTTTTTTAAGAATAGCGAAAATCACCAATTCAGAGGATGGGTCATAACTTACTGGTCATTTGGGATTGATTTCTGGGACCCCCAGTAATCCTGAAACCATGACTCTGGAACCTAGAGCGTTGCACATGGCTTTCCCCTACAGTCCCATAGACAGTGATTGGAGCGGAGGCTGATCATGCCCACCTCTGTTCCACTCAGGATGGGGGTCCCAGCTGTCAGGAAAGTTGTACCCTATCCATAGATTATGAAATAACTTTTTTTTTTTTTTTTTTTTCTTTTTTTCTGGTGGTGGAGGGAGTTATTTTTCACACCCTTTTTAATGGCAGTTCTTGAAAACTGTAGGTGTCGCTGTGATCTGTCAAAATCAACAGCGGAGTCTGCATTATAACATTATTTGTACATCACGCGTTACAAAGTAGTTTATTTTTAGTTTTTAAGTGCTCATGATTTTTCAGGGAATATTCACTGTAGGTCTCAAGTTTTTTTTTTTTTCATTCAAATATCATTATTCGTAGCATTCGGTGTTGAGCGTAGAGATCTGATGACTAACATTTCCATACCGCAATCCACGAATCGCATTGTCACCCGTGGCGCACTGACACTATTCACGTAGATCCCTGCGGCCTGAGCGCGGTTCTGGTGCAGGACCTGCGGTGATGTCATGCTCTACCCAAGCCTACCTCTCAGAAGTGCTTTATTATCATTTCCTACGTTGATTGTTATGAAGAATTCTACAGCATTGACTGTTAGCATGAAACAGTTCTGTTTTTAAAATATAATTTTATTTTTTTTTTTAAGATTGTCAACACCAATACGTGTGATGTGCCTTGTTTGCGACCCTTGTTCGCTCCTGTAAGTAAGTGCTAACTGCTGTTATTCATCATGCGGGTTCATAACCATAAGACAAGACGTATTGGACGGCCCAAGCTGAACGGCGTGGCAGCATGAATGGCCGCGCTCGCTTACCTGTTTGATACAGTAGCGCAAAGATGGAGCATAAGGTGTTTTGCCATAAACCGCAAAATGTACAGTATATACATAAGTGTGTGAGCCTGGGAACTGATGTCCTAAATGGAGCTATACACAGTGAATGGAGAAGTGGTCGCACATGCTCAGTATTGAAGTAGTGGTCGCACATGCTCAGTACTGCTCTCTTCACACTGTGGGCGTTTGGAGCTCCCATTTTTAGCATCAATGTGAGTCCCAGCAGCCGGATTCCCGTAAGTCAAATGTTTATCATCTATCCCATGGATATTTGGTAGATTTTATTAATAAGTTCCTGGATGAGACAACCGCTTACAGCAACTATGGCCGCACCATCAGCTATCTAAACAGAGTAGGAAGGGGCCTTGTGGAAATGTCTCCCTCCGCTCTGTGCACCTAAATGTACCTGTAATTTCTATGATCAGTAGTGGGATTTCGGGTCTGTCTCATCTGCCTGCCTCCCCCTACCTCTTTTATTACCCCTACATAGCCTAGTAGGACGTATGGAAAGTAACGCAGCCCGTATAATAGGCAGCATGCCTCCTGTTCAGTATTTATTCACATGCACATGAAAGTATTTCAATAATCATGCATGTTGTATAGCGCCCGCAGGTGGCAGCAAGGGGAATTGCAGCCAATGTTCCTGTATATTCATGGAGCTTGTACAGCGTGACCAATGTTGTGTTCTGCAGCTGATTTTTGTGTACCCCCCCCCCCCCCAAAAAAAAGTGCCTTTTGATGACTGTTCCTTGTTTAGTGCACTGATCCAAAAGACTCCTTAATGACTGTAGTGGGTTAATTTATTGGGTCTTAACGAGTTAATTGAGGTCCCCAAATTTGACTTTGTCCAATAGTTGAAGCGGAGGAGTAAGCTTCTCTCTGAAGGATTGAGGATGGAGATATAATCACAAACACAATTTCAGATTTAGGGAACTCGTGATCCACCATGAGAGCCAGGGCGGCCATATTGGACCTCTCCATTGATGACGTTGAGTCCTTGTTTCTTCTCATGTTTGTTTCGGCTCAGAAGACCTCTCCTCTCACTTCCTGCAGTCAGTGTCTTAGATAAAATGTTTGTTTTATGGATTTATTACTTCCAGATAATTGTATATTCGTGAAGATCCCTATAGGATGGGAATCTGCCTTGTAGGACTTTGGTTCCCAACCTGTTGATCGCCAGCTCGTGCAAAACTACAACTCCCATCATGTCCTGACAGCCACAGGAAGCTGCAGAGTCCGAGGTTTACCGTTGTCATTTTCTCAACGTTTGAGACACTTTGTGGCAATTTGTTATCTGTTTGGACACTTTTTGCAGGTTTTTCCAACAAGGGGCATAGCTTAGAGGATAGGGCGTCAAAATTTAGGTGCAAAATTAACTTAACAAGGCCTACTGGATGGCTGAAGTCCCGACAGAGGCGCCAAGTCGAGCAGTTTAGGAAAATGCCGTAAATCCTCTATGCTGCTGTTTTGGAAAACCATTGTGTTGCCTGCGGTATTTCAGAACTTATCATTTTATTAAACCCATTAGTTAAAAAAAACACAACTAAAAAGTGGAAAATCACTATGTATATTGCAATTCTTATATATTGCACTCCTGCCATAAACCTTGTGGTCCTGAAGTCCTATCTGAATCAGACAGGGCCACTATCCTCCAGGTGGGGTGTAGATGTAATTTTGGTAACGATCAAACCACAGTCTTCTGTGCCGCCATTTTGCATACACATCCCATCCAACAGAGTGCCCCAATCCAACGAAAATACCATAGCTTCCGCCATTTGTATTCGGAGGCCCCCTTATAACCATATAAGCTCACTAATAATCCATCGCCGCCACCCAGCAGTCTCCTCGCCCTGTCCCCAAGTTATCCTTACCCCCCCGGTTCCGGCCCGCACCGCTGCCCTGTCCACCCTAAGCCTTGACTGTTTGTATCAATACACATATGAAGGAAATTTTATTGAGATCTTATTTTCTACCGATTTTATGTTTTTCTGTATTTCTATGTTGACCTGTGAATAGTTTGTAAAATCTACATTTTTACCGGTTATTTTACTACATTTCTCTGCCAGTTTAGCGCTGGCCTCTCGGTTTTATATTGTGTTTTCACGCTGCTTGAACTTGTATGGAAAAAAATAAACTTCACTTTAAAAGGTTTTTAAGTATTTTGAGTGCATTTTACTGCAGTGCATTTGTATGCTAGACTGCCTCTCCAGATTTGTTTCACAGATTTGAAATGGAGAAATAATGCTGCTAGAGATGAAAAGTGCAGCCGTCTGACCCTTGGCTGATGGACACATTGACGTAACATGATGATAAGCCCCCTCGTATAACAGATCCAACCAGTCAAGACCCCACTGAATGTGCTACACTTGCTGTCAAAAGTTCCGACTAGCTGACATTACTTGGTTTATTACCTTGAGAAAAGAACTGGTCAGGTGCCGAAACGCATTGGAACAATAAAGAACTGTTTTGAAAAGAAAAACAAAAAAACAGATTTATGGGATTACTTTAGACTTTCTATTGAGTCATTGTCCATCTCAGAAGAGAGCATCAATAGATAGGGGGGGGTACTGGGGGGGGTACTGTGGGGGGTCCGATAGAGGGAGGGGGTACTGTGGGGGGTCCAATAGAGGGGGGGGTACTGTTCGGGGTCTGATAGAGGGGGGTCTGATAGGGGGGTACTGTGGCGGGTCCTATAGAAGGAGGGAGTCCGATAGAAGGGGGTACTGTGGGGGGAGGGTCCGGTAGAGGGGGGTACTGTGGGGGGTCTGATAGAAGGGGGTACTGTGGGGGGTCCGATAGAAGGGGGTACTGTGGGGGGTCCGATAGAGGGGGAGTACTGTGGGAGGTCCGATAGAGGGGGGGGGTACTGTGGAGGGGTCCGATATGGGGAGGAAGGGTCCGATAGAGGGGGTACTGTGGGGGGTCTGATAGAGGGATGAAGGGTCCGATAGATAGGGGGGGTGCTGTGGGAGATCCGATAGAGGGGGGGGTACTGTGGAGGGGTCCGATAGGGGGAGGATGGATCCGATAGAGGGGGGTACTGTGGGGGTCCGATAGAGGAAGGGTCCAATAGAGGGGGCTAATTGGGGTCCGATAGAGGGGGGTACTGTGGGGGGTCCGATAGAGGGAGCAAGGGTCCAATAGAGGGGGTAATGGGGGTCCGATAGAGTGAGGAAGGGTCCGATAGAGGTGGGTACTCTGGGGGATCTGATAGAGGGAAGGAGGGTCCAATAGTTAGAGGGGGTACTGTGGGGGGATCCGATAGAGGGAGGAAGGGTCCGTTAGAGGGGGGTACTGTGGGGGGGTCTGATAGAGGGAGGAAGGGTCCGTTAGTTAGAGGGGGGTACGGGTACTGTGGGGGATCTGATAAAGGGAGGGAGGGGTGTCCAATAGAGGGGGGTACTGTGGGGGGTCCGATGGAGAGAGGGGGGTACTGTGGGGGGTCCAATAGAGGGAGGAAGGGGGGATCCGATAGAGGGAGGAAGGGTCCGATAGAGGGGGGTGCTGTGGGGGGATCTGAGAGGGAGCAAAGGTCCGATAGAGGGGGGTGGTGTGGGGGAATCTGAGAGGGAGAAAAGGTCCGATAGAGGGGGGTGCTTGTGGAAGGGGTCTGATAGAGGGGATACTGAGGGGGGAAGGCTTCGTTAGAGGGGGCACTGTGGGAGGGGTCTGATAGAGGGGGGTACTGTGGGGGGTCTGATAGAGGGGGGTACTGTGGGGGGTCTGATATAGGGGGTTACTGTGGGGGGTCCGATAGAGGGGGAGTATCATGGGGGGTCCTATAGAAGGAGAATATTAAGGGGGTCCGATAGAGGGAGAGGGGGTCCAATGGAGGGTGGTACTGTGGGGTGGTCCGATAGAGGGAGGGGGGTTCTGTTGGGGGGTCCGATAGAGGGAGGGTACTGTGTGGGGGGTTCGATAGATGGGGGGTCTGATAGAAGGGAGTACTGAGGGGGGTCTGATAGAAGGGAGTACTGAGGGGGGTCAGATAGAGGGAGTACTGTGAGGGGGTCCGATAGATGGGGGGGTCTGATAGATGGGGGTACTGAGGGGGATCCGATAGAGGGGGGTACTATGGGGGGGTCTGATAGAAGGGGGTATTATCGGGGAGCATTATACCCCTATGTGGTAACATATTATAGCGGTGCATTACACCGTTATGGGGCTGCATTATACTATTATGGATGACTGGGGGTAGAATGGGAGGACATGTGAGGTCCAGAATGTGGGATGTTACTGTAGGGGCTAATTAAAGAATATTGTTTTTGTGGATACTGTTTTCAGTGTGGGGGAGGAGAGGTCCTGCTACTGTGCAGGGTGACACGGTCGCTTTTTTTTCATCTGGCTTAGTATAGAGGTTTAGAAATGTGCTCTAGATAACTGTTATTTCCTTCAGAGACGAGTCCTGGCTGGAATAAGTGATGGTGGTCTGAACTGGATGAAGACGAAAAACAAAGATAAAGAGACTTCAATTAGAGACGTAACTGATGAGTCAGTGTGTTACTTCTACACTTACACTATACAGAGCTCCTGTGTATAATGTTACTAGTGATCACTACACGGACAGTGTATACCAAGTACAGAGCTCCTGTGTATAATGGCACTAGTATTGTGGGGTTTTTTATTAATAAGTATTGTAGTATTTGGTCACTGTGTGGTGGTAATATGTGATCAGGCTATGGTGTGGCAGTATTTGTTCCTTGTATGTGCTATTTGGTCGCTATGTGGTGGTAATTTGTGGTCAGGTCATAGCGTGTTGGTATTTGTTCCTTGTATGTGGTATTATTGGTCTACATGTGGTGGTAATATGTGGTCTGGTCATGGTGTGATGGTATTTGTTCCTTGTATGTGCTAGTATTCGGTCAATAAGTGGTGGTAATATCGTCTCTGGTCATGGTGTGGTAGTATTTGTCCCTTGTATGCAATATTCTTGGTCATTTTAAAAACTGAAAAATAAATATACCTAAAATTGTATTGGATATTTTAACAAATGTTTAATAAGTTATAGTAGAGTAGGGCCCGACCAGAGGAGTCTACCTAGTCGTGATGGCGGATTAAAAAAATCTATTGGCCAAAACAAAAGCTGCTGGCTATATATGTGGCGATGGGAACTGTTAATGTGTGATTGGTGAGGATGTGGTGCAGAAGTGGAGTTTTTTCAAGAGCGGGTGGGATTGTGGAAGGTTTGAGGGGTGGAGGCGGGACTTGGGTGGAGCCTGGGCGGAGTTTCAAGGGGGCCCCACAAATTTTCCAGTATGGGGCCCCCGAAATTCCTACTGGAAGCCCTGTGTGTACAACCCCACCCACACCGCTAATTGGACGCTTCCTGTATACAATGTGCATAGGCAGAAACCTGCCAATCAGTGGTGGGGGTGTGTATGGATTAAATTGCAGCAAGTTTACTAGCTCTCTAGAGATAATCTCCTGCTGCTAAAACAGTGATTTTATCAAAACTACAGCAAGTATCCCAATAAGTGACACTTCTGTGGAATTGGGGTCTCTGCCCCTACATTATGCTGCTCTCATGTTAGGTGGCAAAAATCTGGTGACAAATTCCCTTTAAGGCTATGTGCCCACGTTGCGTGTTAAAACGCACACCAAAAACCGGACTCCTTCCCAGAAATCGCGCGGTTTCACCGCGATTATGATCGCGATTTTGCCGCGATTTTCGTGTGCGATATTCAAGCACTTTCCAAGAGATTTGAAGCATCGCTTGGAAAGTGATTGACAGGTTGGTCACACTCGTCAAACATAGTGTTTGACAAGTGTGACCAGGTTTTTACTATTGAGGCCGCCTATGCGACCGGGCATCAGTGTTCCCAGTAATGCCTTGCGAGACCTGTGATGACGTAGTTTCGCGTTGCTATAGCGATCTCGCGAGACTACGTCATCACAGGGCCTTGCCGCAAGGCATTACTGGGAACGCTTAGGCCGGGAATGCAGCGCGGGACGCCGGAAGGTAAATATACCGATTTTACAGGGGAATGGTACCCAGGGCCTGGAGGACAGTCTCCTCTCCTCCACACTGTGGGTACCAACCGCACATGAGATGCTTAACTTCCAGCATGGTGGGCATAGCCACATGCGGGAAGTAAGCGATTCTCATGCATTCCTATGGGTGCGGAATCGCGGCAATTCTTTGCGATTCCGCACAAAAGAATGAGCATGCTGCAATTTTTTCCGCGATGCGATTCCGCCGCGGAAAAAAGCGCAGCATTAGCACAGCATGTGCGGAATGCCATAGGAATGCATGGGGGGCGTTCTGTACACGATTTTTAAACGTTTTCGCTGCGTTTTCGTGCAGAAAATCGCGGCAAAAACGCTTAAAAATCGCTACGTGGGCACACAGCCTAAAGGTTTATATCAGGTTCTTTTGTTACATCTATTTTGTTTTCATTTGGGCAAGGTGCTTTGTTTAAAAAAAAAAAAAAAAAATCTGAATGGCCTTTATGCAATGATACATTCTCCTTCATTGGCCGCTGCAGAGAAAATGCCTGTTATCTTTATCCAAATCCTTGATGGGAATGCAAGAATTAGCCCTTCAAGATAATTGAAATGGTAAATTCTTTCTTGAGGAGGCTGTAACCATTGGGAATCTCTGCAAAAGAACAATATTTAATCCAGTAATAGTTGGTCTAATGATACCTAAGTCTCCACTCCTGAGGAATTCTTAGAGTAATTCTACTGAATGTAAAAAGGGGGAAATCTGGCACTTCTTCTGGGAAACCTCCTAATGAGACACAGGACATACACTGCAGATACAGGGGACACAGGACATACGCTGCAGATACAGGGGACACAGGACATACACTGCAGATATAGGGGACACAGGACATACGCTGCAGATATAGGGGACACAGGACATACGCTGCAGATATAGGGGACAGGACATACGCTGCTGATACAGGACATACGCTGCAGATACAGGGGCCACAAGACATATGCTGCAGATACAGGGGCCACAAGACATATGCTGCAGATACAGGGGACACAGGACATACGCTGCAGATACAGGGGACACAGGACATACGCTGCAGATACAGGGGACACAGGACATACGCTGCAGATACAGGGGACACAGGACATACGCTGCAGATACAGGGGACACAGGACATACGCTGCAGATACAGGGGACACAGGACATACGCTGCAGATACAGGGGACACAGGACATACGCTGCAGATACAGGGGACACAGGACATACGCTGCAGATACAGGGGACACAGGACATACGCTGCAGATACAGGGGACACAGGACATACGCTGCAGATATAGGGGACACAGGACATACGCTGCAGATATAGGGGACACAGGACATACGCTGCAGATACAGGGGACACAGGACATACGCTGCAGATATAGGGGACATGATACAGGACATACGCTGCAGATACAGGACATACGCTGCAGATACAGGGGACACAGGACATACGCTGCAGATATAGGGGACAGGACATACGCTGCTGATACAGGACATACGCTGCAGATACAGGGGCCACAAGACATGCTGCAGATACAGGGGACACAGGACATACGCTGCAGATACAGGGGACACAGGACATACGCTGCAGATACAGGGGACACAGGACATACGCTGCAGATACAGGGGACACAGGACATACGCTGCAGATACAGGGGACACAGGACATACGCTGCAGATACAGGGGACACAGGACATACGCTGCAGATATAGGGGACACAGGACATACGCTGCAGATATAGGGGACACAGGACATACGCTGCAGATACAGGGGACACAGGACATACGCTGCAGATACAGGGGACACAGGACATACGCTGCAGATACAGGGGACACAGGACATACGCTGCAGATACAGGGGACACAGGACATACGCTGCAGATACAGGGGACACAGGACATACGCTGCAGATACAGGGGACATGATACAGGACATACGCTGCAGATACAGGTGACACAGGACATACGCTGCAGATATAGGGGACATGATACAGGACATACGCTGCAGATACAGGTGACACAGGACATACGCTGCAGATACAGGACATACGCTGCAGATACAGGACATACGCTGCAGATACAGGGGACACAGGACATACGCTGCAGATATAGGGGACATGATACAGGACATACGCTGCAGATACAGGTGACACAGGACATACGCTGCAGATATAGGGGACATGATACAGGACATACGCTGCAGATACAGGTGACACAGGACATACGCTGCAGATACAGGACATACGCTGCAGATACAGGGGATACAGGACATACGCTGCAGATACAGGGGACACAGGACATACGCTGCAGATATAGGGGACATGATACAGGACATACGCTGCAGATACAGGGGACACAGGACATACGCTGCAGATATAGGGGACAGGACATACGCTGCTGATACAGGACATACGCTGCAGATACAGGGGCCACAAGACATGCTGCAGATACAGGGGACACAGGACATACGCTGCAGATACAGGGGACACAGGACATACGCTGCAGATACAGGGGACACAGGACATACGCTGCAGATACAGGGGACACAGGACATACGATGCAGATACAGGGGACACAGGACATACGCTGCAGATACAGGGGACACAGGACATACGCTGCAGATACAGGGGACACAGGACATACGCTGCAGATACAGGGGACACAGGACATATGTGGCGCCCCTGAGGGTTCAGTCACCACAGAGGTGTACTGCACCTCCTGAGGTGTGGTACCCCACTATCCAGGTAAGGTGGAGACACCTGACCACACTCCAACACCTGCATCTCACATAACATAGTAGTGCTGCAAAGCACCTTTGGTGGCTCCCTGCTTGGAACACAAGAGTGCTGGGAGGTGGGTGGAGCTTAGACTTCATAAGAGAGGGGAGAATGTTAGGACTAGGTCAGTCTGTGAGGGAAGATCCCCTGAGAGGGATGGAGTGAAGGAAGTGCTGCAGCAGACTCCTGTGACCTGGAGCTGCTGGCACAGGAAAGAGCCATAGAAAGCCTGATTCTTCAGAAGGAAGATAGTTTAGTATGGAACATAATCGGAAGAAGAGAACTAAGGACTAGGGTCAGAGCAGAGCCCTTCCTCAAGTTGGAAGTGCATGGCCGGGGTCCGGTCCCCGAGGTTGTATGGATACTGATGGTCCTGCAGCAGACACCGGAGGAATAGAGGTTGTCACCACTTTATTCCCACCTAAGACTTGGCACAACAGCAACGTGGGTGAGCCAGGACATGATAGCAAGGAGTCCCTGAAGCAGGCTACAGCTATCTGCCGTACAAGTAGAGTTCTAAGTAACATCAAGAAGGAGGAACTTGAGTTTAATACGCAACTACAAGTACTTCAGATTAGGCGCTAGTGTGGAGACGTTCAGAGAAGGCACATATTGGAGCAGTGCTGGAAAGGTGTACTTTACCTTGCCTGGGAGTTGGCTTGAACCCCTGACCTGGAGGACACAGCATCGAAGTGGGCACCTGTATGCGCAACAGACTGTGAGTAAAGCTTTTTTGACTACATGCCCTTGTGTTCTCCACTTATTCTTGCACCCGGCCCTGCTACATCTGCTTCTTTAAATCATCTCCCCACTTGCCAACCTCATCTACACTGCCCTGGGACTACAGCTCCACCTGTGGGGAGCTTCAACATCATTGCTGCACCACACCATCTGTCCCAGAGAAGCAACCCTGCAGCACTGGTCAAACTGACCAGAAACCACAGGTGGCGTCACGAATCATCTCAATAACTTTATCCCCATCACTCTACCCCTTTTACATTGACCGCCTGAGGCCACGGACCGGGTCACTGCCACTGTGACATCTCCCATTGAAGTCAACAGGCCCGGTACCGAGTACCCCACGGCCTCTGGGAGCGAGTCAAATATGCTGCAGAAACAAGGGACACAGGACATACGTTGCAGATACAAGGGACACAGGACATACGTTGCAGATACAAGGGACACAGGACATAGCTGCAGATACAAGGGACACAGGACATACGCTGCAGGCGCGGGGGACTCAGGACATACGCTGCAGATACAGGGGACACGGCATACGCTGCAGATACAAGGGACACAGGACATACGCTGCAGATACAAGGGACACAGGACATACGCTGCAGGCACGGGGGACACAGGACATACGCTGCAGATACAGGGGACACAGGACATATGCTGCAGACACGAGACACAGGACACGCTGCAGGGGACACGGGACATATGCTGCAGATACAAGGGACACAGGACATATGCTACAGATACAAGGGATATAGGACATATGCTGCAGATACAGGGGACACAGGACACACTGCAGATATAGGGGACACAGGACACACTGCAGACACAGAACATACACATTTTCTACATTTCAAGTTAGAGTAATTCTTTGAATCCTTCACCATTTGCTACTTTTTAGCTTTGATCCGGAAGGGCTGAGCTGTGACCAATGACTCCAGGTTAGTTGCTCTGTCTATTGGAGTCAGAGAGAGTCTGAAATCTACTCTGTCTCAAAAGCTCGGGCTGTCTCTATGCTTTACACTGCAGGTTTGTATATAAACATTCTTCAGGAAACCTGAGTGTTCATTTTGTTAACTAAAAATGCATAATCATTTTAACCTACAAGTAAGTATATCACCAGCGTGAAAGGGAAGAATCTCGGATACCGGTGCCAGGTCTGTGGCGAGTCCACCCCACTTTGCCTCCTTATGTCCCTGTACTTTTTGAGCCTTCTCAGAGGACAGCTGTGATGTTTGCACTAGTTCTCTTCGGATTTATAGCACTCTAAAGGGAAGGGTCAGACGGACGTATAAATTGGACATAGTTCGGAAAGCAATGCTCGGACTAGCTGACAAAAATACGAATAGGAACTAGGAAAAGAAAAAGTGCAATAGGGTCTTATCCAAAGACAATGGGGTGTCAGGAAAAGGGGGAGATACTCACCTTACTGAGTTGCTAGATAGCAGCTCACAAATGGCATGTAGCAGCTACTGCACAGATATCGGTCGCGAGGACGACCACAGTTTTAAAAGAAAAACAAACGGATGTATCACTTATGTGCTGCTGAGATGGAATATCCTTTAGAATAAAAACATTTATTAGAACAGGTTAAAAGTCAACGCGTTTCGAGGTCACGCAGGACCTCTTCATTAGGACAAACCTTTACGGACTGGCCGGTGGCTCTCCCTATCTGAGCGTGACAGGTTCATGTATTTCTATGCAGCTATCACTCTCGGGTTGGAAGAGCCGTTGGCCAGTCTGTGCACTGCTTTCTAAACTCTGTCTGACAGCCGTCTGACCCTTCACCTATCACACTGATCCCTGGAATCCCCACTTCTGCTTCTTCTCCTTTCTGACAATTTGCAGCTTAAAATTAGCAGAAGCTGCAGCTGCATCCCCCTCCTCCCCTCCCTGTCTATCAACCCCTTTCTGACATATGACGTACTATCCCCTCCATGTGACCTGGGACTTAATTCCCAAGGACGGGATAGTACGTCATAGCAATCAGCGGGGGGAGCGCCGCTGATTGCGGCCGGGTGTCAGCTAATTACCACAGCTGACACCCAGCACTGTGTCAGGGGCGGTCACGGACCGCCCCCGGTACATTAACCCCTGGCATACTGCCATCAAATCTGATCGCAGTGTACGGAGGATCAGGGAAGCATCGGCAGGGAGGGGGCTCCCTCCGTGCTTTCCTGAGACCCCCACAGCAGCACGATGTGCAGCGCTGCTGCATGGGCCTCCTTCCCTGCAGGTCCCTGGATCCAATATGGCGGCGGGAACCTTCAGGGGCCTGCAGGGAGCCGGCATGAGGAAGCCTGTGAAGCGCCTGTGTTAGATCGCTGATCTATCACAGCTTTATGATGTGTCAGATCAGCGATATGACACATGACAGTGATGTCCCCCCCTAGGACAATGTAATAAAGTTAAAAAAAAAGTGTAAAAATAATTTATAAAAAATCGCTAAATAAAAAAAAAATTCCCTAATTCATTTTTTGTAAATAAAAAAACAAACAATAGAAGTACACATTTAGTATCGCCGCGTCCGTAACGACCCGCCCTATAAAACTGTCCCATTAGTTAACCCCTTTATTGAACCCCTTAAATAAAAATAAAAAACAAAGCAAAAAATAATGCTTTATTATCATACCGCCGAACAAAAAGTGCAATAACGCGCGATCAAAAAGGCGCATATAAATATCCATGGTACCGCTGAAAATGTCATCTTGTCCTGCAAAAAATGAGCCACCACACAGCGTCATCCGCGAAAAAATAAAAAAGTTATAGCTCGCAGAATAAAGCGATGCAAAAATAATAATTTTTTATATAAAATTGTTTTCATTGCATAAAAGCGCCAAAACATAAACAAACGACATAAATGAGGTATCGCTGTAACCGTACTGACCCGAAGAATAAAACCGCTTTATCAATTTTACTGGACGCGGAACGGTGTAAACGCACTCCCCCAAAAGAAATTCATCAAATGCTGGTTTTTGTTCTTTCTGCATCCCAAAAGTCGGAATAAAAAGCGATCAAAAAATGTCACGTGCCGGAAAATGATACCAATAAAAACGTCAACTCGTCCCGCAAAAAATAAGACCTCACATGACTCGGTGGGTCAAAATACGGAAAAATTATAGCTCTCAATATGTGGTGATGCAAAAACTATTTTTACAATAAAAAGCGTCTTTTAGCGTGCGACAGCCGCCAAACATAAAAACCGCCATAAATAGTAAATCAAACCCCCCGTTATCACCCCCTTAGTTAGGGAAAAATAATAAAATTAAAAAAAAGTATTTATTTCCTTTTTCCCATTAGAGTTAGGGGTGTGTTGGCGTTAGGTTTGGAGTTAGAATTGGGGGTTTCCACTGTTTGGGCACATCAGGTGCTCTCCAAATGCAACATGGCGTCTGATCTCAATTCCAGCCAATTCTGCAATGAAAAAGTCAAACGGTGCTCCTTCCCTTCCAAGCTCTGCCATGCGCCCAAAAAGTGGTTTACCCCCACATATGGGGTATCGGCCTACTCAGGACAAATTGTACAACAACTTTTGGGGTCCAATTTCTCCTGTTACCCTTGGGAAAATAAAAAAAAGGGGACTAAATGATCATGTTTGTGGAAAAAATTACTTTTTTATTTTCACGCCCTAGCATTATAAACTTCTGTGAAGCACTTGGGGGTTTAAAGTGCTCACCACACATCTAGATAAGTTCCTTAGGGGGTCTAGTTTCCAAAATGGGGTCACTTGTGGGGGGTTTCCACAGTTTGGCTCATCAGGGCCTCTCAAAATGCAACCTGACACCCGCAGACCATTCCATCAAAGTCTGCATTCCAAAACATCACTACTTCCCTTCCGAGCCCCGACGTGTGCCCATACAGTAGTTTTCTCCCACATATGGGATATCCGCGTACTCAGGACAAATTGGACAACAACGTTTGGGGTCCAATTTCTCCTCTTACCCTTGGGGAAAAAAAAATTGGGGACTAAAAGATCATGTTTGTGGAAAAAATGATTTTTTATTTTCACGCCCGGGCGTTATAAACTTCTGTGAAGCACTTGGGGGTTCAAAGTTCTCACCACACATCTAGATAAGTTCCTTGGGTTTAGTTTCCAAAATGGGGTCATTTGTGGGGGTTTCCACTGTTTAGGCAATTCAGGGGCTTTCCAAACGCGACATGGCGTCCGATCTCAATTCCAGCCAAAAAAGTCAAATGGCGCTGCTTCCCTTCCAAGCTCTGCCATGCACCCAAATAGTGGTTTACCCCCATATATGGGGTATCAGCGTACTCAGGACAAATTGCACAATATCTTTTGGGGTCCTGTTACCCTTGGGAAAATAAAAATTGTGGGTGAAAAGATCACTTTTGTGGAAAAAATGATTTTTTTAATTTTACGGCTGTACGTTATAAACTTCTGTGAAGCCCTTGGGAAAATAAAAAAAAAAGGGGACTAAATGATCATGTTTGTGGAAAAAATTATTTTTTTTATTTTCACGCCCTAGCATTATAAACTTCTGTGAAGCACTTGGGGGTTTAAAGTGCTCACCACACATCTAGATAAGTTCCTTGGGGGGTCTAGTTTCCAAAATGGGGTCACTTGTGGGGGGTTTCCACTGTTTAGGTACATCAGGGACTCTCCAAACGTGACATGGCGTCCGATCTGAATTCCAGCCAATTTTGCAGTGAAAGTCAAACGGCGCTCCTTCCCTTCTGAGCTCTGCCATGCGCCGAAACAGTGGTTCCCCCCCACATATCAGGTATCAGCGTACTCAGGACAAATTGCACAATAACTTTTGCAGTCCAATTTCTCCTGTTACCCTTGGGAAAATAAAAAAAATTGAACCTGAAGTAATTTTTCTTGTGGAAAAAAAGGTAAATGTTCATTTGATTTTAAACATTCAAAAAATTCCTGTGAAGCACCTGAAGGGTTAATAAACTTCTTGAATGTGGTTTTGAGCACCTTGAGGGGTGCAGTTTTTAGAATGGTGTCACTTTTGGGTATTTTCTATGATCTAGACTCCTCAAAATGGCTTCAAATGTGATGTGATCCCTAAAAATAAAATGGTGTTGTAAAAATGAGAAATCGCTGGTCAACTTTTAACCCTTATAACGTCCTAACAAAATAAAATTTTGGTTCCCAACTTGTGCTGATGTAAAGTAAACATGTGGGAAATGTTATTAAGTTTTTTGTGCACCATATCTCTGTGATTTAAGAGCATAAAAATTCAAAGTTGGAAAATTGCAAAATTTTCAAAATTTTCGCCAAATTTCCATTTTTTCCACAAATAAACGCAAGTTATATGAATGAAATTTTACCACTATCATGAAGTGCAATATGTCACGAGAAAACAACGTCAGAATCACCGGGATCCATGGAAGCGTTCCAGAGTTATTACCTCATAAAGGGACAGTGGTCAGAATTGTAAAAATTGGCCCGGTCATGAACGTGCAAACCATCCTTGGGGGTAAAGGGGTTAATCACTTTATTACTGCAAACAGACTAAAGACCAAACATTAATATACATTAATAAACTGATTAAATTTGCTGATGACACAAAGCTAGGAGGGATAGCTAATACTAGAGAAGAGAAAGAGAGGATTTACAAAGATATAAATAAACTGGAGCAGTGGGCAGCAACTAACAGAATGGTTTTTAACAGGGAAAAATGCAAAGTACTACATCTGGGCAATAAAAATGAAAAAAGCATATACAGAATGGGAGGAATAGGGCTAAGCAACAGCACATGTGAAAAAGACTTGGGTATACTAATAGATCACACACTGAATATGAGTCAACAGTGTGATGCAGCAGCAAAAAAGGCAAATGCAATTCTAGGATGTATTAGCAGAAGCATATACAGTCTAGATCACGTGAAGTCATTATTTCCCTCTACTCCTCTTTGGTCAGACCTCATCTGGAATACTGTGTCCAGTTTTGGGCACCACATTTTAAAAAAGACATCAACAAAATGGAGCAAGTTAAGAAAAGAGCGACCAGAATGGTGACCGGTCTGCAAACCCTGTCTTATGAGGAAAGGTTGCAGGATTTGGGAATGTTTAGTTTGCAAAAGAGAAGACTGAGAGGAGACTTAATAGCTGTCTACAAATATCTAAAGGGCTGTCACATTGTAGAAGGATCAACTTTATTCTCATTTGCACGAGGAAAGACTAGAAGCAATGGGATGAAACTGAATGGGAGGAGACACAGATTAGATATTAGAAAAAACTTTTTGACAGAGTGATCAATGAGTGGAACAGGCTGCCACGAGAAGTGGTGAGTTCTCCTTCAATGGAAGTCTTCAAAGAGAGGCTGGACATACATCTGACTGGGATGATTTAGAGAATCCTGCTTTGAGCAGGGGGTTGGACCAGATGGCCCAGGAGGTCCCTTCCAACTCTACGATTCATGATTCTATAGCCATTTTATTCTGTCATTGATGGAGCCGAATTAGGGTTTTGATTTTGTTTTTGAATTGCAGTTTTGAATGCCCACATTCACTTTACCTTATAATGTGCTATTTAAAAAACGGTTAGTGTTGCCATCTTCTCAGACCTGTAAGTTTTACATTTTTCCGTCGCCGGAGCTATACGGCAGGAGAGGGGGACTTGTTTTGGAGGTTTTTAATCTGTCAGTTTTATTGATTTGTGAGTTTTAAGGGGCTTCACACATAGCGATATCACTAGCAATATCGCTAAAGCGTCACCGATTTTGTGACGTAGCAGCGATATTGCTAGCGATCTCGCTATATGTGATACTTACCTCCGACCGGCTCCTCCGCTGATTATCGCTGATTGTGCGAGAACGTCCTGGGCCATTTCTCGTCGGCGGCTTCTTGCTGGCACCGACGAGCGATGCATGGACGCGGGCGGAGGACGTCATCATCGCCGCGTCTGACAGGTAAGTAACAACCGCCGATCGCTGCTGCATTGCTGGTGACATCTGCCTGTTTGGCAGCTCAAAAGCGACCATTTAGCGATGCACCAGTGATCCTGACCGGGTCATATCATTGTGGGGGTTGCTGGTGCATCGCTAAATGTAAAGGGGCCCTTAGTGTCTACTTTCTTCCTAAACAGTGCCACCTCTGTCCACAGGTCGTTTGTAGTAATGCAACTTGACCACATTAACTTAAAAAGAGCTGAGCTACAATACCACAGATAACCTGTGGATGTTGTGTGGTGCTGTTTCTGGAAGAAAGCAGCCAAGTTTCTTAATCTGGGTAAGGGAAGCGACCATAAATTATTGGTGGCTAAAAGTTGCCAGAAATTGAATAACTAGAGCTACAAACCCAATAGTGTTTACCAACCAACTAAATTAATATGTATACCGTAAGGTGCAGTTTACAAATTGTGCCCGCAATGTTCATGGTAGGTGGAATTCCTTTCATTTAACCCCTTAATTTCTGAAAAATTCCATTGGTGGCTGCAATGTTTCTATTTGCACACCAGAGGGCATCCTTGTACAGGATTAGAAATATAGATTTAAAAAAAAAAAAAAAAAATCCCAGAATTGGTTACTGATTGTTAACAAAAAAAAAAATATCTGCGATGGGTGTAAAACATCTGTCATTGATATCCCTGATAGTCCTACACTACAGATTGTAGCTAATCATCAAACCAAAACCGTTCCAATGAGATGTTAGTAATTTTATTTTTTTTTTGCTAGAACTGTTTTTCTCCCATCGGCTATAAAATATTAATAAATACAAGATTAAAGAAATGTAAAAATAAAATCTTACTTGTTGTATTAACCCATTCAATTAAAGAGGGAATGTCAGCGACATGTGACCTATATTGCAATGGTATAAACATGTCGTAAATAACCAAATCTATTATTTTATTACATTGTTTGTGTTGATAATATTAACACTTATTAAAGAAAGTGTTAAACAAATTTTTTAAAAAAATGATGTTTTTTTTTTGTTAATTTGGAAAAATAACGATGATCGGAATAAACAAGGAGAAGTTTGACTCCTGGTTTATTTATAAAAAAAAATTAAAAAAAAAGTAAGGATTTTCCATTCTGTGAGAACCTGGGTTGAAATGATGACATCTTCTCTCTGGTTTCCATAGCATCCACACTGGTGAGACATAGAATGAATTCTGCACAGGGCGATCCGCCCAATTCCCTTGGAAAGTTAGCGGTGGCGGCGTGAAGAGGCTCTTCCTTTCGACTGGACCTGTCCATGGTGCTGAAAGGAGTTAAGGGACAGCCAACCTGAGATTCTAATTGTTTGCCATGGTCAAAGGGACTCGAGTGGACAGTGCAATATTTTCCTGGTGAAATTCTTTTGCAATTTATCCTCTAAAATAAATGCCATTTTTGCAATACTGGGCTTTTTTTACTTTGGACGTCAATTTTGGTTTATGGTGAAATGCGACATCCTCTTCAACTTTGCATTCCAGCTGCTGAGAACCCACAGTCTATGGAGGCGACGGTGATGTAAAATGGATTTTTAAGCCGCCAGAGGTCCAAATGCTGCTCTGCTCCAACCATGAAACTGCCTTCACTTACAGTAAGAGGAAGCTCCCCAGCCAGGAACACTTTGTAAGCCTCCTTCTCTATCTGTAGGCGAAGCCATCACTTTTGTTTTTGTTTTGTTTTTTTTGTAGGATTAGGTTTGGAATATTTTGGATCCTGGGAATCTATACTAGCACTATGAGAAGTTGCCATTCTTTGCATTGTACAATTTAGCCAGAGAACAAGCAACAACCACCACACCTGAAGCAATAATGGATACAATAAAACAAAGGGTCTTAGCACCTGGAAAAGAAGGGCTGAAGAATTTTGCAGGAAAATCCCTGGGTCAGCTACACAGGTATCAACATTTTGAATGAAAAAAAAAAAAAAAAAATATATATATATATATATATATATATATATATATATATATATATATATATCCATTAAAGTTTATTTACAATCTTTTGAATTTTAGGAATGGAACTGTG